>NW_025813402.1:7027049-8269549 GCF_021976095.1 Xenia sp. Carnegie-2017
TTTTTATGATTACATCAGAGTACATTAGATTCTGCTTTTCGTTAAATACAGAGTTTATTTGGTGGGATTTTGTAAATTGTTCACATAGAACATATTTCAAATTGAGGACGTAGTTTTGTTTCCTTTCTTAGAAATTTTGTGCAAAACATGCAATATTAACCCTGGTTTAACAAGCAAAAAATTCATACGGAGTAACGAAGGTTTTAAGCGCCTTGATTGAAAAGTACTTTTCGAAAGAAGAAAATGAGTGTATTAAATGATTTTTCTCTCTTGCATTTTCACTACTATAGTAGAAAAAATATTTCTATTCTTTATCAGGATTTCAGTGGTGGATAATCCTCATTAGTTTATACGAGAAAATTCCATTCCTGAATATGTGGTTTTTGCAATTTCAAGTGGCATGTTATCGATCATATTGTCCTTCGTGGTAGTGATCATTTTAAAAGAGCATGCATTATAAAAAAGTTCTGGATTTATAAGCGTTCAAATTCACATCGACCTTCAAATAACACAAAGATAAAAACGCTATTGTAATTTCACCAGTCGAGTAACCTACATTTACTCCTATAATTATGAAATTTTGGGTTGTAGTGTTGCACTTCTTGTAACAAGATATATTGAATCGTAAACTACTAAGAAATAAAAATAAAACAATGAATAAATTTTAATTTGGGTAGTAGAGTTCAATACAAGTTATCTTCGACACCAGCAACGACACTGAAAGTCACATGACCGCATTTTATCGACCTTCGCTATAGGTTATGGTATGAAAATGTCTGAAAATGCGTGAATATTGTCTTTGTGTGAATATGTGTGAAAATGCAGAACTATAGTCTTTGTGGACAAAAGGATAGACAAAACATAAATAAAAGAAGTAGACAGAATCTGGAAACCACACTTTTCTAGACACAAACATAGTCGAAAAGGAAGATAAAAAGCTGAACAAAAAGTAGACACAAAGATGGAAAAAAAGACAGAGATAGAAAAAATAAAATAAACGATAGACAAAAGATAAACGTAAAAATAGAGACAAAGATAGACACAAAAGTAGACACGAAAGGGCAAAAAATGATGGACAGAAGTAGGGGAAAGGAGAAAGAAAGACAGACACAAATTAAACACAAAGGTAGACAAGAAATATACGAAAAGATAGACAAAATTAAAAAATAGACAAAGTATACATAAAGATAGATACAAAAGTAGACATAGAGATAAACAGATGGATAAAGAAATTAAAGAAAAGGTAGACAAAAATAAAGACAAAAAGGTAGACATCAGGGGTCTAGGGTATGTCAAATCAGTCACGCGACATATGTTTATAGTTCAAAAATTATTTATAAAATTTAATGATTACAATTTTTTTGATCAATAAATTTTCGTTCTGTAATCGTTTGGATTTCATCGTGAAAATTCTGTTTTATGTATGAAAAATTCTACAAATACCACCTCAGTAAACAGATCAGTAGATAAAAACTGACTGACTGATAAACGGGATGGCTCGACTGGTTCGACCGATAAAGGAGTCTATGAACGCCAAAAACGCTTATTTCATTGGTCAATAGCCAGATCAGTGGACGATCTGGAATAATCTCGACCGATAAGCAGGGTGGCCGGACCTATAAGGAGTCCACTTGCTAAGGTGTAATTTGTCGTTTAAATTTTGTCTTACTGTGATTGGTTTGACCGATTTCGACTGATAGCCAACTGAAATAAATAGCTCAAGCTCACTGTCTGGCTGTCCTGTCTTTCGTTTCATATAATTCTTGCATGAAGAAACTAAACTACAATCAGATGGAATTTATGGAAATCTTTTACAAATTCATATGTTGACATGCATGCAGCTTTCCAAACTGGAAATTTTTCAAGAGGGTGAAAATTTATGGATGAATTGTAAATGTTTGGCAAAGACGATCTCACCAGCGACATTTCAGTCATTGATGTTCAAAAGCCAGCCAACATTGTTTTGAGTTTTATCAGCAGAAATTTATATTCACAATCGTAAGTAAAGGACAAGTGAAGTGTATGAATAAATATATAAAGTCAATTTATGCGAGTGTGTGATGCGATTTATGTTAATATGGCGTATGGTAAGCAGATTGATGCTTCTAAAATTGTTGTTGTCGAGGACTTTAACCTATTATTCCTTTAATGCTTGGGGAATCGTGCCCGTTATATGGCAGTGAAATCCTATATTCCTGCAAATATATTTCAATGGACAAAAAAATCTGTAACCATAAGGTGCCATACGATTATTTACTTTATCATAAACAAATCTTTGGGGCTTTTCAGTTTATGATCATTGATCATTCAATCATTGGACAGTTATACTACATATTGTTTAAGATTTGAGAAAACTAACATTGATTACATGAGAAGCTGTTCACTATAACCTATGATTTTGAGTCTTATGATCCATGAAGCTTTTTATTTTGACAATTTGACTGGAATGGTTAAACCTGAGTATTTCACATACATGAAATGTTGTCCCATGTCACATATTGTCCCCTTTTCTAACTGAACACCTCATGTAGAGTTGTAAAGGTGTGTTAATCTACGGCTCATACCAGATTGTTTGCCATAAACTCCAAAGGGCTATTGATGTATGAAAAGCATTTTCTATAAAGTAAAAAGGTCTTCTATGTATGCAGATAAACCTTGAAATTTGTAAAACAGCAAAGTATTTTCATGATCACTAGGTAATTTTTCTGATGATCATTATAATTTCTAAATTAAATTATTTCAGATTTACATTTAAACAAGCTTTGATCATATGAAAAGATATTTATCATAACCAGTAAGCATGACACATAAACCATTTTCACATTCATGTAATTATATAATTAAAGACATGTTGGTTACATTCTGTTTGTATTTGCAAATATAATGCTACTAGTGATTGCTATATAGCACACCTTGCAGAAGATAATAGTCTAGTGAAATGCCTAATAAACATTTATGGCATTAAGCTAACCTTAACTGCAAATTTTCACTCTGATAATTTTTGCTTAATCTTTGGCAGAAAAATTTTGAGTTTTCTCAAAGGGTGAATACTGGCACTGATGTGGAGATGGGTAAGGGTTACAATAAACTTGCATGGTTTGAAGTCTGAGCTTTTTCTATATCTATGAACTGTAACTTATAGTACCAAATTTCTAACTTAACTCATTACATAGAGGTTTGAATGGGGGTCTCTAGGGGTCTGTGCCTGACAACTTGGTAGAAAATTTAAAGACTATATCTGTTTTGAGGTAGCATTATTGTAAAATAAATTGACGTTCCTAGACATGCTAATGAGCCATATATGATAATGACCTAAATAATTCATAAAACATTCAAGTATTGTTTACTTTACTTTTTTTTGAAAAAAACGTAAGAAAAATGTGTTGTTTTTACGCAAAAACGATGCCCACAAAATACATTTTGTATTGCTCTAAAACGCTGAAAATGGCATTTTCAAGGCTCTGAAATTCAAAATTTCTCAGGGGAGAATGCCTCAGACACCCCAGGTGCGGAGCGCCTTCGACGTTTTATGACTGATGTTTGAAAAGTCCTAGATCCGCCCCTGCAAACAATATTGTATAGAAATTACTTTAAGTAACCATTTTGTGATGTTCTGAAGTGTAACTGCATCAAATACTTGTAAAGTTGTAGCACATTTTGATTTTGTTGACATTTAAGGTAGACATTTAAGGTAAACAAGAGGTAGACTAAAAGGTAGACAAAAATATGCACACAAAAGTTTCGTGATAGATAATTCATTTAATGATACATGTTAGTTACGTTCTTTGAATGTTTAATGAATAATATAAGTGACGTTCAGATGGTGATGAATGTTCAATGATAGATGTGAGTGACCTTCTTTAAATATTGTTTAATGATGCAGTGCATTAGCGTTACTGCTATGAGCTCAGGGTGGGCCGAGCACGGGCAAGCAATCAGCTTGCAAGGGTGCACCCTGAACAACGTTAATTATGAAATTAAAGATATGAAAGATTTATATATTTGGGCAAGTGGAAGCACTGGATATTTCTCATTGATGATTATTTGTGAATTCGTGTCCTTGATGGTTAATTGAAAGCTCTATTTGGTATTTTCCTTTAGATAAATTAAGAACAGTTAATTATTGTATTCTGTTAATGGTAATTAAGAACATGTTTCTGTTTTCAGATATTATTGTTTGGAGAGGGGGGAGCACCCCATCCTTGAATGACCAACTCAACAACAAATCAGATTATCGTGCAACGCAAATTATACATTGGACAAATTTATGGAAACACGAGATTTAATTTTTATTAATTTTTAGACGGAAAAGGCAAACAAAACAAACAAAACCGTCGAAGAATACTAAGTAGTGTAGAAATGCGTGATGGCAAAGACATTTTTGAAAACGTAATTGAGGTGTTTACTATTTAAAAATTTATTTATATTTGCATCGCCATTCAATTTGAATTTTCTTTAAACTGACACTTTTCTGACTGCTTATACCGACACTTTGAACTGATGAAAAATCAAATCATCATTATCAAAGCTCGGATTCCACTAAAAAAGTGAATGAAAGTGAATGTTACAGCCAAGAAAATGGTTTGTTTAATACTCCAATAGGCACCACCTTTGTGTCGCATTTTCAACTTCAAGCAAGCTGTTGATGCCAACCAATTTTGTCTTTTTTGTTGCATCTTTCTTTTACCAGCCATTCCTGAAGTGGTTTGAAATATCCTTTACTTGGCGCCACAGACATAGTTCTTTCCCCTGTCAATTTCTCCAATGAAAATTGCCAATGTTTACGTTTGCCCATCTTCAACATATTACTACAAGAACAATCTTTCTTTTAATTCATGGATGAATTTATAAATTGGTAGGAGCTGAGATGTTCCATTATATTGAAACTACAAATCATATTATAATATGAAAACTTGATATGCAGTCGTATGAATTCAGATTTGTTTTTGAGCTTGAAAAGAAAAGCAAGGAAAAATATATTAACGATCAAAGAACACGTGGAAGAGGTATAAAGGAAAAGAAGAGTAAAACAATTGGTTCTAAGAAAAACGATGTTGTAAATGGAGGGAGGTAGAATGTGGAAGATGGAGAGTGCCACAAAAGTAGGGAGTGTATTGTATTTACTGGGAAAATCCGGATCAAAATGCCAATGAAGCACCCAATTTTTTCTCAAGCTGCAGTAGAATTCTAAATGGAGCATTTGTAAAGAGGTCCATCAAATTTTGCTGCTTCACATGCTGTCTTGTGAAATTGGAACTGAAGGATATAGCTTATAAAATATCTAAACATAAAAGCAGACGACTCTTACGACTCTAAAGAATTTCAAATAAAAGGAATATTATATGTAGGATGTAGTTTGAAATGCATCTTTTGCCCAATACGAAAATCATCCATATGAAATGACAATCGAAAGTGAAGAATAAAATTGAATCATTATTTGATGAATGCAAAGTAAAAGCAAAGTCAATTGTCTTGTTTGTTTGTTTTGTATCAACAAGCAAAGTTTTAAACACTCTTCAAAGTTGAAGGTTTATATCGTGACTGCTTTATACAGTAAATAAAATTAATCTAAGTATAAAAACCTACATGATACAATAAAAGATTCCTTATCCTCAACTTCGTATTTTGTTACAACTACCACAACAGAAATTATATTTCTCTTGCGTTCAGTAAAAAAGAAAACATAGTTAACAAGACAGGATACCTTATGTAAGGTACATTTGAAGGTATATGATACTTGGCTCCAGGATCAAAGTCATTTTTACTTCTTTCAACAGGTGACTTTATTCCTTGGTGGTTTTTCTAAGACGCTACCATTCTGCCTTGTAATTCCTATTATTAATGACACCATTAAACACTTTCCATCGCCACTGATCAATCAGATACACAAACGGTAGAAATGCTATTTTTCGCATCGCCATTTTCATCAACGCGTTAATATCTGCCTCTGTAACATTCAAATTCAATATAGTCCAAATTTTCAAAAAATTCTTGCAAAATTCAAATTTGTGAAAATAGAAATACCAGATAATTACAGAAAAATTTTCCAGTAAAAAGAACATTTACGGCCAAGTGCTCAAATACAAAGACCACACAAATACAATTGTGATTCACGGTTATATACGAGGTATTCAAGTTGAAGATGCTCATCATTATGTATCGAATTTTGACTCAATGCGGTCGAAATTCCTATCTAAAATTTTTTCTCTCACCATTATCACTTTCATAGTTTTTTAACAAAAAGTGTCTTCAAATATGTTGGGGTATCAACTGAAAGAGACATCAGATCTCCTACAGCTTTATGAAAACCAGGGTTCGCTGCAGTTCGATACACGAAGGGTAAATGCCAGTATTCCAGGAAATACTGAATATGCCCAAGTTCATGATGTAACGTTACTAAATGATTGTGATTGATTTGTACACATTGCTTGATTCTAAGTAATAAAAAACAAGACATTACATAAATATAATGAATTTTTTTGATAATTAACATAATTCTAGCTAAAGGCCTGTTCACACGATCCGATATGTCGGATCCTAAAAAAACAAAACGGATTGTATGAACACATATAAACTGAGCCTCTTACTCGGATCCGTCAATCTAAAAACTCGGATGGAAATAGAACTTGCTTTATCTTCAACCGACAAGATCGAATTAAGCCGACTAGTCCAATTACATAAACTTGAAAGACTGAAAAACAAAAACGAAAATACGAAAAATATATTTATTAATGTACTGGATAGAACAAATGGCTGCTGCCACGTCTTTAAATATATAAACGAATATAAATATAAACAAAAGTATCGCCTGTACTCACTGGTATGCTAAGTATTCAGATTGATAAGAGGTTTCTAACAAAAAGCAAATAAGTATGATGGTTTGCACAGATAAAACTAAAGTATGTATCATTAAAAAGAAGCTTGGATTTGTAATGCAAATGCCATATCAGCATTGGAAAAAGGTAAGTTGAATAAGCATAAAATCCTCAGTGGTATCTTATTAGACAAACAAATGATGCAACTGAAATAGCAGTTGCAGTTGTATAAAAAATGACAGCTACAAATCAAAGCCGCTTTTCAATTATATATACTCCTCATATTAATGATGCAAATAATGCCTAATTAGTTTTCAGTGAAAACATCAGTTGTCTCATCAATGTGGAGAATCACAAAGAGCAATCATCTATCGCATTCAAAATTTTATGTTCTATAATGTGATTAAGTCAACAAATTTAATCATTTACATATCTTGTGACACATCTGTAGAACATGCATCCAATCATTCTTGAGTTATTTCTGCATGCCTACCATCCAAATGACTTCTAAAGACAAAATCCATTATAGCGAAGCTCTCATGAAGCTTTTATAATTCTCTATTCTGTACATAATTTATTTCTTAGTAAATTTTGTAATTGTTTTTGAACAAAAGCACGCCCCTTGTGGAAATCAACCCCAGTTGACAAGGCCAGCGTGTCAAATAAAGATTTTCATTTATTCATTCATTCATTCAGAAAAAGCTTTGCTTTGTTCTATCGCTTACGTTTATGTCGGTAATGCAAATTAGGTTTAAAGATTTGCCAAAATATACAATATTATAGTTTCCTCATCACGATCAGCAAAACTTTTCTCTTCTTGATAAGCTGATGTCTTAATGCATTCAGAGTATTGCACTTGTTTGATAAACATAGTAATCACGCAGTGAAAATTCCCAGTGCGTTTTAATTTCTAAAGATCTTTATATTCACATTTATAAATATAACCCACTAGGATTTTGAAAACAAAGAAACTATATCTGATTAAATAGGATATGATAAAAATTTTATATATGTTAATTATGAATATTCTGTTGGAGTATATAAGTATTTGTCGCGTCCGAATTGATTCCTGTTAGATAATTTTAGAGTAATAGCTTACACGAGGCTCTGCAATGCTCTGCATTTTGTTGGACGTTAGTATCTGGTAGAAATGCTTTCTTTGTTTCCTTGTTCAAATGCTTCTATCATTTGCTTGATCAAATATTGTAATGCTTGCTTAATGAAAGACTTGCTTGATCAAAATAAAACTTGCTTAGTGAAAGTGTTGTTTGCTCGGTGAAGGGTTTGTTGTTTGCTTTTGAAAGGTTTTCGCTGTTTGTTTTGTGTCCGTTTTAGTTGATGGTTGATTGAAAACTTATTAGTTTGCTTCATCAGAGTTGTGTTGTCTTCTTGGTAAAGAGTTTTCGTGCTTTGCTTGAAGACATTCTTCGTTTGCTTTGTGAATGTCTTTCGCTAATTGCTCAGTCAACGGTTTTCGTCAGTTGCTTGTTTGAAGACTTGCGTTGTTTGATTTGTGAATGCCTTCGTTGCTTGCTTAGTAAATAGCTCTAGTAGTTTATTTATTGAAAGTGCTTCGCCATTTTCTTGCTATAGAATTTTTGCTTGCATGGTGAGAGGCTTCGTTATTTTAGTGTGGTATTTTGTTTCAAAAATGTTCTTGTAGTTTTCTCGATTCTTGATATATAAATAGGCTTCATTTCCTTGACCAGTGGTTCTTGTTAATGTTTATCCTATTTGGCGTTATAATGTCACAATTGCTGTTCTAACAACGATTTTGCGTTCTTTCAATGCGACTGAGTAGAAAGTAATCAAAGTTGGTGCAAATAGGTGTAGAGTGTAGAGTGACAATGTAGAGTGTACGGTGTATTTTAACGGTAAAAAAATCAGCTGAGTAGGTATTTCATGTTTTCGTTCCAAAGTAAATTTAAAAATAATATTGAATCATCTTTTACCATTGCCAGCAAGAAACAATATATAATGAATGTTTAGGATAGGTACTTACAATAAGCAAACTTAAAAATTTAGACGAAGGATTTTAAAATATTTTGAAATTAAATACTTGCACAAGATAAACACCAGTCAGCAGCGTTTAAACTTGAGCTTTGTTGGATAGTAACCATCGTCTTTTCTTTTACGTGTGTTTTACGTAATAATTTTTCTCTTTCCTTCATGGAACTACAACAAATAGCATTATAAAATAAAAGGGCGCTCATAGGTGCTGTTGAACTGGAAATTTGTTGCTGACTTGGTGACACCTAAAATTTTGTCACAATTTGTGGTGAATATTTATAAACGTCAATAACTTCATTCTTAAACTTTAAAGAAGGCATTCATTTTGGTAGTAAATTTGTGGTTGATGGGTTGGTGATAGTGTTTTTTTACTTGCTCGTTATCAGTAAGACTAGTACCACGAGGCACTGGTCGAAGTGATGAATCGCAGTTTCGGGTTGACTGAAAAACAATTTGTATTAACCGACATGCTGAAATAAATCAAACGATCTGTGACTTCAAATCGAACGTGAAAGTTATAAAAGTTCGATTCTTAAGAAGAGACCTACTAAGGTTCAAAACGACTTTGGGACAAACTATTTAAGTCTCTGAAATATCGGCATTAGAGTCGTTTGCAGATTTCTTAATTATGAGTTTTATTCCTAATACATTATAATTCTTTAATTACAACTGATCCTTAAATTCTTCAAAAGGAAGTCTTCCGATTTCAATGATTTGTTATTTTCAAAAATAATATAATTAAAAAATTTTAAGGAGCTTTTCTGGTAATACCTTCAAGTCAGAAAAATCTGATTTAAGTGCAGTCTCTCTATTGCTTTACATTCACAACCTCTGATATCAAAGAACTTATCGTTAAAAATAAACGACGAAGCATAGTACCGTTGAACTGCCCTTGTTCTTAATTCAATCCATATTTTACATTTCGAGTGTTAGCTGGGATACCTTTAGCAATCAAAATATCACATCTTAATGTGTTCATTACTTCTTAAGTTTTGCCAATGTTTGGAATTATAGTTCTTTTCCACTCATCTTTTCCAATATTATATTGATACATCATGACTTTTTTTTCTTTGTTCACTGTTGAAGTATTTTGTTAAGAAAGCTTTTGTTTCTTTTCTTAAATCCGTCATTTCTTTAGTTATTTACTGATACTGCCACGTTGAAACTAAATTTTTGATTTATTTAAGCTATAATTTTTTCCATTTCTCTAGTTACTTCATCCATTATTTTATTTTACTTGATCGTAATCAGTAAGACTAGTACTACAGGTCATTTGTCGAAGTTGTGAATCGCAGTTTTGGGTTGACTGCAGAAACCAGTTAGGATTAACCAACATGCTGAAACAATTCAACAGATCTGTAGATTCAAATCGAATGTAAAAGTTATAAAAGTTCGATTCTTAATTAAGAGGAGAGGCCTACTAAGGTTCAAACAGACTCTGAGATAAACTGTTTCAGTCTCTGAATGATCGGCATATGAGTCGTTTGTAGATTTCTTTTCCTCGTGCCGAGGAAATGAAAGTTCTATCTACAGAGCTTCAGTGTAACGAAATGCTGCATCGAGCACTACGTGTGATCGTTTTGCGTGATTTGAATTTTACGATTTAAGCATATACAAATATTCACAAATACTTTGCTCTAGGAAAAAGAACTTTGACCCACTCTCTTTTACTAATACTGCTGTTATAATATGGTTATCCACTAAGTCTGTTGTTCTTGGTTTTCTGTGTTTTCTTATGTAAAGGAGAAGAAAGCATTAATGCTTAAATAACCCAACTCTTGCTGGTTCTTTTCTTCCTACGAAAAGCACAACGATGGCTTTTTTTTGTCAGTTCTTGAATAGTGACATCCGTAACTTGTTCACAGTCTTCAAGGTGTATATCGCGTAACTTTGGCAAATTTTAACAAAGCAGAATTAAATATGGATGGTCCACTTTAGAAAAAACACGTAAATAGTTTCTAGACATTTCCAATTTTTGATTGAAGTCAAACAATATAATTCAGTGAAGGTCTGCAGGTCCCTTCTCTGCTGGTGTTATTGTTAGATGTTTTACCTTTACTGAAAAAGAAGTCATCTACAGCCATCCCGTTCTTCAAGAATTTCGCATAAACCTTTCAGCTTTGAGTTGTGCTCCTAGTAAATTATAATCCTTTAATTTTAAGTGATATTTAAATTCTTCAAATGGAAGTCTTCCGATTTCAATGATTTATTTTTTCAAAAAAAATATAATTACAAATTATAAGGAAGCTTTCCTGGAAATACCTTCCAAGACGGAGAAATCTGATGTAAATGGAATGTTAAATGTGTATTGTCATTGTGAATTGGTGTGATTGTACTATACCAACAATGGACGATCTACATTTACCAACATGTAACGATACTCTCGGTTTCAAACCATTTACTTTTATTACGATCATTTGGATGACAGAGCAAACAACTTGCTATAGACTACATACGTTTTGCACGCAACGTCAGACGCATACGCCAACAACTCTGGTGTAACCAACGTTGAAAAGACACTCAATACAACGACGTAAGAACCGGATAACAAATAAGGCTAACCTGACGTTTACTCCTCATTTGACTGTAAAGATGACTACCGCTAAGGTTGTCAAAACGTCAGTCAACAACAACAAAAACAGTCCTTCTTAGGACTATACCAACCTGGACGATCTACATTCACAAATATGTTAGGATATTCCCTGGCTCAAACCATTTACATTATGAAGTGTCTGTTGTTTTTTCATTTCATCATACACAGACACAAGTTCTATATTTATCATCATCCATTAAAACGAAATCGTAAAACAGTTGTAGATTTTCTACATAAACGGTCTGTTTTGCTTTCCTAGAGCCTTCTCTCGAGCGTTAGTAAAGGTAGCTATTTTATTATTTTTTGTTGCTGTGCACCGACATAAAATGACCTCCACCTAAACTTAACTGCTTTGTTACAACAGATATTCACCACATCTTAGCAATAGCAGCATCAACAGCTAAACCTGTTATTGTTTATGGTTAAAAAAGATGTTGGGCAGAAAGAAAATGGTGTTCATTAATCTCTTCATTAGAAGTGATTTAATGTCGAAATATGTATCTTTGTATACTTCTTCTATTGTCTTTGTCGAGATGGATCTGATGTTAGAGCTTATATCATCGTGTAGTGTATTCTTGTGAATTCGTCAGGCATGACTTGTGTTCCTAGTAAATTATAATTCCTTAATTTTAACTGATATTTAAATTAAACAAAGGAAGTTTCCAATTTCAATGATTTTTTTTTCAAAAATAATATAATTACATATCATAAGGAAGCATACCAGGAAATACCTTCAAAGTCAGAGAAATCTGATTTAAGTGCAATGTCTCTTTTGCATAATATCCACAACCTCTGACATCAAGGAACTCATCGTTAAAAATAAACGACGAAGCATAGTACCGTTGAACTGCCCTTGTTTCTTACCTCAATCCATGTTTTTTTCATTTCGAGCATTAGTTGGGATACCTTTAGAAATCAAATAATCACATCTTAGTGGGTTATTACTGCTTCAGTTTTTGCCAATGTTTGGAATTATAGTTCTTTTCCACTCATATTTTCAAATATGATATTGATACAACATGACTTTTGTTTCTTTGTTCGCTGTTGAAGTATTTTGCTAAAAAGGGTTTTTCTTTTCATAATTTTGTCATCTTTTTACTTATTTCCTGATACTGCCACGTTCAAACTAAATTTTTGATTTATTTCAGCCATAACTCTTTCCATTTTTCTAATTACTTCAACCATT
Source organism: Xenia sp. Carnegie-2017 (assembly GCF_021976095.1). Lineage (NCBI taxonomy): Eukaryota > Metazoa > Cnidaria > Anthozoa > Malacalcyonacea > Xeniidae > Xenia > Xenia sp. Carnegie-2017. Next base: position 7,039,654 of record NW_025813402.1, read on the forward strand.
TTTTTCTATTACTTGCTTAGTAATCATTAAGACTAGTACTACAGGGCACTGGTCGAAGTGGTGAATTGCAGTTTTGGGTTATCTGCAGATACCAGTTAGGATTAACCGACATGCTGAAACAAATCAACAGATCGGTAGCTTCAAATCGAATGTTAAAGTTATAAAAGTTCGATTCTTAATTAAGAGGAGAGTCCTACTAAGGTTTAAACAGACTCTGGGATAAACTGTTTCAGTCTCTGAATGATCGGCATAAGAGTGGTTCGTAGATTTCTTTTCCTCGTGCCGAGGAAATGAAAGTTCTATCTTACCGAGCTTAAGTGTAACGAAATTTTGCACAGAGCACTACGTGTGATCGTTTTTGCGTAATTTGAATTTTAGTAGTTAAGCAAATTTGAGGATATACAAATATTCACATATACTCTGCTCTAGAAAAAAAACTTTGACACATTCTCTTTTACTAATACAGCTGTTATAATCTGGTTATTCAAAAAGTCTGTTGTTCTTGGTTTTTGGTGCTTTCTTATCTAAAGCAGAAAAAAGTATTAATTCGAAAATAACCCAACTTTTATTGGTTCTTTTCTTCCTGCAAAAAGCACAACGATGGTTTTTAAAGAGCAAGTTTGAAATACTAAACTGTTCCAATTCCTTTAAATGCACCAAATATTTGACCAAAGACAATTGGAAATGTTTTGAACTTCCACAAGCCGATGTTATGCACTTTTCTAAAGTTTATTCTTAAAAGCGGAAGCAGAGAAAACAAAATTAGACATCATGGTTGCAACTATGCGAAATTGATTAACAATACCGTTTAAGATAAATGCAAGGACAGAAAAATATCCAAGAAAAACACAGAGATTAGCTATGCCACCCTGTGGACCAAGATTTCTAACTTTGCGCACAAACGATTGGAGAAGAAAGATTGGAAATGGTCTCAACATAAGCAATATAACATTTTGTACACCATGATGTTCGACCTCCGAATCCTTGTTTGTTGACGAAGATGAAATGGTATGTTCTATATGGATTGAGACCAGTGGATATGGTGTTTTTGTTGCCATTAATTCTAAATGGCAATGTAAATAGTTTGGTCAGCTCCGTTGAAAAAGTTCGCATAGCTTTCCACAGTTTTTTGTCAGTTCTTGAATAGTGACATCCGTAACTTGTTCACAGTCTTCAAGGTGTAGATCGCGTAACTGTGGCGAATTTTAACACAGCAGAATTAAATATGGATGGTCCACTTTAGAAAAACACGTAAATTGTTTCTAGACATTTTCAATTTTTAATGAAGTCAAACAATATAATTTAGTGAAGGTCTGCAGGTCTCTTCTCTGCTGGTTAGGCTGTAGTTATTGTTAGATGTTTTACCTTTACTGAAAAGAAGTCATCTATAGCCATCCCGTTATTCAAGAATTTCACATACACCTTTCAACTTTCAGTTGTGTTCCTAGTAAATTATAATTCTTCAATTTTAACTAATACTTAAATTCTTCAAAAGGAAGTTTTCCGATTTCAATGATTTATTTTTTCAAAAATAATATAATTACATATCATAAGGAAGCATACCAGGAAATACCTTCAAAGTCAGAGAAATCTGATTTATGTGCAATGTCTTTTTTGCATTATATCCACAACCTCTGACATCAAGGAACTCATCGTTAAAATAAACGACGAAGCATAGTACCGTTGAACTGCCCTTGTTTCTTACCTCAATCCATGTTTTTTTCATTTCGAGCATTAGTTGGGATACCTTTAGAAATCAAAATATCACATCTTAGTGTGTTATTACTGCTTCAGTTTTTGCCAATGTTTGGAATTATAGTTCTTTTCCACTCATCTTTTCAAATATGATATTGAAGCATCATGACTTTTGTTTCTTTGTTCACTGTTGAAGTATTTTTTTAGAAAGCTTTTGTTTCTTTTCTTAATTCCGTCATCTCTTTACTTATTTCCTGATACTGCCCCGTTCAAACTAAATTTTGATTTATTTCAGCCATAATTTTTTCCATTTTTCTAGTTAATTCATCCATTATTTTCTTTTACTCGATCTTAATCAATAAGACAATTACTACAGGGCGCTGGTCGAAGTGGTGAATCGCAGTTTTGGGTTGACTGCAGAAACCAGTTAGGATTAACCGACATGCTGAAACAAAACAACAGATCTGTAGCTGCAAATCGAATGTGAAAGTTATAAAAGTTCGATTCTTAATTAAGAGGAGAGTCCTACTAAGTTTTAAACAGACTCTGGGATAAACTGTTTCAGTAGCTGAATGATCGGCATAAAAGTCGTTTGTAGATTTCTTTTCCTCGTGCCGAGCAAATGAAAGTTCTATCTACCGAGCTTCAGTGTAACGAAATATTGCATGGAGCACTACTTGTGATCGTTTTGGCGTGATTTGAATTTTACGAGTGAAGCAAATTTAAGCATATTCAAATATTCACATATACTCTGCTCTAGAAAAAAAACTTTGACCCACTCTCTTTTACTAATACAGTTGTTATAATCTGGTTATGCAAAAAGTCTGTATTTCTTGGTTTTCTGTGCTTTCTTATCTAAAGCAGAAGAAAGTATTAATTCGAAAATAACCCTACTCTTGCTGTTTCTTTTCTTCCTGCAAAAAGCACAACGATGGCTTTTTAAAGAACAAGTTTGAAATACTAAACTGTTTCAATTCCTTCAAATGCACCAAATGTTTGACCAAAGAAAATTGGAAAAGTTTTGAACTTCCACAAGCCGATGTTATGCACATTTCCAAAGTTTATTCGTAAAAGCGGAAGACAGAGAAAACAAAATTAGACATCATGGTTGCAACTATGCGAAATTGATTAACAATACCTTTTAAGATAAATGCAAGGACAGAAAAATATCCAAGAAAAACACAGAGATTAGCTATGCCACCCTGTGGACCAAGATTTCTAACTTTGCGCACAAACGATTGGAGAAGAAAGATTGGAAATGGTCTCAACATGAGCAATATAACATTTGGTACACCATCATCTTCGACTTCCGGATCCTTGTTTTTTGACGAAGATGAAATGGTATGTTCTATATTGATTGAGACCGGTTGATATGGTGTTTTTGTTGCCATTAATTCTAAATGGCAATGTAAATAGTTTGGTCAGCTCCGTAGTAAAGTTTGCTTAGCTTTCCACAGTTTTTGTCAGTTCTTGAATAGTGACATCCGTAACTTGTTCACAGTCTTCAAGGTGTAGATCGTAACTGTGGCTAATTCTAACACAGCAGAATTAAATATGGATGGTCAACTTTAGAAAAACACGTAAAGTGTTTCTAGAGATTGTCAATTTTTAATGGAAGTCAAACAATATAGTTCAGTGAAGGTCTGCAGGTCCCTTCTCTGCTGGTGTTATTGTTAAATGTTTTACCTTTACTGAAAAAGAAGTCATCTATAGCCATCCCGTTATTCAAGAATTTCACATAAACCTTTCAACTTTGAGTTGTGCTCCTAGTAAATTATAATTCTTTAATTTTAACTGATATTTAATTCTTCAAAGGAAGTCTTCCGACTTCAATGCTTTGTTATTTTCAAAAATAAATCAATAAATCAATATGTTGTGACAGAAACAAACTGGTGTTCATTAATCTCTTCATTAGAAGTGTTTTAATGTTGAAATATGTTCTTTGTATACTTATTTTTATTGAATAAGAATATCTATTGGGTTTTTGATTAGACGTCCATACCGAGTTCTTATATTACTGTTAGTACTTTCATTACAATTTTTATAAGATCTATTGTTCTCACTATAAGACTTATCTGTATTTTGACTTCTTGATTCTTCATTAATCATTAATAAATGATTTCTATTCCTTCTATAGTTGGTACCATCAGACGTAACCAAACAAGATCTTGGTTCAAGTAACGATTTTTCCACGATTCCTTTCTTTTGGAAGCCTTTTTCTGTTTTTATAGGTACTTGATCTCCTTCTTTTAATGGTGGAAGTGTTTTTGCATTGCGATCATAAATCTCTTTTTGTTCCTTGTGATACATTTTCAATTTTTCTTGAACAGGGTTTAATGGTTGAAATTCAAGTAACTTCTCTGATATTGGTAGTAATGTCCTAGTTCTTCGTCCCATTAGTCGCTGAGCTGGACTGCCAACAATTTCATCTCTAGGTGTATTTCTATAATTAAGGAGTCCTAAATAAGGATCGGTGTTATCATATTTTGCTTTCTTTATGATTGCTTTTGCTGTCTGCACAGCACGTTCTGACATGCCGTTACTTCTTGGATATCCTGGTGAACTTGTTTTATATGTTTAAATCCATACTGTAACGAGAATGCACGAAATTCTTTACTCCTGAATTGTGGACCATTATCTGTTATAAGATCTTCGAAAACTCCGTATCTCGCATTAAAGATTTCATCTTTGTGATAACTGTCTTTGATGTTGTATTTAGCAAGTAATCAACTTCAAAGAATCCACTGTAGTAATCTACCATAAGAAGATAGCTTCTACTATTCAATTCAGAGGTCTGCACCAACTTTACTCCACGGTCGATGTGGTACAGTATGAGATTGTAGAGACTCCTTTTGTTGATGACTCTTATGGGCATTGCAGATTTCACACTTTCTAACTTCTGCTTCTATTTCTAAGCTCATCTTTGGCCAATATAAACACTCTCGAGCCCTACGTTTGCATGATTCAGATCCAAAATGTCCTTGATGCATAGCTTTCAACATATTAGTTTTTAATGACTCAGGAATTATTACTCGATCTCCTTTAAACAGTAGGTCATCTTGTACTGAAAGAGTCTCTTTAAAGTCCCAGTAATTAAAAACATCCAAATTGACTTTACTGCGTAGATCTGGCCATCCATTTTCTATTAAACATTCACCCACCGAGCAGACGAAAGCGATATATGTTTAAACGTTTAATGAACAAAATACAAAAGTAAAATATATGTGCTTCTACAACTATAAATCAACAATATATCACCTCAAAAATAATTAACATAATTAAATTACATCGTCACCCAATCAACGACCTGTTAGTAAACTTTACGCGGGAAAGTTATTACTCGTTAACACTCCCACTTGATAACTCTTAACCGAAATAAAATAATGAAAAGTTATAAATGGTTAAAGTATACTGTTCATGTTGTGGTGACTCCTATCAAAGATCTCAATTTCTCAAAGTTAAATTTTGGTAATCCTTTCGTTAGAATATCGGCTTTCATTTCATCAGTTGAGCAGTGAACAATATTGACTTCTTTCGACTGAACTCGTTCCCGGACAAAATTATGACAAATGTCAATATGCTTAGTACGGTTGTGGTACTTAGCATTCTTTGCAAGTTCAATCGCTCCTTGATTATCCTCAAAGATTGTAATTGGTCCTTCCATTCCAAATCCAATGTCCATAAGTAATCTTTGAATCCAAATTGCTTCCTGCGTGGTGTAACTTAATGCTGCATATTCTGCTTCAATTGTGCTCTTTGCAACGTTTTCGGCTTGACCAGCTGACTGTGCTATTACCAATTTGAAAAATGTAACCTGATGTTGATTTGCGTGTATTAATGTCTCCAGCTCAATCTGCATCAGAAAATCCTAAAAGGTCAGGGTTTCCTTCGGCCGAAAACTTTAATCCGTGATATGTTGTTCCCTTTAGGTATCGTAATATACGTTTCACACCACTCCAGTGCTCTTTACTTGGCTTTGCCATGAACTTGGGATAAGACTCCCATTGCAACTGATATATTTGGTCGCGAAATTACTGAAAGATATGTGAGACATCCAATTGCCTGTTGATAAGTTTGCGTGTCAAACTTCTCTTCATCATCCGAGCATTCGAAAAACTTCTTTGAAGGTTCGAGGGGTGTACTTATAGGTTTACAATCCTGCATCCCGAATTTATACAAAATCTTCTCGATGTAGTTGTGCTGGCTAATCGTGATAACCTTAGCTTCTCGGTTGCGTCGGATCAACATCCCCAGTAGAAAATGAACATTGCCTTTATCTTCCATCTTGAATCTTTCGCTGATTGCTTCCTTTTCTTGCTTTAACATGGTAATGTCGTTCGAGATACGAACGATGTCATCTACGTAGACACCAATTATCACAAACTTAATGAGTTCGTTCTGCTTCTTTGATTTGATATAGATACATCCATCTGCGTTGGATCTTCGGTATCCTCGTGACTTTAAAAATTTATCCAGAGTTTCGTTCCAGCAGCGGGCCGACTGCTTCAAGCCGTAAATGCTTCTATTTAATTTTCACAAATGGTTAGGTCTTTCTGGATCGAGGAATCTTTCGGGTTGTGCCATATAAATATCATGATCGATCTCTCCGTTGAGAAATGCGGTTTTGACGTCCATTTGGTGGACTTCAAGATCAAACGCGTTTGCTAACGCCAATAATGTTCGTAATGATGTATGCCGGGCTACGGGTGAAAATACTTCATCGTAATCTGTTCCTTTATTTTGCAAATAGCCTTGCGCTACTACTCTCGCTTTGAAGCGGTCAATTGCTCCGTTTTCATTACGTTTTACTTTGAAAATCCATCAAGAGCTGACCACATTTTCGCTTCCAGTTGGGGCTACCAATTTCCATGTTTGGTTGTCTTGAAGAGAAGAATATTCAGAAATCATTGCTTCTTTACAATGTTGGGAATGCTTCCCATGTAATGCTTCTCGAATGCTCTCTGGCTCATCGACTTCTGACGTCATAGATCCAAACATCGCATATGCGTCATCTGTATACCGAACAGGAACCTTACGCTGTCTGACAGGTCCCAAATTGCGTACACTTTCCATGAATAACTCTTCATATGTTCTTGGCGCTGATGGAATTTCTGGTTCTCCCACTGGTTCGTCTGGCTGCTCGATACGTTCAACTGGATTATTTGCATCGGTGATTGTGTCCTCTTTGGGTCAAATAAGAACCACGTGTAGATCATTCTCCGTGTCGTTAGTCATTCTTTCATTCTCGTCCCCTGATCGCTCAAAACGAAAGAATCTCTTCTCTGAAAACTTTACATCGCGACTAACTACAAATTTCTTTTGTTTTGGATCATACACCTTGTAACCCTTCGTGTTTGAAGGATAGCCTACGAAAATAGCCTCATAGGACTTTGGGTCAAACTTTCTTCTCTTGCTGTCAGCAATGAAAACGTAGCAAATGCATCCGAACACTCTAAGGTTGGAAACGTCAGGTTTTCTCCAAACAAACACTCGAAAGTTGTTTTATCTTTTAACTTCATTGTGGGACTTCGATTGTGGATGTACACTGCAGTACTACATGCTTCAGCCCAAAAGTGCAATGGTAGATTTGCGTGGTATATCATTGATCGAGCTGATTCTATGTGTGTACGATTTAGGCGCTCGGCTACACCATTCTGCTCAGGTTTATAAGGACATGTAAATTGCTGTATTATACCTTTGTCAGCGCAAAACTGGGTGAACTCCTTCGACTTATATTTACCCCCGTTACCACTTCTCAAAATTTTAACTTACGACCCTTTTGATTTTCAACATGGGACACAAATTCTTTGAATTTTGTCAATGCTTCATCTTTGCTTTTGATGAAGTATGCCACAGTATACCGAGAGTAGTCATCTGTGAATGTGATCATGTAACGACTTCCTCCCATCGATGTCACTTGCATTGGTCCACATAGGTCACTGTGTACAATTTCATAGACATCTTCTGCTCTGTGCTTACTTGTTTTAGGAAATGATAACTTGTGTATTTTTCCCAATGAGCAACCTTTACATTCTTTCTGAGCTTCTTTAGTTACATCACATTCATCCCATTGACCATATGATCCTTCACTAGTTTACTGATATAATGACTGTTCAAATGACCAAACCTTTCATGCCATATATCTGATGATTCGCTTGTAGAGTTGGCATATTCAATATTTTCAACAGTATACAACATTCCCTTAGCCAGTTTTCCAATCTCAAATTCTTTGCCATCTTTAGAGACAATACACTTTTCTTTGTCAAAGACACTTGAGCCCATCAAAGTCATCGCTGGTACAGACAATAAATTCTTAGCCAACTTTGGCACATACAGAACTTTATGTAATTCCAAATAATATGAATTATCACCTTTGGAAACAACTTCACCATCCCTTGACCCGATGCTTTTATGCATGTATCATCACCAAGGTAAATACTTGTGGGGTTTCAAACTTTGTATAGTTAATAAAGGAGTCCTTACAGTTAGTCATGTGTTTTGTGGCAGCTGAATCAACATACCATTCAGTGGAGCTTCCCGTATTAGAAATTAATGCAACTCCTCCTCCTTCAGCCATTTTCGAATGTTCCTCTCTGTTGTTACTTGTACCTTTATTTAGTGGACAATTCTTGGCAATATGCCCGGGTTTGTTGCACTTGAAACAGATTATATTTTTCCCTTTTTTATCATTGTGAAATCTTCCTCTTCCATTATGTGATCCTCTCTTAACAAATAGTGCATTGTTGCTCGTGTTTCGCTGCTTCTTATCTTTTCTTTTCAAATATTCTTCAACAAGCAGAGCCTTGATACTATCCCATTCCAATTCATCAGCTTTCCTCGCATTCAAGCTTGTTAGAAAGTTGTCATATGACTCTGGCAAACTTCCCAAGACAACGGTAGCTAATTTCTTACTGGAAATATCTTCTTGCATCTCTCGCAGCTGCTCAGCTAGTGCTGTCATACTGGTTAAATGTTTCATCAAATCGCCGTCTCCTTCCATTGATGCGGCATAAAACTTCCGGTTGAGTCGAACGACTTGTGTTATGGACAAAAACTCAAATTGCTTGCAAAGGTTGTCCCAGGCTATCAAATGATCCGTCGTACTTGATATGTGAATTTGTAGATGCTTCTCGACGTTCAGAGCTATTAAAGAGTAAGCTTTATCAGACCGTAATTGGAATGCGTTTTTAACGACATTTGTCGCGTCTTCGTTTGGAAGTATTTCTTTTCCCTCTTGCGTAAATCCCCATAAACCACGTTCCATAAGCACCAGTTTTACATTGTATTTCCATGATTGATAGTTACTGCCATTCAATTTATCAATCCTCGTTATCTCGGTCGCCATTTCGATCTCGATGTATTTGGTTTAAATATTCGCCAACAGGACAAACACACACGTTTTATTCAATCATACACGTCCTGGGCCCATAACCTATTAAACATTCACCCACTGAGCAGACGAAAGCGATATATGTTTAAACGTTTAATGAACAAAATACAAAAGTAAAATATATGTGCTTCTAAAACTATAAATCAACAATATCAATGTGTTTATATCACCTCAAAAATAATTAACATAATTAAATTACATCGTCACCCAATCAACGACCTGTTAGTAAACTTTACGCGGGAAAGTTATCACTCGTTAACATTTTGTACGTACTGTCGTAGCACTTTCATTACTTTATCTTTCTTTGTCTCTTCCTTCAATTGGTTCATTTTCTCTTCACTTACTGGCAAGACAACATTTATCTCAAAATCTTCTAAGTGATCATCTGATTCTTCTTGGATATACGCTCGACTTAATTGGTCCGCGAGATAAAGTTCTGCTCCTTTCTTAAACGAGACTTTCGAACTGTACTTTTGAAGTTTCAGCAACATTTTCTGAAGTCTCAAAATCTGCTCTAAGGGCTTATGATCTGTTTCAACATTGACATCTCTGCCATACATGTAATCATGAAATTTTTCACATCCAAATACAATGCAAAATAAGGATAATTTCTGCTGTGCTCGCGCTCGTGTTGTTGCAAAGGCCATAGGGGACAAGAATCCAAAACTCAAACAATTTAAGCAGGGTAAAGCTATTCAGAAGCGAGAAGCTTTGAAATTATACAAAAAGGTCAATATTTCCTACGGACCTTGTGGACTCCGTGAAGTGTCTAAGTTGCAAGGGGTTCTATTAGATTATCAAATTCAGGTTATTGATTTTAATGCTCGAAATACAGTAATTTTGGAGGGTCCCCGCCAAAATAAAAAGCTTATTTTATACAAACAAGGTGGTCATTACAATTTTATTAACCCTGCGAAACTTCCGGCTTTCCACGATGAACGTTTCTACTGTGACAAATGCTTTCAGTTCCTCAAAAATGGTTTAAATCACCATTGTTATAATGTCTGTAAAACGTGCAGACAAAAAAACTGCGTTGAGATTACAGATGAAAAACATATGTGTTCGGATTGTTTCAAGATTTGTCGCTCTACTGTGTTTTAATCGTCATAAAAATTGCGTCAGTCAAAGGGCGTTGACTTGCCATCAATGTGTGACAAGTCGTTTCGATGTCAAATGTGTTCATCTATAGTTGACAAAGGCAGACAAAACGAAAGATCGCTGTGGGGCTGTAAATCATATATGCAATATGTTTGTATTTGATGATCATTTATGTTTCAAGCAATAGGAATACCCAAAACCCAAGAATGATAGTCTAATATTTTACGATTTTGAGACAGATTTTTCAACCGGAGAGCATGTGGTTAATTTTGCTTGCAAAATATTTTGACAATTACAGAATTTGTTTTCAAGTGTTACAACATTGAATGAGTTTTGTTCCTTCTTAGTTTCAAGAGAACATAAAGGTTTTAAAGCAATTGCCCATAATGCTAAGGCATTTGACGGTGTTTTCATTCAGAGATGGTTAATTGATAATTAATATACATGTTATTAATTCGGGACAGAAAATTATACGGCTGAATGTGAAAGATTATCAAATGCGTTTAATTGACTTGCTGAACTTTTTGCAAATGCCTTTAGCTAAATTTCCTAAAACAATTGGACTCGATGAAACAAAATTTTCCAAAGGTGACTTTCCGTTTTTGTTTAATACAATAGTAAATCAAAATTATGTTGGCCGATACCTGATATTGTATTACAGTCCTGATTCAAAGTTCGAAAAGATCGCACTAAATTGATTGCGTGGCATGAAGGACGAAAGAAAAATAACTTTGTCTTTGATTTCCAGGAAATGAGTAAATACTGCTCTCAAGACGTTACCATACTGCGTTTATGTTGTTTTGCAATTTAGGGATTTATTTCTCGCAGAGACTAAAGTTGATCCATTTTGTTATTGTACCATTGCAGCAGCCGTAATGGCAATTTATTGCTCAAAATATCTTCAACCAAACACAATCGGAATCGCAACGAAAAATATGTATCGAAATTCAAATAAACCCTTCTCTCAAAGCGCAATCGTTTGGCTTGAATTTGTATCTGCGCAAACTAGCTGCAAAATACAACACGTTCTCAATGGCGGAGAAAAAAAAGTTGAAGATCCGGAATTAGGTAAAGTGTACTATGTCGACGGCTTTTGTGAAGAAACAAACACTATATTTTCTTTTTATGGTTGTCTTTATCTTGCATGCCCATCATGTTACGATTTAAGAAATGATCATCACTTTTTTAATGAGAAACAGATGGCTGACGTATTTCATGAAAGAATTAGACGACAAAATAGACTTTTACAATTGGGCCACGAGGTTAAGACGATTTGGGAACATGACTATTGCAAACTTAAGGAAACGGACGAAATGAAACATTTTTTGGATACAAATGACATTAAAACAAATCTTGAACCACGCGATGCGGTTTTTGGTGGCAGAGTCAATGGGTTTAAGCTTTTTAGGGATGCTCAACAAGATGAAACAATTGAATATGTTGATTTTACATCGTTGTATCCTCACGTTAACAAAACAAAAGTTTATCCTATAGGTCATCCAACAATTATTCGGAGAATTTTGAAACAATTTCGAATTATTTCGGACTAGTAAAATGCAAAGTTTTAGCACCCAGAAATTTGTATCTTCCAATTTTACCTGCACGAATAAAGGATAAACTTTTTCCTTTATGTAAACAGTGTGTTGTACAAAACACTTCAGTGTGTACTCATTCGGAAAATGAGCGTGCTTTTGGGGTACTTTTACCACAGTTGAAGTGTTGAAAACTATCTAAAAGGGTATAAGGTTATTGAAATTTTGAAATTTGGCACTTTCAAAACACAAGCTCCGATTTGTTTTCGGATTGTGTGAATTATTTTCTCCGTTTAAAGCAAGAGAGTTCAGGATTTCCAAGTCGTATGCAAACTCCTGAGGACAGACAGAAATACGTGGCCGACTATTATGAAAACGAGGGAATACTGTTAAGGCATAATAAAATAGACTACAATCCAGGCTCTTAGCATTGGCTAAGTATATCTTAAGAGCTTGTGGGGTAAATTTTGTCAAAAAGACAATCGACTAAATACAGAATTCATTAATGATCCTCTACATTTCTACAGACGATTGAACGGGCCGACATTGAAATGCACGATATTGCATCTTGAATGATGATTTAGTCGAAATTGTCTTTGAGAGAAAGCAAGAGTATGAAGTAGAAAACAAACTAACAAATATCTTCATAGGAATTTTTACAACTGCATGGGTTAGATTAGAACTTTACAATGTGATTGATCTGTTACAAGAGAGCCTTTATATTGCGATACAGAGAGTTGTATTTATGTAAATAAACGGGGGGTCTAAGGCCACTCTTAGGGGATTACCTTAAATTTGATTCTATGTAAGAAATGGTATGTAACTATGTACGTTCAGATGACGAAAATAAGAAAAATAAAATAGATGTTGTAAATAGCAGTAAAATAACAAAAGAAAAACGGACCCGACGGCTTGTCAACAAGAAAGAAATAAAGCAATATCAGATCGTCTATGACAAAAGAATAATTGTCAACTCTGGCGAAGACACAATGCCTTACGGATATTATTGGTCACCAGCATCTAACTCTGCTAGTCCGTCTGTAAAGCCCATTATACGTCTTCCCGATTCAATGCTTCATACAATGGTACAGCCTACGGCACTAGGGTGTGGAGTAAATCATAGCTGTGTTAATGACAAAGCTAACGATGAGACATGTTGTGATGAAGAAATGGAAGACGTTTTGGTGTATAAGGATAATGTTAAGGATGGCGATGACGGTGACATAATTTTTGTGAATGAAGAAAACGCAAATGATATTAGTTTATTGGAAACTGCGACTATTTTACGCAATTATATCTTGAAAGTCATGGATCATTACTTCTTTTGCAATTGCACGATAAACGAAGTATGTTGGATGTTGCATTGCTTTTGGTACCGAGACACGATCCGAGGCTTCTAACATTATTTGTGCCAATAGAATGATGTGAAGGCCTTCACTGCTCATAATTCTTGTTGGAATAATATTTGTATATGCCAAATGCCTTATCAAGTCTGTTATACAATGTTGACTATTGCTTTCTTGAGTTGAAGAAACCCAACTTTTCACAACGTCTTGCCATGTGAACGACATGATTAACTAATCAATTGATAAAAGAAAATGTTTGCGATTGCTTATGTGCTCAGTGTTTTAGAGTCGAACATCCAACCAGCTTCTTGTTGATTAAGTATTTAACTTGTTTATAGAGTATATTTAATTGATATATGCATGATGGTATATAGTCTGTTGTAAAACAATTCTGTTTTCATTTGCAAGACAATGGACGTGCGTTTTAAAACACCAGCTAACTTTTACATTTGCGGGCAAAGCCAATCTGGTAAAAGTCATCTCGTTAGGTCAATGCTTTATAATTTGAATGAGCTGTTTTACCCAGTTCCAAGTAAAATAGTTTACTGCTATGGCGAACCTCAGATGGAATTTGACAAAATGGTTAGAAGGATACCGAATGTAATTTTTGTTCGAATGCAGCTTATTTTGTGTTGTGTTGGATGATTGCTGTTGAAATGGAGTATTTGGTCGGTGTGGGTGGTTTTGTGGTATACTTGTGTGTTTAGTGTACCGTCATCTGTTTTGGTTAGTAGGATGTCGAGGAAGGTAAGATGTTTGTCGTGCTCTTCGTTTTTAGTAAAGGTAATGTTCTTTGTGGTATTGTTTATGGTGATGGGGCGGGAGGCTGAATGGTTAATTGCGTGAGCTGTAAGCCAGACGGCGCGGGTTCAATCCCGGCTCGTGGCACATCTGGCAATGTGTCTGTAAACCTAGCCCGGGTTGACCAAAGCCATGTGAGGGAAATTTAGTAGAGGAAACTATGTCCTCGGATGGACTGTATCTGCATCTGCAATGTTGCAGCCTTGTCACACTGTTTGTCACGCTGATATCAGCGTTGTAGTTGCGTGAAAGGTACGAGTGATTGTAGTCTGGTCAGCTGCTTTCACTATAATTTAAGTAACCAGGATGTTCCACTTTGTGGAACCCTCATACGTCGAAATCGACGGAGTCCATTATTATTGTTTATGGTGTGTAGGATTTGTTCAGTTTTGTCTTTCTTGACTATGTCAAAGATGTCGTGGACATATCTTTTCCATAGTCTGATGTTTGTGTTGTTTGTGACTGATTGTGTTTCGACGTGTTGCATGACAGCTTCTGCGAGGAAGGTGGATAGTGGTGATCCCATTCGTGTGCCTGAAATTTGTATGTAGTATGTGTTTTGGAAGGTGAATTCAGTGGAGAGGCAAAGGTTGAGTAAGCCTAGGATGTCATTTTTGTGTAGTTGTGTGATAGCTTGCCACGTTTTGTTGTTTGTTAGTAGTTAATTTGTAAAATTTTTGGCTATGTCGTGTGGTATGGATGTGAAGAGTGATATCATGTCGTAGGATATCATCGATATATCATGTCAACCAGACAAAATCATAATAGCCGGGAGGGCTAATCAATAAGGTGATAGCCGGGAAGGCAAATTGTATATTACGTTCACTGCACGTGCGTAGTTTGAGCGCTGCCGGGTTGTGTAGAGTATCATATGGAGACGTTCACGACATTCGCGATATGCAAAGCTCACCTTTATAGGTTTGAGCACTGTTGTGCCTCTACATTACAATCCATACAATGTGTAAATATACGTCCTGTGTCCCAAGTGCAGGACTCAACATTTTAATATGGTGTTAGGCGGGAGGGCACATTGTATATACACTTTGTCTATATTTATATTAGTAGAACTAATGTGCAGAGCTATCTTGTAAAACTCGTGTTTCTTTTTTAAGCAAAATAAATCGTTCTAAATTATTCTCGATCCTTCGACATATTCAACACCAACAACTTTAAATCGTTGTTTATATTAGAATAAAATCTCATCAAAATCTACCTCACTTTGAAATTAGCTTAACAAAACATGAAATAAAATGCATGCCTAACTATGTAGATATTTTAATGTAAAAACACGATATGAATGAAATAATTTTGTTGGCCGATTTATTTCTATTTTATTTATTATAAGAAATGATAAAGTAAAAAGGTGAAAAGCAATAAGTTTAATTTACGAGTATATGTTACTTTATTTCCACACCAGGAAACGAACACGAAGCATTTCCCACTACAGTTTTCACATTAAACATCTTTTGAATGAATT
The DNA here is from genome assembly GCF_021976095.1 of Xenia sp. Carnegie-2017. Lineage (NCBI taxonomy): Eukaryota > Metazoa > Cnidaria > Anthozoa > Malacalcyonacea > Xeniidae > Xenia > Xenia sp. Carnegie-2017. Next base: position 7,054,993 of record NW_025813402.1, read on the forward strand.
AATTTTTGTCAGCCAATTTAATTCTATTTTGTTTATTATCAAAAATAATAAAGTAAATAGGCTAAAACTAATAAGTCTTATTGACAAAAAGAGTTTGCTTTATTTCCATACCGGGAATCAAACCCCAAATGAAACCACAAATCCTAACGACTAGGCCATATAGAAGTGTACATAACTTTAAAATTTCCTTTAAGTTTATGGTATAAAATTTATTTTAAGAATTTCAATTTTAAAATTATTGATGAAATAATAATTCAGTTACTAAAATATCTTAATATCTGACAAATATTAAATCTTGTTATAGATATATTTATATTTCAAATCTTTTTGTTAAGTTGATTACTAATAACAAATTATTTTTTATTCAATAGGTAACATATTTGAAATAAGGCTCATTAACTAATCGTAAAACTTTCTTTCATATGTGTAATTAATCAGTATTAACTTACAAGTATATTACTCAAGTTCTGATTAGGATTTAGTTTATTAGTAGTGCATTTGCTGTTCAAGTAAAAGAGAGTGGTGTAAATGCCAACATTATCCACTTCTTAATAGAAATTCAATAACGTAAAGAAAATTTAAGATTTAAAATAACAACCTTGGGGAAAAAATTTTACATTTAAATGACAATTTAAGAATCAAAAATCATCCCCATATATTAATAAAGAAAGCTAACAAAAAACAAACTGAACTAAAATTTTCATGTCATGTTATTTAAGCGCGCAACGTGGGTTTTGAATGTACTACCTTAACATTATAACATACCAACCAAACTAGTCATGTTTTAATCAGTGATTAATAAATATTGGTCGAGAAATTATAAACCACAGGAAAACAAACGTAAAAATCATCATTTTCCAGTACAATTATTACATTAACAATTATTGTTAATACAAAAACGTTTTAATTCTGTAGGATAAATATAAAAGTTGAACATTACTAAAATTTATTTTTTCTCAGAAATAACTGCATTCAAAAGGAGTCTTAAAGATAATCATGTATTTCATAGCTTAAAGAAAGTGTTATTGATGAAAATAGTTTGCGTTATTTCCATAGCGAGAATCGAACCCAGTACTTGTGGTTAACAACTACAAATCCTAATATAACTTGTAACATTTTTTAAGTTTATGCTATAAAAATTATTTCGAATATTTTCAATTTGAAATTCATTGAGTATATAATAATTCAGGCACTATAATATCTTAATATCTCACAAATACAAATCGTTTTAGATATATATTTAAATTTCATGGCTTTATATTAAATTTATTACTAATAACAAGTTGTTTGTTATTCAATAGTTAACATATTTGAATTGAGACTCAAAATCTAATCGTACAACTTTAATTTATATAAGCAATTAATAAGTATTAGCTTAAAAATTATTTTCAAAGGTTTGTTAGGAATTGAATTTATTAGTAGAGTACTTGCTTATCATGCAAAATGAGTAGTGTCGATGCTAATATCGTCCACTTTTAATAGCGAATCATTACTGTAAAGAAAAGTTGGAATTTAAAATAACAAACTTCAAGTTATATATATTCAAATGATAATTGAAGTACATAAAAGTAGCCCCATTTTTAATTTAGTTTAATTTAATGAAGAAAAGAACAAGTTGATCTATTAATTTTACGTCATCTTATTTAATGAAGTGCCCAACATAGGTTATTTAACCGCTACCTTAAGATTTTAACTTGTATATTATACCATCCAAATTAGTAATAGTTTAAATAGTGATTATTAAATAATTGTAAAGAAATTATAAACTACATGCAAAAAAACTTAATGTCTAACATTAAAAAATCAATTTTCTTAGTACTGTTATCGCATTACCAACTTGTCAAACTAGCCACATTTTTAGGTACTTAATGTAATAAAAAAAGCAAAGAGAAAAACAAGCTTAACTAAAATTTTCATGTTATGTTATTTGATGAATTGACCAACGTAGGTTTTGAAAGTATTGGCATAACATTAAGAATGACATGTTCTACAAAAAATAACAAATCATGTTTTAATCAGTGATTAATAAAATATTTGTCAAAAAATTAAAACTACATGCAAAAAACTACATGTCAAAAAACTTAGAAATTAATATTGAAAAATCGGCTTTTCCCATTACAGTTATTACATTAACCACCTTGTCAATGCAAAAAAACCTTTTCTTTCTGCAATAAAAATATAAAATTTAAAGGTTACTAAAATTTATTTTATTACTGATAAAAATGCATTTAAAAAAGAGGCATAAATATAATCATATTTTTTATACCTTTAAATAAAAATGGATACCAAACGTTCAACAAAATAAATAGCACGAAACAATTAGATTTTATCAACTATTTTATCTAAATTAGATAATTTTCATCATATACATATTATGTGCGGCTTATTTCCTTTTTTTAGTAAATGTAATGTAAAACTTTATCGATACTTTTTTCATTGCTTAGAACTTGTTATATTTTGCATTGTTAATCAAACGTATGAGCCATATACATATAGATAATTATATAAATACAATTTCTATCATAAAACGTACTTTTGAAAAAGAGATGAAGCTATATATTTTAATAGAATAATTGTGATCAATTTATTGAAAACTTTCAATTTAACTTATTTCTCAGTATTAAATATTACTCTAGGAGATTTCAAGTATTGTTCTTTATAAAAGGTTTCATTTTATATTTATAAAATAATTCACTTCCGTTGTGAAAAGTGCAGGTTCAAACCTTCTCTGACTACTATAGTATATTTGCTATATTTTAAAATCAAACTTTATATTTATTGTTAATTTCATAACAAAAATCACATCAAAAAACATTTTGAGATTAACATAACAAAAATAAATTTGTATAACAATGTAGATAATAAAATGTAAAAGTACAAACTGGGTGATATATGTTTTGTTAGCCAATTGTTTCAAATTTGTTTGTAATTAAAAATAATAAAGAAAAAAGGAAAAAAACAATAAGTGTTATTTAAAAAAATCGTTTCTATTAATTCCATACATGGAATCAAAGCTGTGCTTGTGGGTGAAAACCACAGACCCGAACCTCTAGACCATATGGAAATATCAAGGATTTAATAATTTGTTTTAAGTTTATGGAATAAAAGTTATTTGGAATATTTTCATTTTTAGATTGATTGATTAAATAATAAGTCAGTCACTAAAATATTACAATATCTGACAAACTATAAATTGTGTCATAGGTATAATTAAATTTTAAAGCTTTGTGTTAAGTTGATTTATAATGGCAAATAGTTTTCTTTTTTAACAGCTAACATACTAAAACGAGACTCATAAACTAATCCAACCACTTTCTTTAACTTGTGCAATAAATAGATATTAACTTTAAATTATTTTTCTTAAGTTCTGATGGGAATTGAGTTTATTAGTAGAGTATTTGTTTCTCATGTAAATTGTAGTAGTGTATATGCCAACATCGTCCCCATTTTATTAGCAAGTTATTACTGTGAAGAAAAGTTAAGTATTAAAATAGCAACCTTAGTGGATAAAGTTAAATACTAAAATGACAATTGAAGAATGTAAAAGTAGCGACATTTTTTAAGTACTTTAATTTCATAAAAAAGTCATAGAGAAAAACAAGCGGAAGTAAGATTTTCATGTTATGTTATTTAATGAAGCTCCCAACTTGAGTTTTGAAAATATTGCCATAACATTAAGAATGACATTTTCTCCCAAACGAACTAACCATGTTTAAATTAGTAAGTAGGAACATATTTCTCAAAACATTAAACTACATGCCAAAAACTTAAAAAATAACATTTGAAAATCAATTTTTCTAGTACTGTTATTATATAAACAACTTGTCAATACAAAAAATCTTTTATTTCTGCATAGAAAATATAAAAATTAAACACTGCCGAAATTTATTTTTTTATTGAACTAACTGCATTATATAAAATGTTTTAAATATAATCATGTTTTTATGGCCTTTTATAAAATGAATAGCAAACGTTCAACAAATTATATAGCACGAAATAATTAGATGTTGTCAACCATTTTATTTAAATTAGATATTTTTCAATATATAAATATTATGTTGGGCTTATCTGATATATTAGTTAGTTTAAGGTTATAATCTTTATTGACACTTTTTAATTGCTTACAACGTGTTTTATTTTGCATTGTTAATCGAAAATATGAGTTATATCTTTATAGATCATTATATAAATACAATTTCTCTTGTAAATTATACTTTTCAAAAACAAATGGAACCTCTATTTAATAGAATAACAGTAATGAATTTGTAAAAAAACTTCTGATTTAACTAACTTTTTAGTATGAAATATTACTCTTAGAGATTTTAATTCATTACTTAAAAAAGGTGTCATTTTATGTTTATAAAGTAAATCACTTCGATTTTCAAAATTGTAGGTTTAAACATTGATCTGACCATTACACTATATTTGTTATATTTTAAAAACCAAAAATTTTACTCATGGTTTATATTATAAGAAAAATCTCATTAAATATCATTTTGAGATTAACTAAACATTACATAAAATAATGTGTATAACAATAGAGATAATTAAATATAAAAATAAAAACTAAATGAAATAAATCTTAAGCCAACTTTTTTCTATTTTATTTATAATTTAAAATAATAAAGTAAAAAGGTAAAAACCAATATATGGTATTTGAAAATAGTTTGCGTTATTTCCATACTAGGAAACAAACCCGGGCCTTGTGGGTAAAAACCACAACTCTTAACATCTAGATCATATGGAATTGCACATAATTTAAAAATTTCTTCAATTTCTTTATAAAAATAGCTTAAATTATTTCCATACCAGGAATTGAACCCGGGCCTTGTGAGTGGAAACCACAAATCCGATCTACTAGATCATATGGAACCTTCCACAACTTAATAATTTCCTTATATTTCTTATACAAAAGCTATTTTGAATGTTTCATTTTAAGATTGATTGATTAAATAGTAAGTCAGTCACTAAAAAACTTACAATATCTGACAAATTTTTAATTTGGTATAGGTATATTTAACTTTGAAAGCTTTGTGTTAAGTTGATTTATAGTGGCAAATAGTTTTCTTTTTCAACAGCTAACATACTAAAACGAGACTCATAAGCTAATCCAATAAATTTCCGTATCTTTAGCAATAAATAAATATTAATATTAAATTATTTTTCTTAATTTCTGATTGGGATTGACTTTATTACTAGAATATTTGTTTCTCACGTAAAATGTGGTAGTGTCAATGCCAACATCGTCCACATTTTAATAGCAATATATTACTGTGAAGAAAATTTGAATATTAAATTAGCAATCTTAATGGATAAAGTTATATATTAAAATGACATTTGAAGTACGTAAAAGTAGTGAAATTTTTTAAGTACTTTAATTTAAAAAAAAATCATAGAGGAAAACAAGCAGAAGTAAAATTTTCACGTTATGTTATTTAATGAAATTACCAAATAGACATGGCCTCTATTTTCGATCATAAATGCAAAAATGTAACAAGCAGTAAGCAATAAAAAAAGTTCAATAAAGTTTTAACATTAAACTAACTAAAATAACAAATAAAGGCAACATAATATGAAAATATTGAAATTTATCTAATTTAAATAAAACAGTTGACTACATCTAATTATTTCGTGTTATATAAGTTGTTAGACGTTTGCTATGCATTTTACTTGAAGGTATAAAAAACAAAATTATATGTAAATCATTTTTATAATGCAGTTTTTTTAATGAAATAATAAATTTGCGTAGTGTTTAACTTTTATATTTAATCTACAGAAATAAAAGATTTTTTGTATTAACAAGTTTGTTATATAATAACAGTACATGGAAAAATTGATTTCTTAATGTTTGTTTTTAAGTTTTTGCATGTAGTTTCAATTTTTGAAAAACATTTTACTACTTACTGATTAAAACATTATTACTTCGTTTGGCAGAACATGTAATTCTTGAGGTTATGGCATTATTTTCAAAACCCACGTTGGAAATTTGATTAAATAACATAACATGAAAATTTTACTTCCACTTGTTTTTCTCTATGATTTTTTTATTAAATTAATGTACTTAAAAAATGTCGCTACTTTTACATACTTCAAATGTCATTTTATTATATAACTTTATCCACTAAGGTTGCTATTTTAATATTTAAATTTTCTTCACAGTAATATCTTGCTATTAAAATATGGACGATGTTGGCATTGACACTACTACCTTTCATATGAGAAACAAATACTGTACTAATAAACTCAATCCCCATCAGATATTAAGACAAAAAATTTTTAAAACAATAATTGGTAATGGCATAAATTAAAGAAAGTGTGGGATTAGTTTATGAGTCTCCTTTCAAGTATGTTATCTGTTGAAAAACAAAACAATTTGCTATTAATAATCAACATAACACAAACCTTTCAATATTAAATATACCTATAACGTGATTTAAAGTTTGTCAGATGTTGTAATATTTTAGTAACTGACTTACTTTTTAATCAATCAATCTTAAAATGAAAATATTCAAAATAGCTTTTATACCAGAAACATAAAAAAAATTATTAAGTTATGGAAGCTTCCATATGGTCTAGTGGATAGGATTTGTGTTCTTCACCCACAAGGCCCTGATTTGATTCCCGGTATGGAAATAATGTAAACCATTTTTGTAAAGAAATTAAAGAAATTTTTAAACCATGTACACTTCTATATGATCAAGATGTTAGGAGTTGTGGTTTTCACCAACAAGGCCCCGGGTTTGATTCCTGGTATGGAAATAACGCAAATTATTTTGTAAATACGACTTACTAGTTTTTATCTTTGTAATTCAATATTTTCAATTATAAATAATATAGAAAGAAATTGGATAAGAAAACTTACTCATTTAGTTCATATTTTTACATTTAAACATCTCCATTGTTATACACATTATTTTAAGTATTCTTTAGTTAATCTCAAAATGTTAATTGATGAGATTTTTCTTATAATATAAACAATGAGTAAAATTTTTAGTTTTTAAAATATAACAAATGTAGTGTTATGGTATGATCACGGTTTAAACCTGCAATTTTGAAAATGGAAGTGATTTACTTTAAAAACATAAAATGAGACCTTTTCTAAATCATGAATTAAAATCTCTAAGGGTAATATTTCATTCTGAAAAATTAGTTAAATCGAAATTTTTTTATCAACTTAACCCAGGCAGACTATTAAAATAGAGAGTTCCATCTGTTTTTGAAAAATTTAATTTATGAGAGATAGTGTATTTATTTAATTATCTATATAGACGTGGCCCATATTTTCAATTAAAATGCAAAAATGTGACAAGCAGTAAGCAATAAACAAAGTTCAATAAAGTTTGAACATTAAACTAACTAAAATAACAAATAAACACAACATAATATGAAAATATTGAAATTTATCTAATTTAAATAAAACAAATCCCGTTCGAATCCCGTTGAGTCACATGATTTTTAGGGCTCCTGAGACGATTGCTTAAATTGTCCAGCAAAGTGCGAAGATCATATCTTCATTTAATTAAATAAAACAGTTGACTACATCTAATTATTTCGTGTTATATAAGTTGTTAGACGTTTGCTATGCATTTTACTTGAAGGTATAAAAACAAATTATATGTAAACCATTTTTATAATGCAGTTCGTTCAATGAAATAATAAATTTGCGTAGTGTTTAACTTTTTATAATCTACAGAAATAAAAGATTTTTGTATTAACAAGTTTGTTATATAATAACAGTACATGGAAAATTTGATTTCTTAATGTTTGTTTTTAAGTTTTTGCATGTAGTTTTAATTTTTGAAAAATATTTTTTTACTTACTGATTAAAACATGATTACTTCGTTTGGCAGAACATGTGATTCTTGAGGTTATGGCATTATTTTCAAAATCCACGTTGGAAATTTGATTAAATAACATAACATGAAAATTTTAATTCCGCTTGTTTTTCTCCATGATTTTTTATTAAATTAAAGTACTTAAAAAATGTCGCTACTTTTACATAATTCAAATGTCATTTTATTATATAACTTTATCCACTAAGGTTGCTATTTTAATATTTAAATTTTCTTCACAGTAATATCTTGCTATTGAAATATGGACGATGTTGGCATTGACACTACTACCTTTCACATGAGAAACAAATACTGTACTAATAAACTCAATCCCCATCAGATCTTAAGAAAAATAATTTTTAAAATAATGTCTATTTATTGCACAAGTTTAAAAAGTGGTTTGATTAGTTGTTAGAGACGAAGTTAAAACATTTTATAAAGAAGCTAAATTATCAGAATGAAGTGTTGCCATTAACTAATTTACATTTAGTTTACGAAAACTATTAAAAAAAATTTCATTTGGTGATTTTTTCTAAAGAAAAATTACATACAATAATTTATGATTGAAGAGTGACTAATCATGAATCCTTTCACATAAGTGATAAAATTATTTTTTTATAGTTAAATGATTCCCACTATGACTTAATTTTAAATCCTAAACTTTTTTCTAACTTAAAACTGGATTTATTTTGCTTTAAATGAATGCATTATTTAAAATTTGACGAGTATGCAGATTCCCATTTTGTAAAATGAAGATATATGTTTAAAATGTTATTCGAATTGTAAGAAAGAAGTAAATTTTTCGATTCAATGCACGGAATGAAATATAATTTTAGATATTACAATCTGATGATTTAATAAATAAATGATCAGATTGTTTCCAAAAACATCTGTTTAATAAATTGTTTAAAAATAAAAACAGTATTAAGGTCACCCATGTCAAAAATAATTTTTGTAATACATGTAATGAAACTGTCCTAGATTTTCTTTGTTAAAAAATAAGAGTGTTTTACATGATTGTCAAAGAACATATTGTGCTCATTGTAGAACATATTTGGACAAACAACATAATTGTCATATCAAGCCCTTACAATTTAATAAGTATAAGTCTACACCAACGTTATTTTTCTTTGATTCTGAAACAAAAACAGATGAAAATAATTTAATGCTGCCATTCTATTTTGTTGTTCAAAAAGTATGTCGGAAAGGCGAGAAAATTCCTTTTCACAAAAGTTTGAGTATTTTTTACCCGATATGGATTATATTTGTGACTTATCAATTGACCCTTTGATTGTTGTGGTTTCCAGAATCACTCGAGAATGGATAATATTGTAAAAGGATATCACTCCTACAAATTTTTTGATCTGACGTATAGAGGAAATATGATTTATAAAAAATATTTTGATATTTTAACACATGGTCTGACAAACAATGTGAAAAGAATACGTATTTCGAGATGCAATTTATTATTATTGTAGTAATAATGTTAATATACTAAGTCTTGAATTTATAAAATATTCAAATTTTATCTATTACATTATAAATATTTTACTTTTTACGATACAACATGCATAACAATTGCTGGTTTAACACTAAAATATTTAGAAGTAATTATTTACAAGATGATAAAATTGCACAAATTCCATTATTTGGTAACAAGGGTAATACCGTGCAAAATTTAATAGCATTATGTTGGTTAAGTGAAGTTAAATCAGAATTAAATGAAATGGATTACACTTTACAATACAAACTATCCATTAATGGAGAAACAAAAATTTTAGAGTAGATTTGTTGATAGTTATTGTGAAGAAAAAGATATATATATCAATTTCACAGATTTTTTTCATGGCTGTAATAAATGTTTCAATAATGACGATTATAATACATTAAAAAAAGAAAAAATGCAGTTTTTAAGAATGCAAACAAAACAGTTTTCAAAACAATTAATGGAAAATAACTATAATGTAGTCGAAATGTGGGAATGTGAATATTTAGCAGATAAAAATATTAGTCAAATAAAAAAGAAGAAAGAGGAATTTCTTAAGATGTTACCGTTGCATCTACGTGATGCATTATATTGTGGTAGAACATCACGTTCATGTTTATGTTATGAAGTGAGGGAAAATGAAAAGGTTAAATATATTGACTTTACGTCATTATATCGATATGTTCAAAAAAAGAATGAGTATCCTCTAATTCATCCTGAAATATATTTAGAGGAAGAATGTTTAAATATTGATGTCGCCAGTGTGTTTGGGTTAATTAAATGTTGTATATTACCCACTACTACACTTTTATTTCTTGTTTTACCCTTACGCATTGATAATAAGTTGATATATACACTGTGTTACACTTGTGCTATTGAAAAAATTAAAATTGTATTCATAATTATGAGAAGAGAGCATTAAGGGGTACAAGGATTAGTGTTGAAATAAGTAAAGCTATTGAATGTGGCTATAGAATAATTAAAGTATATGGAATTTATCATTATAAAAATAGGGATAAATTTTCGAGGAATTTGTAAATAACTTTATTCAAATAAAACAAGAGATTATTGGTATTCCTTCAGAATGTTATAATTAGGATGAAATTGTTAATGAAGATAAACTCAATGATCTTATATTAGATTATTATTAATACGAAGGAATTCAATTAAATGGAAGTAACATTTAAAAAAATATATGTATTTGTACCATTGTTAAAATATTTTAAATTCTTTATGGGAAACGTTTGCACAAAGTGATAATGCAGTTACACTATTAATTATGAATAATTTATATGATCTACTGTATTTAGCAAACAATCATACTACTGAATTAACTTTTTTAAATATTATATCTTCGGATATTTTAAGAACAACACATAAAAAATGAAACATTTTCGTCAATTTTAACCAATCGTAATGTTGTTATTGCTTCTTTGTAACAAGTTATGCAAGATTGGAGCTTTTAAATATATTACATAAGTTAGGTAACAAAGTTTTATATTATGATACCGATTCAATAATTTACATTAGTGTTGATGGAAATGATATTTAATCAGGTAACTACGTGGTGACCTTAATAATGAATTAAAAATGACGAATATATTGTATCATTTTTCTTCTACGGGCCCAAAATTTATTTTTTAAAACAAATAAGAATAATGAAATAGTACATGAAAGGATTTTCTTTAAAGGAAAATAAAATTTGATTTAATAATTGAGTCTGTCAAAGATAATGAAAAAATAATTGAAGTAATTTATAAAGAAAAATATTACGTGATAACCAACAAAATGTATTTTTAAGCGGAGAAATGAAAAAATTTACATTCACGTTTGATAAACTTATTAAAGTAGACAATTTTTTTACAATTCCCAATGGTTATTTTTTAGATTGGATATATGATTTTTAAACCAGTTGTAAAATTTCAACATCCTTTTATGATGATTATTTGTGCACGATCACAATGTGGAAAAACACATTTTAAAAAAGAATTGATAAATTTTAATTGTGAAATCTTTGAACCTCCTTTTTTAAAACTTTTATAATATTACTTCTCTAGCTATCAAGAAATGTTTGACGAAATAAAATCTATTATTAATGAACAAAAAAATATAGGCCTGCAAAATTACGAATTTATAAAATGTAAATTTCACATACCCTCTGTAACTGACATAAAACAAAAATTATGAAATCAAACATTAATAATACTGGACGATTTGATGATTAACGCAACGGATGATAAAGATAATACAAAAAATTGGATGAAATTGCTACACGAGACTGTCATCATGAGGATTTTTCTACCATATTCACATGCCAAAATTTAAAATACGGAAATACAAAAATAAGAGCAGCTAGTACAAATAATCAGTACATTTTTGTTTTCAATAATGTAGGAGATAATAGGATTTTTAAAACATTGTTGTTTAATAAGGGTTTATCAAAAATTTCATGGAATGTTCAATAGACAATATGAAAGAGAATGAGTATGGTTATATTGTTTTCGACAATCATATAAAAAGTAAACAATGTAAGAGTATTAGAAAGATATTTTTCCCAATGAACTGACAACAATATATGATGTAAATATTTAATTTTATTTTTAAATACGTTTTTATTAAATAAATATAATTCTTTTCGTTAAAAGACTTGTATAAATAGGAGAGTAAATTTTTAAATTTTGTTTAATACTTCTAACGAAAACATCTTATTTAAAAATGATTGTAACTTTTTTTAATATAATAACACCATTCAGTTTTAAATTTTCGTTATGAATTTGCTGTGTTTGAAGATAGTAAATAAAATAGGAAAAGGAAAATGTAGAAGTCCCATTTGTCAATAAAAAGGACGAAGAAATATATATATTGATGAAAACTTTGTCACAAAAGTTTGGAAGCACTTTCTTAAAAATTTATTGATTCCTGAACGAGGTAAATACGTTTTGAATGTGATGAAGGTTTTGAACTGTTTTCTGAAGTAATAAGCAAACCTGATTTACGAATTACCGAACTTCGTGTTTCATATAAAGACTTTAAAGAAGAAGAAAAAGAAAAGTGATGCCCATCATACTATTTTACAAGAACGGTTATGAAAAACTACGTTTTACTTTGGATGAAGTTGTTTTCTCGATATTTATCAGAATATTCATGATGGAATCTAAATTCGATGATTATACAATTGATGAATGTTATGCAATGATTAGACATGGTTATGTATACAAAGATATTGATGTAATTCCTGATGAAATGACAACAAAATAATTTTATTTTTTAAATATATTTTTATAACTACAACATATTTGAGTATTTTCCTTCTCATTTTTACATTTTCGTGCATACACGTTTTTAATTCTTGGGAAAAACATTTTAGATAAACTTAACAATTTTTTATCATTTTCTAAAGTTGAATTATAATTAATTATATTTAAAATATTCATTTTTAAACATTTTTGTAACAAAAAAAACAACCACCAAACACCACAAGTAGTTGTATTAATATTTTGACGTCTTTTATAAGAAAATATTTCAAAATTTAATTTTTTATCACTTGCAAATTTTTTCCATCTTTTATTTTTATAATGTTCTGGAGTTAAACCAAAACTATCAAAAAAATATAAATTTTTCCTATTTTTCCACGCTGCTACCCAATGTTTACCTGGTTTATAACTAGTGTCTGTATTCCATATCCATCCACCTTCTTTAAAATTTATTTTCGGGTGATAACCAGCTGGAAAAACCCCTTTGAATTTTTTTTTATAATTTTGTTTTTATTCCCAAAATATATTAAATTATCAGTTGTTAAAAACTTTTCCAACATACATTTTATATCCATTTTTTATATATCATATATTTTATTTTGTCTCAAAGTTTTTCGTCGAGAAAAACTAGAAAAACGATGGGGTGTAGAACTGCCTAAATTTAAAGACTGTTCAGGAGTTAATAATGCCGGTATACTTGTAGATGACGATGTTGAAGCAGGGGAGAGTAGTGATGTAGGAGTAGCTAAAATTGATATTTGTGAACTTCGTCTTCTACCAGTTCTATTGCTTGCATTACAATTTATATACATCTCATTGATTTTATTATTTTTAATATATGAAAATGGCATTCCTTTTCTTTTCAACTCAGGTAAAATAAATCTTAATTCTTGTTCTTTGAGATTTAATGTTTTTCTATTTGATATTAAATTAGTCACCAAAACTAAGTAGGTAAAATTGAATTACTTCCCATTTATTTTTAAATCTTTTTTGTTTATACCATGATTATTGAAAAATGCAGAGATTAATTTGTGATGTTGTGCTTTTGAACACGTCGTTATTATTGGTGTTTTAAAGAGAGCACCACCACCATATTTATTTAAAGTATCGCCATCATCCATTATATCATCTGTATGTACAACGTCCTCGTTTTCAGCTCTCCTTAAATCACTCGCTTTATTCAAAAAATTAATTAAATTTCTTTTTTTTTATTTTGTCTTTTTTTTAATATATTATACGCTTTTATTACTTCATATCTTTTTGTATTATTTGTTATCCCATTAATCAAATCATCTTCCTCACATCTTGTCTTCAATTCTGCTAATAATTTATTTATTTGACTTGTGTCAGAAAGACCAAATTTCTCAACACTATAGTTTACCATTACTTTTAATTATGTTATAAGCATCTTTTAATAAGTACCTGTTTGAACATCTTCACATTTTCTTTATAACATCATTTTCCATATCACATTTTCCCTCTTCATTTACATTTTTTTATCATCCATTATAAATAATTAGGATTTATTACTGGGCCAATATGTATAATTTGTTTTTTTAATTGGAAAATCAATATCAATTACTTTTATTACTTCAATATCAAATCCGAAATCACCTGTATTTTTACCCGATAAAACTTCGGTGAAACTATCTTGATTGGGAGATAAATGAAATGCAATACTTCCACATTCAGACTTAAATCCGGAATAATCAAAATTAATTTTTTATTTTTTTATTTAAAATTTTCTTTAAATTTCAATATGCTTTTTTTCGACCATAATACTCGTGTGTTACTGCATGATTAGTACACCACAAAATAAGGTAATTCAATAATTTATATAAGTGACAATTGAGTTGATATGAACCATTAAATCTTGTTGTTTCTTGAAAAACTGTAAAAAACTCTTGATGGTAGACCCCTTTGTATACATCATAACAGTTAACTGCTTTGGATCCATAAGGAATAGTTTATGTAACAACTCTCATATTGTTTACAAAATAATAACACTCTTTATTTTCTTGTATCAGTTCATTATTTATGCCTTTACTCAATTGTTAATTTGGCTTAAACATTCTAGTATTTATTTTAAAATCTTTAAGATGAATATCATAATTTTGAGGACTGTTGGCAGCTAATCCCATCAAATCATTTTGTTTTCTGATCTTGCACATTGAAATTTAAAATCACTAGCTGATGTAATCCATCTTGTTTTACCATATCCATTTCAAAAATATAAGTTGATCAATAATTTTGCAAGTCTTATTATTTATATGATTTACTCGTGCAGTTTGCCCGTTTAAATCAGCTACATCACTCAATTCGTGTTTGATATAATTTTATCTTCATCATTCATTTTTCCATTTCCATCCAATATATCTAGATTAACATTGGCTAAATCGCCACGTGATTCATATGGTGTATATAAAATATTTTTAAAATATGAAATCTATTATACTGAATAATGTTATATACTAAAACTTCAATATATAAATTTATATTACACCACATGTTAGTTAGAGGTCATGGATAAATGCATATGTTTAAATCATTAAGTAAAGTGTCACTAGCCATTAATTTTATTCTACCACTCATATCGAAGTCATCAGTTCTCATTAAACCATATTCGGATTTTGACATTATACATTCGACTTTTCATGCATAATGTTGATCAGGTTTGGGATTTAAATAAATAGGTCTAAACTCTTAAAATTAAAAATTTTGAGGAACTGGTTGAAACAAATTTAAATTACTGCTTATAACATGATCATTTTTATCAATTTCATTTTCACTAACGCTTGCCATTTATTATTATTTAGTTAGAAGTTCATACAACCAACAAATGATATAAAATGAAATCATAAATTTTGTTAATAACTTATAAATATACATTATCTACAAGAAATTGAATTTATTTCTGCAAAAAATTCAATAAATCATCATCAATTCTCATTCTTTTTCTCTTTGGAAAATCTTTTATATTTTCATTTTCTTTCCCTTTTACAACATAATCTGATAAGTTTTTTTTAATAAATTATTATTTGCGATATTTATTGCTGGCGCGCGATATTTTCGAAGCTTGGTAATGAATTATCGAACAGCAAATTCCTTATTTTTGTCAATGATTTTCTAGCAAAATTTTTCTTTGAGCTACTTGGGAACACAAGGGTGTTATAGAGGATAACTAGAGGATCATTTTGATATCTCAATTGTTATGTTTACACAAACTGTTTTTCATCAGACGAGCTTGCTGCTCGAGGGTTTTTGGCGAAATGGCACTGGTTGGCTAAATTTGATAATTTACTCTAACTTCGGCTTCTATGGCTTTCTTTTCCGATCATTCTTTTGTTTAAGTTTTGGGTATTTGGTAAGATCAATAATCCTATTACAATCGTATGTTTTTTGTTTCTAAGAAAATGAAATAACTTTGCGTCAATCATGCTGTCCCGGAAGGCATCGAATTACAAACGATTCAATTTTGGGGAATACATGCCTAATAAAAGATTGGCATGGAAAGGAAATATGAGCATGCAAAAGAAAGCAAAATGTGTGTCTCAGAAACTTCTGGATTAAACATCTGCATTATAAGTTAAAAAACGTTTAGTAGTTTGATTTGAAATGATCTTAGCTCACTCGATCTTGTCTTATGTCAATAAGTCAATACCACATGCAATATTTTGACATGATGTGTCGAATTTTGTAATCATAGGCTTATTTTTTAATGAAACATTCGAATATATTTAGCGCCAAAGCGTACTATTTCAGTTTAATGGTATTTTTAGTGTGAACTGTTTGTGATGGTATTTCATATCAGAATTTGTATGCCATTTCTGTGCTGGAACTGTATTCATAAATGGTACAGGTAAAGAAACTGGTGAATGAAGTAGAAGAGTTAGATAGCATTAGAACAGAGCTCATTGTTGGTGGAAATAGGCAGGAGGAACAAGAAGAGAAAGGTTCAAGCATAGGCAGGAATGCAGTTGTTAGACAAACAAACAAACCAACTGGGCAAGGTTGTGTGGAGTCCACTGGTCGAGCACACTGGATGGAGACAATGTTGGCCGCTAATGCCATTCATGGAGGTGGTAAGGATCATACAAAGCCCGGTACCAATGGAATGTTGGAGACATTAGAAAAAAAGTGCAAGTTGGTGATATAGTATAATAAGTGCAAAGTGGATGATATAGGGTTGAAAAAGTGCAATAAATTTAAGAGCAAGGTTTTTCAAAAAATTTACAAAGAAGATTTGAAGAAGTTTGAAAGATCAAATGAGAATATGTTAATATCGATTGCTGTGTATTATAGTAAAGGCGTTATGGGCAAAGAAAAGTGTAGCAGAGTTTATAAGGCCTACCTCATATGAGGAGATATGTGGTAGTAAGAGGGCTAAGCATGTTAGTGTTGGTGAATGTCCGACCCCCGGATGGTTGCAATATTCCCTATCATAGATTAGTGCAATACATTAAATCTATTGATAATGGTAAGTTATTTAGTGTTCGTGAACATCTGTGCAATGGGTTGGATGAGTGTGAGAAGGTCAATGGTTTTTACGGAGATATAGAAGATATTCTTGTTAAATTGCAGAATTTTGTTTGAACATTGGTAAGTATAACCTTTTCAACTTTAATCAGCCAAACACATTTCATGTTTGGTGGAGATAGTGCCCCTTTTGGAAGAAATGATTGAGCATGCTCTTGGCTGGTAAGATTTCTAAACATTGGACATGGTGTGAAGATCCGCAATGAAGACTTCCTGCTCTTTATGGCTAATTGTTCAGAGAGCAGTCTCCCTATAATTGCTTATAGCAATCATTTTACAAAGAAAACAATTATTAACAATTGCTTCTGATTTTTCATTTGCTTTTTTTTGTGATTTCTTACAAAGCAAAGTAATTTTATGTGCAAGCTTAATGAAAACAAAGCTATTAAAATAAATATATTTTTTGCATTAGTTGTAATATTGTAATTGTATATATACAATGTAACAAAACCATTTAGTCTTTTATCACATTAGGACAAGTATAATCTGTGCAACTTAATCTTATCAGAATATGTACATGTTAGAGCATACCAGCTTTACATGTGCATACAATCAAATTTGCATATATTATAGTTATCTGAATTTTCATTGACTAATATTTGTGTAGTTCAACTAGTTTTTTAAGCCTTTGTCAAATTTAATAAAAACTCAAAGAAGCCAGAGGGGTGTTGTCCTCACTAAAAAATATACTGTCTAGTATTCGCAGACAATGTGCTAGTGTGCCCTATTTTTGTTTTTAAAGCAGACAATGCAACAATTACCAAGAGCCAATAAATGGATCAGTTGTTAGTGAGGTTTCAACTTTCTAATTGAAAATAAATTTAAAAGGCATTTGTAGATCTCTTGCTTTTAGAGGGATGGCATGAATTAGGTTAAATTTTTTCATATTTTTTCTTAATTTTTGAATGAGTTGCTTCTTTTGCTGTTTGGCAAATTTTATGTTTGTTCGTCCTTATGTACAAAATAAGAAACTCGAAGGCTCATCATTGAATAAACAAAGTCTTCCACCTCGGTAACAATAACTGCTGCTGTTTGAACCTTGCGACGTCCGCTAAAACTTCGCCTTAGTTAAGCATCAACATCTTCCTTGGACAAGGCAGACAACAAAACAAACAACTCATTCAAAAGGCGAATGGAGGTGAAGGATATCACCTCAGATTTCTTGTTTTCAACCTGGTAACAGAAAGGAGCCACAAAACCATTCAAAGTGCGAACATTACGCACCATGGTAGCAAAAAAGCATGCGAAGTGTCCCTCGTAATTTCCCAATAATATGGGTTTCTGATTCTTTTTTTGCCACCAAGTCGTCGACGAATCCCCATTAGCCAAATTTGTGACTCCTTCTTTAAGAGCTTGGCTGGATTGACAAAAAGTCTCATCAATCTCAGCGCCCTATTGTTGTGTGTCGAAGTCAACCTCTTTGCAAGTTGAAGCATAGCTTGCACTTGCTCAACACAACACTTTGAGACAATTTCCTAATTTTTGCATTGCATGTCACTTGCTAATGCGAAAATTGCCTCTTCAACTTTTGTTAAGGAGGAAGGCGGCTGTTGAACGGCGCTGTTGCATATGTCTTCTTGACGAAATATTTTTTCTGCTGAAAATCGCACATTTGAAACCCCGCCATCTTCATTAGGGAGTTTTAGCAAGAGTACGACTACGACTACGAGTACGAAATTTGACCGTGTAAGGGAATGGCACGAGGAAGTTTGTTGTCGTTGTCGCTTCGTCAAAATTTTGTTTAGTTGTAAACAACAGAACGAGCCTTTTTATTGTGTAAAACACCGACGTTTGCGAAGCAGCTACAGTATTTGCGAAGCACAAAATACTCGATCAAAATAATTAATTTAGTTTGGTTAGACTGGTTTTTCGAGAATATAGGACTATTTAGACTGAAAAACCTTCACTATTTTAAGTTTTATGTACGATGAATTTGCACTATTTTATTGTTTGTTTACCTTTCACTTTGCGTACGAAATACATGAAAGTTTTGCAGGTCATATTTTCCTTTTTAATATACATCTGCGCTCAAAAAAGGTTCTAAATTAAAGCCTGGATGCTCGAAAATTGTACTGTAAACTAATTTCTTACAGAATGAAGAAATATACCTACTTTCTTTGCTTAAAAAGACATCGTAGTCGCGACTACGAATTTTTTACAAAACATCGTACTCAGATTGATGACGGCTACGTGTTTTGTTGTCGCAACAATGTTTTCGCGCAAAATGACGTAAATCGTACTCGTAGTCGTACTCGTAGCCCTGCTAAACTCCTATTAATTAATTATTTTGATCGAGTATTTTGTGCTGAAAAAGCTGGACACAATGACTTAGAAACTAGCGTTTTGGCATGCAAAAATGCCTGGCGTGTTTTGAACAACCCCCATTTGAAAATAAAAAAGTTTTTATGCATTAATAAAAAAATGTAATATTATTTGGTTTGTTAGCGGTATTTCTTATACTGTTTTTCACATTAGTTATATCACCAATTCTGGCATTTTTTGTACATTTCCACTTATATCGGTAACAAAATTATATGGAATAATTGAATAGATATTTAATGTATATACTCCTCTATTGAAATTTTTGGTTTTAGCTCTTTATTCGATTAAAATTTTTTTATTTTTACTAATTCCTGATAAATTAAATGGATATAATATATGTATATCTGGCCAAAAAAAATTCGAGATACAGTATGGTTATGTTGAGGTATTTTTATAGGTCGTAATTTAATTTCCATTTTTTCATCAATTTGACATTCTAACGTTATATTTCCAGAATCAAATGGTATATAATTGCCTTGATGATCCAATACTTTTATAGTTAAATCTTTAATAACTGAAGAAATTAATTGTTTTTGTGTAGTTGTAGGATTGTACACAACAAATCATCTCCACTTACATCTGCATAATGTAAGGATCAATACACAACAATTCAATTTTTGAATGACCAACAATTTCACTATCAATTTTATCACAATATATAAACATTTTTTTTTGTTCCAACAGTCTCATCAGGAAGATATGGACAATGAAATAATTCAATTTTTTTTAAGAATTTACGTTCTGTATAATCAAATCCAGAATCAAATGTATGTCTTATTTCTTCTTTATCTAACCCCAACATAAAACTTAATTTTTTTGAAAAAGTTATTTTGAATTCCATTGTATAATTTCGAGTAGTATAATCAATATATACTATTTTGTTCAATACGGGTCGTGTCCAAATATAATTTTAAATATCACATTTTTTACCATCTTTAATATAAGATTTTTTCGCCTGACCATAGTATATTCATTTATTAAAGTTACATTATTTTTAACATTTTTATTATTAAAAAAACACTAAAATCATTTAAGTAATCATTTAAAAGCGAAATAACTTTTTTATTCATATATATTCCCGACGGTATTTTAATCCTTGGTAAATTAATCTTTAAAATTGGATATAAATTTTTATCTATATTTTCAGTAGTAACATCCGTCTGAATAAAGTGTTTTGAAAATTTTATTTCAAAATCACACCAGCATTCATCTTCATTAATATTCTTTGCTGTTCTTGGATAAAAAACATTTAACACAGATATGTATATTTTATTATTTAATGCATCAATTTTACATGGTAATGTTGTAGTAAAATGATTAATATAATTTTTTCACCATTTTTAATATTAACATTACTAGTTAATGTAATATTTTTCATTTCTAAGCCTTTTTTAATTCTTCGCGATAAAACTCCCCTAGAATTTTTTCACCGTTTTAATCAAAAAGCTTATAAGTAACAGGATCCGTCAACAAAACTTTATTTATATAAAAAATCTCATTATCCCGCTGTCTTAAACTTTCTTTTCAGAAATATTATTTTTTTCTGGAAATTTGCCTTTATCATTTTTTTAATATATTTAAATTTTTGTCCCTTTTGTTTAAAATATTAGATAATCTTTTCATGTAATTTATTTTTTCCACCTAAATAGACATCATATGGTGTAAGATTATCAAAAAGTAATCCACGATGAGCAGATTCGTTATATCTTTCCGCAATTAAATGTAAGTATTTTTTATAATTATCAAATTTTTTTCGTTTCTCGTTTGCAACAAGTCAATAGTTCTTCTAATCATCTGTTTTGTTGCTCGTATAAATCTTTCAGCATGAGTAGCTTTAATTTCACGATTATAAGTATTAACAATTGTAAAATTATATTTTTGACAATTCTTTTCGAATCCCTTGAAATTCACTTCCCTCGTCCGATACTATTTTCTTAGGAAATTCATTTTCTTTCAGTGAGATATCTTCAAATTCTTTCATAACATTTTTACTAGATTTGTTTTGTAATAAACGCACAAATGCGTATCTTGAATAAACTTCAACTACATATAACAAATAACGCAAATTATCATTATATCTTACCAAATCTTTCACTTCAGCTAAATCAACACTCCACAAATCATTTTTTCCCATACATTTATATTTAAACGATTATAGTTTTTCTTTTTCTTTCAATACAAATTATATATAATGTGTTCATTATATATATCATTAATTTATCATTAATTAAATTAGTATTCTTCTTCGTTCTCCTCATCATCGTCCTCATTCACAATCGTTGGAAGAGAAAGGTAATCAAGCACTAAAAGAAAAATGTTATTATATATTCTTTTGATTTTGTCATTTCCATATTTTTTATAAATTTCTACAAAATCATATTTCTCTCACATTTTTTCCTCTAAAATTTCATTCATAATTTCACTATGATAAACAATGCAATCATATATTGAAATATCCAGTTTATTAGAAATCTCTTTCAACATATAAATATCTTCAATATCATTATCATTTTCAATGTCATTACCATTTTCAATGTCATTTCCATTTTCAATATTCATTTTCCTTTTTTTCTTGCTACGGTTTTTGGAATTCTTTTTTACTTTTTTTTTCTTTAACTTACTTTGCTTCGCTTTGTTTTCTCTTTTCTTCTTCACTTTTTAATATATCACGACAAGATGCAACAAATTGTCGCAATTTTTGTGATATAGTTTTTAAATCGTTATCTTTACTCAAATACACTTTGTAAAATTCATCCGTCCAATCAAATCATTGAAATATTATTTAGATCACTTGGTTTGAATAATTCATCCAACTCATCATTATCATTATCATTATCAACACAAATAGTTACACTCTCATCCAAATTACAAGATGAATTTTGTGTTTTTGAAACTAATTTTGGATTGCATTGGACTGGCTTTGGCCACTGACAGAAAGAGGGCAAAAAAATTGCTTACAGATAAGAGTTCAAGAAAATACACGAGATAAAGAACAAAAAAAAAAATCACATCTCTAAGCCCTTTTTTTTTCTGAGTCCAGTAGCGTAAGCAGTCCACATATTTTATTTGCCATTTACAGGTTTTTTCAGTTCACATGCACTGGAAAACAGTGCATTTCAAAAGATGCAATGCAAAATGCAAGACTGATACTTGTGGTCTGGCTACGCTACTGGCCAAGTCCACTACATATTTTATTAAAAAAAATTTGCATTTCACAATCATTACAAAAAGTAAATTATGTGCTCTCTGCTGTACCTTTACGCTCCACGTCTACCGAAATATTTATTTTCCTTTCTCCACGTAGGATTGTCTTTGCATGGCTTAGGTTCAGAAAACCACAGTTTATTGTCTTTCAAACCATGTAATTCACGTTGATTTGAAAATGACAATTGTATACACTTTAGGAATTTCATAGTGTGTACTATTATCTTCCCTCTCATAAACACTCAGTAGAGCCTCATTTGATCAGGGTAACTTTGGTGAATACCAATAATTGAACGACAAATTTCGTTTCTTTTCTTTACGTCATTATCTGACCGGAAATCAGGCGAAGAAGACCGAAGATGAACTAGCCTCCCATTATCAGAAAACGTTGTTAGATTTGTGATAGCTTTTAACCAATAGACAACAGCCTGACTTTCCCAAACAAGGCACATCAAACTGTCTTTCCTTTTTAAAAATGATTCGACAATGTCAGAAGTCAAAAGAAGAAAAGACTCATCCAGGAATGTTGCATCTAAAAATTGAAGAAAAATCTCTATGACTACAATGGCGGTCGAAAATATCTGCTCAACTTTGTATTTTTTATATACAGGTAAAAGTTTTAGCTTGTAATATAGTTTAACATTCTGTTTCCGAAATTAATAATTTTCAACCTTGTTAAAAAATCCCACAAATGTCACCAAGAAGACTTGACATGTGTGTCATTACTACATCAACAGTTGGAGTTTACTCCAATACCACCAAGTGAACTCTTGACTTAGTGACTTTTCAGTTATTAAGTGGATGAGAAAAGAATGTAGACAAGATGTGGAATTAACGGGTTCAAAGCCAATAATTAATATATAAAACGTCGTGCAAAATGGTATAGGCATTTGCTGCCGTAGTGAGAGAAAACTTACTAGAGAATACTTGCTAGTGAAGTGGCTGTATCCAAATTGTCAGTGACATGCTAAAATCTTGTTTTAGAACAACAATCCTAAAATCAAATGTACGGACACTGTCCACACGGCTAGGGATAGTCTCATCTGATAAATAAAGCCCCTTGACAGATGGCATGGCTAAAGTCCTACACTAAGATATTCTCTCCATCTTCCTGCATTGATAAATAATAAAGTCAAAAGTAAATTATTTTATTTTAAAAGATATACTTAGGCGTAATTATGACAACATTTTTAGTTCCTAATAGTTTTCCGTTCATTTAAAGTAACCATATTTAGTATGACACAAATATATCCTTAAATAACATCTTGTACCGAAGGAAGTAGTTTTATCGTTGTAAGATAGATCGTAGACCATAGACATTGACGTTGAACATTAAATGTGGTACTATAGTTATCTGTGATATCTATTTGTTCGCGTAAGTCAATATATACTAAGGAAGGTAGATGGCTACATCATAAAACCTAACAAACATTTCTGTTACGTTAATAAACTACATGTATTTCATTAATTATTATAAAATAAACACAATGAAACGCGTGTGCTGATTAGTCTATAGCTGTGTTTGCACTAGCCTGTGCAAAACGATCTGAGCTCGACCATTCAAATAAACCAATCAATCAAAGAGAATTTGCAAATCAATCGTGAATACACGTTAAAAGAATATTAAAATCTTTGGCTTGTTTTGCATTATTGTTATTTTACACTTGAAATAAAAGATGTTTATCGTATTTGCACTGGCTTATGCAAAACTCAAAGACGTTGGCGAGGACTCTCGAGCAGGTGCAACCCTCGACCTTTCAAAAGTCTCCTCGGTTTGCATAAGCCTGTGCAAACGCAGTAAACATCTTTTATTTCTTAAATAATATACTTTGACACATTTCTCCACAGTGATTGGTTGATTGCAGTGCAGTAACTGCTCTGTAAGTAGTGTAACTTGATTCGCTAAAAAGCAGTGAAAGTCAAGTAAAGTTCTGGTCAATTCAAAAATATGGCGGCAGTAGTAAGTAAACAAATATTTCCACAAGTGCAATCGTTATTTTAAAATTTAAGAATTACAAAGAATCCAAAGAATAAAAACAAAACATGAACTACTATTTTTTGGGTTATTGTTTTTGGCAATTAGGCCGCGTAACGAGGCTAATTACACACTCCTGTATTTAGCCGCAAATATGACTCAAGGATTTCTTTTTGACTGATTGTGTATGATGGCAAGAAGTAGTCATTGTACAACTAAATCCGTTTATCATTTGAATGAAAACGATTTTTTTAAATAAATATCTTATTATAGCCACGACGCGAGAAAATTGGAGAGAACTGGAATCTACAGTGTAGCGAATCATTAACGGCTAGTATTGACAACTGCATAGTAATGCTCAGTTTTCGTTCAATTATTCCACCATTACTGATGACGAATTAGAGCGCCTTGTTCAAGATGTTTGCTACATTACATCAATTATATGTGAAAGGCGTCTAATGGCAGCATTACAAAGTCGTAGTATTCGCATTCAACGTTGTAGAGTGCGTGAATGCTTACGTAAAGTAGACCCCGGAGTACTGGCTTCAAGATGGAGACCACGGTTTGGACAATGTTGAAGTTGCTCTTATATGCTTGGGTCTCAGTACAGGCTCAGGAAAAGGGAGTATTATAATTTCTATTTCTGTGCATAACACCAGGGTCGAAAGACCCTATCGAGATATATATTCTGGTGCTTTAAGCTTCCTCGAAAAGGGATTCTGCGAACTAGAGGACTCTGGACAATAGGATCCTTTGAATGAAGTCCACATTTTTGCCTTGAACTATGTTTACATGCCACATATAAGCAGATGTTTAAAAGAGTTACACAATTGTAAAACCATTCGTTGTCTTTAGAGAATGGCATGACACCGCTGCAGCTCTTTACCTTGGGTGTTCTGATGATTATAAATTCATAATTCTCGGGGATTGAAGGCATTATGAATGAAGCTGAATTACAGAATTATGGAATTCATATGGATGAGCCACTACCTATTCACGAGAGTCCTTACCAAGTTACCATTCCCGCCTATATAGCAACCAATATGATAGAAGAACAGAGATCATTCCTTGAAGAAAATTGTGATCCTCAAGTTGGAATTGGAAAAGAAACATTTATGTTATGTTGTCTCTTATTGTTCTCATTCGATATTTATAAACTAAGTAATTATTATAAAAACAACAAAAAAATTACTTTTATTTCTACGACATGTTCATTAGACTGTAGTGCGATTTGCAAAGAAAAAAGGTTTTGCAACCCAAATTCTTGAAACAAAAAGAATGTAATTAAGAGTTCCAATATAGGTATTGTTGTCAGATATCCATGTTATGCTACAACAAAAGACCAATCTGCCAAATTTCGAATAATGTTTGTTTGTGAGTTATTCTGAGAGCTCGTTGTGTTGCAAATAATGATAAAGTTGTGTTGGGTTTCAATTGTACATTCAGGTACGTTGGGGCGATAAGGAACAATATAGAAAACATGGGTGGAACGGAATTAGAAAAGCAGAGAACAGAAGTGAGAGGGGCTAGACAAGGGAGAGAAGCGAGATACTTTTAGGAGTAGGAATAAAATTTGTTTAACAAACCGAAGTTGTTATTGTAATTATTCTTCGTGTTCCGAAGACATTGGGATGGAGGTCAATTTTCGGAATAGTTGTAAGTTTGATACGTTGATTATGATTCTAATGGCGCTCCAAACGTATGGGCAAAAATCTCACGTGAATGACCTTCGTTGGAATTGAACA
This sequence comes from Xenia sp. Carnegie-2017, assembly GCF_021976095.1. NCBI lineage: Eukaryota > Metazoa > Cnidaria > Anthozoa > Malacalcyonacea > Xeniidae > Xenia > Xenia sp. Carnegie-2017. The sequence continues at coordinate 7,081,347 of NW_025813402.1, forward strand.
ATTACGTTTTTGTTGTGACAGTAATAATATCGCTACCATTTAGAAACTAGAGAAATCCAGCCAGCATAAGTGTCATGTCATAATTTGATCAATCTTAATTTCAGGCGCACTCGCCTTTAGATTTTGGTTCAACTTCTACAAGCTTGATAACACGTTTGGAGGATGCTCCTTTCTCACAGTAAATTATAGAGTAGCTGGCAAAACTACTGAATTGATCACAGTCCTTCAATGATCTCACTCTTTGTTTCAAGAATCAGCAATAAAGCGCAGCTTTTGGATAAGCTTCAAATATAACGCCAATATTTTCTTTCGTTCGATTTCTATGGCAACGATAGCTGCTGAAAAGCTCCATTACGTCATCGTGCTATTATTATCAATTTCATTCTCTAGATGTTTCATCCTCACATCTTTTCACCCATTGAAATGTAAGAAAGCATTTTTCTTGTTTATAGCAAAAAACTAAAATTCTTGGAACAGATCGCCACTCTATAGTTTGGTAATCATGGCGAATGTACGGAACCTTCTCCGACAGGCCTATCGGCAGTGCGCCAGAAAAGGCTCAAAGATACCACAATAAGACATAAAACGATTATATCTAAGTTATTCTCTATACTAAATATACATTTAATATAAGTAGTATCCTATAAGATCCTAATAGATCTTACAAGGTCTTTTTCAGACGCTATGGCAAACACTGCCCACGTGACTATCAATCTGAGTATACAGCATCCGCTATAGAAAACATAGCTGAAAAGTAGAATGTTACTTTAGCATAAACTAGAAATATTTAAGGTTGTAGGTTGAATGGTTTAAAGCTTATTATATGGCAAGCGTCACTTTCCGCCAAATGATGCGCTTTGATTGGCTCAGAAATTTTTTTTCCGGTCCATTATTTTTGCGTAATCGACCACGGTCCAAAACGCGTAATTTTACTGTCATAACAAACTTTCTAAGGAAACAGCAAAACGCAAAATAAACGAAACAAAAAACCATTTACGTATGTGATTTGAAGGAAAAACACTTGGAAAACAGTTAAACTATCTAGACAATACAATATGAAACGAGTTTATTTTTATTGACGAAAACTAGAAAATGAAAATCAACCCGTAAAACAGCAAGGACGAGAAGAAGGCAAGCTTCGTTTCAGGTAAAATAATGCCATATAATAATCGTTTTAATAACCTCGCTTTCTCGGTCTTTACTGAGAAATATCGGACCTCTGTGTTTTTGTACAAACCTCGCTCTACGGGCTCGGTCTGTTCAAAAACACCTCGGTTATTTCTCTGTAAAGACCTCGCGCTCGGTCATTAAGTTCTTAATAATTTTGGGTTGGTCATAATAATTTGGTGTTGCGCTTGTTCCAGTTGGCCACCGTATATTATGCTATAATAAAATATATTTAATATAGATCAGTACACTTTAAAGCTACATATGTTTATGTAGCTTTAAATTTCAAAAATGTAGTTTTCAAAAAATAAAATTAAAAGATATAAGCGCAATTATTTTCTGTTTCGAAAAATCGCTGCTCAGGATCGAAGATCGTCAAAAATCTACGTCCAAACAACGTTCTCAAACGGTAAAAAAGTACGTTGGCTAAGCTTCTCTGGAATGACATGTTCAACGCTATATTCATGCGACTTTGTGCCAACATCCCAAAGAGTTAACAAAACAACGTTATCACAACTGTTGAGGCGACGTTTGTCAAGCGTCGACACAACGTTGCTACGACGTAAGTTTGCTACCTTGGTAAGTAATAAGACCAAAACAAAAATATTTCTGTACAAAACCGTATGGGTCTCAAAAATATTCTATTTTTATACCGTGTAATTCGCAGTATAGCCATCCCCACTGAAAGCTGTGTTTTGGTCTTTTATTACTTTCCAATTCTAACATCAACTTATTCAAACAAATAAAATAGTCATTATTAAGTCGTAAATATTATTGGAAATCGTAATTATCATTTGCCCACTGAAGTACCCACAGTAGCTGTACCGAAATGTAAAATCACAGGGTTTCTGTACGAACAAGATCTCCATGTAACTGACTTTCATTATAAAGTTTCTCTTTTTCTTCACCCTGAATCAAATTACCACTTAGATCTTTACCGTTAGTGAAATACTTACAAACAACATCAGATCATTTGGTGCATTCTTTAATCTATGTTCTCTTCCTGCTGTTTTTCTGTTTTTCGTTTATTGTGAGACGGAGCACTTATGATACTAATAAATAAAAGCAAATTTGGTCTCGACGGAGTCAATTGTAGAGTAATATTATTGATATCTTGACTAACGATTCGGTCGTCCATGTCAATAACTGTGGGCCACTTCACCATTTTTCTATAGGCCTCATATTTGAAAAGAATGACGAGTGAGCTACATACCCAAAAAATTAAAATGGCTCGAAACATTTGACGTTTTTGATAACATTTTTCATCTCCCGTTGAAGTTGTGTTGAAGTGATAAGTAGTAATGACATCGAGTTCTATAAGACCTGGAGAGGAAAAGGAGCCTGGACCCCGTGGTCAGAAACATGGCGATAATGACGGATTTTGGTGGTCAAAACTTCCACTTTAAAATTTTTCTTTAATATTCACTCCCTCCTGATTTCCAATAGTGATTATATGAACGAAAACAAGTGAAAAAAACAATTACAATACCGTCCGCATATCATGTGAAAATAATGCTTCAGCATTTAGTGAAAACACTCTACACACACTCATCAAAATAAAGAAAATTGACGGTAGAGAAACGCATATTTTGGCTGTAACACTTAAGTTATTTTATGACATTTTAACCTTTTAAAAGTTAAAATCAAACGGCATTCTTTACTAGATCTGTCAATCTCGTCAAACTTATACAGTATTTCATGCTTCTCTGTGTTTGACTGTTTGTTAACAGTTTGATGCAACTATTTTTCTTGCTCAATAGGATAAATCTGTGTAAAAATGCTCCTAAGGAAGCGAGAAAATGTTTGCTTCAGTCCGACGACATACGTAAACTTAAAATTTACCATGGATAAGTATCATAAGTGTATTGTCATAAATCTACTGAAAACTCATAAAGAAAGTATGTTGACTAGAAGAGCTACAAAAAAGGGAAAAATTCAAAACACCATGATATGTTGGTTAGAAATTTGTATTTTGTAAACTGATTGGCAGAACCTTGGGTTTATTACTGAACGGAACTACATTAATTTTCCATTTAAATTACAAACTTGGAAACTAAATTGCATTGGTTTCTCTGACGAGAACTCTCTGTCTATTGCTGCATTAAAGCAAAATAATTAATTGACAGTGTGGACGACGAAATTTATCAAGTTCTATAGATATTATTGTGTATTACTTACAGTCTTTTGGAATTGTGTAATGTATGTCAACAACAAAATATAATTTTTCAAAAATGCTAAACCTTTAAAGCACTACTACTTTTCTGTTTTACTTAAACAACTTACAGCTACCAATACTAATTATTATATGTACAAACTAACAATTGGGAATTAAATGTTAAACAACTTTATAAATCTTTGTATTTTCCATCAAGCCTTTGAGTTGGTTTCATTTAACTATTTGTAAAAAAATATTAATGAATACAGTCAGTCAAATTGGGCAGGCAAGTAGTTCAATAGTTATTTTTATTATATGGCATATACCACAGTTCTCATTAACTTTGCAAGGCTCTGCATTCAATTTTAATATAACTTTGTTGCAAACTTTCCCTTCATCTTTAAAAATAAATATGAACAATATCTGCCCCATTTTTCAGAGGTAAACTCAATTCAAATCAGGAGAGTTTAGCTTCATCATGATACAAGATGAATGCAAATCTCGATAAAAATTGGCAGCTTCGCCACGTCTGGCAAGCGATAAAGTGAGGAACAAAAAGAGACTGGACCAAAATAACTTTTAATTAAAACACAAGTAAACTTTAAATAAAAACATTAGTAGTAGAAAGACTCTTCAAGTATCGTGTTAAAAACAAAATAGTAAAACTACTACTGTGCTACTTACCGGAGTCATGAAATGTTTCCTTTTCTGTCGCTATTTCAGCATCCGCCAACTACCGAAGCTTGCAGATTGTTTAATAAAGATAATTTTAAAAAAGTTTTTATGCTATGAAAATAGTTTTGATATTTTCTATACTCACAATCGTGGTGGTCAAATCAGGGTGAGCGACAAAATTTTTATTTCATGAGCCCGCGTATTTCCGCTGACTTTGACCACCAAAATCCGCCATGTTTTTGACCACGCGGCCGCGCGCTAATTATTTATAGTAATTTTGTCGACGTTTCCCCTCCAGGTCTTATAGAACTCAATGAGTAGTGATGGGCGATTAACGATTACTTGGTATCGATACCGCCCGATACCGAGCCTAAGCCGGAAGTCGTCGATAATGCGTGGTGTCGAAAAAAGGACTTCGATTACTTTTAAAATTTCATTATTGTGTAAGTTTGTCTTCCTTTTCATTATTGGTTTTGACAAACATGTTGTTTTTTTTCTGTTTTATTATTTTAATATTTTAGTAATCAATACACTTGGAGATCTCGCTTTCAGAATAATAACATGTAACCAATTTTTTCAATTAGAATTTATACAGCTTCTGAAAATTTATCGTTGCTCCTAAGAATGTTATGACAGTTCGTAATTTAAGACAAGAAAAATAAAAATTTCGTCGTATTGTTGAAGTATATAAGGCCACACTTTAGCAATCCATTATCAGATCTTTATCAAGTGACTCAGACGTTTATTTTCGAAATTGGAGAGAGTAATCGCTTCAGTAATCGATACCTCTATACTTTTAAGAAAAAGTAATCGGTATCGTATCGAATCGATACGATGAAAATATGAGCACTGTTAAAAGTAGATATCTTGTTTAGCTACGTGTTTGGAAGCTATGGTGTTCTGAAAAGTAATATAGGACGAAATTGAAGAATACGACCTGGTCGAAAATAAACGTACGCTAAACTTCAAAATCAACAGAATTCAGAATTTTTTTCAAGTATATTGTTAATAAGTTCTTAATAACCGAGCTCGAGATCTTTACGGAGAAATAACGGGCCGAGGTCTTTTTGTACATACCAAGGTTTGTACAAAAGACAGAGATCCGATATTCAATGCATTCCGAAAAACCAGGTAATAAAACGATTATTATATGGCATTATATGACCTGAAACGAAGCTAGCTTTCTTTCTCGTCCTTGCTGTTTTAACGGGTTGGTGTTTAGGAGTTAACTATGGTAGTTAGCGTTTACTACAGTTAAAGTTAACTACGTTTTTATACAACCGGCCCCAGAAGCAAGGCGTCTAAAAACGTCATCGATACATCTGATGAATCAACGAGTTTATCAGCTGACGCTGAAATAAAAAGCCTTAACGGGCATGATGATGATGGTAAGTTATAGTTGATGAGTTGATATGGAGTGATTTTTGCAAAAAGAAAATATTGGTTTTAGTTTCATAGCAGATGAGCTTACAAGAAAAAACGGACACGGGAGGATCATTGAAAAAATTTTCCAAAATGCGATGAGTTTGTGGAGCCAGGGACAGCTGGAGCCCATGTTGGAAATAGCACTGCAGTATACGCTGATGATGACAGACTTGTTTGCCGTTATTGCGATTACATTGAAGAAGGTGAATAGTAGAGCATTGCATGTGTGTACTATATTTTGTTTTATTACGTCGTAACATTTATGAGATATGGTATTTAGATGTCAGTAACGCAGATGACAAGTTACCTAGTGAAACAAATGAGAATCCCAACCATCTCAAGGAAAACAAATAAGTGCCGAGAAAATAAATAAAAGGGGAAAGGCAAATTCCTCCAGCATGCAAGTGGCATTCAAGAATGCAATGAAAAGAACAACAAATATCTCAAGGAGTCCGATGAAATGCTTTTGTCAGAAATAAAAAAAGGCAGAAAAGAGCGAGAGCTGCAGGGAAGAGCTTAATGTTTGTAAGGAGTCAGTGTCACTTCTTGCAAATGCAATAGTAATGAGTTCTCAGCATCTGCAACAACCGTTCTACAATGTTCACCATGACGCTGTAAGTCAACAAACATATTACAAACTTTGATTTAATTTAAGAACATGAGTAATTTAGCTATCATCAGCTTATTGTGTCATCAAAAACTCAGTTAAAAAATTCCTAATTTGCTATGCACTTGCGCCTGTGCTCTGTAAAACAAATTCTAAAATTTTATTATCAGGGATAAGTTTAACATAATCTGCAAACCGTTTGTCAGCTCTCCTCTCGCAAATATTGTGTACAACACAACATGCTGCAATTTTCATAGGCATATGATCTAAATTTGTATAATTCTTGTTAAGTAGGCATCTGAATCTATTTTTTAAACGGCCAAATGCACACTCCACGACTTGCCTTGCTCGACTTATGTACTAATAGAATTTCTTCTGAGCAGGACTAAGACTGCCATCATTAGGATGCGTCTTTATCAACCATGGTAACTGTGAAAAGTTTTCCTGTTTGAGCTTTTGCAAACACTCCCGAGTTTGACAAAACTCTTGCATCATGGACTCGACCTGGCAACTTGATGCAAATGTCAGTGAATCTTCAAAATTTTTTAAATATATATTTTTTTTGTTTTTTAAGTGTGTGTAATTTAATTCACTATGTGTAACTTACTTACTCGTCTAGTTGAAACACGTGTCTAATTTAATAAGAAACCTATTTTACATCAGTCACTGTTAAACTCCCCATGGGATCTAAAAATTGTTAGAAGTTGAAAAATGTCTGTTGCTTAGCAGGGAGGCAAAAATTTATTAAGTTAACCCTGAAAAGCAGTATGTTTTGGTGCCTGTATTGATAATCAACAACAGCTTGGAGAACAATAGAGTAGATTCTTTTTCGATTGTAGTAATCTTGTGCAGAATATGAAGGTGCTACAATTTGAATATGAGTGCTATCAATGGCTCCAGCGCATTGATGCCCCATGTCGTTGGAAATGCATGAACGATACTCTGCAGTCATCGCTCGTTGGCCATTTGATAACAACACACAGTAACACATCAACAATAGCTTGGCAAACCTCGTTCACAGTTCTACAGGCTGTACTTTTTCCTATACCAAACGCCAAGCTAAGAACGTAAATCTTCATCAGTAGCCAAATGCAAAGACAAACTCCTACTCTTTTGGGCACAGGGATAGCCTTTCTGAAATTTGTATCTTCTCGCAAAAGTGTCATTGATCTTGTCACAAATGAAATCGAATGTTCCTTAAACATAAGAAAATTTTCTAGCCACAATCCATCATCTTTCCACATATCGATAGTTTTCCCAGAACAAACAAGAGCCTTTGCTGCATCCACCCAGAAACGTTTTCAATCATTAATTTAAATCGCCAATAAACCAAAAATAAAACTGGCCGTCCCTTCTTTTACTTTGCTGCTTTCTCCGTTTCAAAAAATATTTCTTTCTCCTTTCACGACCATTCGCATCTTTTGGTCGTAATCAGTTGTAATATTGAAAATGGTGGCAATCACTTCGTCGGGCCATATTGGTATTGAAACAATGAACTCTAATACAACGAACTCTATGAAGGCTGGAAGGCTAACTCAATCGCAATATGTATGGGATTGCGAACTGGAAGGCTAACTTCGCTGCCATCTTTGAAGCCTGCATGATTGTCGCCATTGAGGGTACGGAGGCGAAATACATCACTTCGAAATTGCTGGATGTTTTGAAAAAAAACATGGGTCTTCGAGCCAGATTAGTGTCTAAAAACCTTGAACAATGTTTGGACTTCAATATAAAACAAGTTTGAACGACATTTCTATATGTTTAAGCTTCGTTTTAGAAGGATGAAAGACGAACTTTGTTTTGGCAGGTTAAAACATGCCTTATAATATGAATCAAAACTGGACACCTCGTTTTTAATCATTAAAAGGATGTAAAACACACTTGTCTATCCTTATAACATTGTTTGAATATTTGAAAATGAAGCTGTCAGAGCAAAAACGCTGTTTTTCGGTAATTGTTTTGTTACCTACAAACTTAAGCTCGCCCAGTCCTTTTGAAAGTTCAAAGCGTAAGCAAGAAAACACTTTGCAAAATATTTCAAAAAGTTAGATAAAATAATAAAATATTTAATAAGTTAGATAAAATAATAAAATATAAAAATATTTTGAGTTCGTTTTGAAAAAAATCTGTTATGCCATATTATTGTGTCAATAATGGCGCAACTAATTATTATTGTATACTAATAATAATTAGTTGCACCGATAAAGATAATATTAAAAAGTCAATACCCACTTAAAAAGACAAAAACACAAATGACTCTCCATATTCATAACACCTAAAACACTTAAGTAAAAATTGTATTATAATACAAGTATTACAACGAATATTACTATAATATTATAGAATCATCATATATTTTCACAAATATGACCAACATTTTAAACACATATCCTAAAATATAATATATTACATATACATTTATCATAATCTGTATTACAAGAAAAAACTAATTTTATAATCAATATGATATACTATAAACTTTTGATACTTGATATAGCTTTGCTTGCTTTATAATCATTTTAAAACCCTGGTTCAATCCACTGAGGATGAGGGTTGCTTTTTGGGATTTATGTAGAGCAGGTTATATTAGCAATCCTTGTCATAGTGTACACTTGGCTATTTATTTATAAGCATCAACTTGCTGATAAAATGCTCAATAAACAAATATGGATGCAAGTCAAATCTTCCACCAGTTCTTAAGAAGTGGGAGAAGTAAATGACATGAACCAGCAATCACCCACACTTCAAAATTTCAAAACATCACTTTCACACATTACAAAAAGAGCATGTGAAATTCTTACAAAAGCAACTCTAACTTTAAAAGCAATAAATTGTTATGAAGCATGTTATATTAAGTGGATTGTGTATTTTGCACAGCATTCAAAGATACAGACTACCTGTTATCAGTTTTATCTTAAATTTTTGGTCTTTCGACGAGAAATGAGAAATTCATATTTCGAAGCAAGTTCTCCCTTTTATGTTTTATATAATAAGGACTTTATTTAAAGAGGAGGACACGTAACAGCTGAAAAGCTGACAAACCTGTGGCCCTCTAACCAGATTATACAGCAATACAAAAAACTGATAAATGAATAAATACATAATTAATTACAAAATTCTATGATAGAAATACGGGGACATATTAAAAATATTCAGAAAGATAAAATTAATTCATGAAAAATTAAAATTAGATAATGTGCTATTTCTTAATATTGTTTCAAAGTTGTCCAGGTTTTTATATGAGCTTATAAAATGCTTTTCATAACTGTTTTGAGTAGTTTTATACTAGGCTTTTTTTGATATCATGGGGAAGGCTGTTTCATAACTTAACTGCGTCAACACCGAATGCCTTGCCACCATCGTTATTTCTTAGGAATTTGGGACACACTAAATTTAAGTTGCCATGTCTGGTAGACCTATTGTGTAAAGAACTGTTCGTCTTGAGCAAGTCTCTGATGTAAATCGGAACATCGCATTTAAGGCTCTTAAAAATCATTGTACACTTACTTAGTTAGATTTCATCAAAAAGGCAACCAGCCTAGTTTACTAAAGTTTACAACACTTCTAGAATAAGGGTCCTCCAAGAATTACTCGGGCAACCCTTCTCCCGTAACCTTAGGAGACAGTGGAATACTTTTAACGTCGCAGGTAATCCAAACCATGCTCCCGTACATGAGGACGGGTTTAATCAAGGCGTTATATTATAAGAGTCTTTCTTTTATTGGAAGGTATCTCGTTATCTTTTTTAATAAACAAATACGCTGAGAAAGCTTGGCCTTTAAGCTGGAAATGTGGTCACTAAATGTAAGATCTTGATCGAGTGTTACACCAAGCATTTTATAAGAGGCTACTGACAGGTGATTGCCATCAACTAATGATGAATGTAGCCTCTTTCCGGTGATAAATAATGCTTTGGTTTTAACGTTGGTTAGGTCCATCCCATTTTCGCTACACCATTTACTTAATTTATCCATGTATTTTCTTGAAAACGTCGTTCCAATTACATAGGTGCATTGTCGATATTAGAGCTGGCTTTAAATGTGGTGTCATCCGCGTAAGCATGAATAGTTGAGTCCGATCCAACAGCTTCGGGAAGATCATTGACGAAAATTAAAAACAGTAGAGGTCCTAATATGCTACCTTGAGGAACTCCATTGGTCAGCATAAGTTGTGACAACGTCAAGTTATATACAGTAACACACTGTTTGCGATTGAGTAGCGATGTAAAAGTGAATTTTCTGTTAAGTAGGTGTTCATTGCATTGAAGATGTGTCTTTCAAAAACTTTAGAAAGAATAGGAAAATACTAATAGGATAGTTTTGAATATCTCCTTGTTTCCTTGATTCTTAATAGGGTTTAATCTTTGCTATTTTCCATTGTGAGGGAAATGTACAAGTTTCAATAGAGTGATTTATAATTTAGCCATGGAGCATGATATTTCAGGAGCTGCAATCATTAGAACTCTGGCTCGAAGCCCATCGATTCCCGTGACTTTGTGTGTAGATATACTTAGAAGATAATCGTTAACCTCACTAAGAGTTATTTGTGGAATAAGATTCTCAATTTGGCTGCTAGATTTGTCTGGTGGACCAGGAAGAGCATCATAATGAAGTGCAGGTGCCGCTTTTATGAGACGTTTATATAATTATGAGACGTTTATATAGGTATATTACAGCGTTACGTTTACAAAACATGTCTTGGAACAACCACGATGCATCTTAACACATTAATAACCAAATTTTGCTAACGGTTTTTAAAAAAAATAAAGCATTTAGGCTAGCATTCTATTTCCAAGTTAGCAGTTTTTGCAAAACAATATGTCCGCAAATAAAACAATCCACGCGAGATACTCATGAAGCGGCGAATCAGCTTCTAAGGGCTTTAGACCATTAAGTTCTATAATAACTGAAGCGGCTAACTTTTCTGGGGCGAGGTCGCCAAAAAAGGGCGGCCCACGGACGTATTTCCGCTAAAATGATCGCTTAGCAGAAAAATCATATTCTCAACCTCCCCCTGGTGTCTATAGTAAATTATAAAGAATTTTTAAAAAACAAACACGATATCACAGAATATGGATAATGTTAGTTTCATATTCTGTGGCGATATCTTTTTTGCCATTTCTTTGATAATGCCAACACTTCTATCGTTCAGTTGTTGCATATTGCAGTTTCCACAAAAAGAAACATATCGCTTCTCACAGGTGAGATAGTGGCTTGTTTTGTTAGTCCGTCAACGATTGAAAAGCAATTATACGTGTAATTGAAAAGCCATAAAATACGTATTAAAGATCGTATTTTTTAAGACTGACTTGAACGCCAAATATACTGATGTTTTCCCGTTTTTGTTTATAAAATACTGCATACTTTTCTGTTATTTGTTAATGCATGAAATCGTAAATTTACCCATCTATTTGCAAAATAGTTCTAAAACAAAAGACCCTGCACACATTTTGATTCACCTAATGATGCCTTGTATGCTTTAAAATTAATGTTCATGAACCAAAGAAAGATAGCAAGAAGGTTGTGTGTGTTTTGATGCTTAATGAAATGTCAATTCACAACATATATAAAATGGGAAGGCCATAAAGTTTGTGTCTATGTAACATTTGTACTGAGATTGATGATGACTCGATGCAGATTTGAAGCATCAAACTGTATAAGCTATTGGGTTTTATATAACTTAATGTTTGAATCATGTGATATCTTTATGAAAATATTTTAGTTGAGTTTTGTTTAAATGTTACTAATATCTAATGCACTATGCTGAAGCGTTAAAGATTCAGTGATGAAACCTTTAAAGTTTCTGTACTGTATATTTCTTCATTATTACAGTTTTTGCTTCAAGAAACAGTTTCAGCTTATTTACCTAATAGAGTACAGAATGGAGGTTTATCATATGCATTGTTGCTGCTTTTTAAAGAAACGTTTTCACTTTTCAAAGCTTTTCTACAAATTTTTTGCTTCTTATTTCTTATCATGAAATTGATGATATAGAGGTAATATAACCAAATAACTTTCTAATTTCCAAAAAGCTTTTAAGCTTCTAGCGTAAAAGTACAATATAGGTATTTAATTCATTTGCTTATATTGCCTTGCTATGACATATCTACTTGCACTTCATCATTCTTGTATGAACAAAACACCAGATGTGAATATTCAGAAAACAAAATGCACTACCAACTGCTTATGAAATTTATTATTGGGGTGAAAACTGTGTTCATTATACAAATTGTGCTTATTTTGCAAATATAGGAAAAAACAAGACTAAGTGAAATAGAAGTGTAGAAGTATTAAAACTACAAATGATTTATAAACACCATTGGAAGCATAAGTGTTCATATGACTATTTGCATTTGCCCAATTCATTTCTCAATACTGCAAAATAAAATGCACAACTTTACAAATATTTGATGCAGTTGCACTTCAGAACATCACAAAAGGTTACTTAAAGTAATTTCTATACCACATTGTTTGTTTTCATTTACCAAACCTATTCAGACTTGAGTCTTTTGAAATTTAATATAAAACTCAATTACAGAAAATCTTAAATATCCAGAGATTTAATATTTACTTTTTAAAGAAACATGTAAAAATTCTACCATTGTGTCGAAAAAGTCATTTCCATTGCATGAAAAGAAGCAAAATAGCATGACAACAAATAAGCTAACTTCTAACTCGTGAACGTGGAGATGAACTATGATATACTTTTTTGAATAGACTAAAGAGTTTAATCGATCAAACAAGCTTGATGTTGGAAAGAAAACAACGCACATCTGCATTCATACATGTGTAGCCTACATATAGCTTCTTCGTCGATAGTTATAAATGCATCCTCGTAGGAGCAGATAACTGACAACCACAGTTGACTCACTTTTATGAATTTAAGGTTTATACCTTGATTTTCATCAAAAATTGCTTGCCGAATCCCAAATACACACATAAATTTTCCTCACTCTTTCCTCAGGAGGGAGGAAATTGTGAAATTTTGGAAAAGCGGTCAATTTCGGTAAATCTCAGCGGCAACAGACGAAATCCGCCATTTTATGGCGTAATCAGATATCTAAGCCACGCTTGAGACAGCCGCTCTAGTTATTTTGAGCTCTATACTTCAGAACAAACAGGCATATAGGTTAGCCTTCTAGTTGTATTAGAGTTCATTGTTGCAATCCCAATATGTATGTTAGCAATCGTAATCCCAATATGTTGTATTTGAGTTCATTGATTGCAATAAAATAAATACTACACTTTGTTGTCAAGGAAACCAGCTCAGTTTGCGTGTGGCGTCCATTGAGAGCTCTATAAAACCTGGAGGGGCAAGGGCCTGGACCCGTGGTCAAAAACATGGCGGTAATGGCGGATTTTGGGGTTAGCACTATTTTCCGCAACAAACCGCCCTCTTTACTTTGACAATCGGAAATAAATTTAAGATGGCGGCTAATGGGAAAGAACCAAAGCTAAAGGAAACCATGTATGCACTGGTGCTAGGTCGTTTGAGATGGCGAAATAATTTTATATTTTATAATACAGTTTTGAATATCAACATATGAAAATATTTACAGATAAATGTTACAGTTTAAATTTTCTGCAACCACCTTAAGTTATAAACTTATAATCAGGCTGGAAAACCTGTCGTTTTCGACGATTGTAAAATATTATATTGTAAAATATTATATTTCAAAGTAAAGGAGCAGTTTGCTGGGTGGAAAATAGTGCTAACCGGATTTTGGTGGTCAAAACTTCCACTTTAAAATTTTTTCAATATTCACTCCTCCTGATTTCTATAATACTGTTTGTATGAACGAAACAAGTGAAGAAAAAAACAATTACGATACCGACAGCATATCATTGAAAATAATCTTCAGTATTGCGTGAAAAAAATACAGGTACACATCAAAATAAAAGAGAAGATCGACGGTAGAAACGCATATTTTGGATCTAACATTAAGTTATTTTATGACATTTTAGCCTTTTAAAAGTGAAAATCAAACGGCATTCTTTACTAGACCTGTTAATCTCGTCAAACTTATACATTATTTCTTTTGTGTGTTTGACTGTTTGTAACAGTTTGGTGCACCTATTTTTCTTGCTTCAAATGGATAAATCTGTGTAAAATGCTCCTAAGGAAGCTTGAGAAAATGTTTGCTTCAGTCCTACGACATAAGTCAACAGAAAGTTTACCATGGATAAGTATCATAAGTGTATTGTCATTACCTGATAAATCTACTGAAAACTCATAAAGAAAGTATGTTGAACTAGAAGAGCTACAAAAAAGAAAAAAATTCAAAACACCATGACACTGTTGCTTGGTAATTTGTATTTTGTAAACAGCTTGGCAGAATCTTGGATCTACTACTGAACAGAACTACATTAATTTTCCATTGAAATTACAAACTTGGAAACTAAAGTGCATTGGTTTCTCTGACAAAAACACTGTCTATTGCTGCATGAAGGCAAAATAGTTATTTGACAGTGTAGGTGAAGAAATTTATCAAGTTCAATAGATATTATTGTGCATTACTTACAGTTTTTTGGAATTATGTAATATATGTCATGAACAAGATATAATTTTTCAAAAATGCTAACCCTTCGAGCACTACTACTCTTCTGTTTTGCTTAAACAACTTACAGCTACCAATACTAATTATTTATATGTACAAACTAACATTTGGGAATTAAATGATAAACAACTTGTTAAATCTTTGTATTTTTCCATCCTTTGAATTAGTTCCTTTTATCTCTTGGTAAAAAAATATTAATGAAAGACTTACAAATCAAGTTTCTCGAAAATATATTTTGTACAAAGAAACTAAATAATTGGAAAGGTCACATGTTGAAGACAGACTTTGCTTCTTTGACTAGGTTTGCTTGACCATGAGCAAATTTAAATTTGTTTACAATTTGTTTAAAAATTCTTTTTATGATTTCTACTAATTCTTCATAAGACACAAAGAATTTCTTTGCCATCTATTTTGCTTCTTCTACATTCAACTTCATTGTAACCAATGCATCGATGTGAATTTGTGGATCACCTGGAATCATACCAAGTATGGATTTGGTGAGATGAGACAATAATATGTTTAATTTTTCATGCATATTAATGATATAATCATAAGCTACTGTTGAACAAAAATTTCAAGGTAGAAAACAAATCTTAGCACATAGTTCAACACACTTCTTTTATCTCTGTTTTGAAGTATTAACCTGTTTACTATAACAATAAATACTTCATTTACAGAAACACTAAGTAGTACTTTAAAACTGTTTGCATAAATCCAACTTTCCAATCCCATTATAATTGTCTACACTATACAGTCAGTCAAATTGAGCAGGCAAGCAGTTTAATAGTTATTTCTATTATACAACATATACCATAGTTCTCATTAATTTTGCATGGCACTGCATTCAATTTCAACACAACTCTGTTGTAAACTTTCCCTTCATCTTTTCATAAACAAATTCTGCCTCATTTTTGGGAGGTAAACTCAATTCAAATCAGGAGAGTTTTAGCTTGATGCATTGATCATGATACAAGATGGATGCAAAACTCGATAAAAATTGACAGTTTTGCCACATCTGGCGAGCGATTAAGTAAAGAACAAACAAGACTGGACCAGAATAACTTTAAACTAAAACTTAGTAGTAGAAACACTCTTCAAGTATCGTGTTAAAAACAAAATAGTAAAACTAATACTGTGCTACTTACCGGAGTCATGAAATGTTCCTTTTCTGTCGCTATTTCAGCATCCGCAAACCAAAAGTTGGCAATTTAATAAATAAAGTTTTAAAAGTGTTTATGTTAGGAAAATAAATAGTTTTGATATTTTCTATACTCGCTATCGTTGTGGTCAAATCAGGGTGGGCGACAAAAATTTTATTTCATGAGCCCGCGTCTCTCCGCTGACTTTGACCACCAAAATCCGCCATGTTTTGACCGCGGCCGCGCTAATAATTTATACTAATTTTGTTGACGTTTCCTCCAGTTATTATAGAACTCAATGGTGGCGCCAAAGTTACGAGTTCTATAAACCAAAAAAATGACGGCCAATGGACCTATTTCCGCCTAAATCATCGTTTTGAAAAATTAAATTCTCGACCTCCCTGATGTCTATAGCTAATATTTTACACAATATAATATTTTACACAATCTAATATTTTACACAATATAATATTTTATATAATATTTTACACAATCGTCGAAAAACGACATATTTTCCAGCCTGGATTATAAGTTTATAACTTAAGGTGGTTGCATGAAAATTTATACTGCAACATTTATCTGTAAATATTTTCATATGTTGATATTAAAAACTGTATTATAAAAATATAAAATTACTCGCCATCTCAAAACGACCTAGCACCAGTGCATGCATGGTTTCCTTTTAGCTTTTGGTTCTTTCCCATTAGCCGTCATCTTTAATTTATTTCCGATTTTGCAAAGTAAAGGGCGGTTTGCTGGGTGGAAAATAGTGCTAACCGCATAGATATAGTAGGACCAGTGAACTCCATATATATATATATATATCTGGAATGATAACGACAATACATTTTATAGATAAAAAGTTGAAGCCAAAGTCCTAGTCTCTTGCGCGGTTTGTACGTCAGTTCCAGTCCTTCAAAGTCGAATATTCACGCGGTTTGTACGTCAGTATCATTCCCCTGAGTGCCAAACATACACGGCCAATATAAATTTGAATACAAATTGCGAAAGCATAAACATATAAACAACATCACTACAAACAACACACGAGGCTAGCTCCTCGCAAAAGGCTATTTTTTACAGCATGAATTTTTCTTTCGTCGAAGGTAAATTTTCAAACGGTGTCAGACAGTGTTTGTCTTTTTTTGTCATTTCAGTGGATTTAAAGATCTTTTTTTCCGAAGAAAAAAGAAACTCGAATATCCAGTTTCATAAAAAATATTGAGTCTATAACTCGCATTTTTACTTTTTACAGAGCGATTGTATTTTTAATCGATTTTGATAGTGCTTGAAATACTAAATGGTTGTCATCTCGATATCAAAAATTGAATATCCTTAAAGACTTTGCATGTCATTTTTTTGACTCTGAAGATGACTACCGCTAAGGTTGTCGAAACGTCAGTCAACAACAACAAAAACAGTCCTTCTCAGGACTATACCAACCTGGACGATCTACATTTACAAACATGTAACGATACTCCCGGGTTCAAACCAAAGACTTTGTTATGTTTTAAAGGAAAACCGCAGCGTAAGAGCAGATCGATCAAGTTCACCTCACCTTGCTTCTCGATTTATCACTTTGATTCACTTTCCGTGAACCTTTTCATTCCAAAAATTTCGTTATTTTTACGCTCTGATCAAGATCCGAACTCTACCATTACCAAGGGACAAATGATTTAAAAGAATTAAAATGAGCACGCGAGAGACTAGAGCCTGACATGTGATGACGAATGATGACGACAAATATTTTTTTGGCTTCAATTTTTGGCTTCGGTTATCATTCCAGTTATTCAAATGTCGAGTTCACTGAGTAGGACTAGATTGCTAACGAGCCGCCATATTGCGTGACATCCATGATAAATCCAAGATGGCGTGGGAACCGGGCAAAAAACATAGAGTCACTATAGGGCAATTGATGTTTTTCGCAATTTACTTCTTCTCATTGTTTTCAAACTCATCCGATGAAGTTTTATTGGAAACAAATCTTTATTTCAAGTGTTTTGAAACCATATTGGACAATTATAATTGAAATACGGGTGAAAATATCGCTTTCGAAATATTGTGTAAATTGGTCGTTTGGTTGTCTCAAGTCGTTTGTCCACTAAGAGAAACAGATTTTTTCAGCTTTAACTCCTATACTGATTTGTTACGCATCGGAATATGTCATATTGACAATTTACAGAAAGATTGGGGAATCAATTTGAATATTTCTGACAAAAAAGCGACTTATTCGAGAAAGCACTCCCACTGTACTCGTACTTATATGTGAGATATGTGAGATTCAAACACGGTTTGGAAAGGCCATCCGACTTTGAATGAATGAAAAGAGGAGTAAGGACATACATAACACTGCAGCACTATTATCTACTGACAAGATCTTAGTGAAGCTATTAAAGTTAGTAAACTTAACTGAAGGAAACTTACCTCATCTCAAGTAATTTTATCCAGGAGCATTAGCTATACTGATGAGATCTTACAGCCAAGTGGTTCAACGAAAGAGAAGGAACTTATGTTCAGAAGCTTATTATATTAACAGTGGTTATTTCAAAATCTGACATAATTACATTCAAACACATAACCCAAGATACTGTTACATTACTATTTTTTGAGAGAGTTATAAAGCTCTGTATAAATTATTTTTTTACCAGAGCTAACGTGTTCATTAAATTTATATATTATCTTATGAAATATTTGATATGGATGTCATCGGTGGCATATCCAGAATGAATGTTTTACACTTGCTATGTAAATTTCACTGCATCATTGCTCATTTCATTCGAAATCTATTGTTTTTACAGTGAGTGAACACAGCAAGATTGATATAGCATGAGCAAATAAAAATGCTGGCTATGGCTGAGATTATTATAAGATATAGCTGTGAATAAAATATATGTGACTTTTATGCTTATCATACTTAGTTATAGCATATGTTTTTATTATGCTATAGCTACAACACCATCTATGATACCAGTTGTTTCCAATGGCAATGCAATTTTATAACTACAAATGTCTAAATTGCATCACATTATTAACATGCAACTAATGACTTCTGACAAAAATTGTATCATACTGCTCAGTTGGTTCATTTTATGACACTTACGTACAAAGATAAGTAAACTACTGATATTTCTTTGTTCAATACATGACAGCCCCAGCAACTGCCAACTGCTCTGTTGTAAGTGAAAGCAAGCTAGCTGAAGAGACACAAAATGTTGATAGGAGAGTTGCAGCGTTATTAAACAGTTCCACTCTTTGGCATGATGATGTACTGACCTATATCAGTGGATACATAGCCAAGAAAATTACAAGTTGCATCAAGTGTGCTGAATGTGCAACTGCCTTAACCATAGAGAATGATGACCAACCTCTCATACCTGACCACTCATACTGTCATGAAGGTTCTTTAAAGTCAAGCTTAACCACTTTCAAGACCTATGGCAAGCGTACAAGTCCATCCTCCAGTTCCTCCTCATTGGTAAAAGTAGGAAAAGCAGCAGATAAAGCCCTTCGATGAAGATTAATTTTCCCATCTTTTTGTATGTATTCAATATGATGTATTTCAACGTGGACGAACCAGTATGGGAGCTAAAGCAGACGAAATCCGTTTATTTTGGTAGACAAACGGCTCGAGACAACCAAACGAGCAATTTACACAACACTTCGCAAGCGATATTTTCGCACGTATTCCAATAACAATTGTCCAATATGGCTTCAAAACATTATTAATAACGCTTTGTTTCCAATAAAACTTGATTGGAGGAGTTTGAAAACACTGAAACGAAGTAAACTGCAAAAAACAACAATTGCCTAATAGTAGCCCTAAGTTTTTTGCCCGGTTCCCGCGCCATCTTGGATTTATCATGAATGCCCATTGAGTTCTATAAGACCTGGAGGGGAAACGTCAACCAAATTACTATAAATTATTAGCGCGCGGCCGCGTGGTCAAAAACATGGCGGATTTTGGTTGTCAAAGTCAGCGGAAAGACGCGGGCTCATGAAATGAAATTTTTTTCGCCCACCCGGATTTGACAACCACAATTGCGATTATATAAAATATCAATGCCAAGCACAAAAACTTTAGAAATTTTATCTTTAAAACATGCTGCAAACTTGTTTGGTATACGGATGCTGAAGTAATGCCAGAAAAGGAAACATTTCATGACACCGTTAAGCAACGTAAGATTGTTAACTATTTAAAGTGTTCAGTGTTTTGTTTTAAGTCAATACTTGAAGTGTGATGGCTTATATTTTGTGAATGTTTTTACTCCTAAGTTATAATTTAAGTTATGTTTATCCAGTCTTATTTGTTCTTTACTTAATCGATTGCTAGACGAGGCAAAGCAACCAGTTCTTATCGAGATATGCATATCTTAAAACTCCTTGTTTCAACTGAGTTGAAATGGAGGGTTTTTCATATTTTTCTGAAAATATGAAGCAAATATTAAGGACAGAGCTGTATTGAAATCAAATGCAGTGCAGGATTAATTAGTGAGCTCTTTGGTACATGTCGTACAATAAAAAATACCTGTATTAAACAGCTAGCCTGGACAATTTGACAGATTATGGACAATCATAATGATGGTGTGTAAAGGTTTGCTTTATGCTAAAAGTTTTATAAATCCAGCCATCTGGTGTTTCTGTAAATGAATTGTTTGTTACATAGTGTAGTAAACAGGTTAGTACATCAAAATCAAGATAAAAACTACTTTGTTCAATAATGTGCCAAATTTTGCTCCTACCTTGAAATATTTGCTCAAGAAAAGCTTATCATGACATGCATGAAACATTAAATACAGTACTGCATCATCTGACAAAGTCCACATGTTTTTCAATTCCAGGTGATTAAAAATTCACATAAGATGCATTGGTTTGCAATGAAGTTGAATGTGGAAGAAGCAAAAATTGATGACAAAGAACTTTTTATGTCTTTTGAAGAATTACGATATCATTTAAAAGAATAAGAGTAGCAATCTAGTAAAAGAAGCCACATCGGTCTTCAACATGAGACTTTTCCAATTATGTATAGTTACTATGTACAAAATACTATTTTAGATAAACTTGATTTTTAAGTCATTCACTGATATTTTTACCAAAAGACAAAAAGAACAATTCAAAGGCATAATGTAAAATTCAAAAATTTGTCAAGTTGTTTGAACCTAGAAAAAATTAGTATAGGTAACTGTAATTTGTAAGGACACAAAAGAAAAGTAGGGCAAGAAGGTTAGCATTTTTGAGAATTAATAAGTTCTTGACATACATTACACAAAGCCATAATATTATAAATAATGTCTGTATAATAACAATTATACAACATGCTAAATATCTTCACCTACATTATAATTATTTAAACAGGTTTGCCTTCATGCAGCAATAAGAAAAGTGTTATGTCAGAGAAACCAATGCACTTTAAAAACACAAGTAATGCGCATGGGATTATGCATTAAAGCTTAACAACACATTGACAGTGTAAAGATTGCCGTTTGATATTTATTTCTAATATAGCTAAAGCATTACTTGACAAAATATACGTTATTTTACAGTAGATTTACCTCATTTAAATGTGTGTGTCTATTTCACAAAAACCTGAAGCATTATTTTCAATATTTTATGCTTACGGTATCGTGGTTGTCATTATTATGAGCAGTAACAGAGATCCGTTTCGGGAGGGAGCGAATGTTAAAAATTTTTCTCAAAGTGGAAGTTTTGACAACCAAAATCCGCCATTACCGCCATGTTTTTGACCACGGGGTCCAGGCCCCTTTGCCCCTCCAGGTCTTTTAGAGCTCAATGTGAATGCCACGCTGCCGTCTTAATAAGTCTTATATTACGTCACACTCGTTAGCAATCTAGTCCTACTATATCTATGGGTCCAGGCCCCTTTGCCCCTCCAGGTCTTATAGAGCTCAATGGCCCTCTATAGTATAAGAGTCAGAGCCCTCTATAGTATAAGAGTTGGGACAAACGGTCTGGGGCGAGCGCGGAGCCGCCATTTTGGTTCCTACTTGCAAAGTGAAACTATAATAATACTATTGAAATTGGGTTTATATGCAAAAGAAGAAAGCAATTTAAGCTTATTCCATGGTAGTATCAAATATATTAGAATAATAGCAAGCTCTTTGCATTTTTTTTAACGATTTGCGGCAGACCTGATTTAATTTCATTGGTTTGAGCTTCGTTTGCGGTTTACTAGTTCGTGCTTCAAATTGATCGTGACCCATTGTAAGAAGTATTTTTCGTACGTGAACGTGTTTTCTCGGCTTATGTTCGGACTCTGTAACAAGTTTTCAAGATCTTTAAGCTTGGTGGCAAGCGGCAATGTTATCCTGGCATCAGTGTTATCAAATACTTGGACAAGACTTTGTTCGAAACTTTGAATCATAGTTATCATGCAGATTTGGTATGGAGAGATTTGTGTTCAAGATTTGTAACAATTTAATGGTAGTGAGTGATTTAAGCCCCCCCCAATTTAATCCAAGCATGATATTTTTTATTCTGAAAGATCGCAAAATTTTCTTGCTCAGCAGAAAATGACAGACTTTTTTACTTTTTAGTTATTGAAATATGCAATGATTTGACCAAGATGCATTTGACCTTAAACGTTTTATTCCTGTATATGAAGTTATTTCGCCTTCATCACTTTATAAAGTATTAAAGTTTATTTCTAATAAAGTTTGTTAGGGATTCTGCTGAAAATTTTGGTGAAGCATTTCTTTAAAATGAATATATTATTTCTATAATATGAAACATTTCTGTTGTTGAAGAACAGTCTGTTTGCTATAAATGCTACTGTTTGTAGTCTTTATACAGCATATGAGTCTGATCCAATCTTTAATTTAGCAAAGAGTTAAATTTATTGGTTGAAGAATGACAAAACTTCTATATGTGTTTAATGATCAAACAGGGTGTGTTGGAGGGAGCTCAGCCCTGTTTGTTCAAATTCTATGCCTTGTATTGCCAGTGAAATATATATATCAAAAGCTAGCAGCACCTAAATATATATCAGAAAGCCGGCAATATTTTAATATATATGAGAAAGGCAGCAACAGTTGTAATATACATTAAAAAGCCCAAATAGCTGAAATTATGGAGATATGCCTCTGTGATCTTATAAACCAAAATATCATCAACAAGTCTAGAAGAGAAGTAATGTTCTACTTTGAGCTACAGAAGTAGGGTACATTTGTACAATTCAATACCAAAAATATATTGTACTCAGCTGTTTCATTGAATATCCTAATTATAATTACTTAATTTTTAAATGATGAACTAAAAATACAAAATGCAACATGGAAAATCATAAGAGTTTCTGTGATTTGGTGTAGTTGGTTTAGTATGGAAGTGGCTGAGAATTGAGAGGTTTGTAGATTGACCAATTTCAGAACATAATGAGAAATCATCTTCGATTAAAAAACAAGCTTTGGAGTAAGAAAACTATTGAAACTGCATCAGCACGAACTTTGCAATGTTATTTGGCCCAAAAATGTTTCTCTACTTGAGTCAGTTAAAGGGGAAGTCAGAGTTCGGAACAACTTTGGCCCAAATGAAAGATTATATTTTTATTACCTTATATACCAAATATTATATTTTCTAGTTAAATACAAGTCGAGATATAAAGCGATGAAACCACGAAATTTTGTATATTTTGTATCAGCTATTATGTACATGCGAGCGAACCTGCGATCAAGCAGCGGTAAAGTCTCGTGACGTCACTGCTAGCTTCGCGGGAGCGTATATATATTCAAATAGACAACATATCAGGAAAAGCGACACAATTACAATTACTGTTTACTTTAAATAATTCGAACAATGCCACATTGCATGGTGCCTAATTGCACTAACGGATCTAGAAAACAAAAGGTAGCGATGTATCGTATCATCGATTGCCAAACGACCCAACAATGCAAAAATATCTTGCACGGGTTCGTCGTGATAATATACCGAAGCCAAATTCATGTTACGTATGTAGCGACCATTTCACCCCAGATTGCTTTTAGTACTTCTAAAGGAGATATTCGGCATGAAATCGAAAAAGATATTAAAACCTAGTAGTGTACCATCGATATTTCCATTTTTAAATCGTAAACCCGAGCGAAAAATGTCACACAGAAGAGAACAAATGAGAGATAGAATTGCAAGACATGAGGTAAATAGGATATTGCAACCATATAGATTATATTTGAAGTTATTGAACTGTTCTTTAAACAATTAGCTTTGTACTCTCTTGGTTGAGAAGTTTGACTATTTTGTGAAGTTAGAAATAATACAATCACTAGATGAAGATACAAATCTTGCAACATGCATTGAAGATCAGCCTCCCAGTCCATTGTCCAAGGATGCCCAGATTCAATGTGAGCCAAAAGTTTTCATTGATGCAGAAGCACAGTGTGATACACCAAGACAAAGGACAGTTGCCATACAAACTCTTGCACAAAGAAAAAGGAAACCATTAAAAAATAAAAACGCTTCAAAAAATGTTGCCCCCTCTTTAAATGCAGTTTCTTCAAGTCGTACACCAAAACCAGTAACATCTCCCACAACTCCTAACACAACAACTCCTATCATAACAACTCCTATTATATCATCTGATTCAGAAATCTCTTTAGGAAGCAGTGATGATATTGCTGCATCAGATAGTGATGATGATTATACCTATCTTGAGGAACTAGATACAGATGAGGAATCTGAAGGTGAGGAACTAAAAAATCAAAGAAAATTCATTGTCTTTGAAAGCATGCTTGATAAGCTGTTCAACATGTAGAATATGTGGTTTCTTTGTGAGATTGAGAAGTCCCATATTGGTAGTATGGTTGCCATAAAAACAACATGTAGCAATAATCATATTTACCAGTGGAAGTCTCAACCATATTTTGACAATAAACCAGCAGGTAATATTTTAATTCCTGCTGCAACTATCATGACTGGAGGAACCTATGAAGCCACCAAGCAATTTGCAAATGCAATTAATTTAAACTTTGTAAATAAAGATCAGTTTTATGAAGTTCAAAATAAGATTGTCTTCCCAGTCATTGACAATGTCTATAAAAAACAACAAAAAGAAATTATTGAAACCATCAAAACAAAATGAAACCGGTTGACTTATGGTGATGGTAGATCAGACAGTCCTGGTCATAGCTAAAATATGGTACATATTCCTTAATGGATGAAACTTCAGAGAAAATTATTGACTTTTCTCTTGTTCAAGTCTCTGAAGTTTCATCCTCTAATGCAATGGAGAAAAAGGATGCCAAAGAACTTGACAATGTCATTGAGCAAGGTGAAAGTGAGATCATTGACAACTGACCACATTCAAATAACCTCTGAAATGCTAAAGAGGTACCCTTCCATAGTGCACCAATATGATGTTTGGCATCTCTCAAAGTGGGTGACAAAAAATTGACAGAGAAGGCAAAGAAAAAGAAAATCATGAGCTACTAGAGTGGATTCAGTCTGTATCCAATCACCTTGGTATGGTGCACAAAGTTGTCAGGGAATGCTGAAGTGCTCCATGAGAAATGGGTGTCCATTTTACATCATATAGTCAACAAACATAATTGGAGAAATAGCAAACATTTTTGCAAATGCACATGGCCCTTTATCTAAAAACAAAGAAAGAAAACAAAATGGTTGCAGGCTGGATCTGCCCCACATATAGCATTGAGGAGGTTGTTCTGAATAGAAAGCTTTAAAAGATATACAACAGCTTACAGAATTTCACCATACTGGCAACCTTGAGGTCTACCATTCCTTGCTGCTAAAATATGTACCAAAACGTAAACACTTCTCATACAAGGGAATGGTGGCCTGCACTCAACTAGCTGTGATTGATCACAACTCCAACACTGGAAGGAGCAAGCAACAGTCACCAGAGGTAAGGAAGAAGGGGAAAAAGGTATAAGGTGGTCTTCCCAAAAGGACGAAAAATGGATAGTGAAACCAGTGTTGGAGAAAAGTGTTTTGATTTTGTACTGCAACTGATGGATGATGTGGTAGAGTTCAATGTGGACATGAATCCTCAACCATCAGACAAGCATGTTAAACTTCCAAAGAAATTGCACCTACTCCAAGACCAAGCAAAAGAAGTGATAGCAGCACACCGATCACGAATGGCTGAATACACACATAGGTGTGGCTAAATTATAGAATACCTGGCAATTTTAAATATCAGAAATTTTTCTTGTTAGAGA
The DNA here is from genome assembly GCF_021976095.1 of Xenia sp. Carnegie-2017. NCBI lineage: Eukaryota > Metazoa > Cnidaria > Anthozoa > Malacalcyonacea > Xeniidae > Xenia > Xenia sp. Carnegie-2017. Next base: position 7,107,256 of record NW_025813402.1, read on the forward strand.
ATGACTAGACAGACCTGGCTTTATATATAGCCAAGTAAACAGTCAATTAAGTATTTAATAAATGATAATATGACAGCAAACAACTAGCTGCTACAAAAAGAAACAATCAAGCCAGGTATCCTATAGTTTATTACTCTGACAAAATGTAATCTTTGCAATTGAACAAATTATAGCTACATATGAGACAAAGCCAGCCTGCAAATTTGGTTCTAAAGAAATTAATAATGGTAAAGCTTAAGAAATTAACATCACAGGACAAATTTGCAAGCTAGCTTGGCTAGTGATTGTTTATATTATTATTACTACACATAAAACTAGGAGTTTATGTCCTACTTTTGTCAGTCGTGCAGATAATTACATGCTATTCTATAGCTTAGTGCCACATGGCAACCAAGCTGTTGCTCCCGTTACTTGAGAAATAGCTTCATTGCCAGTAATTTTTACGCCATCGTGGGCTTTGTAGTAATTATGGTTAGAATAGTTCGGTGTAAGTATAAGTTAGCAACAGCGTTTTGAAATCAGAAATTGAAGATGGCATCAACAGCAAGGTTTTACGATTTACCTACAATTTACAACACAGAATACCGTACTAAAACAAAAAACAAGTGGGAACAGTTTTACAGCGCGAGAGTTACACAACCGTTTATCTAACACTTAAATAATAATCTTCCATGACTGCCAAGTATGTGGGCACGGCCTACATATTAATACAATTCTTTAATAAACAAACTGTGATTTCGAGGACTGTAAATATGGTGAACCAGATAAAAGAGTACATATATATATATATATAAAATGTAATATAGAAATATACAAATACCTCAAAATTGTGGTGTCGTTAAAACTCTGAATTAGAATCTTCAATACACATATTTTCTGCTTTCGTCTTAGCATGTCAGAAAAATATGTCCCCGTTTCATTAACCAGTTCAAAAGTATAATATTTAAACCCTCCATTTATCTTTGAAATTTCTTTACCATCTTTTGTTAGAACAGGTTAAAATATCGCTCGAAGAATCGTTTAAATACGCCATTTACCTAGAAGACTTTAAAATTGACAGACAAAATTATTCTATTCTCTTCGAAATTGCTCATTACAGAGTCGCGCAGTGACGTAACTATGGTCCGCTGCTTGATCGCATCGCTCGGATGTACATTTATATTTGCAAAATAACGCAGTTTCATTGCTCTATTTCTCGAGTTGTATTTAACGTAAAGATTTTAGACTTGGTATGCAAAGTAATAATACAATACTCTTTCATTTGAGCCTAAGTTGTTCCGAGCTCTGACTTCCCCTTTAATTGAACCTTATATCAAAAGCAGTTCAGCACAACAATCACCATACGCAATCAAATTTCGTAAGTTCGACGTAAAGGCATTTCTTTCATTTTTTTCGTAATCCTCGATTTATGCGATATGTAAATTTATTTAGTAGCCTTCAACAATCAGTTATTACACACTTATCCATAAAAACGCAATATATTATCTCAAAATACTGTATTACTAGCAGCATTACTATATAAACACAAGCTAAAATTTCAAAACTAGGAACCAAATGGCGGAAATTGATCAGGTGATCAATATTGCCCAATCAACGTAAGCTAAACGGATAAATACAATAGATGTCCCAACTCTTATACTATAGAGGGCTCTGCTAATACAGGGCTCAGGTTCCTATCAGTGATTCGGTGCAGTGAGTGGTTTTGCCAAAAGTGTCTTTGCGCACTTAAGACTTTTCTAATCTGATGCTGTATGTAAAGATACGAGAGACAGTTTAAAATAAATTGAAATTTTCCGCTTATGCAATCATATAGCGTTTTACTTTGTGACATTCTCGAAAAGTGCAATACTTATATCCACATGAAGGTATAGGCGTAAGCAGTAAGCACGAGTCCTCTTCCATTTTTTATAATCAAATTCTGTTACGTCCTGAAAAAATTCAATGGAGTTTCTGTACTGTAATCACTATACGGTGATAATGACTTATTTATTGACCTGGTAAAGACCTTCCTTGTGAAGCTTCTTACGCAATTAGATCAACTTACACATACTTTCCTTGTCAGATAAGCTAACACTCGTGTGCCATCATAGATATAGTAGGTCTATCTATGTGTGCCATCTTTGTTGTATGCGCTGGGCAGACCCATTGAGTTCTATAATAACTGGAGCGGCTATCTCAAGCGCGGCCTTAGATATCTGATGATGCCAAAAAAATGGCGGATTTCGTCCGCTGCCGCTGAGATTTACCGAAATCGACCGCTTTTCCGAAAATTTCATAATTTCCCACTCCCTCCTGAAGAAAGAGTGAAGAAAATGTATGTGTGTATTTGGGATTCGGCAAGCAATTTTTGATGAAAATCACGATAAAACCTACAATTCGTAACAGCGAGTCAACCTAGCTTCCAGTTATCGGTCCTACGAGGATGTATTTATAACTATCAATGAAAGAGCTATATGTCGGCTACACATCTATGAATGCAGACATGCGTCGTTTTCTTACCAGCGTCAAACTTGTTTGATCGATTAAACTCTTTAGTCTATACAAAAAAGTATATCATAGCTCATCTCCACAGTGGTTCACGTGAGAATTTAGCTTATTTGTTATCATTGCTATTTTGCTTCTTTTCGTGGAAAGGCAATGGCTTTCGCCATACAATTGTAGGATTTTTATATGTTTCTTTAAAAAGTAAATATTAAATCTCGGGATATTTACAGATTTTCTGTAATTGAGTTTCATATTAAATTTCAAAAAGACTCAAGTCTGCATAGGTTTGGTAATATTGTATAGAAATTACTTTAAGTAACCTTTTTGTGATGTTCTGAAGTGCAACTGCATCAAATACTTGTAAAGTTGTAGCACATTTTGATTTTGTTATATTGATATATAAATTGGGCAAAATGCAAATAATCATCAAAACACTTATGCTTCCAATGGTGTTTATAATTATTTTAGTTTTAATACTTCTACCCTTCTTTTTCACTTTTTTTGTTTTTCCTATATTTTCAATATAACTGCACAATTTGAATGATTAACACAGTTTTCACTTCAATAATAAATTTCATAAGCAGTTGGTAGTGCATTTTGTTCTCTGAGTATCCACATTTGGTGTTTTCATACATGAATGATGAAATGCATATGGATATGTCATAGCAAGCAATAAAAGGCAAGGCTTAAAAGCTTTCTAGAAATTATAAAGTTATTGGATTATATTACCTCTATATCATCAATCTCATGAAAAGAAATAAGAAGCAATTTTTGTAGAAAAGCTTTGAAAAGTGAAAAACATTTATTTAAAAAAGCAGCAATGATGCATATGATAAATCTCCATTCTGTACTCTAATAGGTAAATAAGCTCAAACTGTTTCTAAAGAAATATAAGAAATATATAAGAAATATACAGCAGTAATTTTAAAGGTTTCATCACTGAATCTTTAATGCTTCAGTATAGTGCATTAGATATTAGTAACATTTAAACAACACTCAACTAAAATATTTTGATAAAGATATGACATGATTTAAACATTAAGTTATATAAAACCCAATGGCTTATACAGTTTGATGCTTCACATCTGCATCGAGTCATCATCAATCTCAGTACAAATGTTTACATAGACACAAACTTTATGGCCTTTCCATTTTATATATTGTGAATTGACATTTAATTAAGCATCAAAACACACACAACCTTCTTGCCATCTTTTTTTGGTTCATGAACTTTAACTTCAAAGCATTCAAGGCATCATTAGTGAATCCATTGTCTCCATCCATAGAATTTGACCATGATCAAATTAAATAACTGTGGATAAGGAAGACAATAAATCAATTATCTTTACAGCATTATCATTTTTTTAAGACTCTGCCTGGTCAATAACATCTTCCAGTCATCTTTACTCCTTGGTCTTCCCTGCATGTTGTCAGCAAATAGAACATAACAAGCTCTGCTCCAAATCATGGGTACTGTTGGGGCTGATCATTTTTTTGATACTTTTCACAGAGCAAAATGTGCAGGGTCTTTTGCTTTAGGGAAACTATTTTGCAAATAGATAGATAAATTTACGATTTCATGCATTAACAAATGACAGAAAAGTATGCAGAATTTTATAGACAAAACAGGAAAACATCAGTATGTTTGGCGTTCAAGTCAATCTTAAAAAATACGATCTTTAATATGTATTTTATGGCTTTTCAAGTGCATGTATAATTGCTTTTCAATCGTTGATGGACTAACAAAACAAACAACTACCTCACCTGTGAGAAGCGATATGTTCCTTTTTGTGGAAACTACGACATGCAACAATTGAACGATTGAAGTGTTGGCATTATAAAAGAAACGCCAAAAAAGAATCGTCACAGAATATGGAACTAACGATATCCATATTCTGTGATATCGTGTTTGTTTTTGAAAAATTTTTATAATTTACTATAGACACCAGGGGGAGGTCGAGAATATTATTTTTCTGCAAAGCGATCATTTCAGCGGAAATACGTCCGTTGGCCGCCATTTTTTTGGCATCCTCGCCCCAGTAAAGTTAGCCGCTCCAGTTATTATAGAACTCAATGGGCAGACCCGTTTACCGCCATCGTTGACTTATAACACTAATATAACACTGCAATGAGTATTGACACCATAATCGATTGGCGAAAGGATTAATGAAACAATATATAAGCCGATTACAGGCAAAGTGTTGCTGTGTGAAGAATATAACTGTGTTTGTTTAATCAAAGTCACAAATTATCATAACATGTCGATGTCGATGTTCTGATCATTTGACCATTATATTTAATTTGTTTAATCCGACTCTTAAGCAATTATAACTACTGACTCACCTGCTGAAGATGAAATGTTCCATCCAGAATCAAATAAATAACAACACAATAAACATCTTTGCCATTTAGCAGTGTTATCTTTGGAATGATTATAATAGCATTATGGTAGCAGTGCGGTTTAGCCCTTTCATTCCCAAGATGCCATATGGCAACATTGTTTTTTATGCTACATAGCTTAAATGAAGTAAACCCAAAACAAAAATCAGGCAAACGTTTTAGCATAGATATAGCATAGGAAAGTCACTCACCAAAACGGTTTTCCTTCACGTATAATTGACCAAATCACACGTCGCTTCCTTAACAACACCTTTGCCCCTAAACCACCTGTCTTGACTGCTCACAAATGCCCATCTATTTCTGTCTTCCTTTCACCGGCATAGACTCCTTCAAATTCGCACAAAACAATAGCCTTTGTGCTGCAGCCTTCCCACATATATCCATTAAATTTGTTTTCCGCCCTTCTCAACGTATCTCTTCTTTCTTCCCCTTTAAGGACAAAATTCCCAAACCTCTGAGATCTGGTGTGGTCTATTTATTCAAGTGTCGAAGCTGCAACGCCTCGTATGTGGGTCAAACCACACGTCATTTACACACCAGATTTTCGGAGCACTTGGGAATATCCCCCCTTACAGGCAACCAAGTTTCCCACCCTGCATCATCAAGCATTCTTGCTCACATTAACGCTACTGGGCACATCCCCAACTTAGACGACTTTAAAATAATCTCCTCTTCCAATGATACTTATGAACTCTCCATTCATGAAAGCCTTCTAATCAATAAACACAAGCCTTCACTTAATGTGCAAGGAAACTCCATTCCACTTAACCTCTTTTAATTTCTCTTTATTTCACTTCCTAACTTCCTTATCATGTATCCATTCGACACCGCTTCCTTTAGTAGTAATTTAACACCTTTTTGTAAATAGATATACTAGGTCTAGATCGCTGACGAGTGTGACGTAATATAAGATTATAGACCAGAGCCCTATAGAGGGCTCTGATTAATTTGGCAGCGTGACATTCATGATAAATCCAAGATGGCGCGGGAACCGGGCAAATTGGGCTAGTATGAGGCAATTGTTGTTTTTGCAGTTTACTTCTGTTTCAGTGTTTTCAAACTCCAATCAAGTTTTATTGGAAACAAAGCGTCATTAAAAATGTTTTGAAGCCATATTAGACAATTATTATTGGAATACAGGCGAAAATATCGCTTGCGAAGTGTTGTGTAAATTGGTCGTTTGGTTGTCTCGAGGCGTTTGTCTACCAAACTAAACGGATTTCTTCTGCTTTAGTTCCCATAATTGTTCGTCCACATTGAAATACATGATATTGAATACATACAAAAAGATGGGAAAATTAATCTTCATCGAAGGGCTTCATCTGCTGCTTTTCCTACTTTTACCAATGAGGAGGATGGACTTGTAAGCTTGCCATAGGTCTTGAAAGATGTTTAGCTTGACTTTAATGAACCTTCATGACAGTATGAGTGGTCAGGTATGAGAGGTTGGTCATCATTCTCTATGGTTAAGGCAGTTGCACATTCAGCACACTTGATGCAACTTGTAATTTTCTAGGCTATGTATCCACTAATATAGGTCAGTACATCATCATGCCAAAGAGTGGAACTGTTTAATAATGCTGCAACTCTCCTATCAACATTTTGTGTCTCTTCAGCTAGCTTGCTTTCACTTACAACAGAGCAGTTGGCAGTTCCTGGGACTGTCATGTATTGAACAAAGAAATATCAGTAGTTTACTTATCTTTGTACGTAAGTGTCATAAAATGAACCAACTGAGCAGTATGATACAATTTTTGTCAGAAGTCATTAGTTGCATGTTAATAATGTGATGCAATTTAGACATTTGTATTTATAAAATTGTATTGCCATTGGAAACAACTGGTATCATAGATGGTGTTGTAGCTATAGCATAATAAAAACATATACTATAACTAAGTATGATAAGCATAAAAGTCACATATGTTTTATTCACAGCTATATCTTATAATAATCTCAGTCATAGCCAGCATTTTTATTTGCTCATGCTATCTCAATCTTGCTGTGTTCACTCACTGTAAAAACAATAGATTTCTAATGAAATGAGCAATGATGCACTGAAATTTACATAGCCAGTGTAAAACATTCATTCTGGATATGCCACCGATGACATCCATATCAAATATTTCATAAGATAATATATAAATTTAATGAACACGTTAGCTCTGGTAAAAAAATACTTTATACAGAGCTTTATAACTCTCTCAAATAGTATTGCAACAGTATCTTGGGTTATGTGTTTGAATGTAATTATGTCAGATTTTGAAATAACCACTGTTAATATAACAAGCTTCTGAACATAAGTTCCTTCTCTTTCGTTGAACCACTTAGCTGTAAGATCTCATCAGTATAGCCAATGCTCCTGGATAAAATTACTTGAGATGAGGTAAGTTTCCTTCAGTTAAGTTTACTAACTTTAATAGCTTCAATAAGATCTTGTCAGTAGATAATAGTGCTGCAGTGTTATGTATCTCCTTGCTCCTCTTTTCATTCATTCAAAGTCGGATGGCTTTTCTAAACCGTGTTTGAATCTCACATATCAGTACGAGTACAGTGGGAGTGCTGTCTCGAATAAGTCGCTTTTTTGTCAGAAATATTCAGATTGATTCCCCAATCTTTCTGTAAATTGTCAACATGACATATTCCGATGCGCAACAAATCAGTATGGGAGTTAAAGCTGGAAAAATCTGTTTCTCTTAGTGGACAAACGACTTGAGACAACAACGACCAATTTACACAATATTTCGAAAGCGATATTTTCACCCGTATTTCAATTATAACTGTCCAATATGGTTTCAAAACACTTGAAATAAAGATTTGTTTCCAATAAAACTTCATCGGAAGTGTTTGAAAACAATGAGAAGAAGTAAATTGCGAAAAACATCAATTGCCCTATAGTGACTCTATGTTTTTTGCCCGGTTCCCACGCCATCTTGGATTTATCATGGATGTCACGCAATATGGCGGCCATTGAGCTCTATAAGACCTGGAGGGGCAAAGGGGCCTGGGCCTCGTGGTCAAAAACATGGCGGTAATGGCGGATTTTGGTTGTCAAAACTTCCACTTTGAGAAAAATTTTTAACATTCGCCCCTCGAATCCGGATCTCTATTCCTGCTTATATTAATGACAACCAGCGAAAACAACCACGATACCGTAAGCATAAAATATTGAAAATAATGCTTCAGGTTTTTGTGAAATAGACACACACATTTAAATGAGGTAAAATAACGTATATTTTGTCAAGTAATGCTTTAGCTATATTAGAAATAAATATCAAACGGCATTTTTTACACTGTCAATGTGTTGTTAAGCTTTAATGCATAATCCATTAGCATTACTTGTGTTTTTGACTGTTTGTTTACAGCTTGGTGCAACTGTCTTTCCTGAATAGATGGGTAAATCTTAGTTAAAACGTCCAAAAAGGAGTTAGAAAAAGTTAGCTTACCCCTACGACTTAAGTCGACTGGAAATATATTATAAGTAGGTATGTAATTTTTTGAGTTTTTTTTGGTAGGATTGATTCTGGGTGTCTTATAAGGTATTATGATATTCTGATAAATCTACTGAGAACTTATGAAGAAAATATCTTGAACTAGGAGAGCAAAAGAACGAAATTCAGAAATTCTATAATCATGTTGCTGGTTCTGTTTTGAGCCAAGATATTAGAAACTGGATTGTCATTGACAACCATGGATCTACTACTGAACAGAACTACATTAATTTCCCATTGAAAATACAATTTCTTAAATTAAAGTGCATTGGTTTCTCTGACATAACATTTTTCTTATTGCTGCATGAAGGCAAACCTGTTTAAATAATTATAATGTAGGTGAAGATATTTAGCATGTTGTATAATTGTTATTGTACAGTCATTATTTATAATATTATGGCCTTGTGTAATGTATGTCAAGAAGAACTTATTAATTCTCAAAAATGCTAACCTTCTTGCACTACTTTTCTCTTGTGTCCTTACAAATTACAGTTACCTATACTAATTTTTCTAGGTTCAAACAACTTGACAAACTTTTGAATTTTACATTATGCCTTGAATTTTTTTTCGTCTTTTGATAAAAATATCAGTGAATGACTTAAAATCAAGTTTATCTAAAATAGTATTTTGTACAAAGAAATTATACATAATTTGAAAAGTCTCATGTTGAAGACAGATGTCGCTTCTTTTACTAGATTGCTACTCTTATTCTTTTAAATGATATCGTAATTCTTCAAGACATAAAAGTTCTTTGGCATCAATTTTGCTTCTCCACATTCAACTTCATTGCAACCATGCATCTTATGTGAATTTTAATCACCTGGAATTGAAAAATGTATGGATTTTGTCAGATGATGCAGTACTATATTTAATGTTTCATGCATGTCATCATAACCTTTTCTTGAGCAAATATTTTAAGGTAGGAGCAAAATTTGGCACATTATTGAACAAAGTAGTTTTATCTTGATTTTGATGTACTAACCTGTTTACTATAACAAACAATTCATTTACAGAAACACCAGATGGCATTTATAAAACTTTTAGCATAAAACAAACCTTTACACACCATCATCAAAATTGTCCATAATCTGTCAAATTGTCCAGGCTAGCTGTTTAATACAGGTATTTTTTATCGTACGACATGTACCAAAGAGCTCATTAATTAATCCTGCACTGCATTTGATTTCAATACAGCTCTGATCTTAATATTTGCTTCATATTTTCAGAAAAATATCATGAAAACACCCTCCATTTCTTGAAGGTAAACTCAGTTGAAACAAGGAGTTTTAAGATATGCATATCTCGATAAGAATTGGTTGCTTTGCCTCGTCTAGCAAGCGATTAAGTAAAGAAAAAATAAGACTGGATAAACATAACTTAAATTATAACTTAGGAGTAAAACATTCACAAAATATATACCATCACACTTCAAGTATTGACTTAAAACAAAACACTGAACACTTTAAATAGTAAACAATCTTACGTTGCTTACCGTAGTCATGAAATGTTTCCTTTTCTGACATTACTTCAGCATCCGTATACCAAACAAGTTTGCAGCATGTTTTAAAGATAAAATTTCTAAAAGTTTTTGTGCTTGGCATTGATATTTTATATAATCGCAATTGTGGTTGTCAAATCCGGGTGGGCGAAAAAAATTTTATTTTATGAGCCCGCGTCTTTCCGCTGACTTTGACAACCAAAATCCGCCATGTTTTTGACCACGCGGCCGCGCGCTAATAATTTATAGTAATTTGGTTGACGTTTCCCCTCCAGGTCTTATAGAACTCAATGATGGCGGCTCGTCAGTAATCTAGACCTACTATATCTATGGTTTTTAGGTACTGATGTGGGTGATGTGATATGTGAGGCAAATCTTCGTAAATTTGCTTTTATATTAGTTTAATTGATTATTACACATGGTGTCCTACGGAAGTTAGTGAGAGCAAATTTTTGCGCATTTTCAAAGGTAAGTTTAATTATAATATGTTAGTTTTGAGATATATAAAAATATTAATTGATTAAATTATTGGTCCTCGTCATATTTAAGCAATTATTTTATTAAAAGCGCGATCGGCCCACATAGATTTTCTAATGTATAATGTTGTTGCCATATGGCAACAATGGGCAGATTAATCTCTGGAAGATGTCACTGTAGAAATAGTGTTAATTGAATATAAACTAAGCATTTCCTTTCTATAACTGATGTTTTTATTCTTTTTTAAGAGAGTTATGGATTTGACTGAAGCAGTAGAGCTCATTTTTTGTCCTAATGGTGAAATATCAGATGTAAGCGACATTGATGATGGTGATGATGAGGTATCTCTGGCAATATTCTACTCAGACTTACCAAAAATTTGGCAGATCACAAAGATTACAAGATGTATTTCAACAACTGGTTTGCATCAGTGCAGTTGGTAGAAATGTTAAAAGAAAGAGGCATTTGGGCAGTTGGCACTATTCGCAAGGATCGAATGGCAGGTTGTCAACTGAAATCAGACAAAGAATTTCTTTGTGAAGATTTCTGAAATGAAGAATTTCTGAAATGAAGAAAGATGGGCGAGGAAGCTATGATAACAAGTCTAATGATAAAGGTGTCACAATTGTTAAGTGGTATGACAGCAAGCCAATACATATTGTGTCATCCCATTATGGTCCTGAACCACTTGGAATATGCAAGCGATACTGTGGTAAAGCAAAGAAGAAAATTGATGTCGTTCGACCTTATGTTGTACTGGAGTACAATGCCCATATGGGAGGAGTTGACTTGGCAGACATGCTTATTGAACTATATTGCATCAATTTACAGTCAAAGAAATGGTACATGAGAATAGTTTTGTATTGTTTGAATGCTGCATTGGTGAATGGCTGGCTATTGTACCAGCAACATGCAAAACAACACAAAAAGAATCAAAAGTCATTGTTGACCTTGAGAGAATTTCAAGCACAGATTGCTTCTTCCATGACAAAAAAGGGAAACGAACTACAAACGAAGCATGGTCGACCATCTAACTCTCCCAGCCAGCCAATTCAAAACAAGAAACTAAAAGCATCTACACCAAACCCAACCAATGATGTACGATATGACAGTTTTTCCCATTGGCCCATACAAATTCAAAATAAATTGCGCTGCAAAAACTGCATTAAAGGCTATACCAGAATAAAATGCATCAAATGTGAAGTGCCTTTGTGTTTGAATAACAACAATAATTGCTTTTTGAAGTAGCACAAAAAGTAAAATTGTTATAGTTGTAAATATTTCTTACTTGTAGTATTGCTACTTTGTACATATTTTTTTCCTTTTACTTGGAGTAAATGGGAACCTCACTGTCAATTGTATTTTTAGTTAATTTTATGGATTTTAATACAGGTAAAATAATTATAACACTTCAATGTCAATCAATAAACATGAGTTTTAAGTATAGAGCTATGTCACTATACTCCCAATGTTGCCATTTGGCAAAAAATTATTATTCCATGAAAATATAAATTTTAGACTAGCAATGAAATTCATGACATATTTAACATTATATCTATGCATATGTAGCGCAAAAAATTTTTGGCAACGGCTAATAATTTGGGAATGAAAGGGTTAGTAAAATCATGGCTTTGAAGGGGGCCAATTTCATATATTCATGACATGACGTAACCGAAATGCATCAAGATATAATACATGCCAACTACTATAGGCAGGTCCATCAAAAAGTTTGCCAAAGTCAAGCCGTACACCACAACTGCAGGACTGGACATTGTATACGGAAGCAACAATGTATTATCACGCATATCTCTCACAAAGATTGCAAACCAAAACTTCTGCATATTTGTATCAAAAATACACAACTCAAAATTCATTTATGTGTACATAAGCACAAACAACATATCTTGCATGTATTTATTCAAGTTATGCACCACTTTTTACATTAAGCAGATTTACATTCAAAATTCAACAAAGTTGCAGTTTTCCACATTTGTAGGTAATAATAATTGTATATAACAACTAGGAAGAAGACGTTCACAAAACTGAATGTCTACCAGGATTCTTACTAGAACGTTTGTACGAACTGAGAACAAACGCCATTCACAATATTGTCATGAAAAGACCACTGGCATATGAAATGAGACTGGCACCTGAACAAAGTCCAAGATGTTATATGTAATTAAAATTTATAAGAATTAAATGATAAAATTAATACCTGATGTGATTAAAGCCGCGTTGAAGAACTAGTGAAATGTTTGATTTATTTTATTAAAGATCACAACATGTAGTGACATAGTTGATAAGCGAAAAATTGACAAACTCAATTCAGTATTAAAATTCATCTTTTATGTAAATCAAAACGAGTCGCTGTTTGGATGTAATATGTAACTAAACACAATGAACGCGTGCGCTGATTGGTCTCGAGCTGTGTTGCATTAGCCTGTGCAAAACACATCTGAGCTCAACCAATTAAATCAATCATAACAATCAATCAATCAAAGACAATTTGCAAATCGATCATGAATACATTTTAGATGAAAAATTAAAAAGTTTACTTTAAATTTGTCTGTTTTGCATTATTGTTATTTTATAAAGAAATAAAAGATGTTTTTCATGTTTGCACTAGTTTATGCAAACTTTGGAAAAGTTTGTTAGTCTCGAGTTCCCCAAAGGTCTCCTCGGTTTGCATAAGCCGGTAAAAACACAGCAAACATCTTTTATTTTTTAAATAAACGTTCTTGTAAACCGTGTTTGGATTACAACCCTTAATAATTATGTTACATAAGAATAAGCCAATATTATGAAAGAAATATTCTCTCGACATATATAAACATCATTCTGATCTGCTCTTTACACATATGAATATGTTTGAACGTGCTTACTATACGTTATTATTACATGACTTTTACCTTCTCATCCCTCATATTTCATCGAGTGAATACACTGAATGACTTTTTCAAAATCGTCAACACAATGTTCATTCCGTGGTAGTTGACTTCTCTTGCAGATTAAAACCATCATTACTTTTTTTAAACCTACTACTTTGTAACGTGTGCTTGTCGTAATTTTCAGGGGGAACGTGCTTTTTTTGATGAATCAATGGCTGATAATGTGGTTCAATCACTGCAACGTAGTCCAATTTATCTGATTTACCTTCATTGTCTTCATTCTGTGACGGAAGCTCGGGAAGAGGAACGTTAACTTTATTAATGGTTCGATAACGCTTCTGTTCACTTGAGTCTGGAGTACCGTTGGGAGTGTTGCCGATTAGATCGGGTGGTGCTTCGTATATGTGGTTTCCATCGTCATCTTGTACTTTATTCTTTAGCTGAATTTGCGGCAAATGATTTTCTTTCTAGAAAAATGATCGGATGCAATGAAGTATAAAAATATCACAATCAATAAAAGACATTTTTCAAAACATTAAGAATTCAGTACTGAGAATTATATTCTTCTTTCCATTTAGCCAAACCATAATTTTCTTTAAAATATTCAATCATAAACCGAAATGTAGAATCAATCAATGGTAAATTTTTTAAGCCTCCCAAAATATGAATAGAAAATTAATATTAAAACATTTGAGTTTGAATAGTTCCTCATATCCAGCAAACATAATCTCGTAAAATATAATATCTTACTTTGTTTTGATTTACGGAAGCAAACAACAACAACAATAATAATAACAAACACAACAACCACAGATACTCCAGCAATAACACCGACAATAGTTGACTCATCAGATGAAGATTTTGGTGACGGTAGTGGTTCTACAGAAAATAATGAAGTGTTACATTATAATGTCTGTATCATATGTTAACCATAATTACACTTATTTATTCACCAAAAGATTCAAAAATACAAAACTACTTTACACCGATTTGTTTAATATTTTACTACTGTTTACTACTTCACAACGCTTTAAACATAAACTTTGTTTAATTTCAAATACTAATTTGAAAACGTTAACGTACTTTTTTACAAAATGTGAGAATTAAAATAAATCCTATTACTTATACACACCTGTTGGTACTTGTTGATTCTTGTACTCCAAAACAAAACCTGATTCTTTCAAATTTGAAAATTTCTCATATTGTAATAAAATATAAATATTATTGGTCGATGACAACAATGTAGTGTTGTTATCGATATTGTTGCTGTGACGAAAAATCTTCCCAGGACATGCGCACTGGAGTTCATTCCATCGTAAATAGTGAGAACGTCATTTCCAATATTTAAGGTATTAATATTCAAAATAATTATATCATCTAAATCAATAGTTATTAACCAAGAACAATTAGAGCGACGAGGATAACCAACAGGACTGTCAACTGGTGATTTTATGGTTCCAGAATTAACAATGACGTCATGATGGCAGTCTAGTATCAAAAAATCGCAAAAATTCACAGTTACAAATTCTGCTGTTATCACGATGCGATTTCAATGCAACACTATGTGAGAACAGTTTGAGCAATTTAAATTTTTTGTTCTATAATTCAAAAAGTTTTTAGTGTTCATATTATTCGTAAAATGAGTACATTAAAGTGGTCATGAGCAATGCGAAAAAACGCGGATGAAACCATGAATGATAAATTCAATAAATAAAACCATAACAAGATCAAACCTTCAAAAAAACGTTGAGCACTGTATTGCCCACGAAAGGCAAACACAATTTTTGGATTTGACCCATAGCTACCAGAGTTACCCACGATAAACAAATGGCTTGTTAAAGTACGTATTTCCATTCCTGCAGTTGCGTTTTCTCCACAATATTTACCAAGTAATGGAGAGGTATCATTTGGACCATTGTAAATATTGAGGTATGTATCGTTGCACTGTGGGATATTCAGTATCGAGAATTTCAATGAGATAACAAACGTTTCTGCTACAGTAATTAGCCATGAACAATATTGAGAGTGCGGACCCACATCGTTTTGTGCAATGTTGTGGGAAGATATAGAACCATTGGGACCACTAACTAAATCACGACAATCTAAGTTATGAAAAAGAATGCAAGTAGGATTATGAAACAGCAACATTGATTTGGACCATTCAAAAAAGGACAATATTATTATTCAGAGACATATGTGATTTGAAAAATGTAAGAAGAAATAAGACTTTGAATTGCATGCAAAATACTAATGCAATAAATTGTTTAATACATCAAAATTATAATCAAAAATCTTTATTTAGTATGAAGCATTAATGTATTTCATACATACTAATGTATTAAAATTTGTAAATGTAGTAACTAAACGGCCTCCTGGAAAGCAGATGCCTATATGAGCCATGAAGAGCTACCGTTTTTAAATATTTTTGAGTGAAATAAAAAAATACTTACCTACATAGTAACAATAGTATAATTTGGTGCGACCTGAACTGTCTGATTTATCTAGGAACACACAATTTCCAGAAAAACGATCATTATTTTTACTTTCTGCCGTATTAAATAAAATATACTCCATTTGACTTGTTGCCCATTTTACCATTTGACATTTGGGAGATGACACTGAATTAGATGTCAGCAAATAAAAGGTTTGCTACCGGCAGATTAATGGAATCATACCAGTTTCCATTTGTTTGACAACAATAATGAATAACAGTGTCTTTATCATAGGTGCCAAAAGGTAACTGTCCTCCCAGGTCATTTCTATTGTTTCTATCTTCATCATCCAATCTTACAAATCCAGAACTAAGACCATCAGGACAAGTGTTGCTCGACTTATAGAGACAATACAAACCTTTGAAAAATTATAAAATGTATGTGAATTGATTGATATCTGTATGACGGAATTATTATGATTAGGATAACTGTAATTTAAGATGTTATAGAATTGATGGCTATGGTGATCGGTTTATATTTAAATATATTTTTTCTGAAGATAGCCATAACATTTAGAGAGAAAGGTAGAGCAAACCATGAACAATAAATTCTTTCTCAGTTTTTTGACAAATTTTATCACAAAAGATCATAAAAACGAACAATTTATTTTTGAAGTATGTCATATGGGAATTTTCATGATATGAATGGTCGCCCGTTATAAACAAAATACATGTGAAGTCCAGCTTTGTCTTTTAAGAAGTATGACAATATGCTCAATATGCACTTGTTCTTGCTGTCTTCATCCCTTCATAGATCAGAGACGAAGGCAAAACTATAAAAAAATGACAAAAACCTTTGGGCCTCACTAACCTTTAGGCCAAGGTCTTGTTTCTTTGTTCATTTGATTCAACATACAAAATGTTCGATTGATATCAAATCTTTCATTTCTAATTGGAAAGGTAACAGCCATGTGATTTTCAGGTGACGCTATTGAACGTAATTCCTCATCTTCCATATCTTGAAACCTCCATCCCTCACGCCATCCACTTTTCGCATCACCAGGACATCCTGTTATAGCTTTCGGTAGACCAAAGTTGCCAGTTGGCCATTCATTTTCTGTGAAAGAAAACAATTAAGATGAACTACATTTTTTATATCCAGTTCTTAGCTTTATTTACCAAACAATGCCAGCGAGTTCAGAGTTTATATGAGAGTTTTCCCTTTTCAGGCCGTTTGTAATTTTAAAAGTGCTGAAGTTTTCATCAATTTATTGAAATTTTACTTAAGTACTTAAGTACGTGAAAACAATATCAATATAATTTGCAGGAATTCTTTACAATGACGCCACGTACAAATATATTGTCTCTCAGTTTTGTATCATCACAGGGTAGCTTTTGGCTCTTTTTTTGTGTCTGAAAAGAATTTTAATCGTGTACACTGACTGATATATGAAATGGGTGTTAGACTAAATAAAACATAAACTTTCGAATGAGCAGCATGCTGGGAGCTCTTTGAGATTCAATTTCCTGCTAAACCATTCGTATCGCATATACATATGTTTTGCATAAAAACAAACCTTTAGACAAATAATGAGCAATATAATGTGCTTGAAATCTAAACACATTTCTTGGATAAGATCCATTGCCACCATAGTTTCCCACGATCAACAAATAGTTTGTTGAAGAACTTATTTCCATGCCTGCACTTGCATTTTCTCCACAATATTTGCCAAGTAGAGGGGCATCATTTGGACCATTGTAAATAGAAAGAAATGCATCGTTGCATTGTGGGATATGTAATATAGAAAATTTCAATGAGATGACAAATGCTTTTTCTACAATAATCAGCCATGAACAATATTGAAAGTTTAGATCAGTTTCGTTTTGGGTTATATCGTGTGAAGATATTGAGCCACTTTGAGCAGTGTATGTGCAGCCTAAAGTAAATAAAAAACTTTACTATTAAAAAATATCGGAAAATCAGTAGAAGAAACGCACTACAAAAGTTAAATAACTGCATATTCAGCAATGTGTAGAGTTAAATTAAGTACGAAATAACAAAGTAATATGATTATCATCATATAAATATGCTTCATTAATTTGTAATGGCCTCGCAAATATTTCATAGTCAATAAATGTTTTATAACAACAAACCTAAAAGCTGAGCTTTGTAATATGCTTGAAAGGCAAACAGACTTTTTGGATGGGAGCCATAGCTACCAGAGTTACCCACAATAAACAAATGGTTTGTTGAAGAACGTATTTCCATTCCTGCAGTTGCATTTTCTCCACAATATTTACCAAGTAGAGGAGAGGTATCATTTGGGCCATTGTAAATATTGAGAAATGTATCGTTGCACTGTGGGATATTTAATTTCGAGAATTTCATGGAAACGACAAATGTTTTTGCTGTAGTAATAAGCCACGAACAATATTGAGAGTGTGGATCCATATCGTTTTTGGCTGTCTGATGCGATGAAATTCGACCACTGAGACCAGTGATAGAAACCCGACAGTCTAAAGAAAAAAAGCGTTTCTTTCTTGCCAGTAGACAAAGAGGCATCCTTGTTGAAAGTTAGAAATAAAATATTTTTAGCTGTATACAACCGATACCATAGCTATATGGTCATTTCACGATTTATCGTGACGAATAACAAACATGATTATAGAACTTTAAATTCATGTTTTCTACATGGAATTAAAGAAAAATAGAGACCATTACCTTTGTAATAACAATAGTAGAACTTTTTGCGACCAGAACTATCAAAAGTTTCAACAAAAACATGATTTCCAGAAAGATTATCACTATTGTTGTCATCCTCCGTATCAAATAAAATATACTCCATTTGACTTGTTGCCCATTTTACCATTTGACATTTGGGAGATGACAATGAATTGGATGTCAACAAGTAAAAAGGTTTCATAACTGGCAATTCAATGGAATCATACCAGTTTCCATTTGTTCGACAGCAATAATTAATAGTAGTGTCTCTATCATAAGTGCCGTCAGGTAACTGTCCTCCTCGATCATTGACTCTTCTTGGCCAATCATCTTCATCGTCCCATTTCACAGAACCAGAACTCATACCATTTGGACAAGCATTATTTGACTTGTAAACACAATATGCACCTTGAAAAGTAAACGTAAATAGGTAAGCTTAACATTACAAATTTTAGTGGTCAGGATTCAGTTTTTCCTACATGTGTGTGAAATTGCAATCGAAAAATCTATAATGAACTGTGGCAAAGGCCGACTTGAACTATAACACTCGTACGATGAAATCTTTCAGCAAAATTTTCATTCATTGCTTTAAAACTTAATTCTATTTAATTAGTGTTCACTTTTTTCAGTGAATGAGCAAAATAGTTGCAGAGACTGTACTAATGGTAATACTTGTCTAGGATAGTAACGCATAAAAATGAGTTTTCCTTGCGCGAAACCTTTGCAAGCAAAGCAAATTGTGTTTTTTTTTAACAGTTGCAAATGCTAAAACAAATATATTTGTCGTAGATCGTTATATTTTAGATTTTACATCAGCCAAATGTCGCCTTATCATTTGCTTAAAGGGAACTGTTGCTTAAAAAACATTACGTGCAAAAAACCCAATATTATTATTGTGCAGGTGAACACTTAAGCCCCGCCCACACGTACACGAATATTTTCGTATCCGCAACAAAAAAATTGCGGATAAGCCTTTTTAAATCCGCTCTCTAGAGTAAAAATTTTCGTATCTGCAAACAATTTGGATTCGTGTGGACGGTAAATCCGGATATTTTTGACCACGATTGCCTGATATTTGCTTCGGATTGATTCCAATCGACATTCTCCATAGCGTTGGATGTTTTGAATTTGAGTGTGACTTTAAGTTAGAGTTCAACCTCATCATCAGTCCAAATGAAAGAGTCCGTCTTGCTCTTCTCAATTTATCTCGATTTCTCTCCCAATTATGACATATATATTCATCAAACAAAACCGAACAACTTTTGCACACACCGACTGAGTTCAAAATTGTCAACCAATTTACCGCCAATTTGCAACAATTTCAAAATATGTGCGGGAAACGGACAGCGCGAAGTCTTGGGAACTATAGTAAATTTGGATAATATCAAGCTACTTGCGGACGCAGAAACATTTTTATGCGCAACCTGATCCGCAACAAAAACTCTACGGCTAGAAATATATCCGAATACGTGTTGATGGGGCTTTATCATGTAAGCATTAGTCATAAATAATCGAAGGGATATCCGCTCAAAATCCACTTCATCATTAAGGCATATGTGCAAAATTATAGAATGATTCTGATTGTATAAATAATTTTCAATGCGTTTTGATTCGTCGAAACCAGTCGCATGGTCGCAGGTGAAATTGGTTTGCCTTGATATTCAACATTCCTGAACGTCTAACCATATTTCCATTTGATCAACGTGAAAAAAATCAGCTGTTCTTTCGACGATTAAAGATTCCATTTGATCAGACCGACGTGCGTCTCTTTGACGAAAGATCAGTTTTGCTAAAACATATTACCTATATTTCGTTTCTATATTCAGCTATGATTCTCGTTGGGCCTTTCGAGGTATTAGTTATCCATTTCAGACCACGACTAGGTCAACCATCATATATATAAATGGATAGTAACAAAGCCCACAACTTTAACCTAATTGCACGCATACAAAATGTGAAAATATTCTGGAAGTAATCATTGCATTACATCTATATCTTGTGAAACCAAACTATAAGTGCAATTATTATGGAAAATAAACCAACACTAGGCCTTACCCCGTGGCCAAGACTTCGAATTGTTGCTTATTTGATCCAACATACAAAATTTTCGTTCAATATCCATTTTTGATAGTCTAAACGTAACAGCAAAGTGGTTCTTCAATGATGCCTTTGAACGAAGGTCATGATTTTTATCATCATTCTCCATATCCTGCAACCTCCATCCCTCACGCCAACCACTTTTCAAGTCACCAGGACATCCAGAATACGTACTTGGCAAGCCAAAACTGCTGTTAGGCCATTGAATACCTGTAAAACGCAAGATTTATGTCATAGATTATTGTTTTGCCTACTATATTGTGTGTGAGTCATATAATAATCGAGTATATACTTAAATATATATTTATTAACGACGGTGAAATGTTACGTAACGCAAACCTTAACTCAACTTATCGCTTACGAGCATAACGACTGCGCAAAGCAGTACACAGCCGAAACGTATCGAAACGAAACTAATCCTTAAATCAGGTTAGGCTCTTTATGGTGCATGACTGAGCCGTAGTCATTAATTCAAAACGACTGAAAATATGTATACTTGTTAGTAGACCTCGTTACCAACAATTTGACTAAAATTTCATTCCCGTCTTTTGTGTTGATTAAATTTGTGGGCATTATGTAAAAGCTCTATTTATTTGCGCAAACATTCCCTTCGTTCCGCGTAATTATATCGCTTCCATTCAATCTGTTACTCACACTTGCACTAACACGTCGAATTTATATTAACGATAGTGACCGACACATGCGCTCGAAGTCATCTATATCTTTTTGCGTACATATATAATGTGTTTGAAATATCGCTTTCCTATTTTGATAGCTTTCCTCTTGTCAGGTCATTTGAATGAAATAAAGTTAGTTTATGGTGTTTGAACACATTTTCAAAATATTCAAATTCTGCACTGTTGTCTCAAGAACAATACTAACTGGACCGTTGGCCTTTTTTTTTGAACCATATTTTTCCCTTTAGGATTGTGTTAAAATATTGTTGAATTGAGAGGGACTCGTAGTTTTCCTGATTGGATAACCATACACAAAAAAAATCTTATTTGAAATTGTCACTGCTACGAGATATCATTAGTGACTTCATGGTCGACTGGCGAAATGTTAATATGAAATTATTTTACTTTAAATATAGTCGAATTTTAATGGTGCTGGTTGTCAATAAAACTCCTCTATTGTTGAATCAAAATCAGAAATTGAAACTCCGTGCACTTCAAGCAATGCTCAGTAAGATGGTTATACCAAGTTGATGTCTATGTTTTAATGTATTATTTTACAATAATTTGTATTTTGGGTATTCCATAGACAATATTAAACAAATGAAGGACTCACCTGTTGAAATTGTAATGCACCATCCGAGAATCAAATAGGTAACAAGTAAAATGAACGCATTTGCCATTAGGAGATATTCTTCTTTGCACTTATCATAATTTAGTTTGGTGACAATGACGTGCTTGCTTTACAATTGCCATTTTTGCATAATTAACTCAAAAGTGTTGCCGAATCGAAATCCGTCTAAAAATTGCACAGTGATGCTTGTCGTACCCGATTATGCACATACATTTTTGTGACATATGAAATTCATAATCACAATGTTTACACCATTCAAAACATTGTCGTGATACAAAGACGAGCATTAGATCGGATAGACAAGGTTTTCAAATAAACAGTAATAATAGAGGGCTTTGGTAATAATGCGATTCACTATTTTTTACGGCATCGTCCGACGCATGCACATCTGTAATGACGTCATAAAAATGCAAACAATATTGAAGGCTTGGACATTGAGATGTTTTTATGAACTCACGCAACGGAGCAATTGTAGCTACGAGCCTACGAAGCAAGCGTTGTGTTCGAAGAACATAATGTAAATATGATTCGAGATATCCCAAAATGTTTAGAAAAATGCGCAAAAAAGCTACAGGCGGCTATATCATGATTTTTGCACGTAATATAGCCATATTCAATGTAAAAATTTACACATGCAAAGTCAACGGCATTGCAATGCTATTGACTTTTTTTATTAACTACATTTTGTAAACTAACACCACTCTGGGTTTTCCTCCTTACAGCTTTGAACAAACGTTTCAGTTCTTCAAACAAGTCTAGCCGCATCCTTCTCGTCGTTCTCAAAATGCTCAAGGGCTTCAACAGAATAACTAAATCTTCCCATTAACAACTTGACATCCTCTTTGTCCACAAATATCGAACAAATATTAGTAAGATAGTTCTTACTACCCTAATATTACCTACAAGCACATACCTCCTCAGAACAGTGAAAGTGTGCATTAAGTCGAATAATACCCTTACTCTGGGTATGTGCTTGGTCATTATTTTCAATCTACTACGAATTCGGGCATTATGACAAGACGGCATTCTGGCCATGGGAATTTTTCAATCTAAGTGGGGTACTGTATTTTTTCTTCGGCAACTACATGTAGGCTGCATCAGTGTTGATGCAGACAAAAAAAATGGACATTCTGTATTGTAATGGCCTTAACTGCTAACATTTTTAGAATTCAGTCAGTACATTATTAGTCATGCCAGCATGCAGCTCTCTTTACTCTCCCCCCCTGTTTGAATGATACGCTCATGTTATTTTGGTATCTGAGTATCACCCGGGTATATTTTACAGGAGTTCATTGCCAATATTAATTCATCATGTTTGCCTGGGAAATTTAATTCCCAGTTAAATATCCAATCAAACAACTAGTGGTAAAATTGTTTGCGCTTCTATTGTTGTAAATATATATCATAACCACAAGGCTCTAATCTTAGGTCGGTTTGATCTTGCTGTATAGAAACGATCTACCGACATCATCTTCAGCAAGTATGTTTGCAGACAATACAATCATTTAAACAAATGGCCGGGCAAATGAGAAAATGTACATTAATGGTTACTTGAAACTACAAACTTACACAATAAACAAAGAGTACACGATTATCAGCTTAAGATTCGAGTTTCAAATTTATTATATTGAATTACGTGCATAAACCATTTAAATTTAAAAGCAACTAACTATTCTTTGCACTTACAGAATAAAAAACAATGTTCTTTTATAAGCTTCAAACGATCCAAATCCAAATAGATACTATCATAAAATTGTGTATCTTATACTTGTACAGTTGAAATGACAAGCTTCAGATATAAGTTTGCGTTATTATTCTCGATCTTATTTTTAAAATATACGATGAAATTTAGTTGGAAGATTTTTAGTAAGACTTTCGTTTTGCATTATTCTTAGCGGTGTGTATCCATTGAAAGTTTAAAAAATGTCGTGAGGTGTAATCCTTAATCGCACACTCGTTTTCCGTCCGTCAAATCAATCTTTAGTACAATATAAACGTTCTTGTAAACCGTTTTTGGATTACAACCCTTAAAAATTATGTCACATGGACAAGTACAAGCCAATATTATGAAAGAAATATTCTCTCGACATATATAAACATCGTTCTGATCTGTTCTTTACATACATGAATATGTTTGAACGTGCTTACTATACGTTATTGTAACATGACGTTTACCATCTCATCCCTGATATTTCATCAAGAATACACTCAATGATTTTTTAAAATTATCAACTCAATGTTTATTCTGTGGTAGTCGACTTCTCTCTCAGATCAGAACCATCATTACTTTTTTTAAAGCTACTATTTGGCAACGCGTGCTCGTCGTCATTTTCAGTGGGTACGTGCTTTTTTTGATGAATCAATGGCTGATAATGTGGTTCAACCACTGAAACGTAGTCCAATTTATCTGATTCACCTTCATTGTCTTCATTCTGTGACGGAAGCTTGGGAAGAGGAACGTTGTCTTTATGAATGGTTTGATAACGCCTCTGTTCACTTAAATCTGGAGTACTGTTGGGAGTGTTGCCCATTAGATAAA
The DNA here is from genome assembly GCF_021976095.1 of Xenia sp. Carnegie-2017. NCBI lineage: Eukaryota > Metazoa > Cnidaria > Anthozoa > Malacalcyonacea > Xeniidae > Xenia > Xenia sp. Carnegie-2017. The sequence continues at coordinate 7,131,588 of NW_025813402.1, forward strand.
TTGGTGCTTCGTATATGTGGTTTCCATCGTCATCTTGTACTTTATTCTTTAGCTCAACTTGCGGCAAATGATTTTCTTTCTCTAGAAAAATGATCGGATGCAATGAAGTATAAAAATATCACAATCAATAAAAGACTTTTTTCAAAACATTAAGAATTCAGTACTGAGAATTATATTCTCCTTTCCATTTAGCCAAACATACTCATTAAAAATATTCAATCATAAACCAAAATGTAGAATCAATCAATGGTAAATTTTTTAAGCTTTCCAAAATATGAATAGAAAAATAATACTGAAATTTCTGAGTTCGAATAGTTCCTCATATCCAGCAAACATAATCTCGTAAAATATAATATCTTACTTTGTTTTGATTTACGGAAGCAAACAACAACAACAACAATAATAACAAACACTACAACCACAGATACTCCAGCAATAACACCGACAATTGTTGACTCATCAGATGAAGATTTTGGTAACGGTAATGGTTCTACAAAAAATAATTATGTGTTACATTATAATGTCTTTATCATGGGTTAACCATAATTACGCATATTTATTCACCAAGAAGATTAAAAAATACAAATTTACTTCACATCGATTTGTTTAATAATTTACAACTGTTTACTACTTCACAACGCTTTAAACATAAACTTTGTTTAATTTCAAATACTAATTTGAAAACGTTAACGTACTTTTTTACAAAATGTGAGAATTAAAATAAATACTATTACTTATACACACCTGTTGGTATTTGTTGACTCCTGTACTCAAGAACAAAACCTGATTCTTTCAAATTTGAAAATTTCTCATATTGTAATAAAATATAAATATTGTTGGTCGATGACAGCATTGTAGTGTTGTTATCCATGTTTTTGCTGTGACGAAAAAATCTTCCCAGGACATGCGCACTGGAGTTCATTCCATCGTAAATAGTGAGAACGTCATTCCCAACATTTAAGGTAGTAATTTTCAAAGCAATTATATCATCTACATCAACAGTTATTAACCAAGAACAATTAGAGCGACGAGGATAACCAACAGGACTGTCAACTGGCGATTTTATGGTTCCAGAATGAACAATGACGTCATGATGGCAGTCTAGTATCAATAAATCGCAAAATTCACAGTTATTAATTCTCCTGTTATCACCATACGATTTAATGCAGTACTAAGCGAGAATAGTTCAAGCATTTTAAAGTTTTTGTTCAACAGTTCAAATAGTTTTAGTATTCATATTGTTCGTAAAATGAGTACATTAAAGTGGTCATGAGCAATGTGCAAAACCGTGGATAAAATGTAAATGACAAATATAATCAACCATAACAAAACAAACCTTCAACCAAACGTTGAGCACTGTATTGTCCACGAAAGGCAAACACACTTTTGGATGTGACCCATAGCTACCAGAATTACCCACAATTAATAAATGGTTTGATGAAGAACGTATTTCCATTCCTGCAGTTGCATTTTCTCCACAATATTTACCAAGTAAGGAGAGGTATCATTTGGGCCATTGTAAATGTAGAGGTATGTATCGTTGCACTGTGGGATATTTAATATCGAGAATTTCAATGAGATAACAAACGTTTCTGCTACAGTAATTAGCCATGAACAATATTGAGAGTGCGGATCCATGTCGTTTTGTGCGATGTTGTGGGAAGATATAGAACCATTGGAACCACTAACTGAATCACGACAATCTAAATTATGAAAAAGAATGCAAGTAGGAATATGAAACAGAAACATTGGTTTGGAATATTCAAAAAAAAAAGAAGGACAATAGTATTACTCAGGGACATACGTAATTTAAAAAAATTTAAGAAAGAGCAAGACTTAGAATGGCATGCAAAGTACTAATGCAAGAAATTGTTAAATACGTCAAAACTATAATCAAAAAATTTATTTAGTATGAAGCCTAAATGCATTTCACACATAATAATATATAAAATTTGTAAATATAGTAACTAAACGGCCTCCTGAAAAGCAGATGCCTATATGAGCCCTGAAGAGCTACCGTTTTAAATATTTTCAATAAAATCAAAAATACTTACCTACGTAGTAACAATAGTATAATTTGGTGCGACCTAAACTGTCTGATTTATCTAAGAACACACAATTTCCAGAAAAACGATCATTATTGTTACTATCTTCCGTGTTAAATAAAATATACTCCATTTGACTTGTTGCCCATTTTACCATTTGACATTTGGGAGATGACACTGAATTAGATGTCAGCAAATAAAAAGGTTTGATAACAGGCAGATTAATGGAGTTATACCAGTTTCCATTTGTTTGACAACAATAATGAATAATAGTGTCTTTATCATAGGTGCCAAAAGGTAACTGTCCTCCCAGGTCATTTCTATTGTTTCTATCTTCATCATCCAATCTTACAAATCCAGAACTAAGACCATCAGGACAAGTGTTGCTCGACTTATAGAGACAATACAAACCTTTAAAAAAATTTAAAATGTATGTGAATTGATTGATATCTGTATGACGGAATTATTATAATTAGGATAACTGTAATTTAAGATGTTATAGAATTGATGGCTATGGTGATAGGTTTGTAATTAAATATATTTTTTCTGAAGATAGCCATAATATTTAGAGAGAAAGGTAGAGCAAACCATGAACAATAAATTCTTTCTCAGTTTTTGACAAATTTTATCACAAACGATCAAATGAACGAACAATTTATTTTTGAATTATGTCATATGGGAATTTTCATGATATGAATGGTCGCCCGTTATAAACAAAATACATGTGAAGTCCAGCTTTGTCTTTTAAGAAGTATGACAATATGCTCAATATGCACTTGTTCTTGCTGTCTTCATCCCTTCATAGATCAGAGACGAAGGCAAAACTATAAAAAATGACAAAAACCTTTGGGCCTCACTAACCTTTAGGCCAAGGTCTTGTTTCTTTGTTCATTTGATTCAACATACAAAATGTTCGATTGATATCAAATCTTTCATTTCTAATTGGAAAGGTAACAGCCATGTGATTTTTAGGTGACGCGATTGAACGTACTTCCTCATCTTCCATATCTTGGAACCTCCATCCCTCACGCCATCCACTTTTTGCATCACCAGGACATCCTGTTATAGCCTTCGGTATACCAAAGTTGCCAGTTGGCCATTTATTTTCTGTGAAAGAAAACAATTAAGATGAACTACATTTTTATATCCAGTTCTTAGCTTTATTTACCGAACAATGCCAGCTAATTCAGAGTTTATATGAGAGTTTTCCTTTTCAGCCCGTTTGTAATTTTAATAACTTGCTGAAATTTCATCAATTTATTGCAAAATTTTAACTTGACTTGCTGCATATTAACGTACGTGAAAACAATATCAATATAATTTGCAGGAATTCTTTAAAATGACGCCAAGGACAAATAAAATGTCTCTTCTTGTATCATCACAGAGTAGCTTTTGGCTCTTTTTGTGTCTGAAAGAATTTTAATTGTACACTGACTGATATATGAAATGGGTCATAGACTAAATAAAACATAAACTTTCGAATGAGCAGCATGCTGGGAGCTCTCTTGGATTAATTTCCTGCTAAACCAATTGGTATAGCATATACATTGTTTTGTATAAAACAAACCTTTAAACAAATAATGAGCAAAATACTGTGCTTGAAATCTAAACACATTTCTTGAATAAGATTCATTGCTACCAGAGTTACCCACAATCAACAAATAGTTTGTTGAAGAACGTATTTCCATTCCTGCAGTTGCATTTTCTCCACAATATTTACCAAGTAAAGGAGAGGTATCATTTGGACCATTGTAAATAATGAGAAATGTATGGTTGCATTGTGGGATATTTAATATCAAAATTTCAATGAGATGACAAATGTTTTTGCTACAGTAATCAGCCATGAACAATATTGAAAGTTTAGATCAGTTTCGTTTTGGGTTGTATCGTGTGAAGATATTGAGCCACTTTGAGCAGTGTATGTGCGAGTACAGCCTAAAGTAAATAAAAAACTTTACTAGTAAAAAATATCGGAAAATCAGTAGAAGAAACGCACTACAAAAGTTAAATAACTGCATATTCAGCGATTTGTAGAGTTAAATTAAGTACGAAATAACAAAGTAATATGATTATCATCATATATATATTCTTGATTCATTTGTAATGGCCTCGCAAATATTTCACAGTCAATAAATGTTTTATAACAACAAACCTAAAAGCTGAGCTTTGTAATATGCTTGAAAGGCAAACAGCTTTTGGATGTGACCCATAGCTACCAGAGTTGCTCACGATAAACAAATGGTTTGATGAAGAACGTATTTCCATTCCTGCAGTTGCATTTTCACCACAATATTTGCCATGTAGAGGGGAGGTATCATTTGGGCCATTGTAAATATTGAGAAATGTATCGTTGCACTGTGGGATATTTAGTATTGAGAATTTCAGGGAAATGACAAATGTTTTTGCTGTAGTAATAAGCCACGAACAATATTGAGAGTGTGGATCCATATCGTTTTTTGCTGTCTGATGCGATGAAATTCGACCACTGAGACCAGTGGTAGAAACCCGACAGTCTAAAGGAAAGAAAAGTTTCGTTCTTTCCAGCATATAAAGAGGTATTCTTGTTGAAAGTTAGAAATAAAATATTCTTAGCTGTATACAACCGATATTATAGCTATTTCGTCATCTTATGATTTATCGTAAGGAATAGTTCTAAATATATAGAACTTTATATTCATGTTTTCCACATGGGATTAAAGAAAATAGCGGCCGTTACCTTTGTAGTAACAATAGTAGAACTTTTGCGACCAGAACTATCAGAAGTATCAACAAAACATGATTTCCAGAAAGATTATCCCTATTATTGTCATCCTCCGTATCAAATAAAATATACTCCATTTGACTTTTGCCCACTTTACCATTTGACATTTGGGAGATAACAATGAGTTGGATGTCAACAAGTAAAAAGGTTTCATAACTGGCAATTCAATGGAATCATACCAGTTTCCATTTGTTCGACAGCAATAATTAATAGTAGTATCTCTATCATAAGTGCCACCAGGTAACTGTCCTCCTCGATCATTAACTCTTCTTGGCCAATCATCTTCATCGTCCCATTTCACAGAACCAGAACTCATACCATTTGGACAAACATTACTTGACTTGTAAACACAATATACACCTTTCAAAATAAACGTAGATATGCAGATTTACATTACAAATTTTAGTTGTCAGGATTCAGTTTGTCGTACATGTGTGTGCAAAATGCGATGAACAAATCTATGATGAGCAGGGCCATCAGCTGTTTTCGACAATTAATGAAACCACACGATCAGACCGACTTCTCTTTGAGAAAAGATCAGTTTCTCTAATACACGTTATCTATATTTCGTTTCTAATTAAGCTATGGTTGTTTTACTTTTTGGGACTTTTTAGAGGTATTAGTTATCCAATTCAGACTACGATTATCGCTTGGTAAATCCATCATATATGTAAATAGAAAGTAGCAAAGCTCACAGCTTTATAATTGAACACATGAGAAATGTGAAATATTCTGGCGTGAAAAGATTTTGTTTAAATGTTATTTAAGGACTTCAAGAAATATGTAGAATATGAAAATTTTAATGGCATTCTAATGGATAATGTTCTAATGAATCTAACACACAAAACAATGAAATATCATAAAAGTAGTCATTTCATTACATCTATATCTCGTGAAACCAAACTATAAACGCAGTCAATATGGAAAATAAACCAATACTAGGCCTTACCCGTGGCCAAGACTTCGAATTGTTGCTTATTTGGTCCAGCATACAAAATTTTCGTTCAATATCCATTTTTGATAGTTTAAACGTAACACCAAAGTGGTTCTTCAATGATGCCTTTGAACGTAGGTTATGATTTTATCATCATTCTCCATATCCTGCAACCTCCATCCCTCACGCCAACCACTATTTAAGCCACCAGGACATCCAGAGTATGTACTTGGCAAGCCAAAACTGCTGTTAGGCCATTGATCACCTGTAAAACACAAGCTTTATGCCATAGATAATAATAATCTCGTAAAACATAATATCTTATTTTGTTTTAATTTACAGGAGCAAACAACAACAACAAGAATAATAATAATGGCAAACACAACAACCACAGATGGAAATTTTGAAATAACACCTGCAACTGTTGACTCATCAGATGGAAATTTTGGTGACGGTAATGGTTCTACAAAAATAACGAAGTGTTACATTATTATGTCTTTATCGCATGTTAACCATAATTACGCTTATTCATTCACCAAGAAGATTAAAAAATACAAATTTACTTTACACCAATTTTTTTAATACTTTACTACTGTTTACTACTTCACACTGCTTTAAGAAAAAACTTTGTTTTATTTCCAATTCTAATTGGAAAACATTAGCGTACTTTTTACAAAATGTGAGATTTAAAATAAATCCTATTACTTATACACACCTGTTGGTATTCGTTGACTCCTGTACTCCAGAACAAAACCTGATTCACTTAAATTTGAAAACTTTTCATATTGTAATAAAATATAAATATTGTTGGTCGATGACAGCATTGTAATGTTGTTATAGACGTTTTTGCTGTGACGAAAAAATCTTCCCAGGACATGCGCACTGGAGTTCATTCCATCGTAAATAGTGAGAACGTCATTCCCAATATTTAAAGTAGTAATATTCAAAGCAATTATGTCATCCACATCAACAGTTATTAACCAAGAACAATTATAGCGACGAGGATAACCAACAGGACTATCAACTGGCGATTTTATGGTTCCAGAACTGGCAATGACGTCACGATGGCAGTCTATTATCAAAAATCGCAAAATTCACAGTTGTTAATTCTGCTGTTTTCCTATTTTGTTCAACATTTGAAAGAGTTTTTCTGGTTTATATTGTTTGCAAAATACGTTTATAAAAGGATCATGAGCAATGTGTAAAACCATAAATTAAAAATACAATAAAACCATAACAAAACAAACCTTCAAACAAACGTTGAGCACTGTATTGTCCACGAAAGGCAAACACACTTTTTGGATGTGACCCATAGCTACCAGAATTACCCACAATTAATAAATGGTTTGATGAAGAACGTATTTCCATTCCTGCAGTTGCATTTTCACCACAATATTTACCAAGTAAAGGAGAGGTATCATTTGGGCCATTGTAAATGTAGAGAAATGTATCGTTGCATTGTGGCATATTTAATATCGAGAATTTCAGGAAATGACAAATGTTTCTGCTACAGTAATAAGCCATGAACAATATTGAGAGTGCGGATCCATGTCGTTTTGTGCAATGTTGTGGGAAGATATAGAACCATTGGGACCACTAACTGAATCACGACAATCTAAATTATGAAAAAGAATGCAAGTAGGAATATGAAACAGAAATATTGATTTGGACCATTCCAATAAAATAGGACAATAGTATTATTTAGGGACATACGTATTTTGAAAAATTTAAGAAAGAGTAAGACTCTGAATTGCGTGCAAAGTACTAATGCAAGAAATTGTTAAATACATCAAAACTATAACCAAAAAAACTTCTTTTAGTATGAAGCCTAAATGCATTTCACACATAATAATATTATAAAATTTGTAAATATAGTAACTAAACGGCCTCCTGAAAAACAAGTGCCTATACGAGCCCCGAAGAGCTACCATTCTTAAGTATTTTCAATAAAATCAAAAATACTTACCTACGTAGTAACAATAGTATAATTTGGTGCGACCTAAACTGTCTGATTTATCTAAGAACACACAATTTCCAGAAAAACGATCATTATTGTTACTATCTTCCGTGTTAAATAAAATATACTCCATTTGACTTGTTGCCCATTTTACCATTTGACATTTGGGAGACGACACTGAATTAGATGTCAGCAAATAAAAAGGTTTGATAACAGGCAGATTAATGGAGTTATACCAGTTTCCATTTGTTTGACAACAATAATGAATAATAGTGTCTTTATCATAGGTGCCAAAAGGTAACTGTCCTCCCAGGTCATTTCTATTGTTTCTATCTTCATCATCCAATCTTACAAATCCAGAACTAAGACCATCAGGACAAGTGTTGCTCGACTTATAGAGACAATACAAACCTTTAAAAAAATGTAAAATGTATGTGAATTGATTGATATCTGTATGACGGAATTATTATAATTAGGAAACTGTAATTTAAGATGTTATAGAATTGATGGCTATGGTGATAGGTTTGTAATTAAATATATTTTTTCTGAAGATAGCCATAATATTTAGAGAGAAAGGTAGAGCAAACCATGAACAATAAATTCTTTCTCAGTTTTTGACAAATTTTATCACAAACGATCAAATGAACGAACAATTTATTTTTGAATTATGTCATATGGGAATTTTCATGATATGAATGGTCGCCCGTTATAAACAAAATACATGTGAAGTCCAGCTTTGTCTTTTAAGAAGTATGACAATATGCTCAATATGCACTTGTTCTTGCTGTCTTCACACCTTCATAGATCAGAGACGAAGGCAAAGCTATAAAAATGACAAAAATTCACTAACCTTTAGGCCAAGGTCTTGTTTCTTTGTTCATTTGATTCAACATACAAAATGTTCGATTGATATCAAATCTTTCATTTCTAATTGGAAAGGTAACAGCCATGTGATTTTTAGGTGACGCGATTGAACGTACTTCCTCATCTTCCATATCCTGGAACCTCCATCCCTCACGCCATCCACTTTTTGCATCACCAGGACATCCTGTTATAGCCTTCGGTATACCAAAGTTGCCAGTTGGCCATTTATTTTCTGTGAAAGAAAACAATTAAGATGAACTAAAATTTTTACATCCAGTTCTTAGCTTTATTTACCGAACAATGCCAGCTAATTCAGAGTTTATATGTGAGTTTTCCCTTTTCAGCCCGATTGTTATTTTAATAACTTGCAATAAAATTTCATCAATTTATTGCAAAATCAGGCTGGTTAACAACATTGACTTGCTGCATATTAACGGCATAAGTATGTGAAAACAATATTAATATTGTTTGCAGGAATTCTTTTAAAATGACGCCAAGGACAAATAAAATGTCTCTTCTTGTATCATCGCAGAGTAGCTTTTGGCTCTTTTTTGTGTCTGGGGAGAATTGCAATTGTGCACACTGGCTGATATATGAAATGGGTCATAGACTAAATAAAACATAAACTTTCGAATGAGCAGCATGCTGGGAGCTCTCTTGGTTAAGTTTCCTGCTAAAACAATTGGTATAGCATATACATTCGTTTTGTATAAAACAAACCTTTAAACAAATAATGAGCAAAATACTGTGCTTGAAATCTAAACACATTTCTTGAATAAGATTCATTGCTACCAGAGTTACCCACAATCAACAAATAGTTTGTTGAAGAACGTATTTCCATTCCTGCAGTTGCGTTTTCTCCACAATATTTACCAAGTAAAGGAGAGGTATCATTTGGACCATTGTAAATAATGAGAAATGTATGGTCGCACTGTGGGATATTTAATATCAAGAATTTCAATGAGATGACAAATGTTTTTGCTACAGTAATCAGCCATGAACAATATTGAAAGTTTAGATCAGTTTCGTTTTGGGTTGTATCGTGTGAAGATATTGAGCCACTTTGAGCAGTGTATGTGCGAGTACAGCCTAAAGTAAATAAAAAACTTTACTAGTAAAAAATATCGGAAAATCAGTAGAAGAAACGCACTACAAAAGTTAAATAACTGCATATTCAGCGATTTGTAGAGTTAAATTAAGTACGAAATAGCAAAGTAATATGATTATCATCATATATATATTCTTGATTCATTTGTAATGGCCTCGCAAATATTTCACAGTCAATAAATGTTTTATAACAACAAACCTAAAAGCTGAGCTTTGTAATATGCTTGAAAGGCAAACACGCTTTTCGGATGTGACCCATAGCTACCAGAGTTGCTCACGATAAACAAATGGTTTGATGAAGAACGTATTTCCATTCCTGCAGTTGCATTTTCACCACAATATTTGCCATGTAGAGGGGGAGGTATCATTTGGGCCATTGTAAATATTGAGAAATGTATCGTTGCACTGTGGGATATTTAGTATTGAGAATTTCAGGGAAATGACAAATGTTTTTGCTGTAGTAATAAGCCACGAACAATATTGAGAGTGTGGATCCATATCGTTTTTTTGCTGTCTGATGCGATGAAATTCGACCACTGAGACCAGTGGTAGAAACCCGACAGTCTAAAGGAAAGAAAAGTTTCGTTCTTTCCAGCATATAAAGAGGTATTCTTGTTGAAAGTTAGAAATAAAATATTCTTAGCTGTATACAACCGATATTATAGCTATTTCGTCATCTTATGATTTATCGTAAGGAATAGTTCTAAATATATAGAACTTTATATTCATGTTTTTCCACATGGGATTAAAGAAAAATAGCGGCCGTTACCTTTGTAGTAACAATAGTAGAACTTTTTGCGACCAGAACTATCAGAAGTATCAACAAAACATGATTTCCAGAAAGATTATCCCTATTATTGTCATCCTCCGTATCAAATAAAATATACTCCATTTGACTTTTTGCCCACTTTACCATTTGACATTTGGGAGATAACAATGAGTTGGATGTCAACAAGTAAAAAGGTTTCATAACTGGCAATTCAATGGAATCATACCAGTTTCCATTTGTTCGACAGCAATAATTAATAGTAGTATCTCTATCATAAGTGCCACCAGGTAACTGTCCTCCTCGATCATTAACTCTTCTTGGCCAATCATCTTCATCGTCCCATTTCACAGAACCAGAACTCATACCATTTGGACAAACATTACTTGACTTGTAAACACAATATACACCTTTCAAAATAAACGTAGATATGCAGATTTACATTACAAATTTTTGTTGTCAGGATTCAGTTTGTCGTACATGTGTGTGCAAAATGCGATGAACAAATCTATGATGAGCAGGGCCATCAGCTGTTTTTCGACAATTAATGAAACCACACGATCAGACCGACTTCTCTTTGAGAAAAGATCAGTTTCTCTAATACACGTTATCTATATTTCGTTTCTAATTAAGCTATGGTTGTTTTACTTTTTGGGACTTTTTAGAGGTATTAGTTATCCAATTCAGACTACGATTATCGCTTGGTAAATCCATCATATATGTAAATAGAAAGTAGCAAAGCTCACAGCTTTATAATTGAACACATGAGAAATGTGAAATATTCTGGCGTGTGAAAAGATTTTGTTTAAATGTTATTTAAGGACTTCAAGAAATATGTAGAATATGAAAATTTTAATGGCATTCTAATGGATAATGTTCTAATGAATCTAACACACAAAACAATGAAATATCATAAAAGTAGTCATTTCATTACATCTATATCTCGTGAAACCAAACTATAAACGCAGTCAATATGGAAAATAAACCAATACTAGGCCTTACCCGTGGCCAAGACTTCGAATTGTTGCTTATTTGGTCCAGCATACAAAATTTTCGTTCAATATCCATTTTTGATAGTTTAAACGTAACACCAAAGTGGTTCTTCAATGATGCCTTTGAACGTAGGTTATGATTTTTATCATCATTCTCCATATCCTGCAACCTCCATCCCTCACGCCAACCACTATTTAAGCCACCAGGACATCCAGAGTATGTACTTGGCAAGCCAAAACTGCTGTTAGGCCATTGATCACCTGTAAAACACAAGCTTTATGCCATAGATAATAATAATCTCGTAAAACATAATATCTTATTTTGTTTTAATTTACAGGAGCAAACAACAACAACAAGAATAATAATAATGGCAAACACAACAACCACAGATGGAAATTTTGAAATAACACCTGCAACTGTTGACTCATCAGATGGAAATTTTGGTGACGGTAATGGTTCTACAAAAATAACGAAGTGTTACATTATTATGTCTTTATCGCATGTTAACCATAATTACGCTTATTCATTCACCAAGAAGATTAAAAAATACAAATTTACTTTACACCAATTTTTTTAATACTTTACTACTGTTTACTACTTCACACTGCTTTAAGAAAAAACTTTGTTTTATTTCCAATTCTAATTGGAAAACATTAGCGTACTTTTTACAAAATGTGAGATTTAAAATAAATCCTATTACTTATACACACCTGTTGGTATTCGTTGACTCCTGTACTCCAGAACAAAACCTGATTCACTTAAATTTGAAAACTTTTCATATTGTAATAAAATATAAATATTGTTGGTCGATGACAGCATTGTAATGTTGTTATAGACGTTTTTGCTGTGACGAAAAAATCTTCCCAGGACATGCGCACTGGAGTTCATTCCATCGTAAATAGTGAGAACGTCATTCCCAATATTTAAAGTAGTAATATTCAAAGCAATTGTGTCATCCACATCAACAGTTATTAACCAAGAACAATTATAGCGACGAGGATAACCAACAGGACTATCAACTGGCGATTTTATGGTTCCAGAACTGGCAATGACGTCACGATGGCAGTCTATTATCAAAAATCGCAAAATTCACAGTTGTTAATTCTGCTGTTTTCCTATTTTTGTTCAACATTTGAAAGAGTTTTTCTGGTTTATATTGTTTGCAAAATACGTTTATAAAAAGGATCATGAGCAATGTGTAAAAACCATAAATTAAAAATACAATAAAACCATAACAAAAACAAACCTTCAAACAAACGTTGAGCACTGTATTGTCCACGAAAGGCAAACACACTTTTTGGATGTGACCCATAGCTACCAGAATTACCCACAATTAATAAATGGTTTGATGAAGAACGTATTTCCATTCCTGCAGTTGCATTTTCACCACAATATTTACCAAGTAAAGGAGAGGTATCATTTGGGCCATTGTAAATGTAGAGAAATGTATCGTTGCATTGTGGCATATTTAATATCGAGAATTTCAGGGAAATGACAAATGTTTCTGCTACAGTAATAAGCCATGAACAATATTGAGAGTGCGGATCCATGTCGTTTTGTGCAATGTTGTGGGAAGATATAGAACCATTGGGACCACTAACTGAATCACGACAATCTAAATTATGAAAAAGAATGCAAGTAGGAATATGAAACAGAAATATTGATTTGGACCATTCCAATAAAATAGGACAATAGTATTATTTAGGGACATACGTATTTTGAAAAATTTAAGAAAGAGTAAGACTCTGAATTGCGTGCAAAGTACTAATGCAAGAAATTGTTAAATACATCAAAACTATAACCAAAAAAACTTCTTTTAGTATGAAGCCTAAATGCATTTCACACATAATAATATTATAAAATTTGTAAATATAGTAACTAAACGGCCTCCTGAAAACAGGTGCCTATACGAGCCCCGAAGAGCTACCATTCTTAAGTATTTTCAATAAAATCAAAAATACTTACCTACGTAGTAACAATAGTATAATTTGGTGCGACCTAAACTGTCTGATTTATCTAAGAACACACAATTTCCAGAAAAACGATCATTATTGTTACTATCTTCCGTGTTAAATAAAATATACTCCATTTGACTTGTTGCCCATTTTACCATTTGACATTTGGGAGACGACACTGAATTAGATGTCAGCAAATAAAAAGGTTTGATAACAGGCAGATTAATGGAGTTATACCAGTTTCCATTTGTTTGACAACAATAATGAATAATAGTGTCTTTATCATAGGTGCCAAAAGGTAACTGTCCTCCCAGGTCATTTCTATTGTTTCTATCTTCATCATCCAATCTTACAAATCCAGAACTAAGACCATCAGGACAAGTGTTGCTCGACTTATAGAGACAATACAAACCTTTAAAAATGTAAAATGTATGTGAATTGATTGATATCTGTATGACGGAATTATTATAATTAGGAAACTGTAATTTAAGATGTTATAGAATTGATGGCTATGGTGATAGGTTTGTAATTAAATATATTTTTTCTGAAGATAGCCATAATATTTAGAGAGAAAGGTAGAGCAAACCATGAACAATAAATTCTTTCTCAGTTTTTGACAAATTTTATCACAAACGATCAAATGAACGAACAATTTATTTTTGAATTATGTCATATGGGAATTTTCATGATATGAATGGTCGCCCGTTATAAACAAAATACATGTGAAGTCCAGCTTTGTCTTTTAAGAAGTATGACAATATGCTCAATATGCACTTGTTCTTGCTGTCTTCACACCTTCATAGATCAGAGACGAAGGCAAAGCTATAAAAATAACAAAAATTCACTAACCTTTAGGCCAAGGTCTTGTTTCTTTGTTCATTTGATTCAACATACAAAATGTTCGATTGATATCAAATCTTTCATTTCTAATTGGAAAGGTAACAGCCATGTGATTTTTAGGTGACGCGATTGAACGTACTTCCTCATCTTCCATATCTTGGAACCTCCATCCCTCACGCCATCCACTTTTTGCATCACCAGGACATCCTGTTATAGCCTTCGGTATACCAAAGTTGCCAGTTGGCCATTTATTTTCTGTGAAAGAAAACAATTAAGATGAACTAGAATTTTTACATCCAGTTCTTAGCTTTATTTACCGAACAATGCCAGCTAATTCAGAGTTTATATGAGAGTTTTCCCTTTTCAGCCCGATTGTTATTTTAATAACTTGCAATAAAATTTCATCAATTTATTGCAAAATCAGGCTGGTTAACAACATTGACTTGCTGCATATTAACGGCATAAGTACGTGAAAACAATATTAATATTGTTTGCAGGAATTCTTTTAAAATGACGCCAAGGACAAATAAAATGTCTCTTCTTGTATCATCGCAGAGTAGCTTTTGGCTCTTTTTTGTGTCTGGGGAGAATTGCAATTGTGCACACTGGCTGATATATGAAATGGGTCATAGACTAAATAAAACATAAACTTTCGAATGAGCAGCATGCTGGGAGCTCTCTTGGATTAAGTTTCCTGCTAAAGCAATTGGTATAGCATATACATTCGTTTTGTATAAAAACAAACCTTTAAACAAATAATGAGCAAAATACTGTGCTTGAAATCTAAACACATTTCTTGAATAAGATTCATTGCTACCAGAGTTACCCACAATCAACAAATAGTTTGTTGAAGAACGTATTTCCATTCCTGCAGTTGCGTTTTCTCCACAATATTTACCAAGTAAAGGAGAGGTATCATTTGGACCATTGTAAATAATGAGAAATGTATGGTCGCACTGTGGGATATTTAATATCAAGAATTTCAATGAGATGACAAATGTTTTTGCTACAGTAATCAGCCATGAACAATATTGAAAGTTTAGATCAGTTTCGTTTTGGGTTGTATCGTGTGAAGATATTGAGCCACTTTGAGCAGTGTATGTGCGAGTACAGCCTAAAGTAAATAAAAAACTTTACTAGTAAAAAATATCGGAAAATCAGTAGAAGAAACGCACTACAAAAGTTAAATAACTGCATATTCAGCGATTTGTAGAGTTAAATTAAGTACGAAATAGCAAAGTAATATGATTATCATCATATATATATTCTTGATTCATTTGTAATGGCCTCGCAAATATTTCACAGTCAATAAATGTTTTATAACAACAAACCTAAAAGCTGAGCTTTGTAATATGCTTGAAAGGCAAACACGCTTTTCGGATGTGACCCATAGCTACCAGAGTTGCTCACGATAAACAAATGGTTTGATGAAGAACGTATTTCCATTCCTGCAGTTGCATTTTCACCACAATATTTGCCATGTAGAGGGGGAGGTATCATTTGGGCCATTGTAAATATTGAGAAATGTATCGTTGCACTGTGGGATATTTAGTATTGAGAATTTCAGGGAAATGACAAATGTTTTTGCTGTAGTAATAAGCCACGAACAATATTGAGAGTGTGGATCCATATCGTTTTTTTGCTGTCTGATGCGATGAAATTCGACCACTGAGACCAGTGGTAGAAACCCGACAGTCTAAAGGAAAGAAAAGTTTCGTTCTTTCCAGCATATAAAGAGGTATTCTTGTTGAAAGTTAGAAATAAAATATTCTTAGCTGTATACAACCGATATTATAGCTATTTCGTCATCTTATGATTTATCGTAAGGAATAGTTCTAAATATATAGAACTTTATATTCATGTTTTTCCACATGGGATTAAAGAAAAATAGCGGCCGTTACCTTTGTAGTAACAATAGTAGAACTTTTTGCGACCAGAACTATCAGAAGTATCAACAAAACATGATTTCCAGAAAGATTATCCCTATTATTGTCATCCTCCGTATCAAATAAAATATACTCCATTTGACTTTTTGCCCACTTTACCATTTGACATTTGGGAGATAACAATGAGTTGGATGTCAACAAGTAAAAAGGTTTCATAACTGGCAATTCAATGGAATCATACCAGTTTCCATTTGTTCGACAGCAATAATTAATAGTAGTATCTCTATCATAAGTGCCACCAGGTAACTGTCCTCCTCGATCATTAACTCTTCTTGGCCAATCATCTTCATCGTCCCATTTCACAGAACCAGAACTCATACCATTTGGACAAACATTACTTGACTTGTAAACACAATATACACCTTTCAAAATAAACGTAGATATGCAGATTTACATTACAAATTTTTGTTGTCAGGATTCAGTTTGTCGTACATGTGTGTGCAAAATGCGATGAACAAATCTATGATGAGCAGGGCCATCAGCTGTTTTTCGACAATTAATGAAACCACACGATCAGACCGACTTCTCTTTGAGAAAAGATCAGTTTCTCTAATACACGTTATCTATATTTCGTTTCTAATTAAGCTATGGTTGTTTTACTTTTTGGGACTTTTTAGAGGTATTAGTTATCCAATTCAGACTACGATTATCGCTTGGTAAATCCATCATATATGTAAATAGAAAGTAGCAAAGCTCACAGCTTTATAATTGAACACATGAGAAATGTGAAATATTCTGGCGTGTGAAAAGATTTTGTTTAAATGTTATTTAAGGACTTCAAGAAATATGTAGAATATGAAAATTTTAATGGCATTCTAATGGATAATGTTCTAATGAATCTAACACACAAAACAATGAAATATCATAAAAGTAGTCATTTCATTACATCTATATCTCGTGAAACCAAACTATAAACGCAGTCAATATGGAAAATAAACCAATACTAGGCCTTACCCGTGGCCAAGACTTCGAATTGTTGCTTATTTGGTCCAGCATACAAAATTTTCGTTCAATATCCATTTTGATAGTTTAAACGTAACACCAAAGTGGTTCTTCAATGATGCCTTTGAACGTAGGTTATGATTTTATCATCATTCTCCATATCCTGCAACCTCCATCCCTCACGCCAACCACTATTTAAGCCACCAGGACATCCAGAGTATGTACTTGGCAAGCCAAAACTGCTGTTAGGCCATTGATCACCTGTAAAACACAAGCTTTATGCCATAGATAATAATAATCTCGTAAAACATAATATCTTATTTTGTTTTAATTTACAGGAGCAAACAACAACAACAAGAATAATAATAATGGCAAACACAACAACCACAGATGGAAATTTTGAAATAACACCTGCAACTGTTGACTCATCAGATGGAAATTTTGGTGACGGTAATGGTTCTACAAAAATAACGAAGTGTTACATTATTATGTCTTTATCGCATGTTAACCATAATTACGCTTATTCATTCACCAAGAAGATTAAAAAATACAAATTTACTTTACACCAATTTTTTTAATACTTTACTACTGTTTACTACTTCACACTGCTTTAAGAAAAAACTTTGTTTTATTTCCAATTCTAATTGGAAAACATTAGCGTACTTTTTACAAAATGTGAGATTTAAAATAAATCCTATTACTTATACACACCTGTTGGTATTCGTTGACTCCTGTACTCCAGAACAAAACCTGATTCACTTAAATTTGAAAACTTTTCATATTGTAATAAAATATAAATATTGTTGGTCGATGACAGCATTGTAATGTTGTTATAGACGTTTTTGCTGTGACGAAAAAATCTTCCCAGGACATGCGCACTGGAGTTCATTCCATCGTAAATAGTGAGAACGTCATTCCCAATATTTAAAGTAGTAATATTCAAAGCAATTGTGTCATCCACATCAACAGTTATTAACCAAGAACAATTATAGCGACGAGGATAACCAACAGGACTATCAACTGGCGATTTTATGGTTCCAGAACTGGCAATGACGTCACGATGGCAGTCTATTATCAAAAATCGCAAAATTCACAGTTGTTAATTCTGCTGTTTTCCTATTTTTGTTCAACATTTGAAAGAGTTTTTCTGGTTTATATTGTTTGCAAAATACGTTTATAAAAGGATCATGAGCAATGTGTAAAACCATAAATTAAAAATACAATAAAACCATAACAAAACAAACCTTCAAACAAACGTTGAGCACTGTATTGTCCACGAAAGGCAAACACACTTTTTGGATGTGACCCATAGCTACCAGAATTACCCACAATTAATAAATGGTTTGATGAAGAACGTATTTCCATTCCTGCAGTTGCATTTTCACCACAATATTTACCAAGTAAAGGAGAGGTATCATTTGGGCCATTGTAAATGTAGAGAAATGTATCGTTGCATTGTGGCATATTTAATATCGAGAATTTCAGGAAATGACAAATGTTTCTGCTACAGTAATAAGCCATGAACAATATTGAGAGTGCGGATCCATGTCGTTTTGTGCAATGTTGTGGGAAGATATAGAACCATTGGGACCACTAACTGAATCACGACAATCTAAATTATGAAAAAGAATGCAAGTAGGAATATGAAACAGAAATATTGATTTGGACCATTCCAATAAAATAGGACAATAGTATTATTTAGGGACATACGTATTTTGAAAAATTTAAGAAAGAGTAAGACTCTGAATTGCGTGCAAAGTACTAATGCAAGAAATTGTTAAATACATCAAAACTATAACCAAAAACTTCTTTTAGTATGAAGCCTAAATGCATTTCACACATAATAATATTATAAAATTTGTAAATATAGTAACTAAACGGCCTCCTGAAAACAGGTGCCTATACGAGCCCTGAAGAGCTACCATTCTTAAGTATTTTTCAATAAAATCAAAAAATACTTACCTACGTAGTAACAATAGTATAATTTGGTGCGACCTAAACTGTCTGATTTATCTAAGAACACACAATTTCCAGAAAAACGATCATTATTGTTACTATCTTCCGTGTTAAATAAAATATACTCCATTTGACTTGTTGCCCATTTTACCATTTGACATTTGGGAGACGACACTGAATTAGATGTCAGCAAATAAAAAGGTTTGATAACAGGCAGATTAATGGAGTTATACCAGTTTCCATTTGTTTGACAACAATAATGAATAATAGTGTCTTTATCATAGGTGCCAAAAGGTAACTGTCCTCCCAGGTCATTTCTATTGTTTCTATCTTCATCATCCAATCTTACAAATCCAGAACTAAGACCATCAGGACAAGTGTTGCTCGACTTATAGAGACAATACAAACCTTTAAAAAAATGTAAAATTTATGTGAATTGATTGATATCTGTATGACGGAATTATTATAATTAGGATAACTGTAATTTAAGATGTTATAGAATTGATGGCTATGGTGATAGGTTTGTAATTAAATATATTTTTTCTGAAGATAGCCATAATATTTAGAGAGAAAGGTAGAGCAAACCATGAACAATAAATTCTTTCTTAGTTTTTGACAAATTTTATCACAAACGATCAAATGAACGAACAATTTATTTTTGAATTATGTCATATGGGAATTTTCATGATATGAATGGTCGCCCGTTATAAACAAAATACATGTGAAGTCCAGCTTTGTCTTTTAAGAAGTATGACAATATGCTCAATATGCACTTGTTCTTGCTGTCTTCACACCTTCATAGATCAGAGACGAAGGCAAAGCTGTAAAAAATAACAAAAAATTCACTAACCTTTAGGCCAAGGTCTTGTTTCTTTGTTCATTTGATTCAACATACAAAATGTTCGATTGATATCAAATCTTTCATTTCTAATTGGAAAGGTAACAGCCATGTGATTTTTAGGTGACGCGATTGAACGTACTTCCTCATCTTCCATATCTTGGAACCTCCATCCCTCACGCCATCCACTTTTTTGCATCACCAGGACATCCTGTTATAGCCTTCGGTATACCAAAGTTGCCAGTTGGCCATTTATTTTCTGTGAAAGAAAACAATTAAGATGAACTAAAATTTTACATCCAGTTCTTAGCTTTATTTACCGAACAATGCCAGCTAATTCAGAGTTTATATGAGAGTTTTCCTTTTCAGCCCGATTGTTATTTTAATAACTTGCAATAAAATTTCATCAATTTATTGCAAAATCAGGCTGGTTAACAACATTGACTTGCTGCATATTAACGGCATAAGTATGTGAAAACAATATTAATATTGTTTGCAGGAATTCTTTAAAATGACGCCAAGGACAAATAAAATGTCTCTTCTTGTATCATCGCAGAGTAGCTTTTGGCTCTTTTTGTGTCTGGGAGAATTGCAATTGTGCACACTGGCTGATATATGAAATGGGTCATAGACTAAATAAAACATAAACTTTCGAATGAGCAGCATGCTGGGAGCTCTCTTGGTTAAGTTTCCTGCTAAAACAATTGGTATAGCATATACATTCGTTTTGTATAAAACAAACCTTTAAACAAATAATGAGCAAAATACTGTGCTTGAAATCTAAACACATTTCTTGAATAAGATTCATTGCTACCAGAGTTACCCACAATCAACAAATAGTTTGTTGAAGAACGTATTTCCATTCCTGCAGTTGCGTTTTCTCCACAATATTTACCAAGTAAAGGAGAGGTATCATTTGGACCATTGTAAATAATGAGAAATGTATGGTCGCACTGTGGGATATTTAATATCAAGAATTTCAATGAGATGACAAATGTTTTTGCTACAGTAATCAGCCATGAACAATATTGAAAGTTTAGATCAGTTTCGTTTTGGGTTGTATCGTGTGAAGATATTGAGCCACTTTGAGCAGTGTATGTGCGAGTACAGCCTAAAGTAAATAAAAAAACTTTGCTAGTAAAAAATATCGGAAAATCAGTAGAAGAAACGCACTACAAAAGTTAAATAACTGCATATTCAGCGATTTTTAGAGTTAAATTAAGTACGAAATAACAAAGTAATATGATTATCATCATATATATATTCTTGATTCATTTGTAATGGCCTCGCAAATATTTCACAGTCAATAAATGTTTTATAACAACAAACCTAAAAGCTGAGCTTTGTAATATGCTTGAAAGGCAAACACGCTTTTCGGATGTGACCCATAGCTACCAGAGTTGCTCACGATAAACAAATGGTTTGATGAAGAACGTATTTCCATTCCTGCAGTTGCATTTTCACCACAATATTTGCCATGTAGAGGGGAGGTATCATTTGGGCCATTGTAAATATTGAGAAATGTATCGTTGCACTGTGGGATATTTAGTATTGAGAATTTCAGGGAAATGACAAATGTTTTTGCTGTAGTAATAAGCCACGAACAATATTGAGAGTGTGGATCCATATCGTTTTTTGCTGTCTGATGCGATGAAATTCGACCACTGAGACCAGTGGTAGAAACCCGACAGTCTAAAGGAAAGAAAAGTTTCGTTCTTTCCAGCATATAAAGAGGTATTCTTGTTGAAAGTTAGAAATAAAATATTCTTAGCTGTATACAACCGATATTATAGCTATTTCGTCATCTTATGATTTATCGTAAGGAATAGTTCTAAATATATAGAACTTTATATTCATGTTTTTCCACATGGGATTAAAGAAAAATAGCGGCCGTTACCTTTGTAGTAACAATAGTAGAACTTTTTGCGACCAGAACTATCAGAAGTATCAACAAAAACATGATTTCCAGAAAGATTATCCCTATTATTGTCATCCTCCGTATCAAATAAAATATACTCCATTTGACTTTTTGCCCACTTTACCATTTGACATTTGGGAGATAACAATGAGTTGGATGTCAACAAGTAAAAAGGTTTCATAACTGGCAATTCAATGGAATCATACCAGTTTCCATTTGTTCGACAGCAATAATTAATAGTAGTATCTCTATCATAAGTGCCACCAGGTAACTGTCCTCCTCGATCATTAACTCTTCTTGGCCAATCATCTTCATCGTCCCATTTCACAGAACCAGAACTCATACCATTTGGACAAACATTACTTGACTTGTAAACACAATATACACCTTTCAAAATAAACGTAGATATGCAGATTTACATTACAAATTTTTGTTGTCAGGATTCAGTTTGTCGTACATGTGTGTGCAAAATGCGATGAACAAATCTATGATGAGCAGGGCCATCAGCTGTTTTTCGACAATTAATGAAACCACACGATCAGACCGACTTCTCTTTGAGAAAAGATCAGTTTCTCTAATACACGTTATCTATATTTCGTTTCTAATTAAGCTATGGTTGTTTTACTTTTTGGGACTTTTTAGAGGTATTAGTTATCCAATTCAGACTACGATTATCGCTTGGTAAATCCATCATATATGTAAATAGAAAGTAGCAAAGCTCACAGCTTTATAATTGAACACATGAGAAATGTGAAATATTCTGGCGTGTGAAAAGATTTTGTTTAAATGTTATTTAAGGACTTCAAGAAATATGTAGAATATGAAAATTTTAATGGCATTCTAATGGATAATGTTCTAATGAATCTAACACACAAAACAATGAAATATCATAAAAGTAGTCATTTCATTACATCTATATCTCGTGAAACCAAACTATAAACGCAGTCAATATGGAAAATAAACCAATACTAGGCCTTACCCGTGGCCAAGACTTCGAATTGTTGCTTATTTGGTCCAGCATACAAAATTTTCGTTCAATATCCATTTTGATAGTTTAAACGTAACACCAAAGTGGTTCTTCAATGATGCCTTTGAACGTAGGTTATGATTTTATCATCATTCTCCATATCCTGCAACCTCCATCCCTCACGCCAACCACTATTTAAGCCACCAGGACATCCAGAGTATGTACTTGGCAAGCCAAAACTGCTGTTAGGCCATTGATCACCTGTAAAACACAAGCTTTATGCCATAGATAATAATAATCTCGTAAAACATAATATCTTATTTTGTTTTAATTTACAGGAGCAAACAACAACAACAAGAATAATAATAATGGCAAACACAACAACCACAGATGGAAATTTTGAAATAACACCTGCAACTGTTGACTCATCAGATGGAAATTTTGGTGACGGTAATGGTTCTACAAAAAAATAACGAAGTGTTACATTATTATGTCTTTATCGCATGTTAACCATAATTACGCTTATTCATTCACCAAGAAGATTAAAAAATACAAATTTACTTTACACCAATTTTTTTAATACTTTACTACTGTTTACTACTTCACACTGCTTTAAGAAAAAACTTTGTTTTATTTCCAATTCTAATTGGAAAACATTAGCGTACTTTTTACAAAATGTGAGATTTAAAATAAATCCTATTACTTATACACACCTGTTGGTATTCGTTGACTCCTGTACTCCAGAACAAAACCTGATTCACTTAAATTTGAAAACTTTTCATATTGTAATAAAATATAAATATTGTTGGTCGATGACAGCATTGTAATGTTGTTATAGACGTTTTTGCTGTGACGAAAAAATCTTCCCAGGACATGCGCACTGGAGTTCATTCCATCGTAAATAGTGAGAACGTCATTCCCAATATTTAAAGTAGTAATATTCAAAGCAATTGTGTCATCCACATCAACAGTTATTAACCAAGAACAATTATAGCGACGAGGATAACCAACAGGACTATCAACTGGCGATTTTATGGTTCCAGAACTGGCAATGACGTCACGATGGCAGTCTATTATCAAAAATCGCAAAATTCACAGTTGTTAATTCTGCTGTTTTCCTATTTTTGTTCAACATTTGAAAGAGTTTTTCTGGTTTATATTGTTTGCAAAATACGTTTATAAAAAGGATCATGAGCAATGTGTAAAAACCATAAATTAAAAATACAATAAAACCATAACAAAACAAACCTTCAAACAAACGTTGAGCACTGTATTGTCCACGAAAGGCAAACACACTTTTTGGATGTGACCCATAGCTACCAGAATTACCCACAATTAATAAATGGTTTGATGAAGAACGTATTTCCATTCCTGCAGTTGCATTTTCACCACAATATTTACCAAGTAAAGGAGAGGTATCATTTGGGCCATTGTAAATGTAGAGAAATGTATCGTTGCATTGTGGCATATTTAATATCGAGAATTTCAGGAAATGACAAATGTTTCTGCTACAGTAATAAGCCATGAACAATATTGAGAGTGCGGATCCATGTCGTTTTGTGCAATGTTGTGGGAAGATATAGAACCATTGGGACCACTAACTGAATCACGACAATCTAAATTATGAAAAAGAATGCAAGTAGGAATATGAAACAGAAATATTGATTTGGACCATTCCAATAAAATAGGACAATAGTATTATTTAGGGACATACGTATTTTGAAAAATTTAAGAAAGAGTAAGACTCTGAATTGCGTGCCAAGTACTAATGCAAGAAATTGTTAAATACATCAAAACTATAACCAAAAAAACTTCTTTTAGTATGAAGCCTAAATGCATTTCACACATAATAATATATTAAAATTTGTAAATATAGTAACTAAACGGCCTCCTGAAAAACAGGTGCCTATACGAGCCCCGAAGAGCTACTATTCTTAAGTATTTTTCAAAAAAATCAAAAAAATACTTACCTACGTAGTAACAATAGTATAATTTGGTGCGACCTAAGCTGTCTGATTTATCTAAGAACACACAATTTCCAGAAAAACGATCATTATTGTTACTATCTTCCGTGTTAAATAAAATATACTCCATTTGACTTGTTGCCCATTTTACCATTTGACATTTGGGAGACGACACTGAATTAGATGTCAGCAAATAAAAAGGTTTGATAACAGGCAGATTAATGGAGTTATACCAGTTTCCATTTGTTTGACAACAATAATGAATAATAGTGTCTTTATCATAGGTGCCAAAAGGTAACTGTCCTCCCAGGTCATTTCTATTGTTTCTATCTTCATCATCCAATCTTACAAATCCAGAACTAAGACCATCAGGACAAGTGTTGCTCGACTTATAGAGACAATACAAACCTTTAAAAATGTAAAATGTATGTGAATTGATTGATATCTGTATGACGGAATTATTATAATTAGGATAACTGTAATTTAAGATGTTATAGAATTGATGGCTATGGTGATAGGTTTGTAATTAAATATATTTTTCTGAAGATAGCCATAATATTTAGAGAGAAAGGTAGAGCAAACCATGAACAATAAATTCTTTCTCAGTTTTTGACAAATTTTATCACAAACGATCAAATGAACGAACAATTTATTTTTGAATTATGTCATATGGGAATTTTCATGATATGAATGGTCGCCCGTTATAAACAAAATACATGTGAAGTCCAGCTTTGTCTTTTAAGAAGTATGACAATATGCTCAATATGCACTTGTTCTTGCTGTCTTCACCCCTTCATAGATCAGAGACGAAGGCAAAGCTATAAAAAAAATTACAAAAAAATCACTAACCTTTAGGCCAAGGTTTTGTTTCTTTGTTCATTTGATTCAACATACAAAATGTTCGATTGATATCAAATCTTTCATTTCTAATTGGAAAGGTAACAGCCATGTGATTTTTAGGTGACGCGATTGAACGTACTTCCTCATCTTCCATATCTTGGAACCTCCATCCCTCACGCCATCCACTTTTCGCATCACCAGGACATCCTGTTATAGCCTTCGGTATACCAAAGTTGCCAGTTGGCCATTGATTTTCTGTGAAAGAAAACAATTAAGATGAACTACATTTTTTATATCCAGTTCTTAGCTTCATTTACCGACCAACGATTAACAATAACAGCTAATTGAGAGTTTCCCCTTTTCAGCCCGTTTGTAATTTTAACAGCACAGAATATTTCATGAATTTATTGCAAGTTGAAACTGGTTAAAAACATAGACTTGCTGAATATAAATCACTTAAGCACGTAAAAATAATATCAATACAGTTTTCAGGAATTCTATTACAATGACGCCAGGGACAAATAAAATAATTCTCAGTTTTGTATCATCACAGAGTAGCTTTTGGCTCTTTTTTGTGTTTGAAAAGAATTGTACTCGTGCACTCTCACTGATATATGAAATGGGTCATAGACTAAATAAAACATAAACTTTCGAATGAGCAGCATGCTGGGAGCTCTCTTGATTAAGTTTCCTGCTAAAGCAATTGGTATAGCATATACATTCGTTTTATATAAAAACAAACCTTTAAACAAATAATGGGCAAAATACTGTGCTTGAAATCTAAACACATTTCTCGAATAAGATTCATTGCTACCAGAGTTACCCATGATCAGCAAATAGTTTGTTGAAGAATGTATTTCCATTCCTGCAGTTGCGTTTTCTCCACAATATTTACCAAGTAAAGGAGAGGTATCATTTGGACCATTGTAAATATTGAGAAATGTATCGTTGCATTGTGGGATATTTAATATGGAGAATTTCAGGAAATGACAAATGTTTTGCTACAGTAATAAGCCATGAACAATATTGAAAGTTTAGATCAGTTTCGTTTTGGGTTGTATCGTGTGAAGATATTGAGCCCCTGTGACCAGTGTATGTGCGGCTACACCCTAAAGTAAAGAATAAACCTTCCTAGGAAAAAATATCGGAAAGGAAAAAATGTTGAAATAACGCACTATAAAGGTTAAATAACTGCATATTCAGCGATCTTTGTACAGTTAAATTATGTACTAAATAACAAAGGAACAGGATTATCATCATATAAATATGCTTGCTTCATTTGTAATGGCCTCTCAAATGTTTTACAGTCAATAAATGTTTTATAACGACAAACCTAAAAGCAGAGCTTTGTAATATGCACGAAAGGCAAACAGATTTTTTGGATGTGAGCCATAGCTACCAGAGTTACCAACAATAAACAAATGGTTTGATGAAGAACGTATTTCCATTCCTGCAGTTGCATTTTCTCCACAATACTTGCCAAGTAGAGGAGAGGTATCATTTGGGCCATTGTAAATATTGAGAAATGTATCGTTGCATTGTGGGATGTCTAATATTGAGAATGTCAGTGAGACGACAAATGTTTTTGCTGTAGTAATAAGCCACGAACAAAATTGAGAGTGTGGATCCATATCATTTTTGGCTGTCTGATGCGATGAAATTCGACCACTGAGACCAGTGATAGAAACCCGACAGTCTAAAGAAAAAAGTTTCGTTCTTGCCAGTAGACAAAGAGGCATCCTTGTTGAAAGTTAGAAATAAAATATTTTTAGCTGTATACAACCGATACCATAGCTATATGGTCATTTCACGATTTATCGTGACGAATAACAAACATGATTATAGAACTTTAAATTCATGTTTTCTACATGGAATTAAAGAAAATAGAGACCGTTACCTTTGTAGTAACAATAGTAGAACTTTTTGCGACCAGAACTATCAGAAGTATCAACAAAAACATGATTTCCAGAAAGATTATCACTATTGTTGTCATCCTCCGTATCAAATAAAATATACTCCATTTGACTTGTTGCCCACTTCACCATTTGACATTTGGGAGATGACAATGAATTGGACGTCAACAAGTAAAAAGGTTTCATAACTGGCAATTCAATGGAATCATACCAGTTTCCATTTGTTCGACAGCAATAATTAATAGCAGTGTCTCTATCATAAGTGCCGTCAGGTAACTGTCCTCCTCGATCATTAACTCTTCTTGGCCAATCATCTTCATCGTCCCATTTCACAGAACCAGAACTCATACCATTTGGACAAGCATTATTTGACTTGTAAACACAATATGTACCTTTCAAAGTAAACGTAAATAGGTAAGCTTAACATTACAAATTTTAGTGGTCAGGATTCAGTTTTTCCTACATGTGTGTGCAAATTGCAATCGACAAGTCTATAATGAACTGTGGCAAAGGCCGACTTGAATGATGAATAAGATTCGTGCGATGAAATCTTTCAGCAAAATGTTATTCATTGCATTAAAAGCTTAATTCTATTTAATAAGTGTTTGCAGTAGTTTTATAATAATTAGCATAAATGAATAAAATAGGATCATGTGATAATTGAGTATATAAAACAAAGAAATTGAAAATAAAAAAAGGGAGTTGTCTAAATCAAGCGGGGTCATACTATTAATCTTCTATAGTGTTCACTTTTTTTTCAGTAAATGAGCAAAAAAGGTTTCAGAGACTGTACTAGTAATACTTTTCCAGGATAGTTACGTATAAAAAATGAATATTCATTGCGCGAAACCTTTGCAAGGAAAGCAAATTCTGTTTTGTTCAACTGTTGCAAATGCTAAAACAAATATATTTGTCGTAAATCGTTACATTTCATGTCAGCCAAATGTCGCCTTATCATTTGCTTAAATGGAACTGTTGCATGCGTGCAAAAAATCAATATTATTATTGTGCAGGTGAACACTTAAGCTTTGTACAAATAATTAAAGGGATATCCGCTCAAAATCCACTTCATCATTAAGGCATACGTGCAAAATTTTAGAATGATTCTGATTGTATGAATAATTTTCAACGCGTTTTGATTCGTTGAAACCAGTCGCATGGTCGCAGGTGAAATTGGTTTGCCTTGATATTCAACATTCCTGAACGTCTAACCATATTTCCATTTGATCAACGTGAAAAAATCAGCTGTTTTTCGACGATTAAAGATTCCATTTGATCAGACCGACGTGCGTCTCTTTGACGAAAGATCAGTTTTGCTAAAACATATTACCTATATTTCGTTTCTATATTCAGCTATGATTCTCGTTGGGCCTTTCGAGGTATTAGTTATCCATTTCAGACTACGACTATCGCTTGGTCAACCATCATATATATAAATGGAAAGTAGCAAAGCCCACAACTTTAACCTAATTGCACGCATAAAAAAATGTGAAAATATTCTGGAAATAATCATTTCATTACATCTAAAACTTGTGAAACCAAACTATAAGCGCATTTATTATGGAAAATAAACCAACACTAGGCCTTACCGCGTGGCCAAGACTTCGAATTGTTGCTTATTTGGTCCAGCATACAAAATTTTCGTTCAATATCCATTTTTGATAGTCTAAACGTAACACCAAAGTGGTTCTTCAATGATGCTTTTGAACGAAGGTCATGATTTTTATCATCATTCTCCATATCCTGCAACCTCCATCCCTCACGCCAACCACTTTTCAAGTCACCAGGACATCCAGAATATGTACTTGGCAAGCCAAAACTGCTGTTAGGCCATTGAATACCTGTAAAACGCAAGATTTATGTCATATATTATTGTTTTGCCTTACTATATTGTGCAGGGGTCATATAATAATCGAGTTTATAATTAAATTTGTAATTATTTACGACGGTGAAATGTTACGTAACGCAAAACCTTAACTCAGCTTGTTGCTTACGTCTGCTTAGCATTAGTGATGGGCGATAACGCTAGTATCGATTCGATACGATACCGATTACTTTTTCTTAAAAGTATTGAGGTATCGATTACTAAAGCGATTACTTTCTCCAATTTCGAAAATAAACGTCTGAGTCACTTGATAAAGTCACTTATATACTTAAGCTATACGACGAAATGTTTATGTTTCTTGTATTAAATTACAAACTGTCATAACGTTATTAGGAGTAACGATAAATTTTCAGAAGCTGTATAAATTCGAATTGAAAAAATTGGTTACATGTTATTATTCTGAAGGCGAGATCTCAAAGTGTATTGATTACTAAAAGTGAATAAAATATTAAAATAATAAAACAGAAAAAAAAACATGTTTGTCAAAACAATTAATGAAAAAGAAGACAGATTTACATAATAATGAAATTTTAAAAGTAATCGAAGTCCTTTTTCGATACCACGCAGTATCGACTACGTCCGAATTTGGCCCGGTATCGGTCGGTATCGATACCAAGTAATCGGTAATCGCCCATCACTACTTAGCATAACGACTGCGCAAAGAAGTACACAGCCGAAACGTATGTTTCAGCTAGGTATTTGCGTGAATCAGGTTAGAACCTATCCTGAAATGTTATGTTAAGCAAACCGAAACGTATGTTTCAGCTAGGTATTTGCTTGAATCAGGTTAGGTTCTTTATGGTGCATGACTGAGCCGTAGTCATTAATTCAAAGCGACTGAAAATATGTATACTTGTTAGTAGACCTCGTTACCAACAATTTGACGAAAATTTCATACCCATCTTTGTGTTGATTAAATTTGTGGGCATTATGTAAAAGCTCTATTTATTTGCGCAAATCTTCCCTTTGTTCCGTGCAATTATAACGCTTCCATTCAATCCGTAACTTACACTTATACTAACACGTCGAATTTATATTAACCATAGTTGACCGACACATGCGCTCGAAGTCATCTATATCTTTTTGCGTACATATAAAATGTGTTTGAAATATCGCTTTCCTATTTTGATAGCTTTCCTCTTGTCGGGTCATTTGGATGAAATAAAGTGAGTTTATGGTGTTTGAACACATTTTCAAAATATTCAAATTCTGCACTTGTTGTCTCAAGAACAATACTAACTTGACCGTTGGCCTTTTTTTGAACCAAATTTTTCCCTTTAGGATTGTGTTAAAATATTGTTGAATTGAGAGGGACTCGTAGTTTTCCTGATTGGATAATCAAACACAAAAAAAATCTTAGTTGAAATTGTCACTGCTACGAGATATCATTAGTGACTTCATGGTCGACTGGCGAAATGTTAATATGAAATTATTTTACTTTAAATATAGTCGAATTTTAATGGTGCTGGTTGTCAATAAAACACCTGTATTGTTGAATCAAAATCAGAAATTGAAACTCCGTGCATTTCAGACAATGCTCAGTAAGATGGTTATACCAAGTTGATGTCTATGTTTTGGTGTACCATTTTACAATAATTTGTATTTTGGGCATTCGATTAGAAGCCATAGAAAATATTAAACAAATGAAGGACTCACCTGTTGAAACTGTAATGCACCATCCGAGAATCAAATAGGTAACAAGTAAAATGAACGCATTTGCCATTAGGAGATATTGTTGTTCGCACTTATCATAATTTAGTTTGGTGACAATGACCTGCTTACTTTCCAATTGCCATTTTTGAATAATTAATTCAAAACTGTTGCCGAATCGAAATCCGTCTAAAAATTTTACAGCGATGCTTGTCGTACCCGATTATGCACATACATTTTTGTGACATATGAAAATCATAATCACAATGTTTACACCATTCAAAACATTGTCGTGATACAAAGACGAGCATTGGATCGGATAGACAAGGTTTTCAACTAAACAGTAATAATGCCATTCACTATTTTTTACGGCATTGTCCGACGCACATCTCTCATGACGTCAATAAAAATGCAAACAATATTAAGGGCATTGAGAGATGTTTTTATGTACTCACGTAACGGAGCAATTGCAGCTACGAGCCTACGAAACAAGCGCTGTGTTTCAGGAACATGTAAATATGATTCCAGATATCCCAAAATGTTTAGAAAAAATGTGCAAAAAAGCTACAGTCTGCTATATCATGAGTTATGCACGTGGTATAGCCCTATTGAATGTAGATTTCACAAAATAGTGACAAGGAAGTTGCCAACGACATAAACAATGAAGCAGAAATGACAAAAACCATTGCAAAATATGCGACAAAACAAGTGAACTGTAAATTTTCGACTTTATTTCAAAGTCATCCTCAGACAGAATGATTTTTAAAACCATACATACACAATGAACATTGAAAAACTCATCTTAGATTGCTGCTACAAAACTGCCTTTTCTTTTAATAACACCATTTATACCCAAAAAGATGACGTTTCTATGGGTTCCTCATAAGGACCTGTCCTTGCTAATATAATTTTAACTGAATTTGAAAAATTAATAGTTTCCGATCTCATTATTGAACCACAATAAAATTCTACAACCGTTACGTTAATGACACGCTTGTTTTGATCAAACCCTCCAATATTTCCGCTGTCTTATCGAAATTTAATAGTTTTGATGCCAATCTCACATTCACAGTTGATACATTTCACGATGGCATAATTCATTTTCTAGATATAAAAATTTCGGTTGATGGAACTGACATTTACCGAAAAGACACCCACACTGGTCAGTATTCACATTTCTCTAGATTCGAACCTTTTCATCGAAAAATTGCATGGGTAAAATCTCTTTACCACCGTGCCTTCAAAATTTGTAGCAATATAACACTTTTCAACAATCAAATTGAAATAATCAAATCTTACATGTCTTGGAACGGTTATCCTAACAGCGTTAAAAACTTTTTCTTTAAAAAACTAAAATCCAAATACAATGATTATATTCCCATTGACAACCGCTCCTCAATAGATGATAATCTACCTAAAATCTGGGTTCGGATTCCTTATCTTGGCATGCGTGGCAATTTCCTCTTAAAGTCCCGTTTTAAGAAAATACAAAGACATTTTTATGAAAGAATGTTATATGCAGAGCGGTGTTGAAATTAAATGAAAATATGATCTTCGCATTTTGCTGGACAATTTAAGCAATTGTCTCATGAACCTGAAAAATTCAGGTGTCATGAAAACCGCAGAGGTCATGGGTTCGAATCCCGTTGAGTCACCTGAATTTTTCAGGTTCATGAAACAATTTCTTAAATTGTCCAGCAAAGAGCGAAGATCATATCTTCATTTAAAGACATCTTTCTCATCCGGTGAAATTTGTTACTATTTATGACACTAAACAACTCCTATTTTGTCTCTAACAAGCACAAACTTCCTTCACTTTCTTGCAGTAATCTTGTGTACGAAGTAACTTGCCCCGGCTGTGAAAAACCTACATCGGCATGACACTAAGATGCCTGTCTGTACGGCTCAAAGAACATGCACCAGGCTCTCTTCTTGTGCAGTTGGCCAGCATTTCTCTGACTGCGAAAACGCTCAATTCCTGGCTACTCTACAAAACCAGTTCTCACAACTCAATGATCTTCCTCCACCTCCTAGAACTCCCTCTCCGATAGAAAACCATGTATTCAACAACTATAAAATACTTCACTCAATCAAATCTAACAACTACCACATTCTTGCTTTTCTTAAAGCACTTCTCATCAAACACAACAAATCTTTTCTTAACACGGGACTTAAGGCTAGCAAAGAATTACAACTCTTCTCTTAAATTACAATACACTCATTCTACCAGTCCGGTCTGTAGTTTCCATTCATCCAATTGAAATACTACACCTCTTCCAACTCTGATTTTGTAAATATCACACTGTTTAATTTCTATTGCTTACTTCCGTTTATTTAATTCATGCGTTGTAAATATATATGTGTATGTATGGTTATAAATATCATTCTGTCTGAGGATGACTTTGAAATAAAATCGAAAATTTACAGTTCACTTCTCGTCTTGTTTTGATGCATATTTGCAATTTCAAGATGTCTTGCTTTTTCAGAAATGACAAATGAGCTAAGAATTGTAATAACGAGTTTGGCGATTTTGAGGAGCGAAACATTTACTTTTGCCTCAATTATTGACGATGTAACAGTTGAACAAGAGGAAATTTTGACTTGGTAAGCTTGCTCTCGCAGTAGTTTCGTTTTAATCGACATGCCTATGGGCCTCGTTCTATTAACCGTTTTCATTTAAAAGAGTTGACAACGAATCAACTGTGGAAAAGTCAAGATGCAAACGGAACCACTTTTTATTGGCAACGAGAATAAAATATGGAAACAAGGCGTTCTTGTTTAATATTGACAAGGTGCATTTTCGTGTAAACGTCCCTAATGAGTACATTGATAAGGGATATTTTGTCTATCAAACATGTTTATTTTTTTACGTTCATTAATGTCTTTTGCAATCTTTGGTAAACATAAATATATATGTACATACACAAGGAACTATTTGTTTCATAGATTGTCAAATAAATAAAACCTTTGTCCCATGCCCAGCATGACGTAAGGTTCTGTCCTGTCCAGGCGTATCCTTAAAAAATACAACGATTTTTTCTTTCGTTTCAAAAAAATTTAGCGTCCCGGTATTTGACTCGTTTCCTCCCGTCCACAAGTAAAACTGTGTGAATATTTATTCTTGAATTGCAGAATTATCTTAACAGAATTATTTGACAATGTCGCTCAACCACAACTGCTGGTGCCCATAATAGCATTGATTAAATATTTTTTTATAATTGAACCACCAGCATGGTGGCCGTGACGTAACATACGAACCATCTATTATAATGTTCCACAGCTCAACAAAATAAAGCATGGTTAGCTTGTACGAGTGGAAATGGTTCAGTCAAACGCTATAGCAGATCAAAGGTTAAGCAAAATAATTGTAACCTCTAATTTTAAATTTAAAATACCTATTTTACAATGCCATAATTTTTTCATTGCTTGTCAAGTTCCAACAAGTAAAATTTAACCAATCATTGGGCTGTAAATTATTTTGCGTATTCTTGACTTGCAATTCAGCCATGTTGGTATAAAAGAATATTTTCTCTGTGTTATTGTTGGCACCAGCCGACGTGAGCGTGTAACATTGTTTTTTAAATATTATGTTTGTTAAATATATCATAAGAATGGGTGCAAGTCAAGAATAGCTGGATCATTGCATGCAAGGGAAAATGTAAATTTGAATTGTTTATTTGGAGTAAAATAGCCAAGCCCTTTTGATTTGCCATTCTAGAATAGTCATCATTTATTCGACCAATTCATTAAATTCAGATGAACCAGCAAACAATCTTTGCAGAATTCAAGTTCCTTTTTTATACACTTCAATGCAGGATGAAGATACAATCCTATTATACATTTTTTTATTATTTGCACACTTGCAGAACGGAGCAGCTCAATGCTGAAGCATTCTTGTAGCTGATAATCCATAACGTAATAATTACGAAACAAAAAAGTATTTGCAATTTTATTTATACAAAAAAATAAAAATTTTGCTGTTTTTACCATTTCGCTCGGGCATCTTTTGAGTTCAGTTACCCAAAAAACCCCAAAATAGATCGAAAATCAAATTTTGTTACACAGAAGAACCCGCATTTCGCCAGTCTAATGTTTATCGACCACCTGCCTTTTCCGAATTTTTTTTTTACAGGAATCACCGATAATTTTTTGAAGCCAAATTTCCCACCCACCCACGCGAGATTACACCCAGGCACGCGTGTGTAGTTCAATCAATTTACAATCAGCGAGAGAATCTCGAAACACTAAACACGCGTGTCTGGGTGTAAGACTTGGCTTCAATTATTTGTTTTAGATAGCGTTCTATGTATTTTAGTTCATAGGTGGAAATACAAGTAAGTAAATTATCTCAAGGGATCTGCAAGGGAAAAAAGACCGTTAAACTGTTGTGTTTTTAGTTTTTACTTCAAGAAGCACAGACAGATGTTCTCGTAAAATAGATTATAGCTCTTCAATTTTAAGTTCAAAGTACTTCCAGAAAAACACAATTGGTTTTAAATTTCAAAAGATTGATTTTACCAATGGATTTGCCTTCAAGGTGCTTAGAAATGTAAATATATGCAAAATTTTCTGCAGTAATTTATTTTGAGGTACCCTAGATTCGTCACCGAGTTCCTTCAATTTCAAAAATTCAAGCTCTGAGCAATATACTCTCATATTTTCAGCACAGAAATTCTCTTAAATTCTATTGATAATCAAACGTTGACATGTCTTCTAATTTTTGTGCATCCAGGCAAATGTTACTTTGCTGTTAAAACACTTTCCGTGTTGTTTTACAATTATAATTAGACAAGCAACTTTTCTCTGACTGGGAGCTTTATAAGTCACAATTTGAGACCTGGGATAAATGCGAAATGTTGGATACAAAACATAGTCACAGAATATATGACTGAGTTACGTCTTTTAAAAAATAGGTACGAGTGCGTACAAGTGGGTATTTTAGATTAAAACTATACTAAAAAAAATACAAACTTTATTGGTGATGCTTCTTGACTAACAGTACATCGAGTGAAAACAATTCTATAGTATATCGAACAAAAAACGATACTTTATCACGCAACGTTTAATAAAATTTAATACACTTCACAACAACCCAACCTCCAAGAATGAACCAATAGTAATCAAAATTATATCAATTTGAAATACTTAATAAATGTTTCGAATACTTTGTTCTCATTTCGATGCAGTCCTAATTCAACTCAATCACACTTTATATACAAAATATGGAGGATCTTATTTTAATGATAAAAAAATTCGCTAAGATTATAAAGCGTACGCTACTGCGTGTAATTTTGTGCAAAAGTATTCCAAAATAGGTGGCAGAAGTCTATTTTGGAATACATCGACTTTTTGTAGAACTTCTTTGCTAAATAAGAGAGCGAGGGAACTCTCTAATTTAGTTAGAATATTCCAAATACTCATTGATGTGCACATTTTTGTGTTAGTGTGTTTAGATGTGATTTTGCTACAGATGTTTAAGCTTTTGGTTTAGTCAAATCTTCAATTGATCATCTGCAAACACCGATCAAAGAATTAAAGTCTACGTACGTTTCTATGATAGCATAATGTCTAAAAACGAGTAAAAATATTTGGCTACACTTACCGTAAGAAACGTTGATTGACCATGATGGGCTTCTTCGTTCTAAAAGAGACACAAGCAACAAGATCGTTAGATATGATGAATGATAGAAACACTTACAGCCCTGACTTCCACTTCTTAGATCTTCTTGTCCTCTGCATCTGAAAAATACTAAACGGGGAGTAGCGGTATGTCAATACAAACAAACAGACAAACAAACTAACAAACAAAAAAACAAGCGCATACCACAGTTTTAATCCGCAACTGTTGCCATGTAAGAATAACTGAAAGATTAATAGAAAAACATAATCATGACAAACTGTCAAAGACTAGGTATTTTTTACAACCAGTGCTTGCAGAAGATCTGTTAAAATTTTGGTTGAAACTCGTACTTTAGGATGATTAGCTGAAGACAGCTGTAAACTGCAAACATTTGCAGGAAAGACTTACTTCGATGTCAAAGAAAATATTTGCGTTCACAATGTTTCAATTGCTATTTTGACACTGTTATAACATCCCTCAATGTTATAGCAATGCCAAATATAGGTACAATAAATTCCCTGAATATTTAACCTCGACAGCTTGTTTGTTTAACAGTAATCAATTCAAATTCAAATAGATCAAACAAAGTTTGCAATACTCTGCCAGCGTAATGCAATTTCTTTTTTTAACTTTTTAGATCAATTTTATATCAAATCCTATTTTAATGTGACATGCATGCAAGATCCGAACATTTCAACATTCCCAAGAAACTTCTCCATATACAAATAGACACTGAAGTATGAAATGAGAGCATTATTTCATAGAGATATGGAAGAGATTATCTTCTGGACACTCGGGAAATATTGATATCGATGGAGAGGAAGGATGTTTTGTATCGCATGATAATCTATTTCGTCCATTTGCAACACCTTGACGAAGACTTTACAATCTAGAAAAATATAATAAATAAATCATGGGAATATCATCGTGTTAATAACTAAATATGTCCGTTATGTAAGCATCAACTGTCTATATTTTCCACAGATATTCTTGGTACTGTAATATGGCATTTTATCAAATATTTTAGCATGTATGTTCAACATCATAGTTTTTGTTTCTTTCAAATGATATTTTAAGAGTTGTTATGACATCACTCATTTTGCTGTTATCTTTCCTCTTTATCTTCTGTGATTCTCAACCGTTCATATTGTGATATTCACGTTCTAAATTATTTAGTTTAAAACTGAATTTCTGAGCTGATGGTTGTGTTTGAAAGCATGGCACCAAGAGTATAATTTTGATGTCTGTAGTGCATTTTTTGTGCACTGCCAAAGTTACACAAGAAAGTGATGCCTTCATTTGACCCGTCTTACAAGCACTCACAGTAATACTAAAGTAAAATATTTAAGTTCACAAAATGGAATAAGCACCAGCAAAGTGACGATGATTGAAGGATTAGCTTTGACATACTCATGATTAAAGCAAGACTAACTATTGATGAACAAAAGAAAATTCCGGGTTTTTTGTAAAAAAATTAAGGTTTTCACTCATGCTTGATGACCCCCTCAAACCAGACGAGGAATTGATGACTCCAGTTAATAACTATCGACTATTAGACATTAATTGCTTTACAAATACCTACTTTCACTAAAATGATTTAAATTTTCCCATTCGACTGCAACGTAAACCTTACCACGACATCTTCAGAGTCGTAATTTAGATATTACCACCAAGTACTCATGCTTTAACAATAAGATCTTGCAAACGATCCATCAAGTGTCACTATCCACGTTCCTTTGGGATTGACAAATGACTTCTCTTCTCCTCAGCCAAATTAAAACCATGGAATTAGTCTAGATAGACTGTACCATTTTTCCTATTTTCACTACCAATAACTTTCCCAAGCCTTTCGTCAACACAGCAAAAATCTTGACTTCTACAGCTAGACATCCTCACCAGACAACTATCAATCAGAAAACTGCATGCAGGCAAGTTGTTCAAAAATATTTATCTCCATCCACCTACAACATCCGAATATATGACTGGTTTGAAAAGCAATGAAAAACAATACACTACAATACTAATAAATCTAAAGAGCGAGAGGTATTGTTTTATAAACCTAATGTGAAAACACATTCATTAGTTGGTTTGGAACCATTCCCCTGAGAGTGAGAGAACAATTGAATGCTCGCCATGTTGGATTACATTTACATTTAGGTTAACTGAAGGGCGCAGGCCACCATCAAAGAATATATTGTATGGTTTTAATATAATGGCTAGCATGCACAGCAGCTACCAATCAAAATCATTTGTTATCCCGGGATGTGATGATTTGAATGGCATCCCTCATAAGCACCTTGCAGACGAACAAATTTTCTATGAAAAATACGCGCCAGCCCGTGTGTACAGGCAACAAACTTTTTACGATAAATTTTTAAGTAGCGAATTTTCTTTGGCCATCTGGACGTATCAACATATCACATTTGGTTAATTTGTCATATTATCTTTGTAGACCCTACAAACAAACAAAATCAGTCATGTGGCAAATTTTGTATGACATGCTAGATTTTGAATGGTGAATTTGTCAAAGAAAACTTGGCTAAAAGTCTCAGACGGTCAAATGACATTTGCCACATAAAAATTTGTCCAAAAATTTGGTCGTCTGTAAGCGGCTATATTGTTGTCTGTGAACAAGAAGCAGAGTTACCGTGCCCTTCCCCATTTAGACCCCTTGCTATGTTTGCGTTTAGCTGGCAGGCAGATCAATCCTAAGCAGATGCGTAACTAGAACGTTGATTGTGTGAACGTTCGAAAGTAATCAATATGGCACAGCGAAATATATGAATATGCACCCCACCCCCAACTAACATTCTAGTTACGCCTCTGATCCTAAGAGAGGTTGCCGGTTTTTGCCAGTGTTGTCTAAGAGCACTCAAAAAAAATCTGCCTGCCAGCAAAACTTAAACAAAGCAAGGGATCCATTTGTGTTGTTTTCTACAATGATGAGGTACTTTGTATATATGGCGACCGAACCTATCCTTTGGCTTTAGGTCTTCACAATTAAACCCTTTACTTCCCAAGTTTTTTGTCCCTTTGAGTTTTGGATGGTTTCCTTGATGTTGTCATACGGCAACGCTGGGAGACAAAGAGTTAAAAGGCCAATTAAAACCCACATCATATCACATGTAACACACGTGACAAAGTGCTGTCGTGCTTGCTTTCCTTTAATGCTAAAATGATAAATAAGCAATCGCAAACGTCGTAAGAAAAAAGAGATATATACGTACAATGACATTTCAGCTATAGAAGTATATTATTTATGCAATGATTTATAAATAATGTTAGTAAGTTTTGAATTATTCATCGTCAATTATTGTACAATTAAAAAAGTTGAACTAGTAATTTATTGCACGACAAAAATCCAATTCAAGACGTTTAGTTGTTTAAAACCAAAAAATCGTCAAGCGTCAGTTAAAAAGGCCTGACCATATCATGTAAACCTATGTACGAAAGTATCCAAACATACGCCTGTATTCTAAAAGCTTACTCACACTCACAGTCATTGAGTGGGGCTTTAAAATCGCCTCATAACTTACTCCACAAATTACTTTTCCATAAATCTTGCCATCGATGGAGAAATAAGTTTGCGATTGATTTGTGAAAGAAAGATCTCTATATGTCGCACTCAGTGAGTGTGAGTGAGCAAAAACGAGCACGCTATTTTACGTAGAATGTTTTTCTATAAGTGACGTTCATTAAATGATACGATTATACAAGATTTCGATTAAGACCTCTGAACAACCTGTGCTCTACGTCAAATTTCATCTGTTTGATAGAATTTCTCTATTGGACATTCATACATCGGGCTCAGTGTAAACAACCTCTTGATTCTGAGATGTATCGGGTTCGGCATACTCGTTAGAGCCCCCGGGGGAAACTCCTGCAGCATACAGCGGATTTTTACTATCTGCAGCTCTGTATTCATTTACGTATATAGAATGATCATCTGTGGAGGAATACAAAGCTGTCGACTCCCCATCATCAGCAGGATGATAGATAGGATTTCTCCCTTCCTTACATATTTTTGAACCGGAATTCCATATTTTCTCTTGAGGGGATGATGGAACAGCGTATCTACAATAAAAATATGTAAAATACTATTTTTTGGTTAAAAGTTGTGGAAGAAAGTTACTTTGATATTTTGAAGTGTGGAGTGAAGTTGCTCATCTG
Source organism: Xenia sp. Carnegie-2017 (assembly GCF_021976095.1). Classification (NCBI taxonomy): domain Eukaryota; kingdom Metazoa; phylum Cnidaria; class Anthozoa; order Malacalcyonacea; family Xeniidae; genus Xenia; species Xenia sp. Carnegie-2017. Next base: position 7,172,419 of record NW_025813402.1, read on the forward strand.
ACAAAGGCTTTATGACTTAAAGGAGATATTCCAAAGTTAAAATTCTTGAGATGCAAGTCTCACTTAATCCTTTCATACAATATACTTCTCTGTTTAAATGAAAATATTTTCTTACTCGGTGGATTCGTCATTTTTGCTCTTTGTTCTGGTTTCCTTCCTAAAAAATTTTAAAAAACTGGATTTGAAAATCGCATTGCCATTTTCATGGCAGCTAAATATCTTTGATGAAATTTTGATGAAAAGTATATGCACTAGTTTTCTTACCTAAAACTATAGGATAGATTCGTGGCAAAGAACGTCTTGTTTGTTCCGATCCTTTTCTTTCTATAATCAAGAAGACCATATTATATATTATAGAAATAAAAAAGTTTTATATGTAAATACAAATATGACTGTCGATAAAAGTAAGACATAAGAAATAACACAGCTAAAAGTACATATACTCTCATATAAACACTTAAAGGCGTTTAATGAGAATAAATTCACCAACCTTATTAAGAAGATGATTACAATAACAACAATCACCAACACAAGCCCTGCAATAACAACAGCAACAATTATGTACGTTGTTCGTTGATTCTCTCTACTTTTTGCCCTTTTTTCATGGTCTTGTGTAGTAGAAGCAAAGGTGAAACTGCTGGGTAACGTTGTCGTCTTTCCTTCTTCTACAATAATATGGATAAAAGTGAGTAAAAATGAACAACTATTTTCCATTGCTACAGAGCAGTACATATTCAAACCAGGTGTACTATTACATAAGCACTACAATATCTTTAATTGTAAAACATGATTTTTCTAAGTTCCACGTTTATCCAATTGTGGAAATATGTCTTACAAAATAAATCAATATTTAACTTTTGTTTTTAGCTGATGTTGTAGCTAAGCTAACTTTATTTTTAGCCGTTTTACCATGAAACTACATGTTTATTTATCAGTCCGCCAATTTTACGTTTATAAAAAGTTGGGAAGAGTTTAGCACTACTACCACACGGTTCCGTCGCCCTATGAAATAAGCGATTGAGAAATTGGATTTGAATGAATGAGAAAAAAAATTAGCACTTCTAGTTTGCAATAACTCTGGATTACGCATAGCCAAATCCATTTTTTTCTGTTACTCGCAAAAAACTCAAATATACAAGCATGTTCATAATTTATCCCTTTTTGTCTAATGATTGGCGTAGCCAGCCTCAAAACTTGGAGGGTGGGCATCATTCATATATTGGTATCTGTAATAACCATTGATTTCGAAAGAAAATATTAAAGCAGAACATTCGTATGTAAACACGATTGAATGTAAAAAAATGGAGTTTAACTATCGGCGATCAATATTGCTATATTGTCATAGAAAATTCTGTTGCACTAGGTATCAACCATGCATACTTAAAATATACATATATGGTCTATCACGTTTTCATCGTTTTGAACAAGTTTTTGATTAACCTGTTGGTCTTGGTTGATTGTTGTACTCCAAAACAAAATCCGTTCTTTTATAATTAACAAACTTCAGTAAAATGTAGATACTGTTGGTTGATGACACCAGCGATGTGTTGTACTTGGAGTTTTCAAAATATCTTCTCAGGAGAGGTGCACTGGAATTTATTCCATCGTAAATTGTGAGGTCGTCATCACCGACATTTAACATTGAAAAATTCAACATAATTATGTTATCCACATCAACAGTTATCAACCACGAACAATTTGAGCGACGAGGATAACCAACAGGCGTGTCAATTATTGGTGATTTTAAGGTGCCAGAATTTTCAATGACGTCGCGATGACAGACTAACGTTAACAAAAATTTGAATTTTAAGATAATTTTATCTAATCATCCTGTTGTTGATAATATAAAACTAAACAGGTCCTAAAATTGAGGACCTTTGCAGTATAAAGAACAATGAACAAATCCCAAATCATTCGCCTTTAAAATCATAAATAAAATTGTACGATAATAGTTTTTGGAACTCTACTGAAAGTTTTTTATTACACCAGTAGGAATCTCTTTTTCTTTTAGTTGATAAAAATAATTGTGTGCACGGATACTTTGAGTAAACACAATGCTTCCTATGTTTAATAAAAAGTTTGAGAAAACATAATAGGTAGGAGATCAGTGCACCCTTAAATCATTCCCATCTTAGCATAAGTACATCCATATATGATGAAATATTTTTTACTTTAAGACTCTGTAAAATCTATTCATCTCTAAGACAAAAAGTGGAAACTTGACAAAGTAGCCTTAAGAAAATGATTGATCTGTAAACTCTCCTAACGTAAAACTCTACCATGTACTCTACCATGTACTCTACCATGTACTCTATCATGTATTCTACCATGTATTGTACCATGTACACTACCATGTATTCTACCATGTACTCTAGCATGTACTTTACCATGTACTCTACCATGTACTCTACATTGTACTCTACCATGTACTTTACCAAGTATTCTACCATGTAATCTACCATGTACTCTACCATTTACTCTACCATGTACTCTACCATGTTTTCTACCATGTACTCTACCATGTTTTCTACCATGTACTGTACAATGTAGCTAGCTTACCATTTACTCTACCATGTACTCTACTATGCACTCAACCATGTACTGTACAATGTAGCTACCTTACCATTTACTCTACCATGTACTTTATTATGCCTTCTACCATGTACTCTACCATATACAGATGTACTCTACCACAATTACAAACACAACTTGTACTTTTTGATCAAGCAAAGCATTAAATATATATTATTTTTCAAATACACAACGACAGTAGCGGATCTAGGGGTAGTCACAGCGAGCAGAAACGAGCAAAATAAATTAAAGCTGCTTAATTTTAAATTCAAAGTACTTTCAGAAAAACACTATTGGTTTTGAATTTCTAAAGAATATAATTTCACCAATTATATAAGAATATAATACCATCCTTGTCTCTGAGAGGCTTAGAAATGTAAATATATTCCAAAATGTGCAGCAGTAATTTATTTTGACTAACCCTAGATCCACCACTGCACACCGCACATTATTGTTTGACAATGTATACCTCCGAGCAATTCTAATAAATTTTTAATTAGCGCAATTAACGGGCGTTTCCCTAGATATTTCTTTCCCTTTTCCTGCGCACCCTATACTTAGACAACGCATATCGGTATAGTTTCCTTTAAATATTTATGTGTGATGTTTAGCAGTCAACTCATATTTAACTCGTTTGACTTTTTGTGGAAACAAGCATACATCATACGCACGTAGAGCATTTACAAAATTGAAAAAGAAACTTAAGACAAAAAATGCGCGCATATGTAGCTATCAGCACACGAGAGGTCATGTTTTGATATATTATAACATAACAAAACAAATAAGAACAAACCTTCTGCATGCTCGGAATTATAATCAGCATGAAAGTCAAACACACTTTTCAGACGTGAGCCATAGCTACCAGAGTTACCCACGATAAACAAATAGTTTGTTGAAGAACGTATTTCCATTCCTGCAGTTGCATTTTGTCCACAATATTTACCAAGTAGAGGCGAGGTATTATTAGGACCATTGTATATAAAAAGAAATGCATCGTTGCATTGTGGGATATTTAATATCGAGAATTTCAGGGAGATGACAAATGTTTCTGCTACAGTAATTAGCCATGAACAATATTGAGAATGTGGATCCATTTCGTTTTGTGCAATGTTGTATGAAGATATTGAACCACTGGGCCCAATCAATGAATCACGGCAGTCTAAAGTAAAGAAACAATTTCCAATTGGATGAATCTACGTAACAGAGTTTCACTCAGTGATTGAATCATTTCTCTTTATAATTCTAACATTTAAAATTTTCATAATTACTTCAGAAAATACTGTTACCTTTGTAATAACAATAATACAGCTTTGTACGGCTGTTATATGTAGCAGAAGTGTCCTCGAACACGTGATTTCCAGAAAAATAGTCTCTATTGTTATTATGCTCCGTATTAAATAAAATATACTCCATCTGACTTGTTGCCCACATTACCATTTGACATTTGGGAGATAACAATGAACTGGATGTCAACAAATAAAAAGGTTTGATAACTGGCAATTCAATGGAATCATACCAGTTACCATTTGTTTGACAGCAGTAATAAATTCTAGTGTCTCTATTATAGATGCCGTCAGGTAAGTATCCTCCTTTTTTATTTATATTGTACTTGTTTTCATCGTCCCACTTCACAAAGCCATGACTCATACCATTAGGACAGATTGTATTTCGTGACTTGTAAATACAATACGTACCTTTTATAAAATAACACAAAAAGTATCAAAATATCAGACATTTATTCCAAAAGATTGCTAGAGTTAAGGTGAGTTAGGATTGTCACAAACAATAATGTATGTTGTTACAAGTATTGAAACCATGGTGTGACGCAAAACGCGTCAGAAATTGTCACATGTTCAGAAGATGGCAACAACAGCGCAAACTATCCCGTAATTCCAAAACTTTGGCAAGTTCCAGAACAAAAATGAGTTTTATAATTATATATTGTATTATGTTCTCCCTTTTCCCGACCGTTTAAAACAGTTTCAAAACCGAGGAAAATTGAGTTTGGGAACTTGGAAAAGTTGACCATGTTCGCTTATTAGATGTGACCGTGTCTCGAGTCCTTTTAAAAGCTTGTTTTGACTGCTGTTCTTCTGCTTTAAAATGGACTTTAAAAGCTGAGAAGCTGATATCCTGCAGCTGCATTAATGAAACGTTGAATATAAAATATAAATTAATTGCTAATTTTATATTTAATCATTTAAAACAAAAGAATGCGTTAAAATACAATTGTTTAAAATCATCTGACAGAAAACCAATTAATTTGTTTTAATAAAAAGTCCACGAAATAAAAAATTAATCATCAAATTGATTAAATTATTTGTTTGAATCGACCATATATATTATGGTTGTTTGACAAAAAAAATAACCAATAAAATTTGCTCATTACGATCAATTAAAGTTTTGGTCAAAACGACCATATTAAACGGGTTCTCTCAGATACATAGAAACAACCAATTTTTTTCGTCATTTTGACCATTTTTTTAACCAATAAAAATTGGTCGTTTCAACCAATTCCATTTCTTTGGTCAAAACGATCATTTCAAACTGGTTCTCTAAGATGCATCCAAACGACATATTTTATGATGGTCATTTTGACCAATCTGTTTTACAGTATATGTGGCACCTTTTGATGTTCCCTCAAACAAAACCTTTCTCGGAGCGAATTACAAAAATCTATAGCTTGAAAAACAGGTACAAATCTCCCTTAATTCTCCCTTTGGTCCGCTTCTTGCTTCCTAGACTTCATTATAGTTGATTAGTTCTCAAGGCATGAGCAAAAAAGATAGATAGTTGGGGGGGAAGAGCTCATGTTCATATATCCATGTTATGGTTACTCTGTAAAAGACATTGGATTTCAAAAGATATTTAATACGGAAGATCACTCTATATGAATATTGGCCAATCGATAGCTCAAAATATACTTACTACAACAATAGCAAAAAAGTAAAACAGACACTAACCCTTGGGCCAAGATCTTGTTTTCTTATTGATTTGGTTCAACATACAAAATGTTCGATTGATATTTATTCCTGAACGTCTGAATGGAAAGGTAACAGCCATATGATTTTCAACTGACGCTACTGAACTTGGATATCCATCCTCCATATCTTGGAACCTCCATCCCTCACGCCATCCACTTTTCCAATCACCAGGACATCCAGTTTTAGCTTTAGGTAAACCAAAGTTACCACTAGGCCATTGATTGTCTGAAAAACAAAAACTGCTCAAGGGACTTCTAATTTCTTTAAACTAAGGCACAAACGTAAGCACATCTGCTTTTTTACATAGATCTTTTAACAATTATCTCAGGATACAAAAATGTTTTTTGCTAATGGGGTCTGACTTTCCTAAAGAGATCCCTATGAATTAACGCATTTTTAAGTTGTATGTGGTTTTGCATCACTTCGTTTTCACACGCTACTGTAGCTACTTCGGAAGAGAGGATGTGGTCCTTTGCGTGCAAGCATGCATTTATATTAACAAAATTGTGCATCGTCCAAATTCCAACACCGTAGGAGAATGCGCGTGCACGAATGTTTTTTAGTGTATTGACGTTTTTTTAGTAGATTTTACTCCTGAATCTCAACTTTAATGCAACAAGAAAAACTGATGAACGAACTTCGCTTAGACACCATCAAATACCGTCACAGCCCCTACAAATACAAACTACCAATTCTCTCAAAAGCGCGAGTTTACAAACGAAATTAGCGCAAACCACTGATATGTATGCGCAAACACACACAAACACCAAATTTCGGGGATGAAATTTGAAAGCTAATTGCCGCTTACTTTAGCAATGCGGCACAATAATCAAGTATGGCAATATAAATAACATTACAATATAGCCTATTATGCAAGTTGCTCTGTTCGTCATTCATGTTGGCAGACAAAGTGTCCGTCCGGATAAACCTAAAACTTAGCTAGTTTAATTTTAATTTTTATCAGAGCTAATAGCCTAATAGTTTGTCCTAATTTGTCTTTTATAGCCCGATTAACGAACAAAATAACAAAATTTCTCCCAGTCAGTCCAGACGATGTATCGGTGTAGTTAGTACATAAACAGTAAACACAGCCAAAGACTTGCCATACGCGCACGTTCAATTAAATTTATGAAGACCATGAGAGTTGTATTTTTTATAAAACTAAGCAAGAAGTTGAACAGCTTCAGTTTAGAATAAAAAGGAAAGAAACATCGTGATGGGAGACGCTACTACCACCATCCGCTGTAGTTATTGAGAACAATACATATATGCAATGCATATCTACAATATATTTTTACACATTCAGTGTTTAATTTGATGTTTTTAATGAAATGAAAGATATAACAGACGACCATCTTGCATCGCATCAAAAATGTTAAGCAACAACCCAGCACAATCGTTAGTAATAAGTATGTTTCATATTGAAACACTTCTCGGTTAACATGATGCCAGTGAAAGGTTGACAGCACACAGTAGAAATGTAAAATGATACGTTACCATCGTTAGCAAAATTTCCAGAGTCACACCATGATGTTATAAGCACCAGGATAAAATATCGACGATAAAACATCACAAATCGTCCTCCAACAATTAAATTATTTCGGCTGCAAGAGACACATTACGCTTTGTCTTTGTTTACGACGTATGGTAATTCAATCACAATTCACAAATCACAAATGACAACAGGTCAATATAACAAGTGGTAGCCTGCTGCGTCAGTATCAACGGTTGAAGGATAGAAAATTAAGGAGAGTGAGGGATAATAGATAAAGAATAATCGACTGCAAAAAAGTGTATTTGTTTAGGGAAGAAAAATATCACGATATTAGAGGTGAAATTGAATTCGAAGTGCGCGTCGTATTTCATTTTTATTTAATCAATTAATATCCATACTCAATTTTCATATCAAATGGGAGGTGGGAGCAATACAATGGTGATTGTAGGGAGTATTCTGTGACCATGACTTTTTCATAAGTTTTAGTACATAGAGTTGCAAATTGAAATCAGTTGCAATACAGAATTGCTCATTTTGGAGATGAGGGAGAAATCTGACAAAAGTATGTGTAGAAAAATGCTATTTGTTGCACAATACTATTTTTTGTAATATAAAAGCTCAGTGATACTGGCTAATTTTGCCGCCTATCCTTGTTCCTGTCGGAACTACGTCACTGGCTTTGGTTAACTGCGGAACTAATAGTTACAAAAGGCTTTTATCTTGGATTTACAAACAGAACTTTTGATAGATGGAAATTAAGCCTATGAGAGTAACTATGACGCAATTTCCTCAGTTATCTTCATTAAAACTTGGCTCCAAAACTCGGCAACACCCGAAATTTTAGCACACAGTTACATTAGATTGACTGGTCAGTGTAAGCTTTAGGCGACAGATAACAGATCTAGCCAAACTAAGCAAACGCAAATGCAAACTCAATAGCTCTAGACCTTTTATTCATTTCCTTTCAAAGTTTTTATGCTTTCAAAACACGGAATCGTGGTTTGCTAACTTCAGCACCGTCACACTCGTGAATAATGATTCTTACAGTGAATGAATGTACAATTGACGAGTGCCAATAATAAGCAAATTTAATGTCTCTCATCTCACTACGTTGCTCATTGGCGTCAATCCTGTCTTAATTGAGGGGGGGGGGACCATATTCATATATTCTGCTATGCCTGGCTAATTTCTTTTCAAAACAATTTCATTTTCAAAAGAAATCAGCCTGGCATAACAGAATATGTGAATATGGTCCCCCCCCCAATTATCGCAGGATTGACCCCCTCAACAACTGAGTTGTTTCGACATCGATCATGGGAGAAAATGTTTTCAATTGAATCAACGAATACCCTTGAACTCTAGATTGTTTTGAGAAACCTTAAAGAAGATCGAACCCTAGATTGCTGCAACTGGACTCCAACATTTTCAATATCCCGTTGAGTTAATTGAAATTGGTTTGAACTTCGACGAAATATAGCCAGTTTTATCACACTCAGCCTTCTTCTAAAAGCTCGCTCGCACTCACACTCGCACTAACCGAGTCGGCCTCCAAATAAACTTACAGCTATTCAAAGACTATATTGTTACGATGTTATCCAACTTATTGTTTAATACAGGCCGTAAGGAATGAGGAAATAAGGAATCGCCCAATACAATATTGCCTCGCCTATTGTTTAGTCTCAGACCGCTAACATAAAAACAAGAAATGCAGGCGCGTACGATAAAAAGGATCGCTGATGAGAGCAATCTAGTTAATGTCGTCATTGTCATGTTACCTCGATCTATTACATTTCCTATACTTAATTCATCAGTTTGTGGTGTCGTTCAAACTTCAATGAGGTAATCGTCAGTGCCTCGCAGTCTAAAAAAAAATTTCGAACTATAGTTACTGTAATCTAAGTTCTCTCGACAAATAACAATTTCAACACATTTAGCTTATATTTAATTTAAGAGAGTGACGACAGTGCAACTGATGAATTCGTGTTACTGATTGATTGATGTATGAACTTTATATAACCTCGGAAACTCAGACCTCTTTTATTTAACCCCTGCCACGAAGCCGACGTCCAGTGTATCGCGTGAACCCTAAACGGGATGCTGGAAAAAAACAATGAGAAATAAACGCACCACATTACAAATTGCACATGGTATGAGCATGAGCCCTAATGTCAATGTATTTGTGATATGAAAAGTTCGATGTTTGAAATGAACCTAATTTAAGTGGCGACTCGTGTAGATATATATAACCTCAATGCGTATATAGCTCATGCACTTTCATAATCGGTTGGGTTTGTCAATTATCATTACGTAAGTAACTAAGCTGTGATGCACAAATCAAAGCCTTATGGCAGTTTTTGATGAATTTCAAATTTCTCTTTTGCCTTATCTTATCATTACCATGTTAATCACTTTCAACCATTGTCTAAATATATAGGTGTAAATCATGCTGTTGATTAATGCTGATTGACCTTTAACTGGATTGAAATTGAGCATGATATGACTGTTTCCAGCACGTGTTGGAAAAATTTCTAAAAACAAGTAATCTACATTATCAAGCAGTTTACGTCTATAACACGAAACATAAAAAATCTCAACTAGTTTCTTTAAGTTCACTTGTTCTTGTTACAGTATAGGAATAAAATAATTATCAAATTACTTGTGTACACGTGAAACTAAATGAGAAATCGGGCGTGATAGTCAGTAAAATTTATGTTTACATTAGAGGTCACATGACCAGCTGGTTTATTATCATTTGTGACTATTAATGACATATCGCATTTTTCGTGGCTTCAATTGACCACAGTCAGTCGATGCCAGTCATTGCTATCGACCGAAACGTAAGAAAAGTGTGAAGACATTGGAAAAAGGAATTTGTGCTCTTTTTTAAAGGTAAAGTATAATACCGTGGCTGTGAAGGTTTTAAGTAATGAAAGCTTAATTCTTAAGTGCTTGTTCACCAATAGATGAACACTTGTTGATCAAGACAAATTCTGATGTTTAGTTTTTTCATGATTGTGCTGTTGTACGTAGTTCTTAAGTATTTTTACGAAGTTACATAAACAATCATATTCACAGACAGACGGTATAGTCCATTGTCCGTAATACATATTAGAAGCGTTTAATTTAATAAAGTAATTCTGATCTTGGTTGGACGTAATACAATGAGACAAACACTGGTATGAAGCGATTTCCACACTGTGACACCCTGTTAAACAATGCACTATGACATCTCCCTTGCTGACGTTGCATATCAAAAAAATTGATTTTTTTCTTCGAATTGCCATTCAGGTCATACATTCTCACTTATATCATTGCTCAGGCAAATTTCATGTCAAGACAAGTATTTCATTTCCGCACGCGTCGTTTGTCATTTAGTGACTTGTGATAATAAGCGAAGATATTTTGCACAATTGTCCCATCTATGTTCATTCCCAATTGTCCCATGTTCATCGCATGATTGGTTTTACTGCTCATGTTTGCTGTTAGCGGTGTGCTTGTAGCTATTGTGGAACCATGTAAAGGCAGAAATGTGCTGAAAAAACAAAATAAATATTCGGTCGTTAAAAACCATTTACATTTCCGTAAATCTTACTTTAATATTATCAAATTACTTGTATCTATTCCCTTCATTAATAGAAACTATATATTTTTAATTAATCGATCATATATAATTTTTACGGAAAACCAGTCATTTTTCCAAGGCTATGTGACAGCAGATGGCGAAATAAAATATATCGATCCCTGTATAGTTGTGCAGTTGGTAACCATAGATTATTTATGGTGCTCAAGTTTCAGAGCCCATCGATAAAATCTTCAGTGTGTTAGCTACGCGATATATAAATAAAATAAATCACAAAACGTTTCTCAGTGGAATGTATTCCGCACCTAGACAGTACTGTATTTCTAAACTATTCTCACGGGATAGCATAATTGGCTTGAAAAAACACTCAACACAGGAAAAGAATGTGTTGTGCAGATATGCCATGTTGACCCCTGGGTAATACATATTGATCATGTGTAGACCGGTTCTTGTTCATGCTGTGTTAGATAACCTCTCCTGAGGAGTTAATTCTTGCCCTCGGAGAGCATTAATGGAAGGAAATGTTTATTTCGTAGATTGTACTTCTTTCATAATAGAAATGCTGACTAGCATGCAGTGTATCGTACTGCGTGCATGAGCTAATTGGGCAATAATATGTATATGGTATTCATAAATCATCCACCTATTACATTCTTAACTCGCGTGATACGTTGCCACGATTGAGTAAAATCAGAGTATGTGCAATGATTAAACTTGCGATCGGAATAAGCCCACCAAACGTCTATTAAGCAGAAAAAGACACTTTGAATAAAATAACCGGTTGTTGATAATTTACTTAACATAGCAATACAGAAATCGAGTTAAGAAAATTTCTTTACAACCAAGCATGAAATGGTCAGTGACTCACTGGACCATTTCTGTATCTTTGCAACTTCCTAAATTCAGAACTTTCGACTTTAACTTTAATAAACTAAAATACAGCAAGCCAAAGTAAACCAACAGCCTCATTGTTTTGATAAGAAGGTTTTGATGTAGTTTTGCAACTAATTCTGAAATTTCAGAAACCCTCGCTGATTCAAAATGGCAGACTCGCAGAAGTTGGAGAAGTACCTTGAATTAGATCAAGGAGGGAATGTTCAGGTTATGTACGTATGGATTGATGGGACTGGTGAAAACCTTCGTTGCAAAACGAAAACAATGAATTTTGAGCCTAAGAGACCAGAAGATTGCCCGATATGGAACTTTGATGGATCAAGGTAAATATAGCAGTACGTCACTAAGTACAATGAAAAGAAACGTTGGCAGTCCTCGTTCCTCTACCTTCGCACTCGACTGCACGCACTTCAATTTGTTAACAATCTTTCTTACTTCAATTTTGTAATGTAGCACTGGCCAGGCAAGTGGAAAAAATAGCGACGTCTATCTACACCCTGTTGCATTGTTTGCAGACCCTTTCCGACGCGGTCCTAACAAACTGTTGTTGTGTGAGACGTATGATTTTGATAAGAAACCGACAGAAAGTAACTGCAGAAAAAGTTGTAAAGAAGTAATGGAAAAAGTTAAGGTAATCAAATAAATCACAAAACATCACGTTGCGTATGTATACGTATAGCGAGAAACGTTTCTTGGAGAGGATTAGGAAATGAATTATTGGATTAGAATTATTGTTTTCTGGACTATATTTTTCTTAAATTTCAGTGTTTTGCTTTTGATAAAGACATCATGTAAATAATCTACACGTTTATAACGATTTCTTGCATCTTACGTTGATGGTCACGCAACAGTAATCATTTAGTATTGAAATGTGATGTAATCGAGAAGGGTGTAGTGATGACGGAAACAGTAACTGCTGTGAATGTTCGAAGTCTCATTTATCGTGAACATAATCCTCTTGATTTTTGTGTTGCGTTTAGAAATACGAATTCATATGGCCATGTATAACCGCTAAAAAACATAATTCCTCACATAACACATAATTTGACAATTCATTGCAAAATATTATGCGATTAAAACACTTCAACACTATAGACATATTCGGGTCATTATTTACAGGACGCTCATCCGTGGTTCGGCATTGAGCAAGAATATACGTTACTTGACACAAGCAATCACCCGTACGGCTGGCCCGAGAGTGGCTATCCTGCTCCACAAGGTCCTTATTATTGTGGGGTTGGTGCTGGTAAAGTGATGGGAAGAAATATTGTCGAAGCTCATTACAGAGCTTGCATGTATGCTGGAATAAAAATCGCTGGCTCAAATGCTGAAGTCATGCCCTCTCAGGTTCTTTAATTCAAACAAGTCCTAATACACATATCATAAAACACTGATTTTACGTATTTCCACAAGCTATGCAAAATATAGCATTGCTATACGTCATTTAGCCAGCTTGCAGTTCCAGACTCGCTAAGTCGGGAAAATTTGAACTGTTCAAAGGCTATACTTAATCAGATATTCCCACTCGTGTCTTGAATGAAATCTCACAGTGTGCATTTAACTGTTTACAGTGGGAGTATCAAGTTGGTCCGTGTGAAGGGATAGAAATGGGGGATCATTTATGGATGTCAAGGTACATTCTGCTTCGCGTAGCTGAAGAATTTGGTATTTGCGTCACCTTCGACCCGAAACCGATACCTGGTGACTGGAATGGTGCAGGAGCACATACTAATTTCAGGTAAACTATTTCAAGATTAATCAATTGTATTAATGATTACGGCGTGGAAGTAAACTCCCTTCATAAACCTGCATAAACCAATCTTACCATATATTTAGTACCATTTCCATGAGAGAGAAAGGTGGTCTGACGCACATTTACAAAGCGATTGAAAAGCTGTCCAAAATGCACGACCTCCATATAAAGTCATACGATCCCAAAGACGGATTGGACAACAAGCGACGACTGACAGGTCGTCACGAGACTGCGGATATTAATACCTTCTCCAGTGGAGTTGCAAATCGCGGAGCTAGCGTACGCATACCTAGGCAGTGCGCTGAGGATGGTCATGGTTATCTAGAAGACCGTAGACCGGCTGCAAATGCTGACCCGTACAAAGTGACAGAGAGAGTTGCTAGAACCGTTTGCGATGTTTCTAATTAAAACTGAATGAAATTTATAAACTTTTTACGGCAGGTTGAATTAGGATAGATAAGGTTTGATTTTACTTAGATATATTTCTTAGATATATATGCGGATTTTCCTTTATTATGTTTTATAGAAACTAACTATGGTAATGCTGGAATTCAATTAACACTACAATCCATATAGCAAAATTTACGTTCGGCGCTCATATACTAGGTTAACAACTCCATGTCTTTAATTGGTGTGATTAGAATTCTCATTGATACTAAATCTGGTATAATTAGCAAGCAGAATCAATAAAAATCTGGTTGACTTAAATGCATGTCATTAAAGGGTGTTTCCATTTTATTACGGGACAGGTCATAAAAAAATTTCAACCATATGTTCATTAAGAACATCTGGGCTATAGCTATCGGCGAGTGTATAAACTGTCTTATTAATCTGATAACTGAAATGCATGCCACCTTTCTTCGTGTACGTTCAATAAAAACATCTGGAATTTATTTACCGATGTTTTTTCCACAAATTACTAAGTCAATCATTGCAAAATTATACGAATTGCTTTATTTAATGAGAATTTTACGAATATTATCTGTCAACATCAACACCTTGTCCCCACTCTAGCTGGCATATTGCATGTTTAGAAGGGCGAGGAGAAATTTCAAAAATAGGTACAATGTGCGTACATGTGATGTTGGTAAACTCTACAAAGTAAAACTTACCATGAAATATTCAAAATCGTAATTTAAGTATTTTGCCCAAGTATCCATGCTCCGACACCATGGTCTTTCGAGACTATCCATCAAATATCTTTGTCCACCATCTTTAGGGATTGACACATAACTCCTCTAAATGTTAAAACCATAGAATAGTCTATAGCTGATCTTTTCAACGTCACTACAAAGAACTTTTCATCATGACATCAACACGGGGAAAATCTTAACTTCCACAACTAGACATCCCTCACTAGACAATTATCAATCAGAAAACAGCATGCAGGCAAGCTGTTCAAAAATATTTGATCTCTATCTACCTGCATGATCAGAGAATATGATTAGTTTGAAGAGAGATATTGGTTCATTAACCCAATTTTAAAAGACATTCATATAGGTGGTGTGCAACCCTTTCCCTGGAAGTGAGAGAACAATGGAATTTTTGCCATGTTGGTTGACATTTGCATCGTAAATAAGGAAAATGCTTTGTTAAAATAATCCAACATGGCGGCCATGACGTAACTTTCATACCAAAAGCGGTAAATCTAGAGCTATTTACTGAGAAATGATCATGAGAACTATAAGTGCAAATGAAATATCTTCGATTATTTCGAAAATTACAGTACATTGTTTATGCTACATCCAATCCAGAAAGATCAATCGATCACATCACATCTGCCATAAACTTGGCGTCAATCGAACGTTAATTGAAACTTGAAGGTGGCAGGGGAACCATATAACTACATTCTTGTATGGCAGGCTGAATACTTTTGAAAGTGACATTATAAAGAAATTGTATTGTAGCAAATTTTTGCCATTTTAATTTTTTGACATTTTTAAGTGTTAATTACAGTTTTCTAATATTGACTACTTTAAAAAAACAGTTGTAAACCGTATTTTCGTGGTCGAAACAATACTTCACCTCAAATTTTGTAGCAACATTAGGCCTTGGACGCCTAATCTTAGTTAAATTATCTCTAATGTGTGAGTACAAAAGAAAGAAGAAAGTTATAGGACACATACCTGCATAAGCTTTTTAATGGAAGACGCTGAATTTTAACCCAATAAATTTCTTGTTATTGGAAAAAGTGGGGACATGCCAGCCCTTCCCCTGCCATAATGCTGTCCATGCACTTGCATTTGTATTTCATTCCCACAGCTGCACAGCAGCTACGTTTATTTAAATTCGTCTGCCAACTCACCTGAAATGATCGTGATGAAGTCTGAAGTCTGAAACAGATCCTGTGACGATAAACTAAATGCGCATGCGTCACAGCACCAACTGGTCAAGTCGACAAAATATGTCCTCCGAGTTCCGACTTCTTGAGATGTCTGATGATATTATAATAGTCCTTCTCTTGTAATTACGTGTTTGTCGGTGAATCAGCCATGGTTTATTTTGAGGATAATTTTTGGGTATGTGATAAAATAGCTCTATTTTCTTTCTTCATAAAAGTTTTGAAAGTTGATTGGATTGTTTCGTTGTCAGTGTGTCACCACCGAAATAAAGACGATCGGTATCGATATACTCTAGGGAGTCATACTTGAAGTAGTCTATAACATAGTTTGTATACATTTTTAGGGCGAGAAAAACAATGGCTATGATGTTCTGTATCATGCAATGAAACATAGCATCCATGCCAGTCGAGAATTGGCAGACTTCGTTCGTGAGCGGTGAGGCAAACAGTTCAGCATATTTTCTCGTTATGTTATTATGATCAGGTTTATCATGATTACAGGCTATAGAAAATGTTTGTTTACTTTCTCATCTCGGTATCCGAAATGTTTCATATAAACAGACATGAAATATTCAGCATCTCCTCGACTTACGCTGACATAATTTTTGATTTTATTACAATTTTTCGTTGATTTTACGTACAATGCTTCTTTAGGGCCACGGTCGAAGAAAACTATGCAAAATCCTTAAATAAAATGATCAAACCAAACCATAACGGAATGTCGCTGGGGTGAGAATCGGAATTACTGATTTTTTTGTGTTTCAGAAAAATTGTGTGTTTACATTTTCATATAATTGAGCGTTATTAAATACAAATATTGCCGTTGATTGCTTTGTATTATCGTTATATTGATTACAAAACAATTTACTCTAAACGGCTGCAAGCATAGTTTCGGATTTTGAAACTGCTCAAATTTTTAATTGACTTTATGTTTTATGTATAAATGTACTTTTGTCCTCATTTTACAATGCAAATACGTGAATTCCAAATTCCGGTGATGTTTATTATTGTGCAATAGGTGTTTGGAGAAATTGCTGTTGCTATGGTCACACTCCTAGGTTTCTATTAGTTCTTACTTAGATTACGCAGCTTTTTGTTATCACTTTGAATTCCCCGATTCCTGTCAATAGTCATTTCAGCACATTTGTGTCATAATTTACCATGTATATAGTAACAGCCAACTGAAGGATTGAAAATGAGTGGCTCTGCCAACATTGCAAGATCACATTGTGATTTGTACAACTAAAAACAACATTTACTTTTCTTTTTGGCCACTTTATTATGTGAGAGATGGGAATGTTTTGTGAATATACTGTCACCTGAAAGCTTCCTTTATGCAAATAAAAAAAAATTAAAATTGCTTTTATTGTGATATTCTGTTGTCAATATTTATTTTTAGCACATTTGAACCCTGCTGGAAAACCATCAAAACTTCCAATGAAATGTTTGCCAATTCATTTTCTCATGCTGTTCAAGAGCTTCATGATCTTGTTAAAAAGATCAGGGAATATGGAGAGCAACAGAAGGAAACTCAGAAAGCGGTAAGTTTATGATGATGAACATTATTAAGTAGAAAGTTGATTATGCATCTCATAAAATTAATGGTACATTGCTACTCATTTTTAAGTGTTTTTACAATTTGCAAAGTAGTTTATCAAAGTTTTTAAAAAGTTTCAATAATTGACTCATTCAGTTCTTTTTCAGTGTTTGTTTGAAATTGGTGCACAAAATTATTATTAAATTATCAAATATGATCAATATCAATTCATTAGCGTTGTCAACATGATTAAGTTAACTAGTTAAAAAGGTTTGGTTTTTTTCAGTTAAATTATAGACTGAAACCAAATTTTATTCACTGGTATTCAAAAAACAGTTACCAACTAAATGATTATGTTACTTTCTGCTTGCTTTCATCATAAGAACCAGGGCTTACCCTATAGCAGTTTGGGCAGCGAAGAATTTTTTGAACTTCGAGATATGTCCTGCAATTGTTGTAGAGATTGTCTTGTTTAATACTATGCACAGGACATAGTATGTAAACTGAAGTTCATCAACAAAGTCACTGCTCTAATTATATAAGTTGAAGATAGGAATTGATGGATTCAAAGCTAACAATCAGTTTGGAATATTGTGGAATAGTGTTGGGATTATGTGAGCTGCAGCTAAAGCCGCTTGGTAAAGCTAACCAACAAATAATCAGAATAATTCAATAAACAGCATGTGCGATAGGTCTAATGCTATGATAAAATGTAGAGAGGACCAACTAATTACGTATTTTTTGCTGCTTGTTTTTTGGTCATGTAGCAACAGATAGTTCATTTCACTCAAATTTCCTGATTGATGATAAAATAGCCAAGAGGATTGATTATTTTTAATGTGTTTCATTAGTTAAAGGATGAATTAGCTGCAACAGCTGATGTTGTTGCTGCCATTCGAACAAAAACTGATGCTGTCATGAAGGTATGTTCTTGACACTTTTTGCTTTGTTCACCCGAAAATTGAAATCAGAGTTAAGCAAAACAAATAATAGTTTCTAATGTCTGAATACTTTTATAACATTACAATTGATTGTGAATTTACAAAGAAAAAAATTCAACCATTTAATAGGCTGTTGAAATTTAACCTATAGCTGGATCTGCCCAGCTATTGTACATAATTGAATTTTTGTACAACTTTGTAGGCAAAAGATTCTTACTATGCAAAGTGTAATGAATTTGAAAGAGTGAAGAAAGAGACAACTAATGCGAAAGACATTGAAAAAGTAAATGACATTTGATTATTGAGTTGTAAAATTTATAGCAAGATGTTTAGTTACACACTACAACATACAAATTATGTTTGTTGTTTTCAATGTAATTTCCATGTGTATACATACTCTTTGATTCATTGCATCTGGCGTCAGTGGTGAAATCAACAGAGACATTAAATTTGCCAGGCTTTTTTTCTAAATCTCAGTTGCTTTGGTTTTCTCCAATAGGGCATGTTAACAGTTAGTGTAAGTGTTTTGGTGTCATATCCATTAAGATATGGGGATGTTTATTTCATAACAAGATCAGATCTTACATAACTGCTTTTGGGTGACAATTTAATTTGTTTTTTTAGGCTGAACAGAAGAAATTCAGAGCAGGTACTCGATTTGTAAAATACGTAAACATTTGCCTTTGCACTTTAGGTAAATGTAAAATTCTTGTGATGTGATATGATTTAAAGAATGAAATACAGTAGGTTTACCTGAATGCTTTCGTATAATTTTATCATTGCGTGATTTCAGTTTGGGTTACTAAAACTGTGCCAAACTGCAAATTTGTGTTTTTACTTCGTCGTTTTACCTCGGTGGAAGAATGTTGTATGAATGTTGTGTTGTTATTTAAGGAGAAGAGTATAAATCTTTGATTGATAAACGTGAAGAAGCGAGGAAATCATTTCATGCAAGAATGATTGAAACAGCTAAGGTTTGACACATCGATGCACTTCATTATGCACAAATGTTTGACACTTAAAATGTGTATCTACGTATATGTCATAGATGCCATGCTAAATATCATGTTTTAGCACTGCATTCTTTTCAGTCAAGTTTTATTAGCTAATTGTCTATACAAAATTGTTTTATGCATCGCTGTCTGCATGAAGTATCTTATGTGAGATCTTTCGTTTTACCTTGAAATGTCACTTGTAGACTGTTGCAGGTGAAACTATTTTATGTTTAGAAATTTGAAGAACTTGAAAGTAATCATTTGAAGATCATGTCTGAACATTTACTGTCTTTTATTGGAACTCTTGAAAGTGGCCAAGAAGCTGTGCAAAAGGTTTGTGAAGAAGCAGCTGTAACAGTTGGCTATAGCACACAAACCTCTTATTGACATTTTTATGACATTTGTACCAGGTGATTACCCATTTCAGAACACAGGTGAAAGAATTAACAACAAACAAGTTATTGGAACAATTTGTGAAAGAAAAAACAACTGGGAGAAATGTTCCAAGTTAGTACTTCAACCTCAATCAACTGAAATTACTACAAAAAAGACATCACTATAATTTGATAATTGAGCCATTTTCAACGCTATGATTTTTCCTACCGATGTTGTGAACGTGATGATTTTACGTTGTACTGATGACACTAGGGCATACTACTAATTTTCTTTCTTATATGCTTATTCCATTTGCCGAAGAGCGTCACTATTCTGGCGATTGCTGCTATGCTTGTAATTTATAGTTGAATTAAGTGAACTTCCATACAAGTTAAAACAAAATAAATAAGCATGTTAAATTAGCTTATGTACGTATTGTGGTGGCAATTTTTAGACGTATCGAAAAATTGTTATGGTCGGATTACCAGCTTTACGGATAAATGTAGTAAATGATGTTTGGAAGTTTTGCTAAATTAGACGCATGGCGAGTTGTGTATAACAAAATCCATAGTGTTTATTGTATGTACGTGTATACGTAGATGTTACGTAGATATATATGTACGCTTTCATGGATAACTTTAGTAAGGTGGCCGTAACGGAGGGTGAAAGCTTTTTTATTAAAGCAGAATTTTTTGTACTTTGCATTCTCATTTTACGTACATTTTTATGTGCAATTGGTTGTTTTGTGATTGTCATGCTGTTATCTGTATATATAGGATACAAAAATCAGTATAATACGTAATTATAATAATTGTGATCGTTTTTTTAGTTGAAATATTCTTTGAGGAGTATGCAGCGACTGGATCACTTGTTGACGTTGCTGTAGAAGAGTCGCCAAACATTAAAATTCGTAAGAAGAAGAAAGAAAAAGATAAAGATAAAGAAAAGGATAAAGAAAAGGAATCTAAAGATAAGAGGGAACGAAAGACGAAAAAGAAGAAGGAAAAGGAGAAAACACAAGTTCCGAACGGTGCCATGTAAGGCAAAATCAAATTTTGAAATCTATATATCTTGTGTCTCTGTACGCTTTGAATGAACGATTCAAAAAACTTAATTCATTTTCTGAGATTTAATTTGAGCCCGTGTGTTTTTGTTTTTTTTTTTGTAGTGAAACGAGTCCTGATGCTAACAAAGTTTCATCTCTACCTGGGGTATGCTCATTTTATGATAAAAAGTTTTGCAATATGAAAGTTTTGATTGGATGTCTTAGAAAAGGACTTGTTTTTGTCACCGCTAATGTTGTTCACGAACGAGTGATAAAACTCAATTGAACCTTTTAAAAGGAGTAGTATAAATATTACCGAAACTGTTGAATTATTTCCTTCAGAACTGGTTTATCTCTGTTATTTTTTTTCTAATTGTTTCTTTGCTCAATTTTAGAATCAAGATGGCGTTGAAGTAGACGAAGAAGGATACAGTATTATTCCAAAAGATACTGAAAATATCCTTTTAAGTCTTTTGACATTAATGTCCTTGAAGTACCTCGTTTTTTTTCCTCTCTATTGCTAAATTATATTTATTTAGAACAAGCTTAATATAACCAAAACCAAATACCAACGATAAACGAGAATACATAATATCGTGATTTCTGCAAAACACGGCATTAACACTGACACATTAGTTTGCTTTACACTGACACATTAGTTTGTTTAACACTCACACATTAGTTTGCTTTACACTGACACATTAGTTTGTTTAACACTCACACATTAGTTTGTTTAACACTCACACATTAGTTTGTTTAACACTCACACATTAGTTTGTTTAACACTCACACATTAGTTTGTTTAACACTCACACATTAGTTTGGACATTACTGAATCATTTATTGTAAAACTCTATTCGACCACTTTGATTTGTCACTTTCTCTCCTTATGACACAGTTATAATCCTTAACGTATATACGTCATAAATCGGCGGAGAGTACGGACTCGGACTCAGATGATGGTAAGAACTTTTCCTTGTTACGTACATCTTTCATTACAGTACAGAATGCCACATGATGTCTTTTGATGATTCACGACAATCAACAAATCAATATACGGACAATGCATATTTTTTTAAAAACATTTGTGTTATTGCAACACGTTATTTATCATTGTTTACCTACAGACGACCAAACCAAGAAAATCAAGATCACAATCAAGCCTGCGACTGAGATAACCACTGCTAGCCTTGATGAGTTTCGATCCATTCAGCTTTCTCTACCTGTTCCTCCGGTATTGATAACATCATACTTGTTGTATATTTGTTAGAGCTTTTAAGTTTAAAGCTCACACATAAGTTTTTCAAGTCGCCAAATTTTTCCGCCTTTTTTACTTTATTGGCAGCCTATAACACACTTGCACAGAACAAATCATTTGCTAGAATACCTCACACATACAACATATCACTGTGTGATGCATACTACTCCTCAGGTGGAGAATATCCGATATCTATAATGGCGTTTGGATATAATGTATATTTCTAGCTTTGTACATCATTTTTTCGTTTCATTTAGCACAAGAAAAACGAGTCTACGTCTTCTGGTAAGTGCGAGTTTTTAAATATTTCATTTTTGATAGTAGAAACCGAAGGACGAATGGTTGCGTTATGTGCTTCTTACAATTTCGTTAATTTTAAATGATGACAAATTCTCTGTGTAGAAAATGAAGCTTCAAAAACGACATTAAATGGTTCTGGTGGCCAGTCATCTGTCAAATTGTAAGTTCAATAGCTGTGATAGTGTTTCTAATATTTGTAAGTTCAATAGCTGTGATAGTGTTTCTAATATTTGTAAGTTCAATAATTGTGATAGTGTTTCTAATATTTGTAAGTTCAATAGCTGTGATAGTGTTTCTAATATTTGTAAGTTCAATAGCTGTGATAGTGTTTCTAATATTTGTAAGTTCAATAGCTGTGATAGTGTTTCTAATATTTGTAAGTTCAATAGCTGTGATAGTGTTTCTAATATTTCTAAGTTCTATAATTGTGATAGTGTTTCTAATATTTGTAAGTTCTATAATTGTGATAGTGTTTCTAATATTTGTAAGTTCTATAATTGTGATAGTGTTTCTTATATTTGTAAGTTCAATAGCTGTGATAGTGTTTCTAATATTTGTAAGTTCAATAGCTGTGATAGTGTTTCTAATATTTGTAAGTTCTATAATTGTGATAGTGTTTCTAATATTTGTAAGTTCAATAGCTGTGATAGTGTTTCTAATATTTGTAAGTTCAATAGCTGTGATAGTGTTTCTTATATTTGTAAGTTCTATAATTGTGATAGTGTTTCTAATATTTGTAAGTTCAATAGTTGTGATAGTGTTTCTAATATTTGTAAGTTCAATAGTTGTGATAGTGTTTCTAATATTACTTGTGTTAAAACAGTCATTTTACTTCTTTTATAGATCAAAATCTCAAGAAGATCTTCTTTCCATCGACTTCAGTCAGGCATCAGTCTTCAACACAAATAAGGAGACGCTATTAAGTCCCGTGGCTTCAAACTTCGGACTTGGTAAGTATTCAGTACTTGTATTGAAGATTATATGGATGCTCACAAACGGCTACAATTTCTCGTGGTGTTGTGGTGGATACCTCCACCTTCTTCAAGCAATTTTGGTTTTTTCCTTACCATCTGCTTAGCTGCCACATACATTTCTCGTGATGTTGTGGTGGATACCTCCACCTTCTTTAAACAATTTTGGTTTTTTCCTTACCATCTGCTTAGCTGCCACATACATTTCTCGTGGTGTTGTGGTGGATACCTCCACCTTCTTTAAGCAATTTTGGTTTTTTCCTTACCATCTGCTTAGCTGCCACATGCATTTTGTTGCTTAAAGTCGCAAGCATCGCTATCTTGGAATTTAATGTTCATATTTGATGTTTTATATGTGTTTGGGAAATGTTTAGGATTTGACACTGAGAAGGAAAATAACGAAGACCAACCACCAGACCTTGCTCCGAAGAAAAAATTGACGATGAATGATCGCAGTTATTCTCATGAGTTATCATCTTCTCTGCCTCCTAAGAAATCATCTTCAACAGTGTTTGGTAGTGTGGGATCTTTGACTGAATTATCCCCTTCCGGAAAAGGTTCATTGATCATGTCAATATTTTACTTATAACTTAATTGGATGATCTTGCGTTTATATATATATATATATCAATGCAAACTTCTAAGAAGTAGTTTTCTTTGTCTACCATAGTTGTGGACTTACTTTCTTATTTTTTTCAGATAAAGAAGTGGAATCCAAGCTGTCTCCACCCGAATCAATCACATTTCTTGCCCCACCTTCTGAAATTCCAAGATCAACATCAGCCAATAATATGGGTCGTACTGGTTCACGGCCAAGACCCAAGGTATTTATGCCCTATACGTATTTAATGTTGCATCTTTTGTTGTATGATCAATTAAACATGTATCCTTGTTGTTATTAGCCTCGTCTCAGTGCTACCTCTGCAGATATATCTTCAGCTTCTCTCTCACTGAAGACAAGTACAGACCCAATTCGTACCCATGCTTCTCCGACACCAACTGTCACGACAACCGAGACTACTACATCATCAAATTTGTCAGTTGATCCCAATAAACGCATCAAGAGTACTGGTTCAGATGATGGTGTTGGATCATCAAAGACAATATGGGATAGAATTAATAGTCCTAGTAGTCAGCGTGCTGCTCGTGGAAGTGGATCTCCTCATCTCGACACGTAACACTGGTATTCTTCAGCCCACTGTGGTAAGAGAGTGTGTATGCATGGTACATGATTTCACAATATCGGAATTTTGTAAAACAAAGCTACTCGTGCTACTGACTTTTTGTACGGCAATTGACTTTTTGCTAGATGAGTACGGTTGCTGGTCAAGCTATGAAGAAGAGTGAGGAGATAATACCAGTTGCTGTTGCCCTGGTTGAAACAGTGAATGCACAGTTCAAAGGAAACGATATGTTTAGGTGAGTTAGTTTTGTCAATCCTCGTACAGGAATTTGACTTACGTTATTATCTATTGATAAATGGCCTAAATGTACGGAACTTCGTAATCAATTTTCGAGGCCGTGAAAGTGAAATGCCAAACTATTTATTATCGTCACATTCTCAACCAAACTTTTACAAACAATAAGTTACAAATGCTCCATCAAACTCATGCAACCCATTGCAAAAATAATGTAAAAGAAAGCAGAGTGACATCTTATCATTCTTTTTCGTCGATACTCTCGTCGTAATTCAATAAAATCTTGTCTTAATTTAACACGTGTATCGTATTAACTCATAGTAGGTGTAATTACGTATTTCTGCGCTTGCGCATCTCAATTTTTTGTCACTTTATCATTTTAGGCACAATATAACTGGTGATGTGACAGTATCTTTTCCTGCCAGTGCTGTTCATTATCTTTCGTCAAGTGAAGATCCACCGATGCTCACATTTGCTCTTACATGCTCTAATTTGTTAGGCAACATCTTTCCGAATAAAGGACTTATAGAGAGGTTTGTTGTTAGTGCGTTCTGTTTCTCTGTCTTGCAATCTAGTGCTGGTTGTTGATGCAAAGCTGCGTGACAACTTTGCAGTATTGTTGTGTGAAGAGCAATTATTATGAGAACTATACATGTATATATATATGTACATTGACGTTTTCAGGATCGGGTGTCAGACACTTTCGTATATCTGTGAAATTGTGTTTTTCATGCTTGCGTGATTCCATCTGCCTGTATGTCTGTTTTTACAGTGATGAACCACCAGCAGACAGAAATGCAAAATATTTCAAGTTTAAAATGGAAGCTTTGATCGCACATTTGAAGAAACAATCTGAACAAGGATCAGCTCCCTACTATAACATTGACATCCTTAAATATCAAGTATGTGCTGTTTGGTTCTGTTAAAAATCTATGTGAAGGGCTTCAGTAGGTTTCGATCAATGAAAGTTTGTTATATATTGCATGATATAACAGTCTACATCGGGTCCGTTTGATATTTGTATTTGATAGTTTATTAAAGTTGTCGGTATTTGGGAGGTTCAATGAAGTCAAGTTAATTTTCAAGTAATTGAAATTATTCTGTTCTGTCATACCCTCAACATATAATTACAATACATAGCTATATATATTGAATGACCTAGCATTTTTTGTCTAGTTTCTATTCTTTCTAATTAGGTCCAACAAGATAACGCTTTAACCCCTTTGGCATTAAGTTGTTTTTGGAAATGCGAAGAAAGGACGACTGATATTAAAATTGATTACCAATACTCGCCATCATGTTTGTCTGTGGCCTCGCCTCTGAATAATGTTTCATTCATCGTACCTGTGAATGGTGGGGTAGAAATTATGCAGTCAAAACCTGTAGCGAAATGGTAAATTTCCTATGACGTTTCGTATCTAACCAGTAGCGGATCAATGCAGGCTTAGGAAATATAAATTTGAGTCGCTAATTTTAAATTTGAAATATATAGAACAATGCAAGCTATTGGTTATGAATTTCCGAAAAGAATAAAATTCAACCAATCTATGATAATTTATTTTGGCTATAGCTGGACCCCCCTGCCTGCCAAACACAAAATATACATAATAATAAAATCACACTTATGATTTTTTTGAGTGCTGATTGAACAAAGCAAGTTATTCTTGCACTATCTTGAATATCGTGAAAGGAGAAAAAGTTGAATTTTTTTTTATCTCGCATGCTTTGAATTTGCTTTTAAGTAATCAACCCTTGACCCATTTACCTGATCCTGCGCCTATGTTTGTGCTGTCATCTCATGGCTTTTTGCCCTCACTCACTATCGTTATCGTTTTGAGTCAGTGGATCTTTCATTGTGTAGTCTGTTTTCATTTGTCTTTCATACTCCTGTCTTTGCACAATCTTTGCATTGCTTGAAGATGAAAGACTTTTTTTGTTTAGGTCTAAAGACCACAATAAAGCTCTTTGGCAAATACAGGAGTTGTCAAACAGTTCTGATGGCAATGGTAAGCGATCATTTTATTCATCAGTCATTTTTCAGATGTCATTTCAGATTCAGTGAATCGTGATAATACCCCCAATAAATTCTACTCGTTTTTTTGAAGGTTCGGGTTCTCTGAGAGCTCGTTTCGATCTTTTGGAAGGACCGAGTGTACCACAAACTATTGCCGTACAGTTTCACTGTAATGGATCAACACTGTCTAAATTAGATTTTCAATTGAGTAGTGATATGTATAAATTGTCTTTGGTGAAGAGGAAAATTGTTACAGGTTGGTAAACATTGTTCATCTCTCATCATTATTTGAGGTTATTACGTAGTAATTTGGAGCTGGCAATACTTATTGAAGCAGTCTATTCATGTTATTACTAGTATATGCAGGCATCCCCCTACTAACTTTATCGTGCAATGTATACGGTAATACATCATATTACTAATTTTTCATTATTTATTTTAGGAAAATATACAGCAGATCCAAGGTAGTGTATAATTTTATAATTTAGTTGATAGTATAATAGCAGATATATTGTAAGATTGACTTATGCAGCTGTCGTTATGGCAAAGGCATTGGACAAAGCTGTCACTTCTGTTCCTAACGTCTTTGTTGATGTTTGCTTCCATATTCATGTCTTGAACACGTGACTTGTTTGACGCCAATGCCTGTTAACTTTAAAGTTGCAGTCTTCAATAGAGTGCATTGTCTATCGCAAATTTATTACATAGAGTTTCGTGCCACCAGCTGGTAACCTATCAAACACCGCATATACGAGAGATTTAGTTATGTATGGTTTCCACTTGAACCATAATTTAACAGTTTGTATTTTCTCTCACAAGTTGATTCTAAAGTATATGCAAAAAATAAGGAAAATTTCACTTTACTGTTAAAGGTATGATTTTGAATTGCAACTCTAATGGCTCCCGGTTATGAGAAAAAATGTTAAAATCAAACCATTGGATTACGAACAATGAGCAAATTCACCTGTATTTACATTCACAAGAATTCAAATGTTGAAGAAGCAATGATTTACCATTATATGGAAACTCTGGAACATGGAAGGAGAGATGCAAACTGACGCAAAAGAAAGATATCTAAATTGCTGCATGTGTATGGGTTGTTAATATTGTTTCAATTCACCGTTATATAAAAGGCGTCTTGTGTTGCATTATGGTAGAAAAAATTATATGTAAATTCAACTTGTCATTTCCACCACAATGCAACGCAAGCGCAATCATTTTTATGACAGTAAAACATCGCATCACAAAGTGAGTCACACGTTTCGTGAAGTGCTCTAAGTTTTTAACTCGCGAAACGTTTGCCCTGTTTCTGATGTTTACCAACGCAGGTAAACATGGACAGTATGGGAAACCTGTTCTAGGTTTTCGTACAGTCATAAGGAAACCAGTTTCACAGTGCATGCTGGCTTTAACATCCGATCTTGTCTATCAATCTACACTGAATACTTTAATGCCCTGATAATTCTGTAAACTTAAATTAAGCAACTTGCAGTTTTCATTTGCGTCCACTATTATACTCATTTGAAGAATTCACAAGTCTTTTCTACGTAAAATCTTTGAGCAATATTATCACCTTTATGTGTATTTGAAAATTTAAAATTGAAAAACGAAATCCTATGCTTTAAATACCCCAGGCATGTCGGTATTAAAAATTCTTACCACGAGGCAACTGATCAGAAGTCATTGTACTAGCTATAGGTATTCAAAAGTCTCCAGTGAATTTTTCACCCTTTATGATGTTTATATCCAATCGAAAAATAGATTTTCTTGAAAGACTAAGAGTAAAAATGACGAATTGCTACAACATTTTGCAACAAGTGTGTATTTTGAACCTTGCTTTATCTCATGATGTATTTGTAGAACTGTTTTAAATATGAAAGTGAAAACGGAATTAATGATTTTATCATTACATCTTTTAGTTCACTCGTTTCCTTTGTGAAACCAAAATGATTTCTTTAAACAAAGGCGTAAAACTCCTTTCCAATCCAAAAACTAAGAGTGAAGATAACTCATCGGAAGACCATAGAAGGACATCGGTCTTTAAACGTCACATTACCTCATCTTTTATAAATAAACACAGACTCGTGTGGTTTTTGGCAACACTCAGCAGAACTCTGTAAAATGAATTTTAAAAAATTTGGTTGAGTAGCGATTGGTGAGCAAAATCTCCTCTCGACGTCCTGGTAACCCACAAATCTCGATACTTTACAGACCTACTTTATCGTGACTATCAACTACTCAGTTGGCCAAACGTTTTCACAACTTAATTTTTCAGGAAAAGGTACCTTGCACTCTACAATCTAAGGCTCCTTAACTTGCAGATTAAATACTCATCATAACGATATTGCAGTTATGCGCAAGCACTTGTTACAACATTGTGTCATTACTTGTCACCGTATTAATGAACAAAATTAATAAAACTGTCAATAGATCACATTTTCCTAAGTTTTAATGTTCTGCTGTAAGTGTAAAGATATAGAAATTGGACAATGTAAAACAATTACACTGGCAGAAGTGAGTAGTTTTTAGGGGAACTTTGTGACAAATTTCAAGTCACACCCCTCCTACAGCACTACTAACCCAGGTGAGATCATCATGCACAGTGCAGAAATACTATTGACAATACAAACACCAAAACTGTTAACTGCAAACATGTTTTATTTGTCTGTATTTACATCTAAATCTAACTGAGTTGAGAGTTAACTTTGAAACAAAAGCAAGTAACAATTGTATAAATTTCAGGGAATTAATTTTTCTAACATTCAATGATCATAAGCTGCTGCATTATTGATTTCTTTACATAAATCAGTATAGGTACGTAGTAAAAGCAACATTGCAGACATGCAATTCAAGATATTATGTGATAACAGTAAGTGACCAGGCCATTAGGCATTTAATCCAAAGCATTTTTATGTACAAGGCATTCTGTTGTATCAGTCATCTATTAATGTCATTTTCTATGCCAATGTT
Organism: Xenia sp. Carnegie-2017; assembly: GCF_021976095.1. Taxonomy (NCBI): domain Eukaryota; kingdom Metazoa; phylum Cnidaria; class Anthozoa; order Malacalcyonacea; family Xeniidae; genus Xenia; species Xenia sp. Carnegie-2017. The sequence goes on from NW_025813402.1 coordinate 7,201,861, forward strand.
GATAAAAAGTAAAAAAATTGAATAGAAATATCTAAAAATCATCTAAACGTTTCTGTTACTATGTTAATGGATAAAAAAATGTTATTATGTACGTACTACTTGTGATTAAGAAACAGGTGCATCTCATATATATTCCACGTGCTCATGTGGGAAAAGATTTAGTGATGTATGTATGTTTGGCATTGTATTAGCAGCGAGTTCAGCTAATTCAACAAGTGCCAAAGCTCCAATCCATCGTTCTTTTTGCTCGACCATTCTCTTTCTTGCTTCCTTCCTTGCCATACGTTTTTCTGAAATACTTAGCTGATTTCTCTCGTGAACGCGCTCCATTTCACGCTTCGACTCCTTCCTGCTCAGTTTAGAGGAGCCAGGACTTTTGTTTTGCCGTTCGCGTTCGTACTTGTTTAGCCATAAGAGCACATCCTTTGTGTGCTCGTTCGGTTCTTTATTTTGAATTTCGCTCAATAAGGTCTTCTTTAAAGGAATATCATCAGAATCCTGCGGACCAAACCGGCTTTTGGATGTATTGGACAATGACGATTGGCGTGCGTAAATCGTGACTGGCAGCCTTCAATAGTGCAGACGAAGGGCTTTTCTCCCGTATGTAATCTTTGATGTGTCTTCAATTGGCCACTTTGAACAAAAGCTTTCTTGCAGTTAGGGAAATCGCACATGTATGGTCGATCGCCACTGTGCGTTCGCTTGTGAGCTTGCAGCGACTTCTCGCGCGGGAAAACACGACTACAAATATCACATCGTATAGGAGAGCAAGATTGCGTTCCTTCCTCGATTAAATGGTTGATCATCTCTGCTTTTGGTCGACCTCTTGGTGGTGTAATCTTTGAATCTTTTAAGTCAGCATCGGAAGCACAACTCGGGCTGAACGATGGTAAACGTGGGAGAGGACATTTATTCGGCGGGGTATTTGGTGGAGACCAAACACTCACTGTATCGACGAAGTTATAACTGTAAATATCCATTGTATATTCCTCCTTGTTTCGGTTTGTTTTCAGATGAACTTCTTTGGATTTCAAAGGTAAACTGTGCAGGTTTACGAGCTGATTTAGTGTATTTGTACCGCTTTCAATGTTGAGAGCATCCGCCATTTTTAAAGCCACATGCCAAGGGATTTAACCTTTTAACCAACTTTGGCGCCTAAACATCTCATTGGCTAATCATTACTGTCGTCTGAAACCGGAAATATAGATTAGTGAAACATCACGTTGAGAGAGCTTCGAAACTTTGTTTTAATGTCTAAAAGTCCCCGCATTAAAAATAAGCTATTTTTGAATGATATCAGATTGTGAATGTATTGTTGACTGACAATACGGTATAAAAATAGATTTACCATAAAGGAAATAGTCGTAATAAGGGATTTTTTTGGTACGTCCATTGGCAATTGATCCAACCTGCAACGTCTTCAGAAGAGTGTCAAGTATCAATTACGAATAAAATAAACATAGTTATTGGTCATTACTTCGCAAGTCATCTGATATCAGTGGAACCGAAGGCAGCCAAAATTTTAAGTTTTTCTTCATTTATAAGTCTTACAATGGCGAAGGAAAGAGTTTTTGTTGCTGGTGTAGGAATGACGAAGGTACCAACTTGATGCAGTAGTTCATTCCATAATTTTAGCTTTGCAAATTAGCTATTAGGTTTATTCATTTTAAGCTCCGGCATACTTTAATAATTTATGGTGTGCCGTCGTTCATCAAAAGAAGTTCTTTGCACTTTTCATGCAATTTCACATAAGTGTCAGGGATACAACAAATTTGGGAAAACGAAATTTAGATCATGTCAATTTTAAAAACCTTGCCATTTATGGGGACGAATAAATCCTTTATTGTTAGTTGAGTATTGAATAATTAATAAAAATTATATTTTGCCAGTTTGAAAAACCTGGTTCTAGTGGCAAAGATTATCCAGATTTTGCCAAAGAAGCAGGTATCTCATTTTCAGTTACATTTTACATATTCACAAATCACAATATTCACAATGTAGTACAAATACAATGATCTTTTTCTGTACTGGAAGAAGAAATTACTGGCTCACTCAACAAGTATCATAAAACAATTCTGTCTAGATTATTACCACATTTTAAACTTGCAGATTTGAAATTTTTGCAAAATTACATGCTTTTACTTATAAGTAACATACAGTCATCTTTTTAAAGCTCTCATTGCCTTAAAAGATGCGTCAATATCTTACAATGAAGTTGAACAAGTTGTATGTGGATATGTTTATGGTATGAATGGTATTGCAATTTCATATATTTTCTTATATATCAGTTTGTGGGAGTTCTTATGGTATTGTCTGCCTATCAACTCCTAAATATCAACACTCACCCTTGCTATTGGTCAAAGAATTCACGAAGTCTGATTTCATTAACTGATATGAGGCTACAGTCTTTCCAAAAAATGTTTTCTTGTAAAATGAAAAGCTTCAAGTATTGATCATTCAATATAATAGTTCTTTTCTCTGTGTCTTCTCCCAAACTTCATCATGGTTTGCTTGCATGGAAAATATCTCGCATTTTTTGATTAAGTATATATAAGAACATACCAAAATGTTTCTTTTATTGTTTTCATAATTTTATGATTTCCTATTCTAATCATTTGTATGTTAGGTGACTCGACATGTGGCCAAAGAGCAGTTTATGAAGTAGGACTAACTGGAGTACCCATTTATAATGTAAGCACATTAATTTGTGTTCATGATAAAGGAAGACAAGTTTGTACTAATATATTTGTTTTTAAAGTAAATGGTTTGAAACCGGGAGTATCATCTGTTTGTAAATGTTGATCGTCCAGGTTGGTATAGTCCTGAGAAGGACTGTTTTTGTTGTTGTTGACTGATGTATCGACAACCTTAGCGGTGGTCATCTTCAGAGTCAAAAATGACTCTGAAAATGACTCTGAAGATGACTTCAGAGTCAAAAATGACATGACTACCAGTAAGATGACTACCGCTAAGGTTGTCAAAACGTCAGTCAACAACAACAAAAACAGTCCTTCTCAGGACTATACCAACCTGGACGATCAACATTTACAAACATATTTGTTTTTGCTATAATGTCCTTTGATTACGAATATTGATCAAAGAAAAAGTCTGATCCAAAGAATTGTGCTGTTTTCATAAATTTTTATATGAATTTTTTAATTTCAATAAAGGTAAACAATGCCTGTGCAACTGGATCTTCAGCTCTATTTCTTGCCAAGCAACTTGTAGAAGGAGGTAAATAAATAAATATCAAACAATTACCAATGGCAAAGACCCTCAGGAGAAACACTACTGAGAAAGGACCTCCAAGAAAAACCCCCAGCAAAAAGACCCTTTAAAAAGACCATCAATATTGTATTAGATATAGAATGCATGCATGCTCCAATGTATTTTTAACTTATCATAATATAAGCACTTCATCATCATATTCAAACCCTGATCTTGACATTCAAGTTCTTTGATCTAACCATATTTTCAATTAGTAACCTTTCCCATTATCCATGTAACTTAGAGTAAATTACGATTGCATTGCATATGAATTTTTTTAGGAGTTGCTCAATGTGTATTAGCTCTTGGTTTTGAAAAAATGGAGATAGGATCTCTTCAAGGCAAGGTATAAAATTTTAGGCCATTCTTCGTGTCTCTACCAATGCTCCAACCTTTAACTTAAATGCAATGTTTATATATGCAATAATTATCAATAATATAATGTTTGCCAGTATGCTGATCGGGCACTTCCTGTTGAAAAACATTTGGCTGTGATGGTAGAGTCACATGGCATTGCACCAGCACCAGTTACACCGCAAATGTTTGGAAATGCCGGTAGAGAGCACATGGCTAAATATGGTGAGTGTTTTTATATTTGAGCCTCTCATGTATCATACATAGCAATCTACATACAAAATATTGCTCTTGGAATCTTCATTTTCCCTTACGATTAACGTTAGCTATGATATTCTTCGATTAACATTTACTAAGTTTATATACTGTTATCAATATATTGGTGATATGTTGGTCTTATAAAAAACAGAGAAAATTTTCACACTTGACGAGTATTTCATCACAATGTTATGTTTTACTTTACCATGTTAATACATTAGGTATGCATATGTCTCAATTTCAGATAAAAACCTGGTTTTCCGGATTTTTCAGTTTTTTCAAAGAACTGCTCCAGCAAAGAGTGTCGTTTTTTTGATCTTCAAAAACTACTTGTTTGTCTTGACTTCACATTTGCACATTTTTATAATGGCTATCAAATCCCTATTTTTTATAGGAACGACGTCTGACCATTTTGCTAAAATTGCATACAAGAATCACAAACATTCCGTAAATAATCCGTAAGTGTTATCGTATTCCATGATGAACTTCATACGATATTTAGGGGAGGCATCCTGATTGTTTGTTTTAATTTTTTAAGCCTATCGCAATTTCAAAAAGAATACTCCATGGAGGAAATCAAGCAGTCCCGTATGGTGTACGAACCACTAACCAAGCTTCAATGTTGGTATGTTTTCAATGTGACGCTTTTCCTTTGAAATCTAATTCACTGAATATATTGGGAAATTTCTATTGAGGTGTTTTGTTCAAACCTTTTCGACTATTCATTAACGTAGTATGAGCTCAGACATTGTGCACAATTCTTAAAAGAGAAATATTTCTCAAAGTCATAAAAACCCATCAATCTTCTGTCTCTGAGAACCTCTTTAATATTTCTCCATATTGTACTTCAAGCTCAAGCCAGGATCTATAGCATCTGCTGATACGTATACTGTCCAAAAAACTAGCATGAAATTCCAAATCGTTTACCTTCATATAAGTGTGACTTTTGATTGATCTGGCGATGTATTTACGTATGTCGCAGAGCTGATTAACCAATGACTTTTTACTTGGGCATTCTTTAATTAGAAAATTGTCCATCTGAGTAAATGTTGATTCGTTTAAACATTAAACTGTAAATGGATGTAAAAATAGATCACTTGACTTCATAAGCTCATCTTGACATGTTTTAACTTAAAGTCCAACAAGTGATGGTGCTGCGGCTGCGATCCTTTGCAGTAAAGAGTTTATTGCACGTCATCCATCTTTACGCTCACGATGTGTGGAAATACTCGGAATGGAAATGGCGACAGATTTCTCCAGCACATTTGAGGAAAAAAGTTGCATTAAAATGGTATGCTTACGCTTTGGAAATGTTGAAAATGGCGTTGATCAAAGTTCATACGTGTAACAAAAATTTTTTAGGTCGGGTATGATATGACTAAGACAGCTGCAAAAAAATTGTATGAAAAAACGGGTAAAGACTATTTCCGACGTCTTCAATTGATTTTCGTTTGATTTTTTGTTTTTATTCTATGCTTATGCATGTGTTCTGTGTTTATATGTTTCTCAAAATAAGAAATTTCGCCGTCATCTATTCAAGTTGTTGAACTTCATGATTGTTTTTCTACGAATGAGTTGATATCATACGAGGCGTTAGGACTTTGCCCTGAAGGTACTATTTTCCTCCATCGTAATGAAGTTATGTGAAACATTCATTTCTGATGCAATATAAACACTGCGTTTTATTTAATTCTCTACTGGTTTTAATGTGTAGTTACCATCAATATAACACTCAATACAGTGTAGAGTCATTTTTTATTGTTGCTACCAATCCGTGTTTTGCTCGACCAGGTCACAATTATGCAGAAAGGTCACTCAGGTTCGCAACGCGGCCTCACGTTGGTCATATTTCCAGCCATTTGATTGGATTTGTCACTTGTTTTCAAGGGCGATACTAGAATGCTAATTGAGGGGGGGGTGTAAATATTCATATATTCAGCTCTGCCCTGCTAACTTCTTTGGAAATTAACATCGCAAACAAAAGAAATCAGCAGGGCAGAGCTGAATATATGGATATATACCCCCCAATTAACGTTCTAGTTTCGCCCAACCTTGTTTTCAACCATTAAAGTTACGTGACGTCATTTCTAAATAATGAATTCGAGAATATGTCGATTTAAGAAATACAAGTAAAAAATCCTTATCAAACGACTGAAATAATGGAGACCGATTTGCGCAGCACAACATGCCCTAGGACACAAGCATCAAAGGCTCCGACACGAGTCACCTTTCTGTATAATCATTATTTTGTGACCATGTTCTTCGTCATACTGTATTAGATCCTCACTGTTAATTTTCTTTTCTTATTTATTTGACATTAAATGTGCTTGTAAAATTGTATTTCAGGTAAAGGTGGAGAACTTGTTGACAGTGGCAATAATACATATGGAGGAAAATATGTTATTAACCCAAGCGGTGGTTTGATATCTAAGGGCCATCCCTTGGGCGCCACAGGTAAATTATAATGACTCCAAACTTTTGAGTTAGTCGAATATTGTTGTATTTGTTACTAATATTCGTGTGCGACAGAGGTAGCAATCTTCTCTTGCTTTCAGTCACCTCTGTTGTATGAGTGATTATATTTACGTAACAAGTTGTATTTTTGTTTATTCGTTCTAAGGTCTGGCACAGTGTGCTGAATTATGTGCTCAACTGCGAGGTGAATGTGGTAAACGCCAAGTACCAGGTGCTATTGTTGCTCTACAGCATAACTTGGGAATTGGTGGAGCAGTGGTTGTCGCTTTATATAAAATGGCCTTTTCGAAGTATGTACGCTGTTTTTAAGAAAATGTTCTTCTTTTTTGTTTACCAGTCATGCCTAGCTAACATTTTTCAAGTTGAAGCATGTCTACATCTTTGGCAGTATCGTTTACGAACTGTTGACGATCGCACATTTTTCGGATAGCGTGACCAGATTTGGTAAACGTTTTACTTTTGAAAATTTTGGCAGAGTTTTGGTAATTAAAAATTTTGATGAAATATTTGGGAAAACCGGAGTAAGGTCTTTCTTGTTAAATGGCTATTGCTTGAAGAATACAGCAACAGCCTCAGATTCTAGGCAACCAAATCTTATCTGAAATAATTACGATTCGAATTTAAATTACGAATTTGAATATTAATAATTATTTGACTGTATCGTTATTCTTTGCTATGAAATATGCCATGAAGTGTGTGTCATGCGTGTTTGAATTAATTCTGTTACAATTGTTAATTTATTTGGTAATACTTACTGGCGCAACTGACTGTTGACTATTTTGCATTGAAGAGCTATATTCTTGGATTTAATTCAAATGGGTATCACATTTTTGATTTTTTAATTCGTATATATGTAGAAATGGTACGGTCATCAAATCAAGTGCTGGAGTCAGCACTTTCAAGTCATTGCCTGTTTTTAAATATATGGAAGAAGTACTAGAAAAGGTATAATACAGTAGCAAATAATGTAAAGATGGAGCAGTTAGCTTTCCACGTTCCAATGTTCATGTTGATTCGTTGTCTAAGATGAAGATAAATTTCTCTTAAGTTTTTGCAGATCGAAAATGTCAATTATGTCATGGTGAAAGAAATGAAATGGTTGTCTTAAAACATTAACTGTGAAATAATTTTTTCTTAGGAAGGAGCAAAATTTGTAAAGCAAGTGAAAGCGCTTTTCTTATTTGAACTGACGAACGGTCCCAACGGAGAGACCAAAAAATGGACTATTGATCTTAAAAACGGAAATGGCTCAATTCATCTCGGGGGCAATAAGTCAGGTGAGAGAATCTCAACCAAAATCGTTTGCTTGCGAGAGCGCATTTAGCTACTTATTTACCATAATTTTTCATAAATTTGCTGTACACACTATATTTACTTTGAATTTATGTTCTAGATGGCTTTGGAATGTAGAATAAAAAATGAAATTTATGAACAACTTACTGATCATAGTTATTGTCTTTTGTACGTAACTTCAATGTATAGATGTTGACTGCACTGTAACAATAAAGGATGAAGACTTCTATAAAATGGCGAGTGGCTCATTGAATCCACAAACAGTGAGTAACAGTTTTTGTCAGCTGCATGATCGGGTCAATAAAAAACGATTCGAATCTTGAAATCATTGCTTGCATGAGTTCACAGTGCAGGTGAGATACTGATTGTACAAATTGTGTCCTTAAAAAGCTCGCGTTCTTGCTTAATTGCCATATGTTTATATCTGCCTATTCAATTAAGTGCTCCTAAGCAATAATGTGTGCTACTTTTTATGTTCTCGAAGGTGGTTTATTTGTTTTAGTGTGCGAATTTGTCATTTCTTGGCATTTACAAACACTTGACAAGCTACTTTTTGGTAAAAACATTGATACAGTAGATAATTTAACTACTTCGTTGACATTTGAAATTGATCCTTAATGCTATTCTGTATATGAACGTTATTACATTTGTAAGATGAAGTCCAAGTGCGACAAAAGTATAGTTCAGTATAACCTTTAATTTTTTACATTTGCAGGCATATTTTCAAGGCAAACTAAAGGCGTCTGGAAATATTGTGTTAATTGCAAAACTTGGAAAACTTTTGCCTCGTGGAACTTTATCTAAACTTTAATTTATTAGGCCAAGTTCGTAAGGTCAGACATAATATAAATTCTTTATTTACTTATCAGTTACAACCTTCTTTTAAAGTGTACGTGTAGCCCCTATACTGCTATATTACGTATATTCGCAAGTCCAGATACCGGTAGAAAAGGCAATGCCAAGTTTTCCTTTAACAAAATTTTTGGTAAACATACTTTTGACGTCATTTATATCACATATGTGAGGTATTATTGGATAGTAACCTCAGTCCAATGCCTCTGTCTTTGATATATTTTTAAGTAATTTTGTCTTTTTTAACATTATCGACCGTATTCTAAAAGCTCATTCACACTTACACTCTGATTGAGGCTTTAAAATCACCTCATAACTATTCGAGGATGGTGTTTTCGCTCCACTGATTGCTTGATTTGAAATATATTAGCAAATATCTAGCCATCGCTGAAAAATGACTTTGCCATTGAGTAGAAAGAGCATGCATGATTTTTATGTGCACTCAGAGGCATGAGTGCTCCTTATAAGACGTCACGATTTCTATTAGTTATTTTTAATATCAGAGCACATCACGAATAGTTACAAATTAAATGAAACGAAACAACATTTTATTTCTAATACAGGTGTACATTAAATATATCGAATTGTTGCACGTATACTTTAAATTGAAGGAAGCAGTATGTTAATGTTTAGATCAAATTGTTATACTTACGCAGACATTTATATTATCATATCGACAAAGTTGAATGAAGAGAAGGGAACTTAATAAAACTTACTTACGGGTATAATCGATTCTTTAAATCATTTCCATTATTTAATCTATAAAATCAGTGCTGCGCTCAGAGAAGATTCTGTACTAAAGATTCATGTCAGAGTCTCAAGCAAAAGCACTAAAGCGAATTTTATTGTAGTTTTACTGCAATACTGAGAATGCCAAATTGCTTTCTAGTAGAAGGAAAGTCATGACCGAGATCTCAGACATATACATACAGTAGATACCCTCAAATAACTCCAAAATCTTAAGGGAGACACGCAAAAATATGTTTGAGAATGGAGAGGTTAGAGTTAGCGAAAGTGTTGTTCAATTTTGTATGGTGAATACGAAGCTAGCAGTTTTACTATTTATTTACAATTCTGAGCTACAAAATAGCAACCTAAAGACAGTTCAAGTGTGATCAAATACTTTCAAAGATCAGCAGTGGCGTAGCTAGCAGAAAACATTTGGTCGGGCTCACGAGGCGCCACCATGGTTGGCGCCGAGCGATAACCGAGCGAGTCGGAAACGGCTATCTTAGAAAGAAAATGCGTGATATTCATGCAGGAAATAGAACCATTTTGGTTAATTTAAATTGCCGAAGGATCTTATAGTAAAGCAGAGAAACAATTCAAAAATAGTTGCAGATATGAGATTTATTTTCTCAACACTACATACATAAATAGATACCTATGTACATCTTGTAAAGAAACTTTGACAAAAGAACCGAAAAAGGCTCAGATTTGTCATCAACAACTATCAAAAGATGTGATGAAATTGTCGTGCTGAAATGACAATCATCATTGACTGCATTAAAAAGTTCCCGGAAAAATTCTCACATGCCATGGACGTAAGACATCATCAGCTTGCTATCAGCCATATATGTATACCTATTTGTATAAGAAAGCAAGTCTTCGTGGTTTTCAATGAACTTCTTTACAACCTCATGATGCAATGTGTTGGCGTCTTCTTTCTCTGACAGTATGTCTTTGTGAATGGAAATCCTGCAAAGAGAACTAAAACGTCCTTGGCTCATAGTATTTCTAAGATAATTTTTTACCCTCTTCAAACAATAAAATGACCTCTCAACTGAAGCACTTGTAATTGACAAAACCCCATTTATCTTTAACAGTTTTACAATTTCTGGAATACTACATTGATAATGGAACTGAAAGATATATTTCAATAATTCATCGCATGAATCACAGTGAAAGTCTTTATCTCTGTAAATAAAACAAAGTTGGCTAACTAGCATTGGTATGTCAAACATATCACCATAAACCTCCTTTAGAAGATTAATCTTTTCTGAGGGCACTTCACCTTTCCAATCTTAAACACCCTAGGGTAAACAAGGTCAAAATCTAAAACGCTCCATATCCTGAAATCGCTCAGTAAGCATAGTCACAATTGTGTCAAGAATTAAAAAATACATTTGTTTGTAATTATGCCGTTGGTCATACCTGGTTACTGGTGGTCCCATTTATTCAACAGTGTCCTTGTCTTGCAAGATAGAATAAAGTATGGATGACTGCTCAAGAATTCTCTGGAAAACATGTACCAAGAAACAAAACAAGAAGCCATTAAGGTAGCCAAGTAAACCAGTAACCTTACTTAACGTTTCATCATCCCAACCTATTGGATTATCAGTAAGATTTTCAAATATGTCTATCAGTTTCTCATAGTTAGAATGCAAGACATTGATGACATGAGCCCTATAATACCATCTTGTGTCACCAGGACTAGGAAACTCAAGCCTATGGGATGATAGTAAAGCTTTTCTTTTGGGAATTGCTAGTAAAGGTGCAGAAAGCACTAATATTAACAAAGAAAATCTTAACAGGTGAGATGGAGGATGCAGCTTGACATAATACTAGATTTAGTCTATGGGCAGCACAGTGAACAAATTGAGCATAAGGATAATCCTGCTGAACTTGAGCTTGAACACTATTGAGATGACCAGACATAACAGATGCACCATCATAAGTCTGTCCAATAAATTTCTCTTTCACATTATTGTATTGACTTAACTTACCTTAACTACTGATGATATAGCAGTTGCAGTCCTATCACAACTAACATCAACAAACCCAAGCTGTCTTTCAATGACACTTTCCCCTTTGTCCATTCGAACAATTACACTGAATAGTTCTTTGGTAGAAACATCAGTTGCCTCATCAACCTGTAGAGTTATGAAAGTGCAGCAATATATTTCCTTTAAAATCTCATCCTTTATTATCTTATCAAGACAATCAATCAAATCATTCTGAATATCAGGAGAGACTCCAGTAAACCGCCCTTCCCCAGCAAGGTGGGTTTCAGCAAGCCTTCCATGTAATCGCCTTTCAAAAACAGAATCCATCTTGGCAAAACTTTCAAGGCGCCCATGTGCGATTTTGCCTTCTCATGCTTCTTACAATCGGATAGGAAATTCTTCATGTTTTTGAATCCCGTCTAAGTCCATGAAGATGACGATCCAGGGCAAAATAAAAGACAAGGCCAACAGAACAATGCATTCTTTTCTGAGCTACCACAAAACCAATCTTTCTTCGAGTACCAACTTTCCTGAAAGCTTCAAATGCCTGCAGTCGCTTGTAAATTTGGAATTGGCCGCTGCTTTACGAGTATATTTTGCTCGCCTGATTGTCGAACAGAAAAGGGTTTCTTTTGTAGTTCACTTGTTATATCGATTTCATTAGCCGAAGCCATTGTAATGTAAGTTATCACGATTTCCGAACGTATATTTCGAAAGATCAAAATTCAAGTCACGCTTTTGAAAATGAGATGTTGTTAAACGTTTGAGTGTGTTCACAGCTACTCTCAACCAATCAGATTACAGATATTCCCACTATAGATTTTACTATTTGGTCGGGCTGAATTTTCAGAGCCCGACTAGATGTTGCGAAACAGCGGCATTTGAGTTTGCTCCGTTGCTGTCAACCAATCAGATTGCAGATAATCCCACTATAGATTTTACTGTTTGGTCGGGCTGAATTTTCAGAGCCCGACTAAACTGCGTAATGCCTGGCACTAGAAATGCACTAGTCATTGTTGCTAAGTAACGTTTAAAAATATGATAATTTTGCTAATAACGACGCAATTTGACAAATATTACACTAATAGACTGTGGATTATTCTAAAAAGAGTCGCAGAATTTAAAATTTTCGCAAATCCAATTTTAAAGAAAACAAATTTTTCATTTTTGGGAAAATATTTGGTCGGGCTGGGCCCGACCAGCCAGACCGCTAGCTACGCCACTGAAGATCAGTAGTTTTATATAATTCATAATCTAGGTCATTACTATCAAATTTAATAGGCAGTTAAGGCAAATTGTTCACTATGAACTTTTGAAACTATATTGCATGTATAATTTAATAATTTAATGTAGTTTAAATAAATTTACACTTTTGACTTTCAAATTTTAACCCTTAAAAGTTTACACTTTGGCGTTTCCAGATCGTGAAATGGACTAAATGTGCCATCAAAGACACGAGATTTTCAATTTAATTCGAGTGAGCGGTGACTTCAATTTGATGAAGTTCGAGTTATTGGAGTTCTACTGTATTAATTCGTGATTTTTAAAATCACAGTGACTCTACATGTGTACATGCACAAACACACAAGTAAAATTGAATTAAAGAAATGTCACAAAGCCACTAGGCACAAAACAAAACTAATTACTGAAATAGCTAAACATAATTCATGCGAGTTAATGGAAGCTAAATTTTCTGGACCCAGATCAACGATGGTACAATTTCCAGAACCACTACATTCTTGAGTGCAGTTTTTAGTTTGACCCAGATTAACGATGGTACAATTTCCAGAACCACTACATTCTTGAGTGCAATTTTTAGTTTGACCCCGATTAACGATGGTACAATTTCCAGAACCACTACATTCTTGAGTGCAGTTTTTAGTTTGACCTGGATTAACGATGGTGCGATTTCCAGAACCACTAGGTTCTTCACTGCAGTTTTTAGTCTTATTACGATTGACGAAGATACAATTTCCAGAACCACTACATTCTTGAATGCAGTTTTTAGCTTGACAGTCTAGAACACAGCGCGTTTTAGTTGTACACTTTTGAGAACAGAAACTGACCGAGTCAGTGCAGTTCATAGTACAACTACCACTGTCACAATTCTGGTCACATTTATCTGCTTCACATAGCATTTTCTTAGAGTCTCCTTCACTATATTGTTTGCATAATCGTGTCGCGGAAGAACACTTCATTTCTTTTGCACCATTCTCGATTGCGTTTTGTTCACAATACTTGTTAGCATGACAGGTCATGAAGCATAGTCCCGTTTCACAGTTTTGTGTGCAATTTTCTTTCGCCACACAGGTCATGTTAACATTTTCAAAACAATTTACTGGCTCACACAACTGCGAGCATGACTGATACGGTGCTGTTGCATTACATACGCAATCAAAATCAATATCGCATTCTTTATGAAGCTGTATTTTTCCAATGTTTCCTGCATAACACATGACAATTATGCTCAAAATCAAGAAAACTTGGTTAATCTTCATTTCTAAAATGGAGAAAACGCTGTCAAATTATTTTGCTTGCCCTTGTTCTACAATGGCGTAGCCAGCACATAGTTTTAATCCCGCTAAGTAAATGTCAGGACATTACCGTTCTTTTCTTAGAAGATCAATTGATTTTGCAGTGAATGAACTGAAATAAATTCGCATGCGCTAGTCACTCTTCTTGGAACACATTCCCAATTTATAGGAAGAATTTTGCGTTAGCCTAAGCAAACGGAAATGTGTCACAAAGGGGGTGTCCCTATAAAATGTTCGACTTTGCAAGTGTCGCGAAATAAAGTCAAAATTTATAGTGACCACTTATGTTTTGTTTTCACGCGATGTAAGTCAATGTTTATTTGAATGAACTAAATGTCTCTGGAAAGTGAAATCATTTACTTTGACATCGCTTCCCCTTCGTGTCAATATTATAGAGAAAATGCTGTTTTCTATAATGCATACACAAAGCGTGTGACTATAGAAAGTACAGTAAGAAAAATCCCTAAGAGAGTTGGGTATTTATTCATGTGATGTTTGCCAAATTTTTTGTTTACGCAGCTGAATTTGACTCATTACCTTTTACATTACCGGTACAACCGGTTCTGTTTTCAGGTCGCTGCATTTCAAAATACTTAACATATTGCTTCAAACATTTTTATTAAGCTCTCATTTTCAGCCCTAAGGTTAAGTTTCATTTATGAATTAGCTGAATAATGGTGATGAGTGTAGCACATCCTAGGTTGCCACACCAATCAGACCAACAGAATAATTCGCTGAAGAACCTTTATGTTACGTTACTAATTAATATCTTATATTTTAGAACACAGTTCTCCTGCATCATGGAGCATTTCATCCTTAACATTTGTTTGTAAAAGTTCCTCTTCCCCAACGATAGTCCATATCACAAAATCTTCAACTTAAATTATACAGTTTGTTTCCGTATAAAAGAAAACAGTTTATGAGTATATTACATATAAATATAAGAAAAGAATCAGCAAGAAAAATACTTTTGTAAAACTAACGTATAAGTGGACTCGTCGTTACCACAAGCTTTGATATTATGCCGCTCTACAAGCGAGGCATTGCCCACTAAACATTAACTGCGATGATATGGTGATTGCGCGCTACTCATGCAATGCGCCTTGACTCTACTCTGGTGTTCATTTCAACTGGCTTACCTAAAATTTCTTGATGACCATCTTTGGATAGTTTCTTCTCGACAACTTTTCGTTATTTGAGGGCTTTCAGCAATGAGCACGCTTTGAATTCGTCTGCAACGGAAAGAGTTTGATTGGCTGTTTAGTTTTCGCAGAGCTTAATGAAATACAATATGACCGTCTCGTGATCTAAATACAAATACGCCTAGTTCCTTACATCATGATTTGAATTCGTAGCATTCCAGTTCAAACGGGGACTACCCTGTGTGTATGTGTTTTTTTTCCATTTATAATTATGGCTAAATTCTTCTAAATGAAAAATGTTCCCTTTTCTAAATCCTTAGCTGAAAATGAAGTGACTAAACATAAAACAAACGTGGTAGAGTACAGATAAATACATCCGATTCTTTCAATTTCCGTGCAGGATATAGTATACACATTATCGGAAACATGCAAATATATATTCCAAGAAAACATCAAAAAGGGAACTATCAAGTTGTGAGAATTTATATGAAGTAGACAATTCAGTGCCATACTTAAACATGGCAGTTTATATTAAATGTATTGGCAATAGTGCTTTTACGAAATTATAGAATTTGATTAGCTCGTCAACTTGTGAGTATAATAAATTTGAAAATTTACATATTTACGCATTTCAAAATAATTCACATATTGCCTTAAATAAGTCTATCTTATAAAAAACTGCAAAATTATTAACAGCACTAAAATATAAAACTTGCGGTTATGTGTATGTCTTTCATTCAAATGACAAAAATTGATTTATAGTATGAC
Source organism: Xenia sp. Carnegie-2017 (assembly GCF_021976095.1). NCBI lineage: Eukaryota > Metazoa > Cnidaria > Anthozoa > Malacalcyonacea > Xeniidae > Xenia > Xenia sp. Carnegie-2017. Next base: position 7,217,530 of record NW_025813402.1, read on the forward strand.
GCATTGGTCAATATTGGGGAATTCCCTGAACTGGATAATGATGTGTTTTGCCATACAGATAAATCTCAAATGTTTTCATTAAGCTCTCATTTTCAGCCCTAAGGATAAGTTTCATTCATGAATTAGCTGAATAATGGTGATGAGTATAGCACATCCTAGGTTGCCACATCAATCAGACCAACAGAAAAATTCGCTGAAGAGCCTTTATGTTACGTTACTAATTAATATCTTATATTTTAGAACACAGTTCTCCTGCATCATGGAGTATTTCATCCTTAACATTTGTTTGTAAAATTTCCTCTTCCCCAACGATAGCCCATATCACAAAATCTTCTACTTAAACTTATACAGTCTGTTCGTATAAAATAAAATAGTTTATTGATAAATTACAAACAAATATATATTAAAAAAATCAGCAAGAAAAATACTTTTCCAAAGCTGACCTATAAGGACACATCTTCACTACAAATGTACTTTAAAAATAATATTATGCTACTCTACAAGCGACCGTTGCCCATAAAACAATTGTGTGCTATTACTCGTTTTGCCTTGACTCTGATCTAGTGTAAAATATACAAATGGTATACCTAAAATTCCTTAATGACCATCTTTGGATGGTTTTTCCCCTAATAATGTTTCGTCAGTTTCGTTATTGACAGTTTGAACGGCTTGACAGTCCTTGAGAAATGAACACGCTTTTAATTTGACTACAATTGAGAAAAATTTGGCCTGTCTTGCTTTTGTAGAGATTAAATGTAATTCTATATGTGACTTTCGGATAGAAATTTGATTGGCTCTCTTCCTTTCGTTGAGATTAATGAAATACTGTGTGACCGTCTCGTGATCTATGTACAAACATACTATCCTTACATCATGATGTAATTTGGTAATTTCCCAGTTCCTACGGGGACTATACCACAGTTTAGGGAATATAAAGTAGAACCACTTTCTATGTAACTTGCTTGTGTATATTTAATTAGACTACTGGCTACTGTTAGCCATTTCATCATTCCTATTCGCCAGAAAATGAAATTGACTGACTGGAACTATGATAATCACATGCGCAATGAGATGTATGAGTGGCACAAAAGAATTCAATGGAGTGACCCTACTTTATGTCTCCTATGCTCTGACTATACTGACTATACTCAGTGTCCCTTCCTTACTTTTTCATACATGATTATGGCGTGATTCTTCTATGTTAAAAATCTTTCTTTTTCTAAATTTCTTTGCTGAAAATGAAGTGACCATTTCTAACAGACAAATACATCCGTACAATAAACAAAACCAACGCGTATGACAGTCAAAACAGTTTGCAAGATTTTACTTGACAACATAGCAAAAACTATGAAAGACAGCAAGCAGGAGTAAAAGATTGTGATAATTACCACCTAAAGGCAAAGTACGTACCCTTTAGGAGCTCATATCGTTGAAGTACGCAACATTCATATAAGGGGGTCAAACTTATGGAGAGACCAAATACTTTTAACAGCCTGGCGCGTCATTGATGTTACCAGTAACTTGTTAACGAAATTGAAATCAATCATCTTTATAGATCAAGTTGGTATATTTATGCAGACATTTAAATATGTTATCATATCTACAAAGTTAAATGAAGAGAAATAAACTAAACATAACTTACTAACGGTTATCATCGATTCTAAAAAAATACTGTCCATTATTTAATCTGTGAGATCAGTGCTATGCTCAGACGATTCTGTGCTAAAGATTCATGTCAGAGTCTCGAGCAAAAGCACCAAAGCAAATTTTATTGTAGTTTTACTTCAATACTGAGAATGCCAAATTGCTTTCTAGTAGAAGGAAAGTCATGACCGAGATCTCATACATATACATACAGTAGATACCCTCAAATAACTCCAAACTCTTAAGGAGACACGCAAAATATGTTTGAGAATGGAGAGGTTAAATTAGTGAAAGTGCTGTTCAATTTTGTATAGTGAATACAAAGTTAGCAGTTTTACTATTTATTTACAATTCTGAGCTACAAAATAGCAACCTAAAGACAGTTCAAGTGTGATAAAATACTTTCAAAGATCAGTAATTTTATATAACTCATAATCTAGGTCATTAAAGAGGTCTCTTAATCTAGGTCTCTTATAATCTAGGTCTCATAATCTAGGTCTCTTATGTGCCATCAAAGACACGAGATTTTCAATTCAATTCAAGTGAGCGGTGACTTCAATTTGAGGAAGTTCGAGTTATTGGAGTTCTACTGTATTAATTCATGATTTTTCAAAATCACAGTGACTCGACATGTGTACATTCACAAACACACAAGTAAAATTGAATTAAAGAAATGTCAGAAAGCCACTAGGCACAAAACAAAACTAATTACTGAAATAGCTAAACATAATTCATATGAGTTAATGGAAGCTAAATTTTCTGGACACAGATCAACGATGGTGCAATTTCCAGAACCACTACATTCTTGAGTGCAGTTTTTAGCTTGACCCCGATTAACGATGGTACAATTTCCAGAACCACTACATCCTTGAGTGCAGTTGTTAGTTTGACCTGGATTAACGATGGTGCGATTTCCAGAACCACTAGACTCTTCACTGAAGTTTTTAGTCTTATTACGATTGACGATGATACAATTTCCAGAACCACTACATTCTTGAATGCAGTTTTAGCTTGACAGTCTAGAACACAACGCGTCTTAGTTGTACACTTTTGAGAACAGAAACTGACCGAGTCAGTGCAGTTCATAGTACAACTACCACTGTCACAATTCTGGTCACATTTATCTGCTTCACATAGCATTTTCTTAGAGTCTCCTTCACTATATTGTTTGCATAATCGTGTCGCGGAAGAACACTTCATTTCTTTTGCACCATTCTCGATTGCGTTTTGTTCACAATACCTGTTAGCATGACAGGTCATGAAGCATAGTCCTGTTTCACAGTTTTGTGTGCAATTTTCTTTCGCCACACAGGTCATGTTAACATTTTCAAAACAATATACTGGATCACACAACTGCGAGCATGACTGATACGGTGCTGTTGCATTACATACGCAATCAAAATCAATATCGCATTCTTTATGCAGCTGTATTTTTCCAATGTTTCTTGCATAACATATGACAATTATGCTCAAAATCAAGCAAACTTGGTTAATCTTCATTTCTAAAATGGAGAAAACGCTGTCAAATTATTTTGCTTGCCCTTGTTCTACAATGGCGTAGCCAGCACATAGTTTTAATCCCGCTAAGTAAATGTCAGGACATTACCGTTCTTTTCTTAGAAGATCAATTGATTTTGCAGTGAATGAACTGAAATAAATTCGCATGCGCAAGTCACTCTTCTTGGAACACATTCCCAATTTATAGGAAGAATTTTGCGTAAGCATAAGCAATAGTTATACCATACGGAAATGTGTCACAAAGGGGATGTCCCTAAAAATTCCGACTTTGCAAGTGTCGCGAAATAAAGTCAAAATTTATAGTGACCACTTATGTTTTGTTTTAACGCAATGTAAGTCAATGTTTATTTGAATGAACGAAATGTCTCTGGAAAGTGAAATCATTTACTTTGACATCGCTTCCCCTTCGGCATGTCAATATTATAGAGAAAAATGCTGTTTTCTATAATGCATACACAAAGCGTGTGACTATAGAAAGTACAGTAAGAAAAATCCCTAAGATAGTTGGGTATTTATTCATGTGATGTTTGCCAAATTTTTTGTTTACGCAGCTGAATTTGACTCATTACTCGTTACATTACCGGTACAACCGGTTCTGTTTTCAGGTCACTGCATTTCAAAATACTTAACATATTGCTTCAAATATTTTATTAAACTCTCATTTTCAGCCCTAAGGCTAAGTTTCATTTATGAATTAGCTGAATAATGGTGATGAGTGTAGCACATCCTAGGTTGCCACACCCATCAGACCAACAGAATAATTCGCTGAAGAACCTTTATGTTACGTTACTAATTAATATCTTATATTTTAGAACACAGTTCTCCTGCATCATGGAGCATTTCATCCTTAACATTTGTTTGTTGTAGTTCCTCTTCCCCAACGATAGTCCATATCACAAAATCTTCAACTTAAATTATACAGTTTGTTTCCGTATAAAAGAAAACAGTTTATGAGTATATTACATATAAATATAAGAAAAGAATCAGCAAGAAAAATACCTTTGCAAAACTAACGTATACGTGGACTCGTCGTTACCACAAGCTTTGATATTATGCCGCTCTACAAGCGAGGCACTGCCCACAAAACATTAACTGCGATGATATGGTAACTGCGCGCTACTCATGCAATGCGCCTTGACTCTACTCTGGTATTCATTTCAACTGGCTTACCTAAAATTTCTTGATGACCGCCTTTGGATAATTTCTTCTCGACAATTTTTCGTTATTTGAGGGCTTTCAGCAATGAGCACGCTTTGAATTCGTCTGCAACGGAAAGAATTTGATTGGCCGTTTAGTTTTCGCAGAGCTTAATGAAATACTATATGACCGTCTCGTGATCTAAATACAAATACGCCTAGTTCCTTACATCATGATTTGAATTTGTAGCATTCCAGTTCAAACGGGGAGTACCCAGTGTGTGTGTGTTTTTTTTCCATTTATAATTATGGCTAAATTCTTCTAAATGAAAATGTTCCTTTTCTAAATCCTTAGCTGAAAATGAAGTGACTAAACATAAAACGAACGTGGTAGAGTACAAACAAATACATCCGATTCTTTCAATTTCCGTGCAGGATATAGTATACACATTATCGGAAACATGCAAATATATATTCCAAGAAAACATCAAAAGGAACTATCAAGTTGTGAGAATTTATATGAAGTAGACAATTCAGTGCCATACTTAACATCATGAGTTGCATGAGAATTTGATTAGCTCGTCAACTCGTAAGTATAATAAATTTGAAAATTTACATATTTCGCATTTCAAAATAATTCACATATTGCCTTAAGTAAGTCTATCTCATGAAAAACTGCAAAATTATTAACAGCATCAAAATATGAAACTTGTGGTTATGTGTATGTCTTTCATTCAAATGACAAAAATTGATTTATAGTATGACGCATTGGTCAATATTGGAGAATTCCCTGAACCGGATAATGATGTGTTTTGCCATACAGATAAATGTCAAATATTTTCATTAAGCTCTCATTTTGAGCCCTAAGAATAAGTTTCATTTATGAATTAGCTGAATAATGGTGATGAGTGTAGCACATCCTAGTTTGCCATACCCATCAGACCAACAGAAAAATTCGCTGAAGAACCTTTATATTACGTTACAAATTAATATCTTATATTTTAGAACACAGTTCTCCTGCATCATGGAGTATTTCATCCTTAACATTTGTAAAAGTTCCTCTTCCCTAACGATAGCTCATATCACAAAATCTTCAACTTGAATTTATACAGTTTGTTTCCGAATAAAAGAAAACAGTTTATGAGTGTATTACATATAAATATAAGAAAAGAATCAGCAAGAAAAATACCTCTACAAAACTAACGTATAAGTGGACTCGTCCTTACTACAAGCTTTGATATTATGCCGCTCTAGTAGCGAGGCATTGCCCACAAAACATTAACTGCGATGATATGGTAACTGCGCGCTACTCATGCAATGCGCCTTGACTCTACTCTGATGTTCATTTCAAATGGCTTACCTAAAATTTCTTGATGACCGTCTTTGGATAGTTTCTTCTCGACAACTTTTCGTTATTTGAAGGCTTTCAGCAATGAGCACGCTTTGAATTCGTCTGCAACGGAAAGAATTTGATTGGCCGATTAGTTTTCGCAGGGCTCAATGAAATACCATATGACCATCTCGTGATTTAAATTTGTAACATTCCAGTTCCAACGGGAAATACCCTGTGTCTTAGTGTTTTTTCCATTCATAACTATGGCGAAATTCTTTTAAATTAAAAATGTATCCTTTTCTAAATCCTTAGCTGAAATTGAAGTGACTAAACATAAAACGAACGTGGTAGAGTACAGACAAATACATCCGATTCTTTCAATTTCCGTACAGGATATAGTATACACATTATCGGAAACATGCAAATATATATTCCAAGAAAACATCAAAAAGGAACTATCAAGTTCTGAGAATTTATATGAAAAAGACAATTCAGTGCCATACTTAACATCATGAGTTGCATGAGAATTTGATTAGCTCGTCAACTCGTAAGTATATAATAAATTTGAAAATTTACATATTTACGCATTTCAAAATAATTCACATATTGCCTTAAGTAAGTCTATCTCATGAAAAACTGCAAAATTATTAACAGCATCAAAATATAAAACTTGCGGTTATGTGTATGTCTTTCATTCAAATGACAAAAATTGATTTATAGTATGACGCATTGGTCAATATTGGAGAATTCCCTGAACCGGATAATGATGTGTTTTGCCATACAGATAAATGTCAAATATTTTCATTAAGCTCTCATTTTGAGCCCTAAGAATAAGTTTCATTCATGAATTAGCTGAATAATGGTGATGAGTATAGCACATCCTAGTTTGCCACATCAATCAGACCAACAGAAAAATTCGCTGAAGAACCTTTATATTACGTTACAAATTAATATCTTATATTTTAGAACACAGTAGTTCTCCTGCATCATGGAGCATTTCATCCTTAACATTTGTTTGTAAAAGTTCCTCTTCCCCAACGATAGCTCATATCACAAAATCTTCAACTTAAGTTTATACAGTTTGTTTCCGTATAAAAGAAAACAGTTTATGAGTGCATTACATATAAATATAAGAAAAGAATCAGCAAGAAAAATACCTTTACAAAACTAACGTATAAGTGGCTCGTCGTTACTACAAGCTTTGATATTTTGCCGCTCTAGTAGCGAGGCATTGCCCACTAAACATTAACTTCGATGATATGGTGATTGCGCGCTACTCATGCAATGCGCCTTGACTCTACTCTGATGTTCATTTCAAATGGCTTACCTAAAATTTCTTGATGACCGTCTTTGGATAGTTTCTTCTCGACAACCTTTCGTTATTTGAAGGCTTTCAGCAATGAGCACGCTTTGAATTCGTCTGCAACGGAAAGAATTTGATTGGCCGTTTAGTTTTCGCAGAGCTTAATGAAATACTATATGGCCGTCTCGTGATCTAAATACAAATACGCCTAGTTCCTTACATCATGATTTAAATTTGTAACATTTCAGTTCCAACGACGACTATCCTGTGTGTCAGTGTTTTTTCCATTCATATTTATGGCTAAATTCTTTTAAATTAAAATGTTTCATTTTCTAAATCCTTAGTTAAAATAAAATGACTAAACAAAGGTGGTAGAGTACAGACAAATACATCCGATTCTTTCAATTTCCGTGCAGGATATAGTATACACATTATCGTAAACATGCAAGTATATATTCCAAGAAAACATCAAAAGGGAACTATCAAGTTGTGAGAATTTATATGAAGTAGACAATTCAGTGCCATACTTAACATCATGAATTGCATGAAAATTTGATTAGTTCGTCAACTCGTGAGTCGTGAGTACGTCATAAATTTGCTTTAGAGAATCTTCCGTACATTTGCTAAGAACATGGCAGTATCAATAAACAAAAATGTACAACGCGCATAGCAGTCAAAAAAGCTTTGCAAGATTGTACTTGACAGCAAAGCAGAAACTGTAAAAGATTGTAATAATTACCGCCAAAAGGCAAAAGTACGCTCTAGGTAAATTCATGTTCCTGACTTTAGCTTAAACAATTCAGCCATTGTTAAGGACAGCTAGTCGTAACTATATTCCAGAAGCCCCACCTCTGTTTTGTGGGCCATAGCACATTTCCAAGCATACCCCCCCTTTGCGAATTTGCCTAATTTGAAAAGTTTTTGTGTGGTCAACTCCTTTAGGCAATTACGTCACCAGCAAGTGAGACATTATTCATATATTCATGTTTTGATCCCTGAGAAACAATTGATTTTGAAGGAACTTAAAAAACATGCATATATGAATAAAATCCTCCTTATTTATCGTGCTGGCGAAGCCACTGCTTTCAGGTTGTTTCTTCAAAGTTTGTACCACTTAGGAGCTCATATATCTTTGAAGTACCCAACATGTATATAAGGGGGCCAAACTTATGAAGAAGCGGTTAGGAGCCAAATATCTTAAGAGCCTGGCGCGTCATTGACCTTACATGTAACGAACGAAATTGAAATCACGTGTACTGAGTGTTTTACTCAAAGCAACAACAAATATCTAAAAAAATGAATAATTTATTTTTCTTAATTTTACATAGCAGGGCTAAAGCTTGCGGGCCAACTGCTGTACGGCATGTGATATTATTGAAATCAGCGAAATCAGTAAATATGAAAGTAGAATTTAAAAAAGCCACATTTATTTGACAGTATCTTATTCATATACAACAATAGTTTATTGAAGAGTGGATAATCTTTAGCTAACCATGACAACAATATTGGATTATTGTAATTGAGCATTTGATTGATGAATTCGTTTGTTTTCAAATATATGTTGTTTAGCAGACGGACGGAGTCCATCATTCGTCATCTGTGGTGACGCAGCGGGCAAAGGTTCAATGTTTTCCTAACATTTTGCTTTTATTTTGTGGTCATCTTATTTCCTTATCGCATTTAGCAAGCTGAAGGAAATGGCGTCGTTCGTAAAATATCTTCGCGCTGTTGGATCGTGCGTGAAAAAAGATTTGTTGTTATTCTTTATTGTCCTTGGAGTTCTATTGGGGTTCTTGATCGGTGCTTTGGTAAACGATCCCGTGCAGAAGAGCTCCAATTCCAAAGAGATCATCATGTATATTTCATTTCCTGGGGAAATTCTCATGCGCATGTTGAAAATGATTATTCTTCCGTTAATCGTTTCGAGTTTGATCGTCGCCCTCGCCGTTCTCGAAGCGAAGGCTGCGGGAAAGCTTGGACGACGAGCTCTGCTTTATTATCTTACGACAACGATACTTGCAGTCATTTTGGGTATTATTTTAGTCGTCAGCATTAAACCAGGGGAAGGTAAAGGCGAGAAAAAAGGAACAGAGTCGAAACACGTACAACCGGTCGATTCGTTGCTTGACCTCATAAGGTAAGCTCGTACGCGTCAGCCTTATATCTCTTGTTGATATTTGTTTACGCCAGCCGTAAATTGATAACCTTAAACTTTGTCGTTCGTTTTCAGGATCAAATTGTTTGTCAGGCACAACTACTTTTTCATGCAACTGCGCAAATCTATGGCATTGTATGTACGTGGCTTAAAGACGTTCTTAAAAGTAGTTATTAGATACTGGGTTGTTGTAACATTGTTTATTGTTTAACGGCAATCCAACTGGAAATATTAACGGAACCTCGGATAACACGGCATTCACGTTTGTCATTTTTACTTATGCGCAATTCACTTGTTTATATTCTTATTTACTTTACGTGCAACACAAATTTAAAAAAATGGTTTTTATTTGCAATGCGCAAGTTTAATATAACGCAGGTTTTTTATATTTTTACACTTATAAGAGTTCATTCGATGGAAAACAACAAATAAAATAAGAGAAATGATAATTTTGTCGAAATATTTGCATAGCAGAAGACAAATAAAGCCCGCTTATTTCAAATTAAAATACGTTCATAACAATGCCATTGGTTAGGAATTTTCAAAGGAATAATTAAACTCTTTTCATCGATGGTCGTAGTAAAGCAGAAAGCTGCACGAATACAGCTTACGTTGAAAGCAAAACCAGCAGTCCTTTTCAAATAAATGCTCTAATTCTATGGCAGTTGTAATTTATATGCTAAATATGTAAATTTTATCTAATACAAAGCACAAATTGATTCTCTTAGGTGGAAAGCCAAAAGGAATTGTTTATGCACAAGGAATTATGCGCAGACAAAACAAAATCATGTGCAGCATGGATACCAAAAATCACTTTTATTTTTTCCTTTAAAACATCGTTATGTAAATGGTGTCACAGAAAACCTAATGGATGATCTCTTAATTACATAATTCGTATTACATTTGCACAGAGTCAATTTAGAGTAATTTGATCGTCTCGGTTAGCAACTAAAATTTTACTACTAAAACACTGTAAATTGCAAAGCTTATCTTTAGCAATTTGATTTTAATTCAACGTGATCTTTCATTCTTTCATACTTCTTTTATTTAACACGATGAATATTGATGTGTGTAATCTTCAGCTACATTTACAGTGTCAAAACTACACGCTTGAATGCGTTTCCTGAGTAATCTTGTTAATTTACACACAAGAAATAAAATGAAAATAACCCAGGAAACCAAACATGTGTTTCTACTCCATCAGCAATTTTCACTTTTAAAACGCAATAAAATCAACTAAATTATTGATGATGTGCTATTTTTGGTCAATGATATTTTTGCGGGTGGTCTTCCAGCTTTAGGTCACTGTGGCCTTACCAACATGTTCAACTATTCTAGGAACGGCGAGGCAGGGGGGTTATTGCTGCTATAAGCCTATAAGGCTATAACCTCCCTAATAATTTTGCATCCATTTGAGTTTTCCAACAAGCCACTCAATTGCACTCAAACCCTTTATTTGCATGGTTGGTAATACCTCCCGGAATGCAAAAATGCTCTGCTATCCATGTTGCTTCACTTACTAAACCCATCAATCAAGGATATAGCTGTAAATATGCGTTCACAATAGCCATGCATATCCTAAAACTATCCAAGTGTTCGTATGTTTCCCTCTTGCCCATATTCTTCATTCAAATATACATCACAGTACAAACAGAACTATGTTAATATTTCAGAAACTGCTTTCCCGACAACCTGGTTGCAGCAGCATCAGTCTCTGTAAGTGAATAATATTAAAATAGTAAATTGTCGTAGCAGATGAAGAGTCTATCTTCTCCGTATTGTGAAACATTTACTGGTGCTGATGGAGAAAATGAACTTGATTCATTTATCAGCAGCCTGACACACTCATTTGTTATGAAAAGTAATATAACCATGTTTATATATAGCAATTGCTGCTCTTGTGATTTACGTATTATGGTTGCCTAATAGGTACTGAGAATGAGTTTTCTACTTCGAGATGCACTTGAGCTAAACATGTTGTTACACTCACTGTGCACTATGTCAAACGTTCTTAGCCATTTTAAATCTCTTGGTTGTAAAGATAATCTTTGCCATTTCAATTCTCTGCGGTTTTAAAGATAAACTTTGCTGTCTCATAGGTTGAAACAAAATACAAAGAAGTTGACGAAAGAATTTATTTTGTAAACCAGTCAGTAAAGGACATCATGATGGATCCAAAAAACATGTCTGTTTTTCTTTCCAAAAACACAATAAACCCTTGGAGTGTGCATACGATGGAGAAATTCAAGGAAGTAAAGATCATCAAGAAAAAGACGAAGTTTGTTTACGATGGCCAACGATTGTCTTCAAAAATGAACATTCTTGGTATAGTTTGCTTTTCCGTGGCATTTGGCGCCGTACTTAGCCACATGGGTGAATCAGGAAGACCAATGACGGTTTTTTTCACCATTCTACTTGAAATTGTCATGAAACTGGTGACGTTGATTATTTGGTGCGGGAAAGTGGATTGCTTTGAGCATCATTGGATCTGTCATATTTCCCTATACCTATATTTACAGTAAGTCCACTTTTTCTTAGGTATTCTCCTATCGGGATTTGCAGTTTGATTGCTGGAAAGGTAGCCTCAATGGAAAGCATCGGCGACATTCTTGCAAAGCTTGGTCTTTACATGGCAACAGTTATATCAGGTCTATTGATACATGCTCTTATTGTGTTGCCGTTGGGATATTTCATCTTCACGCGTAAAAATCCTTTCAAGTTCATTTATGGACTCCGAGCTGCTCTTTTGACTGCCTTTGGAACAAGTTCGAGGTATGAAAAGTTGCGAACAAAAATTCAATATGTTTTATGTCAAAAAGATTGTGGAAGATTTGGCTAAAGATGTTCACTAGTTGCTGACTTTTCATCAATTATGTCAGGCACATACACAAATATAATAACCGTCGTTCGTGTATGTTTATGTCGATACTTAACTGCACTCATATATGAATGTATATTAAGAATTAATGTGCATATTTCCATCAACATATGAAATAGTAAAATTATCTCGGTTAAGGTTTTTTTGGAATGTATGAATTTATTTTTGTCTATTAGCTCGGCGACATTGCCAGTAACGATCAAATGTCTTGAAGAAAACAACCATATCGACCAACGTGTTTCGAGATTCGTTCTTCCTATTGGTGCAACAGTCAATATGGATGGAACTGCATTATACGAAGCCGTGGCTGCTATATTCATTGCACAGTTAAATGATATTGATCTATCATTTGGAGAGATAATTATTACATGGTAAGCTTTGAGGTCAATTTGTCACTCAAATGATATGCATGCATACATCGCCAAACGATGGTATATACATTTACCATGCTACCTACAAACATATCATCTCCTTACTATGATACATGCATACGCACCATCCCTTACGATGGCCAAGTCCATTAAAGCCAACCAAATACAACATTCAAAGAAGCTGTATTTATAGCTTATGTTTTATTATCGACTTTTCTAGCATTACAGCCACAGCAGCATCCGTTGGTGCAGCGGGAGTGCCTCAAGCAGGCCTTGTTACTATGCTTATTGTCCTTCAAGCTGTTGGTTTACCTGTAAGGGATGTCAGTCTCATCGTTGCAGTTGATTGGTTCCTGTAAGTTAGCATCCAATGTAACTTTATCATATTTTACCTTAATAAATTTGTCTTCCAATGACATCAAAGCTTGCACTGACCATTTTTTACATGGCAAGAGTCAATGCTTCATTGAAAAACACATTGATCAAGTAGTACCTTGAATGTAATAATTTCATCCTGTTCAGTTACATCCTGCACCCTTTGAGCAGTGAGCAGCTTGAGTGCAGTACTTTTATCCTGTTCAAATATTACGTGTATGTATAATAAGTAATGGTCATACTTCCGAGTTTTTCATCTTTTTTGAACCTTATCTGTAGTGATCGAATTCGAACGACTGTCAATGTGCTTGGAGACTCATTTGGCGCAGGAATTGTCGAGCATCTTTCCCGGCACGAAATGAAATCAGTTCCTTACAATCCAGAAGATAACTTATCTGCTGGCTATGTTGCTAACGTGAATGGTGTTACCCCCCTTGATTCAGAAGCGTTTGGTATCACTTCGATCGGAAAAATTGATCCAAAAACTGATACACAATTTTAATACATATCTTGTAATACGTAAGTTATACGATAGTAAATCCTACACAAATACTGTTATGATTGATCATGTTTTTATTTGTTCTGTGTTTTAAGTAATATAGTTTTTAATTCACTTGTATTTAGAGATGTAGTCGATGGTATCATTAAGTCCATTTCTTGATATTGATATGACCATGATCTTGATATTACCAAACAATGATGCACGCCCACGTCGGTTGATGCTCACCATAATACTGATAAAATGTTCTTTTGTATCAGATACCAACATAGCTAAATTGCAAGCCAAGAACAGTGCTGTGTACAGTTGAACGAAAGTCAATTTTACTACTTTCAATTTGCTCGATAGCGACTCCGTAATTTAGATCTTCTTTGTAGAAATGCAACATTTATGTCATAAATAGTACTAAGTTTTCTGTTCACCTCTATTTACCATTTTGAATTTTCACCGCACTGTAAAATTTATGTCCTTTAAATAGGGTTGCTTTAGTTGTAATTAAAGTTTAATTACAACTAAAGCAACCTATTAAAGGCATAAATAATAATAATAATAATAATAATAATAATAATAATAATAATAATAATAATAATAATAATAATAATAATAATAATAATAATAATAATAATAATAATAATAATAATAATAATAATGAAAACAATAGATGTTTTTAATTCAATGAATTTTCATTGACAACGTGCAATCTGGAGAGTGCTGCTTATATTTTGCTCATCATTATTAGCTATTTCTCGTTATAATTATTATATCATTAGTTTAATTAGTTTAATAATTATAGCGAGAAATAGCTAATAATGATGAGCAAAATATAAGCAACCTCTCGAGATTGCACGTGTCAATGAAAATTCATTGATTAAAACATCTATTGTTTTCTATTATTATATTGGCTATGCATGGCTAGGTTCTCAACGAGGCAGCCACAAAACAACTCTCGATCCGTAAGCGTTTCTCTATCAAGAAAATATGGCGCTAAAGTTGCTTGCTCATGGTTTCGTCAAAATTTACTACTTTTTATCGTTATCGGTGTAGCAGCTGGCTTTATCATAGGCTTAACCGTGAACGACGCCGTGCAACACTCAAAAGACCCTTCACCAAAGGAATTAACAATGTACATAGCGTTTGCTGGTGAAATATTTCTTCGAATGTTGATGATGATAATTTTACCACTGATAACGTCCAGTATAATAGTCGCAGTTGCCGTCTTAGACAGCAAGTCAACTGGAAAACTGGGAAAGCGTGCTCTTATTTATTACTTGTCCACGACACTGCTCGCTGTTGTCGTTGGTATTATTTTGGTTTCATCCATCAAACCTGGCGAAAAGGCATCTACTAGGAAACCTAAAGAACAAGCGCACGCTGAAGCTGTTCATTCCATCCTTGATTTAGTAAGGTATAACATGAAAATTCTTCCAAAGTCTTTCTATTAAGTCTCTTGTTCAGATTGTTGTGTATTAGCTAATGATTGTGCGCGTATTGTTTAAGTTTACAAATTATTATTTAAGTGCGAAAATTTGTTGTATGCAGCTTTTATGATCAAACCAAATATGATCAAACTAAATGAAAATGTGCCTAAGGAATAATTTTTCAAGGTTATGGGTTTATATGGGCCATATGGCGGTATTTATCAAAAAACGTTTCAGTACAAACTGTTACTGATTCCCACTATTAATTATATATGCATGCAGTCACACATAATGTTCGTTGAAACTCATCTTACTTTTACATCTTCATCACAATAATATGCAGCATATTAATACGAATGAAAAATTGTAATGCTTTCTTTATATTATATGTGCTCACTGTCAGCTATAAAACTATATATACATAGTTTGTCTAGTGATAAATACACGAATGAATAACCAATAACCCAACTTTCTCTCAATGGGTTGTGGCTGCGGTTTTGCACTTGACTGCTATACTTATTGGAGCTTATAGTAAGTCGACACTTCGTCATCAAAATGGCACAAGATAGCTTATACTGTGATTTTGGGCTGTATATTAAGCTTTCTTTACGCATGTCAGTCTATCAACTATTTTTGGGATATGGTAATTTTTTTCAAATTGTAATTATGTCCATGACGCAGGCGCCACAAGCGCTCAACACAAGCACAAAAAGATCTGCTGCCATATGGGTAGTCAGAGTCACTGTAAAGAAAGCTTGTAATGGTCTATGTTGATAACACAAAAACCAATAATTATCATGCATAAATAGCTAGCATGGTCTTTACCAGGTTGACTCTTGCTCAAAAACATTGATATACATGCACACCTCAAAAAGTGAAACAATACCTGTTTTCAATTTATAATTTTATCGCTTAACGCATTAATAAAGTAAATTGTTTTAACCCAAGAATAAAAATACATGTTTGTAAGTGAAGATTGTCCTGTTTGTAGAGACTGTTGGTTTCTGAGAAGAAATGTTCGTAATGGTAATGACTGATGTTGCAACAACTTTAGAGGTAGTCATCTTTGACTTTGAAAATGACTGCTCCTATAAGACTGTTGAAAAATGAAACGTCAGACAACACCAACACGAACATTCCTTCTCAAACTCTAATACCCTGAGTGGGCGATCTATATCTACAAACATATCGCATTAAACTGTAAAATTACAGTGTTGACAATTTTCTGTTACTCTACATAGAAACTGCTTTCCGGACAATATTGTTGGTGCTGCATTTCAATCTGTGAGTACACCAATAAACCTATATAAATAATTGAAATATACCTATAGTTATGCTTTATAAATAAAATATATCATGATTGTATATGGATTTATGCAATTATTTCTTTACCAGACATCTACAAAATTTATAAAGAAACATAAAGGATTTGAATTTGTGAATAAAACATCAGACAACTATAAAAACTCGTTGAAAAATCTTACTGAACTGTTGAAAGATGAATTTGTAAACCCATGGAGTGTTTCAAACGAAAAAAGCGAATTTCAAGTCATTAAAAAATCAGGTTCATATTACGAATATGATGGTCTCGAAAAGAAAGATCGATTGAATATACTTGGAGTTTTAGTATTTTCTATTATGTTCGGTGTCGTCCTTAGTAAGATGGGCGAGCAAGGGAAACTGATGACCGAATGGTTCACTGTTTTGCTAGAAGTGACAATGAAGTTAGTGGAGATCATTATGTGGTATGACATCGTCGTATAATTATAGCCTGATCACTTTTATTCATAGATGGAACAACATATACTCTTTTATTGAGTGTTACATGTTTAGGAAAGTATTCCTTCATTATGATTTCAGGTTTTCTCCAATTGGTATCTGCAGTCTCATAGCAGGAAAACTGGCAGGAATGGAGAACATAAAAGATAATCTTGAAGGTCTTGGAATGTACATGATGACGGTTATCGTTGGACTTTTCATACATGCTTTTATCACATTACCCATAATATACATCGTTGTTGTGAGAAAAAATCCAATTCCTGTATTTTTCGGAATGTCAAATGCCTTCCTTACAGCGTTTGGAACATCTTCAAGGTTAGTAACTTTCTCTATATGTAACACTAATGGATGACATCATCTGATAAAGTAAATTTTTTGCTTCCGGTGTTTAAACGCTGATAAGTTTTCATAGCAACATTTTAATTTTGTAAAAAAAATTTAAACGTAAAAAATGAAATGCTCATTTTTAGGAAAATATATCGTCTTTACCCAATTATAACTATAGCTACTTATTCTTTTTTATTTTAAATGCCCATTTTAAGTGCAATAATCATCTTTCCCTTAACTGTACATACTGTTGTGTTTATATCAACTGCTCATTTTAAAAGCTTGAAATAATCGCTTCTCCCTATGCTATTTATACTTATTGTGATGTTTGTGTATGTCAACTACTTATTTTGAGAGAAATTACTGTCTTTATCCTCTAATTATACTATTTCTTATCATTTTAAAATAGATAATTTTCTTTCCCCTAACCATATTTTTTCTTATGTTTATGTCAACTACTTGTTTTAAGAGAAAGATTAATGTCTTCCTCATTGCCAACTATATATATACTTATTATTGCTAGCGCTGCAACAATGCCTGTGACAATTAAATGTCTCGAAAAAAACAACAACGTTGACCCTCGGATTGTACGATTTGTTATTCCTATCGGAACGACTGTTAACATGGATGGAACCGCCTTGTACGAGGCTGTTGCTCCGATTTTTCTTGCTCAACGCTATTATGGTGGATCTGTTGACTTGGGAAAAACATTTCTTGTGTGGTAATTTTACACAAATTATTGCTTTGAAGCTTTGCTGTGCTTTCATGTATATTCTGTCTTTAGTATAACTGCAACAGCTGCATCAATAGGCGCGGCTGCCATACCATCTGCAGGTCTGGTCACAATGATATTTGTATTGCAAGCGATTGGTCTTCCACCCGATGAGATTGCTTTGATCGTGGCAGTTGATTGGTTCCTGTATGTTTTAAAAATAATATTTTATACTGGGAAATTTACTTCAGTTTTTAAATTTGGGTGTGCAAAAATAAAAGGAGGAATACTGGTTGATTTTATTTCTTAATTGGTCTTTTTAAACATATCAAATTTACAAATCCTCTCGTTTCTAACTTTTTGCGCAGTCATATTTTTTCAATTTCTTGAATTATTGCCTAATACTGCTATTTTGCCCACTGCTGTGTTTTGTATAGTGTTGCTGAAGACAATCGACCAATCAAATCGACTCAATAAATGCTTAATATGGCTAACATGATGTTAACAATATGATGTTTGACAAATTTCAGAATTATATCAGTTCTATTCTCGATTCTAAAAAATAACTTGGGCATAATAGTTAGCAACGTAACAAAATATATATCAACAACATTGAATGTATAATCATGCTTTTTCACGATTTGTATTATTTAGTCTTATTTAGCTATATAAACTCCTAATATGGGTTGAAACAATTTCAATTCATTTTGACATACGAAAGCTTATTTTTTATTGAATAAAAAGTGAGAAACTTTGAAAGCTAGGCTATTACTCTCCACTACTTACTCAAACTGAAGGGATGCATGTTTCAATACTCAACTTTTCGATCCATGCCCAGTATAAATTTTCATCATCATTTTTTTAAGGAAGCATATTTCCTAATTTCTCTTTACAATTGTGATTAACAGAGATCGTGTTCGTACGACAGTGAATGTTTGGGGCGATTCCTTGGGAGCTGCAATAATTGAGCATATTTCAAAGAAAGATCTACTTGCTGCGGATTACAATAAAGAGCTTTCTAATCGTCAAACTCGTGCGAAGGATGAATTAACACTCCTCGATAATACAACGGATGAAATTACATACATGTGACAGTTATTTGAGTTATAATTAAGATGATGGCCCTGAGGCTTTGAATGTGTTTCTTGAATCGTGTTTGTCTTGTGTTGCAAGTTGTGGTTTGTCGAGAGAGCTTCGTTATGAAACGGAGTGAAAGCTTTCTTTTTGTTTTTCAATTAAAGAAAAGCTGTTGAACGGATACTCAAAGTCATAATACTTTTTTTGATGCAGTTTTATATTTCCTTATTTCGAAAGAAATTCGTTTGTGTCTTATGATTTGTCATTGGTAAGTCTTTTGATTTGACATTTCTGCATGCATGTTGCGGACGTGTGCAACCTCAGAATGATTTGATTCACTCTTAGTAGCTGAAGGTGATCATTTTTACGTTGAAACAAACATTGAAAATCATCCAATCATTTCTGCATTCCAGTCACTGATTCCAATACGAGAATTTTTTCTTAGCTTGGAAATGGCGTAGTATGGCCGAGCTCGTTAATCCGGAAATGATGTCAAAGTGCTCTTTTTCGCCATATATGAGAGTATGACTCAGTAGACGTCTTTGGTTGCGCAGTATGTTTTATCTATTGTGAAATCAACACCTTGCTCAGACAACAATTTTCCCGGTCAAAACATTAGCTCGTTAATTGCAGCAAACAAGTATTTTGATATATTCATGCTACATTCTTTACACAATTTATCATTTTCCACTATCTTTGAAGAAAATGTCTCTGAAAACCATTATGGAACGCCTTATGGCAAATTTACGCCTGTTGATGATTCTTGTTGGTGTAGCGGTTGGTTTTCTTGTGGGAATATTGGTAAACGACGCCGTGCAGCACTCGGACGATCCTACACCGAAGGAATTAACAATGTATATATCGTTTCCCGGCGAAATATTTCTTCGCATGTTATCGATGATAATTTTACCTCTGATAACGTCCAGTGTCATAGTCGCTGTGGCCGTCTTAGACAGCAAGTTAATCGGAAAATTAGGAATACGGGCTTTTATTTACTACATTTCTACAACACTCCTCGCTGTGATCGTAGGTATCATTTTGGTTTCATCCATCAAACCTGGCGTATCAGATTTTGACGGAAAATCTAAAGAGCAAGTGCATGCTGAAGCTGTTCATTCTATGCTTGATTTAATAAGGTATAAGAAAAAATTCCTTCCTGTTTTACTTAGAGCCCGTCGTTTTTGTATCGTAAAAGTTTTAGCAACAGCTCTGCAATAGGCTAGCGCCTGTGCTACTGGATGGCCATAGTACAATATAAACTTTTTTTATGGTGACCGACGAAACACTCGGTTTGATGCAAATATTATGACACGTCAAAGATCAAAGGTGGAAAACATTTCATTAATGCAAGGCCTTGACTATCATTCATCCATCATGCGCTCAACTTGTTTTACAATTTCACCTATTGACGTAATATTGCAACTGTTGAAGTAATTGAACTATTTCAGGTAAAAGCTATAAGCGCAAAATCTTGTTGCATTCATTGCATTTTGAAGTCAGTAATAACATGTTTCAGCTGGAAAAATTGAACAAACTGCCTACGAGTTAGTTAGGTAGACATGCCTAAATTATATAAAAACGAACTAACTCCGCTGTATTGCTTTGAATAGAAACGGTTTTCCGGATAATATTGTTGCTGCAACATTTCAATCAGTAAGTACTGCTGACCCTAATTTTGAAATATGTTCTGTGTTGATGAATATTTGCTTCACTATTTGCATTCCTATGCATAATGATCTTGAGCTTATATGTCTCTTAAAATTAACCAGACATCCACAAAGTTCAAACAGAAATCTCGAGGGTTCAAATTCACGAATATATCATCAAATGATTTCAAAAACTCTGCAAGAAATCTAAGCAAATTATTAAAAGATCGATTCATCAACCCGTGGAGCGTCTTGGACAAGCAAAATGTTTTTCAAGTCATCGAAGAGTCGGGTTCATATTACGAATATGATGGTCTTAAAAAGAACAGTCGATTTAATTTAATTGGAATTTTGGTATTTTCTGTGGCATTTGGCGTCGTCCTTAGTAAGATGGGCGAGCAAGGAAGACTAATGACGCAATGGTTCACTATTTTGCTAGAAGTGACAATGAAAATGGTGAACATTGTTATATGGTAAGAAAAATAGTATCCTAGTGTATTGTGTTGATCTGTCTTCTAAACTTCGTGTGAAAATAAACTTAAGTTGCTTTAAGGTTTTCTCCTATTGGAGTTTGCAGTCTCATAGCAGGAAAACTGGCAGGAATGGAGAACATAAAAGATAATCTTGAAGGTCTTGGAATGTACATATTGACTGTTATGGTTGGACTATTCATTCATGCTTTTATTACATTACCCATAATATACATTGTCATTTTAAGAAAAAATCCAATTCCTATGTTTTTTGGAATGTCAAGTGCCTTGCTTACGGCGTTTGGAACATCTTCAAGGTGAGTATTTCTATAACTGCATGAAAGCAGATACATAGGGTGAACAAAAAGGTGTCACCAAGAATTATACACGGTTACCTAAAGACATCAACAAATCACTTGATGGTGAAGAAACTATATTTTAGGTTAATTTACGCATTTTGGAAATGAAAGCTTATGAAATGTATTTGACTGTTTGTGCGTACTCCAACATGAAAATGACCCCAAACATAATGCTTGAATCTGTTTAAAATATCTTGAAAATGAAAAGGTTTGTGTGATGCAGTGACCAATCCTAGTTTACCGATTTAAACTTAATCGAAAACTTGTAGGTAGACCGAAATCATTTGACAAGAAACTGAAAACCAATAAGTGACGATGAGCTATTTTAAATGCTGAAAAATTTATAGAATGAATAACCAAAGAAGTTTGCTAAGCCATAATGCGTTGCTGTATTCCTTGCAGATTCATGACTGCATCATTATATTCCTGCTGTTTCTTAACACTTGTTTTTCTTAATTACTTAAGATCAGTGAAGATTTTTTACCTCATTTCTGCATATTTTCTAAATTCGACAAGTAGCAACCCTTAATGTTAATTTCCATTGCGGTTAATATTTTTCCACCTCGTGCATGTAAGTTGTTGTCTTGCAGAGATACTGTAAGTTAAAAATTATTCTTGTTGGTATAAAATTGCACTTGTTTATAGATATTTCATATGATTTTTACATTAACATGATTTACTGAATAAAAGTATGGCTGGTTATATAGTACAACAAAAATTAAAGTTTTGTTAAATTATGTTGATGTCAATGTCACCGTTTAACTATGAATTTCAAGGTTCTCTTTTAAATTAAAGCGCTGCAACAATGCCAGTCACGATAAAATACCTCGAAGAAAACATTAAAATTGATTCGCGGATTGTACGATTTGTTATCCCAGTTGGGACAACTGTCAACATGGATGGATGCGCTCTGTATGACGCTGTTACGCCTATATTTCTTGCTCAACGCCATTTTGGTCGTTCTGTTGACTTGGGAAGACCTTTCTTGTGTGGTATTTGTGCAATATTTGACAATTTTACTTTGAGCTATAAAGATTGCAGAAACGAGGCCCCCTTTCAGTTTCTCAATGGCTTTTTGTATTCAATTTCAGTATAACTGCAACACTTGGATCGCTTGGCACAGCTGGAATACCATATGCACGTTTGGTTACAATGATCGTCATACTGCAAACTTTTGGTCTCCCTAGTGATGATATTGCTTTGATCGTGGCCATTGATTGGTTTCTGTATGTTGTGCAACTATTCATGTCATTTTTCCACTTTTCATAATACTTGTCGCATATATATATATATGTAGTGATGTTGAAAAAAAGCACGAAAACTACAGATTCATCCCGACAAGCCTGTTTCGTGATTGCTCACTCTTTAGGGACTAACATATATAACCAATAATCCACCCGCTAATCCAATTAGACGCTCTAAGCGTTTACAAGCTAAAAGCAACTGTAAATAGATAAGTTCCTCATTCTGGTGAAGGCTCGAAGCACCGAGTTGAAAGCTTAACAGAATCATTTTATACAATCCGGAGAAACTTTTATTTTCATACACACACACACATATATATATATAACACTGTAAAACTGATTGGTTAAAATAACCATATGATTGGTTAAAGCAACCATAAAATTGGTTAAAGTGGTTAAATGCATCGGAGGTAACCAATTTTTATGGTTATTTTAACCAATCAGTTTTTACAGTGAACTGACAATTTTAATAATTAAATGCTACCACGCATGTTCCATTTACTACTGCAGGCCAGTTATGTTATTATTAACATATCTAACATCGCAAAGTAAAACAGTCCACAACAGAATTTCAAAGTATCATTTGATCATTTGACGTCAATTTATATAGAGACCGTTTTCGTACTGCAGTGAATGTTTTGAGTGATTGCGTGGGAACGTCTGTTGTAGAATATTTATCAAGTGAAGATCTCAAAGCTATGGATCGCGGTGAAATTGATCCTCCTTGCATTGATGAAACAAACCGGGTGTCACCACAAGATGATGCTAAAGATGCACATTCATGCATGTACTGACCGTATATCACGGGTTTGAAACTTTTTTGTAAATGCAACATTGTCATGCAGGTTATGAAATATATATCCTCGTTATGTATACCATAATTTTTTCGATAAAATTTAGCATGTTTTTTATGGTATGCAAATTATTAAAGGAAATATTGTGTTTATGTGAGTGTCTTTAGAGCTATACTTATCCGCAACAACCTTGCCGTCTGACTGAAGGTAACGGCATATACCACTGGGCTCACATCTAGTGAAGTGCAGTGTTTAAGAATGCGAGTTGACAAAAAATCGTAGCAAAATATCTTTCAATTAATTCCAGTAGGCAATTTTCTCGATCACAACCTTTTGTTATTGTCTACTTCATTTTGCTGCATTTTCATTTATACTGTCATTATGCATGTATTAAATTTCTTGTCAGTATGAGTTGTCGAAAAGAATGCGTGATTTAACCAGAAATCTTCTTTTCTTTTGAACAATATTAACTTGGGCTCTCTATATTATTGTTCTCTAATGAACATGACTTGTTCAAAACAGTTTACACATGAATTTAGCAATACCATTAATTACCAAATTTTGTATTCGAAAACAAATGCTTACATTATGCATCTGTAACGTCAGCTGTATAACCTTTCTCTTTATGCATATACGAGCAGATGAATAATTGGAGTCGGTGCTGGCATGTAAATTTTTTTGTGACTGGTAAAATGCCTCACGTAAAGCTTAGAAAAAACCCACAGCCTGATTAGTTTGTTTTAAAACAGGGGTTTGAAAGTTTAACATCTCGACAAACACCGATGGTGGTATATTGTTCCTTTATTTGGATATAATTTCTGTGTTTGTAGTGCAGCAAGCTCAGTTGCAGATTTGGGGTAAGCGAATGTAAATTACAAAAGCTCAGTTTTAAATATTTTTAGTTTTGAAAGTACTTAAAAAAAACATTTCTATTTGCCCTAAACGAACCTCTGCCGCTTGGTAGAACATCGAAGATTCCCAGAGAAAGTATTGATCACTTTCTATAATGCAATTCATGCAATATTAAAATACTAATGATCTACAATGTATAATAATGGGGACATATAATATCAAATAATTTCTGATACACCGAAACATAATATTAAAAGCATCAAATGTTCAAGTGCGTGTATTAGGAAACTATATGCATACGTGGAAATGGACTGTTAGGTTAAACATTTCCTTAAGTTAACTTCTTTATAGACACGTGAACATTTTATGGAACTTTTACTGCATGCTATTATATGTCAGTCAGTCGAGTCAGTCAGTCGAGTCGAGCACATGTAACGCTATGGTGAACTTATAATAAAATTGAACTGTATTAGCTTAATAGTGTGATTTATTCGTTACCACCATCATGACCTCAACATGGACCATCAGATATCTAACTGTTGTTGATATATATAAGAATATAACACATACCACTCTGCAAGATGCAATAATACTAAATTGTATTATATGAATTTCATAATTAGCTATCATGGTAGCTAAGTTAGTGATGTAAATGCTTTGTGGGGGAATAACAGCAAAGTAAATTAAGCAGAGGGAGCAATAAAAATTGAAAATTCCAATACGAGCTTGTTTTTTTAACACGAAACACAAATTTTAGCGGCTTTTGATGACGGCTTTGCATAAACTGGTTCAATTAGAAATCATTTGATGGACATGTGAAAGGCGTACGTGCATGCATACTAAAGATAAACAAATCACATTCAATGCATGCCTTTGATTGTGGAATTTCAATATTTTTGAAAACGTTATAACATCCTATCATCACTATCTTCATTTTCATAAAATGAAACTATGGTTCTGTTTTCAGGTTATCAAATATGTTACTTCCAAATACAATTTCCGTTTTTATTCATCCTATTATGTGTTAATAAATGCATTGATTTTGATTAAAAAAAGTTGTCAAATTGTTCTTGAATTTGTAGAACGGTTGAAAGAACAGGAATAAAAAACGAAAACTTATTAAAATGCGGGTTTTATCTTATTACTGATTTCGATGCAAGAATGCAGGACAAAACACTCGGCGAATTATGTAAAATCGATTGCGTAATTTTGACAACTCTTATCTTTAACACACTTTGATATAACCGGCTTATTGACAAAATGGAAATCACTTGATGGATTGATAAAAATCATTAGATACAAAGAGATAAGACCAATAATGTTCTTTATCTTTTTTATTGTTACATTGGACAATAATTATTGATCAACACTATCTTCATTCCTAAACTATGAAATTAATGAAACTATACAGCGATTGCCTTCGTTTGTAAATCTTAACACATTTTTACATGCAAGATACGGGACTCGCTGTCGAAAGATATTTCATTATCGAGATTAATAACGTTTTGTAGGAAAAGTTTTAATCAGGAGCGTAGGCAGGATTTAAAATAAACGGGGAGGAGTCACTTAAAACGTGCTGTAAAAAGTAAACCATATGGCTATCAATATAAAATGTCACAAAAAAATACTGGGGAAATTGTTCTCGATGCCCACCCCTGACTACGCCACTGCTAATATATATAATGCATGATTAATCTGCTTGATATCAAAGGGAACATTGCCGTATCGAAGCTTGAAATGAGCAATTCCTTCAACACATCTTTTTGCTTTGAAAACATATAGTTAAAATTACACTATATATGGAAATCGGTTAAATTATTCAATCTGTTATTGAAGCACATAATCTTTCTTGGCATATCGTCGTTCACTTTTTCTCATTTAGCTGGCAAAGTTTGCGATTAATGCTTCACTCAGGTTTCTCAGTTTCAACTTCACAGTTTCCTGCCATATCATCACCTGATGTGACTGTATTTACGCATGCGCTGTCTCCTTCATCTTCAATGGTGATTGCAACAGAATTTTCATAATCCTCGGTAACGGTTTTGTTTGTTGAATTTTTACTGCAGAGTTCACCTTCCTCGGTTATATTAACAACTGCTGTGCCGTGTTTTTCCTCGTTCTCCGAGACCTCCTCCACTGGCTCTAAGTTGAACTTGACACTTCCTTGCGATGTCTTTCTTCTTCTTTTAAACGAGGAACTTTCTTGTTTGTTTACAAATTGTTCCAAATGGTTAGCAAGCTCGACTTGTGAAAAACCCGCACAGACTTCATTAACACTACTTGCGCTAACTCTACCACTGACGATATTTCTGCTACAAACGCTATTTCTGCTACAAGCACTAATTCTACTGTTCTTTCTTGACGTCTTATTGAAAGCGATTATTTGAAGTTCGTCTTTTGAGAAATTTTCGATAACGATGCAACCAATGACATTCAACCAAATATTTATCGGGGTCGCAATGCGATCTCTGTAATTAATACAAACATTAAAAAATGCATCACACATCACTTTTTGTACAAATTGTGCCATATACATATAGGAAATGAAAAAACAATTGACAATGCATTTCTGTTAAATGAAGTAGTTAGAGGATAGCACTTCTGTAAGATAGATCATATTTTTACAGCCTAATTAAATACACGGATAAAAATTCGTAAATTGCACTTACATCAACCAGTCTGTTGCCACAATAATTCCAATATCAGCTGAAGGAATTCCGATGATCGTTAAGACTACACTTTGAACTGCAATAGGTGTCGAAGCAGGTATAGGCGGAGCAGCTAGGGTTGCAATCGTCGAAGATAAACTGTCAATAAAAATATACAAGCGTTTAAAAAGTTATGTATACACACAGCACATATAATTGTTGTATATTTACAGTGATTTATGAAATGTTTATAAAAGACACAAGTTGTTTACTTACCATATGAGGATACAAGATGTAATTGTCATAAGGTTGCTATGAGTAGTCTGGATGATGAAAATAGCTGCTAAAGCGATATAGATTGCAGTGGTTGGCACGTAAGTTATTGTACCAACGGGAAGTAGAAACCGTGCGAAATTTTTCTCTACCAAATTGTTTTTCTGAAAGCTGTCCAAAGTGACTGGAATTGTTACTGAGCTATACATACATAAAGAACAAAAATAAGTTAATTGCTTGATTAAGAATAGATCGATCGATGCACTTATACTTTTTAACATGATTATATGCACTTTATTCGCTGAATTGTTTGAGTTTACATTTATATGATTTAAGTGGTAAATGGTAAGTGGTAAATTATAATGATCCTGTCTTCTAACAACACTTGTTAAGAAAGTTGAAATCGCTTTTCCCCACAAAAATCTTTCGTTCATTTAAAGAGTCTTTACTGACCTTGAAGCCGTTCCTAAACCCATAAGTAATGCTTGGGATATTACACGAAAAAGTTGGAAAGGATTTTTTCTTTTTATGATTGCATAAATAATCGGAAGGACAACAAATCCATGAAGCACAAAAGTGATAAGCAAAGCACCCAGGTACATTCCAAGCCTCTCTGTCGTTCCTGTTATATCTTCCATTCCAGCCAAATTGCTTGCGATAATGCTTCCAACGCCAATAGGTGACAACCTTAAAGTGTTTTGAAATCAATTATGAAATATGCCTTTCTATTGAGCACATTATAGTCAGGGCAAAAGATATGTCTTTCAGAATCTTTATTTTGAATGCAGACGGTTTACCGTACTTAATTCATGCATGTATCCAATGTCCATTATTGGCCTCTCTATCACTTACCATACAAGAACATCAACCAGTCTCGTAGTTACTTTAAGTAAACATTGAAAGAAATCTGCTATAGGATTTCCTTTCATTTGAAGACCACTGAGAGCTATGCCGAACGCAATGGAAAGAAACACGATGCCCATTAGATTAGGAGAAGGATATTTCACTTGGCCGGCATATTCTGTCATGACATTTCCATCTTTGATAATCACGATAGACTCTGGCGATACACTCAATGGATTTATCGTTTCAGCATTGAGAAAATTTGACATATTTTCAGGTGATTTCCTGATCCAGTTTGTGGAGACATTTAAGAACTTGTGGCTCGTGACTTTTGTAGCGAATTTTGTTCCAGTCTATAAGTGCATAATTTACACGCATTAATTGTTTAATTTTATAATGAGTCGAAGGTCAATATCAATGAATGATATGATATATGCTGGTGGCTCGTGCTGGTTAATGTTCATTATACATAGAGTACTTACGGATGCAAAACTTGCTTGTAAAATGTTGTCCGGGACCATATTTCTAAAATGAACATTACACTTACTTTAAAGATTATAACGTGATAACTTTTTGAGCTGTATAATTGAAACATAAACAATTGAAACATGTCCAACATCCTAATATAAAAGTTTACTGGTTATGAGAATATGCAAACAAGTACAAAAATTAGTGAGTTTCTTTTCTAACCTTAGCATGTCTAGAATAGCGTAAACGGGACTTGAACCAGCTGTCGATGAGGAAATATCTTCATCTATTTCTTCTGATTCACCAGCCTTAGATTTGATCATGATTCTTCCAATAGTAACCGCCATACCTGTACCAATGGCTGTGGTTAGCCAGAAGTACATTGCTGCTCGTTTTCCAATAGATGCTGCAGCCCGTTTATCAATTGTGGTCACAGACGTAATGACACTGGATGCTATGAATGGTACTACAACCAGCATCAACATTCGAAGAAATATTTCCCCAGGAAAACCGATAAACATCGCACAGTCTTTTGGAGTGAATTTCGTTGATTGCTTTACTACGGGGTTGAGAGATATTCCAATTATGATTCCTAATATAACTCCAAGTAGCAGTAAGAGAAAGAGAATGTTTTTAAGAACAAATTTTGAAAAAGACCTGATCATCTTAAAGGCTTGCTTCATTTTGTAAAAATTTTCTTCGTAATAATGCTTTTTGATTTTTGAACTATACGTGCGTTCCACGACGAGTTTTGAACACTCCTAATATATGGCGTGCCGCTCTTCCTTTTATTGCATGATCTTCCAATCAATTAAAAATCAAGCTGAGCAAAAGAACAATGCGGTTTATCTAATTGACATAAATAATTGTAGTAAATTACCAATTCTAAACATAAAGATACAACAAAATGAGTAAATATGAGTAAATATTTTTAAAATCTATTCTATCTAAAATTTGAAGATGCTTTGCCGTTTTTCATCTAGCGCAGCAGAATAGAATGCAGTATATTTCTAATTTCTTCATACGTTTATCAAACGGTTATCCTTCTATAGTCTTTTGTGGATACATACTGTGTTTAACATAAACACAGTTGCTTTGAAGCTTGAAATGAAATAATTAGAGACTAACTTTGCACATACAGGAACTTCAAGACATTCTATATGTACAGCTATACTTGTATTTATTACCTCTAATATACAACAATATACACTAACTATATGTTTTCTATATATATATTATTTATTTAAAGAATTAGCACGTAATTCATTGTCACGTCTTCATGACAATGATACTAAATTCTCCAAACAATGCAATTCCCGGTATTAGAGAAAGAAGGTTGTATTAAACAATAATATATTTTATGCCTATAACTTAAGTAACAGAAATCCGGGCGTGCATTAGAATACCTGTGGATAGGAATACGATGTGATCACATATTGTGTGGACGAAGATGTTTTCAATGAAAGTTGCAGACTCAAAAGTATCCGGATACGCAAAGGACGAGACGAATTCAAAAAAAAACCTTCGGTAATTCGGTTATCAGAAATTTGCAATGTTTATTTGTTATGACATCACGGAACGGTCAGAACCCGCTGTCGATGCATGAGGATATAGAAGTCAATTGCAAGGTTCTCGCATTGAAAGACAACTGCCACTCACAATTTAATGCAATGATTATGGCATGATTTTTAATTGAAACATTGAAACTATCATATTTATTAACACCCAGCTCAAGGTACATTAATAAAATAGATATTTGCAACTTGGAAGACGTGATTCCTCGAGCTTAGATCGCAAAGGTAAATTGCAATTAAAATTTAAATCATGGTTACCATAGTGATGGCTTAAGTAATCCTTTTTTTAATTTATCCATAATACGTGCAGATAAAAAATTTTGGTCTGTGCTCACACGTACAGTTTTCTAGACGTCACAGTCTCATTTGTTTTTGTCCTGCGCAGAGCCATGACAGGCTTGTAAGCCTCTCTATAGTTAGATATCATATTCTCTAAGATGGCATTACTATAGCCGCTGAACACGTCTTATGTAAAAAATGTTTAAAATACTATCTAAAATTGCAAAATTCTTTGTCGCTTTTTCTTCTAATGTAGTACAATAGCAATATTTATCTATAGCTACATCTCAATTGTGTACAACTATCCTAGTGTTTTCCATCGACACCTACAGTGTTTGTTGTTTAGCTCTACAGAGTTAATCGTTGCAAAATTATCTTTTAACTTTTTAATGAGATAAACATTTCCTCTTTAGCTGTGACATGCCAGTACGTCGTTGAATGTTGTCCATCTGATTTTCAGAGCATTATCATTATTCATTTCTTTAAAAAATTTTAGTTTTCCCAGTGGGTGCGCTGCACATAGCAAAATGTGCACAGCAGGACTACATAAGCCGACTGTCTATGTTAATGTAGAATACTTTCTATAGCTACATTAAGAGCTGAAATACCGCATATAAACTCCAGACAATAAAGGATTTTTTGTTTTTTCGAGACGTGACCACTGGACGTGACTAGGAAAATGGCTTTGCGAATGTTGGGTGACAACCATCATGAGGTCGCTTGCATTTTGGAATATCAAATTTGTGTTTCCAAATTTTTGCATTTATCTTTAAGTGGAGATTTTTAAATAGCCAATTTATATTTCTGTTTGTTAATATATTAAATTTGTGTTTAGTGTTTTTGTCAAGCGTGACGAGATGATTTAACTGTTTTACCATAACAGCAATAAAGTAAATGGTTTGAACCCGGGAGTATCGTTACATGTAAGTAAATGTAGATCGTCCAGGTTGGTATAGTCCTGAAAAGGACTGTTTTTGTTGTTGTTGACTTAGTCAGGACGATACCAACCTGGACGATCTACATTTACAAACACATAACAGCAATTATATCATCTTCGCCGCGGTCTCCTCCACAATCATGGCTTTAGTATATTACTTTTCTTTTTATGCGTGCAAAATGAGCAATTTGGATCTGTGTTTGCATGTAAATTTTTTGGTGACTTTTGAAAGGCCTCGACGTATAGCTAACTAAAAACAAACCCTAAAACCACCGATGATGACATATTACTCCTTTATTTCGACATCTTTCTTCTGCTTATTTAGGGCAAGCCAATGTAAATGACAATACCTCAATTTTAAATATATTTACTTTTGAAAATACTTTAAAAAGCATTTACATTAGCCCTTAACCAACTTCTGCCGCTAGTTAGAGTATTGAGGATTCCCGAAGAAAGCGTAGATCGATTTTGGTTATACTGTTTGATATCAAAATACTATCGATCTAAAATTTATGATAATAGTGATATAACATAGAATCATTTCTAATGCACTAAAACATTACAATAAAAACATCAAGTGTTTAAAGTGCATGTGTTAGGCAACTGTATATGTGGAAATATACCATCTGATGTCAAACTGTCGTCGATATAAATGTAAATTGTATAATACATACCTCACAGCATGGTGCAATAACATCATACATAATTAAACTACATCATGATGAAGGGAAAATAGCCCTGACGAAGCTTTAAAGCTTTTCATATGAAAGCAATTCTTTTAATACATACTGATTCTTTCAAAACATATTAATTTTAAAGTAAATTATAATCTGTCATTGAAACACATCAAGGCACATTGTCGTTCATTTTTTCTCATTTAGCTGGCAAAGTTTGCGATTAATGCTTCACTCAGGTTTCTCAGTTTCAACTTCACAGTTTCCTGCCTCATCATCATTAGATGTGACTGTACTGACGCATGCGCTGTCTCCTTCATCTTCAATGGTGATTGCAACAGAATTTTCATAATCTTCGGTAGCGGTTTTGTTTGTTGAATTTTCACTGCAGAGTTCACCTTCCTCGGTTATATTAACAACTGCTGTGCCCGTGTTTTTTTCCTCGTTCTCCGAGACTTCCTCCACTGCCTCTAAGTTGAACTTGACACTTCCTTGCGATGTCTTTCTTCTTCTTTTAAACGAGGAACTTTCTTGTTTGTTTACAAATTGTTCCAAATGGTTAGCAAGCTCGACTTGTGAAAAACCCGCACAGACTTCATTAACACTACTTGTGCTAACTCTACCACTGACGATATTTCTGCTACAAACGCTATTTCTGCTACAAGCACTAATTCTACTGTTCTTTCTTGACGTACTATTAAAAGCGATTATTTGAAGTTCGTCTTTTGAGAAATTTTCAATAACGATGCAAGCAATGACATTCGACCAAATATTCATTGGAGTCGCAATGCGATCTCTGTAATAGAAATATTGAAAAATGCATCACACATCAATTTTTGTGCACATTGAAAGAACAATGAAATGTCCATGTATAAATATATATATATATATACAAAGTGTATAACAATGTGCCCTCCAAGCTATCACCATAGTAAAATGGTGACTCCTGCACTTGGGACACAGCACGTACGGGTTACACATTGTATGGAATGTATTGTGGATTCACCACAGCGCTCAAAACTATATAGGTGAGCATTGCATAAAGCGAATGCGGTGAACGTCTCTTTGTGAGACTCTCTACGCAATCCGAGAGCGCTCAAACTGCGCAAGCGAGCGTAATATATATATATATATATATGAAGTTTATATTTGATGATTCTCCGTATAAAACAGTGCTTGATGCCCGAGAGCAGAGCGTAAATGCTATATATATATAAATGACAAAACAATTGACCAATTGACCATGCATTTTCGATAAATGAAGTACAGAAAGCGCTTCTATAAGATAAATCTTCTATAAGATAAATTTTTTACTGCATAATGGAACGAAAATTTTGGATAAATTGCACTTACATCAACCAGTCTGTTGCCACTATAATTCCAATATCAGCTGAAGGAATTCCGATGATCGTTAAGACTACACTTTGAACTGCAATCGGCGTCGCAGCAGGAATAGGCGGAGCAGCTAAGGTTGCAATCGTCGAAGATAAACTGTTAATAAAAATATACAAGCGTTTAAAAAGTTATGCATACACACAGCACATATAATTGTTGTATAACTACAGTCATATATGAAATGTTTATAAAAGATACAAGTTGTTTACTTACCATATGAGGATAGATGATGTAATTGTCATGAGGTTGTTATGACTAGTCTGGACGAAAAAAACAGCTGCTAAAGCAATATAGATTGCAGTGGCTGGCACGTAAGTGATTGTACCAACGGGAAGAAGAAACCGTGCAAAATTTTTCTCTACCAAATTGTTTTTCTGAAAGCTGTCCAAAGTGACTGGAATTGTTACTGAGCTATATTCACGAAGAAACAAAACCAATTAGTGCTTTACACAATACATCAATCGATCGATGCTCTTTTAATTATTAACATGATTATATGTATTTTATTCAGTGAGTTGTTTAGGTATACATTTATTATTCAAACACAAAACCCAGGGCGGATCTAGGATTTTTCAAACATCAGTCGCTCGACGGATTTGACATACTCTAGATCCGCCCCTGCAAAAACCTATGCTGTTTTGAAATAACGTGATCCCGCCTTACAGTTTGACAGCACTTTTCAAGAAAGTTGAAATCACTATTTGCTCCAAACATCTTTCGTTCGTTTAGAGAATCTATACTGACCTTGAAGCCGTCCCTAAGCCCATTAGTAATGCATGGGATACAGCACGAAAAAGTTGGAAGGGATTTTTTCTTTTTACGATGGCATAAATAATTGGAAGGACAACAAATCCATGGAGCAAAAAGGTAACAAACGAAGCTGCCAGGTACATTCCAAGCCTCTCTGTCGTTCCTATTATATCTTCCATTCCAGCCAAATTGCCTGCGATAATGCTTCCAATGCCAATAGGTGACAACCTTAAGGTGTGTTGAAATCAATTATGAAATATGCCTTTCTATAACATAAATTGAGCACATTATAGTCAGGGTAAAATATATCGCTTTCAGAATCTTTATTTTGCATGCAGATGGTTTATAGCAATTTTATTATTCATGCATGTATCCAATGCCCATTATTGGCCTCTCTATCACTTACCATACAAGAACATCAACCAGTCTCGTAGTTACTTTAAGTAAACATTGAAAGAAATCTGCTATAGGATTTCCTTTCATTTGAAGACCACTGAGAACTATGCCGAACGCAATGGAAAAAAACACGATGCCCATTAGATTAGGAGAAGGATATTTCACTTGGCCGGCATATTCAGTCATTACAATTCCATCTTTGATAATCACGATAGACTCTGGCGATACACTCAATGGATTTATCGTTTCAGCATTGAGAAAATTTGACATATTTTCAGGTGATTTCCTGATCCAGTTTGTGGAGACATTTAAGAACTTGTGGCTCGTGACTTTTGTAGCGAATTTTGTTCCAGTCTATAAGTGCATAATTTACACGCATTAATTGTTTAATTTTATAATGAGTCAAAGGTCAATATCAATGAATGATATGATATATGCTGGTGGCTGGTGCTGGTTAATGTTCATTAGACACGGAGTACTTACGGATGCAAAACTTGCTTGTAAAATGTTGTCCGGGACCATATTTCTGAAATGAACATTACACTTACTTTAGAGATTATAACGTGATAACTTTTTGAGCTGTATAATTGAAACATAAACAATTGAAACATGTCCAACATCCTAATATAAAAGTTTACTGGTTATGAGAATATGCAAACAAGTACAAAAATTAGTGAGTTTCTTTTCTAACCTTAGCATGTCTAGAATAGCGTAAACGGGACTTGAACCAGCTGTCGATGAGGAAATATCTTCATCTATTTCTTCTGATTCACCAGCCTTAGATTTGATCATGATTCTTCCAATAGTAACCGCCATACCTGTACCAATGGCTGTGGTTAGCCAGAAGTATATTGCTGCTCGCTTTCCAATTGATGCTGCAGCCCGTTTATCAATTGTGGTCACAGACGTAATGACACTGGATGCTATGAATGGTACTACAACCAGCATCAACATTCGAAGAAATATTTCCCCAGGAAAACCGATAAACATCGCCCAGTCTTTTGGAGTGAATTTCGTTGATTGCTTTACTACGGGGTTGAGAGATATTCCAATTATGATTCCCGATATAACTCCAAGTAGCAGTAAGAGAAAGAGAATGTTTTTAAGAACAAATTTTGAAAATAATCTGATCATTTTAAAGGCTTGCTTCATTTTGTAGAAATTTTCTTCGTAATAATGCTTTTTTGATTTTTGAACTATACGTGTGTTCTACGACGAGGTTTGAGCACTCCTAATATATGGCGCGCGGCTCTTCCTTTTATTGCTTTGTCTAATTGGCATAAATATTTATATCTTAGCAAAAGAACAATGCGGTTTGTCTAATTGGCATAAATATTTGTAGGAAATTACCAGAAGCAGGATTCTGGATTTTTAATACTTCAATACGTTTTATGTAAAAATATTTTAAAATACAATTTAAGATCT
The DNA here is from genome assembly GCF_021976095.1 of Xenia sp. Carnegie-2017. Classification (NCBI taxonomy): domain Eukaryota; kingdom Metazoa; phylum Cnidaria; class Anthozoa; order Malacalcyonacea; family Xeniidae; genus Xenia; species Xenia sp. Carnegie-2017. The sequence goes on from NW_025813402.1 coordinate 7,253,082, forward strand.
GAAATGCTTTGTTGCTTTTTCATATAGTGCAGCCCGATAGGATGCAGTATATTTCATCAGTCATTTATCACACAGTTATCTTTCTATAGTTCACTGTTGATACCTACTGTGTTTAACACAAACACAGAAACTTGAAATGAAAGAATTAGAAACTAATTTTGCACTGATACAATAACTTCAAGACATTGTAAATGTATATCTATATTTGTATTTACTACTTCCAATATATAACAATGTACATAGTTTATACTTTTAATATGTTTTATAATTCATTTAAAGAAACATGTACGTGATTGATTGACGTCACATCTTCATGGAAATAATTCTCCAAACGACGCAATTCCTGTTAGTGGAGAGAAAACGTCATAGTTAACAATCATTTTTTATGGTGTTGAAATAGTAGCGGGAATCCGGAGTGTGTTCGTATACGTGTGTATAGGAAGGCGTGTGTATAGGAAGGCGTGTGTATAGGAAGGCGTGTGTATATGCCAACTGCTGAATATATCCGGTTACGTGAGGACAGGTTAATCCTCAGTTATTAGAAATTTTGTAATGTTTATAATAATTCTTTAACACTTTATTATTTCAAATTGTGAAGCATTTATTTAAATGATTCACGTCCAATAAGGTTCTGATTTTGTGATTTTATACGCTTTGATCATTCCTGTAAGTAACAGTAAACGCAAGCTATTAGATTTTTATAACATAAATTTGTTCACGATAGTTTATTTTGAATGTCTATACAGATCAGTGGCGTGCGGTCATGCAAGCGTAGGCAAGCGCCGCTTGCCTAAGCATTTTACCGAACAAAAATTTTTTGGATCAATCTCTGAGCAAAATCAGTTTAAATTTTTCTGTTCTAAACAATGTCAATGTAATCTTTTGTCTAAATTGTCTTTACAGTTGAAATGCTATTTATACGCGATTTACTGTCGTGGTTTCGGGTTTCACTTTGCTACACTTGTAAGATGAGTCAAGTGTATTAATTATGGGATTAAATTAATTATTAATAAATAATTAATTTAATCCACCAAGATTAAACCAAGATTAATCCACCAAGGAATCCACCAAGATTAATTAACAGGAATCCACCAAGATTAATTTATTCAACCAAGGCAAGCGCGCTTTGCCTTCGAGCTCAATTTGAACATTTGCGCATGCGTTAATCTAGATTTGGAGGCTTCTTATTCGAGGAATATCGAGAAAAGGCAAGCGGCCCTTCTAGGGCGCCGCTTGATAGCAATTGGTCAACAGTCTTGTACGCTCGCAATTTTAAAAACATAACAGCGCACGAATAATATTCGTATATTCAACACATTGGACATCCGAATTATTCACGCCGTTAATGTTATCGTTTATTAAAAGATGACTGAGAGCGAAAGGTAATGTTCTGATTTCTAATTCAAAGTAGTAGTAGATTTCTAATTTATGTATGTAGAAGATATTATCTGTAGCATGTTATACTTTAGCGTTATATAAGTCTTGCGTATGAGCTCTGAACGTGATTTCAATGTACTAGAACGCTATTAAATTTTGTGATTATTTTATTCACTAGCAAAGAAGTTATTTACAACAGTCGTGAGTATTCTATATGTTAGAATTTATTTACAGGCTTTTTATATATTTTGATAAACAAGGTGCAGTTATTACACAGCGGATAATGTACTTGAAATTTGAGTAGTTTTACGTAAGTATAAAGTTAAGTGCGTAAAGGCCCATCTCCACTAGACGATTTTTGTGACGATCGTCTTAAATTTTCGCGACGACACATGCGCAGAGGCAAAAAGCTTTTCGTTCGGACGAAATTTTTGACGATTTTGATTCTGACGAAAAGTTTAAACTGTTTTAACTTTTCGTCAAGCGCTTTACGATCGTCAAAATTTTAGCCAATCAAATATCAGAGATGAGCAAACACTGCACATGGCCAACCTAGCAGTTCATATGTTTGTAAATGAAAGACCTATTGATGAAAATACTTCAAAAAAGCGTAAAAGACCTTCATCTGAAAAAAGTGCTTATGACCCATTTTTGCAACAAATCAAGCAAATGGATGATCAACTAATCAAAATTGTTAACAAAGAGTCTGCGGATGATGAGGCTACAGCATTTTGCATGGGTCTTGTACCTGTGCTGAAAGACTTTGATAAAAAAAAGCTAAGATTAGCAAAAATTAAAATTCAACAACTTTTATTTGACATAGAATTTGATCAATGAGATAAAATATGCATTCAGTTTTTAACAATACAACAATTTTGGTATTTACATATTCTTAAGATTTTTCCTTTTTTAAACATGAATTTTATTTCTCTGTTGGTGACCTCAAAACAAGCATCATAGGTCTGACAAATTTGTTTGAAAATAATATTTCACATGTGGTGGGAATCATGAGAATTCATTACATAATAAAAGTGATTAAACATTGCTTTGAATTGATTACAATTTACCTTGAACTTTTTCTTGGGTTTGAAAAACTCAATTTACTAAACTCATTTTAACATTTTGATGAATTCTCTTTTCTCATCATATATAAAAAACCTGTATGCTTACATAAATAGACTACATAGAATATTGTTAATTAATGAATAACATTGTATATGTGATAATTGATATTCTGTTGCTTAGCCAAATAATGACATTCCTGTAAAGCTTAACAATTATCTACATTTTATGTTATTCATTAGTTGTTTCCAAGTCCTATTAAAAAACGAGAATCAATTTATTTTGCTTTTCCTATTTTGTCCCATTGCCAGTCAACAGCACCCTCATTGTTGAAATAATCTTCAAACTGTTCTCTAACCCATTTAGCTTCCCCACCATAATTTCTTGAAGCCCCAACATTTTGAATAGAAGCTATACCATTCATAATATTTGCATCTTGTCTCCATTCACCAAGGTGCAGTCCATTTGGCCCATCCTGGTCAACAAATGTACTTGGGCAATAGTGACTTTCTCTGTCAGTTTCATTTATAGTCATCAGGAAGTTGTGCAGTGCAACCACTGCTTTTGTTATTGCAATAACCTTGGGTACTTTTGCAATGATTGGCCTGTGTTTTCAATTACCCTCCTTGCACGACTGAGCCTATAATTGAAAACTAGCTTACTTTCTGAAAGATTGGAGAATGGATATGGCTTCATCATATGTCTTTTTAGACCAAAAGCATCATCTCCAACAAAAACATACGGTAAAACCTTATTAGAATTGGAAATTTGACAATCAGGTGGAGTGTTCAGGAGTTCATTTTCTATAGCATAACCTAAATTGCTGTTAGCATAAACACTTCCATCACTTTGCCGTCCACTATCACCTATATCAACCATAGTAAACTTGTACCGAGCATCACATACTGCCATGAGCACAATACTGTGAGTCTTTTTATAATTAAAGAAAGCGGATGACTGATTATCAGGAGCAAACATCAACACATGTTTGCCATCAATTGCGCCAAGTGCATTCGGAAAATTCCATCGAGCTTCGAATTCATTGGCAATTTTTCTCCATGCTTCAACTCCAGAAGGTGTGTCAATATATCCTGCTTCCTTCAGTCTATTCCAAATTGAATTGCACGTTTCATCGATTATTCTGCCAACAGTTGTGGCACTCGTTCTATAATTAGCGCCAATAGTTGAATTGGCATCACCGGTGGTTAAATATCGTAGTGTCACTGCAAGTCTTTGGTCAGGTCCAATAGGTTCTCTCATTTTCGTTGAAACTTTCTTTATGTCGGGTCCTATCAACTTTAGCAAACTTTCATGTTTTTGGAAACATACGAAAGTATCTAAAGAACATTTCATGGTCGTGGAGTCGCATATCATTTATCAATAGCTTATATTCTCCTTTCACATTTCTTTCTTCGTACAGCTTTCTTATCCAAAATCGACGTTTCCTTTTTCTTGTTTTGGTGTTCTCCCTGAGCATTTTTTGGTGAAGATTGTAAAGAAATAAATATCTTCTACGAAGCAGCAAATATAGAATATATCTTTTATTTATAGACGCCATTTTGTTTATTGGAAAACACCGCGAAATAATCGTCTAGTGGAGATGACTAACAAAATCGTCCTATAATTCGTGTTCGAAATATTGTCGCGAAAATTTAAGACGATCGTCACAAAAATCGTCTAGTGGAGATGCGCCTTAAGTTTAAGTAGCGCGTTTGAGTAAGTGTAGGATTGGCTATTTCCTCTATTGCTAATACATGAATCTAGATGAGTAATGTACGCACGTTATGTACGTCACTACAAGATATCATGTAACTGATGTAAGGTATAAATAAGATTGATGTTCCTATAAAATATATAGCATAGGAATTTTCATCCTTTTATGTTCTACTTCTACAATTCGGTATTTTCACGACACCTGTACAACATGACTGAATGCATTGTGGAATCACTGTTATCCCGCTCATTTGGATTGAGACCTTTTCCGAGAAACGAGAGATCGTCGAAGGTGGCCGTCCCACTCCTGAGTTGACTACATACAACATCCAAGCGAAGTGGTAAAGTCTTTATTCGAAGTTTTCAGACGTCAAATTACGACAAGTACAAATGGCTGGCTGGCTCCTCAAAATTGAATAAGTTATTTTGCTGGCCGTGTCTTTTGTTCAACTCAACAGACAAGACAGTCTGGTGCAAGAAGGGATACGATGATTTGGCCAACCTGTGTAATGCCGTCAACAGACACGAGAAAACGAAGACACACTTGTCCAGTTGCCTAATGAATGCCAGTTTTGGGCGTACACGCATCGACATGCAGCTAGACGAACAGGCCCGTCAACACATCTCAGCTCACAACTTGATGGTGCACAAGAATAGAGAAGTACTTCGCCGTTTCATTGATGTTGTTTGCTTTCTTGGCAAACAGGAACTTTCTTTCAGAGGTCGGGTGGAGCTGGAGGAGTCTGCCAACAGGGGCAATTACGTCGAATTGATAAAACTGCTAAGTGCATATGACCCCACGCTTGAACAGCATCTTCATACAGCAACCGTGTTTTCTGGACTTTCTAATCGTATCCAGAACGATTTGATTGTTGCTGTCAAGGACGTTATGTTGAAAGCAATAAAAGATGAAGTGATGAGGAGCCCATTTGTCGCTATTTCCCTGGATGAAACCTCCGACGTTAAGACCTTATCGCAGCTAACAACTATAGTTCGCTATGTCAACCCTGATGGTAAAGCTGTGGAGCGCTTTCTTGGATTTACCGATGTAAGTGAGGATAGAACTGCGGCTAGACTGAAACAAGAAGTCGGTAAAACCCTGAACGAGTACGGATGCGGCGAAAAACTGATTGCCCAAACGTATGACGGTGCGAGTGTGATGTCAGGAGAACTGTCCGGTTTGCAAACACGAGTAAGAGAAGACTATCCACATGCTCTTTTTATCCACTGTTGCGGACACGCATTAAATTTGGTCCTTGTTCAAGCTGTCTCGTCAACTAAAGAGTGTCGTATATTTTTTAAAACCGTCACTGGTCTTTCATCCTTTTTCATGCCTCGTCCAAGAGAACATACCTGTTGGACACAGTTGTCGGCAGACGCATTCCCACTGGAACAGCTGTTCGATGGCACTATCAGAGCAGGTTAATCCATGCTGTACTGGAGACAAGAGCAAAGCTGCTCGAAGTTTTCGAATACATCATCGAAAATGATGACGAGTTTGACGGTGCGACGTTAAACGAAGCGAGGGGCTACCGACAAGTTCTTGCAGATTTCCAGTTTGTGTTCTGCCTTAAAATATTTTCAGAAATATTTGGTCTTACGGATGTTTTGTATAATATCATTCAGAGTAAGCAGTTCGATATTGTCTTCTGTGTCACGAAAGTTCGCGAGACGAAAGATAAGATTCAAGAACAACGAACAAAATTCGTAGATTATTGGAATTTTACGTCAAGTATCGTCAAAGTAGCACTGAAACGCGGGCAAAGTGAAGACGATGTAAAGGCGTCCTTCCGTCAAATGCTCATTCTTACTATGCCAAGTACGTCCTCCTCTGCAGAAAGATCATTTTCGGCTCTCAAGCGTATCAAAACGTATCTTCGCAGTACACAAGGGCAAGAGCGACTTTCTGCATTGGCTACAATTTCAATCGAGAAGGAGATGTTGGTAAGTTTGCAGGGGAAGCCACGATTCTATGAGGACGTTATAAAGGAGTTTTGCGCAAAGGAAAGACGGATGGAATTTACATTTAAGTAAATCTGTTGTAGGATTTTGACTATTTCGTTCTGTTACTTCTTCACTACAATAGAAATGCACGCGTAGCCATTTACTTAAAACGACTTTATATCACAATACCACATGTAATACTTTTAAACCGTAATTGTGATATATACTCTATAAAAAGTTTTTGAATTTTTTAGATTTTTTCAATACTGTTTCAGTCATGACAGATACATTTTTTCGACAAAGTACTCCCAGAAATCGCGGGAAATGCGCTCCAGTAGCCTTCAAAATCCAAAAATTTTCTGGGGGAGCATGCCCCCAGAACCCCTAGATAGCTTCGCGGCATGCCGCGAACCTCACCCCCAGCGCTTGCCTATTAAATTCGGTCACCGCACGCCACTGATACAGATAGGATCAAACAGTACGTTTTCTATTCGTCCTGCTAGTTTATAAAAGAACGCCCCCTATGTAAAAATTTTGGCAACACACCCCTGATTTGCAACGTTCGAGAATTAATGCAGCTCTGTAAAATGGCTGGTTGCACCCTACAAATTTCAGCCATGTTTGTAAAACAATGAAATTTAACAAATAAAGCGCTCGCTGCGCAGACGAGCAGCCTATTACAGTCACGTCAATTCATCAATTCATATTTAAAAGTGTCCAAAGTTGCCACATAATATTGCTTGATGATAAAGAAGTGTATTGTCTTCTTTGGTTTCACCATCATCTCAGTCAACGAGTGGAATATAGCATGATTGACAGACTGGCAACCTTGTGTAACTCCGGTAATTGAGACAAAACTGTTTTACTTAATTAGCATAAATCAAAGATGGCCGCCAAAGAAGGAAATCAGGCAATGCTTGATCAGAGAAACCGATATTCAGAAAAAATTGGTAAATAAGGCCTTTGTGTAAGATCAAACTTCATGTTTGAGGATTTTTTCTTTGCGCATCGAAATATTTCACTTCCAACCTTCAATTAGGTATGGTTATCTGGGTTGTTGATCAGGAATGTACACCGTGCATCCTTCCTGATCAACAACCCTGCTGCCCCCTGCACCCCGTCCCGTACGCCGATGATGGTGTACATCCTTCAATGGCATCGGAGATAAACATTAATTACTCAGTATTCATTGGAAACATAATGCTTCTGTGCATCAGTTTCTTCCTGATTCGTAAAGAACATAGAGCACATGAATAAAGGGGTGAATGTTGGTGAGAAATGATCTTTCATTTTGAAACAATTTTCCTTTGAACTCCCACCAAAATACAAAAAAGACTGATAAACATGGCCTGCATCTTCATGTCCAAATTGTGCTAAGTACAACATCACTACTTGAAAATTTTGATTTTTGAAGTAAAGATAACAAAGTCTCTTGCTGTGTATCACGACATCTCATAGCCATTAAAAGCCCCCATCATGGATTGGATCCAACCACTATGTCACTATCATGGATGTGAGCCAACCGCTTTATTAAATCACTCGGCCATACAAGGGAGATGTTTCTAAAACGTCAATTCATTCAATACGTGGTTGTCATCTATCCTTCACCATGTGTTGGTGCTTGAAAAATACCATATGTCTCGGAAAAGAGTACAAGCAGCATGAAGCAATGACGTTGGAGGTTGGCGCCATTTTCTGTAAACTCACTGTCAACATGCCGCTGCCCAACGAGTGGCCATTATGAGAAACAAAAACAACAAGTGCCAACTGGATGAATGGCTTAACATGTTGAACTCTGGAAAAGATGTCACCATTGAGAGTCACTGCAATTGTGTTATTGGTCACGATGAAGCAGAAATAATAATGGTTTCATTCTTACTCAAGCCAAATTAGTCTGGGGTGCAAATTATCCAGATTCTCAGAGATTCAGATGTCTTTGTGTTACAAGCCAAAGTGCGGATTGAATGGTGGGATGAAAGTGTTTGGACTTTTGAACATTAACATTAAATGCGCACTCTTAGCACTAAATACCAGAAGTCCTTGGTATATGTTAACTCACTGGCTAAGACGCGGCGTTGTAACTGCACAGTAAAGGAAATGTTTCAGTTTTGAAAATGCTGCAAGCCGGAGACTTTCCCGAGTTGAATTCAATGTTAGGCTAGATTTGTATTAAGATCGAGCAATTAGTCGTAACTGAGCAGACAATTGTCCTGCGCAATATGGCACATCTATGAGTGAGGTATGGATAACGCATTCACCAGAAAGCTGGGAAAGTTTCCTAACATGTTACGACCACGAACAGAGAAGAATCTCATCATCATATCATGAGGACCCATTTAAAGGTAACACATGTAAATACCTCTAAGCAGCAAACTCCATCTGAGCTTGAAATCACCGAGTATGGTTAGAAAATTGATGATGACTTACCAGTCCAAAAAATCGCTGATCAACTGACAACCAAACAAACCTCATGTTTCAGGATATTTTCCTTTACATTGAAAAACATCCCTTCCAACCATCCATTAGGTATGACCATACACGAAGGTCCAGTTTTAGAACTTAGGTTCTCTGAATAAAAGTAAATGAGAAAGTTCAACAATATTAATTTACACGAACTGGTTAACTTGATCTGGCAACCAAGCTATATTCCATAAGTTGATCCAGGTGATGATTAAACCACAGAAAAACAATACACTTCTCATGTCAATAAGGTGGCAACTGGACTATTATATGAGCAATTTGCAGCGAAGAATGTTAATTCATATGTGAGAGTGTGAGTGAGATTTTAGAATACGAAGGTTGGGGGCATTTATTGGATAATTTACGGGGTTTGGCCATTGAGTTCTATAATAACTGGAGGGGAAACGTCAACAAAATTTGTATAAATTATTAGCGCGCGGCCGCGTGGTCAAAAACATGGCGGATTTTGGTGGTCAAAGTCAGCGGAGAGACGCGGGCTCATGAAATAAAATTTTTGGCGCCCACCCTGATTTGACCACCACAATTGCGAGTATAGAAAATATCAAAACTTTTTATTTTCCTAACATAAACACTTTTTTAAAATTTATTTATTAAATTGCCAACTTCTGTGGTTTGCGGATGCTGAAATAGCGACAGAAAAGGAAACATTTCATGACTCCGGTAAGTAGCACAGTATTAGTTTTACTATTTTGTTTTTAACACGATACTTGAAGAGTGTTTCTACTACTAAGTTTTAATTTAAAGTTATTTTGGTCCAGTCTTGTTTGTTCTTCACTTAATCGCTCGCCAGACGTGTCGAAGCTGTCAATTTTTATCGAGTTTTGCATCCATCTTCTATCATGATCAAGGCATCAAGCTAAACTCTCCTGATTTGAATTGAGTTTACCTCCCAAAAATGGGGCATAATTTGTTCATGTTTTTTGTTGAAAAGATGAAGGGAAAATTTACAACAGAGTTGTGTTGAAATTGAATGCAGTGCCATGCAAAATTAATGAGAACTATGGTATATGTTGTATAATAAAAATAACTATTAAACTGTTTGCCTGCTCAATTTGACTGACTGTATAGTGTAGACAATTATAATGGGATTGGAAAGTTGGATTTATGCAAACAATTTTAAAGTACTACTTAGCGTTTCTGTAAATGAAATATTTATTGTTATAGTAAACAGGTTACTACTTCAAAACTAAGATAAAAGTAGTGTGTTGAACAATGTGCTAAGATTTTGTTTCTACCTTGAAATTTTTGTTCAACAGTAGCTTATGATTATATCATTAATATGCATGAAAAAATTAAACATATTATTGTCTCATCTCATCAAATCCATACTTGGTATGATTCCAGATGATCCACAAATTCACATCGGATGCATTGGTTACAATGAAGTTGAATGTAGAAGAAGCAAAAATAGATGGCAAAGAAATGCTTTGTGTCTTATGAAGAATTAGTAGAAATCAATAAAAAAGGATTCTTTAAACAAATTGTAAACAAATTTAAATTTGCTCATGGTCAAGCAACCTAGTCAAAGAAGCAAAGTCTGTCTTCAACATGTGACCTTTCCAATTATTTAGTTTCTTTGTACAAAATACTATTTTCGAGAAACTTGATTTGTAAGTCTTTCATTAATATTTTTTTACCAAGAGATAAAAGGAACTAATTCAAAGGCTTGATGTAAAATACAAAGATTTAACAAGTTGTTTATCATTTAATTCCCAAATGTTAGTTTGTACATATAAATAATTAGTATTGGTAGCTGTAAGTTGTTTAAGCAAAACAGAAGAGTAGTAGTGCTCGAAGGGGTTAGCATTTTGAAAATTATACCTTGTTCATGACATATATTACACAATTCCAAAAAACTGTAAGTGATGCACAATAATATCTATAGAACTTGATAAATTTCTTCACCTACACTGTCAAATAACTATTTTGCCTTCATGCAGCAATAGACAGTGTTTTTGTCAGAGAAACCAATGCACTTTAGTTTCCAAGTTTGTAATTTCAATGGCAAATTAATGTAGTTCTGTTCAGTAATAGATCCAAGATTCTGCCAAGCTGTTTACAAAATACAAATTACCAAGCAACAGTGTCATGGTGTTTTGAATTTTTTTCTTTTTTGTAGCTCTTCTAGTTCAACATACTTTCTTTATGAGTTTTCAGTAGATTTATCAGGTAATGACAATACACTTACGATACTTATCCATGGTAAATTTTTAGTTGACTTATGTCGTAGGACTGAAGCAAACATTTTCTCGCTTCCTTAGGAGCATTTTTACACAAATTTATCCATTTGAAGCAAGAAAAATAGGTGCACCAAACTGTTGACAAACAGTCAAACACACAAAAGCATGAAATAATGTATAAGTTTGACGAGATTGACAGGTCTAGTAAAGAATGCCGTTTGATTTTCACTTTTAAAAGGTTAAAATGTCATAAAATAACTTAAATGTTACATCCAAAATATGCGTTTCTCTACCGTCGATTTTCTTTACTTTGATGTGTGTGTGTACTGTGTTTTTCACGCCATGATGAAGCATTATTTTCACATGATATGCTGTCGGTATCGTAATTGTTTTTTTTTCTCACTTGTTTTCGTTCATACAAACAGTATTAGAAATCAGGAGGGAGTGAATATTGAAAAAAACTTTTAAAGTGGAAGTTTTGACCACCAAAATCCGCCATTACCGCCATGTTTTTGACCACGAGGCCCAGGCCCCTTTGCCCCTCCAGGTCTTATAGAGCTCAATGGGTTTGGCACTTTATTGCCGAAATGCATTATGGGAAAGAGCAACGTAATCCATGCGGTCGCTTGGATTTGGAAATTGGAATGTCGAATTTGTGTTTCTAAATTTTTGCACTCTTCTTCAAGTGGGGAGATATTAAAATAGCCAATCGATATTTCTGTTTGTTAACATAGTAAATTTGAAAGAAAGGTCGAAACAAATTTTGTTTAGCATCTTGAATTAAAGAAAATGACCGAGGAAGGAGAAATATCGTCGCCCGATGTTGATGAAAACGAGATCAGTATGTTTTTATTATTTTTTAACTTTTATACTAATTGACTTTTCTCGTTTGAATACTTGTTTTCCAAGTAAGTTTGTGGTCGACGTTTTAACATAAATGTAGAAATGATCGAAGCATCAAGTTCAAAGCTCAGCATGTAGTTTGTAGTGTTGTCATTTAAACAAGATTCGAGTATTTATTGAAGAGAGAATGTGGAAGTTCATCTTTATTTTAAGGCCATAATTGCAGAAGTCCTTTCATTAGTCGTGTAACATGTAGCTAGATGCGTGCATTTCTTAACTTATAGGTTTAGGGCTAGAGTGTTAGTGTTGGTGTTAAAGTTATGTTGGATTTAGATCGTTACATATCAATGACTTGGCAAAGAACACGGTATACATGTTATTTGCCGGCCATGAGGTTCAGATAGCAAAATATTTTCTCCCTGGAGGTCACAAATAGAGCTTGAGGTTTCAAACAGAACCAGAGGTCACAGGCCTGGGGCATTTTGAGACCGAGGGAGAATATTTTTTCTATCCTCATCTTCATGACAGATTGATGCCTTAAACATTTGTTTTTTTGCTAAAGGATGCAGACTTATTAGATTGTGCATTCATATTCATCAACAGCAACCAAGAATGCAATTCATTTTACGTTGGAAAAGTAAAATTCACCCAAACTGAGATTAATGCAGTCAAAAGTTTGCTAATAATTTCATTCCTAAAGCAAAACAAAATGAAACAACCCTTTGCTCAATTATTTAGCAATTAAAGCCTTAAAAGCAGTCAAATATTATAAAATTCTACTCACTGCTACAGGATTCTGGACAGCAGTCATAGATAGTAAAATTGTGTCTGCCGATACAGGCAAATTGATTGCAGGAAGGCTAGGAATAAGACTGTTGCTGTTTCGGAAATTTGTATCTTAAAATCATCATGACAAATCATATTACAGTTTACTTGTATTTTAACTAATGTGAGAAGAAAGAATCAGTTTTTCTGATTAATGGTGATAGTGGGTAAATATTGGCTCTGAACAGTCCATATCAGCTAACGGCTTTTCTTACATATCGGTTCACCACTGATTGTAACTAGGCTTTCTTGTTTTGGTGGGTACCTATGTAACCCAAGTGCCAAAAGACTTGTATGAGTTGTCACATGATGTGTTTTACGTGAAAAACCAAGTATTAATGACATTTTTCACTCTTGTCATTTTTTTATCTAAGTACGTATGTAGTTAAGGTAAGACGTTATCACTGCTCTGAAGATATTCTCAGATAAAGTGAAGACTTTTTACTTTATCAACAAGTAAATTATTCATAAAACTTATTTTAGGTGGTGAACCTGTCCTTGATGACATACTTGGTGAAACGGGAAATGACGAGTTTGTCCTTGATGACATACTTTGTGAAACGGGAACTGATGAGTTTGCTGCAGAGTTAGATAAAGCAACAAAACCTACAAGTACGTATATACAAATTACCCATTGAAGAGATGTTGTGAAAAATGGAATTGTTGAGAATTTTTGATATTTTATGATCTTTGAATATTATGTACAATGAACACTTCCTGATAAGATTTACTTGATGTGTATTTCTTTTTGAATTTATTTGGATTTAACCATGTATAGTGCATAGAATTTTGAACTTGTGTTATCAGCTACCTAGAAAAGCCTCTGGATGTGTGTTTGTTTCTTATTTTTAGCTCCTACCACACCTGATATACCTGCTAATCTTACAGCTAAGGTAGTTAATAAAGAGGAAGAAAGTAATGAGAGGCATGCCGTAGAAGATGCCAATGAGCAAAAATCAAAAACTCCTAAGGTAATTAAGGCAAAGCCTAAAACACCAGTGTCAAAAAAATTGAAACACCCTGCAAGCAAAACTAAAGTAAAAGCCAAAGCACTTCCTGGTTCAAACAAACCAACTTTAGAAAAATCTAAGAAACCAGCCAAGATCAGTGTGACAAAAGATGATGAAAAAAATAATTCATGTCCTTCCAAACTCAAATTTGAGCAGACGAAGGCCGGCAAAGTAGTCCCAAAGGCAAAGAGTGGTGTAAAAGCAAAAGTTGGCACTTCAGTCAAAACAGCAACTAAAGTTAAATCTGCAAGTTTGGTTGATGAAAATAAGAAAAGTGAAATTGGAAAGGATAACCCCGAGTCACAGAGAAGTCCAAAGGTTAGTGCTAAACCAGTGGAGAAGAAGAAAGTCGCCAAGAACGTTGTGAAGAAAGCTACTTTGAAAACAGCAAAGACCACAATTAAGGCTGTCAAAAGTAGCAATGCAACTGCAAGCAAAGATGAAAAACAGGATTCTGGAATACAAAAGAAATCAACAGACACAACGGTATTGAAGATCGAAGTCAAAAAGGAAATAATGAATCCAGATGAGACTAACAAACCCAAGAATGACCAAACTAAATCGGTGAAACAAATGACAACAGGAAAGAAAAGACCTGCATCTTCTAAGCCAGCTGTTAGTGATGCAAAAAAAGCTAAACCTAATGAAAAAAAGCCTGTTCGGAAGGCCAAAACTTCTCTTCAAAAGAAATCATCTGTAAAACCAAAGAATGCTGAAATCAAACCCAAGGTGAGATTTCATTTTAAAATGTTTTTGTTATGCAGAATAGTTTATAAGAATATGCAGTTGAAATAGCACACAACAACAGACTTTAATTATTTAAAGTTCTTTGAGTAGTTGATACCAGTGTGCAAATTAGTTGAGAAAAAACGATGTGCAATTTTTTTGACAAAATTGTTTCTTTAGAGGCATAATCAAATCGATATTACGTTAATTATTACATAAACGCTAATTGCTAAATTCATATGATTTACAACAGTGTTTTTCGTTACAATCGCTGATCCAGTTACAAATGTATGAGAGAAATTTATTGCGCATGTTTTTCTCTCCTCTTTTTTGTGCAAAAGTGAAAAGAGAATAACCAGATATACTTTTGCTTTCTGATTATTAACAGTAACATCCTTGATGTTTGCTTACGATAAAAAACATCATATTTATGTCATATTACAAGCAATATGTAAAAGCAAAATGTATGGCTGATCAAGGTTGCCAGTTAGGCTTAATATTTTGAACCAAATTTGGCTTCTTTTTCTCACGTTAGGCTTATTTAAAATCAAAATTCCCTTTGGTTTATTTTTCAAAATTGGCTTAATTAAGTTTTTTTTTGTCTTTTAAGAATCAAAATCAAAACGTTTCCAGATTTTACTGAAAATACTCAAAATAGCTATGATGCCAAAAACAGTACGTAACGGTTTACAAAACAACGCAAATGCAAAAATTGACATTAATAATGTATTAAACTTGTATTGTCATAAGCATATAAGCACCATGTATGTGGACTCTTGACAGGTTTCCCAGTCTCAAAAAGACAACGTGTTTGAATTTGATGACATAGTTTCAACATGGATTTTAATACCGTGCAGCGCACTTGTTTATAAAGTAAAGATCAGTAAGGATTAAGCTTGAAAACTTTTTTCAATATATGTGGTGGTAATCAATAAAGAAGTTTTTTGCATATCGTTTGAAAGAGTGATGTGCAGTTGTGTTCATTTTAGCTAAAATGATGTGCAAATTGCATATTGCACATCGTTAATTCACACTGGTTGATACTGTAGCCAATCAAGTATACTGTTATGCAGGGAAAAGTTAATTGATTATTTACATCATTTGTGAAAAGTAAATATATTTCAGATGTATCTTACAATGTACTGGTTTAGTACCCATAGAGAAGGTCTTTATTTGTTTGTTTATATCTAAAAGCTTCACATGAAAGCAAAAATATCTGAACTATTCAAGTTTTGTGTCTATTTAAGGTTGAAATGAAAGTTGAAGATGTTGTTGATGTAACAGAAAAGACTGATGAGACAATTGTGGCTGAATCGAACTCAGATGTTAAAATGGAAGGTGATTGTATACACTAATGCCTGTATTGTAAAAGCTAAGTTGCACTCACTGTCAGCGACATACATCCTAATCAATTGCAAATCCATGTCTTCACTGATTTCAAGAATTTAGTTAAAATATGTAGCCCAAATATACCATTGAGCCATTTGATGAGTGTGAGTGAGCTTTTAGAATATGAAGGTGAAATCAGTTTGTGTGTCAATGCCAATGCATGAAATTTCTTGATGTTTTGATATAGAAAATACAATGGAGGTTGCAAAAGAAATTAAAGAAGAAGAGACTGATACAAAAATGGAAGAACTTGACCAGCAAATGACTGTAGTAGATGATGTTGGTGTTAGCAGTTCAGCTGCAACTTCTGAGAATCAAAAATCCATTTCCAGATCTCCATCTCGTTCAAAGTCACCATACTACTCCGATCAATCAGGTATCATGGCTATGTTGTTGTACGTATTTAAATTGTTGAGTCGCATCATCTTGTCATTAATGTTATTTGAATGTAGTTTTGACAACTTTTGCTGCTTGCATTATCTAAAATACTCATTTGACTTTAGTTTGTTAACATTTGAAGATAATCAGGACTGTGTTTGATCAACATTGTTCATTATTTACTAGGCATGTCGCGTTTGCAATTTTCATTTTTGTGTAGAAACTTTTTAAACCCATTTTTTCATAAAATGTGTCTTTCCACATCCGTAATTTGATAAAAGGTCTTTGATCCGGTCTGTATTTTAAGGGGCAGAAGACGAATCACAGAACTTTGAAAATTCATCCAAACACAGTCGGGAGAAATCTATATCGCCCATAGTTTATGACAGACAATCATCTGCGTCTGAAAGTGATTCTTCGCGGTCTGAAGGTAAATACCGCTTGTTCTTGTAACATTTTAAAGACTGTATCGTCACTTAACTAATTTTTTTGCCAACTGGTGTGTTCTGTATTTGTTGCTGACGTCGATCAAAACACGACTCAATAAACGTTCAATATGTGATGTTCAATAAAAGCTTGAATGTTTTAAAAATTATATTGATTATTTTCTCGTTCTCTCAAAACTCACAAAAATGAGTTAGGCATAAAAGTTAGTAACGTGACCATGTACATATGTATTCGCAAGTATAATATAAAAAAATTTAACCTTAGCATTTTTAGTGTTGTACGTATATTATTTTATGAAAAAAGATCCATTCTTTCTCTCTGTAGCAGATAGCGACCCTGTGAAAAGTAAAGTAGATAAAATACCAAAAGAAAAGCCTAACATTGACGAATACCTCATAAACGCTCGATTCTTTATAATGAAAAGCAGTAACTGTGAAAATGTGTCTTTATCAAAGGCTAAGGTAAGAATACGTTGTGCTTTACGGCAGGTTTTCTGAACATTCGACATCAACTTGTAGGTTTTATAAGAAAACTTACGGTTAAACAAGTTTTATGACGTATGTGTTGAATTTTTGGTTGAATTTATCTTGTTTTAGGGAGTGGTCGACGCCATATGCAAATGAAAAACGAATCAACTTTTCCCTCAAGGTAACGTTAATATCCTACGTAGAATGTTCACGCACGTTTGTTGACTTTTTTTACGATTCTCCTTCAATTTTTGTTGTGTATCTTTGTTGCTCATGGTTAGATCGTTTTAAGTAGATCATAGAACATCTATGAATTTTCGAATTTTTTACCGCTTGTGCCTGGTATATGTGATGTTATTCTTTCATTTATGTGATGTTATTCTTCAATCTTTTTCAGAAATACAAGAATGTGATCTTGATTTTCTCCATCAAAGAAAGTGGCAAATTTCAAGGTTTTGCTCGTGTTGTAAACGAGGCCGAATATGGCGGTAAACCTGTACCATGGGTATTACCTCCTGGGTTGAGCGCTAAAGCATTGGGTGGAGTATTTAAGTTGGAATGGCTTAACAGGTTAGATCAACAATTTTTCACAGCTTCTTACATCCGTAAGTATTCTAAAGCTTACTCACTGAGTTGGGCATCAAAATCACCTCATAATTACGTATTCGAAGATGGCACTTTCACTTCACTTATTGCTTGATTTGAAATATTTTATCAAAAATCTTCCCATTAATGAAAAAAAACGACTTTTTCATTGACTACTAGTAAGGTCTCGATTTTTATGTCGCACACAGTGAATGCGAGTGTGAATGAGCTTTTAGAATACAGGCTGTACACCTGGGCCCGAGTTTTCTTAAAACTGAAATTTGTTTTAGGTTTACATGGAGCCAGTGTTGAACTTCTTTGAGTTTTCATTGTTCTACAATTGCTGTTATCGTGTTTTTTAAGTTGTTGGGGCTTGTCCAAGAATGTTATTGAAATGTTTGTCTCAAAAACCTCAGAAAGAGAAAGTTTGGTCTCGTCAATGTAAAATATAAAATACAGCTATTTCTTTATGTTAACTTTCAACTGTTATTTTGTCCAGGAAGGAGTTACCCTTCTCGAGATGTGCTCATCTGCGAAATCCCTACAATGAGAACAAAGATGTGAAAATATGTCGTGATGGCCAGGTAACGTTTTCCGAAATAATTATGTTGTCAACACTACACTTCGTCACGACCGAATTGGATGATTTTTTGCAAAGTGTACTCCTTTAATCACATATGAATTAAAATTAAATGGGAGTTAATGCAAAATGAAATAAATGCATGAAACATTTTATCGTCGACTCAAATTGCGACTCAAAACGCAAACTTTTTTTTGAAACTTTGCACAATCCTGGGGTCCATTATTTTGAAGTTCTATAAATGTCTACTTGAGCACATTTTTCATTCATGTTTTTACTTACCTCTGAAATTTTAGAAATGCGTCTGTTAGTAAGGTGTCTATTTTTTTAATTGTTATTGCATTGTGTATTACAGGAGGTTGAACCAAATATTGGAAGAATGCTGTGTAAGCTGTTTCCCGATGACGACACTGTGATACTGAGCAGTAGCAATAAACATCGAGCGAATAACGAGAGAGAGCACAAGAGAGCGGATCCCGGGTCGCCTAGGTTAGCTATGATTCTGGGCCGTATCAAGATGTTTTATTTGTTCTGTTGGGTAAACAAAAAGCTCACGTTCTTTAGGTTTACGAAATCACTTATGTTGAGCTCTTTCTTCCAACTGAAGTACTTTTATACGTTTGGTTCATCTTTTGTTTTGATTGTTCCCGATTTAGGCTGCTAAATTTTCACGGCATGAAATCATTTCAACGAATGAACTAAGAACTATTTATATCATTCCGTCTATGAAAATGCTATCTCGTATACGAAGTGGACAATACACCACAAGCAGTAATGCGCTATAGGTGCTCTGTGCACCAAAAGGGTTATTGAGCCAATTGAAAGAACTATTATACCACAGGGCTTTTTTAAAGATGTAAGGCTGAATTATTACGGGCTGTACACCCAAGTAGGTCATCAGCCAGTTTTCAGGTAATATGGAGTTGTTGGCATAAGGAATATGAGAGAAGTTGTGATTGCATCGTATGTTAAAGCTGCGGATTAACACCGATGACGCTCATTCATGGCTCTTACCTGTTCAAACTTCAAGCTTTATAATGGTGTGATTTTTTCAAAGCTACTGCGTATTTGTGAAAGTACGATGTGTAGCAGAATCACAACCTGGAGGCTTGTCGAAGAATTGTTGTTTTTGTTTATCCAAATTGGTCTTTATTTTGAAGTCCACGATGTTGTGTTATCACTTCTCAAGCTGTATTCTCGATCGGGAAAATTTGTCGTTGGTGTCAGTGTTGAACTTTGCAAAATGATGTTTCTAACATCATCCTTATGCTGATGTTTTACTAGCTCAATGCAGCGGCGTACATCGTTTGCCCTTATTCTATACCCATAAACTTTATGTCAATGTTTAATTATGCGAACTTGTTAGCATCAACCAGTTTGATGTGTGCAATTTGAAAACATTTTCCGATCTCTAATACCTGCAAGAAATTTTACAAAAGTAGAAAGGGACATCAATGAACATTGTAGTATTTCATTCCGTGCAATCTCCCTGGTGACGATCCTTCATAGCTCAATACCCAAACGAATCTTACCACTTGTACCTGGTGAAGGTATCAATCAAGCCGGCTAAAAATGAACGTATGTTAACCGCGTAGTGCCTGAAATATTGTGTTTGATGAGGTGCGCGTGGCGTCAAAAAATGGTCAGAGAGGTATCCAAATCAAATGGGCGAAAATATTTGTTTGTGAAATTATTAATTATGTAAATATTACCGTCAGATATATTGACAGTTGTTAGCCATGACCATAAAATTGCATTCGTTTGATTTGGATACCTGAAGGTCTTAGAAATGTTTAGAAAGCGCTGTACGATATATTCGTCGCTTTAGCATAGCCAAAAACATTTTCATTTTACTTGTCATATTAGTATTTCATTTCGAAGTTGCTTTTAAAAGACTATTGCAAGTGAATGAAATGTTTTCGTGTTGGCCACTCTAAAGCATTTGTACACGCGCGTTTGTTTTTATTTGCTCACTTGTTTACTTGTTATTCTAGTAGGCGGCGATCTTCTCGTAGGCACATATCCCCTTCCTCTCACCGTCGCAAGCGTAGACACCGTGAAAGAGGTAGGATCTCATTGTTTTTTTATTGGTGAATCTTCAAGATCATCTATGTTCACAGTGAAGGTTTGCGTTACGTACTTGTGTTGGTTTATATCACGTGATAGGGTGACTTAATGTTTTGGAAAGAGTTTCATTATAGACTAACTTGCTTTTTCTTTTTCAAAGACTCATTTTAACGTTATTGTGTATTGTGTTGTGATAGAAGGACGCCATCGTTCAAGAGAACGCTTTGATAGTTTAAGTATCATGGATTCTAGGTATGTGGGACTTTTTCATATTGCATGGTGTTGTTGAAGGAGGGAGGGGGGGTGTTAACGTTGGCCTGCAAAGAAATCTATTACTGAGTGAGAATTTATGTTTTCATTTGGAAGGAAATCGAAATGTGTGTATATTTTGTATTGTTGATTGTGTATCGTTTGTGCATCTCGATATGATTTGAAATTTTATCTTGTGAATTTCGATCGTTAATACTTCATTTCGTCATAAAATTTCTTGTCGATAACTTCAGACGAAAGATAATTTGTAAAAACAGTGAAAAATTGCTTTAATGTTTAACATGTGTTATTTTTAACTTTCCAGAAGTCGCTACGGAGTTCGAAAGGAAACGTTAATGCATGGGGTACGTATGTTATTAAAGCTCTCGCTGTACTGAAAAACATAAAATGCAGATCCAAGTTCTTTTTTGAACGTTGCAGCATGACCGTTTGCCGGACGTCATGGCCGTTTCAGGATTTAATCACGTCTAGATAAATAATGATACTTCCCATAACGTTTTACCAGTTGCATTTCGTCGTTTTCGTTTATTTCAAAAATGTTTCATTTGAGGTGATTACACTTAGTTCTGTCTACTTTCATCTTTCGCGCAAAGCGTTGGGTTTTTTTTGCTTATTCCATAGTGAAGAAATGTTGATAAACAATTTCTGTAAGGTTCTAAAATTAAAAAGTTTAGCAAAACTAATGCTGTCGATTAAACGCTTTTTGAGGTGCGAAATGTAAGGGTTCTCTGTAAAAGTGTGAATTAATTTTTATCATTTCATTATTTGGCACATTTAGAGTTACTCGGATTATGTACGAGAATTTCGTTCAAGGCAACCACCATCCGCTTATCCATCGTATGGTCGTGTAAGTATTTTACTGTATGTTTTGCAGCCATTGTGACGAAATGACTGTGTATTTTAGCGTTTAGAATTTGTTGTCTTGCATAGCGTTCATCGTAAAAATGCATGTTTTTGTTCTTTTGAATCGCATTTTCACGAGATTATTGATCTCTCTACGGAAACACAAAATTTGTCAACGAATTCTCTAGATACAAAATAAAGTTTGAATGTATGTATTTTTAGATCGATACTTATCCAGTGATGTACCCACATGACTTTATGAGACATGACAGACAAGCTAGTTACAACAGAAGAAGAAGATGAACTTTTCTCTTGTCTTGCTGGATTGAATATCTTAACTGCTGTATATATGTTCAATTTTTTTAAAAAATGAATCTCTTTAATACGTACGTATTCATGTTTAAAGTTTTGTGTAATTAATATTGGTCTCATTTGTGAACTTAAAATTCACTTTCCAAACTCGTTCAGCACAAAATTTTGGAAACAATCTATTCACAATTCACAAGTACATTCCAAAAACAAAAAATTCAATTGTTTTATTCAATTGTCACAGTTATGCTTAGGTGGCTTCCGTTTCAATAAATAGTTAATTGTTTAACATTGTATAATTTCCTGATATCCGAATTTAAACATGCCTAATTGTCATCATAAATGCCATGTCAATTGTCAAAGTTCTTTTCGATACTCAGTTGACATATTTTGTGTGAACATGCATTTCAGAGCTTCATCTTTGATGACAGAAAATGATAAAGTCAATTTAAGTTTTTGTTTGACTGTTCATGTATTTCATGTGATGTTTCGCATGGAACAAGTTTCATCATCCAAAAGTTCACATCTGACTCAACCTCCTGTTCGTTTGTCGGCATCGGTTTTCGCGATCGAAACCTCGTGAAACAGGTATCAGGAAAAAAAGGTGCAAATTCGGAAAGGTTTTGCCGAATTAAATCCGACTATTTCCCACATTCCTTACATTCGCATACTTTGTAGCATTCTTATCATCCGTCGCATAACTTCCTGTCTCTGCCCACAAATACTGCAATACGTTTTTGCAAGCACTAAAAAAATACCATTACCACAAAAGAAACGCCGTAAAATATGCAGTGATTTCTCTCTGATCGCACACCGAGATAAGAAACGACAGATCAAGAGTTACTTGAATTATATGGTTTCTGCGATACATACAGACGTCTACTGTGACGTAAAATGGCGTTGAAATATATAAGGCGTTGACATTGTAAAAGTGTGTATTTGTCAATATAGTGTTTCTATTTCATAATAACAATATTTGACAGTTGTAATGCTGCTTGTAACTTCCGATTGTCGCACTAATGAGCACTAACTGAAAATGGAGCGAATTCTGAGATAAAAAATATTCTTAATTTGATTGATTTCAAGAAATTCTTGAAAGCAGAAAATCAGGAAGAATGACTGCGAATGAGCGGCAAGTTAGTGGTGTGACACTGGTGTGAGAAATCGAGAATGATTGGAAAACTATGTGTTCCTGTAAAATATTCTATTTTAATGCTTGGGGTGTGTCTTTACTAATTACAGCGAATCTTCAAGAGTGAAAGTTTCTCAGTATATTTTTTTAGTATTTGGGAATAGAAAACTCTTAGCAGAAATATCTTATGTTGGGGCCGCTTCAATGTTAAGTGTTTTGTATGCCTATTTTAATGATACATTCGTGAAATTTTGCTCGTCATTTTTTCAACAAAATAATACTGCAATAAAAGACAAAGCTAAGCCCTGATCATCTTTGCTCTTCAAAGAATCACTAGCAATTCGTAGAAAAAAACCCTAAAAATTATAGAGATGTAAACATTTCGTTAGCACATACTTACGTCCCTGTAAATATTTATAAATATCTAGCTGCTATCATGTATATGTTATTTTAATCACTCACACTGTAAAAGTTTTGAATGGTGAATAAATTGTCAATATTTTATAAGGAAAACACTTCATTCCAGTTCTACGGATGCTATTCTGATTAAGCTCTGGGTGTGTTTACGACTTACGAGTGATTCTTCAAAAGAGTGAAAATGAACAGTATTTATCTTTGGCCAGTGTTGCACTATTTATTCGTAGAAAAGTATTTTGAATGAATATTTTATGGCCGTTTGTGTCTCTTTAATTTTAAGTGTTATGTGGAAACACTCATCTAAATGATTTAATACTCTCTTACTTATCTACTCAACAAATTTTACTAAATATCACTTGAATAGCAGATAAAAGTAAACACTAGCTGAATATTTTATTATTTCAAGAATCACTAAAAGATGTAAAGTTCAATTATGGCACAAACGCATTTTGCAGAAGTCTCAATATTTTATGAACACATATTACGTCGCTGTAAATATGTTTATAAAATAAAAACATAAAATAAAACATATGCGATGGCGGATTGGTCTGTAGCTAAATTTGAATTAGCCTGTACAAACCAGGGTAAACCGATCTGAGCTAGATCAATCAAATCAATCAAATAGAATTTGCAAATCAATCATAAGTACACATTAGAGGAAAAATTTAAAACTTTGCTAGTTCGAAATCTCCCAAAGATCTCCGCAGTTTTCACAATCCTTCTGCAAACACAATAAACATCTCTTATTGTATTCAAAGCTACTATGTGTACACTATCTCTTCACAATATCAGAGGTTGCAAATTGTTTTACATTAAATCAAAGTAGTCAGTGTCTCTGGCAATTTTTCAAGGGCAGGTGGAAATCTTGTTGTGTGGTTATTGAATAGCCTCGTTTAGTTCCGTGCACAACAGAATTTTCTCGGAATCGTTTCCGGTGAGCAAGCGAAAACCGTCAAAATTCAAAAATGATGACGTTAACGATGAACCATGCAGTCTATCATTTACCGCTTGCAAACGGTGTTCCAGAAAAAAATGGTCCAAACACTTGGGTTATTGGAACATTAATTGTCTTCGTTTTAAGCATTTTTTCATGCGTCCAGTCAAATTTATCGATGTTGAATTTTCACGTATATCTTAAAAATCGAAGTAATAAATTTTCGTCTTAATCTTCTTACATGTGGAAAGCCTTAGCTACTTGTGGGTTCGATTTCGTCATATTTGAAATAATTTTATTCATAGAAACATGAAAGCTTTCCCAATACTGACACTAGGCAACAACTCTTAATACCTTAATTAAGGCCTTCCGGTTTGTTCAAGTTTGCCTTGTCAGTTTAATGTTATCAGCGTTTTCTATATTAGTCCGGAGGATAAGCTCCGAAAATTGGTCAGATTGTTCAAACATGTGAAGAAAGCATGAAACTTACCACAAATTGCTAATTTGATTTATAGATCAAAATAAAAGTGAGACCCCAGCAGGATCAGCTTGTTTAGGGTACTTTTGAGCCGATTAAAAGTTTGGTCAGCGGCTTAAATCGCGGGCTTAATGAGGCTTTTATAAAACCGTTTTAAATATAAAAATGTTAAATAAAAATGTTGTATTTTATATAAAAACAACAAAACACCATGAAAATTCCGGTAAAAATTAATTAATTGTCGAAAGTTACCCTTTTTAAAGGTTATTTCGAAAACTGCATAAATTTTGGGCTCCCTGTGGCAAAAGCCTGGTCGCCTAGTTAATTTGGCATTTCCAGACGATATAGTGCTATTTCTCGATAATTTTTTTTGATTATTTTTCGCTTTTAAAATGTCTTTAAACTGGAACCTTTGTGCCTTATGTCAAAAGACACAAAAGAAAAGATTTTATGTCCGGAAAAAGCTTCAAATACTTTACTTGCTGGCTCAAGTTACAAGACAATTGCAGAAAACTTGAAAGAATTCGAGAAACTTGATTCGCTACCTATTAACATTCCACTTTCTTCTCTTGATGATGGCAGAGGTAAGGAATTCCTAATCAATTAAAAGTGAAATAAACTCACAGATCAACTATGAGCCATAAATTGTACTTATTTAGCCTTATAATAATACTTTAACAGGCATTGAAAATACTTTAAGAAATCACTGAGCATCATGGCACAAATCGTGCTATAATAAATGCAATACGCTAAAGCTTCAGCGGGCACAAAAGCGCAAAAGTGAAGAGGAATTTTCAACTGAGGATCCAGCAATATTAGGAGCTACTAGTCCAGCTAAAACAAGAAGAAAGACATTTGAATTGTCAAGTAAGAGTAGCAATGCTTTATCATGTTTTTCTGTGATTGCACAGAGGGTGATTTGCATAAAGCAGAAACCATGTCAATTACCAATAATGTTCAATCAGCGGCTGAGACGCTTCAAGATTACAAACTGTTAGCAAAATTAGCACAAGGTGATATGCATGCAAGAGATGCATATTACCATAAATCATGCTTGACATCTCTCTATAACCGCCAGAGAAGCAAATTAAACCAACCACAAGATAGTGCTGTTGATGATAAAATGAAATAACACCTGAGGCAATAGCCCTTGCAGAATTAAGCCTATATATTAGTGAAAGCCTGGCAGCTGGTGAAGCAGTTTTCAAGATGTCTCAATTGTCAGAGCTCTATTGTTCAAGACTTGAACAATTAGGAGTAGAAGTGAAAGGACGTATCAACTCCACAAGACTGAAAGAACGACTTCTCACTCAAATACCAGAGCTGCATGCATTTAAAGATGGTAAAGATGTGAAGCTATTGTAAACATGCTTAGCCCAGGGAAGTGTAAGACCTTTCAAGAATACTCCAAATCAGTGTTTGTTCCTTATATTGTTCAACAAGCAAATGGTATTAGAAGAATAGATCTTGTTTGGGACCGTTATATACCCGACAGCCTTAAGCCGGTACTCGCTCATCGCGAGGCTGTAGGGGCAAGAAGAAGAGTATGTGACATGGCTGTGATCCCTGCAAACTGGAAATCATTTTAAGATCAGATGACAACAAACAAGAACTTTTCAAGTACCTCAGTCAGGCAGCAACATCGATTCAACTGCCAAATGTTACAATTGTAAGCACTTTTGAGGAAGACATAATAAGTTCAAGCCAATCGAAAAGATGAGTTAGCTCCCTGCAATCACGAGGAGGCCAATACGCGCATTTTCATTCATGCAAACCATGCAGCGAAAGGTGGAATGAGGAAAATTGTCATAAGAACTGTAGACACAGATGTTGTTGTGTTAGCAATAGCAAACGTGCAAAGTTAGATGTAGATGAACTTTGATTGCTTTTGGTGTTGGTAAACACATGAGGTACTTACCAATTCATAACATTACACAAAGCTCGTTGAGTAGGGAGCAATGTGAAGCCCTACCCTTCTTTCATGCTGTCACTGGTTGTGATACTGTGTCGTTCTTTGCTGGAAAAGGTAAAAAGACTGCATTTCAAGCCTGGAAGTCTTTTCCTGATGTTACCAGTGTGTTTCAGCTTCTTTCATCTCCAAAAGAATCCATCTCAGAAGAAGAAATGGAAAAATTGAAAGATTTATCATTATTATGTATTCCCGCACATGCCCGCTCTCCAACATCAATGATGCTAGACAAGCTATATTTGCACAAGGTACTAAGACAATCGACCACATTCCACCAACCCAAGCCTCCTTGGTACAGCACATTCGAGGGCAACATATCAGGCTGGTCATGTTTGGGGTCAGTCGTTAGTTTCAGTTCAACAGTTACCGCTTCCTTCGCAGTGGGGATGGCAAAATAATGGCAGATGGATTCCTACATGGAGCACTCTTCCAGAGGCTTCCAAAGCGTGCAACGAACTGGTGCACTGTGGTTGCAAGAAAGCATGTAGGGGCTTGTGCAAATGTACCAAGTCCAATCTTCCATGCACAGCATTGTGCAAATGTGGTGGTAGCTGTTACCAAGATTAATAAGTAAGTAATATTCCCTAAATAATCCCGAAAATGAATCAAAAGAATACACTGCAGTGAAGACGACAGGTGATACAATATCATTATTAAACATTTTCATGCTCTTGTAAAATTTAATAACACCAATAAATCAAGAAATCCCAAATATTCTTCTCATTTTTTTATTGAAAGTATGTGAAATTTACTGGTATAAATGACAATTTATACGAATTATATATCGCTTAATAATACTTACTTCCAAGAGGATATAAATGCGATGAGAACTAAATTGTTTTGTCGATTTTCTTTTTATTTGAAATGGGATCCCTGTGCCTTTACTATTAAAATATATGGCAAAATTTATTGATAATTTTCTCGGAAACAAAAAGGTATTTTGCTGGGGTCTCACCTCTATTTTAATTTCATTGATAAACCAATGCAAAATAGTGAATTTGAGACTTTCTTCATGAATTTGAACAATGCTAGGTCTTATACTCCGGACTATATCATCTGAATACGTGACATGAATATACTGAACAACGTTGTCGGTCAAAAAACTTCTATCACTTTTATTTTATTGTACGTGATTAGGTGAGGCATTTGTTTGTCTCGATGGCCTGCAAGCCTTGGCAGGATGTTCAAGCGGCCTCTGAAAATTTTAACAGGAATTAAAAATCGAAACAATGGAAAGGATGTTCAATTTTTAAGGGAGGAACGATACAGCTGTAAAAAAGATATTGAAATTTGATTTAATATTTGAAACTGAAGTCCTACTTTCACTGAAATTTTGTAAGAATGTATTGACCATGTTTATACATATGAGCATGACGATTTCTGATTTCTAACGTTGAATCAAACAAACTGCTCACTTGAAAAGCCGAGTTTTCGAATTTATTGACAAATTGTAAAATGAAAAATAAAAGTTCAAAAGATTACTTGACGTGGAAGTCTGTAACATGGGGTGTGATTACTTGCACCAATGAATATTCTCGATTTTAAATGGCACACTTATGAGTGGACACGCGAGACTTTGTTTCGAACTGGTCAAAGGATGACAAAGAAAGAACCATGTGAAAGAAGGGATATTTCTAAAAAAAATGCTTAGTTTGCTTTTATTCAACATTTTTTAAATCACAACGTAATTATATTATGTCACGCAGATTTTTTGTGTGTGTTTTTTTATGCGGACTGTAAACAAAAGACAAAGTGATACGAAATAGGTCGATACTTGTCGAGGATATGATTTTACACAAACAAAATTTGTCAATTAGTTGCTAGTCAAAACACTCAACCCTCACTTTGCTTCGTGATAAAGTTTCCAAAAATACTATAGGAGGATCAAATATTATGATAAGCGAGTAATTTCAAATACTCATGGCATCGCGACACCACTTCAACTTATAATACAAAATAAATGCTCGTTTTGAAACATTTGTTTTCTTCGAAGTACGTATAAAATGGTATTGTTTGGAAATAAATAATATTACATTATTTCTAATGCATATATTTTACAGGGTATGCATACGTTTGACTTATAAAATAGTTATGCATCTTCAGTTCTTACGCTAGACTGGACAAAATAAATATCTTTTTTCATTGTCACAACGGAGAGATTTTAGTGAGCCTTATACTTGGCACATGTCATGAGGGTAGAGCGTGCTTGTCAGTGTACAGCTACAAATGAGGTTCCATCGGTTGAATCGTTCTCGAAGGTGTCACCTAAATAATTTCGCAACAAAGAGAACAACAGATCGTTCGCCGTCCAATCACTCATTCGTATCAGTTTTTTTATCAAGCAGACTTGATGATTTAAATCTTTCGTCCACCCTAAGTGACCGTCGCTCAACCATTAGCAAGGCAAGTTCACGAAATACTTTATCTATATTTATTCCCATCAATGCAGAGGTGACCGTAAAATAGCATTTTTTTTCGCGACTCACTGCAATCGATTCATCAGTGGCGACAACGTGGTCTGTTGAGGGTTTGTCGCATTTGTTTCCGACTAAATAAATTGGCACTCCTTCTCCTTTCGCTTGTAAAACCTCGTCAACAGTTTCCTTTGCTATCCTAAACGATTCTTTACTGTTCAACTTGTACATGATTATAAATGCTTGTCCTTCGCTGATTGCCAAATTTCTCATGGCTGGAAACCGATCTGAACCATCAGTATCATAAATGCGTAAAAGAACTGTAGTGTGAAACGACTTTAATGTGTAATGTCCGTCATAAACATCCTCTAACGTTGGTATATGTGTTTTAGGTAATGGCTTGCCCAAAAACCGTTTAATGACCGCTGTTTTTCCACATCCACTTGAGCCAAGGACGACGACGTTGACACGAAAACTTTGCTGTATTTGCCTACTGCTTGGTTTTATTGGCTCACTCTTGCATTGAACAAAACGAGCCAGATTTTTAAAGTTGATCTTCTGCGTTTCCATTACTTCTGTAAGATAATTGTGCATATTCAAAGTCAAAAGTATCGAAAGAAAATTGTCCACGACGAAATTGACGCTTTCAGCTTTCGCTGTTTGTTTTAAATGACTGTTGTGATGTGATGGTAATAGTTCACTGTATTTATTATTATCTATAAATGCTACAGGAAATTGCTAAGATTCCATCAAATTACTACGTCATATCGTGAAGATATCGTGCATATAATTAAGTTGAACCTCATAATTGGGTCAAACCGATTTGTACAAACGATTATTGTACTCAACACTATGCGTGGCATAAACATTGCATTGATCGCGTGCAAGATAACAACACGAGCCCAATATTAGAATAACCTGCCCTGCAGTCAAGCAACTACGATTCAATATCGAGAAAAATCGACATGTTTATCTAATCAATTTGAATTATATCTTAAAATTTTTGGTATGTATTAGATTAATGATTCTCGAAGAAAGTTTCTAAGCCCTTACATTGTTATTGGCATGGAGATAGCAAATATTTTCGCCTACGCTTCTCAAAAAGCAGTTTCTCTTCAACTCTTTTGGTCTTTAAAAAATTACTGATAGCTTCATGAAAAGTTTCTAACAAGAAATCTTTTCCAGTAATTTATTTTACTGTTGCAAAGTGAGTTTAAGGAACTTTTACATCGAAATGTTTAAACCATAATTTTGTTTTATGATTTACTTTTATGCTCATTTCTTATCTATATAGATTTCACCGATGCAACTCAGTTGTTGCAACAAGTTAAAAGTCCAACACAAACTCTAGCTGACGTTCAAGAGTATTTGAATTTCGTGTGCTGGTAATTGTTGCCATTGTTGAAGAAGTTAAACCAGATTCAACGAGATAGTACAATTACAGCTATTCCAACTATATATGAACTATGTTTTACTCATTTACGTCACAAACATAGAATGCTCAGGAATAAAATAGTAAAGTCGTTTCATAGAGTTAGAATACCCTTCTTTATTTCCTGATATACTGTGGAAAATTACACACCCACATGAAGTATAATTTGCGCAAAATTTTCTCAAAACTAGACAAGCACAACAGCTGAGTTAGATTTTTATTGATTTATGATCTTAAAATGCAGGTTCTATTTATTTTTGATCAGTATATGACTTTAACGGGATGAAATATTGAAGTAAAATTTTGACTAATTTTATCATTAAGTAAAGGGTGTTTTTAACTCGGTAATATAAACTCTTTAGTAAAAATGCAAACAGCATTTACAGATCATGTAAATGTATCTATATTTCTACTATATCAACTATCATCTGTACTTTGCAAATAACTCAAGTACTAATTTAACTTGGCATACGGAAAAGTACAGTTGATGAAATAATTTTTTGCGTATTGGGAATGACAATGTAATTTTTTGTTAACGTAATGAAGAGGAGTCGGAAGCGGGGGCAAAAGGACTGGCTCCCTCAATTTTTTAAAAATACAGCAATATTAAACATATTGATACACATTTTCATCAAACACAATGTTTCATTACTCTTTACACACAATTGTACGATGCGCCCTCGCGTTTGTCGTCGTTCTAATACCCCATAGCTATTGTAATCTTAGTGCATTTTGGATGTTTGATTTTTATGAACTTCAAGTACTTTTAGGTCAACTATTTATCAAAAAAAGAAAGTTTGCTTCTGATTTTTCAATCGTAATACACTTCCTAAGATTTGTAATTCAAAATAAGTTTCGTATACGTACTATACCACGAACGGTTGCTTCGTTTTTAAATGTTTTCTGAGGGAGATTCAATCGCTTAATTTGGAGAATGACACAATTATTTTTTCACGCAGAAAACGCTCCCTGGAATACTTCGCATTTTTAGAATCTCTCTATGAAATTGAAATTAGAGCTGTTGTTAGCCCTGCCTTCTCTCCCTTAGAGATGTAAATAAATTGAAAACAGACACATTAGGACGTCTGTAGATATAATTCCTTTGTAAATATTTTACATTTCGGGAAGAATTTGGTATATTTTTCATGAGGACTTTGGCAAACGCAAAATGCTCTATGATGGCAACAAAGTCAACCACATATTTTTGATATAAAGAAGCAAGATTTCAATCAAGATGGGTGAAAAATTTTCCTAATTAAAATAACAAAATGGAATAATTTTCCCAATGAGGTTGTTGATTCACTTTATAAATTTATATTGAACATAAAATTGGCTTTTAATATTCGAACTTTTAAAGTACGTTTTTAGATACTTAAAGATCGAATACTAGGATTAATATTATGTATATTCTCTGAGGATAAATAATAACAGATACAGTTAAAAATTTTACTAAAACAAATTACAACGTACGTGCAGTAGAATTTTCTAGTTTGCTTACATCTCAAAACAGGAAAGGTGAACTTCAACAAGCTAAAATATGTTATAGCTATAATCACAATGTTTACAACATAAATCACACAAATGCTTAGATTTCCGGTGTATATCTATAAACCCGAACCTGCCTGAACGTGGCTGAACCTGCCTGAACATGGTCTGAACCTGGCTGTTACCTTTGTTGACTTTGCTAATTGTTTAGAACTTAGTGAAAGGTGATGGATCGCTTTTTCACTCTTTTTAGATTCCTTTTAAGGCAAACAGGGTAGAGGAAATAATAGCGGAACTTGTCTTTACGTCAATTCAAGCAACGGAAGTTTTCAATTCATTTATGGTAAAAAGTATACAACAATTATGTAAATTGTTTGTGCTTGTCACTTTCTATATATAGATTCCTACCTTGCTTACCTTTCACAAAGAAACGAATATTTATTCAACGAATGTCAGTCAAACATCCAACGTTTTTTTTGCGGCATCAAAAAAGAATGAAAATAGGCAAGTTACTCTTTGAGCCTTGAGGTTTTAATCACTTCAAAAATTTGAATCAAAACACTCAATTTTTTTCAATAGTCCAAAGGGCAAAGGTGCACATAATTTCCTTGGATATGACTTGGAAAGGCGGCACTTCGTTGATAAACGGAAGACGAATTAAAATATCACACGCCAGATGATCCAGGGATAAATGTATATTGAGAGAAATACTCCGTGTTATGTTTTAAATCGACGTAGCAGAAATGTTTTGCCAATCTGCCTTGTTATATTCATTCTTTCTCCAAGTGTTTGTATGTACATATTGCATGCATAGTTAGTTAACCATGTCAGAAGATCAGACCTGACTGTACTTTGGAACCAAATAATCAGAAACTATGTAGATTAATAAATACGTTTGATTTATACTCACTTGTACTACGTTTAAGCAACGTACAATAACATTCTGTGGGAGGGCTTGTAGATTTGTGTGCTATTTAATTTTTGAGTATAAATAGCCCATCTTGCCCCTTTTCACATCCGCTACTGGTCTAGTTGCAAATCATTAGCTACAGACTAGTGGAGTGTACAAATACTTATGGATAAAATCATACACTTGCTATATTTGTTATTGAAGAGCTATACAGCAGTTTTCGTATTGAGCGGATTGTCATGATCGTGCTAGGATCAAGGCTGCTTTATTACCAGTTACAAGTAAATTTAATTTAACATTTCAAAAAGGCGGAGACGAACGCAGTTTGGCAGCATCCACACTTTGGTAAAATTGCGCTAATTTTAAAAGCCATGTTTTGAATTCTCTAAATTGCAAAAAAAATCATTTTTTTACCTTTTTTTCTCGAGATTTGCCTCCATTGCCAACATCTCAAATGCTCTGAAAATGCAGGTTTACTCCATAAGTTTAGAAAACAACACATAATCCACTTTGTGACTTTAGTCTTTTACTTAATAATTTTGTCCAGCGGTAAAAACAGGGACCGAAAAACATTCTCATTTTTTATGTGGGATGAAATGGTGCCGCTTTTTTGTCCCCTTAAGACACATTGCCCACAGAGTTATTCAGATTTCTTTTTCTTAACACTCAAATGTATGAAATTTGGGAAAAAGTGAATGACTGAATCATGGAAAAAGAATTCTGTTTACAAAATTAATTGGTATGGGAATGATCGCTTCAAACTCTGATGAATGTCCTGAAATTAACAAACTTTAAGAAACATGCTAAGTAAATATGTTAAATCACATGTAGACTACATATCTTTACCAGACTTTGATACTTTATCATAACTTCACGTAAACAAATGTCTTTTTTCTGGGTAAGATAAACATTAAATAAAAAACTATCAAGTGAATAAAAAATTACCGAGTAAGTCATCAATTCTTTGTGACACGCCAACACCAGTCAATGGACTTCGATCAACAGGTGAACTTTCTTTGAGTCGAGAAAGTACTTTAAATGCAATACGATATTAGTTCCTTGGTTCCATAAATTAGAATATCATTACCATGATCATTACCGTCCAAAGATCATATCAGTTTATGGTTCAAAATACTTCATATAACTATTAAGTTTGACATTTACTAGCAATGTTTTATCCCTATAAATTGCATACTGTGCTTGAACATTATCTGGGTGCGCAATATATATTTATGATGTTTTCATCATCACTCGTGGGATGGGGACGCAGCCCACGCCTTTCATATTGATGGAAAACAGTGAAAACACGTCAATTTCTAGAGCATGTCAAACCACTATGTAAAGCACTATGATACCTTCAGTCAATCAATCAATCAACCAATTTTTCGATCATTTATTTTCACACATTAATGCCTATAGGAATACAAAGACTCGTAAAAACGAATACGTGTAGTTATTAAATATCTATTATAAGAATGCAATTATATATAATAAGGAACCATATAAAATTAAGGCAAAGGGCAGAATATACTGAAAAGATAAGAAAGCAGCAAATTAGATCAAGCGTTGACGTTAATTGTTTCACAGGAGAGCAAATCTCATTTTTCCACCTTATAAGGGCGTCTCTGCCCTTCGCTTTGTACCAACTCTATATAACGATTGCCACGCCACTGTATGTAGCTAATAAGATAGGTTTCAATTTGTAGCATTTTGAAGAATTTGCTTTACAATTAATAATTGCTTTTTTTTGTATTGTTCATTTTACTTCTTGGCAAAAACCAGTTTATTTTGTTGCAACAGAGCATAGGAAAGAAGAAAACTGGAATGGTGTTCGCGATAGCATTACCTCCAAACTATTCAAAAGTTATATGGAATGGCAGGCAGTGGGATAGCTCGCCCAGACAACCTGAGTCGTATAACTATGAATCTCCAATGGAAAAGTTAGTTGTAGTTAAGATGTTGTTGCGTTTTGCACTGCAAAATATCATTCATGTTGATCAAAGTCTAAACGACAAGCTAGACTGAATCGTGACATCCAATTTAACAGACATTTGCAACAAGATAAATGATATTAATAATAAAATAATGCAACTTAATCTAACTGGTGATAAAAGAGGTAGTGACGGAAAGCACCTAAGAGCATCATCAGTTTGTCAAACTCTAGTTACTATAACATTCCTAACAGCCCTTTTTTATTTTTGACCTAATGTGATCTTCGTCTAACTTTATATCTAAATATCCAAGAATTATAAAAGTGGAATATAGGAAATCTAGTTTTCAATCACCATCAATCACGACTCATAGGTGCTCAAAGACATCTTCTAACCGACAGTTTAATGAAATATAACAGAAAACATACTCCAAATACGATCATCTTGCAGACTCATGATTCAAGTTATTTTGACAAGAGTCAAAGTTTTCTAAGGCTTTTGGAGTATGTTTTTTTCCTCATATTAATATCTACTCAACATACATAACATTTTTATCGTTCAGTTGACTATGTATGAAAACTGTAAATCAATGTTAGTAAAGCTGGTTTTAAATGGTTTTTACTAAGCTGCCTGCACTGCATCGAAGTTTGGAAATGTGTACGTGTCTCATATTTCATATTTGACATTCAATTATCTGAACGCGTCTGTCAAAAAACTTGAAGAAAGCCCTAAAAACGTTAATAAAAACTCTAAATAGCCGTTTGTGATTTGAATACAATCAATGTATCCATACGTTCGTGTTTTAAACAAGCAGCAGTATTTTTTAGCTTTATCTATAAGCTGCATGGAAGTTTCCAGATTCAATTTATTGTCAGTCATCAATGAATGACTTAATGCAAAGCATTTAGAAACTTCTCGTAAATAAAATATTTTTGTTTGTTTGGCATACAATGTCTTTTATATTGTAGATTTATTCACACAACACAATAAAACCAATGATATGAGAAACAAGATAGGATAACGAAAATTGCAGCTTCTCGTGCCCATCTATTCTCAAGATAACTATATGTATTTTTAACCCTGCATTGACAAATTTGAGATCAGTCAGATTATTATATGAACAAATATGATAGCAATACGATGCAACGTGTAACATTACAACCCTCTGCATTGCCTGGATACAACCACAGGCACTACCATGGCTACAACTACAGATACTGCCATTGTTGCAACCGCGTTCTGGGTCCATAGATAAGTAAAAACTCCTGTTCTTCAAATACCCATAATTTATACCCAATCTCAACCCTTACCTAAACCTATTCTTAGAGTATAACGATTGGCCAGAGCTGAGATAATGGTCATGATTTGAAGTATGAAGCAATATTACACTAAGTTTTTCGATTCGGAAATCCACGAGAATTTCCGGCATATTACGAAACGTTAGTTACATTCATATCATATTATTTTGTCATTTTCCGTCAAATTCTCTCATATTTGTTGTCAGATGTGGGTCCGTGTACGTTCACTTTGGCCATGTTCTTTTTATTTAGGTGAAAGTTTTCATTTCTTGTAACGTAATGTTTCCATCTGGAGGCTATTTTCGTAGCGCCAATTGCCCTTTCTATCAACATGGCCTTTGCCACAGACCATATTGTCATTTTCGTCACACTGTACCAGGTAATATACTTGTGACATAAGACTCAAAGTCGTTTAGATATCAACCCTGTCTTTAATCATAATTTCCAAAGTTTTATGGTAAACTCTATATATACCATTGAAGAATACTGTCTTCATTTCAAGAATACTCTCCTGTCTCCCGTGAACTGAAAAAATACTTAAGAATAGTTGGTCCAGGATTATAGTTATGTAATGTCTGTCCAACTTTGATGTATATTTAAATATACTTACTCTAACTCAGTCAGTTAAGCAAGGAATCAATGGTACTTTGGTGGTAAATGTACATATTTTTCCTTGCTATAATTAATCCTTGCTCAATAACAATCTCATTGGTTACATTTTGATCTGAAGATATTTCTCACAAATTCATTACCACTTCTACTTGTGAACCACCCCAAATTTTCCATTTCACAGGTCGGACAAAAGATTGATAACTGGAGAGGGGGCTCATATTCATATGCAGTAATTTGCAATCATAACAAAAAAGGAAACTAATAAGTAGAACATGTTTGCATGTATGAACATGGGTCCCCTAAATTATGAATCTTCCAACACCTGTGTTGGGTCAGTAAAGTATTCAGAAATTTTAGTATTTTAATAGTTCTTGCAACCTTGATATCGTGTGTGCTCTTCAAACAAAATGTCAAAAAAACATCTTAGAAAACTGACAACACTGTGACCCAAATAGCAGCTTAATTGTTTTTTGCTCTAAACATTTGGCGTCAGTCTATTCTTGCATTCAACGCATGTATTTTGCTACAGATTACAAGCCAACTGTTGCTCTCAATTCAAAGAAAAGCGAGGGTAAGTTTCTTTCTAGGTATTTATGAAATGAGCTTGCATCCTTGGAAAATGCGTGAAAATTATGTTGAGTTGTGCAATGTTTGTCTCTACTTGTGCATGATTGAAATATTGATCATTATTTTACAAAAAAAACTTTGTGTCGGTTTTCAAATCCCAAATCCCCTACTATGTGTGACTTTAACTGTTTCTATTTTCTACTCTTCAGTGTTTTTACAATACATTTGAGCTTTTACTTTTCTTGATGATAAAAATCAAGATTTTATCTTATGAAATGCCCTTCTTGTAAGCAGTTATATTATTATAATATATGGCCTTTTCTTGAATGTCAATTGGGGGAGGGAGGGGGGAGCGTTTAATACTCATATATTCAGTTATGTCTCACTGTCTCTCCCCTCCCTCCCTCAAATTAACGTTTCATCAACAGCTCTGAGTTAATAGGTTTTCTTATTATCTTAAACATAAAAAGAGCAAAAGAAAGATCCGGTGGTGAAGCACACACACAACCATGGTGAAGATGTTAAACAACAGAAGAAAGACTTAGTGCAGAAGGGCGTACAGGAGAAAACAAAGACCACAAAAAACAAGCATAATGTGGAAGTTAAAACCTCAAATCAACCAATTTTCAAAAGAACCGCTCTGGAAGAAAAACTGATTGCATTCTCAGCAAATGCAGATATGATATTGACAGACTCCGACAGTGATGCTGATACTCCATCAAAACAAAATGATGACAATCAATCAACTGTTTCCAAACCTCAACTTCTACCATGTGAAGAGAAAGGAAAATCATTTCAAAATAACTCTGTTAAAGGAAGTAGTTGTACAATTGATATGACAACAAGTAGTGTTTCCACGTATAAGTCTACTGAAGTGATTTCAGACGATAAAATGCTTGCGATATGTGAAAAATTGGAAGAGAAAGACAAGCCAAAGGCGATAGTTATTTCCGATTCCGAAGATGAACTATTGCAAGAAATCAAAGATGAAAATAACGACCGTTTGAGCAATGCTTGTAAGGAATCTCGCACGAAAGAAATATTGGAATTACCTCCAAAATCAAGTGTTGGCATGACCATGAATGACAGCGAAACGTGCGATGAAATATTCGTCGATACAGAGGAACTGCACGAAAATAAAACGGGAAAGCCAAATGAGAAGATCGAAGAGCAAGTGAAAAGTTTGCAAGGAAAGAAGTTGATTGTCATGATTGAAGATCTTCAAAACTGTGGAGCCGGCAGCCATTTTATATTGAAAAGTACGAAAGAAGACGCAAAGATTAAGAAAAGTAAGAAAAAGGAGAAAAACAAACCAGATTCTTCTAAACTGGCCGATGTTGATTTCTTTGCTGCCGATGTTTCGAAATTAAAGAAAAAAATGACTGCCAAAGAGGGAAAACACGTAGAGAAATCAAAGCACAAGATAATAAGTGAGAGCGATAAGAAAAAGATGAAAAAAAAGCTTGGCGAAAGTAATTTAGCTCCTGTTAAAGAGAAGAGTAAAATTCAACGCTATAAAGAGCTGAAGAGACTTTTCAAAGACTCCGAAAACACTCTTGATAAACTTGAAGATCAACAAAAGAAATCTTTGTTGGTAGACAACAAGTTTGTTGCGACCTTAGAGAAAGAAAAGGAAACGATTAGACCATCGGATTTTCTTTTAAAGAAGCCCAAACATTCTTGGAAAAACGAGTCTAAAGGATTTAAAAAGGATAAGGACGATTCTAAATCAAACGTTCATAACAATGCTGATGAAACAACCGAGGAAAAACAAAGTTCGAAGAATCCATTTGTTTTGGTTGCTCCCGATAAGAAAGTAATACTTATACCAGATAATGACACTGTTTGTGAAAATTCTCAAAATGCGGACGCTCTGGGTACTAGTGATACCAATAGACATTCTGACTATTCGGGTCTCGATGAGGATAGCGAGGAAAATGAATTATTGAGAATATTTAATGATTATAATCCCGACAATGATGAACCTGAAATGAACGATTGTGTTGATGATCTTTTAATGAATATTGATGTCGTTAATGTTCGTGACAGTGACGATAAAAAAGAGAAAAAACTTGCACAGTCATCAAAATCGATTAGTGGATTGAAAAGACAGTCAAGCGAAGGAACGTCCGCAGCATTTAAGAAACAGCGCGTTGCTCATCAACCTAATCTGGCAAGTTATTGTATATACATATTTTTATTATGCATGGTAATTAACGTTTAGGTATGGCAAGCTCTGCAATATGCCTGCCTGCCTGGTAATCACGCAAGATTTTTCCCCGTGGATAAATCCATAGCTGTGTGGGAAAAAATAATATGGTGACTTTAACCCTGAAATGCGGCATTCCCTTGAAACAAAAAATATTAAACGCTTATTTTAAATAACATTCAGGTGGTCAGGACTCAGAACGTTTTATCGTCCAAATGTTTTTCGTTGTTTTATCCTACATCAAAACGGTTTTATGGACATTTCGAACCGCATAAAAAGAACTACCTTGAGGCTTTTGTTAAAAATATTTCGCAAAAACGTTGACAGACGTTGATAAAATTATGGAATAGCCTCTCGTTCTAAATTTTTGTTAGAAAACACAAGATTGTCTAGAAATTAACTTCACAAAAAAGCTTAACGTCGTTTTGATCAAGGATGGATTTAGGGCGGGCGTGTGTGTGTGTGCATAGTGAAAAGGTGACAGAATTTAACAAAAAAAGTCTACTGCAAACAGGATGCCCTTGAAATCCAACCCACTGATTTTTATCATGTCGGTTAACTGGTGACAGCGACGTCATCGTGAAATTGTTTTTAGTATCAGTATCAACAATTCAAGCTTTAGTTTATACACAACTGTGAAAAAAAGATACAGGATTAAATCTAATTTGGAATGCCTGACCTTTTCAAACTGTATGCTACTTTTTATACAGTTAATTGGTGATATTTTTACACAGTTATTGGGTGATATTTTCACACTGTTAATGGGTGATATTTTTACACTGTTATTGGCTGGTATTTTTACACTGTTAATGGGTGATATTTTTACACAGTTAATGGTTGATATTTTTACACTGTTAATGGGTGATAATTTTACACTGTTAATGGATGATAATTTTACACTGTTAATAGGTGATATTTTTACACTGTTAATGGGTGATATTTTTTCACTGTTAATGGGTGATAACTTTACACTGTTAATGGGTGATATTTTTACACTGTTAATGGGTGATATTTTTACACTGTTAATGTTAATGGGTGATATTTTTCACTGTTAATGGGTGATAATTTTACACTGTTACACTGTTAATGGGTGATATTTTTACACTGTTAATGGGTGATATTTTTCACTGTTAATGGGTGATATTTTTACACTGTTAATGGGTGATATTTTTACACTGTTAATGGGTGATAATTTTACACAGTTAATGGGTGATATTTTTACACTGTTAATGGGTGATAATTTTACACAGTTAATGGGTGATATTTTTACACAGTTAATGGGTGATATTTTTCTCGTCAAAATGTTTTATCTCTTTTCATGCACATTCACAGGTCATTACGCGGACTCCTCAATTCAGAAACAACACATCTACATTTTACCGACATTTACCTCGTCCTCTTCAAGGCACGTTAGCTCCTCCGCCTCGTCCCAAAATTCAAGCAACATCTCAAGTAAGGAAGCGTATTTTGATATTTTCATTTTTTACGCCTGTTCTCTGAAAGCTCACTCACACTCACGCTTGTTTAGAGGGATTCAAAAATCACACGCCCACTAATGAACGGCATGATTTTTGCTAAAATATTTCAAATCAAGCAGCCAGATGATTAAAAATACTGTCTTCGAAAGCGTAGTTATGATGTGATTTTGAAGCACCACTCAGTGAGTGTGAAACGTACGTTTGAGGTTTTGTTTTAAAACGCTATTTACTATAAAATTACCCCGATTTACATTATGTATTTAATAATTTATAATTCAAGCGAAGTTAAAATACAAATAGATTGTTATTCTCTATATAAATTTAGTGAGTGAGCTTTTTGAATACCTCAATTTCGAAATTTCATGCAGGTCTTAAAATGCACTTTGAAAACAACTGTATCACGGTATTCGTTGACTATCTTTTTGAAATGACTTTTAGTTGGCTCGAAAAATACCAAAATGAATTTCGATGTGGCTTAGCCAGCTATTCAATTTGGTTCTGCTGAAGAAATTTTTCTGTTTTCACTCGCTTTGAAAACATTAAATTTATAAAGAAATGAATAAGGATGCTATTCTTAAAATTTACATCCCAGCACTAAAACTGGTTTTGTCTAGTTATTACTCACCCGATCAGAGGCGTAACTGGAACGTTAATTTAAGGGGGGCTGTTCAGTTGTGTCCTACTTAGTTCTTTTGGAAGCCGATTATCAGTGGATGAAGTTATTTAGGTTAGGTCACTGAATTTGGCTGTATAAGCACAACTCCACTGGATTTTTACGCATGTGATTACCATAATGGCAGCCAATCAATTGCATTTTTGGAGAAATAGAAATGATGAAATGTTTAACCACCCCATTAATTATATATTCAGCGATTTGCTATTCACAATTGCTTTCATAAGTTGTGGCAGACATTGATAACACCACAAAGATCGTTTGCATGCATGTCACGTTTGCATGTTAATTTCAACCAACATAGCGAATATCTCATTGTCCTTTGGCTCCTTGGGGAATGGTTGCAATCCAACTTTATATACAATAACTTTATTGAAGATTGATCGTTTTGATCGTCAGGATTACTTCTGTATATCTTTTGTAATGTCGTGAATTATTGATTATCGATAGCTGGCTGAGAATGAGCATTTCGAACATAAATGCTCAGTGACATCAATACATAAATAAATGTGTAGGGTGAAAAAGATCTCGTTACGTCGACGCATGTCAAACAAAGGGTGACTCACTTTACCAAGGGGAGCGGAATTTTGACGCAGAGACCGAGGATAAGACTGGAATACGGAGCAAAAGTACCTCAAAGTGTGAGGCAAAAATATTTGGATAAAATCGTCGATGAATATTTATGCTTTTATAAAGACCAACAGGAAGCGTTTGATAAGGTATTGTTTTTAATTTATTACAAATGGCATAATTTCGTTGTAAGTAATATATGAATGTGTTTTCCGATTGGGTTAAAATAAGCGATAGAAATAAAGACAAACTATTCGCTCTTAAGATTATTTATCGCGCCTATAGCGTAATGTACTTCATTCTATTTTCAACAAATCAAAAATCCTGGCCATATGAGTAAATAACGACCCTATTTTTGTTATTGATTATAAAGCATCAATACTTTGTCCAATCAAAATGGCTTGAATATACATGCACCATTTGAGTTAACAAGTTTAGCATTTGGGCGTTGAAAGCGACATAAAAGAAAAGTGTTTACACTTGTTGACAAAGTTTTTCGAAGGACTTCATGCCCATTTTCTCGTGGTTTTATTTTTTTATTTAACGTTTCATTTGGATTGACAATTCGGTGTATTTACCATACGATGGAAATGATCG
This sequence comes from Xenia sp. Carnegie-2017, assembly GCF_021976095.1. Classification (NCBI taxonomy): domain Eukaryota; kingdom Metazoa; phylum Cnidaria; class Anthozoa; order Malacalcyonacea; family Xeniidae; genus Xenia; species Xenia sp. Carnegie-2017. Next base: position 7,295,684 of record NW_025813402.1, read on the forward strand.
TTTGTCATACTTTGAGGAAGGTTTGGATATGAGTTATTGTTTCTTCTGCGCAATGTGATGTTCAAGATATGCACCTTTCGCCATCAGTATTTATTTCCAATAAATGGACGATATAAAGTGCTAGAAGTGTCTTCTCTTTTCCACATTATTGGACTTGTTTCCATCTTATGCGCAAATTGTTTCGAGGTAGAAGACTTTGCTAAGCGTTTGGTAATAATTAGACCGCAAGGTCTAGGCTCTTCAGTTTTTATCGCAGTGCCAACACATTAGACTAAGATGATGAATTATGAGTAGCATCTACTATTCGTCATCTATTTATGCTGTTCATTTTTTTCAGGCCGAGAAGGAGGAAAAACAAGTTTACCTAAAAAGCCCTAGGCGTCAGGTTTATATTAACCTGTGCGTTAATCTTATCAAAAAACTTAGAGATAGTTTAGAAAAACTGAACGAAGACATCCGCCATCGCAATCCTTTAGCAAGCAAATCCACGTTACCACCTAGCCCGTCAAAACGTGCGAAAGTTGACTCGTTGACTACGGCGAGGATCGCTCGACAAGATTTCGAAGAACAAAATGATAGTTCTGAGAAAGCGGTGAAAAACAATGGAGGCATGACAGGTATATGTATCTTCGTTTTGGTATATGTTTGAAGCATGTGAAGCAGTTGATCATACAGTTCAAGCCTTGTCACAGTATAAGGAATATGCAGTAGGGTCACTTCGCTGTGCAACTGACTGCTGTATATTAAATAAGATTACTGGCTGCCACTATGGTAATCACATGCGCAATGTGATATGCGTGGCACAAAAAAGTCAATTGAGTGGCTCTACTGTATGTTCTCTATACTGTGGCCTTAATATGATACACCTGTTTATTAGTGCAACTTGAGAAATAACGAACCATGGGTCGTAATTTTATGAATGTAAACTCTGTGTATTGAATAATTGCATCAAGGCAACTTGTAGCCCTATATATACCTAGACCATATTAACATAACTCCCTTCTTAGTGATAGAATTTGTCCATTAACTGAAGTAAAGTATTAAAGATTTGTCACATGACTTCATAGAGGAGGAATTTTACACAAGGATGCATAAGTATGTGCTGTCGAAAGAAGAATTAGAAGGAAATGCCTTTCCTCGTCCTTCGAGTGTCCCAGGTCGGGCGGAGGTCACCGACTGTTATTCAAAAATTAAAAGAAATCCCAACGATTGTAAGTAGCGAGAACTTGCAATTATATTGACATCCATACGGCTTTTTGAATTGGAAATTTGTCTTTAGCATGAATTGAATTACAGCTATAGATGAAACGTTCTTATTGCGTGTATATTTATATACATAAAGTGCTCAATATCAGTTTAGATAGAGCATTAAAAGTATTAAATTCTATTTAAAAGACGGCGATCTTCATTCGCCATATGTGTATATATACGTTCACTTTTTCTAGAACACTTAGATGGCCATGACAATACACATATAATAGACTGTTTATCATGTATTAAGATACAACCCATTGACCCCTCCCTCCCCTTCCTACTAGACGGTGCTACAAGCTCTGAGGCTGCTGTCCTTAATACGACTGTGACGTTGTCTTATAGTTTGATGTCATTAGTTCGACTTGCTTAATTTCAGCCACACGTCACATCTGCTGTCGATGCGGCAAGGCTTTTGTCATTTTGGAATCTGGAGAATATCCCCACAAAGAAGAGTGTGTCTATCATCATGGTCGATTGATTCGTAGCAGAAGTTAGTTAACTCAAGTTACCATTTGCTGTTATACCTGTTATACGTTTTCTTTCAACCGTAACTTTTAATAAACAAGATTTTTATGCTTAAATTCACTAATATGATGTGAACCTGGAGGAATTTTGCTTTTTGTGAATTCTGTTTTGTGTTGTATGTGATCTTGATGAAAAAGTATTTTCAAGAATATCTGTCACATGTATTATTATGCAGTAATTGAAAGTATACATGACATGAAAACTGGAGCACCTTTCTTTTATCCTTAGAACCTGTAATTTATATTCACCTGTCTATTTTTTGCTTGTTTCAATGATAGAAGTCTTTTTCTGACGATTTGCAGCTGCCGGAGAAATAGTGACGTCATACACATGTTGCCAAGGTGAATCTGGTTGTATTGGCTGTTGCGTTGCTAAGGTAAATTCCATCTTTTCTATTATCTCATATGTGATAAAACAACTTTTTTATATAAATTCTATTTATAATAATTTTGCCATTCCAGTGTTTCACATCAATATATTTGTAGCTTAAAATATTTGTTATGTGGTCGATAGTTAATGCAGTATATCTTTCACTCAGGCTCATGTTCGCGCAACCTATTGGTCGGAAGAAACTGGTTTTGTTGTCACACGGAAAAATCCTAATTCGTATAGAAAGAAAATTTACGCCTTGGATTGTGAAATGGTATGTTATATTTGTTTTCAGTGTACAACCAAGCCATACCTCAAAGTTACAAAGATTATTCCCTCCTATGCGTTTGATTCAACCACCATGTTTTTACAAGTTCCCTAAAACGATAAACATTACATCAGGGGGGCTGTTAAAAGGGAGGGGAAGCCATGACTGTCGTTTAAACTTTGTAATGTAACTAAAACATGATATTTTAGTGGGGCCAAGAATTTCGCCCAGGGAAGCTGGCTCTCTGCTCCCCCTCTAGCTACATCAATGTGATTGATACAAATGATTTCATTTGTATTGGATAAGCGAACATTCTCTTTAGGCGGGAAATATTTTTATTGGCTTGGTGGTCTCAGGAAATGGAATATTTCATATAGCCCCGAGTATTATAGGAACTTATAATTTTGTAGCTCCGTTCATTTCATTGGCTACTTTTCTATTATTGTACATTCTATTTGTGGATACGATTGGTTTGTTTTCTTTGTTTCAGTGCTACACAACTAAAGGTTTGGAACTCACTCGGGTTACCGTGGTAGATTACAACGGTCAACAAGTTTACGATACTCTTGTTAAACCTAAAAACGATATCATTGATTATAATACAAGGTATGATGCTTATTATTTGTACTTCGGCACTGATCATCGTCGACATACACAGGATCACTTGTTGAATCATCGTTTTGATAATCTCGCTGGAAACAAACTTCCTTTTTTTTCGGCAGTCATTGCAAGAATTTTCATTTTAATGCTCTGTATATAAACATGCGTTTCACCAAAATCGTAGGAATACGTAGATTAAATTAGAAGCGTCATGTTATTTTAAAGATTCAGCGGAATAACTGAAGAAAGTATGATTGGAGTTGCCATGACATTACGTGACGTACAAAGTGTTCTACTCAACTTGTTTTACGAAGATACTATTTTGATTGGTCATAGCCTGGAAAGTGATTTAAGATCACTGAAAGTGAGTTTGTTTAATGCTTTGATCATTTATGTAATAGAACGTGTAACGGGATCATCACCACAGTATAGAGAATATACAGTAGGTTCACTTCTCTGTGCATGCTGGTGCTGTATATTTAATTAGATAAATGGCTACTGTTGCCATTTAATCCTCCCTGTTGATTGCCATTATGGTAATCACATGCGTAATAAGATATGCATGATACTAAAAAATTCAATGGAGTGGCTCCACTGTATATTCACTATACTGTGTCATTACCTTGAATAGACTACAAACGTGGTGAGGAGAGGGTGCATATTTTATTATTTGATTGGTTGAGTAATATCACGTGTAACTGGTCATTATCTTGTATAGAGCACGAGTGTGGGATGGAGGGTTGCATATTCATGTATTTACCTTTGCCTGACCTGTTTTATAGTTCAACCGTACTCAAAAGAAATCACTGAGGAAGAACTGAATATATGAATATTTACTCTCCCCCCCCTTTCCAACTTGCTCTCTAGTTTTGCGCCTGTTCCGACCTGCCTTGGCCTCGCCATGCGTTAAACCAAAATAGCCAATACACAACCATAGACCCATCAATAAGTGCTAATTTAGGTTATAGCTTGTGATAGGTTTTATTAAAAATGTTTTTATTTGCTATAAAGACAATGGATGTTCGCCTCATGATACACGAATCAAACTAAAATGGGAGTCGATGCGGAAATGAAAAAAATGTATGAAAAATTTTATGCGTGATTCAAATTGCGAGTCAATATGCAGTGTTTTTTTTTACAAACCTTGCACTATCCTTGGCTCCCTTACAAAAACTGTGTAACAAATGATTCATATTGTAGAAATTCGTATACATAAAAATTAATGTTAATGACAAAAAAATGGCTTGCGAGAATAGTGGAATTGTGTACGAAATTACTACGTCATGGTTGTTCATTTGCTGATTGTTGTCTGTAGATCATTCACAGTACAGTTGTAGATACATCGATCGTGTTTCCTCATCGTTTGGGCTTGCCCTATAAACGAGCGTTGAAAACATTGATGGCTGAATATGTTAGAAAAATTATCCAAGACAGCGGTCAGTAATGCATTGGTTTTTGATCTTATTTGATAATTGGACATTTTAATATAATTTTAGATGTGATGTTGCCATTGGTTTTTGTAAATTTTGATGGTCTTTTCTTTATTTCACAGAGGAGGGACACGACAGTTTAGAAGACGCTGTTTCTTGCATCGAGTTGATGTTGTGGAGAGTGAAAGAAGATATGAAATACAAACAGTCAAAGAAATGAAACTACCCCCAAATAATACATGACGCACGCGCAGTCTCGTGTACGGTAAATAAAGATGTAAAACCCTAAAACAAAATCGTTGAAATAGCAAATCTATATCTTATATGAGAAATATTTATTGGAAAATCATTATGTTTCTGGAAAGAATACGAACAAAAATAAAACAAAATCAGAAACAATTCTCGAAAAATTGGTTTGTTGATTTACTTTTAATGCCGGTGTTCCAGGAAATTCCCCCTCTCCCTGAACCACAATTTCTTGAAAAATTCCCCCTTCCTACAAGGGCCATGCTTTCAAGGAAAATTCCCTTCCTCCTACCAACTTTTACATTAATCTCAAAAATGGTAAAAGTTTTTCCAAACCAAGATTCGAGATCCATAAATTTAGTCAAATATAATCAACAGTCCGAATAACTATGCACTTAAAATGGAAATGAAAGCTTCAAAAAGCGGTGTTAGGCGATAATGTACGAGGACTCTGTCTGAAAAACTATACGTTTCTATTATGGAGAATCAACGGCTCAATTATATGATCGTTACGTCAGCGATGTAATCTGCATTTTAGTGCATAAGTTAGTAGTTTTAGTAAATTTTAAAGCATCATTCATTTCTTTGCTAAACACTTGTTTTCATTGTGAAAAAAATGGCAATGGCATAGCGCGACAAAATAAATGGGTGGGCTTACGTCAGCGGCAGTAATTACAGTTATTATTGCCAGTACAGTTTGTGAAAAATTGTAAGTCACGCTGCCTGCTTTGGAAAGAGGAAACAGTTATGAGACATGGGTGGATACTGGATTTCATTCAGGGAAGGGTAAGTCTTCTCAATTATAGGAATGTCGTAATACAACTACCTTTTTTGTCACCGAGCTCATAAATTATCCGACCTCTGGAGGTGCGCACACCCCCCCATCTACACCTCCACAGGATCTGCCAGTGGCGTCAATCGAACGTTAATGGGGGAGGGGGGGATATTCATATATTCAGCAATGCCTGGCTTATTTCTTTTAAAAATTATTTCATTTCAAAAGAAATCAGGGTGGCATAGAAGAATATATGAACATGGTCCCTTCAATTATCGTTAGATTGACCCTAGTGGGATCAGCCACTGCACAAGTACTTTAGGCAATTAATTTCAAGGAAGATCAATCCAACTCTTTGCATCTCTTTGATATCTACTTTATTCCGTTTCATTAGAACGTTTGTTATTTATCATTTTTCCAGTAAAAAGTATTTCAACTATTCCCTGACCAAATATGTCTCTGTATCCAAATTGCCAAACTGACTGCCAGCAGTTCTTTGTTATTTTGGAAAGTGGCAAACACTTGTGTTGAAATAATAAGTACAAACAAGAGTCTGGAAGTTTGAGTTGAGGGTTGGCAACAGCAAACTGATTGACAAAATTGCAATCAGTGTTTAAGATCTTGGTCTTCACAACAACTTGACCTGTTGCAAAACAAATGTTGTTGATGAATACGTTTCAGAATGTGAAAGAAACTCGACTAAGTTGATCCAAATAATTTTATACCTGTTAGTTTTTCTGAGTTAACTGCCTTTAAAATTATCGCACAATAGGGAAATGTGTGCAATATAGAAACAATGCAACATAAAATTGACTGAGCAAGAAGAACCAAAAGCTGCAAGGCAGTGAACACAGTGTAATAAAGGCATACTGTAGGAAAGAGGAATAAAGATATCGTGAACAATAGGGTTCCAATAAACAGCCTGTCAACATCATATTCAATAGAATCTACACGATTGCGGAGAGTGTTCCATTTCTTTCCTGAAAGTTAAATTATATATTGTTCAAATTAAATATACAATAATTACATTCACTTTAGTACATGGAGCATTGCAGAAACATATCCCAAACATATACAGTTTCATTTCACCTTTGTTCAATAGACTTAAATATACAAGTGGGCATTAAAATGCATCAATCAGCAATTCAGATGCAACCAATTATTGCATTGTAAATCAAAGAAAAACTGAGAAAAAGAATTGAATACTTTTTGCAATTACTCCTCAGTCCTTTGCATGACCTAATTAATACATACCTGTAAAAAGTCTTAGTAATGATAACAGAACATTAATTTCCAACTGGTATAGTCGTGAAGCATAAATATAAAAACAATATATATGTGCGGTCAAAAGAGACAAAACGTCACACAACAGAGCAATCAGGAATGTGACACCAAGGCATCCAGCAAATGTACAATAAAGAATGATTGTAGGCAAGTAAATCTCAATGAAATAGAGATAGTCCGTCCATAAATGTACATGATAAATATAGAAATTGCCAAGAAAACGATTTAGGGGAATATTAAGCTTGAGACCAGCTGGTGCACCCATGAGCCATCGGAGAAGATCTGACAATTGTTCTGCAATGTAATACTTCTGACCAATAAGCCATGATGATATGGACGTATAGTTTTGATCATAATAGACAAAGTATATAACTAGAAATCCTAATAAGACATCTAGAGCCAAAGATATATACAAGTCACCATTTGAAATGGATGTTGAATAGACATCTTCGCTATTTTCAGTTTCTTTGAAAACAATTCAGAAATCTGATCCACTCTCTTGGACAAAAGCCTTGCAACATACAGATGTCTTGACAAAAACTTTAAAATTTTGTTGCAGTGATTTATCCAAATGGGATTCAACTGGATCAAGTGAAACAACCATAAAATGGAATAAAAAAACAGTTTGTATGCGGAACTGACGCTGCTCATTCCCAAACTCTTGGGTCTCCTTGCCTTCCTTGAATGTTTGTTTCCATTGGTTGAAAAATTTGACAGATCTGATGATAAACAACCATTCAAGTTACCATGTGAAGAATCTTGTTTTGATACTTCTCGGTGAAGATAGTAACAAGATTTTGGTATTGGATATCCTCGTGGCCAACTAACGATTTGCAATTCGATGTTGGAAATACCAATATTGTAACTATTGTTGCATGAAAATTTATGTAGAACCAAAAGCATTTTCCCGCTATATATTTCATTTATTGACACTGCGATTCCAAAGAATCGACTTGAGATCAATCCAAATTTGTACAACAGTGCTTTATAATTCATGCCACCGCATAAAATGAAACCAATGATAGAATTTGTTGATGTTCCTACTGTGAAAGTAGAGGTGTCTCCAGATTTAATATTAGAAATAAGTTCTAAATTCTTCTCCAATTGAACTATGTGATTCACACAGAAAACTATTTGGCCATTTTCTTCAGCATCCTCTGCCCCATAAAGAACGTAACAGCGATTAGAAAGTTGAAACGTGACATCATTTCTCATGACTACAGACACTCTGGTGGATGATTTGCTCTCCATGCTTATAGTAAAAGCAATCATCGTGTTACATGAGTAGTTAAAATCTCTTAGTGCGCATGCGCTAGCGGCGTCCTAATACTCCTTATTTTAAAACTATTTCTATTGATTTTATTAAGAATTCGATTCGGATTGAACTTGTTTAACTTGCATAACCGTTTTATCTAGAAAAGCAAGGTCGTTTTCAATATTCGGGGGCCAAAGTCATGAGAAAAGCTTTGAGAATTATTCTGAGGAACGAGAACTCGTTGTGTGCCCCTGGCATTATAGGCCACTCCCCTTTACATAACAAATAAGAATTTTGAAAGTTCAAAATTTATTAAATACACAAAATTATATCCAAGAAACTTTTTAAAAACAGTTTTACACTACTTAAAGTGAATTTTGTTGGTTTTAATCCTGCAATCAGGCCCCTAAAATGCTCATTTCAATCATTTGTTGTTGTTTTTGAACTTCCAGCTTCTAGGACGCCCTTGGAATTATTCAGATCCTTACTAGACAGCTAGAAACAGCTATCTTATAGTTAATTATTCTTTCCTTTTTAGAATCGTTTTTTTATACGGGAAAAAATTTTGTCTGAAAACTAAAAAACAGCATTCTTAAAACGGGAACAATTAAAGTTTTTAATTGTGTGGGGAGTTGTGGGGGCGTAGCCGGGGTCGGATTAACCTGTAGGCTGAGTAGGCTCAAGTCTACAGGCCCGGACTTGCGAAAAGCCCGTTGTATCTAGACATGATTACGCCACATTCTCTGTTGATCCTTATACTATCCCTCGTCAATAACATTCCTTAGAGCACTCTTCTCACAATACTCCATCTGTATATACCAAGGGTTTGCAGAATGCACTTTGAATCTTCTTGCAAATCTCTTGTGGTGATTGCTTCCTCTTCACTTTCGAAATCAGATGCCTCGTCATAAAAGAAAGACGCTGGTAGTTATTTTTAAGTATCTTCAGCAACATCATGCACAGTTCCCACTACTATATACCACGTGAGGGTCGTGAGCCAACGAGCTTCCAAACTGTGTATGTGATTCATTGATATTCCTTTTGAACATATCTTCAGAAGACTCCGTATTATTAATGGCTTGTTTTTGTATTGGAACCTCGTTCTCGCTAGAGCTTTTATCATCGTCAACATGCTTGGATTCATTCGTGTTTTCATTGGTCCACGAGTCCTCATCCAAAACTCTAGAGCAGGGGTCTCCAAACTACGGCCCGCGGGCCAGATGCGGCCCGTTAGGCCTCTCAATCCGGCCCGCAGTGGCACTTAAGAAAAAAATAATAATATTAAACAAAATAAACTTTGTGCAGAAAGTTCACGTTATGACTCAAGCCAACTAACAAGAGTGGCTTACATCAATTTTTGTCCCAACTTCCTACTTCCGTTTCAAGCGCATTGCAAAATTTAAAAAGCTGAGGGATAACGTGGAAATTTTTTATATTTCAATGCTTCATAATGGCCGATAAAAGAAAAAAAAAGTAGATGATGAATGTCGGCGATTTCAAGAAGAGTGAAGTGTAAAATACTTCTTCATCGCTCTTTGACCAGCGGTATACGGTTCGTCGGCCCTCAACATGCTGGATGAAAGTTCATGTGGCCCTCTGGCTGTAAAGTTTGGAGACCACTGCTCTAGAGCGTAATCTAGGTGCTTCAACTACGTTCAATTTCATCAAGCTATCTTCAACCTGGCGTCTTTGTTTCTCCTCTTTCATCATTGATTTTGTTTCACTATGGGAAGTTTCATTTTGAAGTGTTTCTTCTAACTCAATCCCCGAATTATAATATCTGTCATAAATCAGAGCATTGTTTATGCACAAAATAAGCAGACAAAAAGTTATAGAGAAAATAAACAAATATCTAACGTTGTCACAAATACTACGAGTGGCGTACGTAACAAAGTGTTGATGAATTTGATATGCATTTGTCAAAACAAGTTTAAAAAGACAAAGAGCATGCCAAAAATACATTATTGAAAATTTGCTAAGAGCATATACAAGGACTAATTCCAGAGCTCGCTCGGTCCCAAATTAAATTAGAACGACCAACTGTATGTACTAGTATCAAAAAAATATTAGCTCACTCAGTCACAAATTTTCAGACAAATCATCTGCGCATGCGCTTAAGCATGCGCAGTCCACTCAACTAATTTTTCATAGTCATGGCATCGACTAACTGCAAGTACTTGCACTACTTTTGTGGCAATTAGCTCACTTAGACGTAAATTATCAAAGAAATCATCTGGGCATGCGCAGTAGCGACTTTAATAATACCATAACTTTCGTAGGCCTTTGAATTTATGTATATATATAAAACTCAGACTTCCTATAGTGGATGTCAACTAGCAGTGGAAGCTGGGTGCGATTAGGTATGCAGTGGCTTAGGGCCCAGACTTCGTTTGCGACCGCACTCTCCCTGCGTACCCCGAGCAAAGCCTATCGCAGGTGATCTCGGGGTCTGATGGACGGAAGCTTGCTACGTATTGGCATCCCCAAGTAGGATAGCGTGGAGGGGCCGAAATCTCCTACCGAAATGTTAACATGCGGCGTTCTAGTGCCTTACGCTTAAGAGGGTATCGGGAGGCATAGCCCGAAAACGGGGTTTTTTGCTTTTGAATTTATCTTTTTGTTTACCTCATAAAAGAAACTAGAACATCCAAGGATACTGCAAATGTTCAAAAAAGGCAGAAGCTCTTTGACTTCCTAATCTTACTTTTTACAATGTAACTTTCATGCGTCATTATACAATATAACTCTCTCATCATGAACAAAAGCATCCATATGCTTCATGGAAAAAAGGATTATCTACTTATTTTTAATAGTTTTTACAAAGATAACATTTATCAAGCCAAGCAATTTGTATCGTCTAAATTGAGCATCGCTTTCAACCCTTATGTTATAACATTTTGATTAATTTTGGATAGTAAGTTTCTTTTTATCTTACAATATTTTCATGATTCAACCTAGAAAGGAACTTCTCTTCCCGAGCAATTTTGTGATTTGATAGAGCACTTTTCGGATTCAAAGGTATTCTTTTGATCGCATAGAGACATTCACCAATTTATTACGTACCTAAGCCACGTAGTCTTCGTGGTCCACCTTCCCCAGTTTCTACGTCCCTGTTGCATAATGTACTATAGTTTTTTACCTGGACTTTTCTGGGATACTTTCCAAAAAAGAGAACTTTAATACTTTTTACTTATGCATTCCTAGTCTTAAAAACTTTTTCTACCTGACTTTCATTGTACATTTTTGTTATTAGTTATTACAACCCCATTTATAACCTAAAATTGAAAATACTCAATGAATGACCAAAAAAAATAAAAATTCAGGATTTCCTTCAGAGTCAATATTTTAGATTTTATAGTTTATTAGGGTAAAAAATCTTTTCACTATGTTTGGTACTGAAATTATCAATTAAATTTATTTTCATGCATGTTCATCTATCGCTTGTAATATAATTAGGAAAATCTATATCATTCCCTGGCAACGTGAGCTGATGTCTTGTCATTAATCCAAACAGTAATTAAAGACTTAAAGTCGTTCTTATTACAATGGTTATAAACAAACTGCCATTAATTATTCGTGATTTAGATATCATTCATTTAAATGACTTTTTGTTTACAGAAAGTTCTTCATAAATTGTAAAATTGTCATTTTGAAACATGGGTAACGGCGCTACAAGGTCGAGGAGAAAGAACAAAGTTCGTCAAAATGCTTTGATCGTGGGAAGCTTACAAGCAAATGCTAACCGAACAAGAAATACCACGGTTGCTAAAGAAACCAACAACACCGAAGGGGAGACTAAACCATATTCTTTAGTGGACATGTATGAAGTCAATGACTCTCTTCTCCTCAAGGATGCTGCTTCAGAGTTGTTTGTACCATATTATAAAGCTTGGCTTATCAGGGTGAATTGTGTTTTGATTTTATAGATAAAATTAAAAAGACAATAAAAATGAGCTGACATTATATTATTTGTTGAGTCTTCAACCAGTTATACACTCTAACCGAAATCTATACCATAATGATAAAGATCACTCAATTGATTGATCATGAAATTTCAATAAGAATTTCTCTGAACAAAAGGTTTTTTCTTTTTCATTGCACATCTTTTTTTTCAATAGAAGTTCATTCGGTTCAGCAATTGTCTCATATCTGCAACAGGGGACGATTCATCAACTGCTCATAACTAAATTCATACGTACCAAACACTAGACATCTAACATACTTTAAAAGATATCGCAATTCAGTATATTAATCGGATGAATCATATTTGATCTTATAGGTAGAGGCTGACGAGCTCTGCTCAATTTGTTCCAAATTCACTGGCAAGAAAGTCTTTCCTTGTCGTGTTTGTACTCGAGTTTTTCATGAAGGCTGCTTGCAGAAGATACGAAAGCTAAACGATAAAGATTCAAGGGAAGCATTCTTGCGGGCAGGAACTGACACCGGCTGGAGCTGCCACTACTGTGTAACTACTATAGATAATTATATTTTAATTGAAAACGAAATCAGGATCAAAGTTCGAATATTTATGTCATTAAAAGATATTTTTAGCAGACGTAGTAATATAAATATGAATCCATATTTATTTTTATGTAAAATCATGTATATTACTACTGATAATGAAAAGCGTAAATTAAGACCATGGTTCAAAGGCGTCCCTCTTGCAAAAGGTCATGTAAATAAAGCTGCGCAAAAAAGTGATTGTTTCAAAGTAGTGGTAAAACGGCCCTGGTTAAAAGGCGTCCCCTCGCAAAAGGCCCTGGTTCAAAGCTGTGTAAAAAGTCATTGTTTCAAAGGGGGGTAAAAAACTCGAGTTTACAATCTATCGTTTAAAATATGGAATCTATATGTTTTTAAAAACGGTCTTTACAAACAAATGTTAAGAAAGCATCGGTTCGGAAATCAAGGCAGATTTTAGCCTAAAATTGAGCAGGAATGATCCCCGAGAATTCTGGAAAGGTGGTAGTTTTCACTTCGTGAAAAATCGGGTTCCACCTAGATTCGATGAATATTCGAAGAATATTCGAGAATAACAGAGGCTTAAAATGCTCTTCAAAACCGTTAATCAAGTGTTAATAACTCCAAGTGTTAAGCATTGGTTTGAGGGACAGCGCAGATCACGAAGTGATCGAGCAGGATGGAGAAAATTCTCGACGATAAAATTTTCACGAAGTGAAAATTGGGGTCTCATTGATTCGAAGAATATTCGAAGAATATTCATCGAATAACAGAGGATTAATATATGCTCTTTTACAATCTATCGTTTAAAAATATGGAATCTATATGTTTTTTAATTTGTCCATGAAGCGCGTGTCTTAGTGCATGTTCTTAACAATGGTTGTTTAATGTAGATAGCACATTTCATCAGCGCATGTATAATAATACAATGTTTTACAAACTATGGAATCTATATGTTTTATATAATTTTTGTTAAAAGTGTTTTTACTAATTGTTTCAGGATTTTGAATCTTTTTGTATATCGCTTTTGTATTAATTACAAACAGTTATTCATCTTGATTTTTAGTTTGATAGTTATCTTTAATAAATTTTTTTAATTTTTCGATTTCATCATTTACAAATTTTTTAGTTGATAAAATATTATCTTTTATAGTAGCCCCGAAATTTGGTGAATAACCATTATATCTCATAGATAATGTAGATTGATGGTGTGAATAAACTTGAATTTTGGTTAATCCATTAAATGCTGTCAGCCATTTTCTTTTCCATTCGTTATAACCTAGTGAAACTGCAGATTTTTTTTGTTCAATAATAATATAAATATAGTTTAAATTATCATCAGAACAGTATACATAATATAAATCTAGTAATGCATTAGCTATCTTTTTTTCGTTATCATTTGTTATTTTAATGATAAATTTTTTGTTAATCTTATCTACCATAATATCTAATTTAACTGTTTTAGAGTTATCAGATGTATTTATTAATAAAAGTGTAAATTCAATAAATGTAATATTATTAAAAACAATTCTGATAATATTTCGTTGGCTATCATTTGTGGTATAATTTAATTGGTTACTTTGATATACTACTTTACTATTTACTATATCATCTATTTCATTTTTTGTGTAATAATTGGCTAATCTTAAATTTAAAACATACTTATTATCAGTTTGTGTTTTAGTATAATAGTTATTTAAATTAGAATTTAAAGCATACTTACCATCAGCTTGTGTTTTAGTATAGTAGTCATTAAATTTACCATCAGTTTGTGTTTTAGTATAATAGTTATTTAAATTAGAAGTCAAAGCATACTTACCATCTGTTTCAGTCTTTGTGTAATATTTATTTAAATTAGAACTTAAAGCATACTTACCATCTGTTTCAGTCTTTGTATAATATTTACCATCAACTTGAGTTTTATTATAATAGTTATTTAAATTAGAAGTCAAAGCATACTTACCATCAGCTTGTGTTTTAGTATAATAGTTATTTAAATTAGAAGTCAAAGCATACTTACCATCTGTTTCAGTCTAATATTTACCATCAGCTTGTGTTTTAGTATAATAGTTATTTAAATTAGTCAAAGCATACTTACCATCTGTTTCAGTCTTTGTGTAATATTTATTTAAATTAGAACTTAAAGCATACTTACCATTTGTTTCATTTTTGTATAATAGTTGCCTAATCTTGAAACAAAACATATTTATTATCAGCTTGTGTTTTAGTATAATATTTTAGTAAATTAGAAATCAAAGCATACTTACCATCAGCTTGTGTTTTAGTATAGTAGTCATTAAATTTACCATCAGCTTGGTTTTAGTATAGTAGTGATCTATAGTTGTGTTTTATCTAATGATCCTTGTATATTTACATTAATATCTGTTTTATCATGTCCATAAAATAAGCTCATTTATATTATTCCTCAGATTTCCGGTTTATTATTTTTATGTTCATAAACATGTTTAATAGTTGTTATTACCAGATAAAATCCTATAAAATTGGTGATATTTTTTCTAAACTGTACACATCTCGTTTTAAAATCGTCTGATTTAAGCTGTTTTGTTAATTCTTTGGAATCTTCAATAGCATTAAACTCTTTTAATATATCTGAAAATTTGGATATAACTAAATCAGTTAAAAACTCATTAGCTTTTTGTAATCGTTTTTTCTCGTATTCAGTATATAATTTATCAATAATTTTTTGGCTAGCTTTTTTAATGTAAGCAACTGACTTGTCTAAATTACCATCTTCAGCTAATTTAAGTAGTTGATCTCTTTTATTAAAATTTTGCTGTTTATCTTGTATATTATCATCACATACTGGATAATTTTTGAGAATCAATTTCATTAATTATATCATCAATTTTTCAGCTCTTTACGTTTTGTATATATATTAACACATGTTTTATTGCAATAACAATTTTCCATTGATGGAACAAGTTTTGAAAATGCATACATTATCAATTTTGTTATTTCTTCTATAGTTCTTCAACACCATAAAGATATTCATTATGGTTTGATATCATTGCATTATATTATAAAATGTAACTAAACTTATATTTTCAAAGGTTTAGAAATACTAGTCAATTGCTGTGTAATCACAAAAGTGAGTATAATACAGACATTGAAAGATAAATACTAATGATGTTCTATTTTCATGTGCAACTACCACAGTCATCAAGTATAATAAGACTATTTGTACTATATGGCACTAACATATTTTACCAATACTAGAGATCTTGATCAGATTTACTTTAATAAAAGAACATATATATTTCCATTCTTGATAGTAATATGAATACATAATAAAATAATGAATTGTCTATTAAAGTTTTCCAACATTCCAATAACAGTCCACCACAAGCAGCCACAATAATCATATTAAAGAGTGTTCATTATATATTACTTGTTATTAACTGAATACTTTGTAAATCATTATTAACAAATTGAATAGCATCACTGATAACATAGATGTAACAGTTTAAATCTTTGTATATGTGTTTTTTATTTCTCAGAATGCCATTTTGGTATTCATGACGTTTTCCGTTAAGCAATATTTTTTTTTGAAAGGTGCGTCGATAACTGCAAATTTATCCTTATAAAATTTTTCAATTGTCATGAAGCAATCTATTTTAGTTTATCAAAACTTCTTGCTTCTTCATAAAATACTTTTTCCATATTGCGAAAATACAATTTGGTGAACCTTCATTGATTTTAACTGAATCGATTAATGGATATAAAAATTCACTATCACTAATTGAATTTCTGTGAATAGTAGTACAATGCCTTTCATACTCGAGGCACATTGACATTAATATTCTGTAACTCCTAAGAGTTATATGATGGAAAATAGGCTTCTACCTATAGAATATAGATTTGTTATCTCATCTGCAATTTCTTGATTTTCAATGTTTCATATTCTAGCTGAATATTTTCTAATTCATAATCACCGATACTTTGTTTGAGGAATAATACTTGATTACAATGTTATTATGTATTGAAAGTTATTATTCATATTAAATGGGCAATAGAGACCATGATCTTTAAGAATAGATCAATTTTTTGTCTTGTAATAAACATCATAAATTAATTTATCTGATACTTTTTGAAACTTGTTGTATCATCTTTAAAATATTTTCTTAAATTTAGCTATTCCATATTCAATAAGTTTGTTCCTTAACACAGGTCTTTGTATACACTTATAATATTATGCACAACAATAAATCTCTATGCCACTTTAATTTGTAGTCTATAGTAAAATCTTACTGATTATTTAGAAAGTGACTTTTGTATTGATTTTATCAAATGAGATTGTGATGGAAAAACAACTATGTTTTAATCAAACATACCTTGTTCAGCAGAAGAGAAAGTTCAAGGATACATGTCTTACCTTTAATTTTTTATTTTCTTTTAAAATTAGGTAAAAGCTCTGTACTGTTCATATTTTAAAACAATTTTATTTTTTTCTTGATTATACATCAATATGCAGCAGCAATAGCTAAAATTAAACACAATATAGAGCTTTGCCAAAATGTAGAGCAATCTAAAATACATCGGAACTGATAAATAAATCAACTATCTACGGAAAAATTCAGTTATTGGTTGAAGGAGCTCTAGCTCCTATCTGGTTGTAATGCGGCCCTGATATAGCTAAGTTAATCATGTTTTTCTTGAACATGCAAGGTAAATGAATAATTTGATCAACAAAGTTTTCCTACTAATTTAGGGAAAGTAAATATATTTATCAATATAGCGGATGGAATTGAGTGTTGTCAACGCAACAGCTTTGTGTTTTGTTTACATATAATGTGAGCAAATAAAGTCATCTACAATTCATATTGATGAACTATGTCATCTACAATTCATATTTTTTTGTTGATTTTGTTTAATTTAGTTTGGAAACACATTGAAGGTATAAATTTCTGATACTTCTTTCTTTATTGTTTAAAGTTAGTAAAGTTTTTTATTGCTTAGGCCATGTTACATTACTGCCACCACTTCCAATTTCCATTTTGCAACAAACACACAGCGGACGTCCTGTTTGTGCATATTTTACACGTGAAGGTAATGCTAAAGACAGATGCTGGCTTAGAAATCGCTGCTTTTTTCTTCAGTACACTTTGAAGCAATTTTCATCAGCATGTTTATATTTGATATGATTATAAAGACTGAGGTTTGTCGATCTTTGGAAATTAGAACCAGGGGAGGGGCTTAGAGCTTACGAATAATTTAGTTGGTACATTGTTGTGGGAAAAAATATTCAAACAAGCCGTACATTTTCAATAATAACTGGTCATGTTGAGTACTGATTACCAAAGTAAACACATAGTTACAGAACAGTCTACATGGTATGATCATGGGGCTTATATTTCTTAGGTAATTAGAACATTAGAATAAAACGAAATCACAGCAAATTTCCACCAATTTAGTTATTGTGTTATTCCACATTTTGTCTTGTCCCAAGCTCATTTCATTTATGCAATATGTTTTTCTCATTTTAAACTAATTTATGCTGATATTATGTTTCTAGGCTTGTTACCAAATTTTGACAACTTGCTTTCAAAGTTCATTGAATCAAAATTTGCAAAGAAGCACTGTGCTGAATGGAAGATAGGAAGTGTACAGATTGAGGATATCATACAGGTTATTTGCTCAAACAACTAGTTACAATGTATTAGAATTTTATAGATAGATTGTACTGGTATTATATATTCTGCAACTGTAATATACTTCACATTATAGGCAATAAATCAGTAGCACAGTTCAACTGAGTTTTTCTGTTCAGTGTTTCAAGTTTCTATACTACCTTCAGTGGTTTCACTACCTTTAGTGATTTCATTACCCCTAAAATCCACACTGCTTACTTTCTCTTTCGTCACTTTGTTATAAGCTATTCCCCTAAAATTTTACTACCTCTGTAAAAATTATGAAAATCCATCCATGATTAATAAAGCGGTTGATGTAATGCCTAGAATCCCTTTTGGACTGAAGTATTTAGTATAAATAATAAAATATTAAATACTTGCAAACCAGCTGTGAAATGAATCAATTATAATTCAATATTTTTATGTTTTCTAGATATCACCTCCACCAACTTTATACCCTCGGGTATTGCCTTCCTTACAATGTGACATTGGCGATGATCTACCCTTTGAATTTCTCTTTCAAAATAAATCTCAGAAATCTCTCAGAAGATGGTTTAAACAAGTGGTAAGTGGTCTGCTAGATAATTTTTTGCACACTCAAGTGCTACTGACATGTTGCATTATTTTGGGGGGAGCCTCCAGTGGGACCAATATATTTTATGCATTATACACCGCTGGAGTGAAATCATTGAAGACATCTTTTGTTTTGACTTTCCAACCAATCACGAAAGTGCTCGAACTGGTAGAGCAGTTTGTGAAATATGCATATTGTATTGATTTATTTGAATGTAATTGTTACTTTCTGGTTGTGTCAATTTTGGGGACTCCCTTCTACACTCTGGCATAGAGTGTATGGTTCATGGTGTTTCAAGGTGTTTCACAGATTCGCCCAATGATAATATATGCGTGAAACTGCGTGGTGTACGTAGCAAATTTATGGAAATATTATATTATTGTACTGTACATTAGTAATGTTATTTTGCTCTGTCTTTATTTTCACTGAGCGCACTATTACTTCCATAACTTTATATTTAAACGACATTCTATACTTGCAGTCTACGTCATTCAGTTCGCTTCTATAGCCCACTTTGATGACATTGTGTAAATATGATTTTAGACTGCAAAAAATAATACTCCTTTCACTTCTTTTAAATACGATTTGTTTCTTTTCCATGTCATGGCTTTAGTCAAAAGAATATCGATCACGACCAAAGTTTGTAAAATCGTTGACTGAAGTGAGTGATGTGATCTTGAAAAATCAGGAAGCCATCTCTATTCTAATGATTATGAGTAAAGAATATCTTTCAACAATAAAGAAAACTCTTCAAGAGGTGAGCTTGATTCATGTGTGGTGCTGTACAAGCAGTGAGGTGGAGAAGTCAGCCGAAATTTTTACTCCTGCTGTGCATACTTTTTCTTCGTTTTTTTTTTAAATTAATTTAAGTAACTATTTTATCAGTCACGGAACACAAAAAAGAATTCAAGCAAGAAATAGCTGCTTGAATAAAATAGCTAAGTGAATAAATTTAGCTGGCTTTGCCACTCAAGCAGAATTCTTAGAACAGTTGAGCAATTCTTGTTATCTTTGTTAGAAATTCTAACTCTCTAAGACTGTCTAATGTCATCTGAAAGTCGTTAGCGGGATTCTATAAAAATGTTAATGAAGTCCTGCAAGATCACGAATGATGTCCGTTGAAATTTGTACACTCAATTATTTTGGTAAAACTAAAGGGTTCTGTAGATTTATTTAAGTAATAATTACAGACATGTGAATGTATCTATTTAGGTGAAACAGGCACACAGTTCTAACATTTTCAATTTTATGGTAATCAGCCCCAAAATTATAACGTCGACATCTCGGTAAGTTTTCTTGTAAATCGTTTATTTTTTCTTTAATTAGAAAACGTCTTCGTTAGATTGTGATTCTTACATGTTCGTAGTTAGCATTTTCTTTGATAATTATTTTGAGATATTTGTGATTCTAAGATATTCTTCAACATTTCTAGGAAAGATATTCCGAAGGAAAAGTTAGTTCGTGGTATTAAGAAATATCCTGCAATACTTATCTTTTCTTATGAAGGTTTACATCATGTTCTCCCGTTAGCTTTACGTATATACAGTAGAGAGAACACAATAAAATGTCGTGGTGTTTATGTTGCATGTAGTTTGGATACAACAGAAGACCTATGCTCGAGCATTGGAAGGAAGCGAAAGAGTTTCTTCAGCTAGTATGCAGCTTGCATTAATGTCTCTCGAAGATGTATTTATGAATGAGGTTGGTATGATGAGATGCTGGGTGATGTTTTATCATCTTTATACTGCAAAAACTCAACTTTTTTACAGCTCATGAATGTATCTATGTTGTTCGTAGTAACGTTAATTTTTATACGTATTTTGCTATTGTAAACCTATAAAATTTCAGTGTTCATCCTTGAATATCGCTTTCAAGATGTATGAGGATGTTTGATATAACAGGCTCCATTTTAGGAAGGGTTTCTACGCGAGATAATTGAGACAAAGTACCAACACCCTCCCAGTATCGTCCTTTTTGTCTCGTTTTCCAATCCCGATTCGTTGAAATATTTCGTGAATTTCAAAAAACTTGCAGAGAAGCTTTGGTGCAGAAACTTGCCTTTGGTATTCAGGTTGATGGATGTTAATGAAGGAAACAACTCCCGAGGTAATGTTTTGAAGTTTTTATAGAGATCCTAAAAAAGGGATATTCAGCCAAACACACCCACAGAAATGTGAATTAGTGAATTAAAGTGAAAAAGTGAATTAAAGTCAAGGACGTGTATTTTCAATTGTTTGAATTATAATTCATGATTCATCAAAACTTTATGTGAATTTATGTAAATTATCGTAATTCACTCTCATGTTTCAGTTGTATATAACTTATTGTAAAATCCATGTCGTGTATTTTTGATGTGTCATGCTCCTGTTGCATGTTGGGTATATGGAAGTATTTAGTTGTCATATACTTACTGCATATACTTTATAAATTAAATTTGCATGCGGTGTGCATCCATTAACTTAATTTTGTTTCTCTCTATAGTTTTCTCAAGGTATATCAACAGCACGAAAATTCATGGTTTTCCCGTGTTTGTCCTTTTTTGGCAAGAATTGATGGAACCATACGGTAAGATAGCGGTTCAAAAACCTACAACTTACTTGTTGAATGCTTTTTCTATGTTGGAAACACTTTGCTTTCATATCTTTTGACGAACTGAATGGTTTTTGGCAATGTCAATTTGAAAAGATGTGACTCTTAATTTTCTTCATATAATTATATCCTCAAAATTAATGCCAAGAAATCAAATCGTAGTCAAATTTTTTCATATCAAATCCAACGAAACGATAATTTCCAAAATTCTATTTCTTCACTTAGAAATCATTATTCGCCAAGAAGTAATCAACACTTTGTTAGATTTTAATCAACTGTTATCAATGCTTCTGAAAACCGAATCATAAAATCAAGTGATATAAATCTGGTTGATAATAAACGTTGCATTGAAGATGACGATGACGCTGAAAAGGTTCCTCGATCTCATTTTAAAACAGTATTACAAACTTATGAAGCGGACGCACTTTTCTAATCTTGGTGATTTATTTGTAGGAGTGTTTAAGTCCTTATTCACATGGAACTTGTCAAGCTGCAAATGTCACAAATGTTGTCGAAAGATACATCGATGTAAACTCGTTTGAATTACCCGTGGATAATTTTTCAGTAAGGGTTTCTAACATTCTACTTGGTGATTTATCGGACACGAATGCGTTCTACAAAAGAGATTAGCAATAAACGTGTTAAATATGGATTCATTCATCTCAAAACAAGTAACAACAGTGTTTGATAGATCATTTGCACTTTATGAATCAATTAACTCAACCCATGTACTCACATGTACCTATATGTACTACATCTTTACTATGTTTGGGTGTCGATCATTATGTCGTTCACTCTCCATACAATCAATTCAATCAACTGTTGTATTTGTTTATGTACTCATTCATCGTAGTGGGAAAAACCAACCTCAATACAACGATTTTATCATGAGGAATGTGTAGATTTGTAGCTATTATCCCCGTGCTCTTAATTCTTACCACAGAAGGAAAAGAAACGAAAGAAAGAAAGAAAAGTTGGCAACCTAACTTTGTTAACTGAACTTGACTGGTCAGCGGTGATAGAAGCGTCAAGATGTCCCATTTCTAAGAGTAGTTTTAAAGAATGCGACGATTCACCAAGAGTGTCTGTGGTACTGATGCAGCAATCATTGTCAAACTAGCACTTTAGTTACTGTATACGCATAAATTTTATTTTATGATTTTTTAAATATATCTTTCCTACGATTATGCTCTTTTTACCATTACAATTCATGCGTTTTCTTTGCTTTTTTTTCAAATTTTTGTTCATTTTCTCTCAGGTATTTTTCATCATCAAAAACTGTCGTTATTGCAAAATTATACTCCCGCAAATGGAAAAACTCTCGGAAATTATTCAGCAATATGGTAAGCAAAAACATTAATTTGTTTTAATTTGTGAACATTGCACATAACATTTTATAAAACAATGATTCTTTCTTATTTTAGCTAAAACTAAAGTTTATCTGGTCAACTGCTCAATAAGCTCATCATTATGCGAGCAACAAGATGTCCATGGATATCCTTCAGCGAAACTCTATCGTGGTACCCCGTGTTTGCATCTTTCACGTTGCATCACAGATAACGTTCAAACTCCACACACCGTATTGGATTATCATAGGTCTTTTGAGGTAAACTATCATGAATAAATTGACAAATACTTTGTTGCATGTCTATCCCATTGATCTGAAAAATTAGTACCTGGATAGAGCTTCTACGTATGAAACTTGAAGCCAGTTTTGATTTTACACACCCGATTCTTGGGACCACTTAATTACAATATGGCGCAGAGTTAGCTCAGCGATTGCGACGATGTTTTGTCCAAAATTACTTGTACATCAATAGCAGCAGTTTTGGGAATAACAATCAGTGTGTAGCAAGGACAAAGCATCGTCGCTATCGCTCAGCTAACTCTACGCCATATTGTAATTGAGTGATTCCAAGAATCGGATGTGTAAAATCAAAACTGGCTTCAATTTTCATAATGGTTTCATACGTAGAAGCTCTATCCAGGTATTATTTTTTCAGATCAATGGTCGATCCCCAATTTGCCTTCTGCTGACTTGCAATGATTGTGGCTTCAAGCCATAAACAATTTGTATGAAGCCCGGTGAAAGGGTTTTTTTTTATGCACGTGCATAGTGAGTGGAAGCAAGTGATTCCATGGAAAAGAATTAAGCGTCAGCAAGCGATAGCAGTTTGCAAAGTTTAAGTGGAAAATGCGTGTGAAGGAACAATTAAATGAGTTGATAAAAAATTACGAATTGTTTGGACTTTGAAAATGGGATAAAATGTACAGAAAAATCATCGTGATAGTTTAATGTATGGCATAATAACTTTAAGTCATGACTAAAGTACTTTTCTTACCAGTGTCTGTTGAATAGAGCTAGGTATTTAAGTCTATTTTTGTCACTTGAACGATTCAACTCGTTTTTTTATTACACTCAGAATTCGTGCATCTTACCTCGAATAGGTTTTTTAATATTGTGTGTATAGTATATATAAAACGATTTATCCTCTAATTTCCACAGCCGATGGAGCAAATTTTGGAGTGGCTGAATAAAAATTCTCTCCCAAGTGTCAATAAAGATTATTTACTACGTCATATCGAATCGCAGCAATTTGTAAGAGTATGTTCAATTCTTTACATCATTACAGCGGCATTTTATATAATTTGATATAATTTCATAACTGCAGTTCGTTACATCATTAGAAAGGCAATTTGTATGACTTGATATTATTTCATTAGTGAAATTTGTTACATCATTAGAATGGCATTTTATATAATTTGATATGATTTCATGTTTGATTGATGAAGATTCACGATGTTATATTGGTGGGAACGGTCATTACTCGCCATCACGCCCTGCTTTACTTACCTGCTGAATTCTACGACAAATGGTACTCGTTCCAGTGTTTTCAAACCACTTGTGAAATGCTGTTTGGTAAAGCCACTTGTTACGTCACGATGACGAAAGACTTCGGAGTCACCGAAGATATGAGACACATTGACGATAAGAACTTGTTTTTAATTAAGGTGCGAAAATGAACCCATTCCAGTCATGAGAAGTTTTATGGTCCAATGTTGTGATTTTTTATTTATGTTGAAGAATTGCATCTTCAGAAATGTAGAAAAGTTGATTCTTCACGACGTCACAGTTTATCGAAGAAACAGTTGGACACTGCATTGAAATGTTGTCTACTGTATGATGCATATTTTATTACGCACGTGAATACAATGTTGGCAGCCAATCAATTGAATTTTCTTAAATGCGAAGTGGTTCTACTGTTATTCCTTATACTGTGACGACACGGAGTCTCAGTTTTGATTGTTCAAATTATGAAAACCACGTGATTGAATTTTTAGTTGGAGCTATTTCGAAGTGATGACGTTCATGCAAAACTCTTCGAGCTTGGGGTCCCTGTTGCAAACACGATACACAATGAACAGGACACGAACTTGCACAAATTCCACAATTCTCACAGGTAAGTGAAGAATTGGTACATCTACATATGTTTAAAAACTCAATAAAGGCACATTTTACATGATCATCTTTTGTCTCATAGAACTACTTACACTACAACAGTTGCCATCAATTCGAAGCTATTTGTTTCTTTTTTCAATTATTATTTACTTATAGCTATTTGCTCGATAAAAGATTTCGATGTGAAAATAATCATTCGCGATGTTCGGAATACATCGTTAAGTTTGTTCGAGACCATTCGCGATCGCCCTTAATACACCTATCGCATGACGGATTTCACATTATCGACAGGTAATGGACTGATGAAAAGATTGCTGAAATTTTTGGAGGTGGCTGGTTAGTTGGTAAAACGTTGTGTCGTTCCAACGATTCTCTGCACAAAGCTGAGTTTGAAGTCACTGTAAATTATCAAACTTAATTATTTAAGGATATCGAGAAATGACGCCCATTCGAAAGATTTTTCAATCGTGATAGTTTTAGCTCATAACAAAAATATCACGGAGAAAAGCCATTTTTTGCAGGTAAAGTACTTTGACCATCTTCTTTGTCTTCTTTCACTGGCACTAAGTTCAGTTAATTTTCAGCAATAGAAGTACACGTGACGCCTCCTCACTAACATTGTAACTAATATTCGTCTATCTGTTTAATTTCTCTTCAGGAAATCTATAAAGCTGCGTATGAGCTATATCGTCACGTGATGTTTGCGTCACTCGATGTTGACGAATACCCTTGGTGGGCAAAGCAGTTTGTTCCTCGGAACTATGATATAAAGCAAGGTATAAGCGAGTGTGTGTTTTTCTCTGAGGTTTGAACTCATAACTATCT
Source organism: Xenia sp. Carnegie-2017 (assembly GCF_021976095.1). Lineage (NCBI taxonomy): Eukaryota > Metazoa > Cnidaria > Anthozoa > Malacalcyonacea > Xeniidae > Xenia > Xenia sp. Carnegie-2017. The sequence continues at coordinate 7,321,244 of NW_025813402.1, forward strand.
TCAAATTTTATGTTGTATGTCATAAAACTGCGCCAAGTTTTATAACTACGACTACGAAATGTTACTGCTCAATTATCTTGCTTCTGCCTTATTATAAGGCATTAAAGTACCAGAAACACTGACTTTTTCAATGGTAGCAAGTACCGTCTGCCCATACAAATTCTCATACGCAACATTGATTAAACGTTTTGTTTGCATTTTGCAATATGGCGGTGCCACAAATTCTCGTACTGCTAACGGAAATTTTTCAACGAAGTCAAAATTTAGACACTTATATAGCTCATATTCACTTTTAAGGCTCAAAATCTATGCAAACGCACACCAGGGCAACAGTTCATGTTTCTATATTGATTGAAAAAATCAATCAGTAGCTTGCATACATCAAGTCATTTGTCTTTTCACCCGGGGTCATAAGAAAGGACCAACCAGGTCTCCGGAAGACCAATACATTTTGGTACTGCTGCTGAACTCCAGCATCCAGTCAACTGTGATCTCTCTATTCTGTTGCGCAGCTCAAGCCTGTCATTAACGTGATTGAAGGTAGAATAGAAGCTGAAGTTGTATTTCGAGTTAAAGAATATAAATTTAGTCTGGAGCTTTGAATTTTCTTCCCAGCATACACGGGGGGAACCGGGGCGCTGCATGTATATTTTACTTGCAAAGGAATGTATTTCTGCATTTTTTTACCCTCACCCCATCTTTTAACTTCAAGTTACGAAAATAGTACTGATAAGCAGGATGCTGCACTGTGAATATTTGATAATTATATTTAGAGTTGTTAGATGATGAGCAAGTGTTACCATTACATCATTACCCGCGTCTCTGTATCGTAAAAGCATCTGACCATCATCAAGCGGCCTTTTATCCTAATTTGGACATTATGGACAATTCAAAAACCTTCATGAAGTATTGGCAAGTATCAACGCGAAAGATATCGTTAGGTTTGTTCAACAGTACTTGGTAAATCCTTCAGATTTCCTTGTGGAAACAGAAGAGTTCTGAAAAAATGATGCATCTTTTACTAGCATTAGAATTTAAAAACTAACTGTAAGTCTTAAACAATATGCCTCCCACCCTGAATTTAACATCCACACACACAGAGACCATTCATTATCTTTGTTCTTGTGCCTTATGCCAGATATAAGTTACAACACCCCTGCCCCAGTGATTCCAAAATGTGAAGTATTTGTGAAGCATAGCTTACATTGTTGCCTTGAAGCATTTCTAAATAGCCACCTGAATGTTTGTGATGTTAGCATCATGTGTAGTGTTATTGAGCTGAGAAGCAAAGACTTTTACTTGGGCATTTACGGTTGATAATGAAAACCCACCCTCCATCATTATGAAGCTTTTCTTAATGAAGAGATAAGGACAGTAATTTGAAGTCTTCAATGATTCATGGAACTTATTGGGTTGGCTCAGTGTAAATCCATCTTGCATTGGCAAGTCTTAATTATTCCTAATTTATTTTCCATTAAAAATAACTTATTTATCACAATTGGAAAAAAAACTTTGATTTACAATAGGTTTAGTGTGTATTTTAACACATTGCTTGCAACTATGTGTTACAAAAAATAGCTTTTTAGGTGGAATAGGCTTTATTTGCTGTAGCAATGCAACTGAGGAATTCAATAATTTCCATTTTGCAATGCTTTTTGAAGGGCGTTATTAAGGTCTGGAGGCAAATCCATGTATAGTCGTCTCTTATCAATCTGCTTAATTAAAAATATTAAATCGCGTACATCAACATCATCATTGACAGATGACCAAATTGTCAAAGTGTATCGTTTACTGGAATCAAGAAGCCATTTTAGTGGTCCCCAGGAATCTCGAACATACACTGCCCGTATAGGAAATGTTATGATTTGTGATGTATTCCTACATATTTTTTCCATTTTTTCCACCATGTCATGTGTATAACTTTTATTTTTTATACCACTGTACCATTCAGTGGTCCATCCTAAGGACAGGGTGGCATTTGGGTACGCCATAGTACAAGTTGTGATGAACATCTTTGCATCAAATGGAGGATTTGTTTTAGAGTTAGCACCTGGACCTGTAAGAATATCGCCATTCAACCACAAAGGATTGTCTTTTGTTTTACCGTAGACAGATTGAAGTAATTTCATCCCTGGTTCAACAGCTTGTATTGACTTAAAGTCAAGTTTTATCCCTTTACGAGTCTGCTTCATTGCCACAAGAAATTGTTGCAAAGTCAAGTTGCTATCATTGTCGGGGGGATGAGCCATTATAGGTTCTGTATTGTTTTGATTGAATCTCATAAGAACATCTGCTTCAAACATCATAATGTCTGTTCCAAGATATTTCTTTAGTTTATCTTGACTATTTACAGCATGTGCCCATGTAATATCCTTGGCATCCCTTTTCTTGAAATACTTCAAATCAGCAAATGGGTCTTTTTCTGAGAACAACCCTGCACCTGTTGAACAACACTGTGGGTTCATTACTGCTGCAGTAAATAGAGGCTAATTAGAGCCTAGTAGTTGCTCGATGCAACGATGCAGCTCCATTGCTTCGTTATTTAAACGAAAGTATGTATCAACTATTAAGTTTAAATGCTGTTAAATGTAAAACTTACTTAGCTGAATTTGTGTTTCCGATAGCCAACACAGACTAAAGGCGAGAACAACCAACGATAAGCACATAACTACTGAGAATACAGTTACTGAGATTAAAATGCGCCGTCGTTTGGGTCCATTGAGTCTCCTAAAGTAAGAGTGACTAGCCATTGTGCTCGAATCTCCCCCCCCCCCTCCTGAAACAGTTCTTTGTTTATCAGTTTATCACACTAGAGAATACCGAAATTTTTCCAGTGCAGAGTGGGTAATTTGTTACAAAAATTTAGAAAATTTTATCGTTTAGTAGTCCTATAATGCAAAATCAACGATACTATCATTCGTTTTTGCAGTGACTAATCAGAGAAAAATTATATCTGGCTAAATAATGGGCTATCCAATCGAAGGAACAAATTTTTTGGTGTCGTAGACAGGGTAGATTTACGGAGGGGGGGTGCGTCCGAGATGTGGAGATGCGCAAATGTCTACGAAATGTAATATAAAATGCAAAAGCATTTTGAATTGTGTATAGGAGAAGCACATTTCCAAAAAATAACTTCAATTTTCGTATGCAAGTAATAGAACTTTACAAAAAAAGGTACCAGTCGAAAGCAACCTTCTTAAAAGATCAACCTGGGTTCATCCCTAATGTCGGATGTGTATCAAAAATATTTGCTGTTGGACGTTTGTCTGGGACTTTCACTAGTGAAGTTTTTGCTTAAGATATTTAAAGTCTTTGGTATAAATGCACAATGTTTCTTTTGAATTGTTTTTTAATGGTTATAAGTATAGTATTAAAACAAATTCGTCATCTACTAGTTATGTAATGTATAGTAATATATAATTTCATAGATGGTTTACTTGTTCTGTGGAAAAACATCCTCTCAAGACAAAACAATTAATGTTCATATACGTAAATAAATATATTATATGTTAGGAAACAGTTTTCAATGTGGAATTTCCACCATATTGTACATTGAAAGAACCTGTACATTCTTTTTAGTATCATATTTGTTTTGATGTTTGCGAATTACCAGACGACACACAATAAGGATCAGAAGAACAGCAAGTATCACTACTCCAAACAACAAGCCAATAATAGTACCACGAGTCATGATCAACGATTCACCTATATCAATTTGTCATCATTATTATAACAGGTAATAAAATAGGTCAACAATGCTTTGCACAAGAGTCATTTGTTAGCAAAGTTATTGAAAGTACAATTTTCTGTAACCAGTTGTGTTTTCAAAGAATGTTTTTACAAGAATTTATTGTGATTTTCCCATAGGAAACTTTCAGTACATTTTCAATCACCAATCACCTAAATGCTTACCTCTACCCTAATTTCCAGAGAACATTACAGGACCTTGCCCTACAATTTGTTTCTCTTTTCCCTTTGCCCAGTATGCCAAAATGTCTTCTTTTACTCCTTTGAAGTTGGGTTTTTTACTTATGTTGAACAACAAGGACTATGTGTTTAACCTCTGAGTGTAAGCCTATCATATTACGGTTGATTTCAGGGTCGTAACTAGAACGTTAATGGGGTTGGGGTGGGGATGTATATTCATGTGTTGAGTTGTGCCCCACTGATTTTACTTTCAAAAGTACTCAGTCGGGCACAGCTGAATATATAAATATACACCACCAGCCCATTTATTAATATGTCATTCAAAAGAATTCAGTCTGGCACAACTGAATACACACCATTGCCCCACCCTCACTACAATTAACGGTCGAGCTATGGCCCTGGTTTTTTTATAATCCTACTTTTTTCGTTTATTGAAGACAGTGTTGACTATCACATTTGACATTCCCAGCTTTCCACATAACTCAGCTTATGTATACCTTTAGAATTGGCGGTTTCCTTTTTTTCTCGATATATAACAGGTCCTGTTGATAGCCGATAAGATTTCGTGTCGTCATCCTCCGATCCGACATCGCGACGTTTTCGTGACGAACAATCTGTACTTTTACCGCAAATACTTTTGGCCGTGTTCTTGTGGCAGAGGATTAGGTTACAATGAAAATATACGTAGCGATGTTCAGTCACAAAGCTAAATGCTTGAATGCTAAAGCGATGATTTCTTCTTAGTCCGGATGTAGCATGGCGAATCGTTGAATCTCTATCACAACTGAAAAATAATTTACGTATTTTTAGTTTTCGAATCTTTGCTCTAATAAATTACTTTATACGCATCAAAACCTCATTTCAGTACAAAATTCACTATTCAAGATAATGTAATTTATGTGAGCTATGTCCGAAACCTGTAAAATTTTTATGTCAGCACTTGGCACAACTGAGCATCCTACAGTTGCACCATCACAATCTAACACAAACCTTATTACAATAAAGAATGTAACGCGGCACTGAAAGCTTGCGAGTGTATGGCTGTGGCGCTTTGACTTGAAAAACCGTGCTCAAAAATGGAAAACGTGGGCTTGAAACTTAGATATTTGCAACTATCATTGTAACCAATCACGTTTGTTCTTCTTACCCATTGTCAATAAAGACATACTGTGGTTGGTCATTCGGTTTGTTTGATGGCGTGGCACGACAACTTTTGGCTCGAATAACAACTCCACTATTGCTGCTATCAACAGAATACTCAACGTAGATATGATCCGAAAGTCTTGTCGTCACTGGATAATCATCTTCGTCGTACATATTTTGATATGTGTCGTCTGTGTAGAAGTTCATCGATATAGTGAAATTTCCAAAACTTTCTAAGAGATATAGAATTTGATGCGCACTTATGATTTGATAGCTACATTTTTTTGTAGTTTGTCGAGCTCGTTATCAAGTTCATAAGTTCGTTTTTCGTAGTTCTAAAAATGGTTTTTGAATTGCGTCTACTTCGTCATTCGGGTTATCAGCATAAAAAGTTCGTCTCAAATCTACTTTTTCGTGTATTACGGAACTATTAACCAATTAAAATCAGTTTTGATAGGTTTCGGTATTTTAAAAGTAATTAATTAGCTAACCACAAGATACAGCAAGAAGAAATCTGTTTGTTTACAAATTTTGTTACTACTCACAAGTATTTTAAATCACATCTTTACTTACTTTCATTTATAGTTAGTTGTTGCCTTGCAGGTAGAAAGTTGAAGGAGCCCACAGTTTTCATACGATCATAGATGCAGCTGAATTTCAGACTGATTTCTTTCTCTCGGGTGATGATTGAGCCGTCGCTTCTGTTCCTGGAAGTCGTAATTGCGTTTGTAAAGATAATCTCTTGTGCTGTTTCACGATACGTCGTTCCACAACTATTCAGGTTTGTTTTAGCTATGATGTGAGTTTTGTTTTGTGTTGGTTTGCAAGAATGATCCTTTAGTACCAGTTCGTTTATCTTAATGAATTTAGGCAGGGAGCTCTTGTCGTAGGTAAGGCTCATCCAGGCTTTATTACAGGTTACATCAAAACGAGAAACTACGTAAAGAGAAACGTTTCGATAATAAATGACTGCGATTTTCGCATCACTTAGCTAATTGTATTGACAGTTTATGTTAAATTACCGTTGCAAGCTTTTGACGACATCTTTTTTGCCAATGATGATAACTCTTGAAAATTTTCCAACAAAATCACCCGCTGCTCTTTTGGTTGGGACGCCATCACATTTAGTTCATCCATGTTTATATTTTGGCCAATCCCAACACAAAATATGATTACATTTGATTGTTTTAGCTTTTCTGCTGGTCCTTTCACTCCACCGTTACTTTGACCATCAGTAAGAATAATAAGAACCTTTGTTGCACCTTAAGGAGGATATGAAAATAGTTTGCTAATTCTCGTTCAATAAATAGATATAGTTTCGCATATCCTATGAAATTATTAGCTTGTAAAAAAAGTCAGAAGTCTCACACGGCAGCTCACTCTTAGTAAATTTAAAAAATATCATCGCCACCAAAGCCTCAAACCAAGCCTTCGAGCTCCCCGTCGGCGAGGATGTAGCCGTGCACCCTCCCCCCTGTCTTACGATGTAATATACCAGTTGAAAAGGGCACTTTTTATGCTGACCTATCTGCCTTGCGCCGTTTTTCACCTGGAACATATCCTGATATGCCTTGTTCAAAGCTAAAGCCGTCGCTGTTCCTCCACCGGTATAACCGACGTTATCAATGGCTGATATAAGTTCAGCATGATCGTCAAACTGTCGAGAAAGTGGAAAGTGAATGGTTGCGTCATTTGAAAATGACATCACTGAAACTCTTGTTTCGTCTGGCTTTACGACGAAAAAGCTTGTCAAGTCTTTAACAAATGCCTTCATCTTGTCATAGTTTGTCGTCGACACACTGCCAGAACTATCCAGCACGAAACCAAGATCTAACCTTCTTCGACAGGCTTTCGATTCTGTATAAAGATATTGAATGCTAAGCTACTTTATCAAAAAATTACGTCTTACATAACAACAAACGAAAGTCTTTTGGGGTGCGTCGTTTAAATGTGCTGAAAGATTTTTTTATTTTGCCACGTCGGTATTTGGAATTGAAAATTGCATGAAAACCTTTTGTCACCATTTTATATTCTTCTATATCACCTAAACACATTTCTAATTAGTGATGAAGTTTCGTGTGAAATTGATCGCGATCCAAGGGCTTTCTTGTGTTTTTTGAAGCTCGCCTATTTGATTATTTCTAAATAGGTATGTTTTTCGAACGCTCATCTCGTTTTAAAAAAGCCATTCATCGTATAAAGACTATAGAAGACTTTCTCTAATGAAAGATATCACTTGTGAAACTTATGTCAAAAATTAATGCAATAGAGGTTTTTATGATATTCAGCTCATGTAATTCACCTTCGATTTTCTTCTGGAAGGTAAATCCTCCTGGATAGCCATATGACGCAGAGTTACTTGCGCCATAAACGAGCAAGCCAAATCTTACTCCTGCAACGCTGTGCGTAATTACACGATCATTTGTCTTCAGGTTTGCCACAATCCAGCAAAATTTAGTTCCCTTTATAGTTTTCCAAGTGAAGCTACTCAAACTTTGACCATTTACCAGCAAACCATCTTTAGCATATTCTTTAATAACAATGGCAACTGAATGTCGATAGTATGTTCGTGCCAATGCTGTAACTTTATAAAATGGAAGATAATGGTCAGTCGATGGAAGATTGATCATGGATGAGGCAACGTAAGAAAAGCTATCATATGAACGCTGCCCTTTTGTGTACATAACAACCTGACATGGTTTACTGCAGCTGATGTACGAGCCATTATTACGATTTATCTGCTTAAAATTTCTCGGATGTAAAGTTGATTTGCTTTTTTGCTGGACCACAATCGTGTTAGACTTTGCGACAAACACCCGAAAGATATTTCCATTGTTCAACGATCCCACATTTGGCAGCATAAACTTATTTCCCCAATGCTTCACTGGCAACAAAAATGTAGCCATATTATCAAAGTTACCGCCATAAACTCGAGTGTTTTCTTTAGCTGAAATGACAGCTATAGGTTTGTTCGCCGTCACAATAGTCCCTGACAAGTCGACATTACGAACGAGACACACTGTTTCGAGCTTTTGAAACTTTTTAGAGAAAATATCACCGTCGTCGTATGAATGTCCTTCGTAGTAAAGATTTCCGGAATCCAATCGCAATTTCACTTTGATGATTGTATCATTTTCGCTTGAGACAATCAACACTCTTGATGTGCCAACATTCCACGATGGTAAAACATATTCTTTTCCCAAGACATTTGTTGGTAATGCAAGAAACGCGTCTGAATCTGGACTTTTATCTCGTAACAAAACTACAACAGCAATATCTTGTGTGGAATTAATTTCCAGGCCTTTTTGTCCCCATCCACTACCTCTGGCCAGAAGCGAATCAGGAACCTTATACTCGAAGGCTTTTCCAGCGTCGATTAAAATGGAGAAGATCGATTTGGAGAACATTGTACTGATGGTGACGTTTGTTTTAAACAAGGCCCTCAGTGATATGTAATTTGTTTTTCCCAGTGAGGGTATGCCAAGGATGAAGTGTTTACCATGATGAGTCGGTTTATCTTAATGTTTGATGAAAATAATGATTATTTCATAAATGTAGCTAACAATCAATTATGAAGTTTATAACTTGTCTTTTTCTTAAAGTTATTGAAAAAATTCTTTGGTTAAATACATCAATGTACACAGCGTTGTTGGTAAAATCTAAACTATGGCTGCTAAAGTTATTGCGTCTAGATAAAACAAGACACGTGCAATCGTCTCATAAATTGCAGCAACAGTAACAGGAAATACTAAGCGAGTGAAACGCATTTTGAGCTTACATTTTTCGTAGTCAGAAAACCAAGACGCTCTTTGTCCATGAACCGAAGAAGAACTCAGTATGACTTGCATTAAAAAAAAATAACATTCCTGCTTTTTGTGAGCACAAGTATAAGCAAGAGGATTCTTTGCCTGGAGAGGTTAAGAACGTTTTCATTTTCCTCAAAGAGTTTGGAATTAATAGGATCTAAGATGCTGCATTAAATAAATAACATTTTTAGGTAATAATTCAAGATTTGACACACGTCTTAAAAGAAAATACCGAAAGTTGGTTTCACGACTAATGCGGACACTAATGCAGTATAAATTCATGGCATATTTACCTTGAGGATAAAATTCGAACGATAAGTTCATGACATTTCGATTGTCTTTTGTCTAAATATTTTCTTTGTACTATCTGCGATGTAATCTGCTATATGTATCGAAGATCTTTTTGTAAACAGAGGATCTTGTCTATTCTGTGAAAGCACGTAATTTTATTGTCTTGCGTATGTTCCTCTAATCTGTTTTGTTTGAAGTTGCATTTAAAACCTATACTTACTACACATCTATTGTACCCTTAAATTATCATTTAGCTACCCAGGCTTTTGAAAACTAAAAAATTGAAAAGTTCTTCAGAAGATTAATGGAGCATAAGGAAGCCTAATAAATCATTTGTGTCGATTTTTTTTGGTATATTGTTTTTTAACTACATATTTCCATTTTCGTTTACTTTATTGGCTTGTTTTAGAAGAATTTAACGTAATATACTATTAATGAATTTATTTTACAATAAAAACGAAGCTTTTATTTATAATTTACCTTGTTTGTGTTAATTTAGATCACCGATGTATTTTGTATTCTGGCTAGTAGCGTTTCTGTTATCGAAGCCTTTGTTGAATATGATGCAGGTATAAAATTATGTTTATTAATCGCTCTATTTTGCCTTGGTGGCTTGGCTGATTTCGTTGATCATTGAGTATAGCGAGTCATGGTATGTTTCTTTTGATATATATGCAGTTTTGAAGACGATTTGTTGCCATTGGGAAGAAGACCTTGCATAGCTACATAACGTGGTACGTGCATATTTAAACTTCTTCGTGAATCGTGATCTGAATCTAACTAAAAACAGGAATTGAGAATGGTTTGGCCATTTTTTGGAAATTCAGTACTTTTCAGATTGCGGAATATATGATTTCTCAACATTTTTTTCGTCCCGAAACAAGACGATGAGATATAAAAAGCATGCTGTGTGATAGATATTGGCAATCATCGCTCACAGTGAGAAATGATAACATAAACTTCTGATGTCGTGATGATTTTTTCCTGCAAAACACTTCGAGCACGTACATACAATTTTTAAAAATGAATATGAAAAAGTTAAAACCTAAAGAAAATGCCTAAAAAGATGACGCAAACATAAATTGAGCGATATGAGCGAAATTGCTCGCAGCCTTTAAAATCACAAATCGTTGTGTTAAAAAATGTGTTTGAACATAGTTTGTTTGAACAGCTTCTCTGTTGGGGAAATAGCTACGAAAACGTGAGAACCCACTATTGCGTGCGCTGCAGTCAATTGTTAGCTATTTACACACAAAGATTGCATGAATTCTAATTCTTATCAAAACACCTTTTTAATCGAATTTCAGTGTAAGTGCAAAAATCTATGTAGGTCGTTTCTCAAGACACGACAGACGATATATCTGCTTGGCAATCTATGCTCATCCGCGTGCGTGCACAGCATTTCTATTCATAAATCATTCTTGTCGTAAAGGAGAAGTGGAAGTATGCGAATAACTAGATTAAAAGTGCCGCAAAGAATTCGGCTGTGTTGTCTTTTTCAAATTAAATTTGGAACAGTTTGAGCAAAGAATTTAACAAGTCTTTAGATATTTAAACACTTTTTTTTATTTTTTGCTTTATGGAATTCGAAAAGGCTGTGAAAATATTTCTCAAAGTGTGACAAACGTCATAAGTTACTTTAAATTAGTGCGATTAACAAAAATTTATATGCATCCAGTGGCGTAGCCAGCCATACTTAACACACTATACTGTCGTTGTGATAACAAATTTTGAACTCCGCATCCATTTTAGTTGTTTTGATGTTTTCTTTTGTGATAACAATCCGTTTATTTTGGTTGAAAGTACACCAGCTTATGTCAAACATTCTATCTATTTTATCCTTCCCAAGTTTTGTTTCAAATTTCTATACCAAATTTTGTTTCGAATCTGATTCACTTCAAAATTCATATCCATTCGCTTCTAGAATCTAGATGTGACGCAGATGTTAGTAAACTGTTTCAAACTGATATAAGCGTGGGGTCTACAAGACAATTCGTATTTTTCGATTGACTGTATATAAATATCATTTTATTTTGCTGTTACATGAGTGGAATGTTTAGTAGAGATTTTATATCGTATATGATAATCGCGTGTGAAATATTTAATGCGATTTTCATGAATACGGAAGCAATGTTCTCTAGAAATACGATATTCAACGAATTTATTTTCCCTATGACAAACAGAAACCCAAAAACCATGACCAGCCGACAATTTAAAGAAATATAGTATAAAACAAATTTCGAAGAAGCAAGACATTTTGAGATTGCAAAATATGCATCAAAACAAGACGAGAAGTGAACTGTAAATTTTCGACTTTATTTCAAAGTGAATGGATCATTCTGTCTGAGGATGACTTTGAAATAAAGTCGAAAATTTACAGTTCACTTCTCGTCTTGTTTTGATGCATATTTTGCAATCTCAAGATTTCTTGCTTTTTTAGAATTTGTTTTATACTATAAACAGAAACCCGTCGGATGAGACGTGTTACACAGACATAACCACCATAACTTCAGTATGGTAAAAAAAATAAGTTGTGAAACTCGGTGCTGTTCATATTTCAACATTCCTTTTCCATGTTCAGCCTTCTTCTTTGTCAAAATCAAAACATTTTCCTTTCTGCCAACACTGCTCACCTGAGCACTTCGAAGAAATATGATACGCCACTTGAGCACTGGCTCAATCCTTTCAAAGAAATTTAACAATTTTCGATGACAATTTTTAAGGTGGTTGCTCGATAAATATTCTTGTCTATTTATCCTAAAGACTTCACGATGAAAGGTGTAATTAAATTTAATTTAATTCATGAACATTCTGATCAATTGGCACACATGCTTTTCGCTGGAATTATAACTTCAAGACTTGAATTGTACAGTTTACAAGAGGTATATGCTTACGCGACTCAATACCATCCATGTGAGCATCAATTCTTGCTATGAAGGGCTACACCAAAGTTATTTTGTCCCCAAGGCGTGATACCATAAAATGTTTACTAGAGCGTGGGAGCTGTATGTAAGCCAAAGTCAAAGTGGATTATCTTTGAGTGTTCATACCTCCAAAACTGTGAAATTTGATTGGATTTGGGCGTCTGACACTTATGAATGCAAAGAATTGTGAGTCATCATGGTATCCACTGAGGTGTCTCATAACTGTAGGGGGGATATTCTTTCTTCAATAAATGATTAAAATGGATGATCGATGATTCCAAGCCGATGGAAATCATCCAAATGTGATGAATAGGGCTTTCAAATGCTGCGTTGGCTTGCCTCGAATATTCACATCTGGTTTTAATTGTGTGTTTTATATAGAGTAGCAACAATGTCGCGCGAGATATTTTTGCATTTCTTTTTTGTTTATGTCTTGCAAGAGATTCGGTTGGCATCTATTCTAAACATCTTTTAACAAATTATCTTTGTAATAAAGGATGATCGTCGAAGTCTTTTTTTGACTTATTGAGCCGAAGGTCTATTGTGTTGTATGCACAGTCAAAATTTTCATTTTGCGACCAATTTGATTGATTAAATATAAGTTGAAATAAATTCTTTTTCCAGTCTGAAGTTTTCAATCATGCGTTGACTTTTAATACATGATAGAGCGATGAGTATAACAAATATTTAAACAAAAGTCCCTAAAGGCATTTTCCAATAACTACAAGGACAAATTTATCCCCGCGAGTTAGCTCAGACCCTGTCCACACTAATGCGTTTTCGAAACGCTCCGTTTTCATTGCATCCACGGCAGCGTTTTCATAGCGTTTTCGACTGTCCACACTAAAACGATGAATGTGTGATATATTTAAAACAAAACGCATCCGTTTTCAAATTGCTCCAATTTGGAGAGCGTTTTCGAATCGATCCGTTTTCATTAGGCCGTGTATCCGTTTTTGAGAGCTTCAGTGTGGACGGAAAGCAAAAACGCATCAAAAAGTATCCGTTTTCAAGCGAAAACGTATTAGTGAGGACGGATCTCATAGCTGTATTGTAATGTCAAAAGAAACTTGCTTAGCAAAAACCTGTCACCAAGGGCGTAGATCTGATGACACTTCGATGCAGACCGGAAAGTTTCAAATTACTCGACATATGCTCGCCACAGTATAATGACAATGATGTTTGTCGTCTATCAAAACTGCTGACCGTCCGTTTGAACCGTTTCGCGAACTTAACCTTGTGCTTCGCCAGAAAATTCACTTCGCGCCTTGATTGTCACAATCGTTTATAAGTATGGATCACTTTATCCATATCCTGGCAATTTCTTTGTATTTATTATTTACTCAAGGAGTTAGAAGCGACAACCCTGGTATGTTTAAGTCTTTCTGTGTAATCCGCATGGCAAACAAACAAAATGTAGAGACGATGCGATGGTATAGGGAATTCTGTTGATTAATGATGTACAGATTTGCTATAGTAATACTATGAGACTAAGAAATGACTTTATTCAATAATTGATAATATCGAATTGTTTCTTTGGTAAATTCTTTTTGAACATATTTACGTACAGTATATTGTGACATGATGACAATTGTTGTGGTTTGTTCATTAACTAAAAATAGATGTATCAAACGCGATATTTTCATTTGAATAATGCTATAGTGGCTTTGAGTCTTCTTCATTTTGTGTTTTTATAGTTATCTCAAATCAAAATCAAGTAGAAAGCTGAACATTTTTAGTTAAAAGCAACGCAAATAGACTAAGTATTCGAAATATGACGCGAGGGTGTTCCATTGATCAGACGATAACGTAAATATTTTTCATTTGTCAGTTGAAAGTTTACGAACTGCAAATAAGGGAAAAAACATGCAGAAATCTAAAGCTAGCAAGCACACTCACAAAATCTCAAGGGTATATATAATCGCCGATCTTCTTGACCTTCTTGCAATATTTGTGCATTGATATTGAGGATTTTAAATAATATAATAGTCACATGCCCTCATTCCACCTATGTACGTGTTTTGTAATATGGGGTCAAAATCACATTAAACTGTAACATGCTGCTTGAATGATAATTTCGGTTTCAAGGTTAATTCGAACGTGCTAGACTGACGAAAGACACCGTCCATTTACGCTAGACTTTATCGGTGTTCGATTTCATATATGTGAATTTTTTTGCAACTTTGATAATGTGGGTTCTATATATTGTAGCACTACTAGTAGTCTTCGAGGAGTGAGTTAATAGATTTGGAAAATGATTTTCATTTGATCGTTCTTTTTATTGGAATTAGTCTGTTCCAAATCCAGTTTAAAGTAGGATCCACTTACACAAGTACTCGCGAGTATCGGCCTTTTTTTCACTCAAAAATGAAAATAGAAGTTTTAAAATTTTACAGAAATTAATCAATATTGGTCAATTCACATGTGCAAAAATTTTCCGTCAATGACCTGTGTTGAGGGATTACCTATGTACGTATATTGGCCCTGTGTGAGGTAGAGTATCATAAAAGCACGCGCTCATGTCAAAGTATGTCAACGCTGAAAGTGTAAAGTGCAAAATATATTTCACTGCTTATTATAATTGACGTTGCACCCTACCCTTTTCCATTATAGCAGGATCCCTCCCTTCTCCATTACATTTGGAGCCCTCTCCTTTTCCATTACGTTTGGAGCCCTCTCCTTCTCCATTACATTTGGAGCCCTCTCCTTTTCCTTTACATTTGGAGCCCTCTCCTTTTCCATTACGTTTGGAGCCCTTGCCTTCTTCAAATACGCGAGAAATGAATGGTCCTGCTTTAAAAGGACGCAAGTGTGGAAAATTATTAGAATTAATAAAATGAAATAAATATAAAAGGTTCAGCTGGTCATCAACCAATCATTGATATGGATCATTTTTTTTCTCTATAGCGTGCGATATTCCTGTCGGTCTTCGGAGTAAAGAAAAGTTCAAGAGTACTCAACTGAGCGCATCTTCTTACAGATCAAAGGATGCAAAACCAGATAATGGAAGGTTAACAGAAAAAAGGTATTGCAGAGACTTTGTCGTGGTGACAAATTTAAATTTTTTTAAAAAATAGCAAATACCGTAGGGAATTGGCAAAATAATAACGTAATAGTTCTTAAAAGAAGAGTTAAAACCAGAACACTAACCCAACTATTCTAAAAGAACTGTTTTTAAAGCTGAAAGACACTATGCTTTTTACAGTTTAATATTGATGCAATGTGGCACGTAATTCAGTTGTACGTAACTGCAATGTGCTTTCTTTGAATAAAACCAATTTATATATTTATTTTATTTATGCATTTTGGCAGACTACTAATCATCAGATGTCAACGTATGCTAAATGAGAACTTCAAATCATGCGATATTTTTCATGGCAAAATTATTATGTGTTTAATTTATCTCTGTTTTAAGCGTCATCTCCCAATTTAGAGGCGACATTAACGTTCGAAGTTCTCATTTAGCAGACATTGACACTTACAAAGTGTCTACCAAAATATATAGTGTCTTTCAGCTTTAAAAACAGTTATTTTAGAACTATTTGGTTAGTGTTCTGGTTATAAACAGTTCTTCTAAAAACTATTACGTTATTATTTTGACCATTCACCATGGTATTTGCTATTTTTAAAACAATTTTGAAAATAGGTATTGTAATAGTTGGCTTATAATCTTTGGGGAAGTATAGTGCACATTAGGATATGAACTAGTGAAGGTAATGTGCGCAATGAGGTATTAAGGTAATGTACAGATTAGGGTATAAAACTAGCAAAGGTATTGTACATATTGTGGTGTTAAACTAGCGAAGGTATTGTACACATTGTGGTGTGAAACTTGTGAAGGTATTGTACACATTGGAGTATGAAACTAGCGAAGGTATTGTACACATTGGAGTATGAAACTAGTGAAGGTATTGTACACGTTGGAGTATGAAATTAGTAAAGGTATTGTACACATTGGGGTATGAAACTAGTGAAGGTATTGTACACATTGGAGTATGAAACTAGCGAAAGTATTGTACACATTGGAGTATGAAACTAGTGAAGGTATTGTACACATTGGGGTATGAAACTAGTGAAGGTATTGTACACATTGGAGTATGAAACTAGCGAAGGTATTGTACACATTGGAGTATGAAACTAGTGAAGGTATTGTACACGTTGGAGTATGAAATTGGTAAAGGTATTGTACACATTGGGGTATGAAACTAGCGAAGGTATTGTACACATTGGAGTATGAAACTAGTGAAGGTATTGTACACATTGGAGTATGAAACTAGTGAAGGTATTATACACATTGGAGTATGAAACTAGCGAAGGTATTGTACACATTGGAGTATGAAACTAGCGAAGGTATTGTACACATTGGAGTATGAAACTAGCGAAGGTATTGTACACATTGGAGTATGAAACTAGCGAAGGTATTGTACACATTGGAGTATGAAACTAGCGAAGGTATTGTACACATTGTGGTGTTAAACTAGCGAAGGTATTATACACATTGTGGTGTGAAGCTAATGAAGGTATTGTACACATTGTGGTTTGAAATTAAAGAGATTATCGTAGATTAGCTTATGATCTTAAAAAGGTTAAGTTACGGTAGTGCATACTTGGTTTAAAAATTAGACAATAGATCGTTCATATGGTATGAACTGGGAGAAAATATCGGCCAGATTTATTCATGTAACTGAAGAAAATATTCACTTTTATTGACAAATTCGTGAAGAGCTCCAATATTAATAAAATATAATGTAATCTACCACAACATGGTATTCCATCTGTGAAATCCAGCCATAATCAGACGTAATTAATGTTGTATATGGTTTCAACCCTGAACTAGTTACATGTTTGTAGATGTAGATCGTCCAGGTTAGTAGAGTTTCGAGGACTGTTGATGTTGACTGACGTTTCGACAACCTAAGCGGTTAAACCTCAACCACTCCGAAGATGACTACCGCTAAGGTTGTTGAAACGTCAGTCAACATCAACCGTCGTTCTCAGGACTCTACTAACCTGGACGATCTACATCTACAAACATGTAACGTAATTAATGTTTTCATCCAATGTTTATCGGCAAACGAAACGTGCATTTTCACGCGCGCGGGCTGTCCAACAGAGAAACTGTTTTATTTGATCTTTATGTATTTTTTGCTTACAAATAGTGGTTGGAGCGATACTGGTTGGTGTCCAGAATTTACCACTGACAAAACCGTGGTTTCAGGTTGATTTCAACGTCACGTATACGATTACATCTCTCAAAATAGAAGAACCTGATGAACTGATCTCTTCAATTTCACTGAAGTATAGCTATGACAACGACAAATGGCATCCCTACCGTCCTTTTGTTGCAAAATCGCCTGAAGAAGACCAGGTTCGTCATAAGCGACTTGTTTTTATCGAGCATTTTAGCCAATATTGTGTTTATTTTATACTAATTTATACAAATGAAATTGGAACAAGCTGAGATGCTAAGAAACAATACGAAGAAATATTTTCCGAGTGTTGCACTGCTTTACACACCACTTATTTTCGGAAATGCAGACTTGTGTCATCCATATTAAAATTGTAACAATTACGATGTTTGCGTCACGTGCTATAGTAGATTTTGCAGTAAAATTTACTCAATACACGTTTTGAGGGGAAAGAAGTCGAGAAGATAGTAAAATACGATGAATAAGCAATAGACTTGAGGCAGTTAAACAAAAAAAATTGATTCCAATTATGATTGGAATATTTGCAACAGTTCGAAAGGTTTAAAACTAAAACTAGAGAAAATTGAAACAGAGTCGGCCAAGATGAGAGATCTTCAGAAAAATGCGATTCTCAAAAAGACAAGGATTTTTAGGAAAATCGTAGAAGTTTCCAAGCTTGTCACCAAACTCTCTGAAGTAGTAAATTACATTGGGGGAATGAACTGTTGCAGGGCAAAACAAAAATTCAGTAATTTGCTAGGGTAGCGAAGTTGTGACTGGCACGTTTCGAACCAATCAAAATCTAGCTTGGATCATCTACGTGTGAGTGTCATGCAGGATTGGCAATTAAAATGGAACATAACATATTGGCAAATGTGCGATTGCATATCTGTGAATTACGTTGTTCTGTTATATGTAAGTGTTATAATACGCAAATATAACCGAACATTGTCGTCGAGTAGCCCGTATGAACGCCTGATAGGAGTCTTGTTCTCATTAGCTGCTCTTCTTAAGTGTCTCCTTTTTATTGTTGAACAAAACAAACTGATTTTTTGTTTTTTGTGTGGTCATAAATCGTTTTTATATTTTTTTTGTGTAGAGCTATTCCAAATATTTGCTTCCACATTCAATTACAGCAAGATTCATCCGTGTGTATCCTTGTACGTGTAACTATGGTGAGAAATCATGTTGTACTGCTGGACCGTGTTTAAGGTTTGAGTTCTACGGGTGTAAACCAGTCACAGGTAAGCTAACTGCATTTTTAAGTGAAAATTTATATTTAGTTTGAAATTGTCTACTTGTACACTGGTTTGTTTGCATCATAATGGTAGAAACACAGGCCTTCGTGTGACAACACTTCTTTTGCAAAATTACTAATTCTCAGAAATTTGCTGAAATTTGATAAATTATACAATTGTAATTTTCTTGTGCAAAACTTTAGCATCTCCTATGTCTCTTTTTCATTTTACCTACCAAGTGGTTGCTATGGTTATGATCCATTAAATTTCTTACAGCTACTAAGTGCTCGCATGACGGCCATGACCAACATACAATATCGTACACAGCTACCCATACAAAGAAAGTTGTATTGATGTGTGCGGTTTTCATGCTTGAATATGAAACTGTTCATGAACGTATGTAACATTTTGTGAAGTTCCTATAAAAATTTCTTCTTAGATTGTGAAACGCCTGCAGGTATGGAGGACAAAAGTATACAAAACAGCCAAATCACTGCCTCGTCATACAAAGAGAAACGTTTTCCTTACGGCGCACGTTTACATAATAAAACCTACAACAGATCGACCAAATCCTGGGGTGCCTGGTGCGCAGACGAAAATGATCCATCGCCCTACTTGCAGGTTTGTATTGCATCATGTATGCTTACGTTAAGTGAAATGGTTTGAGAAACATTGTACTTTCGCATTCGTGATCCTTCTATAAAACTCGTAATACTTACGTATTGATTTCCAATTGCCTGCTTACATAATGTGTATAATGTAGACTGAAGTTTTCAATGCAAGAAGTTTGACTACAACATTAGTTATATTTCATTTTAGATTGATCTTGATAGGAAAAGAAACATTTCGATGGTGGCTACGCAAGGTTTCACACGTGGAATGTTTGTGAAGAAGTATAAATTGAATTACAGCACGGACGCTATCACTTGGCTTGCTGCTCACGCCAAACCCGATTCTGTTGTAAGGTTTTTAAATAAATCATTGTTTTGTAATATGATTGGTGAATGCTTTTTCTACGATTTCTTTAAGGAATTCGATGGTAACAAGGACAATGGTACTGTCAAAAATCAGAAGTTACGCCAGGTGGTAACAGCCCGATATGTTCGGTTCCTTCCGAAGGACTGGAATCTATATTCTGTGCCTTCATATCCATGCATGAGGGTTGAGATTTATGTATGCCTGCCTGTTAAAGGTAGGTCATATTGGCAAAGGTTAAAGTGCCTATATCGGGGTCAGAGAAATAACTTTTTTGGATA
This sequence comes from Xenia sp. Carnegie-2017, assembly GCF_021976095.1. Classification (NCBI taxonomy): domain Eukaryota; kingdom Metazoa; phylum Cnidaria; class Anthozoa; order Malacalcyonacea; family Xeniidae; genus Xenia; species Xenia sp. Carnegie-2017. The sequence continues at coordinate 7,341,018 of NW_025813402.1, forward strand.
GTTAAATCGATTTCTGTCAATGAAATTCGTATCAGAGCTTAAGGAATAAACAGCACGGCCATTTCGTTGCGCAAATCAGTGCCGTATACATGATTAGATTATTGGTTAACCATTCCATATTTTCTATTGGTCAGAAAACATAATCGTCGAGCTGTTACTATGGTAATCACGTACGTACGTTGTAAGATATGCATGACAGAAAAAAAATCATTGAAATATCCTCAGTGTTTTTTAAACCATTGACTTGAACTACCGGCCGAATAATTTCACAACATGCTTTTGTGACTAATCTTACGCCATTTGTAATGATGTTGACACTCATTTTATATGAACGTGCATATTAAGCATCCATCTTGTATTATAAGTATTTGCACACATGAGCTATAGCGGTCATAGAAGTGACAGGTTGCGCTCGTATGTACTTGCGCTTCATTCCCAAGATTATGGGAAGTTTGAACATTCTTTTTAACTTGGGAAAACTTTCCTAAAAGGAATATGTGCTTGTTTTGTAGAGAGAGTTCCCAAAAAATAGAAAGGACAAAGTAATATAATATGGAAATATTGCTTAAGAGGGAATTGTACTCGAGATTGAAAGATATACCAGTATGGGAATTTAGCTTCCAGGAAATTTACATTTATGTTTGTAGGAAGTGTTCCTAGAATTGCCGGAAAACAATCAGAACGTACTAGAATTGTCGATGCAGATCCCGGTGCAAAAGTTGCCTTAAGATGCAAAATGTATGGTCAGGCCGGCATAATTTTAAACTGGTTTACTATGAATCAAAAAATCAAGGAATCTGCCAATATAAAAATTTCAAAAAGTGCCAATGACGGCCATCATTCTGCGTCATTCTTAATATTGAAAAACGTCACGATGAACGAGAATGGTTTATTGTACGAATGCCGTGGACAATATCCGGGTGTTGAAAACCTGTATGAGACTCAGACGATACTGCTTCGTGTTGGAGGTTAGCTCAACTCAATAGCTTTTCCTTATATCTCCTTAAAAAATGGAATTCTAATTTTAGTAAATGTCACCTAATTATCATAGTTTGAGTTGGGGGGGGCTCCTGATAATCCTAACTTTGTAGGATTAATGTGAGGAATAAGATTAAGAAATTTGCTAAAATATATGCTGAGAAATTCAAATCGTTTTGTTTTCAGTGGACCAGCCACCAATACAGTTGCAATCGAAGACCCACAACTCGCTATCGATAGAAGTGAAATATCGTCTTGCCAATAGAACAGTGCAGTATCGTTTTGAAATTCGTGCTGTAGGCACGCAAGATTGGACAAGCTACAGGTTCAATCAAAGTCAAAATGATATTTACACCATCAAAAAATTAAAACCATGGACGGAGTATCAAGTCAAAGTCATTCCTGAACACAAAGAAGCAAACGACATCGGCAGAATGAGTCGTACGAAGAATTTTACAACAGCACAAGGCTGTAAGTTATTGTGTTTTTTTTTAGTATTTGCTGTTTCTCCATGTAGTCTTCAAATTTTCTCCTGCGATGCATATTTTCTGTTGTGTTCGTTCACTCCAAAAACAAAAAAATTTAAAAAGTAATGAATGATGATAATGCTTTGAAATTGACTAAAACTTGTGGGGTGGATACGCTTCTGTTCATACTTATAGTGAGAGCCTTTGTAATGAAAATATACGGTCGGTAATTTCTTTAATAAGAACGGCATTGGCACTTTGACGATGCCTCGTGTTTTTTAAGTCTATTGTCAACTTCTGTATGTTTGTGTTTAGTTCCCGACAAACCTCAAAATCTTCATTTGAGTGATGTAAAACAGGATAACGCAACCATACAATGGAGTAAGCCTTCAAGAGATGAAGTTCGCGGTGTTATCGAAGGATATTACATGGAAGTGATTGATGACACTAAAAATGTCATAGAAAGAGAAAAGTTACCGATTACAAATGTTAGCATGCATACCATAACATTCCTTTTGCCTAACACAAGCTATACTGTTCATCTGGCGGTTCAAAATCAAGAAAAACAAGGCCAGTTTGCAACTCTGACCTTCATTACGACTTCACTCACTCCAGGTAAAATACCCTGATTGAATACTTCAATAGTAATAGTTTATCAGAACTTCATCGATCCATTGCCACTAGACTTATTGGGCAAACAAATTAGTTGCATTCAAACATTTTGTATGTTCTTTTTTCAGAAAAACACAAACCAACAGCTTCCAACCCATTTATTGACTTGAATTTGTTAAATCAGGTATGGATTTTGTGCGTCATTTTGTGTTAGAGCTATAACTCTAAAGAAGTTTTTGAGAAATCTGACCAATATCGTCCAGTCAAGTATTTTTTTATCATATATAGAGGAAGATCACCCATGAAAATGTTGTGAGTGTCGCAAAAAATGTGAAAAATCTGACATCCTTACCAGATAAACTGAACCCCACCAACATATCGACTGCAGCAGAAATTTTGGAGAAAATCATCAAAACCCAAGAGAAAAGTATGGAGGTAAAGGGTGGTGAATCTACATATGTTATTTATTTTATTGATAGTAGCTATGTTTCTATTGCAACTGCATCTTTCATCGTTTAACTTTACTTAAATAGTCATCTAAATTGTGGGCTAGATATTCTTTGAAACGTTGCTGGTAAACAAGCTTCGAAAAGTGCTTCATGGGCAAAAGACATTTTTGCTCGTATTAAATGGAATGATGATATGCATGGTTATTTATGACAAAACTTTTCAATTTTTGATAATACGAGTAGCGTAGTAGATTGTAAACTTTTTATGGTTCAAAGCTTAAAAAATCTCGCCATCAGTATGTACTATTTACCACTGTATTGATATAAAGCAATCATGCCGTTTACATGCTGTTCTACTTTGTAAAGCACTTCAGACAAGTTGTTTTTAATTCGGCTGTTTTGGAAGCGTCACAAGCATTTAGTTATGATTCTTTTGAGTCATTCGTACAACGCTATTCATTTTGCACGTAAAATGGGCACTTTCGAACTTTTTTTTGTCTTTATAGCTACTTAAGTTTTCATTTTCCATATTTTTTTAGTCTAATTGTTGAGAGATGTTGTGTATTAATGAACCAATCAATTATCTCGTTTATAATGAGTTGTTACATTGTAAGCGTTTCCAATCTTTACCAATCTTATTTTTTAGGTCGGAGATATTATACTTGAAACGATCAACAACCTGATCGATGTAAAAGAGAAAGCTCTACAGGAAAGCAATTCCTCTACAAGGTAAATTAGCGTTTTCGATTTAAAGTATTGATTTTTTTATCAAAATTGGAGTCAAAGCGCAATGGACAACTGAAGTACTACTTAAACAAGCAATCGGCGCATGCGCGCTATTCGATTATTCATCCAATCTAAGAAAAGCCTGAAAAAAGTGATTAATTCGAGCTTGCATAAGCTTAATCAAAGTTTGAGGCAATTTTTTTATGATGAACTTTTGAAATTATCTTGCAATTTTCATTGATTAATTTCTTGTTGTTGAATCGCACCTACAAGTATCGCCTGTTTTTTAATCCTTTCTCAGATAACAAAATTCAATTTAGATTCATAAAGATACTTGAAGATTTCATTGCTAATGGTGGCGATTTCTCCAAGAATACTTCCAACATTCAGGTTAAAATAATAAAAAATCTAAATATCATGGACGGAAACTTGAAGCAATTCTTTCCTAACGGCTCAAGCATAGAGATTCCACGTGAGGTATTGGAGAAGGCGAAAAACAAGACAATGTATTTTATTTACTATAAGAACGGCAACTTATTCAACGGTAAGCGTTACGTAAACGAGATTTGTTCAAATGGATTCACGGAGAATGTCTATGAGCAAAGTACGGCTGTTATATCAAGTGGTATTTCCGGACAAGAGTTACAGAATTTATCTGAAAAAGTCGTTTTCAAGTTTCATGTCTCTGATCCAAAGGTAAAGAGCCTGTGTTTGTTAATTTGACTTATGTCGTTTTGGAAGTATTTATAAAACATTAACATATAAGCTTTTAACAAACTAAAACATGCCTGAATTTTCACCTATAGGATGCTCAAACGAACTATTTTTTCTCTGCTTGTACGAAGTTTCATTGCTGCAATAAAAACATGCCTATTGTGTTATTTAGGCTGTTGCAAAGCCATCGTCATGTGTCTACTGGGATTTTAAAGCGTCAGGTTTGTGTTTTAGTTGAAATATTGACAGTTTCCCAAGCGGTTCATCTAAAAATGTTCTTGTACTTTTGCCGTGAGAAAAAAGGAAAAAGACACGAGCAAAATTAATAGATGAAGCAATTTTTTCCAAACAATTTGTTCGTGTTGACGAATGTGTTGTGAACAACGACAAAAGTTTACTTCGACATCATTCAAAAAATTTTGCCAATCATCGATGGGCAATCTTTGCTTTCTTTCTTATGCGTAATATTCTTATACGTTTTTCAGCTGGGAAAGGAAATTGGTCAAACAAAGGCTGCAAGTTGAAGAGAATTTATGGCAATACCATTGAATGCGTTTGTGATCACATGACAAATTTTGCTGTGTTAATGGTAAATAATGCATGCCATCTAAACCTCACTTTATCATCGCGTTGTTTTTGGTTATGTGTTCTTTCATGATGAAAGGACTTTTTGTGTCTTATTACTTTAAAATCATTCTTGTAGGATGTTCACTCCGATACTTCAAAGTCTTGTGGTGTCCATGGCGACATATTGCAACTTCTCAGTTATTTGGGCTGTGGTCTATCAATTCTTGGCCTCACTTTAACGATATTTACGTATTCGTTTTTCAGGTAAACTCTCATAAATCTGGATAATTAAAGTGTACACATACACATTGTATATCTGCAATGATCAACTTTGATCATACGTTGGAGCAACTTTGTTGTAATGCAGCATTGTAAAATTTGCTATGATGTGTTGTTGCCTTCATTCAACCATTGTAAATACAACTTAAATTCAACGATGTCGGCAAAACATGCAGCTAGAAATAAAAATTGGCTGCTGTTTCCTCGATCATAATCCTATGCATAGCGCTTTTTTTTCTTTCAGGAGACTTCGTAAAGAACTGGCTGCAAAGATTCTCATTCAACTTTGTGTCGCTTTGTTATGTGTCCTCGTCGTTTTCATTGTTGGTATTGAGCGGTCGCGTGTCGGTCGTTTTGGTTGCTTCATTGTTGCCGGGTTGCTGCATTACTTCATTTTATCAGCGTTTTTGTGGATGTTAATCGAAGCCCGTTTTATGTATTTGGCATTTGTCAAAGTTTGGACACAACATGGTGAACACGAGTTGCTGAAATGCTCTTTTATTGCTTGGGGTTAGTACCAATGGGGAGGTTTTCGTTTCGCTGCACACCCACAAAAGACGCAACCAGTTTTCATTATAGGAAAAAAATTTTATAGGGTTCCTAGTTGCTACCAGTAGCGAAACTGGTTCGAATTTTCACACTTCCTTAGTATGGAAGTTGATGCATTGTTTAGGGTTCCTAGTTGCTACCAGTGGCGAAAGTGGTTCGAATTTTCACACTTCCTTAGTATGAAAGTTGATGCATTGTTTAGGGTTCCTAGTTGCTACCAGTGACGAAACTGGTTCGAATTTTCACACTTCCTTAGTATGGAAGTTGATGCATTGTTTAGGGTTCCTAGTTGCTAGCAGTGACTAAACTGGTTCGAATTTTCGCACTTCCTAAGTATGGAAGTTGATGCATTGTTTTTTAAGTGAACGGCCGTTAAAAAGCAGAGTCATTCAATGGCATTTTTTGTCCAATAGAAATGCTAAGCTGGCTAAATGCAACCAGTTATCTAATTAATTGTACAACATCGGTTCGCACAGCAAAGTAATATTTCTATTTCTTTCTGATACAGTGGCTGCTGCTTTCTGAAACCTCGTTTTAGCAACTGTTAACAAACTTTTCATTAACAGCAGGAAAGAGTTCTACAGTTATACATGAATTTTGCAAACTATCTTGCCTCAAGTATCTAACATTTTTATATACCTTATAATGGTCTGAATTTATTTTGTCATTAGGTTCTCCTGCTATTGTTGTTGGAATAACTATGGCCGTGGATTTAAATAGTTATGGCAGCGGTCATTAGTAAGTTTGGTGTTAATTTAAATTGAATTCAAACTTTTCGCATTATGAATTAGAAAAAAAATCTACGTGTTTTTCCGTTAGTTCTTGGACAATAATGTCAAAGTATTTTTAATTTTTTTTTCAATTCAGTTGTCTCGTCAAAGGTATTCCATTTTTTGCGTCCTTTTTTGCACCGGTCATCTGCATCATTTTCCTCAATCTGATCGTGTTTGGCATTATAATGCAAAAGCTTAGCTCGAGACCGGAAAGTTCTCTGGGTAGAGATCGCAATACTATGAGACCACGTATGAAGCAAGCTATCGGTATATTGATCTTGGTTGGTGTGACATGGTCCTTCGGTGCTCTTTCCGTGAGCAGTGTTCGTCTTTTCTTTGCATATCTTTTTGTGTTCTTCAATTCCATTCAAGGATTTTGTATTTTTATATTCTACTGCTTGAGTCAAAAAAACGTTCGTGATTGCTGGAAGGCTCTACTGACCTGCCAATTGCATAAGTTATATAAAGATAAATCCTTTCATACGAATACTTTTGATAGACGCCGGAACTCTACCCTCAGTACTACTCAAAATACTTTGAGTCTTGCTAGAAAGAAGACTACATCGTCCTCATCAATGGTAAGTAAAGTTTTTGTTTGTACTATCAACTATAGTCGCATTACAATACACTGAATATCAATTGAAGTGGCGAATTCCTGACGTATGTCTACTCTACCTCAAGCATTTTGGACTTCCTCAGTCAGCTATAAAAACATCTCAACAAACTTGTTGTAATTCCACCCAATAAGTTATTCTTAAATTTGTCACATTTTTTTATCCATTTTACCATCATGTAGCTACATATTAGTTGCTCGATGTAATGTAAATTTTCGCTGAAACATGTATTGATCATTTGAAACACCGACATGCAAAACACTGTCATTGCAAGTATAGTCCTACGATTGTACATGGGTGAACCTACATGATCCTTTATTTCAGGCATATCCCATCCATTCTATGGACACGCTCACTCGAAATTTCACTTCGTTCAACTGTGTCAGCAGCAATTCATTGACTGGTAGTAAAGATGGAATGAAACCTAACAACCTTAATAACTTCAAAGAGAAAGATTGTAATCTTCATAACGGCATGAACAATAAGAGCAATATCTGGAAGCGTGTATCCAACGCTGTTTTGGCAGATGAAAGTGAAAAGATGAAATTTAGTAATTCAAACCCAACATTGACGCGGACAAACTCTTCTCAAACCCTATGGTCCAATGACAGTTATGAGAACGACAACTCGTATGACATGGTTGCGTGCTCTGACGGGTCGCTTGTGAGCCTGCACTCTTTGGCGGAGAGTCAAGCATCGGATAATTATGGCTTTTACAGTTTAGTCGATACAAAAGACAGTTGTAACAGTTCTATGAACGGTGACTCCGCTCCTGGCACACCACGAACAGAAAGGCGACCTGAACCAATTTCACTTGCTAAAAATAATCATCTTAGTGTTCCATCCCCAACCAAAAAACATTACATATCTGCCTTGCCGCAGGAGTGTGATCCATCATCAATCCCAGACGACTTTGGTAAGCTTGTGTTTATTAGCTATTTAAAATTTCATTCGTCGACTTTCAGTACATTTGACAACTAGTAGCAACTATTATCAACAGATAATGTTTGAAAGACCTCGTTGAAAAATGTATATACTATATGTTAACATTACAGGAAAACTGATTATTAACCCTTCCCGTGGTTCAGTGCGAGGTGTACGAGGTGTTGTAGAGACGTCAGTGGACACATACGCTGAAGATTCGAACGTTCCATTAACGCCGCAGGCAAGTCGATTGGCTGAAGATGTGAACAACGAGCAACAAAGCAAGTACGGTTCCAATGATTGCATTGCATCACCGATGTATTTTGCTCAGAATGGCCGAACAATATCAAAAGATCGGAGCTCATCCGGGAATGGAACAGTGATTGGTGACGTGTGTTTGTAGGTAGGTAACGTTTTTTTAGAAAAATTTAATGACATGCGTTTTCTCTTGCAAACCCTAGGTATTAGAGTAAATTCAATACAGGTTACTCACCTTTAAGATTTCATAATAAATGTTCACAGACTTGTATAGTAGCTGGTATTTGTTTGAAAAGTGGACAAAAATTTGTAAGATCTATGCCATATATGTATTGAACTCGAATTATAAGACTATGTTTCTTAAGGTGGAGCAAGTCAAACACGAAATGTAAAAAAATATTAAACTTTCATGGGAATGAACCGTAAACGGTATTTGCACTGCACCATTTCTACTGGCGATTAGAACACAATCGAATGTAGAGCGTTGACTACAGAGCTGAGTCAGACAATACTATGCATGGCACGGTGAATCTATCCTACGTAGTCCTACAAGATGTCAATACATCGCAATTAATGGAACTACAAAAGATACTCATTTATTGCCGTTGGGTGTTTGGTATTTAATTGATTTTTGTTTGGTGGTTAAAAAGTAAAAATACTTATAAGATGATATACTTCGTAGTCCATGACTGGGGAAAAGATGGATCATGTACATCAATGAAGCATTGTTTATATATGAACGTGAGAAAGTAAAGATTTAAAATCTCAATAAAAGATTTTTGACAAAGATTGTCACACAAAATGTACATTTCCATCATTTTCGCAGTCAGTCATTTTAAATGTTTTCATGTCTTTAAAATAAATTTGATGTTTTTCTGCTGGACAGAGAAATTATTATTGAACTACTATTCACATACGTAGTTGAGTACTTTAAGCTAAGACGTGCTTAAGATAAAGCTATTAAATTAATCTATTTTACGACGTGTCAGCTGCCTCTTCACTTTCAATGGATAGGGCGACGATGCAACAATTTAAATGTGCAGGGTCTTTGGAAGCCTTTAAAAGTTGTGGATTTTTCCTACTCAACTTGTGATCATGTACAAAAGTTTAATAAGTAGTGTGACTACTTCATGTTAGTTATTTTTAATCGGTTTTCTACTTTTACTTGCATCATGTCATAGTGAAATGATGATATAGAAATGGTGAAATGTGAAATGAATTGCGAAATGGTGAAATTGATTTAAAAGATTTGCACACCTGTAAAGTGTATGTCTCATGGTTAGATGGTTTATGTCTCTATTGTTAGGTGGTTTATGTGTCTATGGTTAGATGGTTTATGTCTCAATGGTTAGATGGTGTATATCTCAATGGTTAGATGGTTTTGTCTCAATGGTTAGATGGTTTATGTCTCAATGGTTAGATGGTTTATGTCTCAATGGTTAGCTGGTTTATGTCTCAATGGTTAGATGGTTTATGTCTCAATGGTTAGATGGCTTATGTCTCAATAGTTAGATGGTTTGTGTCTTGATGGTTGGGTGCAGGTTCCCAATCTTGGCAAAAGCAAGCAAAGCAAAAACTTGTCGTACTATTTCTTTTCAAAACATATATTTACGTCGTGTTAAGTGAAACTCTTTGACAATCTTTGTATCTTACAAAGTATCCCTGTTTTGGCGCCGCAGTAAAATATCTCTTGCCCATGAACGATCCATCTGTTCCGAGTTTATCCTGCTTCATCAACTCAATTCCTGCGATAAGGTTGTCTTTTCTCTTTGCCAATGTTGGTAAGTATCCTCTCCACTTTAGTACACCTTTAAGACTTCTTGATTTTCCTCGTACATTGCAGACGACCGTCGTTCCAAGAGCAGCTTCTTTGCCTTTTTGCTCAGGAGTGGTTTTCAATGGAGGCTTTAAAGTTGTTGACTGCAATTTTACTCCTTTGTGCGACGCTTGCTCTTTCTTTTCACCAACACTTGCTGTGCGATCTTTTCTTTCTTCATCCTTTGTGGCTGAATGTCTCGCGGCAACATTTACTTTAATTCCTTGACTGAAATAAAGTCAAAGTATTTGTGATGCACTAAATAAACTACTTTAAAAAGTTCTTTCAGAAACCTGTCCAAAACAGGCTTTTACATCGTTCGTTATGTGAAGAGGGAAGTACGTATACAAGTTTGTGAATAAAATTCATACATACAGCTCATGGTACAGCTCATGATTAGAAAAACTCTAAATGTGTAAGATTTTTATGTTCTTAGGTTGAGAACACCGTTTTTTAAGCATACCACTATAGCCCTCTCAAGTCTTGCAATCTGATTTCATTGCGGGAGGAATAGATTTCATACTTTAGTTTACATTTATTTCCCCCCTGTATCTTACAATATCTCTTCGTCTATTTTTGACACTACGCTTTCTATGTTTGTAAATGTCGATCGTCCAGGTTGGTATAGTCCTGAGAAGGACTGTTTTTGTTGTTGTTGACTGACGTTTCGACAACCTTAGCGGTAGTCATCTTCAGAGTCAAAAGATTTTATAGTATGAAGAATGCAAAACTTGCCTTAGTCTCTCATCGTGTACATTTGAAGTCTTTTTTGAAAAATCGGGTGCTGTGTCATCAGGGAAAACATCATCTCCTTCACGTGATCTCCTTTCCGCCATTGACCATTGCCGCCGACCACCTTCCCTCGGATCGTTGTAGGACAACTGCAGATTGTAATATAGTGAATGTAATAATAGGTAGCAATAATATAGTTTCATTTAATACGAGATATTATTTGTTGGTTTTCACTCGCTTTGGATAATTCTACGTAAGTTATTCGCACACCCAATGAGACTGCCATACTTAAAATTGAGTCTTATCTTTACGGTTGACAATGCCCATCATGTTTTCCTCAAAATATTTTAGGTAACCAAGGATGAATTGAAGTGATTCTAAATGCTTGGATTACAGAAACTCAAACAGGAAGTATGTAATAACAGCAGAATTTTCTGCAAGGTTGTAGAATTTTCATGTAGTATAAGATAAAGTTCGCTGGACTCAAAATGAAGTTCTCAATTCTGTCTTACAAGTTTACGAAATGGTTTAAACACTGAGAGTATGATCTTTTATTCGGCGAGGAAATTTATTTTCCCGTCGAACCAACCTACTTACTCCTGTAGATTGTTCTCCTTCAAAATCTTCTTGAGACGGTTTCAAGTGGAAGTCAAGAATAGTTACTTTTTCCTGCTCGACTTCGACCACTTTTCTCTGCGGCTTATAACCGTCTATGCTTGCTTGGATTTCATAGGAGCCTGGTACGAGCAGCCTCCAATAGTCACCATCGTCAGCCGTGGTAACCGGATGCTGACGATCAGACACCATAATATTTGCTGCCTTTAAAGGTTTTCCTTTGACATCTTTGACAAAACCTTTTACACCTGTGTGTACCTGTTTATATAATAAAGGCGTTCATTCTGGCTTCTCAAGAAAACTGTTCAGTTGCGTGTTATAAAAATTTCCAAATAGCACAACGAAATTCTCGGTAATGGTATCTCACACTTGGCAAAATATTATGTCAATCACTTCTCATTTTACTTCCTATTAGATACATGCATTAACGTGTGAAACGATCCAATAAAAAGATTTTCATTGGTTCGAGGACTTCCATATGTGATTTGGGTAATCTTGCAAAATGACAGGAAAAACACATTTTTACTTGGGCTTAACTTCGGTAGCCGGAGTAAAGAGGAGTAATTTTGTACAAAAATTCTTACGTATAATCACATGTTATCTTTCGACGTTTTGATGTTGCATGCATAAAAATTTTCTTGTTTATAGAGTTCAACAATATCACCTTGTTCCGACGTCTAGCATATAATTACTATAGTCAGTATTTGCAGAAATGCAATTGAACAATTTAAAGCAGTTCATAAAACATATAACATTTTACCTGGTTAACAAAGTTGATAAGAGATTTTTTGTTTTCGTTCCAATAAGATTGAATCTTTGATGCATTAGGAAATTTATCGCAGCCAATTTGGATTGTGACTTCAAAACAGTTCGATTTCACGTAGTTGTAATCTTGCATTCCTCCAGGTTCACTAAACCACTTAGCACCATTCGTTACACCGTCAATGAAATGCTGACCTCGGTGGGTGCAGTTCAGTTTTGGATTAGCTAAATGCATTGTGGGATGGTTGACGGAATATGCTCTTGCAATATGTCTGAAAACGTCGTCATCCGGAGTGGCACTGTATACATTTTGCCCAGAAGGTGAATCATCATACGGATAAGATACGACTAATGAACCTCCGTGCAGGCTGCCAGAAAGCACAAAGGAATATGATTTTATCCATTCTACAATTGCCTCAGTTTCTGGTTGTGAAGGTGTAGTCGTTGGGAAGAACTGATCTGGAAAGTTCCAGTTCAAATCTATACCGTGGGCATTTGTGTGTCCAATACCTTCATGCTGAAGCCCCTTGCTTCTTGCCATTGCATAGCCATCTGGATTGAGACTTGGTAGAATGTGAATTCTTGTCGTATCAACAAGTTTCGTTAATTCTGAATCTTTATCGTACTCTTCACACATAAGTTTAATAAATTGAAGTAACACCTCTTTACTAATCGCTTCCTCTCCGTGAATTCCACCGATTAACTTTACTTCTGGTTCGCCTGGATCATGTTTCCCGGCATTACCTGAAATTTCAAACACCCATAACTTCCTGTTTTGCACTGATTCCCCAATGCTGTACAGCCTTGAAATGTTTGAATACTTTGTGGAAAAATATTTCATGAACCATAGCATCTCTTCATAGTTGTGATGCTTAAATACATTAACGTCCAATAATTTCGAAACTACTTCCACATCACTTTTTATCGAAAGCTTCTGCGTGCCTCCTTTTTTCAAAGCCTTTGCATTTGTTGATACGATACTAAGAAAGAAAACAACAAGTGAAAATGTCTCAGTATAAGACATCTGTCGAAATGCTTTTTTCTAAAAGTACTATTCTCTCTTTGTGTATGCTCAAGTTTCTTTTGTGTCGCTCATACTCGACATATAGATGCAATTTGCTTGATACAATACTGTCATTTCTGAATATAATCGCATACAATCAATTATTAATCACATGCATCATTTTGACGTAACTCACGCCGCAATTTTATTGATTTCCCTTTTCTTGTGAAGAATTTTCGATATTATTCATGTAAATGTATTGTGTTTAAACGTTAATTTCAATTACTTTTAAAGTTTTTGTTGACACTAATTCGAGTCTTTTAATTATTTAAATATTCAATCCAATAAAAAAGCGAGAATAACTAGAGCAATGAAAATTTCACTGAACATTGCAACAGGTATCATGTTTTACCTGCATCAGTTCTGGGCAAAAAATCAAACTTCAAAACAACTTCAACTTTATTCTGTCAATTTTCTGAATGAATAGATAAAGAATCATGTCATATGGATGGGTAAAAAGTCTTAATAGAAATTTCTTGATCTTTAAGCCTTTTCTGTTTTTTAGTCGCTTCATTTAGTCTACCAATGAAAAGTTTGTTACAGTAAAAAATGTATAGGATATTTTGCAAGTGCTCGGAAATAAGAAAATATCATAAAGTAAAGACTATCAATGATAATCTGACATAATTGAAGGAATTGTGTCAAATAGTTTAATTTTTTAACTCACACTTGACAACAATGAAAAACCTGCAAACTTTTAGGTGCGGTCCTTCTGCCGAATATAGCATTGGCCTAACAGCCACATGCAGTTTGTCAAAGAAAATGATGCCTAAAATCCTAGTTTGGCGAACGAAATATAGCATGGACTCAAATTAACGAAAGTTTTGTCTATGTTAAAAAGGCAAATTCTGCTAAAGATGGTGTTTTTACAATATTTTATGGTCTTGGCAATTGCTCCATTAATAGCGGTGGGATATGGTCGACAATTCAATTCACAGCCCCTTCAGCAAAAGACTTTTCCAAGTGTGAAAGATTTGCTTAAAACAAAGGAGGTAATATGATTTTGTCAATAATTATACTTGTAAGTGGTTTGTATGCATGTTAAAATACGACACTCGTAAAAACAGTTATTCATTTGATATTTAACAAAAGGTCAATTCAATGAAAATTGTGCTTTGTGTATAACAATTTAGCAATGGCAACTATAACATCAAAATGTCTTTTTTATTTCATATATATTTAACTCTTCATTTTTTTATTTGTGATTGGTCTTAGCAAACGAATATTTGATCTTTTCTTTTTCCACAACTTATCCTTTCGTGACATCTCTCGTAAGATGACATGTAGATGACTTGTAGATGACAAGTAATTTGCAAAAAAATTCGATTCATTAGGTCCAGAGACACGGTAGTCGAGTTGAGCACCACACAAAACCAAATGGTGAAATTAAGGAGAACGATTTCACGCATCACAATTACGAAGAGTTAACGTGGTTCTTAAAAGGTGTCAACAAAGACTTTCCTCACTTAACTCGTTTGTACACGGTCGGACTATCCTCTCAAAACAGACAACTATGGGTTATGGAGATATCCACAAAACCAGGAACACATCAACCAGGCATTCCGGAAGTGAAATACATTGCAAACATTCACGGCAACGAAGTAGCTGGACGAGAAATTTTGCTACACTTCATACGATATCTTTGTCAAAACTATAAAGTAAACGAGAGAGTAACTAGACTGATTGAAAACACTCGCGTTCATATCATGCCAAGTATGAATCCAGATGGATATGAGCTGGCTGCAACGAGACGAAACTTTTCGAAGATTTTAGGCCGAAAAAACTCATTTGGTATCGATCTTAATAGAAATTTTCCGGACCAGTTTTTCCAGGGTGAGACAGTTCCTCTACAACCAGAGACAAAGGCTGTTGCTAAATGGATTCATTCCATTCCATTTGTACTCTCAGCAAATTTTCACGGAGGCTCCCTCGTGGCAAACTACCCTTTTGATGACAGTCCTTCGGGTCAAAGCTCCTACAGTGCAACTCCTGATGACGACATCTTCCGACAACTAGCCCGAGCGTATTCAGAAGCTCATCCTACTATGCATTTAGCAAACCCACCATGGCCTTGCAAAGAGCCTCGAGAACGATTTATTGATGGCATAACAAATGGTGCAGCGTGGTACAGTATATCTGGTGGCATGCAGGATTACAATTATGTCCATACAAATTGTTTTGAAATAACTTTGGAGATTGGATGTGAAAAGTTCCCAAATGCTACTGAATTGCCTAATATTTGGGAGGATAACAAAAATTCTCTGATGACTTATCTCGAGCAAGTAATTATATTTTGCCTTTATTGCCTACACTCTTGAAAATAAGAAAAAACCAATCATTAACCGATCTAAGATGTGCGTTATTTTTACTACAGGCTAATAAAGGAATCTCTGGCTTTGTCACTGATGAAGACGGGAAAGGTATTAGCGGAGCAAGGATATCTGTATCCAACAGACGTCATGATGTATTTTCGACAAAAGATGGAGATTATTGGCGTTTACTTGTCCCTGGAGCATATGACGTCACGGCTACGTCAGTCGCTCATGAACCGGAAACAAAATCTATTATCGTGGACACTGGTGATGCCACTAAAGTTAACTTCAAGCTGAAAAAGCTAACTTTATTGAAATCCTTGCACCATCAAGGTTCAGAAGAAGAGGCGTTTAATTTGTATCAAATGCAAAGGCAAGCAAATGATGAGCTGATGATGGCATCTGAGCCAACAGGAAATACTGTGCGACAAATTATAGATGGACCTAATAATGAACTTAATATACGTGGTCAAAATATCGAGAGATCATTTATGTTCGATTCAGATAGATATAAACGTTCTTTCTCAAACTATGCTCTTCCTCAACGGCAGTTCACTCCGGTAATGAGTCAAACGTATTATTCAGACCAATTTAGTCGAGCAAACAAACAAGACAGGCCAAGATAATGAGACACAGGACATACCCTCGCATATGTAGTTTTGTTAACATTATCAAACTGATAAATTTCTTAACCTTTTACTTGCTATGATTTGTTCATAAAACTTGGACTTTCGTCAGAATGTTAGCAGTCATTATTGCTCAATTGATATAGTTATTTTCATTTGTAGTTCTAATTTGGAAAAAATCTTTTAGTGCAGACTAGGCGGCAACGTTGAAGCTTCCATACATATACTGAGCGTACGCATGCAAGAAAATTTCAAAAAATGTGAGAATTTGAAACTCTGTAAGTTAAATGAGTATAAAACATCCAGAGAATCAGATGCTTTATGAAGTAGGTATTTATTTAATGTATAATTGGACATATTTTGCTTGTCGTTATTTGTATTTACCCAAGATCATCATGACAAATTTCAGAGTTAATTCCACCAACACTTCAGTGTGCACATGGATTATTTTCATTAACACAAAATTCCCTCAACGCAAACAAAACCCATCAGCTTTGTGCAATACGTAACTTATCTATTTCTTGATATTTTCAATCTTTATGGATCGTGGCTCTCATAAATGATAAGTAACTCTGATTGAAATTACTTTGTTGGCAATAAGGTATTAGTTTGCTTGTTGTACTTTATATCTCGATTGATGTTAATCTTGTGTATCTATTCATTCGTCAACAAAAAGTTTTTCATACAGAAAATAACTTTCTCCTTAAATCGGTTTGTCATTTCAAAAACGGTATACTATTAAACTACTAAACAATTATTTGATGAAGTGTCCGCGATGTAATTGCCGAATCATTAAAGCGACTTTGATATAATTGTTTTATAACTACATTCCGATTCAACAAACACAGCTCTACAAGTATTTAACTAAGGTTTAATATTGTCCTATGCATGAAGGCTATATGTCCTAACTCAACACTCATATTGTATACATACCTATTTACAGATATTTATATTAAGAAAAATCGATGAAACAGAATGGGAAAATTACATCTTGGGAAATATCTCGCAAACACAAGTCAGTGTTGAATGAAAAGTTATATATATTTCAGCAATATGCCAATATCTGCATGAATTAAATGTTAGCTAAAAATCCACACTGAATTTTTTTTCTTAGAAGTAGGTCGAACGCTATTCAGAAATGGGAGACGGGTAATGATGATTTTCAGGATTTAAAAGGCAGGTCTCAGTATACGTTTTAATGTATACAAGTTAACTACTCAAATTAAACACTGTCGAAAGTTTTTGAGAAATTTTTGTTATGATATGTGCGGTGTAGCACTGAATTTTAAAGGTAAATGTGCACTTTGTCTAGACATTAAAGACTACCTGAAGAAAATGCAACCAGGTACAATTAAATCTAAATATTAAATCCAAAATATAGCAATAGTTTAGAAACGAAAAGGATTAAAACTTGTGCCTAGCTACATCTACCCATGTTGACATGTGTGAAAAAACGACAAATAGAATTTCCATAGCTACCTACTCTTGAACAAACTCGAACTTTCCTTCTTAGGAAATTGCCCGAACATGGGTATTTTCTACGGAAGCGATAACAACAATTATGTACAAAGGAATTCAAACCAAAATTTGAAACAGGATGAAATCTTTCTCGTCAATGGATCGGAGAATTATGTCAGTGAGGGATTGTCAAAGAGTTTCATGGGGATCTGCTTCAATTTCCTTCAGTCTGAACGAAAGATCAACCATAACTATAAAAAAAAATCAAGTGAAAGTGACGTCGTAGAATTGGGAAGGAAAATAAATGAAGGAAAACAAAAGAAGCTTTTAATCATGAGAGCAACTAACCGAAGAATTCCCTCTGTTTCAAGCTTTAAGTCCAAGGTTATGATCCCAGAGGACAAATTTTACATTTTACAAAGCTTGACTTACAATACAAAATCCAAATTGAGAAATGGGACTGAGCATAGTCGTGAAGTCAAAGGAAAGCGCTCCGCACGTCATAGTAAAAGTCCTACAAATTATCAACAAAATGCCTCGTTCACTGAAAACGCTCAAAAACAAAGCACATGCTCCTCACGTGTGTATGCTTTTCAGAGAGGCTTGGTATCAAATGAAGAGGCCAAAACGTTTGATTCATTCAAACCTAAACATGTCCTCCCTGCAGTCATTGCTGAAAGAATAGGGAGCATTGATCAAAAAAAGTATAGGTTAGTTAACGACAGGCAATTTTTTGTTTTTTATGATGACTCTACGTCAATGGACTGGAAAAAATTGACTTTTTTTTTGAAAACAAAAACAGTTTTCTATAGGGATAGCTTGAATTAAATACCTTTATAACTTTGCTGAGGGGTTAGCCACTTCCAACTCCCCCAAATTTACGTCCCTGTATTTTGCATTCCCTGTTTCTTGCATTTTACATTTTGCACTTTGTAATTTGTATTCTATATTTTGTATTTCGTATTTTTTGTCAACGTTGCTGAAAGTATGTTAGCTTAATCTGGCAATATCAATTATATTTCCAAGAAGTAAAATAGTATCCCTTTCATTTAAAAAACAGATTATCTTTCGAAAGCACAGTTTTTACGTCAAAGGAACGTGATCATGGCACAGCAAACAAATCGTACTGTGATGGATCGGTTACACCAAAGTATCATTCAATTCCCCCATATAAAGAATTTCCAGCGAAAAGTGTAATACCAGCTATTAACGAAAGAAGATACTCTGATTTTTTCAGCTATATTCAATTTCTTTGCAAGGAGAGAAACAAAAGAAAGGAGAGTGCAAATGTTTTAAGGCAACTGAATGATCGTCGATGGCGTGACAAACATGCAGCGAATAATTTATTGAGGAATTTTGGCGGTGGCATTGTGAGTGCAGCTGTAGTTTCAAACAGATTTTTTTCAACCTTATTGTGACTGTGCAATCCTTCATTTTTGCAGCTAGAAGATATTTACAGAGGTATCAAAGGATCAAAAATATCCATAAACGAGCCAGTCCAGTTCAAATTTACACGGGAACTTCTCGGTGAGAGAAAACAGCATTCCATCGATGATAGGCAAGTATTTGGAAAATTGAAGTTTATAAAGAATAATGTGTTGCAGCAAAATAAAAAAATGTACAAAGGTGCAGTTTTTATTCACATACTACCATGTAGCTTGCTCTTTACATTATATTACCGTGATTACGTAGCTTGTTATTTTGGCTTGCTCACTGCTAGCCAAAATTACTAAAAATGCTTTTCTAAATAAATTATGTTGATGTGAAATTCACACACCATGGTTTGAACTTGCGTATTTATCGTTATTGTCTATTCGTTTATTTTAGTTGTCCACAAAAGTTCCATTTAGTACTTCCTGGACGTAATTCCTACAGCAAAAATATGGAATATCTACCATAGTTGTCATAAAGTTTCATTTAAGAAATAAAAGATGTTTACTGTGTTTGCACGGGCTTGTGCAAACCGAAGAGACCTTTGGGAGAACTCGAGAGCAGATCAGTGCAAGCCCAAGACCGAAGGTCGAAGGTTGCACCGGCTTGAGATTTATTTCTTTTATAAAATAAAATAATGCAAAAAAGGCAGAAATTTTAATTTTTCGTCTAAAATATATTCATGATCAATTTACAAATTCTCTTTGACTGATTGATTGTTTTGATTGATTTGATTGGTTGAGCTCAGATGTGTTTTGCACTGGCCAATGCAAACGCAGCTCTAGACCAATCAGCACACGCTTTTCATTGTGTTTATTGTTTTATAAATAAGTTTGGAATATAAAGCTGCAGCACACATTAACCAGTTGGATTTCATGCAGATCATAGCTACTTGAGTTTATTAAGTCTTATGGAAAATTGAATAGCTTTTTCCAAATTTATAAACGCGTTAAAGGAGAAGCCGAATGGTAATTTAAGATTAGTTGATTTTCAAATAATTCAGTTGAACAGTTTATTCGAATGATTAGGAGTTATTTGAATCGATAGCAAAGAAATTTTATTGATCGCATCGTCGCTGGTTCAAGCTGTGCCACGTTTCATTTTTAATTATTCTATTCATTTCATATTTGTATACATCAGTGGTGTAGCAATAAGACTTAGATACTTTTTGTCAATTGATTTCAAGTCTGACCGGTAGTCATTTAACAAATACGGAGAGTGTGGCTGGTATTGAAAGTGTGAAATTTGAAACTTATTTTGTGCCAATCAATCGATCGATTGATCTACATACGTTTCAGAGTCAGAGGGAAAAAATTGGGTATTCCTTCCCCCCCCCCAATAGTGTACACAACTGCATTAATTATACAGTCACAGACTCGACACAGTCGAATTGCAGATACGAAATTTTTTCACAGTAATTCTTTTACGACAAAAAAGAACTGCGCCGATAAGAGAAGCTTAACAACAAATTTGGGAAAGAGCAGCGACTGATGGAATTTTGACATATTTTGGAAGCATACTTGGGATTTTTGAAAAATTACAGTCAAGCACAAAATGTTGTGTAAATGTCCTGAAAAATTATATTACGTTGTATAGCGGTCAACATCAAAGCTGTTTTTTGCCATTTCGATAGAACTCAAAACAACATACAAATATTTCAAGTCAATCAAGTTATATTAGACACCAGACAGTGAAGGAATTATTTGAAGAACGACAGAGGCAGTTTAGTCCGTGATCTGTGCCTCAAAAATATGCTTTAAAAATGAGTTTCGTTGGACACCTCAAGGAAGGTCGCAAAATTTTCAAAATAGATAGAAAGTCACTTGCTGTTTGATATTCTTTTTATTGTCACTTCTAAAAAGCTGCAGTTTTTTAGTATTTCGCGGTTGAATTTCAAAATTCCTCGCTCCTTCAATTTTGAATGTCGCCATTTTTTTGGTGCGGAACTCTTTGATCTAACTGCCGTTGTCATGGTGAGGCAAATTTATTAACGGGCGCCATCTTGAAAGGTGGCAAAAAGGCGAGACTCTTAATAAAGTCCAAGTAAAATGTAAGTTTTAAATGAAGAATTCTATCGAAAATTTTGGAAGCAAACCTAAACTGTCACCTTTGCACTTATGTACCAACATAGGAGAAGCCTGTTTTAGACCTAAATCTTGTCAGTTTTAAGAACTCATGGTTAAATCGTGCGCAACTTCACTTTTCGAAGGATAGCAACGCATCTTTCCATAAATTTTTCCTTAAACACTAAAGCTTGGTAAGAAATTGATCATTACCACTAAACAATTTTTTATTAATAAGCTTTTAAAGAGGCACATCATTATGCAAAGGCCTAAGATAAATGTAAAAATTGTAGAACAAACATTTGCAGCTTACAGCTATGTTAAAGATTCCATAAAGTACATGCTTTTCTGATTAACCTGCTTTAAGTGATGCAAGAGCAAAAATAAAGTTTTAAAAGTATTGCTATCAGGCTATTAGACTCACTAAACACAAGAATTACTTTGATTCAATGTTTTGACCACACTTTCTACAAGGTCACTCCACATAGGATAAGTGAAGTCCATTCTTTACTTTGGAAGAGTAGAACTCTAAAATTTCTCTTTTTAAATATAGAAGGACAACATTTTTTTGGTTTTGTAGAACCTACACTAAGCATTAAAGTGCTTGCTCACTTACTTCTAACAGAGGATCTTGTCTCCATTACATACCAATGTCCCAAAACCATCTTTAGTTGCTGTTTCCATGCATTGATTATATAAAGAATGACTTCAAAAATAATTCAGATATTCTTTATTTTAAATCAACATTATAAACTTTTATCAAAGGACAACAGAGTAAATTAGTAAATTAGTATGTATAGATCAGAATCATAACTACATTTCTTGTTGAGAAATATATATACAGGATCACTTTTTCAATCAATGTGCCAGAACTCTTTCACTCTCCTTTTCATGGTATGACAAAGACAACTTTTATCTATGAAAGTCCTCGATAATCAAATTTACAATAAAACAAGTTTCAACCCAAGCAAAAAACCCCAGCTTTCTGGCTTCTGAAATGGCTCACTGAAAATATTCTTTCTTGAATTGTAAAACATGATCTTGAGCATAAAGCCTAACTGAAGATTAACAATCATCACAACCTATGAAAGAGATTGTTGAAAAATACAAAAGTTTACCACTTCTGACATATTGTAAACAAATAGTAGCTAAGTTTGTTCTAAGAATCATATAATGTTGAGTTCTAGCTTGGTGTTTTGAGATTTTATGCTTCTTAACTGAGATTTTAACTTCTTTTGCAAAATACCTCTCAGTTGTATACAGAATGCAATAAGAATGACTTTAGCAATATTTACACTAACTCTTGATTAGCAATGGAAGTTTATGGAACTTACATTTTGTACCAAGCCGCGCTTTGGCCTTTCTGTTTACAACCACAAATGGATATTACTCCTCCGGATGAAAATGGGTGGCAAACGAGTGACGGAAACTGCAAGTCTGAAATCGTATGGATGACCATTCCCAGCGCCGAATTCCCTACTTGATAACGTTCATTGTGGTTGTAAGACTGGCTGCAACGTGGCTGTAACTCCCAACGTTGTTCATGTAACAAAGCCGGAGTGAAGTACACAGATGTATGGTCGTGTACTGCATGCACGAATGTAGATATTGATGACGACAATGATGTTTAGGAAGAGGAGTTTTTAGATGATGACATTGACGACGAATTCGAGACAGACCTTTAAAAAAAGCGCGCCTTGTCTTGCACAATACGATTATAACTTTCAAAATATTATCTTCGCAACAATTGCTAAAATCCAACCTAATGCACGAGTGAAATATGTATTTCTTTCAGCCATTTTATTTATGTTGCCAGTATTATCGTGCGGAATAGCTCTCTATTAGGTCTGGCACTAGCACACAAAATATAAATAACATGAAGTTTCCTGTGGGAAATGTCGGATTCCGAAATTGTAATGAGCTACAAATTTTAAAATTTTAATGTAATATAGCAATAAAACTGCAGCTTTTTGGAGATGACAAGAAGTAAAACTGCGTTAAGCATGTAAAAGTCGTTCTGTCTTGAATTTTTTACGACCTTCCTTGAGGTGTCCAACGGGAATGAAAGAAAATCGGCCACAGATCAGGGACTAGTTTTCAAAGACTCTTTAACAGTGGCCATTTAAAAAAATAAGTCTGTGTTTTTTACGACAAAATTGTTCCTAATTCCGAAGTTATGGTCATTGTTTGTACATGTAACCATTTATGTCTCCATACTTGTTAAGTCCTGTTTCTCTATCGTGAGACTTTAGTGTAAGATAATAAAATCTCAAATATTGCAACTACTTTACATAATTGTTATGCGAATGAAGGAAGCGAACAAGTGCACAATCTTTATATTAGTCAGACTGCTTGACGTCCATATGAGGCAAATATTGATTACACTGATAATGGAAGGTTATGTGTGCAAGAAAGGATAAAATGTATTGATCATTGTCATATGGTAACAGAGACGAAGCTCTTGTAAAAAATGTAACAGGTCTTCATTACCAGGCTACCAGCTCCCCCTAATTTAATGAAGTGACAAAAGTTGGCTTGCCGTAAAATTATACGAAGTATTTGCTACAAATTATTTCGCTCTTTAGTTAAGTAATACATGGTTTGAATTCGTCAATGATAATTTAAGATAAGTTACAATCTTATAGTAAAGATGACTGACGCTAAGGTTGTCGAAAAGTCAGTCTACATCAATACCAACAGTCCTTCTCAAGACTCTACTAACGTGGACGATATGCATCCAAACATGTTACAATGTTATGCACTTTTACAAATTGACCAATATTTTTCGAAACAATTACCTGTTAATCCATTTATATAGGTTAATGATTAAACGAACAAGAATCAATAAAAAACAATTAACAACTCTTGTTTACAAAACCAAATTTGTGCTGACGTGTTAGTACTATAATATTGTCTGTTCCGAACACAAAGATGTGTATAAGAAAATATGAACGTACAGAAAGTTACGAAGCATGTCACTTAATACTCCATGAAAACGAAAAGCAAAAAGAGACAGGATGTATATACAAATGAAAGAAAATAACTTCTCGGCATGATCGGCGGCTATTTGAATAGAAAAACAAACATAGCTGCAAATTATTTGGCTTATGCGAAAAATTTGATGTTAAGTCTAAGCATTCTAAGTGTGATGTATGTACAACTTAGGTATGCAAAGTTCACCTTCATGATTTCATGAGACAACATTATAAATGTTGATTCGAACTCCATAATAAAATAAGTACAGACATGTTATGAAATTGTCATGTGACCTAAGCCAGATTTAACCATACAATGATGATGCAGAAACTCTCAAGCAACTCAACTTCCTTGGTTGATATCGATTTTTTCACATCGTTTCACATCATACAAAGAATTATTTAATATATTCTTGGATTCAATTGGAATAAAACTATACAATTCTTTCAAATATATATACTCTCTCGCACACACAACGTGCACACATTCAAACACCTTAATTGTAATTATTTATACAGATTGTGAAAATTGCAAATTGTACCTAGAGATCGTGGCATTTTTACATCCAATTATCATAAATCAATTGTCGTGTCGCTTCATATGCAGCGATAAATGATCTGACCTAGAAAAACTTCGACTACACGTCGGACATTGAAATGGTTTAACTCCAGTATGCTTTCTATAGTGTCTAGTTAGTTCATCGGAACGTGCAAAACGCCAAGCACAACCTTTCCAATTACATTGGTACGGTTTTTCCCCCGTATGTGTCCTCAAATGTGCTTTGAGATGAGAACTTTTAGTGTAAGATTTATTACAACCTTCGTAGGTACACGAGTGAGTTCTGGCCAAGGCCTTTTTGCGTCCTGTTCCTCGTGCACTCACATCAGCGAGTTTTAACTCAGCGTGATTTTTATTGTCTTGAGGATCAGCTAAAGTTGCAGTGATAACCAGAGGTAGACCGGCTGGCAAGTTTGGCATCACTTTGCGAGATGAATTATTAATTGTTGAAGCTTTGCTTTCATTCTTTTTGGGTCTTTCGATCTTTTTATAACTGATAGCTGCATTGGCAATGCCAAAGTGCAGGGAAATATCATCGCTGTCTGAATCAGAAGAACAAGCTGCACTATCTCCTCGAAAGCTTGACCTGATAGCCTGCACAGCCAATACTGGTTCGTCTGTCACCGAGCTGCTTTCCGAATCCGCATCTGAATTTGAATTCAGAGAGCAAGCACTGCCCCAAAGATCGTAAGGTAGAGTGTCATCGCGGTATTTCTCAATAAGATCATCCGAATAGAAGTAATGGTCTTCCCACATTAAATACTCTCGTGCTATTGTAGACGCTTCAATTTCCTCGAGCTTCGTATCATACTGGAATATTCTATCTTGAATTTCAGCATCTTCAAGCAGCTACAAATGTTTGAAAATACTTATATTAAATGATGTAAAGCAATCAACTAGTAAAAGACAAAACTAGTTTCTTTCATTCAATATAATGAACATTTATTATATTTGACAAGTTGGTAGATTAAACAGAACTTCTCAAATAGAATTGCAGTTAAGGTCAGAAGGTTTTTGCATGCATTTGTACATCTACGCTTACCTGTTTTATCCTTCCTTCAGGGCTTTCGTGCCGCAGTTTCCCCCTCCTCACATTCAAAGTAACAGTAGAAAGCAGAGGATCCATCACCGACAACGCTACAGCCTCCGAACTGTTACAAACAAGTCTTACGTTCTCACGTTACGGTTGGCTACAGACATGGATTTCGATTTAGTGAGTTTCATTTCCGTTAATTTGTGATTGGTCTACACCAAATATGATAATAATTGATAATGCACCAAAACTTCATTCATCGTTGAGTCATAACTTGATGACCTTATATGGAAGTTACGAAAATAGTAACAGCTGTAGGCAGTATAAAAGCGATGTGAAAATTGTCGACTCAGATGTAAACACGATCTCTGCGGTGTTGTGAGGCTGTCATCGAATGAGGTAAACAAACTTCACATCAATGACTCGTGCTTTTAAGATGGTTCTCTAGAATTCGTGATATCTTACAAGACGGCAATTATCCATGTACATTATTCGGTATCGTAGTCTTTAGAAGAAAACATAATCTAGTCCGCAGTATTCTATTTATTGTTATAAAAAAATGAAGCCATGTTTATAGCCATCGCAAGTGTCTGTTTTATGACAATGGCTGGGAATGATCCAGTTGCAAAAATTTGGGCTGAGCGAAACAGTTAGCAATCCTACCTAATATTAAATAAATGCGAGCGTCTACAAAGGATGAATATTTATGAAATTGCATTATTTTAAATTCGAATTAGGAGGAACGCATTAGGCTTTAATTATTACTGATTCTGCGATGATTAGCCAAAAGTAATGTTCCATTCCATCAAGCATTTCATTTACATCGTTTGGCGAGAACTGCTTTTGTCATTCAGCACATTCGCTCTTACTTTCAACATTTCTTTAATCGGTTTGTTTATCGTTAGTATGTGATTATAAAAATCCTGCTAAGTAGCAAAGAACCCGTTAAGGACATTGCTTAGCTGCAGAATTGCCTGTACTTGTTGGAATGTATTTAAAAGATAACCTGTTCAATATGTACAATTTCTGTTCGTGGGTCGTGTTGATGATTGGCCATGATTGGTGGTGATTCTCTCATCATAGTTATTGCACAAGTCTAGAAGATAGCAAACACTGGGTCGAGGTTTGGAAATATTTTTTTAACAGCGACAGGAACGCAAAGTTTATATGGTATAAATTTTGGTTTCGAATTTCTTTCATTCAGAAAATATATTTTAGAAGTTTTCAAAAATGAGTTTGATCGAGAAGACGAAAATTGTCCTTGGAATGCGTATACACTTCTTTCGATGGTAGGAAATCGCTTATATCAACCGGATATTCATTGCTAGCTATACATTTATTTCTTGTTTCACAATTGAGACTCACACACTGTAGCCCTGACCTGAAGAGCATAATTGAATAAATAAGTTTCACTTTTTTCTTTCGACTTTCAACGTTGATCATGGCCAGTTAGTCTAGTCGCCAAGTCATGAGCGAAATACGGATACTTCCGAAAGTTTAAAGTTTATGTAAAAAATACAAAGCACTGTAAAACAATGCTACTGGAGTATGACGTCAATGATAAGAATTAATTTGGCACAGTCATGATATCGGATAACCCAGGATAACCTTATTGACTCTTTAAACAAACAATTCCATAATCGAATGCGAAAAGTCAAGCAGGTCAATAAGATTTTGTAATAGTGGACGGACAATGAATGTGAGAATTATCCGATTACCTTTGTCATGTATGAATGTTTGTAAACTTTGAATCAAAGCTCGGAGTAAAAACACGTTTGTACAAGACCAGGGTCGTAAAACTTATGTTTTAAACACAAATTTTGGTGTGTTAATTTCATTAAAATTTTTACTTTAAGTGCATAAAAAAGAATTGTACTTAAGTGAATAAGTAATTTTTAGTCAATAGTCTGCCTGTGGTTCGAACCGTGCAAATCTTCAATACTTCCTCACACAGACAGTCCTCTTTTGAAGCTGATGAGGACTCCATACATATGAATCTATGTATGTAAACCTCTTGCAATATCAGTCAAAACCTGGCCACTGGTTTTTATCTTGTTTCTCATTTGTGATTCAAGAGTATAAGCAGCAAGTTTATGCTAAAACTTACAAGTGAAAATCATTGCTAAAAGTTTCTCTTGTGACTTGACATGTGATACAGTACAGCTTGTGCATGTTGCATTGCTCGGCGTTCGTAATGAACTGGATCGTGTTTCGACACGGTTCCTGCCGGAAATGAGTTCGTCATCGGATATACGTCAATCACTTGAACACCCGCCCTGCACATTGTAGACATCGCGTACGCGTTGTATAAGATGATTCTTGGAACGGTTAAAAAACGACGAACATCTTTGTGCGGATCAGGAAAACGATCACGAAAAATAGCCGTTGTTGTACGCCAAATAACTTTTCCTTTACACTGACCTGTTCTCTGTTTTGCTTGAAGTGTGACCACAAAATCGTCGATTAATTTTCGATAGTTGGTGAAATTCACTGCTGCTGCGAAATGGATGCCCCAATTCAAAAGAAGCACGCTACGTTCGTCAAATCGTTTGTCGTCAAGAACCTGGAAATGTGTATATGTAATTTTATATAACCGTTCATGTCATTAGTTTTGGAACAACTGGAAGATTGTCATTTTCCATCATTGCTGATCTTGGATCTCTCCACTAATTTTTGTCTTATGATATATGATTGGCTAAACTGATTGGTTTTTGACTGGGCATGCACCTGCCATTAGTTTTCTGCCTAAAATTAATAAGATTCGAGAAAACAAGAGCGAAATTCTATAATTCATGTTTATTTACATTTTAGAGTAAGCGTCCATCAGGCCCGTTTCAAACGTCGCATTTTGCGTTAATGCATTAAAGACAAAAGAAAATGAGATAAAATTTCTCATTATCTTTTGTTTTACATGCATCCGGCTAGTGTAAAATGGGACATTTGAAACGGGCCTTAGGTCATTTCATATGCCACTCACAGCAAGGTCTGCCCAACACTGGCAACAAATGCCCCCAACTAGCTATAAATGAGTACGAAATGCCATTCAATTGTTTTGTTTTTTTTTGTGTGATAAATTTATATCTTAACATAGCCTATCATCTAAAATTAAGTGTTGATCTATGTGACATGTTATCTAGTAATAGTTACTTCTGCATTTTTGAAACTATAACCTATTTTGTGTAATTGCTCTCATTGTTGATATGACATTTTCATCGGTAACATTAATGGTTTCCGTTGCCAAAAATAAGCTATTTTTTCTGTATAAATAATGCATTTATAGAAAACTCTGAGCAGTTACCTTGATTATCTCATACATGACTTTTTCGTGGCTGTAGTCTTTACCATCGACAGTTTCTTCTACTTTTCCTCTTTTTATATTATATACCCAGGAGTATGTTACTTTGCACTCCTTGAATAACTTTGTACATATTGTCTGGTATGGGCCCGTGACCAGATATTCAGCAAAAGATTTGGACACCGAATCACCGTATATCCACAAGATACTTTTGGCATCACGAGGACTAATTTGTTGTGACAAACTCAAGTCTGTAATTAAAGTAAGACGTATAGATCGTTTAGTATAACAATAAATTGCGATTGTGGGAAATCTGAAAGCGGCATGAAGCCAATGCGTTGCTATCATCTCGCCAAATAGGCAAGTGACGTGTTTTCTTCAGTATTTCCCGGGGGGAGGGGGCAGCCGGACATGTCCCGTCTACTATGGACAAGCATTTAGTTGAGTAAAAGATCTACATATAGATTATGTTCATGTATTATTCTGCCCACTCACGCCTCCAATTTTCTTGGTTATATTTGTAAACCAGACTCTGCCCATACCGTTATAGAAGGGTTTCCAAGCTCCTTCATTCCATCTTCCTTCACCACTTGATAATAGACTTGGACACTTTTGATTGCATGGGTTTTTGACGTATATTTCATTTCTTATCTTTTCCATTGCAGCTATATGAATGGAAGTTCACTTAATTGCTACACAACCACGTATCTATTTATGGAACAAAGAATCTTACCAAAAACGTTGGTGGAATAATTTGGTTTTGCAACGTTAATGAGAATCGGTTTTCCATTTTCCAAGGCTTTCATTAAATACGGGTGATCTCCGTTTAAGGCGCCATCTGCCTGGTTTTTTCCTTGAGAGCTTCCTGCATATTGAAATAAAGCATTCCAATCTCAATCATCCACTCCATCATAGTTCTTTTGTGAGTGAATATTGCATCACACGCACTCGTGAATAATAATTATAGAATACATATGGTTAAGGACACAAATAGAAGACGGCTGTGCTCTAAAAGCTCGCTTACACTCGCTGAGTAAAGCCACAAAATCACAACGTTACTTAAAGCTGAAATTTTCACTCAACTGATCGCTTGATTTGAAATATCTAAGCTGAAATCTTGCTATTGATGTAGAAATTGATGAGCAATTGTAAGCGAGAGTGAGTAGTCATTGGGAAAAATGTTCCGATATGTCCGCCACTTAATTATTAGGACATTTCTTTGCCTGCAAAACAGCTGTGCTAGGAGCTACTACGCGTTGGTACTAATCACTCCGTGTCTCGTAAGCCCAAACAGTTCAGTTCTAACAATTATTTGAAACTCCAAAGATACAATTGAAATTGACATAGATTATGGCCTGACTTTGTGATAATTCTGCTTGAGTTTTACCTTTTTTATACCAATCTATAGGTGGATCTTTAAGTCCGTCGCACAGCGTATAGTCTAGATAGATTTGCACATCATAAATTCCCGCATCCATCAACAAAAACTCAACCTCATACAAGCCGTTATTGTGATCGAAGACTATTGGGCTTATCGAAGATACTCCATTTATAAGAACTCGCCATGAATCTCCACCTATCTTTTTAGGAAGATTTCGTGAGGTTCTAGTTTGAATGAAGAATCTGCTGAACTGCCCGGCATGGCGAATGTCCCATTTAAAAGTATAGCTATGTTCTGCAGAAGTCTTCAAAGCGTGATTCCTCCAGCCAGCATTTGAAATGTCCCATTTTGTATGGTCAATACATGGTGCTAAAAAATTTTCCCAATCCATTCTACCTTTGTTTATTTTACACCAGCCCCTTTGGAACTCCTTTCTGTATGTTGCCAAAAAAAGTTTTTCCATAGATGATATGTGATGCTCGATTTTGTAATCATGTGGAACTTTTTGTGCCTCGGCAGTTTTCCCATTGGGAGATACAGAAAAATTTGAGCTACTTGCTTTCTTTAAACGTTGAAGTTTTGAGATCGCCGAAACAGGTTGGACGATACACTTGAATGCGTTCTGCCATGACGACGTCTCTTTTTTCGTTAGTAAAATAAAACAAAGGACAAAGCATGCACATGACCATAGTGCTGTGAGAATCCGATTCTCGAGGCTTCTCATACAAACAATACTATAATATGATTCGCTGACAACAAGATGAAATAGGTTGATAATGAAACATAAGCAATACAACTTGCTGAGACATAGCTTTGTAGTGACATTGTCATATGACGATGATGTAATCAATGTTTTTGAAAATATTCGATGAGAATGTTTCTAAAATTGTCTTTTTTTGTTACTTGGAATTTTTTTGTAATTGAGTTTTTTATGTTACTGACTTTACTGTGAATATTGAATAAAAATACAGCTGTTGTGTTCTCCTTATTGTATATAGGTTTGTTAGAAATTCGAGTGTTGAAGAAAAATGTTATGTTGGCATGGCAGTCATGCATGTTAATTCATCTGCAAATGACATATTGTCGTTTTTTTCCACTTCGAAGCAAAATCAATCGAACGAGTTAAAAGTTCTTGGCATGTTTAAGGTTGGATATCACCCTTGGGCAGTGGGGTAGCGGCCAGCCTGCAAATTTACATGCTAAGCAAAATTTTCTACTTTCAATTACAGTAAAAACAATATTTATGTAAAAAGAAATGAACAGTGATAATAAACTGAAATTTACCTAGCAGAACCAAGACTTGCAAACTGGCTTTGCTTTTGCCCATGAAATGTAAACAAAAAGCGTTGCTTGCTAACGAACCGTTAATTACGTTTGTAAAAACGCACTGAGCAGATCTCATGACAAAATGATGTAAAAAAGAAGTTTTCAACTCGAAGACCGAAAAAACATGAAAAGTGCTTAAACACAAGCATTTAAACAAAAAAATTTACCACGATAATTCCATGAATCGGTCTGACCACAAAGAAAAAAGCCTCAGTAAACGAACGAAAATGTTGGCATACCAATACTAAAAACTTGTGATAATTCATTCGGCAGTCGCCAGCACGATCACGTCAAATATCCCTCTTCGTGTACTACGTTTGAACTTCTCTCTGCTGTATCCCCTTTACACGAAGCACACGAAGCACACTTTAAAACGTTTAATCGAAAATTTCAAGCACAATCTTGTGACACAAAAAAGTTGCAAGCGTGACATCAAAAACGTTATTCCTTCAGTTGATTTTGGCTAAAAGTGTATCTCTTGTTGTGCACCGACCTTACAACGGTAAGCATCCTCCTAGCAAGCAAAATAAAATCACCCATATAAATATTTCTTGAAGAATACATGAAGATTATGAAGATAAGACGTTATGGTAAAAGGTTGTTGTTCTAAGGTTTGAGCTAGACGCAGCCCGGTATTCAGAAAATTGCCTCTTCCAATTTAAAGCTAGCTGATGCCGTCTTGCGCATTTGCAACGAACTTCAAATCCGAAGCGTTGTACGACTTTGTACTAAGGCAAAGGTGCTTTAAAAGAAGTGTTGATAAAGTGCCTCCTTTCGGATAGCCCGTACTTACAATGTTTTGCTCAGTCTATACTCTATAGTTTCCTAACTTATGAGCTTTGCTCGTAACTGCCTCTTACACGCAAATAGAATCAACTAGTACAACTACCACGAAAATAGCATATTTCTTTGCGCTCAAGTTGACAGAAAATTAGCTTATTTTTTAATCTGTCAATCAGGGTAGCATCCCTGTAGCACTGAGGGATAAATAGGTACTGCTTTGCTAATAACTGCTAATAATTTAATATTTCCAACGAGTGATTTCGTCAATATTCTTACTATAAACATACGCACTTTTCACGTAATGAGCTAATAGAGAAAAAAAGATGAAAAAGTGAATGAGCACGGTAGAAATGTAAATGTTCCTTGTTTAAGTTCATACTTGAGCCCACTATATCCATAGTTATCCTTACTAGACGTTGTTGTTTGACCATTTTGTTGCTATGTTAAAGTTTGTATTCTCTGTTTGTATTTGTATTCTCTGTGTGTCTTCTTGCAAATTGTTGAAGTAAATGAAAAACGAAGCTTTTCATTCTTCTTAATTTATCTTCAAATCTGTGAAATGTCTCATAAATCGTCGCTGGTATTGCAAAACCCTACAAAACTTGATGAAGAGTGTCGCATGGCTTATCTGGCTGTCGTCAACAGTACAACTGACAACATAAAGTCATCTAAAGAACTTGCCTTTGGTATGCTTCTCGCGATCATTCAAAATTGTTCACGTAATAATTATTTTTCCAAGTGTATTTCAAATGCTTCCTATTTGTCAGTAAATATTTCAATGGCTCAAATCAAACTCAAAGAAGTTGCCAATTAAACATTCCACCATTTCCAATGATGGTGATTCCCTGCCATTGTCCATGAACATGTCACGAACTAATAAGTTATTTGGCAAAGTTTTCTCATTTGGATACATCAACAATTCATAGATGCAGCATTTAGAATTAGATATTTTAATGTAAATGCTGACTTGTCATATTTATGTTTTGCTGGCAAGCAGATTTAGTCATGTACTCTTGGTCAACTCCTATCTTTGGATTAATCTGTCTGCCAGCAAAACATAAACAAGGCAACTCTTCTTTAGCATTATTTTATAACATGCAAGATGGCTAAAAATGTTGAATATGAGATATTTTTCATTTAAATTAAAAACACTTTGGTTTAAATTTTATTTGTGTAAATGGGTAAACTTTGTTCAAGCTTCTTTTAGCAAGGCAGTTGGGAAAGCTAGCTCAAATCTTAGTTTGCTCATAAAATTTTCTGCAAAATTATTATTCTTTTTTTTGAAAAACTAAATTAATTTCATTTACGATGAAATTATTTAATGTACATAAACAAAAAGTATTTTCCATGCAAAAATCAAAATAATTGTGAATTGAGGGTTTGTGAAATAAAAATAACCAACCAGTTACATTATTGTGGAGAATATGCCCATAAGCTTTTGGTGTTCTTATTGTGCATGTGATCATTTACTAACTGTAATTCCTATTATTTCATGTTATCTGCATTTGTTGGGTTACTTGGGTAGGAGTTTTAGAACTATTGGTTTCAGATAACCATATGTCGTTAAACAGACATGGCTCACAGCCTCAATACTTGAGAAAGTCTATATTTTATTGATTTGAAAATTATGAAAACTTTGAAAAATGCAAAACAAAAATTAATACAGATATGAGGCGAGCAGTCAGCATTCCTGTCAAACATTGATATCAGCAAGGCCTGCCTCATCAAAAACTCCTAAAGGCCTCATATTCTTCCTCTCAGTCATTGAAAAGAAATATTGTGGAATTGAAAATGCTCAATGAGTTACAAATGTATATTAACTGCTGTTAGAACACTCAAGGATAGTCAAGGATAGAGAGGATTTAGAAAGGTCATGGTAAGGTCAATAGGCTGACGTCGTAATTAACATCTGGATGCGGTTGCACAAAATTTGGAAAACGTTATCCATTGGATTGTAAAATTTTCAAACCTGCAAAAAAAGTGTTTATATTTTCTTCACGACAAAGGAATTTTGTAATCTTAGAAACAATACTTTACATCAGTGATTACTCAGATGAAATCTTATATTTTTCCTTTTTAAGAGTTTTCTTAACTGTTTCAAAAAATTTCCTATCCAATTGATAACGCTATCCAGCCCTGGATTTGCAATTATCCTCGCAAAACGGTTTCTTGCATAATGTCGGGATCGAAAAAAATACCAACAGGCTTTAATTTGTTTTAAGTGAATTTTGATTATTATTACACTGTTTCTTCCTTTAAAGCTCTTCAATATGCTGGTCGTAATCCATCACAAAAGTCTATAGAGCGTTATTGGAAAGATTCTGCAGGTATGTATAACATCTTAGTCAATTAAGTTACACACTATTATCTCTCGCATCCCCCTCCTGCCACAAACATACTTTGTATCACGGGTTTTACCGTGCAATGTTCAAATTTCTAAGGTTTCTTTTCTTTTTATGTACATATGTATGAATATACGCAATGCGAACAGCCATTAGTGTATTGAATGAAAGCTGGTAGTTTTTTTTATCCTCTTTCAATTTTTCTCTGTACAGAGACACTTCTTGCGCTGAACACGGCAATCGTATACGATTTTTACATGTGATGCAAATTAATTTCCTACCTTTCTTTTGATTTAGAATCCATTTCCTATTCCAAATTTTGTGCAATAATGAAGCAAGAAAAACAGAATACAAAGAACGAGTTGTTGTCTGCCTTCAAAAAGATGGACATAAATGGAGATGGTTTCATCTCTCTTTCTGAATTGAAGAAGACTCTCTCGACAGTGATTATAATATTTTTTTTATTTGAACGTAGCCTCAGGATAACAGAGTTATTTTTGCTTTTTAATGTTAGCAATTTTATCGTGATCGGTGATGGTTCCTCGACGATAAAAAAATTATCATAGTCCTTCCATTTTTATTATGAAAGATCTTTGTGATGAAAATGCCATTGCCTAAGAATTTCTAGTGAATAGAATCAGAGAAATTGAATTGCTTTTAAAGTACTTCAACTTGTAAATTGTCTATCTCCGCAGGGATTCGTGGAGATTTGTGAGGTTACGATTTTAAGAGTCCCTCGATCACCCCGTCATTTAGTATTGAAACAGACATGTCTTCACTTTGACCTTAGCTAGATCTACCACTGACTTCAATCATGTTCTGGATGCACGAGTGTTAATTGAAAACTGGTTATGCGCTTGTAAGAATTCTTCGTCGGATAAAAAATTCTAAATTACATATTCACTTTTTACTACATTTCAGCGTGGAGAAAAAATGGATCCTTCTGAGGTTGAAGATATATTTAAAGAAGCTGATGGCAATAAAGATGATCGCCTAGATTATGAAGAGGTGTGAATAGTGCAATTGTCTTCGTAGAAAACTATTAAAATGTTTGTGGAATTGCGATTGTATGTTAATATATTCAAATTGTCACTGGTTTGCTCATAATTGTATTCACTAAAGGGAAAGTTAACATTTCATTGTTTTCCGAATGCGGGACTTTGCGTTCGCAAATTGATTAAGAGATACATGTTTGTCACATATTGAGCTGCTCCCTTCGTACGAGGTTGAAAATTCAAATAATGTTTAGCAAAGTTCACCCGAAATATGATGTGATAAGTCATGAAAATCGGTTTCACGAAGCTTGGATAGCGTTATCCATTGGATAGTAAAATTTTCAAACTTGTAAAAAACGTATTCATATTATCGTTACTACAAAGAAATTTTGCAATCTTAGAAGAAATATTTTATTTCAGTGATTGCTCAGTTCACACCTTATATTTTTCTTTTTTAAGAAGTTTTTTAACCGTTTAAAAAAGGCTATTCAATGGATAACGCTATCCCGGCTTTGTGCAACCAGCCCCTGAAGTCTGCCTGAGATTTTTGACCAATCTAATCCCATGGCAAGAATTCGTTGTTTTTATTACTATTTTACATTCATTCATCCTGTCATAATCTAAACACGAAATAATATTAAACTAAATGACAACTAAACAAATCATATAACATGTACCACAACCTACAGCTAACCATCTTGTTTTTAGTTTTGTGATATGCTAATGTCGACTGTTCAACAATGTAAAGAAATCAGTCAAAACAAAATCAAAGATGAGTTTCGTGTGGACAAATCAAGTTCGTCATCGAGAAAATTTTCAACTGAAATTGGTAGTCAGAAATCTCCTGTGTCGGCGAGAAATGTTGTAAAAGAACCAAAAATCTTAAGGTTAGTTTTTGAGATATCCTTTATTTAATTGCTCTATTTTGTTCTGTCCTATTTATTTATGAACACATGGTGACAGTATCGTTTCTTTTTCTGCTTATTTTCTGCACATTTACTGTATCAACATGCAATTCCTCTTATACATTAAAGGCCTGGGAGTATCATATGAAAAAAGGTTTTGTTGTGATGGAAGATGACGGAAAATTCTCTAGTCATTGTTATAAACTTAAGATTCCTCCTCAACTACACTGTGGATAGCCATTAATGGAAACTATCGAGGTATGAAAAGTGATAAGAAATGTCAAGTACAGAAGCGTAACTAGAACGTTAATGTTAATTGGGGGGGGGGTATATTCATATATTCAGTTGTGCCCTACTGATTTCTTTTGAAATTCAATTCACTTTCAAAAGAAATCAGTGGGACACAACGGAATATATGAATATGCACCCCCCCTCCCAAATTAACGTTATAGTTACGCCGAAGTATCGAACAGGTTTATGTGGCATATTTTACGTTGCATAGAGTATATATGTCACAGAACTGCTGTTACATGACACAGAACCATTGCTACGTACATGTTATAGAACTGTTGCTATGTATGTCACAGAACTGCTGTCACATGACACAGAACTATTGCTACGTACATGTTATAGAACTGTTGCTATGTATGTCACAGAACTGCTGTTACATGACACAGAACTATTGCTAAGTACATGTTGTAGAACTGTTGCTATGTATGTCAGGGAACTGTTTTTACATGTTAGAACTGTTGGTACTTGTTACGGAACTGTTGTTACGTAATCTGCTCCATGTCACAGATATGTTATCAGTGTTTCTGTAGCCGTATTAAATTGTAATATATGGCCTTTACAGAAAGACGTGCGGATTTTACATTATTTATTTTGAAAGAGTCATCTGGAGAACTTGTTGCTTTTACTAAAGCAATTGCTAATGAAGTAAGTTTTCCTAAATCCTTTAACATCTGATAAGTTTGATACAGTTTTATGTGGCTATATTGTACATGTTCAGAGTATTACGGTGAGCGTAGTCTTCGCCATGAACATGCGTGGCAATGTTACGTAGCTACATGTAGTTAGTGTAACGTCAATGAATAAATTTTACTTTTTAATACTGTGTGCTTTAATGATTGTGAACTTCATTAATTTTTCTTGATGATTTGCTGTGACTGACGTGTGTTCAGTATCAAGTGTTTTCAGTAGTCTTTACTCAACTAAATATCTTTACTAAAAATCGCATCAAACCTGAAACAATTTCATCTAGTATTTACAATAAATTGCTAAAAATAGATGAATTGAGAAGGAGATACCAACGAATTTTCATTCGGGTGTGCCTTTGAACTTTTTCTTATAGAAAAGTTGCGTTCTGACTGACATTCCCCCCGGAGAATACGACGTCGTTGTCTTTACAGCCGGATGTCAAATACGCACACGAAAACATGAACTAACAAAGACAGTTGACTTGCTTAAGAATGTTAATGGTGAAATCCAACTCACAAAGCGATGTAGGTGGGATGTTGAAAACATGTTAAACAAGTTCTGGTTTTTGTGTGTTAATTTTTTGTTCAATAAAGATTTTATTAAGTAAAGGCTTTTACCTTAACATAACTGGTTTTTTTATCCATTTAGAGATTCTTTGGCTGAGATATTTCATACTTGTGATCTTGATGGCAATGGCTACCTTAACCGCCAAGAGTTCGACATTTTTCAAATGCGTACGAGTGGAGAGTCTTGTGATGACGATGCTTGGCAAGTTATGATTGGTATGTTTTCATCGAACTTTTATCTTGTTTTATGATGCATTGTCAACTTCGCCTGATTGCCAAACGAGTTGGAAACTTTTGAAAGTTAGTCATGGTCGATGACTAAGTATTTGTATTACCATTATCTACTTTTAATACAATTTTCTTAATGCTTAAATTTTTTAGACAATTTCCACACAAAGAATGATCGTGACATTACGTTAAAGGGATTTTTGGATCTCAATCTGATGGAAGCTCGAGATGCTGAAGGGGATTCCAATGACTTGTGGATAACCTTCAAAAGCATGGGTTACAACAGGGCTTTGGAACCAGACCAGGTACTTGATTGCTATAGTTTATACCTATACGTAGGTAATCCACAACAATTAAAAAAAATCTGTGTGTCAAACGACAAAAGTTGAAGTCTGCTTGAAGCTGTCATTATTCTAAAGGTGCGTAGCCTCGGATGTGCAAAGGGGGGGGTTGCACCTCCCTTTTTTGTGATATGTTTGAATTGACTGTCATGTAAGGTTGCTTTTTTCGGGACGTCTCCCCCTTTCCTCATACTCTCAGTGACTCTCCCCTTTCATGAATCCTGCCTACGACTCTGTTCTTTATTGTTGATAATCTAATGTTGAAATTTAGGTTGCATTTTTTGTCATCGAAATATATTCCAAGGATTCCAACATTGAATTGGAAGTATCAAAGATTGATGACAAAATTGATATCCTGACAAAAGTTGTTATACAGTCAATCGTAAAAAACTCGACAACGCGCAATGTAAAGCGCATGCGTGATCTTATTCTACACCGTTATGAAGACGAGCAACGCGTCAGTTTGGCCGTCGAAAACAAGGTACATGTAGTATCCAAACAGATGGTGTTTACAGGAAATTAAAATCCAAGCAAGTTCTAGATAAGTTTAATATGAATCCAAATGACCTTGTCGTAAAACTAACAATCTTGCATTATCGTTATCCCTTGCTGTCCAGTGGCGTAGCCATTCAGCAAATTTAGTTCTGCGATGTAAATTTGTGTGTCTTTACGCTCCGTGAAAACAATGATTACAGCCAGATTAAGGTGTGGGCTCAAGGAGCCTGGGTCACGCACCATGTCAGTCTAATTGCTCTATTGATAATACAAACGACGTCCACAAAACTTATACCATTAACAATAATGAAACAATGATGTTGAAAAATGACCAGTTTCAGACCTCAATGATATTGTACTGTAACCAGCTCTAAGCGCCAAGTGAAACATGTGATTAATAGCTCTTGAAAGGTGGAAAGGATAATCAACAATGTCTATGTGGTAAAAGGCAGTTGTCGAAGCATTCGGCTCAACAACCTAGAAATAACTGGAGTCATAGGACAGCCTAACGAAAATGCACCAATAGTCTTACTTTATCTTATAAAACCGCATTGGGAATGTCGTTTTAAGGACTCGTTGTGTTTTTGCATCCCAAAGGTCGTTTCTATTGTTTACAAGATCCCTTGATGTACTCGCAGTTAGATGCGCCTCCAAATGTTCATCTCTTATAAGATGTCAAGTATTACAAATAAAATAGAGGTGAAAAGGCCACCTAACATGAGATGATCCCTAGGCCTCCTGAGAGGTTCATCCTACCCTGAATATAATGATGTGAAATTTAAATATCAGGAACTAAACTTGAAGGCTGGCTACACTGCAGTTGCTGACCACTAAATATGAAAATTGTATATCTTTGCAAATTCTTCTTTTCACATTTGCAGTCTCGTCAATCTGTTATGGTAAGGTTAAACTGTGATCAAAGTGAAAATTGCTTGAGTCATCGTTCCAACTTAAACTGTGTGATAAAGGTGGAGGCGAAATCCATCGAGGTACGACGACTTTATTTTCAATCTAAGTTAATAAACTGTTCATTGAATCTGTTATCTTAGGGAATCGTTGCAAAGCATTACTCACATGAAATATTCATTGCTGTTCTCCTTTCAGTGTTGGCTAATTCGTTTTTGTGTATATTTATATAGATTGGGCATCATATAACTGCTTTGGATCCTTCACAATCATGGTCTGTGTCGTGTGAAGATTCAGTGTTGGATTGAGTATTATCAAGAAGTCCCGGATCCTTCTCATACTGGTGAGAAAGCATTACGAATTTATAAAACATAACAAACGTACGTAATATGAAGGCACAAGATGTACGATACGGTCTTCCGAACTCCATGTTGGCCTCTGAAGCCAACTGCTAAAAAATTTTTCAGTGTTTTTTTCAGCAAAAACTATGCATAGGTCACCTTGTTTAACCTGAGTCACATTGTACATTGTATACCAAGGGTACCCGTGTTTACTCTGGGTACCCTTGTTTACCTTGCGAACCCTTATAAATCAGTAATCGATTCAGAAAACACGACACATATGTAATGTTCATAAAACTTGATAAAAACCCCGGATAGAGTCACTGATTAGTTTTATATAATTTCGTTCAACACTGGCGGTGCAAGCCTGCTTATTTAGTCCTGTTATGTTAATTTTTCAGTGTTCATTATCACTGGAAAACAAATGAATTCTAAAGAAATAAATAATGATAATCGTCTGACATTTAAGCCTCGGTCACACTGTTCGACGATAACGATAACAATAAACGATAACGATAAACTATAAGAAATTCAATGGTCACATACTAACGATAAATCGTTATCATTATCGCTGCAATGTGACCGCACAGAAGAGTTTGAATAACGAGCGATTTTTTTTTCGGATCGTTATCGAATGCAGTGTGACCGAGGCATAGCAGGAGTAAAACTTGCTGGCTGGCTACGCTATTGCACACAAAACCTAATCTAACGATAAATCTGAGGAAGAAGAATCATTGTCGGTTACGTCATCAATGATGTCGTCGTCATCTGAACTTTCTGGTCCATCATCATCATCTATAATTATATTTTCATGTTCAACATTATCCTCCTCTGCCACTACGTCCCCATTAACATTGTCGGCGTCATCGCGACATGTGTTGTATGAACCACATTCACCACATTTCAATGCAACGATATGAAATTTCGTAGTCGAATGCTGTAAAATAAAGTTGATTTTATTTACTTATAAATTAAAAAAAGTTAATCTAGAATGCATGCAACATTACAATTGTAAAACAAGCGAACTCGTTACACGTAACAGGTCAACCTGAAAATGAATTTTTGTTGTGCCTTGGTGAAGGTTGAAACTCAAAATATACTAAAGTGCATTGAACTGAACTTGTAACTGGATGGCTACCTTTTGTAAACATGTCTGTACTTTCATTAAGTCAAATTTTATCTCCATACACACAGAGGTAGCTAAAGTACTGCACTTTAACGTAAAGTACGGTCGTAGAGAACTTTTACTTGGTCGTGCGTGAAAGAATTGGTACTATTTGAATAACTGAATTCAAATTTTGGCAAGAGGTAGCCTTCTATTTTTTATTCAATTCAATGATCAAACACGTTTGTTAATGGATGCAAAAGAAAGCAATGGGACGCGTCACGCATATATGTGTTAAAATGAGATATCCTTAGAAGTAATGTCATGATATAATTCCTGACATTATACAGTTGACATTAAAGGCATAAATAGTTGTGTCTAATAATTGGTTTCTTTAGTAAGTTCAAAATAAATAACATGTAAAGACAACACAAGTAAAATGCTTACTTTGTGACAATCACGACAAAGTATCTAAAAGCAAAAAGAAAATAAATTTTATTTGATGTGGTAAACAATACATAATGTTCATTATAAATAACACTTACCCTAACATCAATATTTGCATACTCTGGTGGCATTGGTGTCAAGGCAATTGTAGAATCCAATCTTCGCCAAGTTGATGACATATCAATCAAGGACTCATTGCATGTTGGGCAGGTGTACCCCCTAAAATGTTAAAAATGGCAAAATTGAATGCTCATGAATGGAATTAAGACACAATGAATATGTACAGTAGTAATTAGGA
This sequence comes from Xenia sp. Carnegie-2017, assembly GCF_021976095.1. Lineage (NCBI taxonomy): Eukaryota > Metazoa > Cnidaria > Anthozoa > Malacalcyonacea > Xeniidae > Xenia > Xenia sp. Carnegie-2017. The sequence continues at coordinate 7,383,105 of NW_025813402.1, forward strand.
ATATTGATGATATACAATACCCAGATCTCAACAGGTCATGGAAACATGTCCTAAAGAATTTAAATACAAATCTGTTAGTAATTCATAGCAACTATATAGACATAACTGCAAACCAGATTCAGTTATTAAAAGCTTTTACACATGTTTTTGATGGATAGATATACGCTGAAAAGTGTAGGTTACTGGAATAAAATTTTTAAAGTTCAATTTTAAATTTTAAATTTTGACTTACGAATGTAAGAGATGACCACATTTTGGAACATGTGCAGGTATTGTTGAAGTATGTAAATCCTGAATTGAACAACATGATTTGAGGTAGGGTTAAATGACTTCCTAATCTTTAATAAGAATAACTGGATAATAGTCAATGGAAATAGGATGTTCAGAGTTCCTTAGCTAAAACAGTAGTTGTTAAAACAGTAGATTGTAATTTTTCAATATTAAGCAATATGCCACATTTCATAGCAGTTCTATTCAACTTTCTTTTGCATCAACTGTGGACAAACTGTTTTGTATTATTAGTTAATGGAAATTATCACTATATACCTCAAGACAGATTGCACAACTGTTTCTGGAAACCTTTTCAAGGCACTGAAAAAGGCAGGAAATGTGATGAATATACACTCTATAAATAATATTTAAATTATATAGAATTGATTTTAGTTTGTACCTTGTGCGAATCATAAATAGATTTGCTTAAACAAAAACCACATGTATCACAATGAATAAAATTATCACGTCCTCCAACTCTAAAAACACAAACTATGGTAAATAAATGGCTCTTGGGGTTAACATTTAGTTTCATAACAAACCTACAAATACCACAGCCATCACAGTGAAATTGTCCTTTATCATTGTCATCGAACATGCGGCACTTTCCACAGTAGTATTTTCCAAATGATATCAAACATTTTTCACAATTAGAAGACACCTTAATAGAGATCTCATTATGGTATTTAATAAAAAGATCTTACATTTAATGAATATGTGTACTTATTGAAAAAATGCCTCTTTATGTACCTTCTGTCTAAGTCCACATTGTCTACATTCAATCTGTTCTACATTCGTTCGTATCAATTTGTGATCCTCGTGTTCATCATGGCAAAATCGACAGGCATACACCTTGTCGCAGCATGGACTCTTCATGAAAAATAGAAGTTGTTTGGGAATGTAAAAAATGTCAATGAATACCACAATTTAGTGAAGTGGCTGACATTCTTGTGAAAGAGTTCAACTTTGGTTTAGCTGTCTAATTGTGAGGGATATTATAAGTAAATAAACTGTTTTTTAAGTTAAATATGTCACTATTCAAGACTTCAAATCCTTCAGATATTATTTTCATATCTCACGAAACATAATCAACATAAGTTAATGAGTAGTTATCAACGAAATAAGACAGTAGATTCAATGTTCGGTGGATTTTCATTCTTCGTACATGTAAGTAATTGATTTCCCATGTATAAATTTTGGAAAAGGTTTTTCACCCAAAAATATTTCATTTCCTTTTGCTTCACTTCAAATTATTTCTACCGACAAAGAACTCCTTTGCAAATCACAATAAACAATACGAAAAGTAGAGTATCACATCGCTTCACAGATGTATAGATAAGTTAGATTGTTTACATTTTTTGGCCGGCATATTTCGTTGTGTTCTTTTAAAGAACACCAGCAAGAATGCTTAAACTCCCTTGGGATAAATCTGACTGCCAGAAAACGTAAACAATCGAACTCGTCCATCATTATCCTTACAAATTCTTTGAACATATTTCTTGAATTTTATAATTAAATGCATGTATTAAAAACTCTACTTACAACTAATGAACATTTTCTAGCGTAATGTTTACAATTTTGATAATCTTCGACTGAATCCAACGACATTGTTGCCATTCGCGATACTTGCGGCGCATGCGCGTGGGTGAATAGCGAAATGAATAAATAGCTATGTAAGCGAGGTAGCACAACAATCTAGCCCATAGATTAGTACGGTGGCAATAGTTCACTGATATCTGATCGTCACTCGTATTCTTCATGTACAGGATCTATAATTTATCGTAGTGTTATAAGCGGTCCAGATATCAGTTTATGTTTCTCGTAAAATCAATTTATACAAATATGTTTCTTGATTTTAAATGGTTCATATAGCTTTGTATGATTGTTTCTATCTATTTGGCTGTATGTAATTATAGTTTCTACTTTATACAGTCTTGTGTAATCATAGAGTTTTTTCTACTAAATAAATCCATTTTGTGCTCAATAATCCTTTTATAACTGGTGACTTTAATTAAGAGTCTTGCAATGGTTGGTGCACAATCTTTAACAAATTCTTTAAGTCACTAGTTAAGAAAGCCTAGAAAGGAATTTTGTTCACAAAATGAGTTTATTTAATAGAAAAAGCCAGTAAATGTGTGCCGCCTATGATTTTATAAAATACATCACAGGTTTTTAAATGTATTTGTCCTGGGGCCAGTTGCACGAAGCCTGGATAGCGTTATCCATTGGATAGCAAGTTTTTTAAACTTTTATAAAACCTTTTAAAAAGCAAAAAGTACAAAACTCGAACTGAACAATCACTGAAATAAAATATTGTTTCGAAGATAAATATGAATACCTTTTTTACAAGTTTGAAAATTTTTGCTATCCAATGGATAACGCTATCCAGGCTTTGTGCAACCTGCCCCTGAATTCTAAAAACATTAGCGTTTTCATAATTATAAAAATATATTTGCATGTTAAAAAACTGCATAAGTATAATATGCTGCCTTTTAAAGCAAAAAATTTAACCTGATCAAGTTGTAATCCGGTGCAGCGTAAACCAGCGACCATAGAGACATTTCGGTCTTGTGATGTAACGAGTTCGGAAAGTTTCTTTTGTGCACGTTAAGTTTGTCACATGACGCTGGAACTCACGTGGCATATATAATGTTCGAGGTTAACCCCCAGTTTTCACTTTCATCATTTGTGAGGGTGAGTTATCTCTCGTGCACATTCCTCCTAAAGTGTGCTATAGCGTTTGTAAAGTTCTTAAGATTTTTACTTATATATTTACTCACATTTAAAAGCCTAACTTCTGTTACTAACTTCAAAAACATAACGTAAAAGTCTTTGACGTATATCTGACGTATATTCTGACTAAAATTGGTCCAAATGGTTGCAGCCGGTTTTCGTGACTTTTCAGTTAAAAATTTTGGAATAATAATTAGATTACATTCTGCCGTTGTCTTGTGACCACATTTCTCATTCTTACCGCATTCAGACGAGCATTTATGATTGAAAAGAACGGCAAAATGTTGTCAAAATGTTTCATATATAATAACTGCACAGAAAACCAACAAAGCTCATGGCTAAGAAACGGAACTGTTTACCATTTGATCTTTGATTGTTACCTTTGCAAAACTTCATTTGTTGTTTTTCAAACATGTCTGGTGTTCACTGTTCAAGGATATCTTTAACTTTTTATTTGTCGAATTCAAGATATATTGTATCTCGGCAAACCTTCGAGAATTTTCTCGATTGGTTATCTGCGTCTCTTTCATAGATGATTAGCTAAAAATTGCGTTGCTATGACGTAAAGACAAATATTTCAGCCACTCTTTGAATTTTTTTTCTAGAAATTGCGTTGCTATAAACGTAAAGACGAATATTTCAGCCGCACTTTGAATTTTGTTTCATTATCATAGTATTAATAAATTGTATGCTAATAAAAAACTTTTGTTTCAACTTTTGAAAATATTTCTATACGCTTGTTTATACCATTGTGTATACACAATCAAATGTATTTGAACATTGGCCAAATTAAAACATGAAAGACACAATATCAACATTTGTTGATATGTCAACGCAGAAAATATTTATATTTCACTTTTAATTAGTATAGCGTGCATGCTCAAACATTGAAACTCACGCGAAAGTGTTCAAGGTCAAGAAACATAGGAAATATAAAAAATATTAATTGTTTCTATTTCATCGTGAACGTAGAGAATTGAATATTTATCTGTGAAATTACCGAATTATATATCACAGCTGAACATATAACTCCTTAGAACTCTATGAAACTCAAAAATTAATAAAAGTTTATAAATGTTTCGTGATGAACATGAGATCTTCATACCCGCCAAATTTGCATGTATATAATATTTATTTTAACTGATGATCTGTTTGCTATGTGTTAAATCATCAGTTTTTTCGTCCTGAAACAAAAGGAAAGGAATTTGAAGTAATCAAAGCTGGCAGAGATATGTTTTTTGTGTGGGACGATAGACTTAAATTGGCTGACCTATAAACATTAATGACAGGAAAATCATTGTTGCTCAGCCCGGTCACATGAAAAGTGATGAGAAGTATATAACAGAGCATCTGACTTTTGTATTGAATGATATTTTTTGGGAGAATAAATCAGGGAAATTTTTCTTATTCTTAAAAGTAATGAATTGAAAGCATTCCAATTTCCAACTTTACCAAAATGTCTTCTTCATTCTTGGCAAATGTTAACAATGGAAATACATCACATCAGTGTATTTTTTGCTACTTCATAAAAAAATTATTTAATGTTCATTGGCAACTACCCTTTAATATATAGTAATTTGATTTAAATTGAGTCATAATGCTGTTTTACAATTTGTCAATGATTACCATAATTTATTTGCTTTGCACCAGCTAGATATATGTGTTAATATTAACTAGCGTTGTCCGTCAAATAAATTTTTACCTGTCATCACCAAAAACGGAAGAAAAACGCCTCGTTCAACCTATCAATTATTTGTTGTAAATGCATTTTATTTATAGTTTTCTTGTTTTTCTTTCATACGTGACTCATCTTAGTGTTATGATTCTCTGCTACACCCTTTCATTGATATTGATACAACAAACCAAATTTAGAGCTCATGTTATAGTTTCGCCATATATTGTATTAAAAACACTTAGACTTGACGTTAGTACTTTCTTCTTCCCTTCACACAACAGTCACGAGTCTCCATGTGATAGTGAATATATGCGAATATAATACTGCATTGATTTTTATTTTTTATTCATACCATTTTTGACTCACCACTGCTACTATCATAAATTATGTGAATAAGTTTAAGGTTTGCGTGTGTAATGCAAGTCTTCGCATAATATGTTGTTTCGTTGTGCGTTTAGTCCGTAACGTTTCACGAATCTTGGAAATTTAGTTTAAACGACATCACGGAGAAGCTTTAATTAGCTAATGTAATAATGATCTCCCTATTCCTGTGGAATTCTTAGTCGACTTTCCGTGATGATTCCTATTGACGTCTGTTTATCGCTGTTTACTGGAGTTTAGTTTAAAAAATTGTTGAAGACAAAACATGTTTATACGTTGCCACAACAATTCATCATGGGTTTGGATTGCATCGTCAACATCAATTGCAACATTCTATGTGACACAGATGTTTTTGCATATTCAACAACCCACGCAACATTTACAGAGTTAAAAGGTTAAATGATAAATATTGTTGGCATATTTCTTTACTTGTAAGGAATGCAGTTGTATATAAGATAATTGTGACATGAAAGACAATTTGAGTTAAGTATGTCATATGGTATGCACATACTTCATAAAACGTCTTTATAACCGTGTTGTTTTTGCGGTTAAGATCCTAATCTTTTACAATGTAACACAACGTTAATCTTTTATTAGTTGAGTCAGTTGAACTCTGGAATTTTCCATTCAGAAGATTGAGAACAATACTGCAAGTATTTCCCATGGCATTTCAGTTACTAACTTAAACACACACAACCGTAGTTGTACAGATATTAAAACACAACAAAATTAATTATTGCACCTAATATATAAATTTGCTGAGAATTATTGGGTTGCATGAAATCAATCTCGAAAATTTCAAACTAAACTTACACGTGTATTGATAGAGTGTTGTGACTATCAAACCTGCCTCATGGCGTTCAAGCTACATCAAATAAAAGTGTAGAATTTTCTGGAAATTTAAACCTGATTAGAGTTAAGAATTTTTCCTAACAATATTCGTAAGAAAGACTTTGCTTCTTCTATATTCTTCTACTGCATCGGCAATCACTATACATGAAACGTTTGTCGACTAAATCATTTAAAATAGCTATCGATAGGCACGCACTTACTAATTCGAGTAAAAAGTTGTCGCATCACTCGAATGCCTGTTTGGAATTTTACAAAATTGTTCTTGCTTTTACTAACTCTGTATTTCGTGATGGATTTTCATTACCTTGTATATATGTATGTAATCGTTTATTGAAGGTTTAGTCTACAAGATTCATTGAACGATTTGTCTGGCAAATTATTTCCTAACTTTGTCCAAGTCGAATCTTCGTGCACGGAATGCTATTGTCGACAATGTCTGAACCGATACCTTTTTGTAAGGAACCCAAACTACGTGACTTACCTTATTGCAAATATCTGCAGCCAATTATGACATAGTGGCACTTATTTTAATACATTATTGTTGTTCTAACAACAATACACATAAACTCTTCATAAACCGACATCTAAGGAATTTACACATTTGCCTGCTTTATCCATAGCAACTTACAGATGGACAATAGATTTGTGATTTTTTTATCACAAATTATGACGATGTAACTTGTTATTTATGACTATGCAACTTTATATATACAACTTACTGAGAATGTTAGCATCGGGTATATGATATTTATTTTGTTAACTAGCATGTGCATTTAATGATATTGGCTTTAAAATAATGAATAATTAGGATAATAAAATGATAAAATTGAGGAAAGGTATACTTGATTACCATTGAAGTATGAGAAAATCGCCTGTCAACACTGGAAAAGTCGCTCTTGTCAAACACACATTTCAATTCTGAGTTTCGACATGTAATTGTAGTGTTGTTGAAACACTTTAAGTATAAACATATTCTACAATATTTACATATAAATTGTTCCCATTTTCACAATGGTTAATGATTAACTAGCTGTGGTAACATCAGGACAGCTGTGTTTCGAGATAATAAGTTCTGGGTATTTCTGTTTTAACGTGTTCATCGTTGGTTGTATGAATAAACTTTCAATGTTCTCTGCGCTTTTAGCCGAGCACTCTACAAAGAAGCAATCCCATTCTATTGACAGTATCTTTCCTTCCTCGGAGCTCACAACTCTACGATTATCGTCAACGTCGCATTTATTTGCTACGAGTAAGATTGATCCATTTACGTCTCCTTTGACTTTCATAATTTCCATTTTCACTTTCTTTGCATCCTCGAATGATTTTCGATCATCCACAGCGTAGACAATCACAAATGTATCAGCCGAGTCGACTGCAAGTTGTTTCATCGCTGGGAAGTCATCTGATCCAGAAACATCGAATATTCTGTATTCCACGCCAACATTGTTTTGCTCCAGAACGAAATGCTCTTCGAAAACATCCATTAATGTTGGATTGTATTTATCGCTGTACGAATTGCTCAGGAAACGCTTTACTACACTTGTCTTGCCACAGCGACTTGAACCAAGGACAGCAACATTCATTTGGATTTTTCCATGGTTTGATTGGCGTCGTTTACTTCTCTTTGGTGAGCTGGATGATTTTGTCCGCTTCTTGATTGGCATCGCTAAATACGCTTATATTTTTATGTCTTTTCTCTCGTTTGTTATTATGACCTGTTGTCTCTTCTGGCTGCTTTGACTCTGTGAGTTATTTTTACATGTGCATGCCAATTTAAGCACTCTTTCTTTATGATCTTCCGTGTATGACGTGCAAAATATGCAACGTCATACCCTAAGTACATATTACGTTTGTTCAATAATTACAAACAATTTAAAGTTTGCTTTTATTATTGCTATGGTGTTGCTATAATACGCTGATATTCATTATAAACAGTTTGCTGCAAGCTTTTTGAGTTAAGACTTTTCTGCTCAAACGTATAAAATATTACGACTTTAAGACGGTCCTCTCGTGCCGTGGATGTCCATAAATGGAATTGTTATACGGTGGCGATTGTAACAAGGCAAGACAAAGTGTTTGCGAGAAAAAAGTGTTGTGACAAAAAGTCTCTCGCTCAAATTTTTTAGCATAAACAAACGACAATGATTCAATATTTTCTTGAATCGACTTATACGTCGGTTTAAATTAATGACCATTATTGTGCTGCCATTCTCAATATCATATATGGTCGTAACAGACTTTGAGTCTGAACATCTTAAGTGCCTATTTAACGTCACAGCATTTTAATGCCCATATCAAACAATTTGTTCGACAAGATTTACCGACTTTTTGTCAAACTACATAAAAGTTCGTATTATTACATAATTTTCGCTAAAGAGGTGTTTGATTTTGACCTTATCTATCGGAAACTCCTATTTCCTGCCAAAAATAGTTTCCTAAAATTTAAATAAAGGCTTGCCTTTTCTTAAATATCTGCTGCAAGGCAAGTGCGGAACTTGTAATAATTACGTAGTTATGTTCTGACTGACATAAGAAAGAAATTTGTATTTCATTTCAATTTTTCATTGTCCGTTTGGTAAATTTTAGGCCTTGTTCACATTATACCTGATTGCTTTCGATATTTTTTTATTGATCCAGTGAAAAATTATAGAAGCAAGTTTACACTGCCTCTTTTTGCATCGATTTGGATTTTGGAGTGCGGTTTACGCGGAAAGTTGCTGAAAGCTGAAGCACGTTTTTGAAGGAAACCACTTTAAATTCTTACTAATTTGTGAAACGCGAGAACATCGTAAATTTGATATAATTTATCACATGATTACGCTATTCACGTCACACCGACGCGTAATATATTATTATTAACAATAAGAAGAAGAAGAAAAGAATCTTTTAATTAAAAAATTTATGATGGCATGTAAAATCCCATAATATAATTTCTTTAAAAAAAACACGTATAGCGATAGATTGATAAAAGATACACCTATATGGTCAATGTCGTTTCCAAAGACTTCCTGATACTTGCTCGTTTTAGTTCTTTATAATCAAGATATTTCTTTATGAAATTTGTTTTTAGCTTTTAGAAGCGTCGTGCAATTTATTATTCAAAAGCTGTACACCCTGCTTTAAATTTGTTTGGGGAAATGCTTCAGTTTGCATGCAGCAACCATCAAAAACTATCTTTTTAAATTGTAAAAGAACTTCGTGATTTCCAGTTTGTTTGAGGTTAATGAACTACCTTTGATGGTTTGTCCTCGGGAAAGATAAACTGCACTGTCTTGTTTTTTATGTCACCTCTCAAATCTCAATTGATATATACGAAACCGACATTAATTGCACCGGAGGGAACAACAGTCAATTTGACATGGTAATTATGGCACGAGGAAGGAAATCGCCTTCTCTCCCCGTTGACAATATGAAGACCTTTGTCTTTATGTGTACCATAAAGATATAACTAAATATAACATATATTATAAGATGGAAGAGCATTTTTGGTCCCCCACTCTTCCAAAAAAATTTGTCGACAGGACACCACCGCAAGAATATTTAGATGGTCGAGACAGTTTTTGCTACGAATGTTTGACACGTAAAAAGGAATCGAAGGAACATCGATTGTAACAAACTGAAAAGCATTGTACGAGAAAGGTTTTGATTCTGGATTATATCCAAAAGAATTTGTAAGTTCTACTTTATTTATAGATTGGTTTTGCGTATGTTAACTGGACAGCGTAAATAGCATTTCTGACGCAAATCTGAAATGAATGCGTCAGAAACGACTTGATGTGTTTGTTGAGATAGTAACGTAAAAGGAAACATGTATTTAGATTTTCCTGGGTGAATACATAGTTACACTTGAGTCAAACAAGAAAGAGGTCAAAGACGAGGTTTGTGTTCTCCATTCCTACATTTTATCATCAACAAATCAAAATCTTAATTGTCTGGCAAAATATGTTGTTGATGTTGTAGTTTCATTTGTGGTATGTTCATGTTTTTTCTTGCCTTGTTCTTCTGTAGCAATCATGGCTTGTAGCTCACTCTCGTCGGCGATGAAATAAATCGAAACGGAAAATTTACCTGAGGTACATACGGATGTTTTGGAACTCAGACATTAATTGCTTTTATAAAGCACTTCTATATAGTTTGTCTGAGGGCTGAGGCAGTGTGCATAGCAATCCTCGATAATTGAAAAAGGGGGTGTAATAATCATTTAAACATGTCCCTGAAACATTCAAAAATAAATAATTGGCAAACATATTGATTTTTATAAATGCAAGCTTCATTTGCTTACCGTATTTATATTTATACATTTTGCTGTTGCTTGAGGGGCTGGAAATTTTCCACATTTGCTACTGAAAGTCTGTCGTTTTCGTAAAAATAAGTTCAAATGACAACAAGTCACAATTGTTGTTTTCGAAAAATATTTATAAAATGCAATTTGAACATTGATTTTGTTTTTTTTTGGGCAAAATATAGAAGTATATAAAATAACTATTAGAATCATTTTACATATAATAAATTTTTAAAAAATAATTTGCCTGCTAATCTTCTCAAGTTCGTCATTTTTACATGGCAATCAACGGACGCATGTTTGAGACAATTGATGGATATGTATTTTATAGAATTAAGTAAAAGGACCAATGAAGAGTAGGCTGCAAGGTTTTAAAAAAACGCACGTCATTCGACAAGTAGCTACGTCATTGTACACGTGATGTATGGAAAGACGGCAGGTACAGATGTGCGCTTGCTCTTGTAGAACCTTGGGTGAACAAAGTATGATAACAATCGTTGACTCATTTCATAAGATTCTTTCCGAAATCGACTTTTAGTGACAAAGTCACATTTTTCAATGTTAGTAAAAACGTTTGATGCATGATAAATAGCAGACAGGCTCATGTTTAACCAAGAATTGTGGGGAGAGAAGAGATGGAATAAATTATAACAACTGTGAGCATTAAACAGGCAAATATCAGGTCCTTAAATACGACATCACGCTCCTCCCTTTCTTTTGCTTTAAGATCTTTTCCTTGCTGAGTATTTTATATGACATCAGTTTATTTTACGGCAAAATTACGTTAAAAATTTGTCCACCCAAAAATGCTAATGATGTCATAGTTACCGCACGTGAAGAGTTTCTTACTTTCTTACGCTCAAATAAAATGAGAAAAAGACATTTGAGAACATAGGGATCGATGTATTGGGAAATAACCCCTTGTACGATCAAAATATTAATGCTAAAATATTAATTTAATAGGAAAATTATAAAACCTCCGCTTATCTCATATGTCGTGTTCAAATCTTTTCAACGCCTTAAAATCAGGCTTCATGCCGACAATTTTCTTTCACAGTAAATTAAAAAAAATGCAATTCTGGTGGGTTTTCAATTGTGTGACTGCATGATCGGATATTAACTGAGACTTGAATTTTTCCTTAAGCGTAGTCTTGCATGTTTATGGGATGAAAATATAATTTATTACACGAGAAATATTTCGTCATCTCATTTATCTAAATATATGTATGTCCAGTGTGGTAATGATTATCTGTATTTCATCAAATTTTTATAATCTTTAATAAACAAACAGAAATCTTTTACTTGTGGCTTTGTGACTGCTATAAACTATGAGTATGAATTATCGTGGGTCGTCATAATACAAAACTATTAGATTCAATACAATTTCACCAGTTTGTTTCTTGACGATCTCCACGCTAATAACGAGGAAGGGTTTTTGATTCAGGCTAGTTAGACACATAACAACAATACAGACAATTAGTTCTGCTAAAAATCATTTAGTGTCTCCCGGAATATTTTCTCGACATTAACACCCAACCTTGCCGAACTCTCAGTAAATTTACATTTTAAATGTTTTGCAGCCAAACTTGCTTCCTCCGTGCTAACTGCTTGCCCTGAGGTCGGTAAGTCACATTTGTTTCCCACAAGCATTATTGATTTCACATGGTCTGATTTTAGTTCGAACACTTCCCTACAAATCGTCTTCGCTTCATTGAATGATTCCCTATCATCGACAGCATATAACACCAAGAAAGCGTCTCCTTGGGTAATTGTCAACCTCTTCATAGCAGGAAACTGGTCTGAGCCAGCCGTATCGTAAATTTTGAACAGGATTGAATCTTTATTGCGTTTTGATGTGAAATAATTTTCGTATACGTCTTCGGTAGTCGGTTCGTGTTCAGCATTGAATTCGTTGTGAACATAGCGCCGAATAATGTTTGTCTTACCAACACTCCCTGATCCCAGAACAATTACTTTTACCATTATAGTACCATGTGACCGTTTATTGCCTTCTTTTTTCAGGTTTTTTTGTTTCTTTAGCGGAAGAAGCTTGTTTATTACAGGACCAAAGCAGCTCTGCATGTTAAATTCCCGATTTTTTCTTGTTATCGTCACCATAACAGTCGTTTCCGAACGGACTTAAACAAAACAGTCTTTGTTGTCCTTTTTGTTTCGTATTATTTACTTTTATACCTTTCAAACCATCTTATTTCCGAGCTGGCGTGTTCGTCCTTCGATTTTTATACCATAAACGTCGGAAACCTGCGATCAAATACTTTCACGGTTGACACTTGCAGTAAATATTTAGATACCTGGGTGTGAATATTGATAATCATTACTAAATACGTGTGCATTTCATTATTCACACGTCATTGTAATCTCTAAGAGTATGCAATTTTGTGCTTTAGAGTTTATCAAATTCAAACCAAATTAAACATATTGATTAAATGCAATGCGTACATGGTATTGGTAAATTTATAACGCAAGCCGATCCTTATAAGAATTGTGCTACTGCTACACGAAATATGTGCAGCCGAACATGACCGGCTCGTGCCGTGTCAGCTTTTGCTCTGTCATTTTCTCATATTAGCATATAATTGCTTAAACACAAACCCTGCCTACATAATTTACTGCGTAAAAGCAGTTACTTTTAAATTTTAATTGCTCATATACACGACTCGTATTTATGTTTTGTTTTACATTTCCATAGAAAATACTTTGCCTACATTTGCATGCGAAATCAGCAAAACAGTGATCAGTTTGAAACTTTTTTTGAAAAATTATTTTCTGTCCATTCTAAGTCATTCATTTGCAGACTAAACATGCAGTTTAGATTTAGCGATAGCGTTAACAGATTTCGACCAAGTCAGTCAGTGTGCTTACTTTATTGTAATCACTCAAGATAACGCCCGGCTCATCGAAAAAATTGAAGCTATACGTGGCCATTTGACTTATATGACTCCTGGCAATGCTTACGTCTTCTGAATTTTAATAACAAACACGGTCACATTTTATTATAATGGTAAAGACAATTGTTCAAATATATATTTAAATTTGCCAAGAATTAAATTCATGACTGAAAGTCAACTTGGTTATCCATTCGTTTATAATACTATGTACATTGCACAACGTCTATTTAAGTTTTGTTTTATTTTGCTAAAGAAAAAGGAGTGGCGAGTGGACTTTGTTCCATTTATTGCAATCAATCAACATAACGCCCTACCACTCATGGGAAGAATTTCCCAGCTACATAGATCCACTTGACTCGTGTGACTCCTGGCAATATTTGCGTCTTTCAAATTTTAAACGTAAAGTAAGTGCGTTCCCATTGTACTTTAATAGTAAAGACGATTGTTAAAATGACGTACATTAAGTAAGGGTTAGAGCATGATTATATTTGCTCTATGGCATTTAGAATCACGAGAGTTAGATAAAAATTCACAAGGGCGTAGCTCGAACTAGTTTTAATAAAATGTGACAGACTCTTAATCCCTCAGAACACAAATGATCATGTTCTAAACGTCTTGAAGCGTGGCGAAAGCAACTTTCACTTATGTGTCGTACTTAACCTGTTTCAAAAATAATATTAAGTCAGTCTGTTCGAGGAGGTTGGGGACAATGGTTATGGCACACAAACAATTGGATTAAACACGTTAAGAAAATATTTACGCACAATGTGCAAGGCTGGGAACATCGATACCAAAAGAAAAAGATTCTCAAATCATTCTGAAAAAGTGGCGTGAACAAGAAGATACAAAGTGGGCGTTTTGATGAAAATACAATCGTGTCATCGAGCAATAATTGAAGCAATTTGCTTAGATCTACCAAAAAGCTAAGTTCTGCTAATGTTCAAGTGAAGAAAGAAATATGTCCTACAGCACCACTTATACAGAAGAGACAAAGACTTTGCTGGTTTTTTGAACACATGGGAAACACGTATGTTGTTTCATTTCAAGCTACATGCACACATGTGTGTTAGCTTTGAATTTTTGGTGTGATGTTTACTTTTTTTGATTTTGTTCGTAAGTGTTATATTGTTTTTAAAATTGTGTGCAACATGAAATATTTACATCATAACAAGATTTTAGAAATGCTTTCAATTTTATCTCCTTGTTATAGTTATTCATGTGTGCACAATAGAGTTACTACAATCATTAATGTTCTTTAACCTCATCTGTATTCTCTTTTTAGAAAATACTAATAAGGAAATGAACAATAACACAATATCTAAATGAGATTCTCTCTATATGCAAAATACTAATTAGTTTGGAGAATACTAATAAGCTATTGTATTCCATTGTTTTTGCTTTAATCCCACATTTTTCATTTTTCCCGAGCTTCAAAGCCCACGCCACCTGATCAATTTTAGACACTATAAGATATTCATCAAAGAATTAAAATATCAAAATACTGAACGCTGATTAGCCGAGTGGCTTTGGCTGTGTTCTAGTGACTGATTTGATTTACTTGTCATCACGAGTGATAAATGTGCACGAGCATTATGCTCAGCTCAATTATGTTTCAATATTCTTGAGTTTCGATTCCGCCATGTGGAAGCTCAGATACAAAACAATACAAATAATTTCTATGATGCCTATACTGGCTTGGCAAACGTTATTGTTTTTTAAGTCGCAAAAAGTTGATTGAAACCCGAGAATAGTGCTAACTTTGAATGCCCCTTCGAAACGACAGCATGCATATCTTGTGGTACATAATGCAATGCATAACGCCGGAGCCGGGAGGGCTGTGGGGGCTAAAGCCCCCACTTTTTGCAATGGTAAAACAAAAAAATATTTAGACAGAGCTGAAGTTTTTGTTTAGAAGTGTTTTTTAAGACACTGTAATAGAATAAAAGACTTAGCCCCCGCACTGTAATGAGTTAGACCGTTGGTCACACTAACAAATGAGATTTTTACTAAAATTTTAAACTGAAGTGAGGAACTAAACTACCTAAATACTTACAATAAATGATAAAAACAATTTTCTATGTAATATGCATAAATAACACTATTTTATAGAAGTTAAATATACTTATCAGTATTATAAAACTAAAATAAGCATCCTTCATTTGAAGTATATATTGATAAGCTGTTGTAGCAAGAAGTACGAAGTAATGTGATACCGTAGAATTACTATTTTGCGCACCAAATTAACTCGCTTTAATTATTTCGGCTCCGGACATGCAAACTTGCTCTAAAACCTCTAGCCAAACCACTGGTGTTATAAAAGAGATTTGAATTTTATGATGATCGTTCAAAGAATTGGATGACCAGTTGAGCAGTTTTCCCTAGAAAATTATCAAATGATTTTCTCTTGAAAAGTTGCTGACGAAAGAACTTCTTGGATTGCATACTACATAGCATCATCTTTCAAAAGAAAATGACCTGTCTGGACTGGACGCTCTATTTTTATTTGTTTACTGACTTTCACAAGTTCACTGCGACGAAGATCAGGTAGAGATTGTTCCATGACAAGTAAGCATTGTTAAATAATGTATTTTGATATTATCAACATAATTCTGTCTTGAATCTCTGGATAAATATAAGTAGCATAAATGTGTATAACTAAACTACTAACAGGATCTTTTTAATTGTTTGTTGCTTGTCAAATTATGTTTAGAATGGTTTTCAAAAGTCTTCTTCTCCTAGTTCTGGCAGCGTATTGTCAGGAGGCGGCAGGTGTACGAGGTAAATATCTCTAGTCTCTAGAAAAACTATCAGATAAAACAAACACAAGTGATATTTGTCTAAAGCAAATATTTGTACTGATTTCTTTTCAACATTTCAATGTATAGCAGTATAGGTGGTCTTCAATCACTCCCGTAAGAGTAAAAGAACAATTGATTTTCGCCATGTTGGATGACATTTGCATTGTGAATTAGGAAATTCTTTTGTCAAAAATTTTCCAACATGAAGACCATGACGTAATTTGCACATCAAGAATTCAAAAACAATAAATTGAATAAGAACATATTTCACGAATACAATTTAAACTCCCCTTCAACATTAATGCAAAAAGGTGGGTCTTCGCTTGCTTTTGGTTGATCATGGTTCTCAAGAACCAACTCATGTGTAAAATAATATTACTCATACGCATCATACGACTACCATATGGTTGTGTAACGAGAGAGCCCCATAGTAGTCAAAGCTGGAGTATTTTGTTACTGAGATTTCGTCACATCCGTTCTCTCCGTTTTTTAGTTGAAGTCGATGTTTGTTTGAAGATTTATACGGCTCGATATGGCAACGTATCTCACTACGGTGTTTATGGTAATCTTGATTTCCTGGAGTTCTCAAAGAACAAGCCAGCTGCTGTATTCAAAGTTCTTCCAAAAAGTATGCTTCAAGAGATCTCGACCAAGAAATGTGTACATAGGATAAGCAACGGGAATAAGCAGTTGGTACTTACATATGATTGTTCTGAGGCGACCATGTTTCCAGTTGATATGTGGAAATACAATTCTGTCAAGAAGTGGCTACAAGATTTAACAAGCTCTGGTGAGGTATGCTTGAGTCCGTGGACCAATTCTAGAGCGCCTTATGACATTCAAACTTTGACAGGACTTTCTCCATGCGCTCTATGGAACCAAATGAATATGATTGGAGGTACGAACACTGTAAAAACTGATTGGTTAAAATAACAATAAAAATTGGTTACCTCAGATGCATTTAACAACTTTAACCAATATATTTATGGTTACTTTAACTAATCTTTTGGTTATTTTAACCAATCAGTTTTTACAGTGAAAAGTTTAGAGTAAATAGATGAAAACAAGTACCCGACGTTTGTATTATACCTAGGGCAATTAAATGATGTAGATGATGTAATTTGGGGAATAGGTTATTGGCTATAAACAATGAAATTTGGAAATGCATAACTCAAAACGTCTTATTTCGGCAAATCTAATTTTTAGAGAATGATTTGCAAATCACTAAAAGCGTTTTTGTTAATGTATTTTAGAAAACGAAATAATTATTAACTTATCCAAAGTGACCAAGATATAATCGACTTTTTTACTGTATAAAAGTTAAATTACAATCATTCCATTGCAACACGAAGGTTCTATTTATTTGCAAAAATCAATAAATGCTGTTGATCCATTTAATCTGAAAAGTCTTGTTTTGTTTATGCCATTCGTCTCTCGATTTGTCTATTTACTCATCTAAAATAAACATACAACTACACTGGCTATTTATTTAAATTTCACGTAGACTTAAGTATCTAACATAACAAATTCTGACTAATCTTTGTTTTTCTCACTCTTTTTCGTCTCTAATTTAGTTCCTTGCCCGGCTGCCTCGTCAGACGAACTCGAAAAGCAGAAGTATTAAATAAAGAAATTTGAAAGCAAAAACGCGGATAATTCAAATACTAAACAGAAAACATGTATGTTCACCAATTCTGTGATATAAATATAAATTGGATTAGGGCTTATATTTATATGTTTTCATTTTAATGTGTTCTCTTAAGCTCAGGTGAATATAGCTAATGCAGCGAATCAATTAGCTAATTTTGGTAAATTATGAAGAAAAATTAATCTAACCAACGAACTGGTCCTTTTCCCTAAACAAAGTACGGTTTATAAATTCCTGACTGATATTTTGATCGTCGGAAATCAAAGTCATCGATTGTACTGTATAGGTTATATATGCTGGATGAATTAGTTAAGCATGATATCAAGAAATCTTCAGACCACAGATTAATTATACAAAAACCAATTTAATAATTGTTTTACTTCTACCAGCTAAATGCTGAAGCTTTTAGATTATTTTATACGGCTACGGAAGCATAAGTTTTTTGTGCTTCGCGACATGTAAACTGATAGTTTCAGCGATTTGCCTTCGTCTTTTCCACCTAAATACTCCGGGAAGATTTCGCCACAAATTTTCTGTGTTTTTAGTCATCCCATTAAAAATTACGTCACGTACAGTTCATTTTCGATGTTTTGTTGGTGGCAAGACCCTGAGTATGATCTATAGGCTCTTAGCCAATTACAATCGAGATTGCGCGATCATTGTATAATAAATAATACTCACATGACAAAATCAATCGTATGTTTACAAAATATACGGATGTTACCTATATCAATTTGCAAAATATCCGATTGACATATTTTGAAATATAAAGATGCAACATTCCCGATAAATCGTAACTCCTGACGACAATGATGATGTGATGAAAAGTGAAAATATTTTCTTTTAATGAAGATAAACACTCACTGTCTGTTTCATATAACATTACATTGATCTTCATCGAATTAATGTTTTTCGGATATGACCATTGTTCTTTTTACGATTATTTATACATATTTGCTTTGTGATCTAAACCATGCAACCTTAGTCCTAAACACGGATCAAAGCAACGTGACCTACACGCATGACCCGTACTCTAAAATGATTAATTAAAGGATCGTATTTGCAAATTGTTTTTATTAATAGCATTGATCATATTTCTATATAAATATATGGTGAAATTCACACCAGGCTCCACTCTCTGGGATCACCAAAAATGGCAAGATTCATATCAATACATTCTAATGTGACAAAAGACACAATCATAGTCTACAAATTCATTTTTATCATAAAATACCGACATTGTTTTATCAACTCTTAAAGTTGTAGGCACCAGTAGTATTCATAACTATAATTAACACTTCATGGAGTATTGTTCGTCTTTGCCTCAAATCAAGAACGGCAGAAGATTGATCACATTTTTTCTTTCTTAATTGAAATCTATTGTAATTATAGATTATACATTATAAATGTATGACATTGGCCCCCCAAATTATCCATCTTCTCGCGCCTTTACCTAAAATGGAGCAAAGGTATATTCAAGTATCATTATAGCAAGTCAGTGATGTCACCGATGATTATTAAAAAGAGTTAGCGAGTCATTGGACGATGGTAAAATATCTTGACTCGATGATAAATCAATGTCCCTCAAGACGGTTTTCATTTTGTTTCTTCCCTGCGCAGACTATTTTTGGATGTTTGTACATTCCTGTCACACAATCGAAATTAAACATGTTTATTACTTTTGTTGCTCATAACAAATATGCCTAGTGTACGCTGACAATATATATCATTGTAACTCTTGTCCGCCTTCAGTTCAAAAAACTACCATACACATCATGTGCTAATCACACTACTGTTAATTTTTCAGATCACTTTATCAAATATTTTGTTTTGTAAATACTTATTAGTTTTGTATAACGATAATACGCATCTTTCAATTACAGTATACTGATACTCTTTACTGGCAAAAAATACGAAATCATGCATGATTTCGTATTACTTGGAATACTTGGAAAACCAGTTAATTGTAGCTGAGGATCTTGCTTTGAAAATTATTTTGTCATTTTTTCTTGGAAAAAATTCTTGGAAACGTCTTGAGTTGCATATTACATAGAATCATTATTCAAGGAAAAGGTTGGTGACCTTCATGTCCGGAAGAGTTAATATGATATGACCAAACTGATGGCATAAATTAAACACCATACCCTTTTTATTTTCATTTGTTTTCTCTCTCGCTTGAGATAATATCAACGAAGCAGAAGTGGAGATTGTGCGATAAACAAAGTAAGCGTTTTTCAATAACGTATTTTGGCATATCAATATAATTTCTGTCTTCAATCTCAGGAGTGTGTGTATATTTTATAACACGTAACATGGTAACAGAATCTATTTAATTGATTGTTTCTTGTTTGTCAAATTATATTTAGAATGGTATTGAAAAGTCTTCTTCTCCTAGTTTTGGCAGCGTATTGTCAGGCTGCAAGTTCACGAGGTATATCGCTTTGGTTTTTAGAAATTGATCTGCAATGTTTAACTATTCGATATATTCAATGCAATGTAATACCCGTCTTAAGCAAATATTTTTTGCTGCTGTCGTTATAGTAAATTGAATCATAACATATCCCCAAATGCAATTTGACATTATCCACCTTAACTTACGCAAAATAGTTTAAATGGATAAAATTATTGTTAAACTTATTACTAATCTAGTTCATGGATAACTACAGGTTTCTCCTTATCCTTTCTTTCTATTTCGTATGTACAGTTGAAAATAGTCTTTGTCTCAAGATTTATTCTGCTCGATACGGTTACGTATCTCGCTATGGTCCTTATAATGATCTCGATTTGTTGGAGTTTTCAAAGACCAAACCAGCAGCTGTATTCAAAGTCATTCCAACACGCATCCTTCAAGAGATCAAGAGCCAAAAATGTGTACACAGGATAACCAACACAAATATGCAGTTGGTACTTAAACATGATTGTTCAAATGGGCTTTTGAATCCAGTTGATAAGTGGATGTACAATGACTTCAAGCTGCAAGATTACACAGCCCCAGGTGCACCATGCTGGAGCCCATGGAATTATCAAGGTCGAGATCCTCCTGCAGTCAAATTTGTGCCAGGTCTTTCTACATGTGCTGAATATAACAAAATAAATTTGGTCATAGGTATGTAAAGCTCAACAAACTCTTTAGATTATATTGATGAAAACCATAAATTGACACTAAGAATGTTATAGATGGCAAATAGCTAATTTATTTTTTGGGAACCTGCAAAAATAATGCCGTTTAATCACTATGTAATAAAATTAAAAAATGCATGCAACTAACAACTCCTCATTTCTAAAATTTCGACGTTCGGAGATAAATTTGAAAATAGTTTTGTTAACAAAACAGTGACTAAGTCATACTGACGCATTGGTAAGCGTTTTTATAATGAAAATTACGACCAATCATCCCCCGTTCTCGAGCACAGATTCATTTGCAAACATCAGTTGAACGATGCTAATGATCGTTTAATCTGAATGATCTTATATATTGTTTATGTTATTCGTGTATTTTACTTATCTAAAGTAAACTCGCGGCAAAACTAGTATGTTATTCCATCTTTTATGTGTCAATGCATATTCATAAGAGTTTCATTACAGTTTACAACTAATAGTTTGCTCTAAACATAAATAATGGGAAAAAACTTATATATGATAAAGAAACAGACAGTCCACATTATTTAAAATGAACCAATTTTGTATCGGTGGAGTTTTCCTATCATAATAAAATGCACTCGTGAACTCAATCTAAAACGTTTCGTCTGGCTATTATTTTAACTTTCACAAAATAACCTTCGTTTTTGTCATTATCTTCTCTAGTTTCCTGTCCAGATGCCTCCTCAGACGAATTCCATAGTCAGAAGTACTAAGAAAAGAAAATTGAATGGAAAGACGTGTGTAATTGAAATAGTAAAATGAAAACATGTATGTTTACCAATTCTATATGACTAATAAAAGTTGAATTTCTGCGCACTTTCATTTTCATTTTAATGTGTTCTCTGATAGTTGATATAATGTGATCAATTAAATTTGGTTAATTATGAACACAAAAGGATCTAATTTCATCCAACGAAGTCACTTTCCCGAAAAGTTACGGCTTACCAGCTCCTGGCTGATATTTTGATGCCTAGCCTCCGTTATCACGTAGAAGCTCAGTTACTAACATACTTTTATCTTACTTTTACAAGATTCGCGATTATTCTCTGTATCAACCTGCAAAATATTCGATGTGGGGTTAATAAACAAATAGCTCGACTTATAGTTTGAAATTTTAATGAGCATTTGCTATAAATCAAAACTCCTCATAACAAGAAGGACATGTAATGAACAATGAAAATATTTTCTTTTACTGAATATAAACACACATCATGTCTGACTGTACATAGACCATATATATCATTGCGAATCTTGTACGCCTTTAGTTTATAAAAGTACCATACACATGATGTGAAAATCCCACTACTGTTAATTTGGCAAATCACTTCATTAAAGATATCGTTTTCTAAATACTTATTTGTTTAATACAACGATAATACGCATCTTCCAATCATTGTATATTGATACTCTTTACTGGCAAAAAAATGCGAAATCACGTGATGTTACTCGATTTCGTCTTTTGCTTGCACATCGAAATACTCGGAATACCGGTTACTTGCAACTGAGGATTTTTCTTTGAAAATTATTATGTCAATTGCTCTTGCCGAAAAATGCTGACGAAAAATTAACTTCTTGCGTTGCATTTTACGTAGAATCATTATATTGAAGGAAAAGGTCGGTGACCTCATGTCTGGGAAGAGATAATATATGACCAAACTGATGGTATAAAATAAATACCACACTATTTCTATTTTCGTTTGTTTTCTCTCTCGCTTGAGATCACATCAACGAATCAGAGGTGGAGATTGTGCGATAAAAAAAGTAAGCGTTTTTTAATAACGTATTTCGGCATGTCAACATAATTTCTTTTATAAATCTCAGGAGTGTGTGTGTATTTTATAACATTTAAAACGGTAACAGAATATGTTTAGTTAATTGTTTTTGTTTGTCAAATTATATTTAGAATGGTATTGAAAAGTCTTCTCCTAGTTTTGGTAGCGAATTGTCAGGCTGCAAGTTCACGAGGTATATCGCTTTGGTCTTTCGAAATTGATCTGCAATGTTTAATTTTTCGAAATATTTAATGAAATGTAATACCAGTATTGCAAATATTTGTGCTGCTACACCCGGGCTCATGTAATAAAAGTATGAAAAAAGAGCACTGACTTGCTTTTTATTAAATTTTCTGAAATTTTCATTTAAAGCCCTTGTATAGTTGAACCGCAAATGATCTAATGTAAACTCCCATTAGACGTTTAACTAATTCTAGAGGCTTTCGGGGTGGAAAAGACTGTAAATTATATGATGAGTTTAAAAGCGAAAAGTAATTATATTATTTCTATCAACTTATAGTGTGAACAAATGAAAAATAAACTAAAAATAAATAGTTGAACTCAATCAGTAACCATTATTATAGATGTCTCATGCTCCAAGGGGTGAGGTGCTCATTATTTTGGACTTCGGCCAGTAAGGGCGAATTTTAATGTTTGCCATGATAAATCCCAAAAGATTGGTTTTAGTTAACAGTTTGCTTTTAAAGTTTAACTGTACACCATCTACGTAAGTAGATTGTAGTCAGCTTTAGACATGTAGCGAAGAGAGACAGACGTTTCCAGTATTTCTCGTATTTTGATATTCGCTATACTGTTATAAACTGTATGTGTTTGCGCAACAAATATTTGTAATAGAGCTGTGCAATAGATGCAGAATATTTTAAAAGAAATTTTTAACGTGCGCACATTCATGAAATCATGGTTGTTAAGAAATATATTTTATTAATGAAATGCTTATATTTACTGTTATATAATCATTGTATTACGAGTATTTATTTTTAATTTTTCGTGTCGTATAAGCGACTTAGATTGTGCCATTTATTAAATCGGAAGAAAAGACCAACGTGAAACTTCCTGAATCCTCTTTGATGTATTCTTTCTGAAAATAACATTTACAGGCTCTTAGCCAATCACAATCGAGATAGCGCGATCAATGTATAATAAATAATACTCACATGACAAAATCAATGTAGGATGTTACCCTTTTGCAAAATATCCGATTGACATATTTTAAAATATAAAAATGCAACATTCACGATAAATCTTAACTCCTGACGACAACGATGATGTGATGAAAAGTGAAAATATTTTCTTTTAATGAAGATAAACACTCACTGTCTGTTTCATAAAACATTACATTGATCTTCATCGAATTAATGTTTTTCGGATATGACCATTATTCTTTTTACAATTATTTATACATATTTGCTTTGTGATCTAAACCATGCAACCTTAGTCCTAAACACGGATCAAAGCAACGTGACCTACACGCATGACCCGTACTCTAAAATGATTAATTAAAGTGTCGTATTTGCAAATTGTTTTTATCAATAACATTGATCATATTTCTATATAAATATATGGTGAAATTCACACCAGGCTCCACTCTCTGGGATCACCAAAAATGGCAAGATTCATATCAATACATTCTAATGTGACAAAAGACACAATCATAGTCCACAAATTCATTTTTATCATAAAATACCGACATTGTTTTAATAACTCTTAAAATTGTAGGCACCAGTAGTATTCATAACTATAATTAACACTTCATGGAGTATTGTTCGTCTTTGCCTCAAATCAAGAACGGCAGAAGATTGATCACATCTTTTATTTCTAAATTGAAATCTATTGTAATTATAGATTATACATTATAAATGTATGACTTTGGCCCCCCAAATGATCCATCTTCTCGCGCTTTTACCTAAAATGGAGCAAAGGTATGTTCAAGTATCATTATAGCAAGTCAGTGATGTCACCGATGATTATTAAAAAGAGTTAGCGAGTCATTGGACGATGGTAAAATATCTTGACTCGATGATAAATCAATGTCCCTCAAGACGGTTTTCATTTTGTTTCTTTCCTACGCAGACTATTTTTGGATGTTTGTACATTCCTGTCACACAATCGAAATATAAACATGTTTATCACTTTTGTTGCTCATAACAAATATGCCTAGTGTACGCTGACAATTTATATCATTGTAACTCTTGTCCGCCTTCAGTTCAAAAAAGTACCATACACATCATGTGCTAATCACACTACTGTTAATTTTTCAGATCACTTTATCAAATATTTTGTTTTGTAAATACTTATTAGTTTTGTATAACGATAATACGCATCTTTCAATTATAGTATACTGATACCCTTTCATGCATGATTTCGTATTACTTGGAATACTTGGAAAACCAGTTACTTGTAGCTGAGGATCTTGCTTTGAAAATTATTTTGTCATTTTTTCTTGGAAAAAATTCTTGGAAACGTTTTGCGTTGCATATCACATAGAATCATTATTAAAGGAAAAGGTTGGTGACCTTCATGTCCGGAAAGAGTTAATATGATATGACCAAACTGATGGTATAAAATAAACACCATACCCTTTTTATTTTCATTTGTTTTCTCTCTCGCTTGAGATCACATCAACGAAGCAGAAGTGGAGATTGTGCGATAAAAAAAGTAAGCGTTTTTTAATAACGTATTTCGGCATGTCAACATAATTTCTTTTATAAATCTCAGGAGTGTGTGTGTATTTTATAACACTTAACACGGTAACAGAATATGTTTAGTTAATTGTTTTTGTTTGTCAAATTATATTTAGAATGGTATTGAAAAGTCTTCTTCTCCTAGTTTTGGCAGCGTATTGTCAGGCTGCAAGTTCACGAGGTATATCACTTTGGTCTTAAGAAATTGATCTGCAATGTTTAACTATTCGATATATTCAATGAAATGTAATACCTGTTTTAAGCAAATATTTTTTACTGCTTTCGTTACAGCAAATTGAATGATAACATATCCCCAAAATGCAATTTGACATTATCCATCTTAACTTACGCAAAATAGTTTAAATGGATAAAATTATTGTTAAACTTATTACTAATCTAGTTCATGGATAGCTACAGGTTTTTCCACATCCTTTCTTTCTATTTCGTATGTACAGTTGAAAATAGTCTTTGTCTCAAGCAAATATTTGGGCGGCCTTCTTTGCAACAAATTGAGTAATAAAATATTTCAATAATGCGATTTGACATGATCCAATTAAATAAACTTACAAAAAATAGATCTTTGCCAATCTAGTTCACGGTCAACAACAGGGTTTTGCTGACATCCTTTCTTTCCATTTCTTATAGTTGAAAAAAACGTTTGTTTCAAGATTTATTCTGCTCGATATGGCTACGTAGCGCATTATGGTATTTATGACGATCTTGATTTGCTGGAGTTTTCCTTTTACAAACCCGCTGCTGTATTCAAATTTCTTCCAAATTTTGCTTCAAGAGATGTCGACCAAGAAATGTGTACATAGGTTAAGCAACGGAAATAGGCAGTTGGTACTTAGATATAATTGTTCTGAGGCGAGCGTGTTTCCAGTTGATATCTGGAAATACAATTCTTTCAAGAAGTGGCTAATAGATGTCACATGCCCTGGTTTTGTATGCTGGAGCCCATGGGCTAATTCTATACCACCTTATGACATCAAGATATTGGCAGGTCTTTCTCCATGCGATGTATGGAATCAAGTGAATTTGGTCTTAGGTATGGAAAGTCTAACAAACTTTTCGTATGAAATGCATAAAAACCATCAATTGACATTTGCATTTGTATCTATTTTGGAAAATTATATTATGCGATGCATTTTGAAATGCATAACTTAAAACTCTTCACTTTAGAAAATTCAAAGTTGAAAATAATATAAGCAATTATTGGTTGCTTTCATAATATTTTAAGCATTTTTAATATTCGAAAGACACCATATATCATAGGTTGAAAGTAATTATGTAATGATTCTATGTAATCATTGTGTTTCTCATTATTTAATTCTTATCTATAATTTCAGTTTCCTGCACTGCCGGCTCGCCAGACGAACTTAAAAACCAGAAGTATTACATGAAGAAATATAAAAGCATGAACGCTAAATGAAGTAGTAAGCAGACAAGATATATGTAAAACAATTCTAGGATTTTAATAAAAAGTGGATTTTTCTATCTAATTCAATGTATTAAATTACAAGTATAAAGGAATATATATATAATAGCTATTTACATAATATTAAATTACATGATGGGATGAAAACGTGATAGTAAATATGGGATAAGATGGTATGACTACTTTTCCCACGTCATACCATCTTATCCCATATTTACTATCACGTTTTCATCCCACCATGTAATTCAATGTAATGTAATTAGTTGGATTAGATAAATTATAAACAAAAAATACATATAGTTTCATCCAATCAAGTCTCTTGACGGAAGCAAATTACGGTTTATCAGTTCCATGCTCATTTATGTTATAACTAAAGTTATTTTATGTTTCCACTTACAGCTTGCGTGACTACTTTCGTTCACAAACAGGGACGTAGAAAAGACAAAAAAAGGGAGGGTGTACATCCAAGAAATTATGAGCGCCAACTTAGGGATAACATTATGTTTTCTGCACGCTATAAAGATTAGATACAAACGAAAATTCATGTATAACTATAAACATTGTAAAACGAGATTTTTGGAGCAAGTGAAAAGTGAGTGATGCATTTTATGATATCTTAGTTAGCCTAACTTGGTTGCAACATTATCTGATGAGATAGAAGACAACCCGCTTCTATTTTTGAAAACGACAGTGATGATTTACTTTATTAATTTACCGATTGTTAGATTGTCATTGTTAGATGTTATGTTTACAGCTAAGATGCATGTATAAAACGTTATCAGTATATATAAAGTATAAGTTGGCACTACCCCTCTTCTTAATGAGAAGATCATAGACCAGCTCCTTTTCCTCATGCAAGCTTCCCACACTCATATGCGCGAATAATTTTAGTATGCATAAATAATTAGTTGGGTTCTACCTGGACTAGTTAACACAGCATTTTATTGACTAAGAGACTGTTTGCATGATCCCGGCTAGCCAGGATTCCGTGTGGCGTGAAATGATTTCAAAGCATTGAAAGGAAGCAAAACTTCAAGCGTAAAATTCAGTACAATTGTTTGTTAAGGGCCACAAGTCATTCCTGTTTTAATTCTCAAATTAGGCCAAATGGGTTGTTTTAATTTTAAATGTTTTGTGTAGTTATTAAATCAGAACATTGTGAAATTTTCGAGAAGATTTATCTGATGATGAGTATTGAATTGTTTCCATTTGCCAAAATCATTTATCGCTTAGCCATGGGCCCCGCTACCCGGGCTCATGTAATAGAAATATGGAAAAGAGCACTGACTTGCTTTTATTAAATTTTCTGAAATTTTCATTCAAAGCCCTTGTATAGTTGAACCGCAAATGATCTAATGTAAACTCTCATTAAACGTTTAACTAATTCTAGAGGCTTTCGGGGTGGAGAAGACTGTAAATTATACCATGAGTTTAAAAGCGAAAAGTAATTATGTTATTTCTATCAACTTATAGTGTAAACAAATGAAAAATAAACTAAAAATAAATAGTTTAACTCAATCAGTAATTATTATTATAATATATCGATGATGGTATTGTAGGGGTAGGCGTCGTATTAGAGAGAGAGAGAGAGAGAGAGAGGGGCGTTTATTAGAGATAGATGTATAAGAAGGTCCAGCAGATGAGGTCATTATTAGAGAAAAATGTCTCATGCTCTAAGGGGTGAGGTTCTCATTATTTTGGACTTCGGCCAGGAAGGGCGAATTTTAATGTTTGGCATGATAAATCCCAAAAGATTGGTTTTAGTTAACATTTTGCTTTTAAAGTTTAACTGTACACCATTTACGTAAGTAGATTGTAGTCAGCTTTAGACATGTAGCGGAGAGAGACAGACGTTTCCAGTATTTCTCGTATTTTGATATTCGCTATACTGTTATAAACTGTATGTGTTTGCGCAACAAATATTTATAATAGAGCTGTGCAATAGATGCAGAATATTTTAAAAGAAATTTTTAACGTGCGCACATTCATGAAAGCATGGTTGATAAGAAATATACTTTATTAATGAAATGGTTATATTTACTGTTATATAATCATTATATTACGAGTATTTATTTTTAACTTTTCGTGTTAATAAATCGGAAGAAGAGACCAACGTGAAACTTCCTGAATCCTCTTTGATGTATTCTTTCTGAAAATAACATCTTGCAGAACACATTTGACATCTTTATCATTCTTTTAAAACTAAATGTTCCTTCATATAAGACAAATTTTCGTCTTGGATCGTACGGTTGTCTGCTGTATTGGCTCACTGAGCCTCAAAGCAAGTGTGAAGGAAAATATATTATTATTGTTCTCATTCTTTTATTACTATTTCACGTAACATGAGCTTTTTACCGTGATACATTAACAGCCAATAGATGCTCGAGCTCGTAGGCGTTTGCTTTTCATTTAACACAATTTTGCTTTTAAATTATCCATTGCTACACCATCTTTGGAGAGATTGACTTGATTTTTGGTAAGATGGATATTTGCCCAACTCGTGGGTAAAAATTCTCAGGCTGAAGTTTTTTCTCAAACCTCAGACTAACGCACACAATCCCCTGTCCCTACCTAAATTTTGCATTAATTTTAGTATTTTAACTTTTAAGCCTCGTTTTATGGAAGTGAGGAGATAGAGAATTCATCATTCATCGAGTTACTTCGCCTTCATTTCTGTGCCTGCTATGCTTTTGGCCCCAGTGAGCAGTTTCCTAACACAAGTTAATGGATCGTTTAAACACAACCGTCCAACATTATCCAATGTGCATCCAACAATGTTGTACGATGTTGGTCCAACATTGTTGGATCGTTTAAACGGGCCTTTAGATTGTGCTATTTATTAAATCGGAAGAAAAGACCAACGTGAAACTTCCTGAATCCTCTTTGATGTATTCTTTCTGAAAATAACATTTACAGTCTCTTAGCCAATCACAATCGAGATAGCGCGATCATTGTATAATAAATAATACTCACATGACAAAATCAATGTAGGATGTTACCCTTTTGCAAAATATCCGATTGACATATTTTAAAATATAAAGATGCAACATTCGCGATAAATCTTAACTCCTGACGACAACGATGATGTGATGAAAAGTGAAAATATTTTCTTTTAATAAAGATAAACACTCACTGTGACACTGTCTGTTTCATATAACATTACATTGATCTTCATCGAATTAATGTTTTTTCGGATATGACCATTATTCTTTTTACAATTATTTATACATATTTGCTTTGTGATCTAAACCATGCAACCTTAGTCCTAAACACGGATCAAAGCAACGTGACCTACACGCATGACCCGTACTCTAAAATGATTAATTAAAGGATCGTATTTGCAAATTGTTTTTATCAATAACATTGATCATATTTCTATATAAATATATGGTGAAATTCACACCAGGCTCCACTCTCTGGGATCAACAAAAATGGCAAGATTCATATCAATACATTCTAATGTGACAAAAGACACAATCATAGTCCACAAATTCATTTTTATCATAAAATACCGACATTGTTTTATCAACTCTTAAGTTTTAGGCACCGGTAGTATTCATAACTGTAACTAACACTTCAAGGAGTATTGTTCTTCTTTGCCTCAAATCAAGAACGGCAGAAGATTGATCACATCTTTTATTTCTTAATTGAAATCTATTGTAATTATATATTATGCATTATAAATGTATGATTTTGGCCCCCCAAATGATTCCTCTTCTCGCGCCTTTACCTAAAATGGAGCAAAGGTATATTCAAGTATCATTATAGCAAGTCAGTGATGTCACCGATGATTATTAAAAAGAGTTAGCGAGTCATTGGACGATGGTAAAATATCTTGACTCGATGATAAATCAATGTCCCTCAAGACGGTTTTCATTTTGTTTCTTCCCTGCGCAGACTATTTTTGGATGTTTGTACATTCCTGTCACACAATCGAAATATAAACATGTTTATTACTTTTGTTGCTCATAACAAATATGCCTAGTGTACGCTGACAATTTATATCATTGTAACTCTTGTCCGCCTTCAGTTCAAAAAAGTACCATACACATCATGTGCTAATCACACTACTGTTAAGTTTTCAGATCACTTTATCAAATATTTTGTTTTGTAAATACTTATTAGTTTTGTATAACGATAATACGCATCTTTCAATTATAGTATACTGATACCCTTTCATGCATGATTTCGTATTACTTGGAATTCTCGGAAAACCAGTTACTTGTAGCTGAGAATCTTGCTTTGAAAATTATTTTGTCATTTTTTCATGGAAAAAATTCTTTGAAACAAACTTCCTGCGTTGCATATTACATAGAATCACTATTCAAGGAAAAGGTTGGTGACCTTCATATCCGGAAAAAGTTAGTATGATATGACCAAACTGATGGTATAAAATAAACACCATACCCTTTTTATTTTCATTTGTTTTTTCTCTCGCTTGAGATAATATCAACGAAGCAGAAGTGGAGATTGTGCGATAAACAAAGTAAGCGTTTTTCAATAACGTATTTTGGCATATCAATATAATTTCTGTCTTCAATCTCAGGAGTGTGTGTATATTTATAACATGTAACATGGTAACAGAATCTGTTTAATTGATTGCTTCTTGTTTGTCAAATTATATTTAGAATGGTATTGAAAAGTCTTCTTCTCCTAGTTTTGGCAGCGTATTGTCAGGCTGCAAGTTCACGAGGTATATCACTTTGTTCTTAAGAAATTGATCTGCAATGTTTAACTATTCGATATACTCAATGCAATGTAATACCTGTTTTAAGCAAATATTTTTTGCTGCTTTCCTTACAGCAAATTGAATGATACCATATCCCCAAAATGCAATTTGACATTATCCATGTTAACTTACGCAAAAGAGTTTAAATGGATAAAATTATTGTTAAACTTATTACTAATCTAGTTTATGGACAGCTACAGGTTTTTCCACATCCTTTCTTTCTATTTCGTATGTACAGTTGAAAATAGTCTTTGTCTCAAGCAAATATTTGGGCGGCCTTCTTTGCAACAAATTGAGTAATAAAATATTTCAATAATGCGATTTGACACGATCCAATTAAATACACTTATAAAAAATAGATCTTTGCCAATCAAGTTCACGGTCAACAGCAGGGTTTTGCTGACATCCTTTCTTTCCATTTCGTATAGTTGAAAAAAACGTTTGTTTCAAGATTTATTCTGCTCGATATGGCTACGTAGCGCATTATGGTATTTATGCTGATCTTGATTTGCTGGAGTTTTCCTTTTACAAACCCGCTGTTGTATTCAAATTTCTTCCAAATGGTATGCTTCAAGAGATGTCGACCAAGAAATGTGTACATAGGTTAAGCAACGGAAATAGGCAGTTGGTACTTACATATGATTGTTCTAAGGCGAGCATGTTTCCAGTTGATATCTGGAAATACAATTCTGTCAAGAAGTGGCTAATAGATGTCACATGCCCTGGTTTGGTATGCTGGAGCCCATGGGCTAATCATATACCACCTTATGACATCAAGATATTGGCAGGTCTTTCTCCATGCGATGTATGGAATCAAGTGAATTTGGTCTTAGGTATGGAAAGTCTAACAAACTTTTCGTATGAAATGCATAAAAACCATCAATTGACATTTGCATTTGTATCTATTTTGGAAAATTATATTATGCGATGCATTTTGAAATGCATAACTTAAAACTCTTTACTTTAGAAAATTCAAAGTTGAAAATAATATATGCAATTATTGGTTGTTTTCATAATATTTTGAACATTTTTAATATTCAAAAGACGCCATATATCATAGGTTGAAAGTAATTATGTAATGATTCTATGTAATCATTGTGTTTCTCATTATTTAATTCTTATCTATAATTTCAGTTTCCTGCACTGCCGGCTCGCCAGACGAACTCAAAAACCAGAAGTATTACATGAAGAAATATAAAAGCATGAACGCTAAATGAAATAGTAAGCAGACAAGATATATGTAAAACAATTCTAGGATTTTAATAAAAAGTGGATTTTTCTATCTAATTCAATGTATTAAATTACAAGTATGAAGGGATCTATATATAAAAGCTTTTTACATAATATTAAATTGCATGGTGGGATGAAAACGTGATACCTTACTTGTATTGAAATTCGAGTAGTACTCATTTTCGCTCAGCTTTAAATTCGCGCGATTTAATTTCGCGCACTTTGTTGACAATTATTCGCGCAGCTTTAAATTCGCGCAAGTAGTTTTATATGCTCGTTCTTTTTGGTTTGTTCAAAAGAACTATTATTAATTAACGCATTTATATTGAGCTTTCTTTATTAAGAAATACCTCAATATTCATCAAAAAAGCGATTGGGTGGCCTCAAAAATGGCTTCAAAATAAAGCGTGAGTTCACTATCCCAACAAGAACTAAAAAATGTAATAAATGATATTGCCTAACAATATACTTTATAAGCCAAACAAAAGTTTAGCTACAGTTCAAATGGATCCTCTTTTCGTTGTGGTTCCTCCAATGCGGCGCTCACACCTGATCGTTGCCAACCTTTGACGACAATATCCTTGTTCGATTGCATGTAATCATAGAACTGCACTATCCATTTTGCGTGAAGTGGTTTGAGCACGCTAATTCTCAAATCAACAGAAACTTTATCAGGTTGAATACCTTTCTCTATTTGGGCTTGGACTTGCTCTGAGTACAATGTTTGCGCCTGGTTTCGAAGGAAAGCTTTGCAAGAGCGATTGACCGTTAAATCTAAGGGCTGCAGGTATGATGTCATATTATTGGGAACAGGTATCATCTTCCCATTATTGTCGGAAATGATCTTCTTTACGGCATCCGTCCAATGTGCTTTAAAAACATCGGCGATCAAAACCCATTGTTTTGTTGCGCGAAAACCAAGCTCTTCTCTAATTTGCTTAACATAGGGGATAAGAATGCAATTGACTAATTCAATTGCTTTCGTTTCATTTCACCAATGATTTTCCGTGTGGGTAACGTTGAATTCTTTTGGAAATCTGAATTTAGGGTGACACCGGTCTGTTTTCCCCTGGTAGATTAGTTGAATTGGCAGAAACTTTCCCGACGCGGTGACTGAGAATGTTCCAGTAATTTGGCGATAATCGGCGCTATCACTGATCGGCACAAACTTCTCGTTAGTTTTGTCCATTGTATACTTGCTGATGAGGACAAACGGGAGAGGGGTCTGGTCAATGTTTATAATGAGATCGTCGGGAACGTCATAAGCGGTAACCACTTCATTAATAGAACGATGAAACGTGAAGTGAATTTCTTTTAAGAAGCCAGGTGATACGGGTTGTTTTGCAGTTGTTGCTCTACGTTTACTGAAACCCAATCTTCTGAAAATTGACTGGCACCATGTATAGTGGAATTCTAGGATTCCTCCGTTTTCTTTCAACAAAGACCGATCATTAGCCAGTACTATCCCCTTCGCTATGGAAATAGCAATGTTGTAATTGACAACACAACCGGCCGTTCTCATGCTCTTGATCATGGCGATAACTTTCTCATCGATGTTCTCGGGTAACAAAATTTTTGCTCCACGATGTTTTCTTGGCAATTGTTCGAGTTCAGTGCGCTCTTTTCGTTCCTTATTGTACGATTTGACAAGTCCACGAACAGTTGACTCTGGTACGGAATACTTTCTTGCCGCCGGTCTTATTCCATGCACAATTTCCCATTTTGCAATTTCTGCTCGTTGAAAAGCATCATATGCTCCATATTTGCCCCTCCTTTTCTTTGGTTCTGGAGCGTCAAGAAATAATTGCTGTTTTACTGCATTTTCTTCGGCAGCATTTAATTTGCTGTCAGACGACGCGACCGAAATATCGTCTTGGGAAACCTTTTTGAAATATTTTAACAGAGCCATGTGCGTTGATTTCCCGCACAATGTTTTCTGTTGGCAATACTTGAATATGTGTTGCGGAAACGTTTGACGTATTCGGCAATTAGTTAATAAGGAAGTAAAATCAGTCAGTAAAATAATAATAGAACATCATATCTAACACCT
The DNA here is from genome assembly GCF_021976095.1 of Xenia sp. Carnegie-2017. Taxonomy (NCBI): domain Eukaryota; kingdom Metazoa; phylum Cnidaria; class Anthozoa; order Malacalcyonacea; family Xeniidae; genus Xenia; species Xenia sp. Carnegie-2017. The sequence goes on from NW_025813402.1 coordinate 7,417,715, forward strand.
AAAGAAACGTGACTCATCATTGACTATTGTGTTGGAGAAATGGAAAGCATTTGCATCGTGTGCAATGATTTGACAAAATACACTTGTCTAAAATGCAAATCATTTGTTTGTAACCGAGGAATCAAGTGTTCAATCCCTTCATCTGAAAACTATCCTGGATGGAAAAGTGGTTCGAGTGTTGCTTTATGTGAAGCGTGCGACGAGAAAGAAAATTACGCATCTGATTGCTTGCTTCAGGAAACCCACGATTCAGGAACGGATGATTCTAATTCAGTGAAACTGAGCCCCAAGGGACATCGTTTTCTCTGGCTTGCGCATCACGAGGTTTTCATGAATACAGAAAAATCTGGGCTCCAAGAATCAACCAGCAGTTAATAATAAAACCAGAATCAGGAAACCTATTCGACCCATATGCTATTTGTCTGTTTACCAAAATCAGAGGCAAGATTGAACCATTGTCACTGGTCGGACATTTGCCTCGAGAGATTTCCCGATTTTGCAAGTTCTTTTGAATATGGGGCAATATAGAAGCATGTTTGTGTGACATCAAATTTCGTTGATCCCCATTACCACAAGGAGGCTTGGAGATTCCTATTACCCTAACAGTCATGCAGAACAATGCAAGTTTTAGGATATACAGCAAAATGCAGGTATTCGTGACGGAATACTACGTAGAACCTGAGAATATCCCGACTGAAATTGTACAGGATGAAAATGAAGACATTTTTGATTTTTAATGTTACCAGGACAACTAAAAACATATGTCAATATGTATATGCGTTAATAAAACAGCTGATTTGCATAACCAACAATGAATGTCTCATATTACACTACAAAGCTTTTCGCGCGGATTATATTTCGCGCAATACTAAAATTCGCGCACTCAGCGCTGCGCGAATTCTAGTACTGCGCGAATTTTAATACAAGTAAGGTATAAACATTGTAAAACGAGATTTTTGGAGCAAGTGAAAAGTGAGTGATGCATTTTATGATATCTTAGTTAGCCTAACTTGGTTGCAACATTATCTGATGAGATAGAAGACAACCCGCTTCTATTTTTGAAAATGGCAATGATGATTTACTTTATTAATTTACCAATTGTTAGATTGTCATTGTTAGATGTTATGTTTACAGCTAAGATGCATGTATAAAACGTTATCAGTATATATAAAGTATAAGTTGGCACTACCCCTCTTCTTAATGAGAAGATCATAGACCAGCTCCTTTTCCTCATGCAAGCTTCCCACACTCATATGCGCGAATAATTTTAGTATGCATAAATAATTAGTTGGGTTCTACCTGGACTAGTTAACACAGCATTTTATTGACTAAGAGACTGTTTGCATGATCCCGGCTAGCCAGGATTCCGTGTGGCGTGAAATGATTTCAAAGCATTGAAAGGAAGCAAAACTTCAAGCGTAAAAATTCAGTACAATTGTTTGTTAAGGGCCACAAGTCATTCCTGTTTTAATTCTCAAATTAGGCCAAATGGGTTGTTTTAATTTTAAATGTTTTGTGTAGTTATTAAATCAGAACATTGTGAAATTTTTCGAGAAGATTTATCTGATGATGAGTATTGAATTGTTTCCATTTGCCAAAATCATTTATCGCTTAGCCATGGGCCCCGGCTACCCGGGCTCATGTAATAGAAGTATGGAAAAAGAGCACTGACTTGCTTTTTATTAAATTTTCTGAAATTTTCATTCAAAGCCCTTGTATAGTTGAACCGCAAATGATCTAATGTAAACTCTCATTAAACGTTTAACTAATTCTAGAGGCTTTCGAGGTGGAAAAGACTGTAAATTATACCATAAGTTTAAAAGCGAAAAGTAATTATATTATTTCTATCAACTTATAGTGTGAACAAATGAAAAATAAACTAAAACTAAATAGTTGAACTCAATCAGTAACTATTATTATAATATATCGATGTTGGTATTGTAGGGGTAGGCGTCGTATTAGAGAGAGAGAGGGGCGTTTATTAGAGATAGATGTATAAGAAGGTCCAGCAGATGAGGTCATTATTAGAGAAAAATGTCTCATGCTCTAAGGGGTGAGGTTCTCATTATTTTGGACTTCGGCCAGGAAGGGCGAATTTTAATGTTTGGCATGATAAATCCCAAAAGATTGGTTTTAGTTAACATTTTGCTTTTAAAGTTTAACTGTACACCATTTACGTAAGTAGATTGTAGTCAGCTTTAGACATGTAGCGGAGAGAGACAGACGTTTCCAGTATTTCTCGTATTTTGATATTCGCTATACTGTTATAAACTGTATGTGTTTGCGCAACAAATATTTATAATAGAGCTGTGCAATAGATGCAGAATATTTTAAAAGAAATTTTTAACGTGCGCACATTCATGAAAGCATGGTTGATAAGAAATATACTTTATTAATGAAATGGTTATATTTACTGTTATATAATCATTATATTACGAGTATTTATTTTTAACTTTTCGTGTTAATAAATCGGAAGAAGAGACCAACGTGAAACTTCCTGAATCCTCTTTGATGTATTCTTTCTGAAAATAACATCTTGCAGAACACATTTGACATCTTTATCATTCTTTTAAAACTAAATGTTCCTTCATATAAGACAAATTTTCGTCTTGGATCGTACGGTTGTCTGCTGTATTGGCTCACTGAGCCTCAAAGCAAGTGTGAAGGAAAATATATTATTATTGTTCTCATTCTTTTATTACTATTTCACGTAACATGAGCTTTTACCGTGATACATTAACAGCCAATAGATGCTCGAGCTCGTAGGCGTTTGCTTTTCATTTAACACAATTTTGCTTTTAAATTATCCATTGCTACACCATCTTTGGAGAGATTGACTTGATTTTTGGTAAGATGGATATTTGCCCAACTCGTGGGTAAAAATTCTCAGGCTGAAGTTTTTTCTCAAACCTCAGACTAACGCACACAATCCCCTGTCCCTACCTAAATTTTGCATTAATTTTAGTATTTTAACTTTTAAGCCTCGTTTTATGGAAGTGAGGAGATAGAGAATTCATCATTCATCGAGTTACTTCGCCTTCATTTCTGTGCCTGCTATGCTTTTGGCCCCAGTGAGCAGTTTCCTAACACAAGTTAATGGATCGTTTAAACACAACCGTCCAACATTATCCAATGTGCATCCAATAATGTTATACGATGTTGGTCCAACATTGTTGGATCGTTTAAACGGGCCTTTAGATTGTGCTATTTATTAAATCGGAAGAAAAGACCAACGTGAAACTTCCTGAATCCTCTTTGATGTATTCTTTCTGAAAATAACATTTACAGTCTCTTAGCCAATCACAATCGAGATAGCGCGATCATTGTATAATAAATAATACTCACATGACAAAATCAATGTAGGATGTTACCCTTTTGCAAAATATCCGATTGACATATTTTAAAATATAAAGATGCAACATTCGCGATAAATCTTAACTCCTGACGACAACGATGATGTGATGAAAAGTGAAAATATTTTCTTTTAATGAAGATAAACACTCACTGTGACACTGTCTGTTTCATATAACATTACATTGATCTTCATCGAATTAATGTTTTTCGGATATGACCATTATTCTTTTTACAATTATTTATACATATTTGCTTTGTGATCTAAACCATGCAACCTTAGTCCTAAACACGGATCAAAGCAACGTGACCTACACGCATGACCCGTACTCTAAAATGATTAATTAAAGGATCGTATTTGCAAATTGTTTTTATCAATAACATTGATCATATTTCTATATAAATATATGGTGAAATTCACACCAGGCTCCACTCTCTGGGATCAACAAAAATGGCAAGATTCATATTACTACATTCTAATGTGACAAAAGACACAATCATTGTCTACAAATTCATTTTTATCATAAAATACCGACATTGTTTCATCAACTCTTAAGTTTTAGGTACCAGTAGTATTCATAACTGTAACTAACACTTCAAGGAGTATTGTTCTTCTTTGCCTCAAATCAAGAACGGCAGAAGATTGATCACATCTTTTATTTCTTAATTGAAATCTATTGTAATTATATATTATGCATTATAAATGTATGATTTTGGCCCCCCAAATGATTCCTCTTCTCGCGCCTTTACCTAAAATGGAGCAAAGGTATGTTCAAGTATCATTATAGCAAGTCAGTGATGTCACCGATGATTATTAAAAAGAGTTAGCGAGTCATTGGACGATGGTAAAATATCTTGACTCGATGATAAATCAATGTCCCTCAAGACGGTTTTCATTTTGTTTCTTTCCTACGCAGACTATTTTTGGATGTTTGTACATTCCTGTCACACAATCGAAATATAAACATGTTTATTACTTTTGTTGCTCATAACAAATATGCCTAACGTACGCTGACAATTTATATCATTGTAACTCTTGTCCGCCTTCAGTTCAAAAAAGTACCATACACATCATGTGCTAATCACACTACTGTTAATTTTTCAGATCACTTTATCAAATATTTTGTTTTGTAAATACTTATTAGTTTTGTATAACGATAATACGCATCTTTCATTTATAGTATACTGATACCCTTTCATGCATGATTTCGTATTACTTGGAATACTCGGAAAACCAGTTACTTGTAGCTGAGAATCTTGCTTTGAAAATTATTTTGTCATTTTTTCATGGAAAAAATTCTTTGAAACAAATTTCCTGCGTTGCATATTACATAGAATCACTATTCAAGGAAAAGGTTGGTGACCTTCATGTCCGGAAAAAGTTAGTATGATATGACCAAAATGATGGTATAAAATAAACACCATACCCTTTTTATTTTCATTTGTTTTTTCTCTCGCTTGAGATAATATCAACGAAGCAGAAGTGGAGATTGTGCGATAAACAAAGTAAGCGTTTTTCAATAACGTATTTTGGCATATCAATATAATTTCTGTCTTCAATCTCAGGAGTGTGTGTATATTGTATAATACGTAACATGGTAACAGAATCTGTTTAATTGATTGCTTCTTGTCAAATTGAATCAGAATCTGTTTGGAGATTGTGCGATAAAGTCGTTCAATAACGTATTTTGGCATCAATATAATTTCTGTCTTCAATCTCATGTGTATATTGTATAAGTAACATGGTAACAGAATCTGTTTAATTGATTGCTTCTTGTTTGTCAAATTCTTCTCTAGTTTTGGCAGCGTATTGTCAGGCTGCAAGTTTACGAGGTATATCACTTTGTTCTTAAGAAATTGATCTGCAATGTTTAACTATTCGATATACTCAATGCAATGTAATACCTGTTTTAAGCAAATATTTTTTGCTGCTTTCCTTACAGCAAATTGAATGATACCATATCCCCAAAATGCAATTTGACATTATCCATGTTAACTTACGCAAAAGAGTTTAAATGGATAAAATTATTGTTAAACTTATTACTAATCTAGTTTATGGACAGCTACAGGTTTTTCCACATCCTTTCTTTCTATTTCGTATGTACAGTTGAAAATAGTCTTTGTCTCAAGCTAATATTTGGGCGGCCTTCTTTGCAACAAATTGAGTAATAAAATATTTCAATAATGCGATTTGACATGATCCAATTAAATACACTTATAAAAAATAGATCTTTGCCAATCAAGTTCACGGTCAACAACAGGGTTTTGCTGACATCCTTTCTTTCCATTTCTTATAGTTGAAAAAAACGTTTGTTTCAAGATTTATTCTGCTCGATATGGCTACGTAGCGCATTATGGTATTTATGACGATCTTGATTTGCTGGAGTTTTCCTTTTACAAACCCGCTGTTGTATTCAAATTTCTTCCAAATGGTATGCTTCAAGAGATGTCGACCAAGAAATGTGTACATAGGTTAAGCAACGGAAATAGGCAGTTGGTACTTACATATGATTGTTCTAAGGCGAGCATGTTTCCAGTTGATATCTGGAAATACAATTCTGTCAAGAAGTGGCTAATAGATGTCACATGCCCTGGTTTGGTATGCTGGAGCCCATGGGCTAATCATATACCACCTTATGACATCAAGATATTGGCAGGTCTTTCTCCATGCGATGTATGGAATCAAGTGAATTTGGTCTTAGGTATGGAAAGTCTAACAAACTTTTCGTATGAAATGCATAAAAACCATCAATTGACATTTGCATTTGTATCTATTTTGGAAAATTATATTATGCGATGCATTTTGAAATGCATAACTTAAAACTCTTTACTTTAGAAAATTCAAAGTTGAAAATAATATATGCAATTATTGGTTGTTTTCATAATATTTTGAACATTTTTAATATTCAAAAGACGCCATATATCATAGGTTGAAAGTAATTATGTAATGATTCTATGTAATCATTGTGTTTCTCATTATTTAATTCTTATCTATAATTTCAGTTTCCTGCACTGCCGGCTCGCCAGACGAACTCAAAAACCAGAAGTATTACATGAAGAAATATAAAAGCATGAACGCTAAATGAAATAGTAAGCAGACAAGATATATGTAAAACAATTCTAGGATTTTAATAAAAGTGGATTTTCTATCTAATTCAATGTATTAAATTACAAGTATGAAGGGATCTATATATAAAAGCTTTTTACATAATATTAAATTGCATGGTGGGATGAAAACGTGATACCTTACTTGTATTGAAATTCGAGTAGTACTCATTTTCGCTCAGCTTTAAATTCGCGCGATTTAATTTCGCGCACTTTGTTGACAATTATTCGCGCAGCTTTAAATTCGCGCAAGTAGTTTTATGTGCTCGTTCTTTTTGGTTTGTTCAAAAGAACTATTATTAATTGACGCATTTATATTGAGCTTTCTTTATTAAGAAATACCTCAATATTCATCAAAAAAGCGATTGGGTGGCCTCAAAAATGGCTTCAAAATAAAGCGTGAGTTCACTATCCCAACAAGAACTAAAAAATGTAATAAATGATATTGCCTAACAATATACTTTATAAGCCAAACAAAAGTTTAGCTGCAGTTCAAATGGATCCTCTTTTCGTTGTGGTTCCTCCAATGCGGCGCTCACACCTGATCGTTGCCAACCTTTGACGACAATGTCCTTTTTCGATTGCATGTAATCATAGAACTGCACTATCCATTTTGCGTGAAGTGGTTTGAGCACGCTAATTCTCAAATCAACAGAAACTTTATCAGGTTGAATACCTTTCTCTATTTGGGCTTGGACTTGCTCTGAGTACAATGTTTGCGCCTGGTTTCGAAGGAAAGCTTTGCAAGAGCGATTGACCGTTAAATCTAAGGGCTGCAGGTATGATGTCATATTATTGGGAACAGGTATCATCTTCCCATTATTGTCGGAAATGATCTTCTTTACGGCATCCGTCCAATGTGCTTTAAAAACATTGGCGATCAAAACCCATTGTTTTGTTGCGCGAAAACCAAGCTCTTCTCTAATTTGCTTAACATAGGGGATAAGAATACAATTGACTAATTCAATTGCTTTCGTTTCATTTTACCAATGATTTTCCGTGTGGGTAACGTTGAATTCTTTTGGAAATCTGAATTTAGGGTGACACCGGTCTGTTTTCCTCTGGTAGATTAGTTGAATTGGCAGAAACTTTCCCGACGCGGTGACTGAGAATGTTCCAGTAATTTGGTGATAATCGGCGCTATCACTGATCGGCACAAACTTCTCGTTAGTTTTGTCCATTGTATACTTGCTGATGAGGACAAACGGGAGAGGGGTCTGGTCAATGTTTATAATGAGATCGTCGGGAACGTCATAAGCGGTAACCACTTCATTAATAGAACGATGAAACGTGAAGCGAATTTCTTTTAAGAAGCCAGGTGATACGGGTTGTTTTGCAGTTGTTGCTCTACGTTTACTGAAACCCAATCTTCTGAAAATTGACTGGCACCATGTATAGTGGAATTCTAGGATTCCTCCGTTTTCTTTCAACAAAGACCGATCATTAGCCAGTACTATCCCCTTCGCTATGGAAATAGCAATGTTGTAATTGACAACACAACCGGCCGTTCTCATGCTCTTGATCATGGCGATAACTTTCTCATCGATGTTCTCGGGTAACAAAATTTTTGCTCCACGATGTTTTCTTGGCAATTGTTCGAGTTCAGTGCGCTCTTTTCGTTCCTTATTGTACGATTTGACAAGTCCACGAACAGTTGACTCTGGTACGGAATACTTTCTTGCCGCCGGTCTTATTCCATGCACAATTTCCCATTTTGCAATTTCTGCTCGTTGAAAAGCATCATATGCTCCATATTTGCCCCCTCCTTTTTGGTTCTGGAGCGTCAAGAAATAATTGCTGTTTTACTGCATTTTCTTCGGCAGCATTTAATTTGCTGTCAGACGACGCGACCGAAATATCGTCTTGGGAAACCTTTTTGAAATATTTTAACAGAGCCATGTGCGTTGATTTCCCGCACAATGTTTTCTGTTGGCAATACTTGAATATGTGTTGCGGAAACGTTTGACGTATTCGGCAATTAGTTAATAAGGAAGTAAAATCAGTCAGTAAAATAATAATAGAACATCATATCTAACACCTAAAGAAACGTGACTCATCATTGACTATTGTGTTGGAGAAATGGAAAGCATTTGCATCGTGTGCAATGATTTGACAAAATACACTTGTCTAGAATGCAAATCATTTGTTTGTAACCGAGGAATCAAGTGTTCAATCCCTGCATCTGAAAACTATCCTGGATGGAAAAGTGGTTCGAGTGTTGCTTTATGTGAAGCGTGCGACGAGAAAGAAAATTACGCATCTGATTGCTTGCTTCAGGAAACCCACGATTCAGGAACGGATGATTCTAATTCAGTGAAACTGAGCCCCAAGGGGACATCGTTTTCTCTGGCTTGCGCATCACGAGGTTTTCATGAATACAGAAAAATCTGGGCTCCAAGAATCAACCAGCAGTTAATAATAAAACCAGAATCAGGAAACCTATTCGACCCATATGCTATTTGTCTGTTTACCAAAATCAGAGGCAAGATTGAACCATTGTCACTGGTCGGACATTTGCTTCGAGAGATTTCCCGATTTTGCAAGTTCTTTTTTGAATATGGGGGCAATATAGAAGCATGTTTGTGTGACATCAAATTTCGTTGATCCCCATTACCACAAGGAGGCTTGGAGATTCCTATTACCCTAACAGTCATGCAGAACAATGCAAGTTTTAGGATATACAGCAAAATGCCGGTATTCGTGACGGAATACTACGTAGAACCTGAGAATATCCCGACTGAAATTGTACAGGATGAAAATGAAGACATTTTTGATTTTTAATGTTACCAGGACAACTAAAAACATATGTCAATATGTATATGCGTTAATAAAACAGCTGATTTGCATAACCAACAATGAATGTCTCATATTACACTACAAAGCTTTTCGCGCGGATTATATTTCGCGCAATACTAAAATTCGCGCACTCAGCGCTGCGCGAATTCTAGTACTGCGCGAATTTTAATACAAGTAAGATATAAACATTGTAAAACGAGATTTTTGGAGCAAGTGAAAAGTGAGTGATGCATTTTATGATATCTTAGTTAGCCTAACTTGGTTGCAACATTATCTGATGAGATAGAAGACAACCCGCTTCTATTTTTGAAAATGGTAATGATGATTTACTTTATTAATTTACCAATTGTTAGATTGTCATTGTTAGATGTTATGTTTACAGCTAAGATGCATGTATAAAACGTTATCAGTATATATAAAGTATAAGTTGGCACTACCCCTCTTCTTAATGAGAAGATCATAGACCAGCTCCTTTTCCTCATGCAAGCTTCCCACACTCATATGCGCGAATAATTTTAGTATGCATAAATAATTAGTTGGGTTCTACCTGGACTAGTTAACACAGCATTTTATTGACTAAGAGACTGTTTGCATGATCCCGGCTAGCCAGGATTCCGTGTGGCGTGAAATGATTTCAAAGCATTGAAAGGAAGCAAAACTTCAAGCGTAAAAATTCAGTACAATTGTTTGTTAAGGGCCACAAGTCATTCCTGTTTTAATTCTCAAATTAGGCCAAATGGGTTGTTTTAATTTTAAATGTTTTGTGTAGTTATTAAATCAGAACATTGTGAAATTTTCGAGAAGATTTATCTGATGATGAGTATTGAATTGTTTCCATTTGCCAAAATCATTTATCGCTTAGCCATGGGCCCCGGCTACCCGGGCTCATGTAATAGAAGTATGGAAAAAGAGCACTGACTTGCTTTTTATTAAATTTTCTGAAATTTTCATTTAAAGCCCTTGTATAGTTGAACCGCAAATGATCTAATGTAAACTCTCATTAAACGTTTAACTAATTCTAGAGGCTTTCGAGGTGGAAAAGACTGTAAATTATACCATAAGTTTAAAAGCGAAAAGTAATTATATTATTTCTATCAACTTATAGTGTAAACAAATGAAAAATAAACTAAAACTAAATAGTTGAACTCAATCAGTAACTATTATTATAATATATCGATGTTGGTATTGTAGGGGTAGGCGTCGTATTAGAGAGAGAGAGGGGCGTTTATTAGAGATAGATGTATAAGAAGGTCCAGCAGATGAGGTCATTATTAGAGAAAAATGTCTCATGCTCCAAGGGTTGAGGTTCTCATTATTTTGGACTTCGGCCAGGAAGGGTGAATTTTAATATTTGGCATGATAAATCCCAAAAGATTGGTTTTAGTTAACAGTTTGCTTTTAAAGTTTAACTGTACACCATCTACGTAAGTAGATTGTAGTCAGCTTTAGACATGTAGCGAAGAGAGACAGACGTTTCCAGTATTTCTCGTATTTTGATATTCGCTATACTGTTATAAACTGTATGTGTTTGCGCAACAAATATTTGTAATAGAGCTGTGCAATAGATGCAGAATATTTTAAAAGAAATTTTTAACGTGCGCACATTCATGAAATCATGGTTGTTAAGAAATATATTTTATTAATGAAATGCTTATATTTACTGTTATATAATCATTGTATTACGAGTATTTATTTTCAACTTTTCGTGTCGTATAAGCGACTTAGATTGTGCTATTTATTAAATCGGAAGAAAAGACCAACGTGAAACTTCCTGAATCCTCTTTGATGTATTCTTTCTGAAAATAACATCTTGCAGAACACATTTGACATCTTTATCATTCTTTTAAAACTAGATGTTCCTTCATATAAGACAAATTTTCGTCTTGGATCGTACGGTTGTCTGTTGTATTGGCTCACTGAGCCTCAAAGCACATGCGAAGGAAAATATATTATTATTGTTCTCATTTTTTATTACTATTTCACGTAACATGAGCTTTTTACCGTGATACATTAACAGCCAATAGATGCTCGAGTTCGTAGGCGTTTGCTTTTCATATAACACAACTTTGCTTTTAAAGTATTCATTGCTACACCATCTTTCGAGGGATTGACTTGATTTTTGGTAAGATGGATATTTGCCCAACTCGTGGGTAAAAATTCTCAGGCTGAAGTTTTTTCTCAAACCTCAGACTAACGCACACAATCCCCTGTCCCTACCTAAATTTTGCATTAATTTTAATATTTTAACTTTTAAGCCTCGTTTTATGGAAGTGAGGAGATAGAGAATTCATCATTCATCGAGTTACTTCGCCTTCATTTCTGTGCCTGCTATGCTTTTGGCCCCAGTGAGCAGTTTCCTAACACAAGTTAATAATTTAATATTTATAAAGTTCAACCATTCAAATACAATAGCAACAGAATGAAAAAGAACTTCATCTAAAGAGAGAGTGAAGCTATTGCCAAATTAAATTTTCCCATGCAAAAACGGCAAATTCCTCCGAGAGGTGGGATATTGTTTCTCTAAAGCTAGAATATTTTAAATATTTCGGTATGTTAAGTTCGTCAATGGGTAAATGTTAGCCTTAGAAATTAGGATCACGTGCTAAATAATTTCTAACATTGTTTACCTTCGCGTTACATGATCCGTAAAATATAATAACATTGCTGAAATACATGTATTGAAATGACAGACTATTGCCAAGATGCGATAACAAGTTCATTTTCTTTACCAACTGTGCAAGTCGAGAAAGAAATTTTAAAATTGATAAATTGACAATGTGGTGGAATAGAGGTAACAGTGTTAAAAAAAGAGAAAAGTCAACACCAGCAGACGAATTTCGCACAAATACAAGTAGAGAAAGAAACGATTCTCCTAATCGTGGACAGACACCACCAAGATCACTTCCGATTGGTTTGCCGGTAATATTCCTTATAGGTTAATATTTAACCTTCTAAATAGTCTAACAAATTTTTAATTTGCTTATGATTTCCTTTGTGGTAGATTGTACAGCAATCTCGTCAGCCATCGCGTTATTCATGTGTTTATGATGATGGTGGAACAGAATTAAAAAAATTTCATAAACGCAGAAGTTTGGATAATATTGATTTTCATTCGGATAATGAGACTCTTGATGTGCGAAATCACAGAGAGACTTTAGAGGCCGTCAAAGATATTGAACCTCACAATGATAAACAAGACAAGCGACGTTACTCAGTGGACACCGCAAAATCATTACGCCAATCCTCATCAAAAACTTCACTACGGTCCTTAGCTTCACCTGATAGCTCTAAAAGCTATTCGTTGAACAGTCTTTCTTCATCCTACGGTGCCGACATTACTGACTACCAAATGGTCGACCAGGAAGGCATTATAAATCTCACTGTTCACGTTCGACAATTTTCTGATGCTATAAACAATCTCAGGAGCGCATTTTCAAGCAATGGCTCGGACACCGACTCAGATGGTAGGGTTATTTTAAATATTTATTGAATATGGTCACCGCTTGTGTCGTTTTTGATGCGGTTTTCGTAATTGTTTTTATCGAAATACAGTTGCCTGAATAGTCGGTTTTGTCTTTGAAGAATTTTAATTGCTCGATGGCTTTTGAAACATAAGTGCAAATTACTTCTCATATTGAAGAATTTAGCCACATGTTTGATAAAGAAAGGTCACTTTTTCTGCTTTTACTTATGAGAATGAGCATCAATAAATCAATTGTATAATACATAGAACAAGCGTATTTTAAAACACTAAAGAATGTTCACAGCACGCATCCTAAAGTTTCCCGTGACCAGGCGACTGGAATGTTTATTTTACCAATATCGTTTCGTTTAAAAGAACAAGGTTAATATTCAGCACAAATTATTGTTTACTGATTGCCAATGGTTGCAACATTTCTTGCGCTTTTTTCACTCATTAACAAATAATTTGAAAGAGCAAGAGTTAAAGGATCTTAAAAGTGCCTTTGTTTTTTTTTATTGTTTATTATATGGACGTGAAAAAAGTCCCTCCTAACGTAATTTAAATATATAAAGTGAAGTGGTTACGTAGTTTAGTGTAGGAGTTAAGTCGTTTGCAATTTCACTTGTAAATGATGCTAATCAACTGCCTTAATTGATTCGTAAATAACGAAAGGACTTCAGTTATAAATTTAAAATAAAGATGCAAATTATGTTAATGGAGAAGAAATATTTATCATAATTTATTATTTCTTAGCAATACATATGTTCTTACCTAAAATATGGAAACATTTATCATTTTCATAGTTTACATTAAATCAAAACTTCTTTGACGTTTATGATAAAGGAAACTTTTGCCAAGTGAACCATAATCAAATGTAATCATGGTATAATCATTTTCACTTTTAAATTTTTTTGTCAGTGACTGATTGTGGTCAATACATATTCTTTTTATTTGATCAACACTTACTAATTTTGATCATGCTTTATGTATTTGTACAATTGAGCCGGCTCATATTTTAATTTAACCCTTTTGGCATTCTTTTTAAGAATATTTTTGCATGCATGCACAATAAACATAGTTAAAATAGTTCAAACAAACTAGAAGATAAGTTACAGCTAAAAAAGCATGTGTTAAAGTTCTGTAAGACTCAGAAAAAGGAACAGCAAATTCTCTTTAGTCTTGTCTTTGCACATTAAGCATGTTATCTTCTTGGAATGTGGTCATGAATTAATGAAGTGCATGTGAATTTGGATGAAGTGCCCGTACATAGAAAGGATCCTCTCTCATCAGTGACCACAGAAGAATGTAATGTTAATAGGGCAAGGCTGGATTTATATTTTGTGCAATGTCCCCTTGCCCTCTCTTCTGCCAAAAAAAATACAGCAGTAATAAGATAAATATATCTGCCTTATGATGTTATGTTTAAATCAATGCGTTGAATGTATTTCTGCCAAAGTTTACATCCTGAAACACCAACATTGTTTAGTAATGATATGACTATTGACATTTATGTTGAATGGTGAACGTCAAACTCATACTAAGATGAAAAATGATACAATAAATCGAAAATGCTAGAAATATTTGTTTAGCCTTTGTCACTTCTTCTTTAACCTGGCATATCTATACCTAGATCACAATAGTTACAGTCATTTGGAAGCACATCTATGATCACCGAGAGACTTTCTCAAACCTTTACTAAATACTAAACAGCACTCTTTCAGTTTCCATTAATTTTTTCACTGTTTATCCTTTGTTCTCTTCATTTTTCTCATCACAATAACTATTTTGTATTTTACACTATAGCATTTTGTGCTATCTGACTGCACTTTAACCTGCCACTACTTTGCAATCACTTATCCCTACATTATTTAAATATGATATGAACTGCCTGTGTGCTCCAACCTCCACTCTTTTGAGCAAACTGTGTTACTACTTCTTCCAGATACTTACACAGCCATTTCTATTCTTTTTACAAAGTCATGTACCAAATGTCCTTACTTGTTCCTGACCTGAATACCATACCTACTCATTACTTCCTCGTCACCTCTGTTGGCTGAAACAACATGACCAAGTTGCAGTTAGAGCCAATAACAACCCTTTCACTTCTTTGGACATTCAGACTTGCTTCATCCAGTTCACTTTAAAATTTCTTCTCTTACAATTCACATCTTAATTACCTGTTGTTAATTACCACTTATTACAGTAAGAATCATAATTTCAATTTCTAACTTCAAATGTATTTCTCTATCTGAAGTTCTCTTTACCTCCATAACACTCCTAAGAAACTCTTCCTTCAAGATAACGCCATTTCTTTTCTCCTCAACACCAAATCAAACAACTTTCTCTCCGGTTTTTGAACACACAAGATGTGTACTTTTGTCCTTTGCATCTAATGACCATAGGAAGATCGTTGGGGAGGGAGGCCATATTCACATATGCATATTATATTCTGTAGAACACGCGATTATCGTTCTTCCTACGCCCCTTTCTGAAAGTGAAAGTTGAGGGGGCGTGTGCTCCCTCGTGCCCCCCTTCCCACGCCACTGCGCTCATTCATTCTTTCAAACAACTCTCAACCTTTTATTTTCATAGTCCCAATATCTAAATTTCTTACTCATATTGTCAAACTCATGTCTTTCCTTTTCTCTTCCTCTGGGCGAATAAGTCTTACTCCTTTTTTCGATTAACAGTAGCCCACTTTCCATTAGTGATCTGCCTGGAAACAGCACTCGTTGCGGTCGTTGTTAGCCCAACTTCGTGATTCCAGATTCCACTGATTCCAGATGGAAATCACAGAATTGAATCACATACTGGCAAAAGTTTTTACACTGCTTGATCTTCCTGACGCAACCCTTTACGTTTCTCCGGCAAAGGGACCAGCACAGGAAAGATGCTCTTTATGCTTTATAACATGCAAAATACCGAAAGCACAAAACAATAGTGATAAAATTATACTTTATAGTTTTAAGGAAAGACGTTTGTATGTATGTCAATCAAGCATATCAATAATGTTTTGAAAATTTAAATCAACGTACGGCCTATTTGAACAACCATCGTGAATGATAAAATAAAAGAAAAAGATATGTTAGTACTTATATTCAAATTGAGTATAGTAGTGTTTAATTCGTCATTTCTTCTTGATGAATTTTCTCACACATCTTCTCAAACATCTTTCCTTGGATAAGTTGGATGACAATGACGTTCATATCATGTAAACATCAATTATTTTCGTTTTGAACTTTTGATATAGATGTTTATTTTAAAAATTGCTCTCGGGCGTTTAGTAAAATGATTGCAGTACTAAAATTTTGCGCTAAAGTTTGATGGCTTTTATTCTAAAATAAGTCTTATTTGAGAAGTAAAGCCTTGAGTGCATGACGTCAGGCATCCCGTAAGTAGACCTCATTTAACCTGTAAGAATGACCTCAGGTTACCCGTTAGGATGACATCATGTAGCCTGTAGGGATGACATCATGTAGCCTGTAAGGATGACATCATGTAGCTTGTAAGGATGACATGTAGTCTGTAAGGATGACATCAGGTAGCCTGTAAGGATGACATCAGGTAGCCCGTAAGGATGACATCATGTAGCCTGTAAGGATGACAGAAGTTAGCCCGTATAGATGACGTCATGTAACCCGTAAAAATGACATCAGGTAGCCTTGTGAGGTTGACATAAGGTAGCCTGTAAGGATGACATCGCTTAGTCTGTAAGAATGATGGTAGATAGCCAGTAAGGATGTCTCTCGCGATTGAATTAGTATTCTGATTTATTTGGTGCTTATTTTAATTATGTTAGCACGGGTAAATGCTTTTGAAATTTTTTATTGGTGTTGACTTTCAATACATATATCTAGCTTTGTCCACTCCAATTTCGTTGGAATGACGATGCATGTTCAAATCCATCTCATTGTACGTTTTAGAAAATCATGAGGGTGAAACTACCTTGGAAAAGTACCATGCAAAAGTTCATAAATGCTTGGCAGATGTGTTATTTCATTTAAAAGAAGTGATTCATCGTTTTCCATCCATGAACACTAATGAGATTTTTACTGCGGCTGGTATACTTATCCGTAACGTCAAAAATCTCAGTCATGTCGACAGGAAAAACCCAGATGAATTTAACGAAGTAATTGATCAGTTGGCTTTAATCTTTAGTAGCAGGTGCGTTTGTGTCTTGACCTCTTGTAACAACTGCGCTTCATTTTTGTTCTTAGCCTCTGCGCATGCGCTGCTATCCTTCAATGTTTTTAAGAATGTTTGTGACTATGTGTGTACGTTCGTCCTAATCATTGGTTTCGTTCGTTTTTGTACGTTGTCTCTTTGCCAAAATATTTGGTCAGCATCGCATTATTTGTCGTGGCGTTATATTTTTTATGATTTGATTTTTTCTACGGTTCATTGACATGAAAACATTTGCTATAGCTTTGCCCATCAATAATTAGATACAGTCTTTGTCTGCGTTTGTGTCATTTAACACTATTTTTGACTTTGCTTGATTATGTAGGTTTGATTCATGCATAGTGACATTGCAATATGTAAATGTATGAAAATTCATTCACAATTACTTGCAATGCAAGTTGTGAAAAAAGGGCAATTTTAACAACATTATTACTTTTTGAGTGATAAACTACTCCATGTCGTGCAAATCTAGAAAAGAGAACTTTAACATACATTCTTGGAAATTATCTGGTGCACCTTGGTGTGAGATCTGCTGGCAAACAATTGCATGAAAAGCTATTCAATTTAAAACATTAACGCCCCTTTAAAACTTGAAGGATTTCAAAGTTTTTAAGAAAGGTTTCATAAAGTATGTAATAGCATCTTTGGTTTTCTGAAAATCAACTTCCTCTCTACAACCGATGCAACTGCGACACTTATTCCAAGATCTTTAGAAGGGCGTTATCAAAATTTGACGCATCTAACTTTGAATCAACTGCTTCGTATAGGTACTCGAATTTCGTCAAGGCTGTAACTCCCTTTAGCTCCACCAGTTTACTAACACGTCAAAACTGTCATTTACATCAACAAAATTTTTCACTTGTTGATGCTACCCTCCCCACCCGTGTTGACAAGTGACTCCCCAACGACAATTTTATTTTGTAAAGCAAAAATTTGATTTGGGTTACAAACTTAAACATAGCTCTGAATACCGTATATTGTTCATGGTAAATAACAAGTGAGTAGTTCTTAAAAGAACTGTTGAAAATCAAAATGAAGATTGCGATAAAATTAAATGACAGGATGGATTTCGGCAGTCCTCTCACCAGGTGTCTGCTCAAATGAAAACCGAAATTTACGTCTATTTATAACGAAGACAAGCATTTGTGTTAGTTTTCCAAAGCTCGTCTGTTGTCACTCCAAGAGTTTCAGATTCATAATTCTTACTGAATCGTTTTCAACTTTCACAGTTAATTGCATATTTGAAATACTTTTTGTCATTTGCTTGGAAGCAATCGACATAAGCTCAGTCTTAAGCTACATTAAGGCTGGTCTTTTTGGTAATTAAAATGAAATAAAGCTAGAGAAACGTCTTAGTTTTACTCAAGAATGAATAAAGACAAAAACAGTAAATAATCATGCGTAATGTTTGAAGGTTGTACTTACAATTAGATGATGAAACGGTCAAAAGATTGCCGCATCGTTTTAAATACGCTGACTTTCTACAGTAAGAAAATTCTATTATGAAAAACACATCATATATATTATATTAGGAAAGTCTCGGTGAATTTCTTTTACAGGTCAATGTTAAAAAATTTATGAATTCATTCGAATATACTACTGCCTTATACTGCCTTATACTTGTGTTGTTTTTGGAACTGAAATTTAGAGTGGAAAAATGTACCTTATTTTTATCATGACTGGCCACTTGACCTACGATTACATGAATAATGAACATGTACTTATAATAACCAGGGACCGGTTGCACGAAGCCAGGATCGCGTTATCCATTGAATAGCAAATTTTTTTAAACTTTAATAAAACCTTTTAAAAATAAAAAAATATAAGATCCCAACTGAACGATCACTGAAATAAAACATTGTTTCGAAGATTACGACAATTCTTTGTCGTAAGAAAATTATAAACACTTTTTTTACAAGTTTAAAAATATTTGCTATACAATGGATAGCGCTATCCCGGCTTTGTGCAACCGGCCTCAGGTGCGTAGTGTGACATTTTGAACTTGGGAAGAGGGGGGTGGTGTGCCCAACGAGCACGAGGTACTTTGAACGCATTTGGTGAAATAATTTGTTCAGTTTGTTCAATATCGTGCTTAATGAATTGATTACATAAAAACCAATTTTGGGAAAAAGAGACTTCATTATTTATTGTGGAAAATCGGTTCATAAATTCAAAAGCGATATAAAAATCGTATCATTACCGACCAACTCTTACGACAATTTCACATTTGATTTCCCCTTCCTTCTACGCCCACGTATGCTACGCCCTTGATAGTAATTATATTCTAATATGCACAACACATAATCTGCTCATGTCCACAGTATACATATAAACCAACAACAAGCGTGTTAGATCTTTGATTCCAAACTCACTGTCCAATGCAGTGATTGATTCCACTGAATTGTTTCCGCATTTGAATTGTTCTATATGTTCAAACCAAGTTTGGGGTTCGGCGCTGATCAATCATTGCACAAAATTGTAGGAGTTGTCGTTCCTAGCTGATCAATTTTAGTTCAGGTCAGCTACCTATCACTGTTTTGTTTACAATGAGCTTGGAGAGCTTCCAATTTTGGAATTATGCTCTTAAAATAGTTGTTACTCAGCAAACGTTACCCACAGGATGTCCAAAATAATTCTGGGTAACCGCTGCGTTACAGCAAGGGTCGTTTTTAATCATTGTTTATGGTTTTGAGGTTGATTTTACGTCGAAATCTGGTTGACAATTGTGGTTTTTAAGAACCCAAATTAGATAAATACCTTTTGAAATAAAGTCGAATTTTCGGTTTAAATCTTGTCTCTTGCTATTATAACTCGAATCTTGAGTTTACAAGTTGATGTTTTTTGGAGTGTGTGTTCTCATTTATTTTTTCAAATTACGTAGATATAGATGTTTTGATAATCATATTTGCAGTCGCCCAGAGCCAATTAACCTCCTTACGATTTTTACATTATTATATATTGTACACAAAAATACAACAAATTGACAAAATTGAACTAGATGTATAACAGAAATGCAAAGAAAAACTAAAATTTCTCAATTAAACTTTTTTGTACGGTAAAAAAGGTTTATTCCTTACGTAATTTATGACTCGTATCAACTATGAAACATTTTGCTTCCGAAAGACAAAAACCTCAACAAAACAGCTTTTAGAGCTTTAGCGAGGTCTGCTGTAGCAACAATGTTTGTATTTTGAGGAACGTTTATGTGAGCTTTATCCTCTGATTTTTTTTAGTATTTCCGATCTATTGACGGGTGACCAAGAGCAGGAACCCAATCACAAGGTAAAAATGCATTACGCCTAGAAGTCAGTCATTAGATATAGTAAAAATGAATGGGCGGGTTTTGGGTGAAGGGTTAAAGTGAGTTGTTCTAGATACTCTTATAGGGGCAGTATTTGGTTTCGTTCATGCACTGTTTACTAGAAAGTATTAGTCTTGAAAAATTATTTTTATTTACTCCATGAAACTCTTTAAATGAAAGCAGAAAATCTACAAATGTCCCCGCATCTATACTACGTTGTGCGTATAATGTACCTCTGTACGAGTGTAACTGTTGCGCCTGATGCACTTTGATATGTAGCTACTGATGAGTGGCAGCTAAGTGCTTTTGATTTTTGCTACAAATGGCACAAGGAGAGGCAGCGCATGTAACATGTCGGCTAGCGAGTGCCAACACATTTGAATAAGGATGTCCGGTGAAAAGGATCAGTTTATGATTTTGTAAAGTAGCATTTATCGTCTCAGGATTTTTTTGAAAAATATGGTCATTTTCTTCAAACGTTTAAGGCTCGTTTTTTGGTGAACGCTTGTGTATCGTCAGTCGTACATGATTTAGACTTTGAAATATTCTATTAAGCCGTATTACCGTTCACGTTTTCATTTTTATTCCAATATGGCATTTAATTATAGTGTGTATTTTTATAACCTAATCTTTACTGGTATGTAGCTATGACAAATGAAAGCAGGCATATATTTCCGGTTGCCCAAATTTGCGCGGCATAAACTATCAAGAATGCATACCAATGTGTTCCTTTATAACAAGATGCAATTGCTATCAAGTGCGTTCATTGATTTTAATTTGGGCGATGCTCATCCAAAACAAGATCCTTATTTATCCCATGCATGATTTTGAACTCAATCCTACTCCCATTGTTGGTATATGGATTCGCTTTGCTTACCAAACTCGATACAACTCAATGCTTACAAACAGAAAAATATTATGCACTAGTATAATTTACCAGTATTCTCTATTTATAGTTCACTTTGAACTCAATAGAGCAGATCATAGTTTTCTGTTCAAATGAACGCAATGTTGAGCTCACTTGTAAAAGAAAGCTAGCTCTTGTTTAACGTAACTCTGCGGTGTTCAGTGGTTAAAAGATGCTTTAATTTTTCAAGCCGCATTTCCAGTTGAAAAACTGTACTTGGGAATCAATATTTTCGATCCGTATTTTTGAAATTGAAATTCTCGATTTATTCAAAGAACTTTGATCGAAAAAATTCGATCCGCTGAATATTTTTGAGAGTGAAAATCTGACCTCTTATGGCCATTTAACTTGATGTTTTATTCCAATTCATAAATGGGCTATAAACTTATAATTTCAACATGGAATAACGCGCTGTTCTCGTTCACAACAACCACCATGCGTAAAAACTCGCTTTGTTTTGTATTGATTTGTCGTTAGATTAGAGGTGCTTTTCAGACAAACCAAAATATTTCCATTTAGTCTGGTCATGCTTGTGACACAAATTAATGAGAAAAATGTGACATTCATTCTAGAAAAATGTGCTTTATAATTATAGATGTGGCTCGTACGTGCGTCAAAGGGCGTGTGTAAATTACATGTTTAATCGTTGTCTTGTTCAATATACACAAATACTTTTTCATGAAATGCAAATAGTTATGTTGTTTAATTCAGAAAATTTTTCATTAGTCAAACGATGAATATTTTTGGGTGCTTTGTAATGATGAACTCAATTTATTGTTGGGGAATGATTATTGCAGATTGACATATTTTAAGCTCTTTATGGTCGCATTATATATGATATATATAGCCAAACGCCTACAACATATCTGGTACTTTTTTTTGTTCAATTTGCTCGCACATACGTTTGCAGTCAGTCAAACTAAACTTGATCCCTCTCAGACACGTATCAGTTTATTTACTAGCTCGTTCCATGAAACCAATTGTCTTGTGTTTCTTTCATGTCGATGATAAGTGCACTTTTTCTCCCAAGAGTGGAATGCAAAACTTGCAGACGCATCAAATAACCAGTTATCCTGCGGAGATATTAAGGCCAGAGGTTGTAGTCTTGAGTCTGTTTTAACCTGTCAAGCGTATTTCTTTCCCAATCTTTCATCGGCGTGTGTTTATTACATAAACTATACACTCTTGGTCATCCATCTTTTTGCTTGTATCGTTCTACAACTTACGACAACATATCTCTCGCAAATGTGTGTGGTATGCGGGAATGCAAATGTCACTCTCCAGCTCTTGTGCTATCTCAGTGCTTCGATTCTTCATGGTTGCAAACATTTCGGTACGTTCTCTTTTCAATCTATGTCAATATTTTAAATATAATCACGTACGTTATAATATATATTGGTCACAATATCATGTCCACTGGACGTTGTGGTAACAGTGTTTCGTTTCTACTTCAATGTTGACGTATAGTAAATATGATATTGTATTTTTATCGCGGCGTTTAGTGATTATTTTCAGAAATGTATCAGTCAAGATTGCACTTTAGAAGATGCTGCAATCACGCTTGCTTGTTTTAAGATAACTCCAAACATTATGAATGATACATTTCGTCTGTAATACACAAATGTACGTCACTGTGTAATGGTTCATTTATTTTTTTGTTATTTTTATCGAAGAGTAATTTAATTGAACAAAAATCATTGGGATAATTTACTCTTTAACTCTTTATTGCAACATAAAAGCGAAATCAAACGTTGCGGTAACAAGCGTTCAATTTTTTTACGATATTTTAAATGACGTATATATAATCTTACTGAACCATTTAAGTGCATAAAATTGGTGGTAAATATGCCCATGGCTGTTTCATATCCTGTTGGTAGTCGTACTGTATGAGTTAGTTGAATCCGAGTTTCGGCAAGCCTTGAACATAGCGAAAATAATTCATCGTTTTTATTTATGGTAATGCTACTGCTTGTACTCCTGAACTCAGTGTAGGTCCAGCTTGATCATTACTATTAGTTTATCTTCAATATGTACCCTACAAATTTCGGACGGAATTTGCTGTCAGCTATATAAAGAATTAACCACCTTATAAAATATGTAAACCGGCAGGGAACTTCGTCGTCTATTGTCCTTGCCAAAATAACGGATACGTTAACTTTACAGCCACGTAGTGAGGTAAAAACGATTATTCGAATCTTTAAAGATAAAACTGGTATGATTTATATCGACGGTATCTCAATTTATTTATAACATGTGCCGGACTAATCACTAATCCGCATCTAAACGTATTATGTATACATCAACAAAACAATTCCGTTTACCAATAAAGTTTATTGTCTATCATGTATTTTTTTAAGCGGTACCATTGTGATGTGTTTTCGTGAATGATGATTAGATGAACAGATTTGTATACAAAAATATAATTCTTTCAACGAGGTTGTTTCGCAGGCAGATTTCATGATTATCTCAAAGTGTTACTTTTAGCAAAGGTTAAATGGGATGTTAGGCAACCCTTTGCTCTCACAATCAAATTTCCGAATACCTTTGAAAAAGTGCAAGATTCCTTTCGTGCAACAAAACCTAGTCAAATCATCACAAAAAGTGTTTGTTTCTGCTTTTTTGATGTTTTTCAGTTTTACAACATTTTCAAAAGAATCAACCCCATTTACTTTTCATGATTTCATCCTTTTATTCGTTGGATTCATGGCCGTCTCAGAATCGGACTCATTCACTAACCAAAAAAATCACATATGATCTTCTCACCAATCCAGAAAGAATAACGTTTGGATTTTTTAATACTTTATATATATCTGCATGAGTAAAAAGGATTTGACCTTAGTGCAACAAGCTATGTGAATCGCTTGGTTTGATTTCATTTAACCCTGTTTTGCTGCACGAATTTAGAAAATCTGTGAGCGTTATGGTTTGTACATTTTATAATCCGAAATCGTTTTCAATCCAAGTTAATAGTGAGGGAAATTCATCAAAAACATTAAGTCCTTAAAAAAGTTTTAAAACTTTCAATAAATCCTGTTTGTTAGAATATTTCGTTGACAGTGATACGTCTGAAGGCAACAATGCCTCTTAACATTCCGTTTTTGCCTCACTCTCTGTCTATTGTTGAAAGAAGGAAAGCTACCCTACTGTTGTATGTTCAGTTTATCGGATTTCTCAAGTTTTACCCATAAATATGTCTCAGGAATGCAGTAAATTTGAAAGAGTGTTTTGTAATTTTAAATTTTAGGCAAACTCAAAGTTTTACCAGAAATATCTCTGCAACAGATGAGTGATTTAAAAGTAACCTGTGGTGCCTACTGCGCATGTACTTTTCCATATTGTTACAACTAGCAAAAAATAGGGTGCGATATAAGGGAAAGTAAGGCAAGCGAAAGGTTCGATCATTTCATCACATTTGTGAATGCGGTATATCAGCGGATCTTCAAAATGAGCAAGAAAAAAAATTTGGTTCGTCAAAACAAGTCAAATGAAATTTACATTGATAAAATTAAAACAATCTTTTGTGTAACATTAACTATAGAGGATTCAATCATGGACGTTTTTGATATTAGGATCTTGATCATTGCAAATGTTTTTAGCGTACGTGAAATTACTCGAGCCGGTCTTCTCATTTTATTATATCTTAGCTTGTGCCCTCTTAAACGTTTCTCTCTGCCAGTCAGGAAAGATTTGAGGACGACTGAATTATTTCCTATGATTCTATATGCCGTACAGTTAAGTGGGGAAATAGGATGAGGAATCACTGGCACATTCATTCAAAACACGTGGCAAATTTGATTTGAAAAAATTCCAAGGATGAAACACGCTGTTTACATGTCGACGAGAACAGAGTTTTTGGGGGACATTTAGCTAATACGTCAAAGTAAAAATAGTTTAAACGTGAAAAAGAAATTTGGGGAAGCATTGCCTTTTGTTAATGAGAATTTTTTTCTCCTCGAAACTTGGTTAGTGAATAATAGTCACACTGTAACCTCATCAATATCACGACCGCAGTCGCATTTTTCAAAGCAAAATAAATTTTAGGCTTGCCGTATTACATACACAACCGCTGTGATATTTTCATGGACACTGCATGTGTCCATTTACGCTGTTGCTAAGTAGTCATTGCAGATTTGGTTTTATTAAACCCGCTGTGATAGAATGACGCAGAAGACCGATAATTTTACTCAAGTCGATATTTAATGCAATTTTTAGCTTTCTTCAAATCCGTGGCAGGTTACTTTAAAGACAAGTCCGTTGTAATTTCCCAAGTTATTTTGTCCTTGGCAAAACAAAAAATGACCATTAATTAATCAAATCTGATATAGTTGACTGTGCTGTTGATTAACTGAAAAATTAGAGTTTTCGAATAGCTATAACTGAATTCATTCATGGTGTATAAGCAATTATTGTTGATTAGTATAAGGTCCTGGAATTTTAATTTACGTAAATATATTTGAACGTAATTATGCGAACCTTCAAAGTATAGCTGGGTGAAAAGATTTGTAAAAGAAAAGATAAGTTCTAGACTTGTTGTTATGTATTTCTTTCAACGCTCGGACCTCGTTATGATCGCATTCGTCATTTCGTTTCAGTCTTTCTGAAATTTTTTTTTATCATAATTCGCTTACTTTTCATCATAATTTGTTACCTTCAAAAAAGTCTAATTTCAAGTTTTTTGTTGCTTTTGTTGCATTGACTTTCATATTAGACGTCAAATTACTCAAATATGTCTAATAATCTCATCAATGTCTTATGCATTTCTATTTATAAATCTTTATGCATTTCTATTTATAAGAGATTACATTGTTTATAAATATTGTTTTATTTGTATGTATACAGCTGAGGGTATAAGAATTAGAATATTTTTTTACAGTGATAAGAACGAGTCCTCAGTCTCCTTGATATTTTTTTTCGTGTGTGTAATCATATAGTGGTGACATATCCATTAGAATACAAAGCATTCATCTTGTTACCTGTGTTTTAGTTGTATGTTCGTCATTTGTATTTTTCATGTATGGCTATATACACAACATAAAAATTACTATTCTGATTTTTTAACCTGTATGTATATTTTTTTTATGTTGTGATTATATATTATGTAGGACTATGTCCCCATCCCCATAATACACTAGTGACTCCTGTACTTCGGACACAGAATTTGCAGTTAGACATTGCTACACATTTGTATGGCAATGTCACCAGAGTGCTTAAACTACACATGTGATATGTGTATATGTATATCGATGTATCATATTGTTTTTATCGTTGTTATTTTGCTTCGTCTTTATTGAGCACTCAAGTCAAAGTCTCATAAAGACAAGGACAGAGTCTTAAGTGCATGATATTGAGCGCAGCTCTGAAGTGCTCAACACCAATAACGACAGGGGTGTAGCTAAAAAGCGGACGACGGACGCGGACGGCGGACGCGTCCGCTTTTTATCTACACCCATACGACAGAGCAAAATAACAATTATGATAACAATAATAACAATTATAGTAACAATAACAGTAGTCTTGATAATTATGGTATAAATTATAGTAATAGTTAACAGTGGTATAATAGTTTGAATTATGATAATAATAATGTTATTTTATGCAATTGAACATCTACAAAGGGAGACCTCTCGGAAGCGGACACTGCTTTTGGGGCCTTGCCAAAGCGCTATGTATGAAGTTAGAGTACGTGTCACTTTTTTACTTTTTCACTATAATGTAATTGGTGTTAGTATAAATTTTTCTCATCAACCCGATAACTTCATTTCATACATCTATTCTATGATATATTGTTTCTTTGCATGGAAGTCTTGACGATTCAAGTGTCCATTTGTATGAACTTGCATCTGCACTGTGATTGGATGCTTGATGTTGTAAACATGTGTCGTCAGCCCACACTGTCAGGCAATTTTACCTTCAACGCAAATGATAATTTGTTTCATTCTTTCGGTTTATATTGTTAGACGCATTTTACACATGCGCCTTTAGCACTACTTTCTGTACTTGAGCATTTGACTTGCGAGATGATCGATTTATTACAGCAAGCTTACTTCGTATTTAACACAATTTTTTCTCTTTCACCCAGTTGATGTCATGCACATATGTCTTAACCGGATGTACCTAAAACAGCCTGTTTAGAAACCAACCTTTATGCAAGAAGTGAATTTTAACTACAAAACTCAAAGGATTTTATTTCAATCTATGTTAAAATTGAAAGTATAAACCCGACCCCGCTTTTTCCATGGACCCCACTTTTTCCATGAGCAAGTAGTTTATTGGGTAAAATTTAGCATCCCACGTATTGAGTATGTTCTATGTTATTCTGCCCGCCACCACCCACTTTTGAACAGGTCAGTCTAAGTCAAATCCTGACTCTAAGCCATTCAAACTTTATCAGAATGAATTTTTAAGGGCATAGTCAAAAAAACCTGAAAGCGTCATTAATTTTAAGTATACATTTTATGTTTATCATTTTCATGGATTTTAAGTTCATGTTGTGTTACAAGCTTTCCTCTTGTCTGGCTTTCTTTTCCGTCAGGTGTGTTTACATTTTGAAGTACTTTGAATAATTTCGTATTGATAAGTGAAGTTGAGGCAAAGTATATCTGTCCCATTTTTTGACGTACGGAATATGCTCGTATCCTTCATTCAGTTTCAATACAACATTCATTCATGAAGAATGGTGTAAAAATGGTTTCGTTAAGAGCATTAAAGATATTATCTGTCCTTGGTAATGGTTCGTTTCATAACAATGATTACGGTGAATTTTCAGTACGTTCATTAAGTGTATAATAATGCATAGTTTTTTGTCAGTGACTTTCGTCGCAGTAAGGCATTACGTTTTGCTTGCGTTGATATCAATTAATAAATTTCGATTGATCTTACTGATAAATTAAGGTTGGATTAAAAGAAATGATTATTCTAAATTATCTGTGTTAACCAAAATCCTAGAGAAATAGATCGTCTCCTACAATTGTTAGATACCCTCTTTAAAACGTTTGCATAATTAGATAAGCATTCTTTTCATATTAATGTACATTCTTGTAATATGAAGAAACATATCTTAAATATGTTTCTACATGGGCCATCACGTTACGGATATCGTGGACCAAAAAATATTCCTCCATTCAGTTTTTAATAACTATTAATGTTAATAATGATGTGCTAATGCGTGTGTTGATAGAAATTGCATTATTGTGTTTATATATTGTATTGTACATTGTTTTCATATTTATTGCAAGTGATAATTGAGCACGAATTTAATATGAAAATGTAGGTGAATTTTTCTACGTTTTGGCGTAATAATTGCATTTTGTCCCAACTACCTGTTACGAATGTCCGCATGACATCTTTCATCGATCTGAAAGCTTCCTTAACGGAAATGAAATTGTTAGTTGATAAAAATTTTCATATTACCTTTTACGTTATATTATTATTTCGCCAATCATAAGTGGGCAAATTGTACGGGCAGTGTTTTTGATTGAGACATTAGAACTTGCGTTGGATGTTCGTTTACAACGTAACACTGACACCCACGTAAAAACGTTCTGTTGACATCCATGTTAAATCCTTGTGTGGACATTTTTGTACCGTATACCGCATTAGTGGTAGATAGGTACTTAAGGTGGAAGTTATGAACAGTACGACGAGTACGTGTTTGGTAGAGTGAACACCAAATAGTATAAGTATGTGCGTATGGTAAATTTAACGTAAGGTGAACACTGTGTAAGACGGTCACCACGCAAAGTGGTTATCATCTTATAAGTTAATCCGTGTGGAATACTTTGCCAGGTGAACACTGCAAGGAACAACGTATGGTGAACACCTCGCATGGTGAAAACCTTGCATGGTGAAAACCTAGAACATACAGTAGGGCCACTCCACTGAATTCTTTCGTGCCACGCATATCTTATTACGCATGTCATTATTATATTGGCAGCCAGTAAATTGCATTGTGTGACCAATAGGATTGACGATATGGCAAACGGCAGCCAGTAAACTAATTAAATACACAGCAGCCAGTTGCACAGCAAAGTGGACCTACTGTATATTCCTATACAGTGACCATATGAGATGAACACTTCGCATGGGGGAAAACTGGCATCGTGAGCACACCATGTGAGGTGAACACCGTGTATGGGGAAAAACCTGTATGTTGAACACCATGTCAGGTAAAAACTTGTATGGTGAGCACCATGTGAGGTGGACTCCACGTATGGGGAAAACCTGTTTGTTGAACACCATGTTAGGTGAAAATTTATATGGTGAGCACCACGTGAGGTGAACACCACGTGAGGTGAACACCATGTATAGTAAAAAACCTGTGTGTTGAACACCATGTTAGGTGAAAATTTATATGGTGAGCACCACGTGAGGTGAACACCATGTATAGTAAAAAACCTGTGTGTTGAACACCATGTTAGGTGAAAACATGTATGGTGAACACCATGTGAGGTGAACACCACGTATGGTGAAAAACCTGTATGGTGAACACCATGTAAAGTGAACATTACGTCAGATGTCGGACGTTGGTGAGATCGAAAATTTAGAGGGGGGGGAGGGAGCTTATATTTATACATGCATGTTATAATCCTTTGGAAACAATGGATTTCAAAAGAACTTAATACTGCATAACGTGATTATTTGAATACGAGCTCCCTCGAGCTTCTTGCGCCCAAGGTGTACACCATGTAAGGTCATAACATTGTATGGTGAGCTCCATGTAAAGTAAACTCCTTTGTGATGAAAACCACGTGGACGTCTGCGTGCTTTTGATGCACAAATCCAAATAATGCCTGCTCAGTTATCCTCCACCCAAATCTACAGTTTAAATGTCTACATGTTTTAACTGGTATGTTTTTACTATTAGACTGGTGATGATGGTGAGGATGTAGATGATTATACTAATGAAGATGAGGAAGGAAGTGAAGGAGATATTTTGTCAGAGAATATGAGTTTACATTCCAGACAAAATTCTGGTAAGTTCTAACTTAATTTGTACTTGTAATTTCATGTGGTTGGCTCATCCCCAAGGCACAAGATATCCCAGTATCCTACCGAGACAAAAATCAATAAGGCTTAATGTGTCTGATGAGACGTGTACTGTAGCACAATGCAAAAATCTATGAAATAGTCATTATTTAACGTGATAGTCACTTTATAAAGGTGTGATTTGTGGCGGCTGGTGCGAAATTTCGGACACTGGCGGTTTTTGTTTGCAGTTTTATTAGCATTTTTTGTGTAAATAATAAATAAATTTTTGCAATGACCCTCGGTGGTATTTTTCAAATCACGCGATAGAATACATTTTGAAATAATCGTGCTTTGTAATATTTTTTTCATCTTTCAAAGTTTGACATTCAGGTACAATATATTACAGGTAGTGATGTCCTTAACGATAAGGATGATGTTGAAATCGACGAAGTTTTGCTCAAAATGGAGGCGGGCGTCGACTTTTGCTTACAGGTAATGTATAAGCATTGTCGTGCGCAAATCATTTGTGAACGTTTCGGGGAAGATATAGCTGTATGTAGGTGGTATCAAGGATTGTTGCCTATTGAGGGATTTGCATAACTCTTTGTAGCAAAAACGTTTGAATTAAGATTTTCATAATATTTTCGATGTTTACTTGCTTTTTATTAGTGGACAAAATATTGGTCTAAATATGTGAAAGACATCGCCAACTATGTTGAAAAGAGAGCGCTGCTTGGTGAGTTTACGATCATAAATTATGCTTAAAATAGAAATAATTATGACAAAATGATCGCTATTTTAATCGTTTTGGTCAGTTATTTGTTGAAGGATCTGTGGCAAGTCCAGCATTAGGCGAAATATATTTCAACAGCCAATTGATTGTAGACCGTTTGATTATTTTGTAGACAATGTATTTTTATAAAGAAATCTTGAATTTAAAATGAGTTGCTGTAACATATTTTGCTTGTGGAATGGAAAAACTTTACGTCAGATTGTACAGAATAGACGCAACAAAATTCTATTCTCTTCATATAAAGCACTGACAGCTAAAATGATCATCTATCTAGCAAATGAGGCAGCTAGTTGATTTTCACTAGTTATCTTATCTCCTTATCGAAGTACATTACCCCAGAAACAGGACAAAACCATGACAAACATCGTAAATACAAAAGTAATGTTACAATGAAAAGCTTTTCAGTTACAACTCAGTTGTTATTTCGAAGAATCAATAACTTTTTAGGAAAGCCATCTTTAATTTTTAATTATGGAATGTTTCTTTTGCATTGCTATGCACCCATTAATGAAGCAATCCACGTATCTTCGTATGAAAATTCTTACAAAAAGCGTTCACGATTTTTTTGTAGAAGTGGAGTATACGAAACAGCTGACGAAGTTGGCTCAAGCTACAAGAGCTGCAATCAGTGAGGAGGTACATACATTCATCATTGCATCGCTTAGTATGTGCAAATCATCATTTGTACCAGCTCATTTTGTGCAATTGTTGATACTTCATGACAGATCTCGTAGGAATCGACGTTATAGTTCATGAATTATAACTTTTTGTATTTTATAGAGTAATCTTCCTTTTCAGTCGACGTTTATCACGGCATTAGAGCAGGTGCGTAACGAATTTGCATGCTCAAGGGATGTTTGTTTATTTTTAACACATGCGGTTTTTTATCACGTATGAAGTGTCGATCGTATGATTAGATAGGGCATGCAAGACATCCTCGCTTTCCTACCGCTTTCCATTAGTGTTAGCATTCCAGATGCCTAATTACCATTGAGTTCAACGCATACCGCTAACTTAACGTATTGGGCTGTATATTGACATACAGAGGCTTTTATTTCAGGACATGGAATATGCGCAAAAATGTCAGCAAACTCAGGTTGCTATCAGTGGATCAAAATTTATGGAGGTGAATGCATTTTTAAATTATTGTGCTTAACAGGTGTAAAAGGAAAAATAATCGGAAGAAAAGGTCCATCTTGAACTTATATATTTGAGTAAACATTTGACAAAAAGGTCCTTAGATGGACCTTTTCTTCGAAGTGTATTGTGTGCTATTTTTCTCTAACAAAATGTACATCTTAGCAATACTATATGTTTGTAAAAGTAGATCGTCCAGGTTGGTAGTGTTCTAAGAAGGTTTGTTTGTGTTGATGTTGACTGACGTTTCGACAACCTTAGCGGTAGTCATCTTCATCTCGACTCTACATTTACAAACATAAAAACGATACTCACGCGCTCTCAAACCATTTATTTTATTAGAAAACTTTTATAGAAGGTGAATATTATCATTAAAAACATATTACTTTATAGCCTTTAATGCAACGTCGTTCTGTTCACGATCGTGCCCGAAAAGATATGAAGGACGAGTGGGCGAAAACACGTCGACAATTGGTAAGTATTATGAGCAAACATCTTTGTAGTTTGAAGTAACGTTGAAAATCCTCATCGATCATTTGAAACCGTTTTCTCACTACGATTATTTCTTGTTTACCTTTAAGCACGATTCAGCAAATACGGTCAAAACAACAGAAAATAACTATCATAAGAGATATCAGGATCTTGAGAAGGTAACTAGTAAATTTATTGATCACAAATGATTTAGTGGTGTGTTAGCAATACATGAACCACCGACGGGTCAAGTATATTTTCTCAAATTCTCTTTTATCAAAATGCGTTGAATTTTAAAGGCGCTCTTTTCAGCCGTCGATCTTGATTGTTTTAGCTGAATCCTAGACAGGGAGACGTAAAAGAAATAAGTCGAGATGACAGTTTCTCGGTGTTCAGCTCCAACAAAGGAAAGAAAGAGGAAGAGCTACGAGGAAAGATGGAAGAAGCACAGCAGCTGTATAACAGTGCTATCAAGGTTGCCAATAACATGCAGAAGGCGACAGAGAAAACGAAAATTCGTATTGTTACTCAGACGAAACAACTTGTGAATGAATGCGACCGGACGTTTAGATCGGTGAGAATCACACACTCGCACGCTAGATTCATCTGATAAAGTTTGAAGAAGCTGTGTCATCGAATGCGCATTTTCTTTGCGCATGAAAACGAAAACCGTAAAATTCGTAATTTCCTGGGAGTTGTTCTGGTTTACTATCTTTCTCTTACTCCCAACTTTTCCATGAATCAAACGTTGATTTATTTCATTTATTCTAGCGTTTTTGGGAGCTGGCAAAATAACCAAGTTTCTTTTTTCTACCGGAATTCCCTCGCTTCCTCTTCAATTACAACAAGAGTGAAATCTTGTTGCTTGTTATCTACGAAAATAGCTTGCGCAAAAATGATGCGCATGCTCTGACACAACTCCTTTAAGTTCGAAAAAAATATTTATTTAGTTGTTAGAACAGTTGTGTCATATTGAACACAAAAGTTATGACATTTTTTTTTATCAAAAACAGGTGACGCGCAAATATTTCGATATGATGCATGAACTGGCTGTCCCTGTTCCAATACATTACAAAACCTTAGCTGAAAGCTGTCAGGGATATGATCCCGGGAAAGCATTTGAAAACTTCGTTCGTTTTCATCAATCTGCAGCCATCTACGCCGTCAATAAATCATTCGAATTTCGACCTTATGGAAACGGACGGTAAGTGTCATCCAATTAGCTCATTCGCAGTTTCATTTACAACAGCTTACAATTACAGTATGGTTTTATTGTTCTTATCATTTGGTATTCAAGGTAAACGCGAATGCCTCGCTCGTTCTATATTCATCATTCTGCTTCATTTTGTCCCCATATGTTTGCTCGGCTACCCGCGTATGCGCGCTGCGTACTTATTTTTTCAAGTAATAGCATGGTTATTAGTATTTGAAATTGAAAATTGAAGCTGCTACCACTTTTAATGAAAGAATTTCAATTGCTTGAAATCGAGCCTTTCAAGCATCGCAAACCATGAACGAATTTTTTTGTAATGAAATAACAACGGTACTTCCATCTATTATGTTGTGATTTAATTGCGCTCAGAGTGAAATGTAGTTTATTGCAATATTTGAATGATTAATTTGAAAATCAATAAAAGTTAAAAAAGCTGTTTGTTTCACTAGCTTTTGACAATTGCTAGTATGTGTACATTGTGTCACTATTTTGTCCTGTAGTGGATCCAGCTTTGGTCAAAAGGAACAATTAAAATGCTTTGATAAATAACAGCGCTATTGGTTGTTAATTTCTAATGAACGAAATTTCTCCTGTCGACCTGTTTTAATGTGTTTTCAAATGTAACTGTGGGAAAGCAGTTGTTGTTATGTCCAAGAGTTAAATATAGATATATGCAATTATGGAATAAATTAATAATTCATTTTGTCGTCCCAAGTCATTTATGCATACATCTAATTATAGTATGTTGGATCGAAACTTGATAAGTATTCAAATATTTATGGTATTATTATTTTATTTTAGGTTTGGCCATGAGCTAGAAAGTCCTGTCAATGGATCTCCTTTGGATACCATGAGCGATTTTCCGGGGGGACGAGTCTCTCCTACACTTTCACCTACGTCTAGTCCAAAAACAAAAGACCACCAAGAATACGTCCACCCAAATCCCCCTCCAGCGATGATGAATCTGAAGGTGAAACGAGAAAATCGAGTAAGTATGTATGTAGTATTTGCCGAAATGTAGTAAAACTGGGTGTATTGCATTTGCTTGTATAGTTCGTACAATATTGACCGCTGTTTATGGACTTAAGTCATTTCTGTGTAATGTGTATGCGGTAGTAACTTTAAATATGTCGTTGAATTTGTCACTTTGATGTTTTTAAGGGCTTAGAGTCTGTGAAGAATTACTAAACAAGTTGAAAATGGTCAATGTAATTACATACGAAAAGTATAAACAATTTATTGTTGCTTTTATATTTGCTTAGAGTCTGTAAAGAATTCCAAAACAAGTCGGCAAACGAAGAACAACAAGCAGTCAAAAGGTCCAATGACAAAAGAAGCGGCCACTCACACTTTTCATAAGATGCGCACGCCGGGGAAATGTGCCGTATGCGATACGTATGCATTTATAGGTTTGGAATGTGCTCAATGTGGTCTAGTCTTTCATAAGAAGTGTCTGGAGAATATAAAGACCCCCTGCACACGTAGCGTAAGTACTGAGAACTATTTGTGAAGAAAATTTTAGCTATCATAAGAAAACATGCTCTGATCGTGACTTATGTCATATATGGGTTGCTTCTTATTATACTCTCTATACATTTCTGCTTGTTCACTTTTCATTTCGACCGTAATTTAGAGAGTCCTGGCAAACACCAAAGAACTTCCTAGCCCTATGAAAACATTTGGCGTGAGGTTTTCTGAGGATGGAGGCGTTCCGGTTTTGGTCTCTAAATGTGTGAAAGAAATTAATCGAAGAGGTATATGAAGGGTTTGTTGGCTTTATAGTGCACGTTGTTCCTAGCGGAGATAGTCACCATTATATTAACATTGAAAACCATAATCTCGGTTTGACCTTTTGAAATTCACAATTCGCTCTTGAAATTGGTATATGTTTTAAAATATGTCAAATTTTTTTCCATAGGTCTCAGAGTTAAGGTGAGAATACGATAAATTCATTTGGTAATAAGTGTATTGTTAATTTAAAATTAAAGGCACACAATAATAGGTGTAATCTCAACTGTGATCACCTACGAAAAATTCTCCATTGTACCCAAATTGTTTAGTTAGGGTGACACGATTTAAGGCTTTTGAATATTTTCATAAAAATGGATTTGTTTTCTTGTTCCATTAAAATTTGTGTGTTTCATTTATTCAAGGGGATTTATCGAGTTTCTGGTGTGAAATCTAAGATGGAAAATTTGTGCCAGGTAGGTGATAAACTCTGACGCTATTTTCTACTATGCAACATAATGGTTTTAGAACTCCCGCCAAAATAAAAGTACTAGTCTTACCTTTTATACATTGTTGACTAAAAATGATGATCATCTAATTACTAATTCACCATTTTTTTCAGGAATTTGAGACGAATGCTGAGTCGGTCGATTTATCCACACAACCACCTCATCTTATTGCGTCCGTGCTAAAACTTTATATAAGACAGGTATATGTGAATTCATCTTATTTATTGATTATATCCATAATTTGTCGCCCAGGCACATAGTAAATATCTTTAAACATTTCAGTTGTTGGCTACATGCACATGGCTGTTTAAATTTAGTCAGAGTACTTGTTTTGGATGTGATTATATTGTCCTTAACTTCCCTTTGCGATTCGAGTTTTAAACTTATATTGAAAGAGTGTTGTATATGCCAAACAAAACACTGAAGTACTTGGCTTTGTTTGACTTTGTCGAAGAAGAGTGGAGGAAGTTATTTATCTATACTAAAAGCAGCTTTTCCTATAGTGGAGGAGGCTAGTGTTGGCTGTAGGTTCAAGTATGAAATGCAAATATTGAACTAAAAAAATACTTACCTGACAAAAGTTGATGGTGTGCACGGATTTAAAAATTTCATTTGAACTTTCTGTTTGCTTCCCCTTCACAATGCGATGTAACGATGCTCTTGGGACTTTTTTGTCCAATTTTGAGTTTCTTTAAAACATGTTGCTTTTCTCTAGCTTCCTGAACCACTGATGACTACAAAGTTGTATTCCGAGCTCATACAATTAGCGAAGGTAAATGTCATTGATAAAGAATCTTGTACATGGAAAAACTTCCATCACATTTTGGTTTGGCAGAAATTGAATGCAACTTGGCGTTTTGACTGTCGAGACATGTTTTGTAGTTGCTACAGTGCATGGCTATCGGTGTAATTGTCGAGACGTGTGTTATTGTTGCTACATATCTGTGTAATTGTTGAAACGTGTTTTGTAGTTGCTACAGTGGGATATCTGTGTAATTGTCGAGACGTGTGTTATTGTTGCTACATATCTGTGTAATTGTTGAAACTTTTGTTGTAGTTGCTACAGTGGCTATCTGTGTAACTGTTCAAACGTGTGTTGTAGTTGCTTCAGTGGCTATCGGTGTTGGTCATAACCAATTTTATCGTTTATTTTTTGTCTCTTTGTTTTGTAGGAAAGTGATCATCTTCCTCATTTACGCATCGATGACTGTGAACCAGAAACTAAAGAGGAGTTCAGAAACTTTTTAGACAAATTGCAAGAAACCATAAAGAAATTACCAAGATCTAATTATCTAACGACTGCAACCCTAATCAAACATCTTCACAAGTACGTTAATGAAACTTTTAAGTAATCATCGCTCATTTAATTTGACAGAATGGTGGATACGATCCCATCATAGGGATAAGAATTAGTATAATTATCAAATAATTCGATGTTATTGTAACGCTTGGACGTGCCTGCGAAACTTTGTAGCCTGTAAATTCATTGACAAGTAAACGTTGTGCACAGCAAAGGCGCCTGTCTGACTTTGGCTAATGGTTTTCTGAACCAATTCTGTTTTTTTCTAACAAAAACAGACGATTCTGGAAGTCTAAATAGGAAAAAGCAAAGAATTTCACTGTTATTTGCATAAAGATCAGGAGTTGATTACCTAGGAAGGGGGGGAGGGGGAGGGATATTGAGCACCTCTCCTGGCTTTGGTTTGAGATGGCTGGGTTGCCAATTTTCTTGCGAGTTATATAATGATGAAGAGATATATTTAAAAGTGTGCTCCATAAAACACGAATTACAATAGCTTTCTTTTGATTGCTTTGTATAATCATAAGGGAAACAGAATTTAACAAAACAACGCACGGTGACCCCCTAAGTAAGCGTCAAAATGGATCGTCCCCCCCGTACAGAATCTTCTTGGATCCTAAATACCACTTTCACACATCTTCAAATTTTTCATTGGAATCTTTACAATTATTCCAAGGCTCGAAGTAGTCACATTTAATGAACTCTTTAATGCATCTTGTTTTCAGAGTTTCACTCCACGAAGAATATAACCAGATGAACTCGAACAATTTGGCGATAGTTTTTGGCCCGACCATCTTACGATTGGAAAGGTAACTTTAAATGTTTCGAAGTTCAGTTTCAATATTCTTAAAACGCCACAACTCGTCAAAAACTACACGGTCGCTCGAGCGAATGTGCTCAAACTTGTTTATGGAAAGTGCAAACAAAACGACGGGTACTCCCAAAATGGACATTGTGCAAATGAAAAATATTGACAAATACTGTTATTGAAAATAAGAAAGGATAACTACAAATTTGAACAACATTTAGCAAAATTTTCACTTAATTTTCATTGCAATATCATGTTTAGTTTTGATTTTGTGAAAGCTATATGCCGGCATAGAATTCTTTCAAAGATTTTTATACTTTTTTTTTCTTTAGCACGATACCTGGATCATCGCTCTCCTCTCTGGTAGACATGTCACATCAAAGTCGTATTGTTGCACTACTCATCGTGAATCCTCAAGTATGTTGAGCTCATGCGTTTACACAAACGATTTACAGACAATTAAAGTCGCATTCACCGATTGCGCTTTTCTGTTATTTTACATTCGTTATTTCGACATTTTTTCCATCGATGTATACTCTCATCAAAAAGTGTTGTCAACTTGCTTCGTTTAACGAACGTTTACCCCCAAGATGCGTATTCTTGTTATACCAAGTATCGAGAATTTTCGACTAGAGTCTTCTTACTTTTGTAAAGCCTGGATACGATAGCATTTGCAATAGATACAGTGACAAATGAACATTTTCAATATGGGGAAAGGGGACAAAATAATAAAATCATAATAAAATTCATATCCTCTAAACGACTAGAAACGGCCTTTTTTCGTTGATTATCCTTACCATTTTGGCCGTCATATATGAGTTCACAATATAAACCCGTTCCCTTCCCCCCCCCCTCCAATTCCTACGTCTCTTGATGAATGAATGACGTTTTAATTCCATCAAATGCTACGTTATTTTGCATGTGTTTGATAATTGTGTATTGGATCATGTTCTATGATGATTATTGTTTGTTTTTATCAAGTTATTTGATGATGTACCGGATGAACCTGACGATGAGCTTGAAAATGTATCTATCGAGGAAAATGATTCATCTTTGCCAAGCTCTCCTGTCGAGGTAGAAAAAATAGAAATAGTGAATAAGTTTTGTTGTCCAAATAATTTTTTCCTTGAGAAATAATATATATGTCGTGATAATCATTTTGGTGATAATCATTTCTAGAAATCTGTCTTAACCGATTCTAAAGATGAAAATGGTGTTTGTAATATCGATAGTGAAACCTGGGTTGGAGGTAGGTCGTTAGATAATTTTAAACGTCGATTCTATCGCTTGCATGGCGGTATGTTATGTACTTACGTGCGAAATTTGAATTCTTGTCTCACCTGTAGATTTTGTTAAACATATATATATACTTCTTGCTTATATCATATTTTATTTCAAGATGAAGTTCCCTCTCCAAAGGAGCATTGTTCATTTCAGTTGACGGATATCACCAGTACTCGAAGGTGATTTTGCCTGTGACTTTCATTCTTCGCATACATCTCGTTTTGTTGCGTGTGAACCATTAACTCCAGCATTTTCTAATAAGATTTGTAGGAACAGAATTTGTCTGTTTTTTTGAATATCATTTCGAATTTTCATGAGATGATTAGGAGGACTTGGGTTTAGTTTTATATACATTTATATATAATTGTATTGGGTTGCGTTAGATTATCGGCTAAAGGAATGCATTTAGTCAACAGTTTAATTAATAGCGATGACCTAAAAGGTAAATGATTTTGATAACTGTTGATTTGTGACAAATTTGTGTTAATTAGCGCTATTCTACAGCAATAATTATTCTCTAACACACCATTCATGCATTCAACGTTTTTCCTTTGCATTTGCTTTTAGGGCACAGATCTTTGACACAATGAGAATCAGTGAGTCAGATAACTACGAGGTAGGAAAAGATATATTCTCATAGTTCTGTTAAATATGTGGCGTTTGGAGTCACCCATACTTTATGAAAATTTGTAGCTAATCGAAGTTTTTCCTTTTTCCTCATTTTAGGGCAAGGCAGCAATCTCCCTTCTTGGTAGCTCAGAAGAAAAAGATACAAATTTTGATTTCCCGGTAAACCGGAAAATTTCATCTGAACGCGATACAGGTAATTCTTCAACGCTCTGTAATTCATTTTTCTGATACATCCTCGATTGCTTTTGGGCGAAAACCTACAAAAATTCAAAAATTTCGAAAGTCGTGCCACCTGGCAATTTCATCCAATTTATAAAACAAATTTGTACTGTTCTCTTTCCTCTTTAGAACCTTCAAGTTATTACTCCAAACAGACTGACGTCGTGCAAAATGGAGTATTGGATGAAAACAGTTTTGTTTCCAGTTATGAAGATTCATCAACTTTGTCATCAGTTGGCTCACTGTCAAACCAAAATTCAACAGAGTTTCAAACCAGTAAAAGGGGCGATGATTCTGAAGTGGAACTACCTCAATCAAACTTCGGTAGTACAAAGGA
Organism: Xenia sp. Carnegie-2017; assembly: GCF_021976095.1. Classification (NCBI taxonomy): domain Eukaryota; kingdom Metazoa; phylum Cnidaria; class Anthozoa; order Malacalcyonacea; family Xeniidae; genus Xenia; species Xenia sp. Carnegie-2017. The sequence goes on from NW_025813402.1 coordinate 7,458,216, forward strand.
TAAGATGGATTTTGATGGAAATCGTCCGCGAAGACGATCTAAGGCATTTAGTGCTGGGAAAAAAAATAGTGAAATGCTAGCGAAACGCGGCTCAGCTCTTATGAACACCTATATGGTTGAAAACAACACCAGTACGGTCGAAAGCGATAATCAAGAAGGAGAAATTTCTCTTGAAAACCAATCAAATGGTGAATTATTAGTTATTGCTTCGGAAACAAACTCCAATGAAGCAACCGATTCGGATATCACTCCAGTGCAAACAGAAACAGAAGGTCAGGTTGTTTCTGGTAAATCGCCATTCTTGGAAATGAAGGCACCGATTGCGTTGAGATCGGAGAATCAAGTCAATATAAATACCTTGTACAAAAATACTCCAAGTCGAAAACGTAATGCTACGTACGAAATTGACAGAAGACGAAATGGTACTTCTAGACCAGAAAGACAGAACGGCATTTTGCTGGCGATAGAGTGTACGGTACACGTGCTAGGCATACGCGCGTCTCGGTTAAAGATCAAATCAAACAATTAGAGAGTAGAGAGCAAAACGACTCGTCAACAAATAAACAAGAGGGAGTTAGGAGCTCCAAGAAAACTTCATCTGATATTGTTGAGGACTCTCATGGTGTTCAGGGAAAAACTATTGATCTTGTCGATGGAAAAGAGAACGTCAATGGCAACTCTATGGGTACTGGTAACCCGATAATTAGAGATTATCCTACGAGAGACATATCAGGAATTTTTCAACCGCCCAAAGTTCCAGTATCTAAATACAAAACAGGTGATGATAAATTCTGTGCCGTGAAAAGGGATATAAACTTAGATTCTCCTCAAACTCAGACGTCAGACTCGTCTGAAATAGAGAGCGACAATGTGGGCACGGAGGCAAGCTTACTTCCAACGTGGAAGGGACAAGGTCTTACTCCTCGTGATTCAAAACACGCACCAGAATTTGTGTAAACCTTTGAAGTAGGAAACATTTACAGAATGCTGTAAACAAATATTATGAAAAATTATGTAAGGTGGTAATTCCTATGGTATTACGTTAGTGAATTATAATTAGAAAGTCCTGCACTCCAATAAGATTTAATTTTATCCAATGCACAGCATCTTTGCAAAATTGATGTATTTTCCTCATACATATATATATGTATATATATACATGCATTTATATATTAAAATATACTTGCAGACGTGTGACGTTTATTTAAGTTTTTGTCTCGTTATAGCCAGTATAACATCAATTTTTATTATTCATCTTCTATCTGGGGTATTTACCAACATATTTTTACAGTATACATGTTTTTCTGTTATCGCTTTCCACGCTCAAAGTTTTTGTAATTTTGAAAAGGACGCAGGTCATCAAAACAACGGCGAAACTAGTATGTGTCCAAATAAATAAATTTATAATTAAATATTAAACCTAATGTAAAATGTTTATTCAATTAATATATAGTTGGATGGGGTAAGGGGACACGGGTGATTAAAAGGGATGTCGAGCGTGAACCCTGTTGAGGAAAATGAACATTTTGAAAGCTTCCTTCATCATGGAGATTTTGCTGTTTGAAAAATAGTTCTCTAATGATTGCGGGAAGGGCACTGTACTTGTCTAATAGCCAATAGCTAGGCGTAGCTTCATCACATGACCGGTATGTCTTGTGCTTTCCTTTTTCATCTCACTTCAGCAAAGTAACTAAATAATCTAAATAAACTCTTCTTAACTGAATCTCGTGTTCAGCATAAATGGATCAAAATCATTATATCTATGATCAAAATGCGCTGGCTTCATGATTCTTTTCGCTGACTGACTTTCCCATTGGTTCAAACCACTTCTGCGATATTGCATCCAATGATTGCATCAGATTAAATTATATCAACATAATATCTAATATTAGATTCGGAAATGCATCGAGCATGCTCTCAGCTCTCGTTCACGCCATCTTTCATTCTCAATGGCGGGGAACTGTAGGTGACGAATTCAGGCAATCCATCGCAATCTGGTATCCGAGAGAAACATCGCGGCCAAATGGATAGTGAATACAGTGTAATGGTGAGCAATAAGTTTGCTGGTCTTCTTATGGATGAAGAAGACCAAGCAGAAATGGACATATTGATTGTTTCGAGCGAAAAGTCAAAAGACGAAGTGTATGGGAAGGATTCGAAGAAGAAACAAATCGTGGACAAAAAGCTAGCAAAATCTGGTACAAAAGATGCAGTGTCGAGAAAGGAAAATATAAATAGTGAAAACAAGAAAGATAGTAAGTGTGCTTATGTTGTGGTAAATGCCTTGCTGCCTAAGTCATGTGCAGGTGGCTGTCTACACATGCATGTTTAAGCTTGGAAGCTTCAGTTTCGTTTAAAGCACAGTTTATTATTGAAGTGTTATGTTGTTTCGTCTGTATATGCCTATAATTAACGCCCTCTCTAGTCGCCAAAACTTTAACTAGTGTGAAAGGAGGATAAAAGTTGCTTGTAGTACGTGTATATTATGTAAATACACACGCCTTTGATACAAACTTCTGTTGACTTTAAATCGCGATGGTCTGAAATTATGTGTGACACAATTGCCTCCGAGCGTCACGTTTATATACGATTATTTGCGCTTGTAGATCGTAAAGAGAAACTAGATGACAGACGTGCAACAAGACGTGATGATACCAAACGTGAAAATGAAAAAAACACAAGAATAATGAACGACCCTTCGATTTCTAATGAAAAAAAGAACTTTGATAAACCTCGCGGTGGTAGGAGAAGGGAGAATGAATCCACTGATATTGACAACAACAATCGAGATGAGAAAAAGTTTGATTCAGGTGAAAGAAGATCTGGTGCCTTTGGGAGTAGAGAGAACAGAGGTGATAGAGTGGGAGGATTCAGAGATGAGGATCGTGGGGGTGGACGAGGTCGTGGTGGTAGAGGACGTGGGGGATTTGGTCGTGGCAGAGGAAGAAGAGAATTTGATCGACATAGTGGAAGTGATAGAACGTAAGTAATACAGGTCATTGTTTTTGTATTCAGGTGTGATAAAGGGTTGTTTTGATGATTTGTCATTGGCAGTTATTTCTTGATGGAAGCAGTGTGCTTCTCTCGGCAAACAGAAAAAATCACAAACCATTTTTTAGATTTAATTTGAACCCTAAATTAATGAAAGTTGTATTGTACAATTTATAACTTCTTTCACAAAAATTTACTTGCACACAACATATGTATAGAAATGGTTCATGATTTTAGGAATGACTAATTTTGTCGAAAATAGAAAAAAATGGCCTTTCTACAATCATATATGTGAGCATATTTATTAGCAATATCTGAGTGGAAATGAAATTATATGTTCCCAATTTGCAAATATGGATCAGGCTCCTGCAGTTTTTTAAAAAAACATTATCGATGTATTTTTTTTTTAAATGTAAAAATCTAATTTTAGTACTTAGCACAGTGAACAAACACCAAGCACATCTGTAATTTCATAAAGAAATGTTGTCATGTTTTAGCATTGATTTTGAGTTCTTCCTGTACTATTTTTACTAAAATTCAACAAAAAATATGAGCATGTTTGCTTGCACGTTTGCATTTATTCATTCTCTATGTTGAATGGAAACAAACATGTATGTGAGTGGGATTAAATATTTTGTGATACACCAATTATACCAATACATTATCAACAAACTGATGTTGAAAAAAAACCATGTCCAGCCGACAATTTAAAAAATAAATTAAAAAACAAATTCTAAAGTAACAAGACATTTGAGATTGCAAAATATGGATCAAAACAAGACGAGAAGTGAAAAAGGAATTTTTGACTTTACTTCAAAGTCATCCTCTGACAGAATGAGGATGACTTTGAAATAAAGTTAAAAATTTACAGTTCACTTCATGTGTTGTTTTGATTCATATTTTGTAATCTCAAGATGTTTTGTTTCTTCATAATTTGTTTTTTACTTTAATGATATTGAAAATCCCCAACATTTATTGAAATTGCGATATTTATTAATAGCAAAAATGTAACGTAAAATGTATGTTTGGTTTTTTAGTCACAGATTTTCTGTTAGGAAAAGTGAAATATGTGCTTTTGTTTTGTATGTGAAACTCAATGAAAATCATTAGTTTTGATCACAAGTATTTTTCTTGTAATTTTCTGACCGATGTCCCTAGAATTGAAGCTATTTCATTGATAAATTGGAAAAAGAAGTTTTTGAGACTATCCAGCTTAGATTTCATGTAGTACTTTATGCATGGCCAAAAAAAGCAAGTTTTTGCAAGCACACTCTAAATATGTGTACCACAACTTGTTTAAAATTGGTAAAGATGTCTCTTCTGTGACACTTCAACGGTTGATGGTTACTTTTCCCTGATTGGTTTGAGTTCATCATTTATGTTTTAGAAGTGTTAAACCAGAAGAGAAAAGAGATGGTGGTGGACAATACAATTGGGGAAAGACTACTGATTTAAGGTTAGTTTAAAAAGTAAAGCTGTATGCATTGGATGTCATTTGATATGACCAAGCTATTTTTTTTCCCTTTGAAAAACAACTTTATCATTGGTAGTGATTCTGAAAATAATCCTGGGGAAGAATCTGGTGATTGGTCAAATGAAACTCCAGCACCCGTTGAACCAACTGCTGATGAACCCAAGGTGGACCAACCAAATGAGTCAGTATTTTTCTGAGTGATTATTTAACTTGCTTTGATCAGTTTAATGCTGATGTGATAAACAATCCAATTTGAAAACTTAGAGAAGAAAAGATATCTGATGATGAAACCAAAGAGCAAGAAGTACAAGAAATGTCTTATCAAGAGTGGAAAGAGCGACAGGAACAAGGAAAGGAACACATGAAGTATAAATTAGAACATACTGAGAGAAAGGCAGGCGAAGGAGAGAACAAGTCCCAATGGAAGAATACTAAAGTTTTCTCCCGTAATGAAGATGTTGATCCTTTATATACTGAGCGCAGGGTATAGTTTATTTTACAATTGTACCTTTTAAATGCAATAGAATGCATCTGCCATTGAATTTTTAGATTCTACTACTTTAATGCTAAAAGCAAAGATTTTCTGTTTATGAAATTCTTTTCTACCTTACTGGTAGGAATACGAAGAAAAAATCAAAACATCAGGTCGAGTGAAACAGACTCTTGAAATTGACTTCAAATTTGCACCTGGTGAGAAATTTCAAGAATCTCGTGGAGGTCGCAGGGGTCGAGGTGGACCTCGAGGTGGTCGTGGTGGTGAGCGACGAGGTGGTAGCAGTGGTGGTTCAATGGATCGAGGCGAAAGACGTGGTGGTGGAGGATTTGGAAGACCTGGAGGAAATCGAGGCGGTTTTAGTGACAGACGCGGTGGCGGACGCAGCAGTTTTGGAGAAAACGACGTGGAAGCCAACAGAGGGCTTAAGTTTGACACAGAAGATTTCCCAACTTTGGGTTAAACATTTGGTTACAATCTTCCTTATTCCACGAGAAATAAGCTCCTGTTTTGGTATCATTGACTTATGCATTTACTGTTGTTTTTTGTGTGGTCAACCTTCCTTTGTGGTAAAATTATTTTTTTGTGAACTGGGAGATTTTCTGGACTTATATATTCCAGTTCACGTAAGGAATCGAGTTGACTATTTTGTAACTGTGACAATGTACGCATACGTGACGTTCGTAGTGTGTGTGCTAATTGATAATATATGCGTTATGCTCAAACGTTCATAGTATTGTCTAGTTCACTTTTAATAGTACTCATGACTTTTGATTTATTGTAATGTTTATTGAAACAAACACAATGTCTATGAACATGTGATAATGCAAGCTTGCATAGTTTTGATTTCTGAGTATAATATAAACATTTCGCGTGCTTGAAGTAGGATAGTTACATCGTATAGTTACCAGAAATTGTAGTCGAAAGTGATCTTAAACAAAATGTTGATTTTTGGAAAGATTTGGTCACCACTTAAGGGGATAGAGTAGCAAAGAAACATACCATCAAAATTTTATTTACGTAATGCCAAAACACAATGAATAAATGTATACAAGTTTTATGTAAGTGCATGTCGTTCAAAATTGACCTACACAATTGAAGTACACCTTCAAAATTTAACAAGTTTAATTTAATATATTATTTAGCAATAATTGCTTCATGCTTATGTAATCCCTTGCTGTTTTTGTGTTATAAATTAGCATTTCTAAATGAATGGATCCAAATCCTATGTTGAATAGTCAACCTTTTGTAATGAACGCTTCTACCAGGATAATCTCATTCATTGCAACAAGTTGTTGACTTATGAGTACTCTACAATTAACGTTTAAGTCCCCCATTATTTACAAAGACTGTTACATACAGAAAAGAAGTACAATATTTACAATAGTACTGGATACATATGTGGTAATGTTGCAATTAACTTCCCAGTTCTGATGTTTAGAGATAAAACTTTATCATCTAAAAATTAAACTCCTATCTTAAATTCAAAGTAAAAAAAAATTTTAACATCTCAAATCATAAGCAATGAGTGTTCATTCTCAATTGCATAAGTAATTAGTATACACTATACAATTCTACCAACAATAGCAAACTATCATGAATCAATGGTGGCACTTCATCTGAAAATTTCAATGTCCTTTCACAATTGTGCTCAAAACCCAATTATACCATGACTTTTATAAATATCAATTAACATGATCTAGCATATATACATTTCCAAAATAATATAAACTTTAAGCTTCTTTAGATTCTTGCACCTCAAGTAAGAGCTGAAAATAAGAAAACCAGAAACATTAAATTAATATTCTTCAGTAATTATAGCATGAGAGAAAACCAAGGGCCAGTCACCTGAATCAGACAAATGACTTTAATCTCCAGTTTCATAAGAGGATAACAAAGCTGCATCCACTGGTTCCATGCAGGATGGACATGTAAATGACCTGATTAACCAATCATCAATACATTCTTTGTGGTAAATATGCATACATGGAAGGAATCGAATTTCATCACCAAATTCAAAATCGACCATGCATATGGCACATCTGGCAAATCAGATCAAAATAGTTTCAACAATTTATAGGAAGTATCAAATAACTTTCCTTTTCAGTTTTATCAATCTCAACATGAGCATTACAGATGAAATTCCTATTAAACATGTTTTGGTGTTGCTATGTAAATTTTGGATTTTTAATATTATTATTTCTTTCTTTAGACATCCCAAATATGTTCCAGAAAAGTGGAAATTCCCCATTAATTGTCATAATCATGAAATTCTTAAGTCAACATTTTCTGCCTCAAACAAGTGTTTTAAAACAGACTTTTTCTACTTAGCTACCGTAGTAAGTTCTATATTAGATTTTGCAAGACATTATGGTTTCAGAAATACTGTGAAACAATATAATATGGTACATTTTCAAACACCCAGGAGCATGTCAACTTTACAATATCTGAAAGAGTTTCAGCACTGAAATAGAGTCTCACGAGTAGAAACAGGGCAGTTCAAATTCATTATCCACTAAGCAGAGGGGCACTTTATAAAATTTTTTTTCCCATCTCATGTATAACGCACTTTAGCTATAAAAAAACACATGGTGTTAAATGTTAATATGAAGTTATGATCACAACGACAGCTGTACACAATATTAAAAGGAACCGCACAGAATTACGGTAAATCATAATATAAAAGCGAGAAGCGACACAATGAAAGATATCTCAAGTGTTTATCTTCCTTCCCGCTATTTCCTGGAAGCAGACATCAGAAAAATAAAGGACCTATCAATTGTTACAATCAGAATTCATTTATTCATGTTTTGCTGAAAGGTCTTTTACTCCTCTGCGTTATTCGCAATTAAAAACCGAAAACTGTTTCTTTTTCGCATAGATGGTCAGCGAATTACGTATTCAAAAATGGCGAAACTTCGGCACTAAAGGCCATCAAATTCTTAGTTTCCTACGCGTTACGCGTTGGCGTAATAACTGTTTATACGTGAGGGCATTTGCGAGACAGGTTTTCGATTTCTATTTTGAAGGTTTCGTGCTGTTTGCCATATAAAGGCAGCAATGTGTAAATGGAAAAGTTGCGTTGGGCTTTAATCCCTAGCAAAACGAAATTTTAAACAAAAGAAGAACACAAACGCTCTTTGTTGCATTTACCATTACATCATGACACAAGACCATTAATAGCGCTTAAAAAATTAAAATTAGTTTTCGTTTAACCATATTCAGCTAATTTCTAAACAACTTACTCTCTTTTCTTTTTCGTTTCGTCATATTTACCAACGGGTAAATGTTGGATTAAGCCAAGCCGCTGAGCTAGTCGTATTTGTTGTTCCTCCGACAGCAGATGGGGAGCCCTTTGACTTTGTATATAATACGAATATGGAGGGTCTTCCTATGAAACAGACGAAAGGTAAAGCGTCATATAAAACGTCCAAAAGGCACATAAAACTGAAAAAAACTACACAGAAAAGAGTTAAACAGTTGAAAGTTCGTGAACGATATCTTGAATACCTGATACGGTGGCGGAGGCTCCCCTCGCGAATTTAGGGCTCCGTGTTCTTCGTGTAACAAGGAAATATCATCAGATGTCGGGCTTCTAAGACAATTGCCCATAACGGGTCTTTAATAGATTATTTCTAGAGCCACACACAAGTAAATTGAAATTTATAGCACGCAAACCACCGCATATAAACTTTCCAGTCATTAGACTCATAATATTTTGTTATGTTTTATTGTCGTTCCCAGTGTTCTCAGTGGTCGTTCCTTTTCGTAACCAATAAACACCGGAAGAAACGACATTCCAGATTCCAGATATCAGGGGTCGGGTCATTGTGGGTCATTGTCCGAGTAACGTCATGGTAACGTCACGAACGTCACTAAAACGTCAATGAGTCGTCAGTAAGTGTACACAAAGCAGAAATGGTATATAATTGTATTGTATAAAATTATAAATTCTAATTATTTTAAAGTAGCATTTATGTAGAATGTTGTAAAACAGAAACATTTTGCTCCATTGAAAATTGCGACACCTAAATAGCAGTGAGCCTAAAATTGATATCAATATGTTTATATTTATAGTTTTAAATATAAGTATAAATATGAATGTAAATATAAATTTAAATATAAATATAAATATAAGTATAGATATAAATATAAATATATTTATGCGTAAAAAATTCTTAGATTAGATATTATACCTCGATATTCAAACATATATACTATTCGTATGTTGATTTTTCATGCCTCATTCTATTTTTGGCAATTTGTAACGTAATTAATAGCTGTATAATTAAAAATTAAACGAGCTTACCTGTAAGTGAAGTTTGATTGGGATTCTACCGATCCATTGCGAGGAACGAAGGGATTACATGAGATTGCGCCAGCGATCACAACTTCAATATTTAACGCTTGTCGAATATCATTATAACCTTGGGTCGGGGTTAGCAGCCATTTACAATCGGCAATAATCTACACAGTACTAATATCTATTACATAACAAAGAGTAAATCCAATATGGGAGGGCATGTAATCCCTTCGTTCCTCGCAATGGATCGGTAGAATCCCAATCAAACTTCACTTACAGGTAAGCTCGTTTAATTTTTAATTCTACCTCACCATTGCTACGTCACTACGGGATTACATGAGACTTTAAAGTACCAATGATATGAGACAACTGAATGAACCAAACCAGTACCAGTCATAACTAATTTTATACTCTAACAAAACAAAAAAATAAATTTTTAAATAACATTGTGCAGTAATGCCTGACTAAAATTAGCTAAACCCTCAATTGGTTTATGATAAAATTTTGCAAAAGTTCGTGCATTAGTCCAGCCAGCCGTATTCATTATAGTTTGAATATTCACTCCCAATAGTGATGCTGCAGACGTAGAAGCTGAACGTGTGCTATGTGTTTTAAAAATGTTCATATCTACCCCAGCCTTTTCCATTATTGTTTTGATCCACCGACTCAAAGTGTCCTTGGATACCGCAGAATGGGGTTTAACAAAACTCAACAATAGCTGTTTTTGTTGTCCTCGAATGACGGAAGTCCGCTTAAGATATTCTTTAAGGCATAGGACAACACATAATCTCTCATCCGGTGTGTATACCTCAAACTCTAAATCCTTTATGTGCCTGCCGGGTTTTGACTGCTTCACCAGCCCTTTGACTTGGAAAATAACTTTGTTTTCCTGCAATATCATGTGATCAATATGCAACAGATGAATTGTTTGCAGTCGCTGCCCAGACAATATCACCAGCAAGCTTGCCAACTTTAATGTAAGTTCCTTTAGTGACAGGTGTTCAGCCAAAGGTAGCGCCTTAAAATAGCTAAGCACAATATTGACGTCCCAAGTAGCTGTGTATCTTGGCAAACTTGGTCTTTGTTCAAATACCCCTTTCATAAATCTGATGACCAAAGGGTGAGATCCAAGAGAAACGCCGTCGTGCAATGAGAGAACCGATGAAAGGGCACTACGTGCTGTATTTATGCCACTATATCCCAAACCGGACTTGAACAAGGATAATAAATAATCAATTACCTCATTGATCTGTGGGGCACATGGTTGAAACCCATTTTTTAAACAAAATCGTGTCCATCGTTCCAAGTATCCCTTGTACTGCTGCCGGGTTGACTTACGCCAAGAACACATTAATATTTCAGTGGCCTCTGGTGAGATTCCTGTACTTTCGATTGATTGCCGGATAAACTGCAGGCCATCAGTCGTAATCTCTGTGACAGAGGATGTTGAACCCTGGTTTGTAGGGCAATATTAGAATGTCCTTCTGGTAAGGCAACAACAGCGGTTCTTGGAGTAGCATCTTCCGAGAATGGGATACCATGGTTGTGTGTTCCAATCTGGGACAATTAATATTCCTGTAGCTTGATCTTGTTCTATTTTCTGTAGCACCCTGCCCAATAAAGAGAAAGGTGGAAAAGCATAAAATCGACGATTAGTCCAGTCAAACGTAAATGCGTCAATTGCAAAGGCTCCTGGGTCAGGATTCCATGAAATATAAGGTTGTATCTGATAATTGAGCCTTGAAGCAAATAAATCAATATCCGGTTGAAATGCGAAAAACTGAACAATATACTGATACATGCTAGGATTCAACTGCCATTCTGTTTGGTCATGAAAACTCGAGAAGCTTTATCTGCTTCCCCATTAAACTTGCCTGGTAAGTGTACTGCAGTAAGCCAAATGCTGTTTTGAATGCACCAAATCCATATTTCCCTAGCTTTGGCATTGCATTGAAATGATTGACTTCCCCCCATATTATTTATATATGACACTGCAGTTGTGTTGTCGGTTTTTAGGCAAATATGTGTATTGGACAAACTAGAACAAAAGGTTTGTAAACCCAAAGGACTGCAGACATTTCCAGATAGTTAATGTGTTGCACAGCTTCAGTGGGTAACCACTGCCCTCCTGCAGACTTTCCCTGGAAATTTGCTCCCCAGCCAAGCAATGAGGCATCAGTAAACAGTGTGTACTCAGGCTTAGGCTTTGAAATTGTCTTATAAGTGGTTTCTATATTATCCGCCCACCATCGCAAATCAGCCAGACTGGTTTTGGAAGGTGTCATAACCTCATCATAATGGCCCCTGCAGGCCTTAAGTGCTGAAATTTTATCATTCTCCAGTTGTCTGTAAAATAAAGGGCCCATTTCTACTCCTGGAAAACTGGCCACTAAGATTCCTATAACTTCAGATACTTCCCTTATGGAAGGTTGAGTTTGTGTCATGAGTTTTTCACAAGCTTGCTTTAACCGCCGCGACTTGTTGGGCGTCAAACTAACAATCATTAGTTTAGAATTTAATAAAAATCCCAAGAATTCTATTTCTTGCGATGGGATGAAATTTGACTTCTCTTCATGAACGCAAAAACCCAGTTCAGATAAAAACGTGGAGGTGGTAGAAACATTATGACGACAATCGTCATAGCTATACCCTTGTAAATAGGAATCATCAATATATCCCACTGATAATAAGCCCTGTGCTCGCAAATGACCATAAACTGGTTTTAGTAGCTTGGTAAACAACCGTGGGGCACATGCAAGACCATTGGGCATACAAGTAAATTGGTATAACTGTCCCTTAAAGTGAAATTTAAGATACTTTTGGTGGGACTCATGAATAGCTACAGAATAATACGCATCCCTGATATCCAGTGAAGCCATGAAACAATCCGGTTTTATCATTTGAATAACCTGCTTAAGTGATTCCATCTTAAAATGTTGGTAGCGTACAAATTTGTTAAATCTCTTTAAATTTAGTATCAGACGAAATGACCCATCTTTCTTGGGGTCAAGAAAATAGTAGAAATATATTCCCTTTCTCATGATGACTAGGTATAATAACCTGCTTTGCTAACAACTTAGAGATTTCAGCTTCAATGAAGGAGGCTTCTTTGCTGAAAACTGTTTCTGTTTAGAAACATGCATTTGGGAAGGTTGTTGAAGTAAATCAATTTTACAACCTTTCACAATATTCAAAATGAATGAGTCAGTTGTTAAGTTTTCCCACTTATTATAAAACATTGAAGTCGCCCGCTATAAAACTAGAGGCTGAATTTTGACTTACCAACTTATATTGGGTAGATGTCATTGCTGTTTCTGGCAGTCTTTTGGTGCCTTTTCTTTCCCGGTATGGGGTTTGTGCCATCGAGGGCCCTGCCGAAAATTCTGACCATAATGGTCCCTTGGGCGATGTGAGTGCCTGGAGTAGGAGCCCGTTCCATTCTGCCGATCATATTGTCGGGAACTAGCCAGCTGTTGGCTTACTCGATTGGTGGCACTAATATCCTGCACTTGTTTGGGTAAATCATCCCCAAATAGCCAGTTTGTGAACTCAATATGTTCACCACAAAGTTGCTGATATTTATCATTAAGGTCTGGTCGTATCAGTTCTCTACGTCTTTGCACGAACTCATAATTAGTATGTCCCAGAATGGCCATAGAGTCCATTAGACTCCTTATCATTGATTTATTATCCTCAAGTTGAGATGAATCAGCCTGCATGAGTTTGTGGATAACTTTAACCACCGGAATGCTAGCCTTCAGTAACATATTTTGCACCCTTTGTAATTTAATATCTCGACTCCGAGTGCTTGACTTCAATTTCGGCCAAATTTCAGGGTTGATTTTAGTGCCTACAATGTTCTCGCAGTTTGTGGGCCGAGTACTCTGTGTCAATTTTTCTTTAAGTTTTTCATCGGTTAATCTGTTACGCACCATTTTGTTAACAATGCTTGCTAGTTTAGGATTAACCTCTTCAGCACATTGTTCGTCAAGGTTGTATTCTTCAGCTATTGAGCCTAGAACATCCTCCTCATTTTGAGCAGAGGCAACATTCGATGTAGTGTTGGGATCATTCCCTGCTAACAATTCGTCAACTTCCACGTCAACATCACCTGTTGACTCACGACGCGCTCTTTTAGTAGCTTTTCGCGTTTCCGATGCTACTGATGCCACGGAGTCCGATGACTCTGATGCTGAGCGAGTCCTAGTGCGCCCCTGTTTGGTAGCGTTGCTTAACTGCGAAGCAATAGCCTCCGTAAGCTTAGAAAAACCTCGCTGAAGACCATCAGTTAGGACTTGTTGCATTGCAATTATATCTCGTCCCATATCCCTACCGTCATCACTTGTCGATGGTATATCAGATGATGTTTTAATCCGTCGGTTATTACGACTTTCATCTCGTTCATTTTCCGAGCCAGACGAGTCTAAGACTTCATGGCCGGTTTCACCTTCCGCCGCCATGCGTTTTCGGTCGATTGCGAAGAAAAAACAACAAAATGAGCAGAAAAATAGTTTAAATTGACGATTACGTCGACCTGTATCGTAGTAAGAGTGGGAAACAGCAAGATTGCTTGCTGTAAATTCCCCGATGCAAAACGATTGCCCAAAATATATTAATATTACAATGGCAAATACAAAAGCGTCCTATCTCGTTGTGTTCACCTTTACATTGAAGTTGTGATCGCTGGCGCAATCTCATGTAATCCCGTAGTGACGTAGCAATGGTGAGGTAGAATAAATGAAAGTACAGTGCGCAACCGACGTCTACTTATTTTACCACTGCTACTTACGAACACCTCTTGGAACCGGAAACCTCCCGTAAGCGGACACTGCTTTTAGATCCCTGCCATAAAAATATCATCTTTCATGACTTCTCATAAGCGGAAACTTTACACCTGGTCGTGGTCCCAAGGGTGACCATTGGTATACATATATGTCCGTGAGAATGATGGCTTACAGCAGGTTTGACTGTATTTTGCATTTAAGAAAGCTGCTATTATGCTTTGAATATCCCTGGATCTGCTCCTGAATAATGGATTGAAGACAAGATTTAGCTATTACTTTCTTTATGAGATGATCAAGAATACATCAAGAATATATCTGATGTACATCTAACAACAACAAAAACAGTCCTTCTCGGGACTATACCAACCTGGACGATCTACATTTACAAACATGTTACGATACTCCAGGGTTTAAACCATTTGATCTTGAATAATCATGGATTAGATTAAAGCTTAATTTTTGTCAACCAAATCTTAATCGCAGTCGCCATGTCTATGCTTTCTTGAGAATTTGAAACTGCGCGGGTTGATCTTGATCAGTAGACACCGTCGACACTGGAAAAGAAAAGTTGGATAGAATAGACAAATTTTGTTGTGTGCACAGATCTTTGTTGGCCTTACCCAAACGATGCCTGTTGCTATAAATCGTGTTCCGGGAGAAAAGATCGCCGTTCCTCCCGAGATTTTGGAAAACGTTGTGAAAGATGTGGATGAATATTTGTCATCCGACAGAAGATATCCAGAATTAGCCGACCAAATTGGAGCATTTTCACAAGGTTAGGTTTGGGTTAAGTAAATCGTTAGTAAATTATGTTATTCTAGAAATGAGAAATGGATAATTTTCACACAACTGTGAAATCGATGTCACTGGATTTTCATTTCCAAACAAAAGTAAACCTTGATCCTTGTTGTTCTTCCTCTGTCTCTGTGTAATTAGCAGCCTTACCAAGCTTCGAGATAGTGCACTTAAGTGAATTTTTACTGTGAATACATACTGTATTCTGCCATTATGAGAAAAACCACTTGTCAATCACAATATCTTTTTGCAGCTGACACTGTCTTGAGTGGAGTCAACGACTTTGACTATCCAATGCTGTCAAGAATTTCTGATGGACTGAGACATATGCATTTGATTTCAACAGTCAACCATATACCTCTACCATCAGAACTCATTGAGCAATTTACTTGTATCCTCTTTTAAATCTTTTGCTACATAAAACTGATTTACTAGGTAGAGACTACAGAGAGATGTTCAAAAAAAATGTTTGACCTTTCAAGTATTTTTGGTTTAATTGCTCATTGACTTTTCAAAATCCTTGACTTTGAATGATACTGTGACTAAGGATGTTGAAATGTAATCAACACAATACCAAAAAGTAGCAAAGCCAGTTTGTTTTATCAATTTCTACAATGCAAATATTTTTGTGTTTGATCATTGGAAACGCAATGAGTAATGTAAAGAATAACAATTTTGCTAAAAAAATTGCATTGTAGGAGTAAAAGATCAGGCTGGCCTTCCTACAACTACACCGACCTGGATGATCAGCATCTAAAAACATGTTACTCTTTGTTACAAAGCTAGTCAATGAGCATGGTACATTTTATAATGAAAACAAATCTTACCTAGGATGTCACTATTAAGTTTGGAGCTGTTGTATTTGACACAAGTCTTGCCATAGCTTTGCAAAGAATAAGAATGATAAGTAATAATTATAACTAAGCTTTGACAATTTCAAGACATGCAGTGTAATTGCCAGATGGGTCTGTTTCCTGAGATTCATAGAGCATGGTTGACCATAGACAGTGATATATACGTCTGGAACTATGAGGATGGGTATTAATTAAAAATTTTACATCATGCTTCATTCCAACATAGTTTATACATAAATTTTGAATTAAGAAAGTTCCTTATAATTTACATGCTAAAAATATTCTAAAGTGTACATTTATCATTTAGAGGCATTGTTGTGATTCTCTCATTTGCTTCATCTGAATAAAAAAAGCATTTTTGTATACTTTTGTCTTTTTCAATTTTCAGAAGTGATTTGGCATATTTTGATGGCCTGAGCGAGACCATATTGAGTGCTGGTCTGGTTCAACCAAAACCTGGTGCGTATGTATTTTACTTTTTTTCTATTGTATGTTTATTATTGTTTTAAGAAAATAGTGAGTTGTTGTTTTGTTGGGGGTTTTTTGGGGGTGGAGGTTGGGAAGAGATCATCATTTAGAAATTTCAAATTGTGTTTATTGGCTTTTGTGAAATATGGCATCTATTAGAGAGAAGTATGTAACTGAGGATAGTTTCATATTTGAACTTTGATCCTGACAATGTACTAACATACTGATGACAATGAAATTCATTTAAGTTTTTATTAAAGCCATATACACATTCTGTTTGCAGGAATATTTCAGGAGCACATCAAATTTCTTCTATGTATCACAACACCTGTGGATGTTGTTCTACTTGGTGTAAGCTTTAGCGATCCAAACACTGGTAATGTAAAATTATTAGTATCAGCATGTGGAAGCACACACAGGGCTCAAAATAACAACCATTATACGTATGTCCTATCAAGATGAAAGGTCAACTTCATTTAAGCTTAGTTCAAGTCGGTTTTTGATTGGTCAATATTACCCATCATTTGTATCTAATAAAATGAAAAAAATTATTTCAAATTAATATTCTCAGGACGTAACCACAGAATAATGATTATACAGAAGGGTCACTCAGGTGTACAACGCGTCCTCATGTCGGCCATTATTCCAGCCAGTTGATTAGGATTTCACACTTGTTTCCAACCATTAAAATTACATGATGTCAATACTTAATAATGAATTCAAGTATATTTGGACTTAAGAAATGACTTCGGATCATTTTAAAGTTTGGAAAAAGTCAAAAACCCTAATCATCTGGCTGGAATAATTGCGGCAATCATGCGCGGCACGACATGCTCGAGGACAAAAACATCAAAGGCTCCGACACAAGTGACTCTTTTGTATATTCTTATTCTGTGACGTAACCATTCATCGCCTAACTTATGTACTTTCGAGGAAAGCGTAAAAATTTGGCATGTCGAATTGACAAAGTTTTTGCTTGTCATTTTGACCTGTATATTTGTGACCGTTGACCTGCCGTTATTTTGAGCCACGACTTTCGATTTTTGTCTGCACGTAATGTCATTTTTGATGACAAAATAACTTGAAATTGCTATTGTTTCTGACATGCAACGCCGTACGTTATTCAAATTTGTAAGCTGCCATCAATTTTTAAATTGACACTATCCCATTAAGATTCCTCCTAAAAACGATCCACTTTCTCATTTAAATTTCTGATCGGTTAACTCAGTCCATTTTTCCGTCCCCAGCCCCTAGCTCACATGCTGCCATTCAAACGCTCATAAATTCTTTGTTTTCCGACAAACATATTTATGTTTGTTTAATTGTATCTCTTGAAATATTTTCATTTTATCGAACCTTGTTGCCTTATTATCTTTTAACAGCTTGATGCTGGAAAGCCAGTAGCTTTATTTGTATTCACGTTGTTTGAAAGAGTGTGCACAATCACCATAATTATGATGATGTGAAATAACAAATTAAAAATTTGCACACTTGTTGTGCTCGATCCCGTCGTACTTCGCAGGCAGTTCTGGAATTCTCCGGCCCTTTCAAGCGGGAAGTGTCAATATATGATACACTCCCATGAAAGGAGATTTATCAAAAAGCAACTTTTGTGAAGTGAAGAATGTAATGAGTTGGACGTGCAAAGCCAACCTTATCACGTTTGTTTAGGTGTACACGAAGGCGATTACCACGAGATGCATTTATTGCCCGAACCATTGTTTACTTTACAAACTGATAACGTTTATATGTCTGGAATAACTGGCACTATCAATGGTCGTATTTTTCTCTGTGGTCGGGATGGTTGTGTTTACGAGATGGACTACCAGGTACAGTACAGTATGTATGGCATACACGCGTTGATAAACATTATCGGTCATCGCATTGCATCAATAAGTATTAATTGTTAATACTGTATAATAATGTCAGAAGATCGACAATCGATAATCGATGTTTTGGTTATTTTAGGGAGCGGGAAATTGGTTTGGAAAGAAATGCAAGAAAGTCAATCATTCTGTTAGCGCGCTTTCATTTCTCATCCCATCTTTCCTCTCTTTTTCACTCAGTGGAGAAGGTGTGGTTGGCAATCATGATCTTCTAGACTTTGTTAAGTTTAGCAGAAGCAATTTCTCTTTATGTTAATACAACAAACAATTCTTATTTTCAGATCCTGTTGTCCAACTGGCTGTCGATAATAGCAGAAATATTTTGTACAGTCGAACTCAAAAAGGAACTATTCAGGTTTGTTTTGTGTGTTGAACTTCAACAATTATTGCACGTTGAACAAAGCTTATTGCAATAAAGATAGCCATGAAGAATGTTTGCTATCTTTGATAATTGATAGTTCGTAATTGTTTGTTACAATTAAGTCCACCGCAAAAAATATACTCGACAGTAAATAAGTAAATGTTGCGTTCAAAATCTGTAAACGTCGTACGTAAATGTAACTTTAATAGTCATCAGATTACAGCAAATTTTGCCGATTCAGAGACTGGATGTACTTTTTCCCTTTGTGTTTGTTGTATATTTGATTCATTTCACTCTGGTTGCACTTTGTATCTGTTTCCTATTTTATTGTTATCATATGATTCATTAAAGCTTCCCGCCCTTTTTAGGTACGTAATTTTAGGCTCATTGAACCAAACTCTCGCAGGACTTAAAACGGTTTTATTCCATTAAGGTTTTTGATTTGGGCAAAGACGGTTCGAAAACCTCTTATGTTACATGTTGTTATCAAGACAGTATCGTCAACAAAGCCGCCAGCATGCTAAGGTTGTATGTAGAGGTTTTTTATATTACGTATACATTTCGTCACGTCACGACATGCCTACGTCATTTCAGGTAGTTTTGAGAAAACGAAATAAGAACTATTGTAAATTTAAAAACAGCCATGTTTTTGTTGAACATCATATGTTGAACATTTATTGAATCATTTTGATTGGGCAGTTGACTTCAGCAACAAATACAAAACATTAGAGGGCAAAATAGTAGTTTTAGGCAAAATAGTAGTTTTAGGCAAAATCCCTAGATCGAAAAAATATGACTTCGGCAAAAAAGTTAGTAACGTGACAATTTGCAGCTTCTTTTCAAACATGCATGTTTGTATGTAAAATATTTTAGATCGTGCCAACTGTTATGTTGTATTCATTTTTGTTAGAAGTGTCGATAGAACTCGCCTGAAACCCATCGTTCATATTGCTCCAATTTCTACCAACGAATCGCAAATTGTTCATCTTGTTGCCATTACGCAATCAGGTAAAAGGCCAATTCGAACTTTACTGAAAATGAAATCTCTCGCTCTCTCTCTTGTTGGATAAGTCATAGTTGTACTTTTCTTAGCTAGTCATTTAGTTTTTACGGTTTCCTCTGTTGTCGCTGTTTAGTTTAGTGCGTTTCTTTTTCGAGATTTCAATTCCGCGCTGAAAACGTAAACAAATTCAAAACCAAACAACATTTAAATATTCTTAATTTATGCATGCAAAGTCTTGCTTCGAGGCGAAGTGTCTTTCTCGTGTCATTGTATTTAATAAATTGCAGTTTAGCATATGCAACTGTATTTTCTATACGTAGGTGTTCGTCTTTATTTTATGACGACTTCTCCCGAGCGGTACGAAGATCGCCCCTCAAAGCTCTCGCTATTTCACGTTCGCATGCCCCCTGGATGTGCTCCATCAGCTAGACCTGAGAGACCGTTCATGGTTCATGCGGCTTATTACAGACAAGGTAAAACGTAAATTCTTCCTTTGATAAATTACATATACGGAATTCTCTAAAATCTGCCAGTGTTTTGATCTGTTTCGCATTTTTCATAACGCCAGGCACCGCTTTGTTTTGTTCATCTACGAATGACGAAAAGGACATATTATGGAGTATCAGTCCTGATATTTTTCCTTTCCAAAGAAATTTACAAGAATCTTACGTCAGCATTCCATTGGAAGGCAGGGCATGGGCGATACACGAGGTTCCTGAACAAACGTATCCTGTATTACCCTCATCCGTCCCTCTCAACTGGCCGGATCCTCCAGTCATAGTTACGCAACACGTTGCAGCATCGAGGAAGTTTGTTGTCCTCAGTGCTCAGGTAAATTTTTATGTGTACAAAATCCTAGATGTGTGTACGTAGGACTTCTGGTATTTTTTGCTTTGTATGGAAACATGTGAAAAACCGTTTTATGAATATTTTTTAGTAATTATCATGATTCAATAATCTATGAAATTTGCTATTAAATATATGATCGTAAATAATTATTAATAATACTCAAAACTAAAGTAAACTTGAAAAATATGTGCATGTTAGCGAAGGCATTCCATAGTCCATTTTTTCCCATTTCTTGGTGAGTATTGAGAGTGCTTAATGCTTTACAAATCTTCACGTATATGTGATTATTTTTTTCATAGGGCTCTTACTTGTTTTCTTCCCTTCGTCCATTTGAGCAACTACAACATTTGTTACAAACACACCATGGTCCCGATGCTGAAGCTGTTCATGGTTTTTCAGGCTACTTCAGGTAATTTTTTCTCATTTTATCATCTTTTATAGTCATTGTTTAGTGCCTTGGTTCGTCTCGAAGTCTTTGTTTTAGCTACATTGTTCATTACATTTTGAGTCATCTTTTCTTGATAAAAATAATCCACCCCCTGTGTAAAACACGTAACAATCTATTGTCATTTGACTAAACTCTTGATACATCAGGAAGTCTGAAAAAGATAGTCTGAAAGTCTGAAAGTCTAGCATCTGACATTTTCAAACATTGAAACCAACGTGAAAATTATAGATTGTTGTCTCTTTGCTCATTATTATTCAGGTTGATCACGCATGCGCTACAGCTTTGGTCCTTGCTTGTTCAACAAACAACAACGAAGTAAGTTTATATTTAGAATTGTATTCTAAATATATACTTCAAGAGGGACCGCGGAAGATAAATAATTTTGAGGTGGCGCTAATATTCATGTATGCATGATATACCGTATTAAGCTTCTTTGAAATCCATTGTTTTCTAAGGGTGATAACATTCATATGTAAATATGAGCCTCCCCCCCTCCCCCTCAAATTATCGATCTTCCGTGGCCCCTGTTGCAACACTTAGAATTTGTAGTTTTGCAATTGTTCATTTTTTTTGATGTGAAATATATATCATAGTATAACAATATACATTTCAAGAAAACAGAATGTAAAACTCGTTGGCAAAACTTAAATGTTTACTTACAGTATATCTTCTTGAAGTCTTTGATTTTCTTTTTCTTCTTCTCTACAAAAAGATCGCCGACTGGGCTACCCAAGCGTTCTTCAGATATGGCAGTGCTACAGTTTTACATCCAATCACATCCCTTGCCAATGCAAGTGGTCAGCCTATTCAAGCGCCAAGTACTAGACTTACCCCTGATACGAGTTTTGCATCCCAACCACCTGCGCCAGGAAGTGGTCATAGTGGTAGTTACCTAGCAACGCCTGGAATCAGGCAAGCTGGAAGAAGGTGAGGTCATAAAAATCCTATATCTTTGTACGTTGTTTTGCTGGATGAAAATGTTTGACGTCGTCTAATATATTTCAAGCACTGATGCAAACGGTGTTGAATGATTGCTGGTTAGTTTCAACTGCCTTTGAAATTTATTTGCTATGGCACGTCGAGGCTTCGGTAAAATCAGGCTTTCCTTAATGAATGTACTGGAATTTATAAACGCCGCATTTTGACTAATCTTGGGTCATAAAGATCAACTCTTGACGAATGTTGCTTTTACTAATACTTCAAGTTAAATTCAATGACGTGTTCATCACGTAGAATCGGGAGTTTGTTGTCTAGTAAATGTAGAATACAGTAGGAGAGTCGTTTTGCAGTATCTAGTAATTCTAACATTCAGAACTTGTATTGATGTTTCTTAGCTCTTTACCAAATCCCCAGCTACAGTCAACCCCATATCAACCTGCATCGGGAGCTGGTGTCCTTCAACAATCCGAGACCTTGAAATCAGGAAGAATCGCCGGCTTGAATCTTTATCTTGCGAGATTATTGTCGTAAGTTGTGTGCTACACATCATAGACGGAATTATTGTAATGAACTATACATGTAAATTGAACCTTACTGGGGAAACAATATTGTCATCTTATTAGACCATTGTGGGATGAAAGGCTTGTGTCTCAAGAATACAACGTATTGCCTGAATATGACTACACCTTACGGCCACCAAATAAATGGGTGAATAATCAATTTATATGTTATCATATTTATTTGATGTTAAAATATGCACTTTAGTTTACATTTGATGATTTCATATTCGTTTTTCTTTACACACTCTATTTATTATGATGAAATGTTATTGGTACTTATTTCTTGAATGTTTCAAACATTTGCTGTAGTTGTGCTAGGAAAAAGACTAACGTAGCTAAGAGCCAATATTGTGCTCGTTATAGGTTGAGTTGATAAGTATGTCTTATAATTTTTCACTTTCAGATTTATAGTCGTTTAACCAGTGAACAGATTGGTTGGTTTGTTGATCAACTTCAAAATCTAGAAAAATGGTTAAATACCAACATCATGCAGTTTTCAGGTGCTCGTTCACCTCTTGGTACTCATGTTCAACGAGGTACTGGTACCCCGATTCAACCAGGTGAGATAGTTACGCAAGATGCAATGTTTTCACGATTCAGCGTATGTGTCAATACGCGGAAGAACGACTGCAAATAATAAACACCTCTCACCAAAAAAGTTCCTTCCGAAATGTGTCGTTATGAACCGTCTAAATAGATGAATCTCAGATAAACACAGCACTATTTAGACTTAAGGTAATTTGCTAAGTGCCATATGAAGAATGAGGTCACTCGTGCTCTAAAAAGGATGTATTGTCTCGTGAAATCAAAAATATCCAATTTCAAATTTAGCATTAGATTTCATCATCACTACCAACCCAGCAATGTTATTCGTTAATAAGGAACTAAGCGTCATCGTGTAAAGCTGTTTAACGAATGCCCAGATTATTTTATCAAAACATGGCAATCACGATTGTGCTTTTAGAGACTGGCTGGGACTCATTCATGTGACACTTATAATAGTTTACATGGAAAAGGGACTTTCTTTATGTGTGGTGTTTATCTAAAAATACTTTACAAGTCGAACCATTGGGTTGTACTGTAAAAGTTATTTGTTTTTATACGTAACAAGCGTTTCATCCTGTAAAATTGTGCGCTCTGATTGGCTTAGAAGCAACTTCACTTTCCTGTAAAAGACTGGCTGTTCATACACTTAGAAAACACGATTATCCCACATGCAGACACATCTCGTTAATCAAAAGATCCCATATGGACTGCAAGAACATTTTTTTTCGTTGATTAATACTTGGGTTACTTTAGGTTCGAGCAGATCGGAAGCAGAAGCGGCAGACGCTCTCCGTCATTTGATAAAAAGATGTCGTGAAGTATTGTCTCTTTGGCAGATCCTTGATGATAATGAATTTTATTTAGTCGTTGAACGTTTATCACAGGTTTGTGCTTTGTCTTTCAAGATCGAGTAGATATTTCTGCGAAATAGTTTTATCCACTTTCCTTAATGTGATGTTTTCTTATGAAATATAGGAGTCACGTGACCGTTTATGTTTCCTCAAATTTCGTGACTTTGTAATCAACGGAAATGTGGTAGGTGCACTGTCTTTGCAAAAACGCTTATCGATCATCAAAATTTCTTGCAGTAAATGCCCTATGTATAAATTATAAATAGTATGTAGTTTGCCCGCACGTTTTAGCACACAGTATTTAGCTTGCCTGCAAGTTTTAGCCCACAGTATGTAGCCTGCCCTCAAGTTATAGTCCACGGTATGTAGCCTGCCCTCAAGTTATAGTCCACGGTATGTAGCCCGCCCTCAAGTTATAGTCCACAGTATGTAGCTTGCCCGCAAGTTTTAGTCCACAGTATGTAGCTTGCCTCCAAGTTTTAGTCCACAGTATGTAGCTTGCCGCCGGTTTTAGTCCACAGTATGTAGCTTGCCGGAAGTTTTAGTCCACAGTATCTAGCTTGCCTCCAAATTTTAGTCGAAGATTGTACCTTGCCCCCAAGTTTTAGTACACAGTATGTAGCTTGCCGCAGGTTTTAGTCCACAGTATGTAGCTTACCCCCAAGTTTTAGTCCACATTATGTAGCTTGCCCCCAAGTTTTAGTCCACAGTAAGTAGCTTACCCCCACGTTTTAGTCCACAGTATGTAGCTTGCCCCCAAGTTTTAGTCCACAGTATGTAGCTTGCCCCCAAGTTTTAGTCCGGCTATGTAAATCAAAGACATTATCATTATTTGTTATTGTTTGTGCAGTAAGTGAATGCAAAAAATTGCACAGCAGGACCAAGGGCTTGCCATGCCACTGATTATAAAATCTCTCATCGCAAGTACTGGCATACTTGTTTTCTCAGTTACATGACGTTCATTGAACTTTATGTCAATGTCATGTACTACTTTTACATTCACGTTTTCCACCTAGTTTGATGTATATTTTCCATGCATTGCGGTACATTTAATATGGAAACTGGAAAGTGGCGTTCAAATCAAAGATATTCTTACTTCGCGTATACTTCATATGATAACAGTATGATAAGTTGCAATAATAACTTCATGTTTTAGATTGGCAATGAGCTCATTGCTTCATTGATGTCGTGTTTTCTGGATGATAATGCTACAACAGATACTATAAGTGACCAGTTGCGAGATCTTTGTCCGACAATTTATACGACGAACGATGCAATTTGCACCAAGGTGACGTAAATGTTTGTCGATTTCTTTATATATATATATTTATATATTTCATTTTACTGTCATAGAGTGGACTTTGGTTTGGTCGGAATACTTTTTGCTATAGCTTAGATAGGAAAAGTTGCGTCATATATCAAAATGAAACATTAGTCGATGCAGCAAAAAGTAATCATTATCTTCAAAATCCTAGGAAAGGAGTTCAGCTTATATTATGATTATAATTTTTTTGAAAAAATGCTTTAAAATAACGTCTGCCATATAACCTTCCGGAATTTCTTTTTTGAAGCGTATAAGCGATAACCAAATGAGAAATAACATGGCCATTTTTTAGTTATACGTATTCGTTTTAATTGTTGCTAGTTTTAAAACAAATTTCAGGCAAACGAATTGCTGGATTTAGCGAAGAAAGCTACCGATAAGTATGAAAAGGAAAAAACACTACAGGAGGCCACAAGGGTAAGTGAAATCAAGAAAAATCTTTGATCGAAATGTCTGAATACCTGTATATCATATTGCGAATCGTGTTTTGCCTCTCATTGCACTGGCTTATGAAAACCTCAGAGACGTTTATGAGAACTCTCGAGCAAGTGCAACGCTCGACAACGCTTGCAAGTCTTGGGCTTGCACTAATCAAGTCTTGAGTTCTCTTCTGTTTCTATAAGCTTGTGAAAACACAGTTCACATCTCTTATTTCTTAAATGTCAGCGCCTGGCCATTGTTCGTCTCATTTAGAGAACATATCTGTGACTCGAACTTAGCCAATATTACATCACATTTGACATCAAGTGTTTACACTTACCTGATCACCTTCTTGATATCACGTATTTCTGTTTGATTTAAATGGTGTAGCTGTGTAAATTCTTTTTCACAAGTGCATGTTTGCTATCTTTTAAGCTTTATCGCCAAGTGGCTGTTCAAATTGATCTTGCTTTTATATGTGGAAGTATGAGGAGTGTAAGTTATTACTATAAATATTTGTTGTTTAAAACATTTGTTTAAATTACTTGGTGCAGGGAATGTCATTTTGGTTATGTGCAAACATGCTTCTGGGATTTTGTGAAAATAAGTGAAATGACATTTTTTTAACTGAGAAAGTTGTTCGTTCAAAATTGTCAGAATGAAGGATTGTCCTTTCCTGTTTTGCATTTATCGTGAAGAGCAAATTTCTCTAAAATATCTTGTAACATGTTTTATTTTAGTAAGGTTTTTTGACGGCATCGTTGAGTTAGCTGTGCACACGGCATCAGTGAGAGATCCACAGAATCTTGCTCTTTATTATTTTGAAAATGGTTCGCACGAACAACCTGGTCCTGGTTATGATGCTTTCTTAATACGGTATGAGAATGGTTGGAGTTTTCAAGGCACAATGTGTTTATTGTATGAAAAATTGCATGTGCCTGGTTATTTATTTCACAGTTAAAGATGTGTCATTAGTTTTGTTAATTGCAACTGCTTAAGAGGAATTACAGGAGTATTAACCATTGATATAGCTCTTACCTGGTGACAAATCTACATTCCTATTTCATCATAATTTTAACTGCTTTACACTTTATTGATAAATTCTTTAGTACTCTTATGAATGAGAAAGTCCTATCTTCTCCTTGCCATTGAGGAACCATTAAGCATTAAGCGGTGAACGCATTACATAATTCCACAGATGTCATTTAACACAAGGACATCAACCGTCTCAGACTACGAGTGTTTTATCAAACAATGAATCAAACTACATAGTACATCATGAGCTCTAACTAGATCAACTGTTAATGTCAATTCATTATGTAGTAGTTGTATGGAGTTGGGAAGAATTTTTGATTTTAAAGCCTGGACTTTACTTGTGACATAAGCATAAACACACGATTATCAAAACTCTCCGTTGTTCTGTATCCCTGTGCTTGTTTTTTTTTGTGAGCGAGAGCACACTGCTTATGATTAGTTTATGTTGCAAGTGAGGATTAGGCTTGAGTCAACATTGAATCTATAACCATGTCTACTTATTATGTGTTGGTTTTATTATTAAGAATATTGAAGTCACATTTAAATTATTAAAGTAGTGTTACTGTGGATTTTTTGCTATGTTTATGACATTCGTGTACATATGTGGGATTTATTTGCTATCAATTTCAAGATTAATGAAACATTAACATTTCTATTTGTGAATATTTACAGGCAAAATTGTTATAACTGTGTTATTGGAACGTTAATGCGCCTTCTTACCTCACGTCAGCTGTCACGTGTCAATAGTGCTAATGTGCCGAGTAGGCCTGGTCCTCCCTTACCACTAGATGAAAATTTGCTCACAGCAGAAGAAGCTGAACGTTATGTAAGTATTTTTTATTCAGCATTATTAGTTCTGGTTTGTGATTGATGTCATTATGTTTGAATTCTGATAAACAAAATAAAGAGAAAGCGTGTGTGTGGCAATGTTGTTGAAATTATTTTTGTCAAAGGATTTCGAAAAATGAATGTTGATTTTATTATTTGCGTTTCTGATTCAAAGATATGTTTGCGAGAATCTATTTATTATTTATTTCACTGTTTTTTTTTCACATTCTAGATTCACAAGGTATGATTACTATGTTTGAAATTCTTACTTCATTTTTTTTGTTTAGCTTGAGGCGACACTCGTTACCGCATTGCGATCTAGGGATGAGCTTTTCTTGTCGTCTATATTTGATTGGCTAATTGAGAAAAATCTTCCTGAAAGATTGCTAGAGGTAAATTGTACTAAATCACGAAATCCAATTTCAATATTAGATATATACTTTTAACAGAAACCTTGCTTGCACGATTCTCCTTATAAGGCTTATATATTGCTGACATGGTGATAGACGTATTACTGTCCCACTCCAATTATGATCACGTGAACAAAAGTTCTGCTTTGATTTAGGTGCGGTCTCCATTCTTAGAGGCATATTTGAAACGACTAGCTGCAACGCAGGTATTGAAAGATTGCTTCACGCATCGCACTAAAGACAAATAATACTACCTTCACTGTATTGAAGATAAAATACAGGTTGCATCGCATAATTGGACATCTTTTTTTGTTGCTGTAGCATCCCAACAATATCCCGGCTTTGGATTTACTATGGAAATACTACGAGAAAGCTGAGAACTATTCTGCTGCGGCCCGAATACTGAGCAAGCTTGCTGAACGTGAAGGGTTAGTTGTCTTGCTGGTAGATTGTACCAAGGCTTTCTGCAAGCATTTAGGAATATGAAGCTACGTATTCACGTTGTACAGACTGATGTTTTAAATAATTTGTTGTATGATTGAGTGCCTTAATTATTTTTTTCGGACTCTGCAACGAAAAATTGCCTTGCTTAGTCAGTAAAAATTAACACGTTGCACGTAGTAAAATTGTCTTGCTCAGTCATTAAAAATCAACACGATGCACGTAGTAAAAAATATGAAATGAGCATAGTTCAGGATGATGGTATATTTGAGATAATTGTTTTTCTAATTGTTTTCTATAGCAATGATATTGACTTGGAAGGTCGACTCGAGTACCTGTCACGTGCCATTATGACTGCGAAAAGCTGCAATGTTCGACAGCCGAGTATATCAGATGGAGAATTCTTACATGAATTGGAAGAGAAACTTGAGGCATGTAAATCTGTCGGAGTTTTTTATTCGAGAACATTTTAAGTTATCAAGTCTATCTGTATCTAGAGTTATCTTTTTGAAACGAGGCTAAGCACCACTTAAATTAAATGGCAATCTTTTTGTAGGTGGCTCGTCTACAATTGCAAGTATATGAACAACTGATTGCACTGAAAGATTTGGGGAGGTATCCAAATATTGACGAAGCCTTGGAAGAACTCAACTTGAAACTAATGGATGTTACCAAGGTTTGCAATCGTTGTGTGTGTGTGTGTGGGTATATTTATGCACTCAATATTTGTTTGCAATAAAATATATTTTCATGCATAGCGTATAGTGGTGTTGGAAATTTTATTCAACCAACGCGCTCTTTTATTTCTTTCCTTTTTTCCAATAGCTTTATGGTGACTTTGCTGATCGTTTCCGATTAGCTGAATGCAAGCTTGCAATTATACATTGTGCAGGTCATCATGATCCTGTATTGGTAGAAGAATTGTGGAATGATATCATCGATACAGGTAAAGTTCATTTCTTTGTCTTTCTTCATAAATGATACGGTAACTTTGCATTTGTTCACATCATTATCAATGGGATTTTTGCAATAATCTCCTACCTTTGGTGTTGAGAAATTTTACTGACGATATCAAACAAACTTGTCGTACAGTATTGTATTATTTTTCAAACAGAATGGCATTCGGTCCACTAACTATAGCAGTGGCCATGTTGTTCCCGTTGGCTACTTTTTAAATTACCATGATTTTTTCTTATAATCTTTTCTACAATTAAAAACATTTCAGCAGTTGGTTAAGTTTTTCGATCATTTGACTTAACTTGAAATCGACTACTTCATCTTGCTGACATTGTAGTTGCTAGGCTTGGGTGCATAGCAGTCCTTGTTAAGATGATCAAACATCTTTCTTTTTCAATTTTTGTTAAATATAGAGCTGAATAAAAGCAGGCATAGCTCATCAAGTGATAAAATGACGTCGCTACATAATAAACTGGTTATTCTTGGGAAAACGTATCTTCATTCTGAAAGATATTTCCCCCTGAGTACGTTTATTAATTACATTTTCTAAATTTTAATTTGTGAAGTTGTGTGCTTTAATCCATATCTACCTTAATGACTTTTTCTCTGTCAGCTTTTCTTGTGCATCTTTTGGAAGAGCACTCTTGTCGTTTGGATTGGGAAACCGCGTGGGTGTTTGAAACGCTGTTAGAAATTGGAATCCTACTTCCATTGCTCCATAAAATATATGACAGATTATTTAAATCAAAGGTAGGAATAGTTTTTATAAGAATTTGTGGTCATACCTAGGCTGTCTTTGCTACTTTCGTCTTTGAAACAGTTCATTGTGCTCATTGAAAACCCATTGCTTACATTCTGCTGAAAATAAGGGAAATTCACGAGGTCAAATAAAGCTACCTTTGTGGACATGAATATCTAATGTTGTATTCGACTTTAATTTATAGGATCAAGTGTGGCAGTCGTTGAACCAACCATTTCATGTGTTGGAGGTTCTGTATCTTCTAATTGTCAAGTTTGTTGATATTCCCACTCTTGTCCCCCCTCAAGAGAAACCGACTTTTACGGCGACTGTCTACGACGCATGCGCGACTTATCTTGTGGAACTGCAATCAATCAGCTCTCGTCATCCTACTTGTCAGGAACTTATCCAACTTTATAAAGGCTTACAATCACGCTTAAAACGAGCACTTTAGTAGAAAGCTAACTAAGAAATCTACTTATCAAAACCATCGTTTACACACCACTCATCGGATGGATAGAAAAGTAAAAATGTAGATAACGAACATATAACACATTCTAAAAACTTTTTTATTACAATTGTAATTTTTAATTTTGGTATTTTGACAATATGGAATGCTTGCTTTACAACTTTTTTGTTTGAATTAATACCTGAATTATTTTAATGTCAATGTCTTCTTTATTCACATCCTTTTGAGTTTGAGATGAAGGGGCAGTCGATCTCTGGCGGGGGCGGTGTATGCCAATAACCCGGAGGGGACTAAAAATCTCATTTATCTCCAAATTATATGATTACGTATATGAAGTAAGGATGAAATGGATGTAATGCTGGCTCATTTTTAGCATGTGTGATATTGTTTCCAATTTCAATCATACTATATACTGTCGAAAACTGGGCAGTTGTATGCCACTTATTGAATAATGTAATCGTCCGTTTTTTGAATAGAATGCAATCGTTGTCAAGGCAAACTGGAAGCTTGAACTGTGTCCGATTTTCTCTTTATACTGATGAGGAAATCAGGAAACTAAGCGTAAAATGTATCAGAAACCCTCAAACATTCGATCACTTCGGCAACCCTACTTATGGAGGTCTTTATGATCCAGCACTAGGTCCTGCAGATCGCGATGATGTGTGTACTACCTGTGGTCAGGGCAGCATGTACTGTCCAGGACATTTTGGTCACATCGAGTTGAAACTACCGGTTTACCATCCGTTATTTATGAAATTATTGGTCACAATATTGAGATCAACGTGTTTTCAATGTCACAAAGTGGATGTGGAGAAAGCAGCTATATGTTTGCTTCAATGGTATGAGCTCAATATGATTAAGTTACGTGAATCATTTTAGGAAATTGACAGTGACACAATGTATTCTTGATATATAGTATCACTGTCAATTTCATATTTAATTAACGTTAAGATTTTTGTTAAACGAGAATTCACCACAATCAACTAGTATTCAGGGGCCACGAAGTGGTTAGAAAAGTGGAGGGGATGGGCAAAAGAAGGATTGTTGTACTCAGTACTAGCAAAGTTGTTTTTAACAGTTTTATCAGTATTCATTCAATTTACAAAATTTGTTTATTTCATTTGTAAAGTTTATTATAGTGTGTTCAGAAACTGAGTGCCCTGGCACGGTGCTCAGGCATGGGCACCAATGTAAACACAACATTTTGATGGTGCTCATGTATAAGTGCACCACAAAAATAGGTAGTACCCTATCATAAATAGACAAAGCTAGTGAGTACTACGTTGTGTGAAAGGCCTGCAGATTTTTACCCAAACCAGGGTATCGTACTCCGGCAATCAGTCTAAATGTGCTATAATTGATCAATCTAACGTCAACTAAAAAAAGAAAGTGAAACATAAGTGAGACATGAGATACTGTTAAACATCCATACTTATCAAATGTAAGTATTTGCAAAAGCGTATTTTTATACTTTTACACTTTACAAAGCAAGAGATATTGAAAAAGTGTGTGGGGGGGGGGGAATTCCCTTCTCTGCAGCCCCTGGTATTAAGTGTAATACATATGGCACATATAAATTGTAATCTATGGTTGTGTGTCATTTTACCACAATGTTTACACATTGTAAGTGTGATTCATGGCTTGTTTATATGGAGCAAAGTTACTTGGTTTGTCCAGTAATTTGCTCAGCTGGATATCTCGGACATTATTAAAAGTGAATGCTTTTCTGGTTAACGGTTTTTATGATACAGTAACTTGCCTTGCCAATAAGTCGGTTTGTGTAACTAAGTTTATGAATATTTTCCATAGAAACACATTAGGTGTGTTTTTTAGCCTGGTGAGAAGTCTTATTTATAGGCATGCATACTAAGGATTGCTTGTCTTCTAACTGGTGCCATATAAACATATTGTTGTTTTACCCAGCTGAGTGAATTTCTTGCATAGACAGGTAACTTGGTTCCATATAAACAGGCCCATAAAATTGTAGTTTACCTTCATCCTGGATTAATTATTTTTTCTTGGATGACTTGAATATTTTGCTGACAGCTACTATCACAAAATACATAAGTACTGTATGAGATTTTACTAGCAGAAGAGTTTTTTACAAGTACCTGGCGGTTTGTGTTCTACTATGATGAAAGCTTTTAGTCCGACATTGTGTGCCCTTGAATTTTAATGAAATTAACTAGGAGCCAAAATAAAGTTGAGTGGACTAATAGTACAATGATTTCAACAAGTTGCCACCATAGTATCTTGTCAAAGTCCCTTTGATGTCGATTATAATTGTTGAAATAATTGATACAGCAGTTTCATTTTGCTTTTTATTCATTAGTCAAATGAAAGCCCTAGATTATGGATTGCTGGCAGTTGCGTCAGATCTCGAAACCATTGCACATTCAGCAAAATTTGATGCGCATGGTAGCAACATCAAACGTGAAGATGTTGTCATGGCTGCCGTTCAAGATTATTTGAAGGAAAGCATGAAGAATGTGGAGAACAAGAAACAGTCAAGGAAAACAAATAACGCCAAGAATGTAACTGAACTTCGTAACAGGATTATCAAAAATTTCATGAAGAAACACTTATTATTCAGGGCAAAGAAATGCCAACACTGTGATGCACCGCGGAGGAGTGTCAGAATTGAATACAATTCCAAAATATACTTGAAAGGTTTAAGCTCTAAACAGGCCATTAGCTGGGAAAACGTGTCAAGGCTTTCAAAATCAAATGCAAATAAGTCGTCTGCGGCAGCAACGGCCAACTCGTCATTTTTATGTGATGATGACTTTGGTGATGAAGATTTTGACAACAAAGAAAATATTCTGGAAGGTACATGTATGTGTATTTATTATAATATTATTGCATGAAAAACGACCCATTATCTTAAAACGCCAAATTTAGTCCAAATACGTATCACATCTCTTCTCATATTACGAAAAAACATATCATCGGTAGATTTCCAAATGATGACTTCATCTTCAGATAAATATGAGTAAAAATAGAAGTTGATATTTTCTGTTCGATGTTTACGTTTAACATCTACGGGTCCATCATTATAACATCTTGTTCCATGTGATTTTCTGCAATTTTCAGAAAAACCATCCGTTTTTGCCAATCCACCGACGATTTCCGAGTCTGTCAACGAAGACACGGATGATACTGTAATCAGTGCCCAGCAAGTTCACATCACTCCACTTGAAGTGCAGAAACATTTACATCAAGTTTGGCAAAACGACGAGGCTTTATTAAATGTATTACTTGGTTCATATTCAACTCCAACTGCTACAAAACGAAAATCATCTCCCCAAATGTTCTTACTCAACGTAATTCCCGTGCCTCCTGCAAGATTTAGACCGGTAAGATCACATTGGAATCGTTCAATGTTATTGTTGATAACGGATAGTACAAAACACTATGAGTCGTTGTGATCCATAACTGGATCGTATCTAGGACTCTGTTACGTAAGTATTAAAATTTAAGTACCATCTTTCATCATCATGGTAGGATCTTACATGATAACACTCACAAATATCACGTAGAAAAGTGAAAAAAGGAGTCATCCAAATATGTTGTTCAGCAGGAATGACAACTCATCGCTCGTCCTTATATATAGATGAAATAGTGCATTTTTCTCTTCGCTCCATTCTACTTCTTGAAATTACTGTGTTTCCCCTCCCCTGACAGTTATCAGTTATGGGAGACAAGAAATTTGACAATCCTCAGACGGTGAATCTGAACAAAATTCTGGACGACTGTCAAGTTTTACAGATGTGTTTTGATCAAATGAAAGAAGTGCCAAACAGCGAAACGGTAATAAACGGTGCTCCAATTCCAGCAAATTCGACCAATGCATTGGTAAGCTAATGAGAAGAAGTTTTTATAAAAGACACTTAGACACTTCAGTTGAAATAACCTACCTTATTAGGCAAAATATGATCGAATCCCAGGTGCAAGTCCCAAAGAAAAATTACAAAATACGTGGGTCCGACTTCAGAATGATGTGAACAGCTTCATGGATAGTGATTTAGATAAGTTGAACACGACCAAAACCTCAGGAATAAAGCAGGTATATTTGTTTTTCTATGACTGGTTGATAGTCATGGAACCTACGCACAGAGGATATCTTATTTGCATGTTTTATTTTTAGTTACTCGAGAAAAAGGAAGGTCTGTTTCGTAAACACATGATGGGAAAACGAGTAAATTATGCTGCTCGTTCGGTTATATCTCCTGATCCGTACATAAATACTGATCAAATTGGTATTCCAGAGGTAAGGTTTAAATTCGTTATCTTTTATGGCAGTGGCGCTGACAGCCTGCAAGTTTCTTTGTAAATTTTTTGGCGTTCACTCATTGTGAAAACAGTTAATTTCTAAAGAAATAAGTAATGGTAAATTCAGTTTCAACTTAATAAAGATTCATCTGAAAAAGCTGAAATGTACGGAATCTATTAAATAGAGCATATAGTACTTAAGAAGGTAGTATTATTTGGGTATATTGTTATTACAAATTATATTGCATGAAATTATATGTATTTGGAAAAATTAGAAAAATGAAAAATTTGCACAGCATGACCAAATTTGCGCCTTGCTATGCCACAGTTGGCTGGTCTTATGAAATGTGGGGAACTCTAACCAAATTATGAGGCAAACACCCTACTTAATGATCTGGACGCTTTGATGTTTTTGACAACCGCTGAGAGATCTGAGACCCTGCCTGCTTTAGGAACTTGCTCTAGCTGCTTTAGGTTTCATTGCATGGAAGGTTTAGCAGTGGTTTCAGACATTAACCAGAAGTTTTGTGATAGTACATCTTGTCGCAATAACTTCCCAGTAATTTTATCCTCGAAATTCTTTTCAACACGAAAACAATTTGTTACTGTACGAGCGTGGAAATATTTCCTCACGAGTCATATTTGTTTGATTACTTCACTCACACTATTTATACTTCAAAGGTATTCGCTAAGAAACTCACCTATCCTCAGCCAGTAACTCCGTGGAATGTCAAAGAACTACGACAGGCAGTCATAAATGGACCAAATATTCATCCTGGGTGAGCAATAGAAGTGGTTATTTTTCTACTTATCGTCAAGTTACTGACTTTTTTCGCCTAAGTGACATTTTTCAATTTTTGGATTTCTGTTTAAAACTACTTGCTACTTCACACACCGGTGAGTGTTTTCCATCTACTGCTAAAGTCACATGATCAATTGAAATCGACTCAATGAATTCCATAAATGATGTCCAATAAAAATTTTGACTGTTTTCGAAGTTATTGCGTATTCTTTTCTCGTTTTCTCAAAACTATTAAAAAAATGACTTAGGTATGAAAGTTGGTATCTTGACGACACATGATTCGCATTCATTTTTTCCCAGCCTAGAACA
This sequence comes from Xenia sp. Carnegie-2017, assembly GCF_021976095.1. Classification (NCBI taxonomy): domain Eukaryota; kingdom Metazoa; phylum Cnidaria; class Anthozoa; order Malacalcyonacea; family Xeniidae; genus Xenia; species Xenia sp. Carnegie-2017. The sequence continues at coordinate 7,493,827 of NW_025813402.1, forward strand.
TCTTCACCTGTGCAATGTGCATGAAGGTGAAATCTATCAATCATGTAATATACTAGAGTAATAAGTATTCAGTCTACAACACTACTACTCCTCACATCATATCCAACTCAATCTGCTGCGATTTTCTAAAAGCTTGTTTTTGATTGTTGTATGTAGCCGTGATCATCTCAGAACGCGGTATTTTTTTCTTGAATTTGTTTCAGCGCTAACGTAATTGAAAACGAAGATGGTAAAAAGACTCTATTAAGCGGTGCGGATCCCAATCAAAGAAAAGCTCTTGCAAAAAGATTGTTAACGCCTTCAAATTCATCGTTGCCTTTATGTCAGAGTAAAAAGGTTAATCATAGAAAGCACTTGATGCGTGTTCTGTTATTCCTGGTTTGCAACCAAAGTTGCCGAGACATGTAACATCTCAAGGCAATAATATGTTTTTTATTTTCAGGTCTACCGACATCTGAAGGACGGAGATATTTTGCTGCTGAATCGACAACCGACTCTTCACAAACCCAGTATTATGGCGCATAAAGTGAGCTTTATATGTTATAATGATGTTGGAATTCATAATGCCTAGAGTATTTGATTGCACCTTTATGAGTCTCGTCTATTGCAATGTATTTATTTCCAAGGCGCGTGTTCTTCCTGGTGAGAAAACAATTCGTCTTCATTACGCTAATTGCAAGGCGTACAATGCTGATTTTGATGGAGACGAAATGAATGCTCATTTTCCACAAAATGAATTGGCAAGATCAGAAGCGTATGGTATTGGTGAGTTGTACCATACATTTCTTGTCGCTATGGATGTGACAGCTTGTGCATATTATGTGTATATCATGTGAGCATTTTTGTGTATATTTTGTGCACATTTGTGTACATTTATGTGTACATCATGTGAACATTTGTGTACATTTATGTGTCTAATTTGTGCATATTTGTGGACTATTTACTTCCATTTAACGATTGAGTTTATTTCGTAAAATTTCAGCGAGTACGAACTTTCAGTATCTTATTCCAAAAGATGGAAAACCAGTTAGTGGTTTGATTCAGGATCATATGGTATCTGGAGTCTCTCTCACCATGCGTGGTCGTTTTTTTGATAAGTATGATCATACAACTTTGTTGAAAAACTTTTTAATTAAATATCTTAAGACATTTACGCCTGTATTGGGCTAAAAAGCTCACTCACACTCACAGGTTGAGGCTTCAAAATGACCTCGTGATTATTCAAAGACAGTATTATCAATCCTCTATCTGCTTGATTTAAAATATTTTAGCTATTGATGGAGAGTTCATTTTGCCATTGATTAGTGAGAGCGTAATTTTTGTCTTCTGCTCACAGTAAGTGTGTGTGAGTCAGCTCTTAGAATACAGGAATAAGAATATTTGAGGTAGAAGTGTACTTAGAACATATTGAATCGCTGAGGTTTTTTTTATTTTAGATTGGATTATCAGCAATTAGTATATTGCTCGTTAGCATCAATTACCAATCGACGTTTTGAGCTTTTAAAACCAACAATTATAAAACCTGTGGAATTATGGACGGGAAAGCAAGTAAGACAGTTGTCAATGTGTACAGCTTTTGGATTATGCTATTTTAATATTTCGTTGACGTCGTGTTGTTCTGGTTTAAGATAATTTAATTTTGCTAATTGTGCTTGTTATGCGATATGGTCATTCATCCAAAACGTCATGTTTTCTCATTTTGTACAGTTTTCACAGAATTTTACGTTCCAGGAAATCTCCGATTAATATGAATTGTATGTTTAATTCGAGTCATGCGAATATTTAGTTACACCTGGTAAAATTTTACACATACCACGGTAAAAACCATGGAGGACAAACCGTTATAAACATGGCGAAGTTGTGTGGTAATGTGAGGAATTGTGACGTTTGAGTGCAATGATGTCAATATGCAAATATAACTGTAAACTCAGATTTAAAAAGGGGGTTTCCCTTGTAATGAGTTAAAACCACACCTATTTTGGAAGATAAACAACTCTTCATTGCCTTCTCACAATAAACAACTCTCAGTATTAAATTGTTCGAAACAAACGATTAATTGGTGGCATTTCTCCGTCGAAGGTGAGTGCTTTGTTACTGCTGTATTCACTACAATCACCACAAAATATGTATCTTGCGAGTTGCTATATAATCCCCACTTTGTCATAAATACAGCGGCTTATAATTGCGTATATTGTTGTTATTGTATAGGCAATCATGCCGCTTGTATTGTCACAATTCGTAACTCTTATTCATAAATTGTATAAACTTTTATTAGCTATTACTTAACCAGAAAGTTCGAATATGATTAAATAGAAAACGTTTCGTCAGTTTGCCAAACTATAATACAGATGTTACAGTAAATTTTACAATTAAATGTTACAATACGTCGTTTTCATACAAATGACGATAAATTATTTTTGAATGACGCGTGCTATGTATGTATCGCTGTTGTAGTGTTCGTGCAGCAGGCATCTTGCCATTTTAATTATTATTTGTACAGAGTTGTGGAATTATGCGAGCAGTTGCATGTATGGCTTGATCTTTTGACTTGGGGAGGAGATTTATCATTGAACTAAATAGCGTTTTATTGATAAAATATATATCTATAAAATTTAGAAGGCTGCCGACCATGTAGCTTCATATATACCTATCAAAGTTTAGTGTTGACAAAAACTTAGTGTAAGAATCACGTCATATTTACTGACGACACTTCGTCCACTAAGCAACACCACATTTTCTACTCCTAAGTATTACACAAAGGGTTCCAAAAAAAGTGTAACTATCGGTGTGTAAAGACGTGCGTTAAAAATTGGTTTATGAAGAATGAGATCTTTTCTATGGCATCACGTTTTATGGACATCTTTCTGATATAATGTTTTGACGGTTGGATGTTGTTTGTAAAGATTTTTTTGTGCGCGCTATATAATAAATATACATTTGAAACGACTTGACGACTTAAGTTTGTCCTCCATGTCCCACCCTGCATACACCCCACAAACTCCATACACTTCACACTCTCCTCACACATATCATACACTCTGCACACACACCACACACTCATCACACATCACACACTCCGCAGACTCCATTTACCCCATTAGGCTCCATTTACCACACAGACTTCACACACCTCAGACGCTCCATACTCTCCACACGCTCCACATACCCCACTTACTCAATACACCCCACACACTCCATCCACCATAGACGCTCCATATACTTTACAAACTCCATCCACTTTAGACGATCTATACACTCCACACACCCACTCGTTCCATTCACCACAGATGCCTCATATGCACCACAAACTTCATACACCTCAGACGCTCCATACTCTCCATACACCGCACACACTCCATACACCCCACATACTCCATGCACTTCTTACACCCCACGCACTTCCTACACCCCACACACTCCACCACAGACGGTCCATATACCTTACCAACTCTATCCACTTTAGACGGTCCGTACACTCCACACACACTCCACACACCCCACCCTTCACACACTTCATTCACCCCAGATGCTCCATATGCACCACAAACTTCATGCACTCCAGACGCTTCATAACTCCAAACACCTCACAAATTCCACACATCCCAAACGCTTCATATATTTCACGCTCCTCACCCCCTACACACTCCATACACTCTATTAGCTACATAGCACGAGCTTCATGGTCGACAGCAATTATGTTGAAGGAGCCCGAAATTGTTAAAATTCGTTTACGAAATAACCATTTCCACTGATTTTTATCCATCGTCTTTAACACACGATAAAAATGCAAAACAAGAAATAGTACTTTTCACTGTTAATGAGAACAATTTATGATAGCTATTATTAGAAATAGTGATATCGTGGGGTTTTTTCACAATAATTATTCATGCTTGATCGCTCGTTCAACATTGATTTTTTACTACTTACATACTTATGTGTAGTCACATACCCAAACATTATTTGTTGTAATGATGTATAATTTTGTATTAGGACCAATTAAAAAGAGATGCAAAGCTCTTTTCAAGTAAATGGTGAGATTTCTTTACCTGGTTGCTGGTCGAAGCCGGACGAAGAGTTGAAAAAGGTAGTGGTGCCAAGTGTCTGTGCTTTATTAAACACTAATGGAGGAAAGCTTGTGCTACCTTTCGAGAACAACGATGTGAGTGATAAAGAAATTGATAGTAAGGTAAAGAAGATTGAGCAATGGATTTCAGCACCATTTGGAAAAGGGTTCATGTCCCGCAAAATCCGATTTGAAGTTAATCTTCGTGAAATTTGTATCCACATTGCAAATTGCCATGACTTGGTTACTGTCAATTACCAAATGTTCATTCCCTCGCATTCGCAAATCCTCAAAATATCAGATCCGTTGGCATCTGTTCAAGATGCTGTATTGACTGAACCTTCCGATGTTGACACAGAACATAATTTGCCTGTTGTCCGAGAATCGTTCGTATATGGACAGAAAATCAATAAGTTTGAATCATATAATGTTCAGTTCAAGCAATTGAAGTTTGAGTCAACCAAAGGCACGACCCTGGCAGATCGACTCGTTGGGACTGGTAACAAGCTCCTTCAAAGTATTTCAGCTTTTGCTAACTGCCGTGGTGGAGTAATTTACGTCGGAGTTGATGATGAGTTTCGCAGAATTAATGGGGAACAAGTTACGATAAAAGAAAAGGAAAAAGTAGTTGAAAAAGTCACAGAAAAATCAACAAAATGGTTTGGTTTTCTCTTCATAAAAAGCCTTCTCGTGGCGTCCATTGGGACATTCATTTTTGTGCCGTTTTTGACGAACGTGGTCAAGTGATGGAGTCGACGTATATGATCGTTATTACTGTAGCTCGTTGTCCCGGTGGTGTTTCTGTCTCAGAGCCAGAAAGCTACCATCTTGTAAATGGTGTTGTGACAAGAATGGATTTGAAAACGTGGACAGCAAGATTTCGTCGAAGGGCATCATGTTGTCAGAGGCCAAACGAAGATGAACTGAATCAATTAAGCAATCTTCAGATTCGTCACATTGAACGATCTAGTTGGAGCTCCCATGGTAACCGTAATTTATTTCATCGTGTGAATGGAGTGTTGATACGATTGATAAATGCGGGCTTTTGGGATGAATTTTGGGCAAAAAAGGAACTGCTAGAGAAAGAAAATTCCAGCTTCAATATGATCAAATTGGTCGTTATGCTGAACGAAATAACTGCTCTTTATAAACTCGGGCATTTTTACTGCGTGGAGCCTCGGATTAAAGACTATGAATCGCTGTTGAGTAAATCCACAGTCGATGCAAATATAAATGAAGCTCGTTTACACCTGTTAAAGTCTTGTGTTCAGAAATATCGTGGTAACATTAAGAAGAGTTACGAAGAAGCTGACAAAGGTTTAGCAATTGTTGATCAACTACCGACTGGCATTGTTGTTGGTGAATATTATTGCCATCTTGCTGCCGTCATCACCATTCTTTTACAGAACGAAACCGACCGAGATCAGTGCCAAAATTTGACGTCAAAGGCTGTTCTCTTTTCTCAAAAAGCAATCATGCATCTTAAGGATGCAAAATATTGCGATTTATCGAAGTTCGATCAACTACAGAAGGCACACATTAATCTTGCTTTTCTGTATCTGCAATCTTCTTTCATGAACTGCGCGAAGCCTGAAATTTTACTAGACAACAAGGAACTGGAGAAAGCTAAGATAAGTTTAAATGCTGTTAACGAGTTCATCAACGAGGGTTATCCGCTCACAGATTATCGCAAATGTCAGTATTATTTAGCGCGATCGATGCTTTTTTACCGACTTTCTCAAAATGTCAGTATTATAAATGATAGAAATCGGCAACGCGAACAGGCCAAAAAGTTTTCCAAAAAAGCTGAATCTAGAGCAACTAATTGCGAATTTAAAAGCATAATGGAATGCTCGCAAAAATATTTAGCAATGCTTGACATGTACTCTTGAAGTTTTTAAGTAGAAATTAGGATTTAAATATACATATGTAGAAAGTGGTAGACATGTTTATTTATAGAAAATATATTTTTAATTCCATGTTTAATTTTTCTAAATAATTGCCAGTTACTTGTTTGTGATTACCGTATTTCTTCTATTTAGACCCCAGGCCCCAGCCTCGTTTTAACCCCAGTCCCCCTTCTAATAATCACCCTTTCGAAAGGTACCAGAAAGAACAAACCTTACCTTCTATTTATCTTCCACTTTCATTCAGTAAAAAAATCACTGGAAAGTCATTCTCACGATGAAATCCACACAAAATGCGAATGCTAATTGATTTATTCATGAAAAAATCGAAATAGTCACTTGCTATGTGGCAAAATATCAAACAAATCATAGTCGAGATTTTTTGTTTTTCACAATCTATTTACTCGATTGGGTATTTTAATGCTTTAAAGCATGTGTTGCATAAATTAGTAAGCGCTAGCAATTTTATGTGAAAATTTATTCAGGCCCTAGCCTCTTATCCTCCCCCCCCTCTAATAATCCCGCACTTGAAAGGTAGCAAAAAGAAATAAACCTCTACGGGCTTGAATAGAGTAAATGTGTTACTCGCTGATTGTTAGAATTTTAGCAAGTGCTTGGCAGTTGTAGGAAAATGTTATGGCCTATTATTTACCTGTTAAAATGTAATTATTGGTCGATTATTTATGCATTAATGTACTCATCCCTCACCGAAAGGTTCATTTTCACTTGACTTTTAAAGCGATGCTGTAACTGTATGCGTTAATTTTTCTGCAAATTCTTCGTCTAAGTTTGCCGCAGTTGCTGGTAAATTTCTAATTCCTTGTGGACCAAAGCAAAAGAATCTGATTGGCTAAATCAGTATGCGTTAGCGAACGTAATGTAGTATTACAGCGAGTTGATCTTCGTGTACGATATCGTGTGATGTGGAAGAGCAAATTTGGAAAGTGTCAAAGGACATTAAAAATGAGAATGTTGGTGCGTGTTTTTGTAATGGAAAACGAAGAAAACGCTTCAAAATTGAGTTTCAAAGCTAGTAATATGCGAAAAATCTTTTGACAATTCATTTCATTACTGGAAATAGTATAAACCACTTGGTGAAGCGAGTTACTTTTAACGAAAGTATTACTTCATCAAAAAAATAATTCAGCGTTTTTTGCGCATGCGTTCCTCAAGCTACCCCGAAATATTTTGCTTTTCATTGTCGTTGGAATTAGACTTTTCATCTGTAAGAATGTCACAAAATTGTATTCTTTTTCAGGTGATATCAACAATACTCCTCAATATTGTTCCAAACAAGTCAAGCAGACTCAATCTTACTGGAGAGTCTAAAATTAGCTCAAAGGTATTACTTCATGTTAGTCCAATATCGTACATCTTATCACCTGCTCTGTGATGCGCATGACATTGATCTGGTCATTGTTACTTAAACATTGTGTCTCGCTTTCATACAGGCTAGGAACATAGACGATAAATTATTTTCGTTTGCTTGCATTCTCTTGTGTTTTGAATTTTGATTTATTGACAACCAAACGCCGATTAGCTGAGATAAAATCTGCCTTACTCCTTCTTTCACACAGAAACAGTGATGGATAAGCACTTTTTGTGTCTTCATATTTTCGCATGAAAATTATGTCAAACGAAAGAAAATTGGAAGTGTATTGTAAATGCTCATTTACTGTAAACAAATGTTTAACTCAACTAGAATCAATGTACACATTTTTCATCTCGCACATTTAGAATGCACGTGTATCAGTACGTCAGAAGTCAGATTACAGAAATCAGTATTCCATTTTGTAAACAATACCAAGAATTTACACTCAACCACCAACTCTTCAATAGTTGTTAATGAAAAAATATTTTTTTACTGCACGATTTATTCGTCCGATATAGCTTTGTTTTATTGTTGTAGAGCTTTGTCAATGGAACTCCGAGTTTGAAATCAAAAGGTCTCCATTTAAATTCAATGTGTGAATCCCAGGTATTTGTGGTCGTTCATGTGATAATTTTTAATGTCATGAAATGATTTGATTCGTTGTGTATTTTAGGTGGTTATCCGTAATGGAGAATTGTTGTGTGGTGTTCTTGACAAAGCTCATTACGGTTCAACTCCCTTCAGTTTGGTTCATTGCTGTTATGAGGTATGAAAGAATATTCGATTTTCTTTTGAATAATAAGCAGTTTTGAAATAGTCAACAATTGACACACCTCCAAGTTTTGAAAAGCCGGCCATTGCACAGTTCATGGAAGAATTTTTTGATATTGTGTCAATTTGTGAAAGCAAACTCTGTGTAGTCACATGGCCTACTATATGCCATTTTACGTGTACCTTTTCCAGAAACGATTTGTTATGATTTAAGTTTTTGCTTGTTATAATTATATGTGATTATAAGTAGGTCACAAAAAGTTTTTTTGTTTCAAAATTCATGCATATTTTTGATAGTTGAATCAACGTATAGCATCGTATATTTTGGACATTTAAACTTTTCTAGCTCTATGGTGGAGTGGTATCCAGTCTTCTCTTGTCTGCGCTTGCTCGAGTGTTTACAGCCTTTCTTCAAATGAGAGGTTTTACATTAGGCGTTGAAGATATTCTTGTCAGGCCGATAGCTGATTGTGAACGTATGAGGATAATAAAGGATAAACGTGGATGTGGACATGAGGTGGCTACCGAGGCTCTTGGTCTTCCTACAGACACAGAAACGTAAGAAAAGTTGTCAGAAAGTTGTTGACATACAAAGTATTTTGTGATTGACACATAAAATCACCCGAAATATTAGGCTCGAGTTGTAGTTTTAAAATAGTGCATTCCCGTCTAGCATTGCTCTTTTTCCCCAGAAAAAATGCTCAAATTATGCTCAAATTTTAAAACTATGCTCTTTTTCATTAAGAATATCCTTGGGCTTTTTCAGAAGAAACAGAAATAATTCATAATTAACCTGGCTTTAAATATAGAGCGAAAGAATATAAGTATTCAGCAACATTATACCATCTAGCAAATAGTCCACAATGGGACACTTTGTTGTTGCTCAATAAAAGGGTTGCTAAAATGTCTTAGCTGCAGTGGTTAACAGTTGCATTACCGGGACTTTTTGCTGCTGCGGCCCGACGAGGAAGTTGTTTTTTTTGATCCTACCACTATTCAAAATTCTTTTCATGGAATCGCAGCAACTTCAGTCGAAGACATATAGATGGAAAGTTCAGTTTCGACAATACTCATTATAACATTGTTTTCAAGAGAGTGAAAAGCTTACAAGGACTCCAATATTTTTTCTGAGTTGATTTCAGCAACCACATGCTGACGAGACATATTGAACTTGCATCCTTAAACGCTGCAAAATTTAGAATTGATGTTTTAAGTTTCTATATTGAATGATTACTTTATTTTTCAGGGAAATGTTGGTAAAGAGATTCCAAACTGCACATCACAGTCGTGATGATAGCGATATGAAAGTTCTCGATTTGAAAATGAAAAGAAAAACGGACGAAGTTCAAGATAAGATAAACAAACAATGTATTCCTTTCGGCCTTTTGAAGAGGTTTCCCGACAACAATCTACAGTTGATGGTACAGTCCGGTGCTAAAGGTTCAGTTGTCAACTGCATGCAAATATCCTGCTTACTTGGACAAATTGAATTGGAAGGTCGGCGACCGCCATTAATGATCAGCGGACGCTCATTGCCGTCATTTCGTCCTTACGATCCTAGTCCAAGAGCTGGTGGTTTCGTGGATGGTCGTTTCTTAACTGGGATCAGACCGCAAGAGTATTTTTTTCATTGTATGGCTGGAAGAGAGGTAAGGAGGATAAGAAAGCAATATTAGCAATGTTTTTTTAATCTTGGTAGAAAAATATGAAGAAAAGCATCGGGTTCAGCTGGGAGACGTGACAAGCGTCTAAATTTGATGGAAAGTATTTTTGTTTGCAAATCATTTTTTTTCGAAACTGTGTTTTCAACCAAAGTGCCGGCTATTTTCCTAGCATTTTGTATAATGAAGGAAAAATTTTATGGAATTGTGAAAGTTTTCTTTTATTAGTTACGACTTCTGTTTTAAAGCAGTTAAAAAGATAATCTGTCAAGCCTGTTTTCCACTAGCCATGCATCTTACCGTATCTTAGCAAAACGTGACATGGCGCATGCGTGCTTGTGAATTTGATGGTTAATAGGCACAAGCACGCATGCGGCATGTTACGTTTTGTTACGATACGTTACGATGCATGGCTAGTGGAAAACAGGCTTAAGTCTTACAGATGATATGTTCGAATTCGTTACCTTGGACTAGCTTTCGTTCAAGATTTTGAATTCAAATTGATGCATTCATTAAGGGTTTGGTGGATACGGCAGTAAAAACAAGCCGAAGTGGCTACCTTCAGCGATGTCTCATCAAGCATCTGGAAGGACTTCAAGTTGGCTACGACTTGACTGTTAGGGATAGCGATGGATCTATCGTTCAGTTTTGCTATGGCGAAGATGGATTGGATGTTTTGAAAACTGCTTTTCTCTCTAAAAAACAGTTTCCTTTTATGGTCAGCAACTATAAGGTATTTGGGCAGCCATAAACTCGTTTGTAACATTGAGGTCTTTTCTTGCGTTAGTTCATGATCGAAGACAATTGGTCATTTCACTATTGCTCTTTGCCGTTTATGTTTTCACGTCTAATCACCAGAATGATTTGTTTTTTGTTTATAATCAACTTATTTTTAAATTTTCGTCGATTTAATGCAATGCTGGGCTTTTGAGAAATTCTGTGGTGGAGCATGAATTTCAAAGGGTCTTTTATTTACGCCAAGTAGCGTGGCCAGCCCGACTTTACTCCCAAAAAGGTAAATATTTTTGTGTTCACTGACCATGAGAACATTAGATTTCTGAAGAAAATAATTATGGTAATCTTTCAGAATTTATCTAGCGGGAGTAATTCTGCAGGCTGGCGGCGTTACTGTTTATGCCAATGTCCTGCCTTGCGTTGAAAATTCTTTAATCAAAGTTAACTTGATTGAAGCTTGCTATGCTTTCGGATATACTATGTTTTGTTGCAATTAAGTTTTTGTTGTTTCTATTGATGCAGACAGCAGCGGTGCATAGGATTTAAAAAGAAAAGTTATTCTTAGAATTTTTATCCTCGTGCATCCATGCAAGCCCTTACTATATGCTTCACAAGTTTTCAAAAAGTATTTAAAAAAAACTTAAGTAAAAGATTTTTGATGATGTTACGACATTCTATAAGTTTCTGTATTTTATTGTGTTTCTTTATTGTCATAGGCTTTAATTACACAATTGAAACCGAGGTCTGCAAATGATCTCTTGGATTCGGTTTCCGCGGAGAAGGCTCAGCGGAAGGTACGTATCTGTTTCAAAATCTCGAGTCACTTCATTATTTTTCCAATGTTCGTAGAGAACATATTTTTTGCTGAAAGATGTAGTCTGTGGAACGTTGTATTATGTGGAATGTTTTGTCTTGTGTCTCCCAACATTGAATGTTATGGAATGTTGTATGTTCAACATTGTATGTTGTATAAAGTTGTATGTTATAGAACATTGTTTGTATGTTGTGGAATATCGTATAATTGTGAAAGTGTATGTTTTGGAACAATATGTTTTATTTTTTCGAATCATGTATGTCGTAAAATGTTGTATGTTTGTTGCGAAAATTTGTAGCTATGTTGTGGAATAGCATGTTTTATGGTGTGGAATCGTGTATATTTTGAAACGTTGTGTGTATGTTGCAAAAAGAAACAATGTGTTTTATGTTGTAAAGTGTTATATGGTATGGAATTTATCATCTTGAAAAAGTTTGATACGCGTCAGTAAACTTTAACTCTTTCTACTATTTGATTATCCATTTTAAAGGTTTATCGTTGGATGAAGAAGCATAAACGATCTCCAAGTGATAAATCGCCACGAATTTCACCTCTTAATTGTTTCCTAGAAGAATTTGATGTGGGTTTTACATCAAGCATGATCAAGAAAGAAGATTTGTGGATGGTAAGAAGCGACGACAGACATAAAAATCAAGGCTGTATGCATCCTTAACCCTTTAGCAATCATTGTAGCGCATGAATAACAATTACGAAGCTGAATGAAACTCAAAAGAAAAGGTCCGGCCAATAGAAGATTAAAGTTGTTGAAGCACGAAAACCTATAATTCACGTTTTTACCTAACTTTATTTTGGACTGTCTAATATGACATGTTAAACTTGCTACTGCATACAACCAGTCCGTTACTCACTGTATTTATTAATACTGAAGTTTTTTACTCATCTTCAATTCATTATAGGTAAATAAAGACATTATTTCCGCCTGGCGCTCTGTTTCGCCTCAACACAGAAGAAAGTTAGTGCAGTTGAATTTTATTTTATAGTAAAAAAATCTTTATGTACTTTAACATTTAGTTGTGTACTTTTTGTCAGTCGTAGAGAACAAATATGTTTACGTTAAAGAATTGTAAAGCAGTTGGTTTTCTACAATTGTTTTTAGATACAAGCCATGTTTATCAATGCCACCCGACCCAGTCCTCTCGAAAATGTCTCCATCTTGCCACGTTGGAGCCGTGTCGGAGAAATTTCATTCAAGCGTTAGGAATTACATCATGTCCAATCCTGATGGTTGTCTCACTGATCAACCAGAGCTATATCCGTACGTATACTTGCCTTTTCCATTCTTTTTGTAATCCTTTTGTATTGATGTTTATAAAAAGAGCGATAGAGTACCCAATCCCTTCAAGCTTTTGAGAAAGAACGCATTTGCTTCTTAAAGTTAAAGTGATTCACGCTTTCCCATGTTCTTAATATCCACCTTATTTTGTTATTGTATCGCTTGTTTTGCCTAATCTCTCTTCTCGTCGAAATTCGTGTTTTGGGGGGGAAATCCACAACTAGAACCTCTTGTTTGAGCTTTGTCGGTTTCATGTCGGTAATAGTTTCAATGCACCGTATAGAAAAAAGTTGTCCGCTGAGAAATTTCAACTTCTGATGAATTTGAAAGCTCTTCGCTCATTGGTGGAGCCCGGAGAAGGTGTTGGTTTATTGGCTGCACAAGTAAGATATTTAAAACACTCCTTTCTCCCTTAAACACATTTGATGTCTGTGCTTGCGTCTTCTATAAATTCAGCTGTAAAGCAGGTCTGTGTTTAGCGCTTATGACGTTTCTTCTTCACATCGAATTTTTTAGTCAATTGGTGAGCCATCGACGCAGATGACATTGAATACATTTCACTTTGCTGGCCGTGGTGAAATGAATGTAACACTGGGTATACCTCGTTTGAGGTTTGTATTTTTCTCACAGTACTGTTATCCCGTTCACCCTGCTATTATTTAGTAGAGCAATATCATTTTGCATTATATGGGGAGTACTTCAATTGTAGATAGGGCTGCTATGATTGGTTACTTCATGTATCCTTGATTTATTTTAATTATCCTATGTCATCCTATGTATGAACTGTCTTTATTGTAGAGAACTGTTATGTTTCACTGTTTGACGAGAATCACATTTAATAGGGAAATATTAATGACAGCGAGTGCAAACATCAAGACACCGACGATGGAGGTTCCTTTAAGATCCGGAGAAGATGCTCTCCAACTCGCAAAGAACTTAAAAATGAAATTTACAAAGGTCACGCTTTCACAGGTAGCGATGTTTTCATGATTTTTTAATGGCATGAAAAACTATTTCGATTTTTTTTATGCTCAAAGACCATTAAAACAAATTTCACTGTCATTAAAACCTGCAGGTTTTAGAAAGCGTTGAAGTTTGGGAAACGCTATCATCAAGGGAAACTGGAACTAGGTACGGCAAACTTTGTCTTTGTTTTTTACCGCCTTTTTGATTTTCCTTTAGTGTATTCATATGACAGTTAATTTCTGTATTATGTAGAGGTCGTGTTTACCGCGTACGGTTCCAGTTCCTACCTCAAGAAGCTTATGAGGTTTGGTTTAATAATTGTATTGTGTGATGTGTGTGTATTGACAGTCAATCATCGAGTAATTTTATCATAACATGCTTTACTCTTCTTTTGACGAAGCTGAGCAGTTTATTTAAAATACGATCTTGGGATCTTGAAATTTAATTTCTTATTGTTAAATTGTTAAGAATGTTGCTTGAAATTCTGACTGTTGTGGTTGACAATTGAACGTTATTTTTGCTGTTAAATGTTATTTGATCTTTTTAATGTAAAACTGCTACCAAATTCGTTCTCAAATGTAGAATCAATTTTAATCTAATGTAAGAAAATTTTGGCTGACTTATTTGTTTTACATCTTAATATTGCCATACCTGTTGCATTTCTACACCAGTTTTTAAATAAGTGGATGTCACTTTTGAGTGTACAATGGGACCATCTATTTTTTATCTTTGTTTTTATTATTGTTGTCTTTAATAATATAACCTTCGATGTCAACCTTTTGACTTATATAAACATGTATTGAATTTACAGGGGGATTTTTTTGTTACACCGGAGTCTATTCTGGCGTACATGGAAACAAAATTCTTCAAAAGTTTAGCTTCAACTATAACACGCGTCATCAATGCGGCAGAGAAAGAAAGGTAAATACATTTGAAATGCAAAGAATAACGTGTTCGGAGATTTCTAAGAATTTCGTCATACTTAATTTAGTTGTATACATTTTATCTTAGTTTATTGAGAACCGCCCGCGATAAGGCAGACGGCGACGACGAGAATGAAGCCACAGAAAACAGTACAGATAACAACGGTAATTTCTCCAGCTTTTCCTTTTGGATTAATTATTTGACTCTTTAAAAGTGTAACAATTCAGTCTGAGTAATAGTAACGCTAGGTTTACCACTGTGTGTCGTCATAAGTAATAGTTAAAGTACGAACGATAGATCTATGTACTTATTTAGCATTGTAAATCTCAGCAAAATATCACACAATTATCTTAATTTACTTGATCAGTATTGCATCAAATTTATCAGACGACTTCATGTCGAGCTTTCTGGTTGATAACATATGAAAACATGTGATCAAAATTCCGTGCTGTGTATTTAACATGGGCATGATTTTCATTAATAATCTTTTCATTTATAAGATGCGCCTAAAGCTGAGAGAAAATATGACGATGATGATGACAATGCTGATTTGTCGGAAGAAGAAGCTGATATGGATGGTGGTGCAGCTGGGGAGAAATACCAGCAAAGAAGGGAACAGGTATCTGGCTTTGATTGTCAATCTTTGAACAAATTGTGTAATTTTGCTATATTGCTCTGTTTGCCTGGACGTGACAGCATATTCTATTCAGTAATCAAGAACTTGTCCTGTAGATATAGATTGTTAATCAATATACAACCAAAATTATTACGGAACAGTGGGTTTCCATCTGAATAGTTCCTGGGAAGGGGCCTGCATAAGTCCATAGTCAATATAAAACTCACAGTCTATTGTCCTTAGCCTCAGCTTTCTAAGTTATACTACTCTATAATAAATTGTGTTTTTATCCTCATCAAAGCAAGCAAGTTATGAAGCCCCGGATGAGGAAGAAGCACTGCTAAATTCATACTTAAAAGAGAACGATGAAAGTTAGTGAAAATTTTGCAATCTAAATGATGACATATTTGTCCTTTGCTTGATGCTCAAATTTTAGAAAATTGTAACCGGATGTATGCGTAAGCTCAAACATTCATTTAGGTGAGGACGAAGACAACGCAAGTCAAGTTCCAGGATGGCTAAGTACAGTTTCTCTTTCTGTATCAATCAATGCATTATTGCCATATCATTTTGTATGTCACACTAACTTTTCATGAAGTTCATTTGTGCGTTACGTATAAATTTATACAAACTTTGCTTTTCAAGCAAAGTTTACA
This sequence comes from Xenia sp. Carnegie-2017, assembly GCF_021976095.1. Lineage (NCBI taxonomy): Eukaryota > Metazoa > Cnidaria > Anthozoa > Malacalcyonacea > Xeniidae > Xenia > Xenia sp. Carnegie-2017. The sequence goes on from NW_025813402.1 coordinate 7,509,606, forward strand.
GTTTTTCATAATGTATCTTTACAGAACTTGTATTTTCAGTAACTACATGTTTCTTTCACTTCAATCTTTCGTTCTGTCGACACATAAACTTTGTTGTTTTAGCAACTTCCGTGAAAGTATAATGTGTGTGACGATGATTTTGTGAAAGGAAACATGTGTTACAGAATGATTTGATCTTTTTACGTTAACATGTGCTTACACAAGACTTGAACGTTTACAGAGCAAGAAGGTGATGTACCAATGGATGAAGTGGAATCATTTCCTCCAGCAAAAGCTCATCCTAAATACAAGAAAAGGATTGCAGTAAGTACTTACGTTTGATGAAACATTATAAAATTGTCTTCCTGCTTATTTTACGGCGTTCTGGTTCTCTTGCATAATACAAGACGGAGCTGTAAAATTGAAAAAATGATTTTTCTAAATGAATTCAAAATTATTCTGTTTGAAAGAAAACGTCCATTCAACGACTAAAATATTTGGTTAAAGTTTCAACTTATTTGATTGTCGTTATTAAGGTCATTTTAGTGTCTTTCAAGCGTACAAGTGATCATATCAGCTGATATTTAGTCATGCAAGCTCAACGAAATGAGACTTTCCTATTGAAATTAAAGTCTGTGAAAGAACCTCAAAAATGGAAGATTTACTAAAACTGTTTCAAGATTTCTCTTCACGTTCATTTTAATGTCGGAAAGAGCATTTTTACGAGTTGCTTGCTAAAGTAGTTATAGCACAACTTTCTCTAACATCTATTCTCTTTAATATTTCAAACAATTATGGTGAGGATAGTTTACTTTAATGAAATCCATTCAAGTTTTAGAGTATCTTTCTTTTCAACCGATAAAAAATTTGTTTACTAGGAACTTCATTTTCGAAGGAAGAGTCTCATTTCTTCAAGATTTCTTTATCCACAAACATTAGCGGTTCTCAGAAAATTCGTTTTTCTTGTAACGGTAGCTTCCCCCGTCCCCCTATTCGAATTATTGTTTTAAATACAATGCTTTGAACAAAGTCTTTTAATGTATTTATAATATTGGAATATATTGAATTTTCAATATTTGGTAATCATTTAATGAATAATTACTAATTGATATATTTAAAATAATAATTTCAGAAGGTTATGATGAACATTCCAAACGTTGTGTCGTATTGTTTTGACAGACAAAGTCAAGAGTGGTGTGAAGTTAGCTTTCGGGTCAATATGAAATTTCAGCTTTCTTCTGCTGCTTCTAATTCATATATTGACATAAAAAATTTGTTTTTGTGTAGTTTCCTGTATTAGGCAGTAAAGTCATGTTGACAACACTTGTGGAGAAGTTGGCGGCACAGGTTAGTCCATACAGTTTTTATTATGAGATCAAAGCGATGCTCAAAATAGAACCGTAAAGCCAAATATGGACTTTCAAGTTGCCAGTTGCTGAATGATTGGAAGATGGCTGTGCCCTGTACACCAGTGTTATTATTTTGCTCCTATTCTGCCACTTTTGAAAAGTCACAAGACAAATATCATTTACATAGTTTACATCATTTTTGGCAAAATTTAGTCATCTCTTTCAGGATACTCTTGGAAATAATCTCAATTTCCTTCAGTAACATCTCACTACCTCGGGCATGTGACTATATATAATCGGCAAAATATAAACCCTTTATCTTATTTCGAATGCAAACTGTCTGTATTTCAAAAGTTATCATTATTATATAAATATGGATCATTCCACTGGGAATAATATTACGTTGTGATTTTACGTAGAGTGTAATTTATGAAATTCCTGGAATCAGCAGATCGTTTTTGGCCGAAAGCAAAGATAAAGTAAACGTTGATAAACCTTCCATGTTCAAAACCGAAGGAGTTAATCTAAAGGTTATATTCATTATGTTGCTAATTTAATGATATTTTTGCAAAAAGAGTGTGAAATTCAGAAGGTCATACAGTCGTTTTCATTTACCAAAGTTACAAAAATTTGGCATCTCATCGTTGCACAATGCGGATAAAAAATTGATTTTTGATTTGTATTTTTATACAATTTTATGTGTGGCTAATATTTAGCGATGGATTGGCAAAGACCCTGACGAATGCCAATACACTAGTATTTTTATGTTACGGCTCATCTTGCAGTATTTCGTTTTATGGATTATCGCTAGAGTTTGATTTGAAAACAGTCAGAAAATAACTTTGCTTCTAATTTCTTCATATATTTTCTTAGGTTCTTTGGAGCCATCCCAATGTTCTTCAAGTGAACAAGATCTACACAAATGACACTCATCAAGTGGCCAATACATATGGAATCGAAGCAGCTGGCCGGGTCATTGCTACGGTGTGTTAATGTTGCATGGCTGGCAAACGTAGATTGTAAATGATTTCGTGAGCTTTGTTTTTTTAGGAAGTTAAGAACGTCTTTGGAGCATATGGGATACAGGTGGATGCACGTCATGTCACTTTGGTAGCTGACTACATGACGTACGAAGGCTCGATTAAGGCCTTCAACCGTATTGGCCTTGAATCGAACGCTTCGCCTTTTCAGAAGATGAGTTTTGAAACAACAATGCACTTTCTAAGAGGGGCTACTATTTCTGGAGCGAACGACCAACTCTCTTCGCCATCATCGCGACTAGTTGTTGGACGAGTTGTCAACGGAGGAACTGGTTGTTTTGATTTGAAGTTACCGTTATGCTAACATTACTGATGAGATTTGATTAATAAATTACCCCTATCCTGACGCTTGCTGTCCACATTTGTTAATGAAATTACCCTTGTGCAACGTTTACTGATGAAATTTGCTCGTGAAATCTTCCCAGTTCTAACGTTTACTAACGATATTTGCTCCTGAAATCACCCTTCAGCTAACGTTTAAATCATCTCTGTCACATTGCGTCCATTTTCTAGTAGGTATCACATTACCTACAGCGAGTTGCGGTACGTTTTCCTCCTGCTACGTAAATTTCAAAGCATTAGCATCACGCAGTCAATCAACAGGGAAATATTTCCAAACATATCAGGACTAACTAAACAGGCTCTTTGCGTTGCTGCTTGCAACCATGCAATTGTAAGGTAACGTAGCCAAGTGTTCTAAGCATTCTAAGGCGCTAGTTTTAGGCACCAATCTTAACGAGCATCCTCTGCACTCCCCACCCCACCCTCCTCCTCATACATTAATTAACCCTTTCATTCCCAATGATGCCATATGGCAACATTGTCTTTTATGCTACATAGCTTACATGAAGTAAGCTTAAAAAGAAAAATCAGGCAAGCGTTTTTAGGTTTTGATGTGGGTGATGTGATATGTGAGGCAAATCTTCGTAAATTTGTTTTATATTAGTTTAATTGACTATTTCATGGTGTCCTACGGAAGTAAGTGACAGCAAATTTTCGCATTTTCAAAGGTAAGTTTGATTATAATATGTTTAGTTTTGTGATATATAAAATATTAATTGATTAAATTATTGGTCCTCGTCATATTTAAGAAATTATTTTATTAAAAGCGCGATCGGCCCACATAGATTTTCTAATGTATAATGTTGTTGCCATATGGCAACAATGGGCAGATCAATCTCTGGAAGATGTCACTGTAGAAATAGTGTTAATTGGATATAAACTAAGCATTTTCTTTCTATAACTGATGTTTTATTCTTTTAAGAGAGTTATGGATTTGACTGAAGCAGTAGAGCTCATTTTTGTCCTAATGGTGAAATATCAGATGTAAGCGACATTGATGATGGTGATGATGAGCTGGAAGATATTTTCCATGCTGAGGATCAGATTTTGTTGCCCTTCCAGACAACATTGAAATTCATGCAGTTCATGAAGATAGTGAAGTGAGTGATATTGAAGATGATGATGAACCTGTTCTAAACCAGCAAAGCGATGCAAGACAAAAAGTGTAAATGGCAAAACCTTTTCCTGAAAACCATTTCAATGATACATTCCCAGATCCACCTGAACAACTGCATTCCTCTTTGGAATATTTCAACATGTTCATTGATTTTGAAATGATAAAACAATGCACTGAACAAAGTAATATTTATGCAATGCAGAAGAAGGATGGTAAGGAATGTGCTATCCACAATGATGAAATAGAGAAGTTTTTTGCCATCCTCTTATACATGGGTCTGTTTCCTGCACCATCATACAGAATGTACTGGGAAAATTCTTCTCGGTTCAATCCTATTGCTGAAACAATGGCAAGAAATTGCTTTGAAATTATCCAGCTACTTGATTTCAATGATAATTCCAAACTGCGGGAAGAAATCATTCTGATTATGATCCTTTATTCAAGATACAACCGTTATTGAGCAGTTTGAGAAAAACATGCTCAAAGTTGACCCAGAGAAGGTAACAGCATTGATGAGCAAATAATTCCCTTCAAAGGTCGTTTCCTGAAACAATACAATAAGAACAAACCCCATATGGGGTTTCAAAGTCTTTACAAGGGCTGGTGCATCCGAATGATGTATGACTTTGAAATATACTCTGGAAAGCAAATGAAACTGGAAGGATATCTTGGTATCTCTGGCAATATTGTACTCAGACTTACCAAAATTTGGCAGATCACAAAGATTACAAGATATATTTGACAACTGGTTTGCATCAGTGCAGTTGGTAGAAATGTTAAAAGAAAGAGCATTTGGGCAGTAAAATTGTTATAGTTGTAAATATTTCTTACTTGTAGTATTGCTATTTTGTACATATTTTTACTTGGAGTAAATGGGAGCTCACTGATCAATTGTATTTTAGTTAATTTTATGGATTTTAATACAGGCAAAATCATTATAACACTTCAATGTTCAATCAATAAACATGAGTATTAAGTATAGAGCTATGTCACTATACTCCCAATGTTGCCATTTGGCAACAAAATTTTAATTCCATGAAAATATAAATTTTTAGACTAGCAATGAAATTCATGACATATTTAACATTGTTTCTATGCATATATAGCGCAGAAAAATTTTTTTGGCCACGGCTAATAATTTGGGAATGAAAGGGTTAATGGTCTACCATGAAGTTGCAGAGGCAACTTAGAAATACTGCATAGTGGAAGAAGTTTATTTAAAACGAATCCTCAAAGCTTGGAATCACCAACAAAATCACACCTCTACGATGCCAATTCAAACACAATCGATGTGTTAAGCCCACGGTCGCATAAATTTTCTTTCTTCGGAATTTGGCATGACTTAATTCTAACATCGAAACGTGCGCAGTGATACACCAGCAAGGGTTGTCAAAAATTAATTGAGTTTCAATTAATTGCAATTATTTGTAACCAATTAATTGATTGGACAAAGCATCAATTAAAATTAATTGATTGGGCAAAACTCCCAATTTCAATTAATTGATTGCGCATTGACTGTTTTTTTCTTTTTTTTTACATTGTAACTACTTTTGTCTTGTCACAGCAGCTCCATCAAAGGTCAATCTGCAAAAACTGTTTCCTATGAATTTAGAGATGCAACTCTTTCTGAAACTAAACAAAAGCTGGTGGCCCGATGCACAGTCGGTTGTGGAGGCTTCTGTTAGCATGTGATGAACACTTGGTTGCAACCCTTTTTGCCTTTTTGACAATCACATAATTTATGTGATTGTATTTGTATTCTTGTTAGATTTCTAAATTTGTTTTTTTGTAGGCCTACACTTTCGAAAAACTCGAATTATGCCATGTTGACATTACATTTTTTTTTTCTTCTTCGCTTTTTCATTCTTAATGGGAATCCGAAAACTTATTGAACCTAAATGTGTGGCCTATGACATAGAGAAAAAAGTTAAATATATTTACTGTTGCTATACCTATTGCTATTGCCTGTACAATAGACCTACCTATTTCTATACGATATTAGCGTTAGTGTGCGTTCTAGTACTAAAAAGATATGTAGACAAAGTATACAAGGGTTGTCGAAAATTAATCGAGTTTCAATTAATTGCAATTATTTGTAACCAATTAATTGATTGGACAAAGCATCAATTAAAATTAATTGATTGGACAAAGCATCAATTTCAATTAATTGATTGGGCAGACCAATTTAATTGCAATCAATTATTGACAACCCCTGTACACCAGTGAGATTAGCTTAGGGTTCGGCCATTGAAATTTCATAATGGCTTAATTTGCAAAGGGCTTAAAAACCTATGTATTACAAGGTAGGCCGCAGGAATGTGGTATTCATGAACTTTCGATGACGTTTCTCGACTATTTAATCTCATGAGTTATACTAAACAATGTCGTTCCCTCGAGTGAAGTCAAACCTGTTGCCCAAAATATCATTCATAAAGCATGCTTTTGTTTGTAAACGTCAACATGGTTTCGTTGCAGCATAAATTACTATATATCCAAGATACCTCTTGCGCTTCACATGTCGCATTTCTCACAATTTTTAACATGAAAACCGCTACGGTTCAACAGAAATCGATAAAATCACTACTTAGTAAACCTATACTGTAGAGAAAATTGTCGTCTCCAATTAATAGATTTTCATAGGCTTGCTACTTTTACGTGTTGACTTTCAAAGAACTTTCTTTTGAACAGAATTTACATTTCCTATAAGCTAGATTGCTGACGCATCTTACAATTGTTTGGCGAGCTTGTACCATTGAAATAGTCTTTATACAAAGCTAACTTAAAAATCAAAGCATTGGCTAATATATACAATAAAAATAAAATTTTTTTTGGGTACAATGACAATTGACGGCACACCTAGGAATTGACCAATCAGAATACACCACGTTTATGCAACTTTTGTCATAAAACGAGCCAGTAGGGCCACTCCATTTAATTTTTTCGTGCCACGCATATCTTATTACTTACTGATTACCATATTGGCAGCCAGTAAATTGCATTGTGTGACCAATAGGATTGACGATATGGCAAACAGTAGCCAGTAAACTAATTAAATATGCAGCAGCCAGTTGCACAGCGAAGTGGCCCTACTATATATTCCTATACTGTGCCGAGAACGTGAACATTGAATCTGTACATCAATACATATGCACAAATAATATTTGGCAAAAGACGAAACTGCTGGTGCTATACAACTCAATATTGCTAGATTATATCTTCGAGTTCTTCTAAACCAAGTCCAGGTAAATGAGTCTTTTGAAGTTTCTTTTAACAGAGAACTTTATCGTTGATCGAAGTCTGAAATAAGAACGGCAAATTGATCTTCGAAGTTTTCTTTTCAATACTAATGTTTGTTCTATGCTTGATTTTAGACTTGAACGTTCTGACTGCAAATTGTCACCAAATAAGAAATGAGAAACAAATAAGAGAAAAAATGACTAAGTACTAGTGGTTTATATTCACTCAGCATGATGGTGAACTCGCATATTTAAAGAAAGTGATTATTCATGATGGTGAGCTCGGTGGTTATGGATATGTTTTTGTTAACCATTCCCTTGAGACTTATCTAAACATAGCAATGAAGAATTTGTGTTATGCAGTTTTGATTGAAATTCTAATTCCTTTGTGATGCTTCAACAGTGTATAAAATGTTCAAAGTAAGTATTTTATGATAGTTTATCATTCTTGTCAGTGATTTTAAAAGAAGTATATTGGGAATTGTCATTAAATTCGATTTTCCTTTTCTTAGAGATCTGAACAATGAATGAACAATATATACTGAATGGGCAATATATACTTGAGAATGAACAGTATATACTCAGGAATGAACAATATATACTCATGAGTGGACAATATTTACTCAATAATGAAGTTTGTAAACGCTTCTGTCCAGGCTGTATGCATGAGAAGCTATGAAAACAGATACAATACAACTTGCTCGAATGCAATGGTTCCATCAGCTTAACACCTGCGTCCATAAACGAGTTACTATTTCACTGGACTATGGATATTCTCGTAAAACGTTTCTCCTGGGCAATTTTCCTACTAAGATTACGAGTCCTGCTTGGTAGATCAATGGACACGTCACTTGTACCCAGCGAACGAAACCTCACCACTGTATTAAACGCCCAAATTTTAACATTACTTGTGAAAATCTTTCGGTATAAAAACATGGACTTTCTTTTATAAAAAAAACAAAATGTTTAAGTCCTAATTTTCCGACTGACTGTCGATATTTGCGATTTCATGCCGTATGCGACATGCATAGTTGTAAGAAATGGCCAATCTTGCTTCTGTGCTTGCCGTCGTCAACATGAAACCGAGGATGTTCGTCAGATAGCCTGAAAATTGGAAAGGATGGTTAAAACCATCAACGTTCTAGTTATTTTTTTTTAAATATTTTGGGTGATTCTATAAGTGATTCTTCGTACGTGCTCCGTTACAGTTGGCAGGACTTACGACATCTTTCGATAAATTGGAAATGGTTCGTCGTCAGTCGTCATACTTGGCAATGGTTCAACGAAAAACGTGAGTGAAAATTTGTTTTTACGTATATTAGCCTGCTAACAGGCCAAATCTCCAATACATTTCGGGCAAAAGCCACAAAAAATCCTGGTGTGCAGTATATTCCACTGTAAGGCTATTTCTTAATGCAGAGAAAAAGTGAATAGACTTTTCCATAGAAGTTCTAAACTGCATTTTCAAAATAGTCTTGTTTAAGGGGTGATAAAAATGTTCTTTTGACTCAAACAATTTATGTTTTGGTATGATTTCCGTCTTAAATATGCTCTTTAGTTGGTGTAAATTTGTACAAATGGTAATTGGTCTGTTCTTGACATATAACTGGGTCTGTTTTATCCGGTTTACTTGTGAAAAACCTCTGTGTGAATATACTGCTTTAAGGAGCGCGCATGGTCGCTGCGGTTGTTGCCTCGCGAAGATTAGACAGGATCATAGCTTAGATCGGAAATGCAAGTGAAGTTTGGCCAAAGGAGGGCAACTTCTACTTGGGGTTAGTGGGTACAAATGGTACCTTAGCGTAGAGGATGCAAATAGCATCTGTAAGAAGACCTTCGAAGACTGGATCTAGCGAGCAAGACCTCAAGTCACAGCAAAGATCGTGGTTGCTTGGTAAAAGGATATGCAACCTATTTCACTTCCCTAGTAAGGTAGGAGCATGCAGTCCTGGTAGATGGCCAATTTCATGAACGGCTTTCTCCAGTGACTATTTAGACGCTCTGGGATCCCCTATAATGCATGAGTAGTTCAACCCACCCCGGTTGGAGGTCACCCGTAGGTGCAACATGCACTAGGTTAAGTTAGGTTAAGGGCATGATGGGTTACCTCCTTCAAGGGGCATTCCTTTTCAGGGCGGAATTCCGGTGCCATGCGCAGGTAGGAAGCTTAGATAGCTCAGGCATGCGCTATAGTTGCGGCGAGTAGTTGCTACGCTTAGGTAACGAACGTGGATTAGTACCTTTACGAATTGTACGGGGAAAACCCACTTTCGACAGAAATGACTAAACTTGGAAATGGAAGAAATTTCCAATCTGCCTTTCAGTCATTTCACCATCGGCAAATTGAAACTCGAGAAAAGTATTCAATTTGTTAAGACATTTACAGTTTAGGGGCGGCGTGGCATTTACTGTAAATGTCAGAATAGATATGTTGTCTTCTTTTAAAGAAGATTTCATTCATGGGAATTTCAATACTGCAAGCCACAGCGCGAGGAAGAAAAACAATAAAAGATTAATACACCAGGTCTAAATATGCGATATGCCTTCATAATAATCTATAAAGAAATACAGTTTTAATGAAAGTACATTGTTGTTTTCTAATGGTTATTATGAAGACAAACCGTAGACGTTATCACGTATTTTACTAAATAGTTACACAAAGGTTTCCATGTTCACCAGTCGCGTTACTATAAAGTGAACTATGTGATAATCGTCAAACTAAAACATAACTTTATCAAGCGCTTCCGGATGTTTGGTTAAACCATCCCCACTCCCACGGTAACCAAACTTAACGTGTGCTTTTCAAGTGATTACTTTTTAAAAAGCATTAGCGTTTTCACTCTTAAGAAAGTCATCCGGCTTTGTAATCTTGAGCCGTATTCATTCATCTAATCCACGTCATGCAGCAAGCGCTTGCTTTGATTTTAAGCGTTAGTGGCACCGGGCGCGCAAAGCACTGAATGAAACGGTGTAAAATAGGGATGTTATGATGTCGCTAGGTGCATTTGATTCGGATGTGGATTAGATGTGACTAGAGCACACGTTTAGAGAAATTCCCAATCAATGTCACAATTTTCTCGTTCAAAGTAGAAAATTGTTCTGTTCGGTCAGCGGTTACGTGCGGTAAAACTGAAATTTGGAGGCTTTCGAATAAAAGTGCAAACGATGGCGTATTACTTAAAAAAAATGCTTTCAAAAAGACTATCGAATTGTTAGGCTTTAAAGTGCAAGTCAATTTTTTTTAATTTTTTTTTGGCTTTGTGCATCGTTGAAAAGGTACGTGAAGTTAGTTGTTTATATGGGGCCCCCGGGGTGCGGAACTTCGGCTAAAATCCCTGGTGGTTTTTTCCTGTTCAGTATTCTCCTAGCTCTCGTGCCTCAGTGCTCGGTCTTGGTTTATACTGCTCAGGTTTTCCATTAGGGATTTTGATTGCGTTAAAGTCTTAAAAAAAACAGTGTACTGGGTGGGAGACTAAACTTGTACTTTATGTTATATACAAGCATCGGAAGTAAATTCAATTTGAATACGCCTAATGCATCAAATATGTCAAACAAACTTTTAAACCAATCCTTGAGTCTAATTGAAGAGGCAACATCACGTTTTTGCAATACGGCCATTTAGAAACGTTTTGACGATTTTAAACACTAATGCAATATATATTTGATGATTTGAAAATATCTAAGTGTATTTTCGTGGCTTAAAGTTAAACATTTTAACTATTTTCAATGTTGCACCACACGAACAAAACTATTGTTCAGGAACTCACCTAAGAAGCAAGATTATTAGTATTACTTTATATGCACGAGTGACATTTTTTCATTAAAAGTAAATGATGCTCAGTAAGTAGCGTACTATTGATTTTTTAAAAAGAAAAAAATTGCATTGAACATTCTCCATAGAAGATGACCCAACAGTGTGCTATGATGTCACAAACAGCTTTTCTTTAAACAAGATCTTCCATGAAATATAATGTTTTCTAAAGTGTTCTCACTTGGCTCTGGCACAAGTTTTTCACTGTTACGGCGAAGCAAATGTTTACCAACTTAGAATTTTAGAAAATTTAATACTGCAAACAAAAAGTAAATTGCAAATTTGTTTAAAATCTTCTGAATCATCTAAATGGACTATTCATGACGGTACAAATTAGTCTTTGGGTTCGACTCCCAATACACTGTTGTTATGAAAGAAATTAGAAATTACTCACATTTCATTCGAGATCGAATGTGTTCATGGAAACATATTAATTTTGTGTTACATTGTAAAGCACTCAAACATTGTGATATGTATTTTGCTTTACAATACAGCGCATTTGTGGTTACATACATAAAGTAATAATGTTGCCAAATATAATTTTGCAGACAAATATGCATGGTCTCGTCTAAAGACATTTATTTTAACGTTACCTCATATTTTGCATCAATCTTAAAGACAAAACAAAAATTTGCATCTTACCTTTTCCAAATCATATCTTGACATATAAAATTGCTGCATTATTATTTTCTTCCTTTCTAAATTTCTTGAAATTGTTTGATGGACGAGATTTTTGTGTATAAAGAGAAGAGCAATCTGTAAATTTTTTACATTCGTGAACGTTGCTAGCAATACGAAATTTGATAAAAAGTCAATTTTCAACATGACATTCATTTATATGTAGTTATAAATGTGTAAATGTACGAATGTATATATGTAGATGTTATACAAGCAACGCTTCACAATTGCTTGACGTAGTTTAATTCTTTTAGTTCAAGCCAATTTTCAAGCCACTCATCTGTGTATATACTTTAGCGCCAACTTTTTTGTTTGCCTTTTTGTTTGTCTACTTTTTTGCCTACTTTTGTCTCTACCTTAGTGTCTCCTATAGTGTATTTGTGTTAAGCTTTGTCTAACTTTTGTGTACTTTTGAGTCAACCTTAAGGTCTACCCTTTTATTTACCTTTTTGTCTACCTTTTTGACTTTCATCGACCTCGAAGTTTATCCTTTTGATGTCTTTCGCCTCTCTTTTATGTCAATATTTTTTCTTTTTTGTTACCTTTTTATCAAAGTGTTTGTCAAGTTTTGTGTCTACTTTTGTATGTACTTTCATATCTACGTTTTGAACCTTTTGGTCTACTTTGTATCTGCCTTTTTGTTTAATTTTTATGAGCTTTTTCGCTTATCTTGTGTCTAGCTAGCTTATTTTTCTTTTCGTCTATCTTTTTGTCTACCAATGTGTCAACCATTATGTCAATATTTTGTCTAATTTTCTGTCTATCTTTCTTGTAAACCATTTTGTCTACTTCTTTGTCTACTTTTTTGTCTACTTTTTTGTCTACTTTAGTGTCTACTATAGTGCATTTGTGTTAACCTTTATCTAAATTTGTGTCTACCTTTATGTCTACTGTATTATTTACCTTCTTGCGCACCTTCTTGGAATAACATTGTATCGACTTTTGTGCCAACTCTAGTTTCTACCTTTTTATTTGCCTTTTACTATCTTTTTGTCGACCTTGAAGTTTATCTTTTTGATGTCTTTTGTCAATCTTTTATTGGAAAGTGTTTGTAAAATTTTGTGTCACTTTTGTGTGTACCTTCATGTCCATCTTTTGATCGACATTTGTGTCTATACCTTTTTGTATTATTTTTATGTACATTTTTTTATCTTTGTGTCTACCTCAGTTTCTACGTCTGTGTCTACGTTTCTTTCTATCGTTTTATCTAAGTTTGTGTCTACTTTTTCTTCTTTATGTCTATCTTTTTTTGTACCTATGTAGCTATTTACCTATGTGCCAACATTTTTCTCTACTTCTTTGTCTATCACTGTGTTTATCTTTCCTTACACTGTTTTTCCACCTTAGTGTGCACATTTCTGTCTATCTTATTGTCAACCTTTTTATTTGCCTTTTGTCAATGTTTTTTCCTACCTTCTGTGAATTTTAGTCTTTTGCATGAAAATGCGAGAACTAGCTAAATACATTCTTTTGCGTGAAAGTGCATGAATTAGCTATAGCCTTTGGCACGAAAATGCATGAACTATAGTATTTTTCAAAAAAATGCTTTATTCTTTTGCGTGAAAATCCGTGAAAATAAGTGAATATAGCCTTTTGTGTGAAAATATATGAACTATATATAGTCTTTTGCGTGAAAATGCGTGAACTATCTACTTTTTGCGTGAAAATGCACGAACTTAAAGTCTTTCCGTAAAAATGCGTGAACTAGCTATAGTCTTTATCAAAAAAATGCTCGAACTGGAGTCTTTTGCGTGAAAATGTGCGAAATAGTTAGCTATAGTCTTTCTAAAAAAATTATTGAACTATAGTCTTGCCTGAAAATGCATGAACTTATAGATTGTTGCATGAAAATTGTGAACTAGTTTGCTATATAGCTAGTCTTTTTGACGAAAATGCGTGAAGCTAGTCTTTTGCGTGAAATAACATGAAAATGCATGAAATACAGTATTTGCATAACAATATATGAAATTGCATGCATTATGGTCTTTCTTGAAAATGTGTGAAATTCATGAATTATAATCTCTCCATAAAAATATGTAAAACGCATAAAAATGAGTGAAAATGAATAAATTATATAGAGTCTTTGCATGAAAATGAGTGAAAATGAATAAATTATTATAAATTATTATGCATGATGCATGATCGCATGATCTATTAAAGTCATTGCATTAAAATGTGTAAATATACATAAATTAAAATCATTGCATGATAATGTGAGAAAACGCTAGAATCATAGTCTTTGCATAAAAATGTTTGAAAATGCATGAATTATATTCTTTGCATTAAAATAGGTAAAATTGTATGAATTAGAGACTTTGCATGAAAGTGTGTGAAAATGCATAAATTATAGTTATAAATATAGTCACTTTCACAAATTTTAATGCAAAGACTATAATTCACGAATTTTACGTATTTTCATGCAAAGACTATAATTAATGCAGTTTCAAAAAATTTTATGCAAAGAAAACGACTATAATTCATGCATTTTCACACATTTTTATGCCAAAGACTGTAGTCTTTGCATGTTCACACATTTTCATGTTAAAAACTATAGTCTTTGCAATTTTACACATTTTCATGCCAAAGACTATAGTCTTTGCTTTTTACAAATTTTCACGCCAAAGACTTTGAATTTAACACCCTATGATGCAAAAGTGTACAGTCATTGCATTTTCACACATTTTAATGCCAAAAACTATAGTCTTTCCATTTTCGCATTTTTTCATACCAAAGACTATAGTCTTTGATTTTTGCACATTCTTATGCGAAAGAATATAATCTTTGAATTGTCACACATTTTCATGCCAAAGACTATAGTCTTTGGATTTTTAGACATTTTCATGCCAAAGTCTATAGTCTTTGGATTTTTACACATTTTCATGCCTAAGATTATAGTCTTCGATTTTCACACCCTATGATGCTAAAGTCTATAGTCTTTGCATTTTCACAAATTTTCGTGCCAAAGACAATAGTGTTTGCATTTTTACACATTTTCATGCCAAAGACTATAGTCTTTGAGCTTTTACAAATTCTCATGCAAAAGAATGTAGTCTTTGAATTTTTACACATTTTCATGCCAAACATTATAATCTTTGAATTTAACACCCTATGATGCAAAAGTGTACAGTCATTGCATTTTCACACATTTTAATGCCAAAAACTATAGTCTTTGCTTTTTACACAAATCATGCCAAACATTATAATCTTTGAATCTTAACATATTTTCATGCCAAAGTCTATAGTCTTCGATTTTTCACACCCTATGATGTAAAAGTCTATAGTCTTTGCATTTTACTCATTTTTATGACTAAGACTATAGTGTTTGAGTTTTTACACATTCTCATGGAAAAGAATGTAGTCTTTGAACTTTTACAAATTTTCATGTCAAACATTATAATCTTTGCATTTTCACACATTTTCATGCCAAAGACTATTGTCTTTGTATTTTCACACATATTCATGCTAAACACTATAGTCTTTGCATTTTCACACATTTAAATGCCAAAGACTATAGTCTTTGCTTTTTACAAATTTTCACGCCAAAGACTATAGTCTTAGGATTTTTACACATTTTCATGCGTAAGACTATAGTCTTCGATTTTTCACACCCTATGATGTAAAAGTCTATAGTCTTCGCATTTTACTCATTTTTATGCCTGAGACTATAGTGTTTGAGTTTTTACACATTCTCATGGAAAAGAATGTAGTCTTTGAACTTTTACACATTTTCATGCCAAACATTATAATCTTTGCATTTTCACACATTTTTATGCCAAAGACTGTAGTTTTTGAACTTTTACACATTTTCATGCCAAAGTCTATAGTCTTTTTATTTTTACACATTTTCATGCCAAAGACTTTGGTCTTTGAGTTTTTATACATTCTTATGCAAAAGAATGTAGTCTTTGAATTTTTACACATTTTCATGTCAAAGTCTATAATTTTTGCATTTTAACACATTTTTATGCCAAAGACTATAGTCTTTGCATTTTCACACATTTTCATACCAAAGTCTACAGTTTTGCATTTTTACCTATTTTTATGCCAAAGACTATAGTCTTTGAGCTTTTAAACTCATGTAAAGAGATGTAGTCTTTGAATTTTACATTTTCATGCCAAACATTATAATCTTTGCATTTTCACACATTTTCATGCCAAAGACTATAGTCTTTGGATTTTTACACATTTTCATGCCTAAGACTATAGTCTTCGATTTTCACACCCTATGATGCTAAAGTCTATAGTCTTTGCATTTTCACACATTTTCGTGCCAAAGACAATAGTCTTTGGATTTTTACATATTTTTATGCCAAAGACTATTGTCTTTTATTTTCACACATATTCATGCTAAACACTATAGTCTTTGCATTTTCACACATTTTAATGCCAAAGACTATAGTTTTTGCTTTTTACAAATTTTCACTCCAAAGACTATAGTCTTTGAATTTAACACCCTATGATGCAAAAGTCTACAGTCATTACATTTTTACACGTTTTTGTGCCAAAGACTATAGTCTTTGAGCTTTTACAAACTCTCATGTAAAAGAATGTAGTCTTTGAATTTTTACACATTTTCATGCCAAACATTATAATCTTTGCATTTTCACACATTTTCATGCCAAAGACTATAGTCTTTGAGTTTTTACACATTTTCATGCCTAAGACTATAGTCTTCGATTTTCACACCCTATGATGCTAAAGTCTATAGTCTTTGCATTTTCACACATTTTCGTGCGAAAGACAATAGTCTTTGGATTTTTACACATTTTTATGCCAAAGACTATAGTCTTTGAGCTTTTACAAATTCTCATGCAAAAGAATGTAGTCTTTGAGTTTTTACACATTCTCATGCAAAAGAATGTAGTTTTTGAACTTTTACACATTTTCATGCCAAAGACTATTGTCTTTGTATTTTCACACATATTCATGCTAAACACTATAGTCTTTGCATTTTCACACATTTAATGCCAAGACTATAGTCTTTGCTTTACAAATTTTCATAAAGACTATACTCTTTGAATTTAACACCCTATGATGCAAAAGTCTACAGTCATTGCATTTTTACACATTTTTATGCCAAAGACTATAGTCTTTGAGCTTTTACATTTTCATGCAAAGAATGTAGTCTTTGAACTTTTACACATTTTCATGCCTAAGACTATAGTCTTCAATTTTCACACCCTATGATGCTAAAGTCTATAGTCTTTGCATTTTCACATTTTCATACCAAAGTCTACAGTTTTGCATTTTACCTATTTTTATGCCAAGACTATAGTCTTTGAGCTTTTAAATTGTCATGCAAAAGACTGTAGTCTTTGAATTTACACATTTCATGCCAAACACTATAGTCTTTGCATTTTCACACATTTTCATGCCAAAGACTATAGTCTTTGCATTTTTACACATTTTCATGCCTAAGACTATAGTCTTCGCATTTTCACACCCTATGATGCAAAAGTCTATAGTCTTTGCATTTTCACATTTTTATGCCAAAGACTATAGTCTTTGAATTTTCACATTTTATGCCAAAGACTATAGTCTTTGAGCTTTTATTCTCATGCAAAAGAATAGTCTTTGAATTTTACATTTTCATGCCAAACGCAATCTTTGCATTTTCACACATTTTTATGCCAAGACTATAGTCTTTGATTTTTACATTCTCATGCAAAAGATATGTAGTTTTTGAACTTTACACATTTTCATGCCAAAGACTATTGTCTTTTATTTTCACATATTCATGCTAAACACTATAGTCTTTGCATTTTCACATTTAATGCACCAAGACTATAGTTTTGAATTTAACTTTTTACAAATTTTCATCCAAAGACTATAGTCTTTGCATTTAACACATTATGATGCCAAAGAGTCACCACAGTCATTACATTTTTACGTTTTTGTGCCAAGACTATAGTCTTTGAGCTTTTACAAACTCATGTAAAAAGACTATAGTCTTTGAATTTTACATTTTCATGCCAAAGACTATAATCTTTGCATTTTCACACATTTTCATGCCAAAGACTATAGTCTTTGAATTTTTACACATTTTCATGCCAAAGACTATAGTCTTTGCATTTTCACACATTTTGATGCCAAAGACTATAGTCTTTGCATTTTACACATTTTCATGCCAAAGACTATAGTCTTTGCATTTTACATTTTCATGCCAAAGACTATAGTCTTTGCATTTTAACACATTTTCATGCCAAAGACTATAGTCTTTGCATTTTCACATTTTATGCCAAAGACTATAGTCTTTAGATTTTTACACGTTTCATGCCTAAGACTATAGTCTTTGCTTTTTACACATTTTCATGCCAAAGACTATAGTCTTTGAATTTTAACACATTTTCATGCCAAAGACTATAGTCTTTGAATTTTACACATTTTCATGCCAAAGACTATAGTCTTTGGATTTTACATTTTATGCCAAAGACTATAGTCTTTGCATTTTCCACATTTTCATGCCAAGAGTATAGTTTTGCATTTTACATTTTTATGCCAAGACTATAGTCTTTGAGCTTTTACAAATTTTCATGTAAAGAATATAGTCTTTGAATTTTACACATTTTCATGCCATAATCTTTGCATTTTTCACACATTTTCATGTGCCAAAGACTATAGTCTTTGGATTTTTACATTTTCATGCCAAGACTATAGTCTTTGATTTTCACACATTATGATGCCAAAGACTATAGTCTTTGCATTTTTCACATTTTCATGCCAAAGACTATAGTCTTTGGATTTTCACCATATTTTTTTATGCCAAAGACTATAGTCTTTTATTTTCACACATATTCATACTTTCAAAGACTATAGTCTTTGCATTTTCACACATTTAATGCCAAAGACTATAGTCTTTTATTTTTACAAATTTTCACTCAAGACTATAGTCTTTGAATTTAACACTCCTATGATGCAAAAGACTACAGTCATTACATTTTACACATTTTGTGCCAAAGACTATAGTCTTTGAGCTTTTATAAACTCATGCCAAAGACTATAGTCTTTGAATTTTACACATTTTCATGCCAAAGAATATAGTCTTTGCATTTTCACACATTTTCATGCCAAAGACTATTGTCTTTGAATTTACAGAAATTTGATGCCTAAGACTATAGTCTTTGAATTTTCACACATTTTTATGCCAAAGACTATAGCCATTGCTTTTTCACACATTTTCATGCCTAAGACTATAGTCTTTGTATTTTTACACATTTTATGCCAAAGACTATAGTCTTTGATTTTAATTTTCATGCAAAAGAGATATAGTCTTTGAGTTTTACATTTCATGCAAAGACTATAGTTTTTGAACAACATTTCATGCCAAAGACTATAGTCTTTGTATTTTCACACATTTTCATGCCAAAGACTATAGTCTTTGCATTTTCACACATTTCATGCCAAAGACTATAGTCTTTGCTTTCAACATTTTCACCAAGACTATAGTCTTTGCATTTAACACATTATGATGCAAAGACTATAGTCTTTGCATTTTACATTTATGCCAAAGACTATAGTCTTTGAGTTTTACATTTTCATGCAAAGACTATAGTTTTATTTTACACATTTTCATGCCAAAGACTATAGTCTTTGTGATTTTCACACATTTCATGCCAAACACTATAGTCTTTGCATTTTCACACATTTTATGCCAAGACTATAGTCTTTGCACAAATTTTCATGCAAAGACTATAGTCTTTGCATTTAACACATTTGATGCAAAGAGACTATAGTCTTTGCATTTTTACATTTTATGCAAAGACTATAGTCTTTGATTTTACATTTCATGCAAAAGACTATAGTCTTTGAATTTTACACATTTTCATGCCAAGACTATAGTCTTCAATTTTCACACCCTATGATGCTAAGACTATAGTCTTTGCATTTTCACACATTCATACCAAAGACTATAGTTTTGCATTTTACCTTTTCATGCCAAGACTATAGTCTTTGCTTTTACAAATTTTCATGCAAAGACTATAGTCTTTGCATTTTCACATTTTCATGCCAAAGATTATAATCTTTGCATTTTCACACATTTTCATGCCAAAGACTATAGTCTTTGCATTTTTTATTTCATGCCAAGACTATAGTCTTTGATTTTCACATTTTGATGCCAAAGACTATAGTCTTTGCATTTTCACTCATTTTCATGCGAAAGACTATAGTCTTTGGATTTTACACATTTTTATGCCAAAGAATATAGTCTTTGATTTTACAAATTTTCATGCAAAGACTATAGTCTTTGATTTTACATTTTCATGCAAGAGACTATAGTATGTTTTTGAACTTTTACACATTTTCATGCCAAAGACTATAGTCTTTATGTATTTTCCACATTTTCATGCCAAAGACTATAGTCTTTGCATTTCACACATTTAATGCCAAGACTATAGTCTTTGCTTTTAATTTTCATAAGACTATAGTCTTTGCATTTAACACCCTTTCACAAAGACTATAGTCATTGCATTTTACATTTCATGCCAAAGACTATAGTCTTTGAGTTTTTACATTTTCATGCAAAGAATATAGTTTTGAATTTTACATTTTCATGCCAAAGACTATAGTCTTTGTATTTTCACATATTCATGCTAAAGACTATAGTCTTTGCATTTCACACATTTTAATGCCAAGACTATAGTCTTTAATTTTACAGAATTTTCACATAAAGACTATGCTTGATTTAACACCTTTGATGCCAAGGTCTATAGTCATTGCATTTTACACATTTTATGCAAGAGACTATAGTCTTTGAGCTTCCCATTCTCATGCAAAAGAATGTAGTCTTTGAACTTACATTTTCATGCTGCCTAAAGACTATAGTCTTCAATTTCACACTATGATGCTAAAGACTATAGTCTTTGCATTTCACTTTCATACCAAAGTCTATAGTTTTGCATTTTTACCTATTTTATGCCAAAGACTATAGTCTTTGAGCTTTTACAAATTGTCATGCAAAAGAATATAGTCTTTGAATTTTACACATTTTCATGCCAAACATTATAATCTTTGCATTTTCACACATTTTTCATGCCAAAGACTATAGTCTTTGCATTTTCCACATTTTCATGCCTAAGACTATAGTCTTGATTTTTACACCCTTTGATGCAGACTATAGTCTTTGCATTTTCACACATTTAAATGCCAAAGACAATGATCTTTGGATCACTACATTTTATGCACAAAGACTATAGTCTTTGAGCTTTTCTAATTCTCATGCAAAGAGATATAGTCTTTGAATTTTTACACATTTTCATGCCAAACGCAATCTTTGCATTTTCACATTTTTTATGCCAAGACTATAGTCTTTGAGTTTTACATTTTCATGCAAAGAATATAGTTTTTGAATTTTACACACATTTTCATGCCAAAGACTATAGTCTTTTATTTTCACATATTCATGCAAAAGACTATAGTCTTTGCATTTTTACACATTTCAATGCCAAAGACTATAGTTTTGCTTCCTAATTTTCACTGCAAAGAGACTATAGTCTTTGGATTTAACTTTCCCTATGATGCAAAGACTATAGTCATTACATTTTACACGTTTTTTTGCCAAGACTATAGTCTTTGAGCTTTAAACTTTCATGCCAAAAGACTATAGTCTTTTGAATACACACATTTTCATGCCAGACATTATAGTCTTTGCATTTTCACACATTTTCATGCCAAAGACTATAGTCTTTGATTTTACACATTTTCATGCCTAAGACTATAGTCTTTGATTTTTCACACCCTATGATGCTAAAGACTATAGTCTTTGCATTTTCACATTTTCGTGCAAAGACTATAGTCTTTGGATTTTTACACATTTTTATGCCAAAGACTATAGTCTTTGATTTTCTAAATTTCATGCAAAAGACTATAGTCTTTGAATTTTACACATTTTTCATGCAAAGCAATCTTTGCATTTTCACACATTTTTATGCAAGACTATAGTCTTTGAGTTTTACACATTTTCATGCAAAGAATATAGTTTTTGAATTTTACACATTTTCATGCCAAGACTATAGTCTTTTTTATTTTCCACACATATTCATGCTTAAACATAAGATCTTTGCATTTTCACAAGTTGAATGCCAAAGAGACTATAGTTTCTTTTTACAAATTTTCATGCAAAGACTATAGTCTTTGAATTTTTTCACTATGATGCAAGACTACAGTCATTGTTTTACATTTTCATGCCAAGACTATAGTCTTTGAGCTTTTACAAATTTTCATGCCAAAGAATATAGTCTTTGAATTTTACATTTTCATGCCAAAGACTATAATCTTTGCATTTTTCCACACATGCCAAGACTATAGTCTTTGATTTTACACATTTTCTATGCCTAAGACTATAGTCTTCGATTTTCACACCCTATGATGCAAAGACTATAGTCTTTGCATTTTCTCATTTTGCCAAAGACTATAGTCTTTGATTTTACACATTTTCATGGAAAGAATGTAGTCTTTGAATTTACACATTTTTCATGCCAGAGAATTATAATCTTGCATTTTCCCATTCCATTCCTTCTTTATTTCATTCCATTTTGGTTTTCTCCATTCCATTTCATGTCCATTCCATTTTCTGGACTTTGTCTTTATTTCCATTTTCATTTTTCCTAGTCTTCATCCATGCATCTTCAATTACTATTTTCATTTATTAAATCACATTTCCACATTTCATGCCAAAGACTATAGTCTTTGCATTTTTACACATTTTCATGCCAAAGACTATAGTCTTCGATTTTCACCCTATGATCTTTAGTCTATATTTTGCATTTCACACATTCTAAATTACAAAGACAATAGTCTTTGGATTTTTACACATTTTCATGCCAAAGACTATAGTCTTTAATTTTCACACATTTTCATGCCAAAGACTATAGTCTTTAGATTTTTACACGTTTCATGCCTAAGGCTATAGTCTTTGCTTTTTACAAATTTTCATGCCAAAGACTATAGTCTTTGAATTTAACCTATATGATGCAAAAGACTACAGTCATTACATTTTACACGTTTTGTGCCAAAGACTATAGTCTTTGAGCTTTTACAAATTCATGTAAAGAATATAGTCTTTGAATTTTTACACATTTTCATGCCAAAACATTATAATCTTTGCATTTTCCACACATTTTCATGCCAAAGACTATAGTCTTGATTTTTTTACATTTTCTTGCCAAGACTATATTCTTCGATTTTCACACATTATGATAATAAAGTTCCTAGTCTTTTCATTTTCACAAAATTCTTGAAGAATATAGAATCTTTAGTTACACATTTTATGCCAGAGACAGATCTTTGAGCTTTTAAATTCATGCAAAGACTATAGTCTTTTGAGTTTTACACATTTTCATGCAAAAGAATATAGTTTTAGATTTTACATTTCATGCCAAAGACTATAGTCTTTTGTATTTTCTACATATTCATGCTTTAAACACTATAGTCTGCATTTTCACATTTAATGCCAAAGACTATAGTCTTTGCTTTTACATTTTCATCCAAAGACTATAGTCTTTGAATTTAACACATTACATGCAAAGACTACAGTCATTGCATTTTTACATTTTATGCCAAAGACTATAGTCTTTGAGTTTCCCCATTCTCATGCAAAAGACTATAGTCTTTGAACTTTACACATTTTCATGCCTAAGACTATAGTCTTGAATTTTCACACCTATGATGCCAAAGACTATAGTCTTTGCATTTTACATTTTCATACCAAAGTCTATAGTTTGCATTTTTACATTTTATGCCAAAGACTATAGTCTGCATTTCAAATTAATCATGCAAAAGACTATAGATCTTTAGTTTTACACATTTTCATGCCAAAACATTATAGTCTTTGCATTTTCACACATTTTCATGCCAAGACTATAGTCTTTGCATTTTACACATTTTTCATGCCTAAGACTATAGTCTTCGATTTTCACACATTATGATGCTAAAGACTATAGTCTTTGCATTTTCACACATTTTTCATGCCAAAGACTATAGTTTTGGATTTTTATTTTATGCCAAGACTATAGTCTTTGAGCTTTCCAAATTTCATGCCAAAGACTATAGTCTTTGAATTTTACATTTCATGCCAAACGCAATCTTTGCATTTTCACATTTTATGCCAAAGACTATAGTCTTTGAGTTTTACATTCTCATGCAAAAGACTATAGTTTGAACTTTACATTTTTCATGCCAAAGACTATAGTCTTTTATTTTCACACATTTTCATGCCAAAACACTATAGTCTTTGCATTTCCACACATTTAATGCACCAAGACTATAGTTTTGCTTTTCTAAATTTTCACTCAAAGACTATAGTCTTTGGTTTTACCCTATGATGCAAAGATCTATAGTCATTACATTTTTACGTTTTGTGCCAAGACTATAGTCTTTGAACTTTACAAATTCATGTAAAAAGACTATAGTCTTTAATTTTACATTTAATGCCAAACAATTATAATCTTTGCATTTTCACACATTTTCATGCCAAGACTATAGTCTTTGATTTTACATTTTCATGCCAAGACTATAGTCTTTGATTTTCACCCTATGATCTTTAAAGACTATAGTCTTCGCATTTTACTCATTTTATGCCAAAGACTATAGTCTTTGAGTTTACACATTTTCATGCAAAAGACTATAGTCTTTGAACTTTACACATTTCATGCCAAAGACTATAATCTTTGCATTTTCACACATTTTTATGCCAAAGACTATAGTTTTAAACTTTTTACATTTCATGCAAAGATCTATAGTCTTTTTTATTTTACACATTTTCATGCCAAAGACTATAGTCTTTGAGTTTCACCATTCTTATGCAAAGACTATAGTCTTTAATTACATTTTCATGTCAAGACTATAATTTTTGCATTTAACACATTTTATGCCAAGACTATAGTCTTTGCATTTTCCACATTTTCATGCAAAGACTACAGTTTTGCATTTTTACCTATTTTTTATGCCAAAGACTATAGTCTTTGCAGTTTTCCTAAACTTTCATGTAAAGATATGAGTCTTTGATTTTACACATTTTCATGCAAACATTATAGTCTTTGCATTTTCACACATTTTCATGCCAAGACTATAGTCTTTGGATTTTTATTTTCATGCCTAAGACTATAGTCTTGATTTTCACACCTATGATGCTAAAGACTATAGTCTTTGCATTTTCACAAATTCGTGCCAAAGAGACAATAGTCTTTGGATTTACCATATTTTATGCCAAAGACTGTCTTTTATTTTCCATATTCATGCTAAACACTATAGTCTTTGCATTTTCTTTTACATTCAAATGCCAAAGACTATAGTTTTGCTTTTAATTTTCATCAAGAATGAGTCTTTGAATTTAACACCACTCCCATGATTAAAAGTCTAATCATTACATTTTTACATTTTTTGTGCCAAAGACTATAGTCTTTGAGCACTAAATCTCATGTAAAGAATATAGTCTTTGATTTTACACATTTTCATGCCAAAACATTATAGTCTTTGCATTCACACATTTTCATGCCAAGACTATAGTCTTTGAGTTTTACATTTTCATTTAAGACTATAGTCTTCGATTTTTCACACCGATTACTAAAAGTCTATTCTTGCATTTTCACACATTTTCATTACGAAGACTATAGTCTTTGCATTTTGACACATTTTATGCCAAAGACTATAGTCTTTGATTTTCTAAATTTTCATGCAAAGAATCTTAGTCTTTGAGTTTTACACATTCTCATGCAAAGACTATAGTTTTTTTGACACATTTTCATGCCAAGACTATAGTCTTTGTATTTTCTACATATTCATGCTAAAGACTATAGTCTTTGCATTTTTCACACATTTTATGCCAAAGACTATAGTCTTTATTTTAAATTTTCATGCCAAAGACTATAGTCTTTGGATTTAACACCCTATGATGCAAAAGACTATAGTCATTTGCATTTTTACACATTTTATGCCAAAGACTATAGTCTTTGGGTTTTACATTCTCATGCCAAAGATATAGTTTTGGTTTTTACATTTCATGCCAAGACTATATCTTTGTATTTTCCACATTTTCATGTAAAGACTATAGTCTTTGCATTTCACACATTTTCATGCCAAAGACTATAGTCTTTCATTACAAATTCATGCCAAAGACTATAGTCTTTGATTTTAACACTATTATTAAAAGAGACTATAGTCATTGCATTTTACATTTTATGCCAAAGACTATAGTCTTTGAGATTTTACATTTTCATGCAAAAGACTATAGTCTTTGAATTTTACACATTTTCATGCCTAAGACTATAGTCTTCAATTTTCACACCCTATGATGCTAAAGACTATAGATCTTTGCATTTTCACACATTCATACCAAAGTCTATAGTTTGCATTTTTACTATTTTTATGCCAAGACTATAGTCTTTGAGCTTTAAGTTTCATGCAAAGACTATAGTCTTTGAATTTTACATTTTCATGCCAAACATTATAATCTTTGCATTTTCACACATTTTCATGCCAAAGACTATAGTCTTTGCATTTTTACACATTTTCATGCCTAAGACTATAGTCTTCGATTTTCACAACCTATGATGCTAAAGTCTATAGTCTTTGCATTTTCACATTCGTGCCAAAGACTATAGTCTTTGGATTTTTATTTTATGCCAAGACTATAGTCTTTGAGCTTTAAATTCTCATGCAAAGAATGTAGTCTTTGAATTTTTACACATTTTCATGCCAAACGCAATCTTTGCATTTTCACACATTTTTATGCCAAAGACTATAGTCTTTGAGTTTTTACACATTCTCATGCAAAAGAATGTAGTTTTTGAACTTTTTCACATTTTCATGCCAAAGACTATTGTCTTTGTATTTTCACACATATTCATGCTAAACATTATAATCTTTGCATTTTCACACATTTTCATGCCAAAGACTATTTTGCTTTTTATAATTTTCATCAAAGACTATAGTCTTTGAATTTAACACCCTGATGCAAAGTCTATAGTCATTACATTTTACACGTTTTGTGCAAAGACTATAGTCTTGAGCTTTTCTAAACTCTCATGTAAAAGAATGTAGTCTTTGAATTTTACACATTTCATGCCAAACATTATAATCTTTGCATTTTCACACATTTTCATGCCAAGACTATAGTCTTTGAGTTTTACATTTTCATGCCTAAGACTATAGTCTTCGATTTTCACACCCTATGATGCTAAAGACTATAGTCTTTGCATTTTCACACATTTTATGCGAACAATAAGTCTTTGGATTTTTACACATTTTATGCCAAGACTATAGTCTTTGAGCTTTACAAATTCTCATGCAAAAGAATATAGTCTTTAGTTTTTACACATTTTCATGCCAAAGCAATCTTTGCATTTTCCACACATTTTATGCAAAGACTATAGTCTTTGAGTTTCACACATTCTCATGCAAAAGACTATAGTTTTGAATTTTCACATTTCATGCCAAGACTATTGTCTTTGTATTTTCTATATTCATGCTAAACATTATAGTCTTTGCATTTTCACACATTTCATGCCAAAGACTATAGTCTTTGGTTTTACATTTTCATGCCAAGACTATAGTCTTCGATTTTCACACCTATGATGCTAAAGTCTATAGTCTTTGCATTTTCACATTTTCATGCGACAAGTCTTCATTTATGTTTTTATTTTCCTTCCAAACTTTACTAGTCTTTGCATTTTCACACATTTAATGCCAAGACTATAGTTTTCATTTTTAAATTTTCCAAAGACTATAGTTCTTTAATTTTTCTTTTCATCACAAAGACTATAGTCATTACATTTTTACATTTTGTGCCAAGACTATAGTCTTTGAATTTTCAAACTCATGTAAAAAGACTATAGTCTTTGAATTTCACATTTTCATGCCAAACATTATAATCTTTGCATTTCACACATTTTCATGCCAAAGACTATAGTCTTTGAGATTTTACATTTTTCATGCCAAAGACTATAGTCTTCGATTTTCACACTGCATCCAAAGTCTATAGTCTTTCATTTTCACACATTTTCATGCGAAGACTATAGTCTTTGGATTTTACACATTTTATGCCAAAGACTATAGTCTTTGAGCTTTCTAAGTCTCATGCCAAAGTCTATAGTCTTTGAATTTTTACACATTCTCATGCCAAAGAATTTAGTCTTTGAATTTTTACACATTTTCATGCCAAAGACTATAGTCTTTGAATTTTTACACATTTTCATGTTAAACACTATAGTCTTTGCATTTTTACACATTTTCATGCCAAAGACTATAGTCTTTGCATTTTACAAATTTTCACATAAAGACTATGCTCTTTTATTTAACACCCTTTGATGCAAAGACTATAGTCATTGCATTTTACACATTTATGCCAAAGACTATAGTCTTTGAGTTTTACATTCTCATGCCAAAAGAATGTAGTTTTGAACTTTTACACATTTTCATGCCAAAGACTATAGTCTTTGTATTTTTTACCATATTCATGCTAAACACTATACTATAGTCTTTGCATTTTCACACATTTAATGCCAAGACTATAGTCTTCACTTACAAATTTTCACATAAAGACTATACTCTTTGAATTTAACACCCTATGATGCAAAAGTCTACAGTCATTGCATTTTTACACATTTTTATGCCAAAGACTATAGTCTTTGAGCTTTTACACATTCTCATGCAAAAGAATGTAGTCTTTGAACTTTTACACATTTTCATGCCTAAAGACTATGGTCTTCAATTTTCACACCCTATGATGCTAAAGTCTATAGTCTTTGCATTTTACATTTTCATACCAAAGTCTACAGTTTTGCATTTTACCTATTTTTTCATGCCAGACTATAGTCTTTGAGCTTTTACAGAATGTCATGCAAAAGAATGTAGTCTTTAGTTTTACACATTTCATGCCAAACATTATAATCTTTGCATTTTTACACATTTTCATGCCAAAGACTATAGTCTGCATTTTACACATTTTCATGCCTAAGACTATAGTCTTCGATTTTCAACCTATGATGCACAAAGTCTATAGTCTTTGCATTTTCACACATTTTCATGCCAAGACAATAGTCTTTGGATTTTCCACATTTTATGCCAAAGACTATAGTCTTTGAGCTTTTCCTAAATTCTCATGCAAAGAATATAGTCTTTGCATTTTTACATTTTTCATGCCAAGCTATAGTCTTTGCATTTTCACACATTTTATGCCAAAGACTATAGTCTTTGAGTTTTACATTCTCATGCAAAGAATATAGTTTTGAACTTTTACACATTTTCATGCCAAAGACTATTGTCTTTTATTTTTTTCACATATTCATTATGCTAAAGACTATAGTCTTTGCATTTTCACACATTTCAATGCCAAGAGACTATAGTTTTGCTTTTCTAAATTCACTCCAAAGACTATAGTCTTTGAATTTAACTTTTTATGATCAAAAGTCTGCAGTCATTACATTTTTACACGTTTTGTGCCAAAGACTATAGTCTTTGAGCTTCCTAAACTCATGTAAAAAGAATATAGTCTTTAGTTACATTTTCATGTAAACATTATAATCTTTGCATTTTCACACATTTTCATGCCAAGACTATAGTCTTTTGAGTTTTACATTTCATGCCAAAGACTATAGTCTTCGATTTTCACACCCTATGATCATAAAGACTATAAGTCTTTGCATTTTTCACATTTTCGTTACCGAAGACAATAGTCTTTGGATTTTACATTTTATGCACAAAGACTATAGTCTTTGAGGCTTCACAATTCTCATGCAAAAGAATATAGTCTTTGAATTTTTACATTTTCATGCCAAACCGAAATCTTTGCATTTTCACACATTTTTATGCCAAGACTATAGTCTTTGAGTTTACATTCTCATGCAAAAGAATGTAGTTTGAACTTTCACATTTTCATGCCAAAGACTATTGTCTTTGTATTTTCACACATATTCATGCTAAACACTATAGTCTTTGCATTTCACACATTTTAATGCCAAGACTATAGTCTTTGCTACAAATTTCATAAAAAGACTATGCTCTTTGAATTTAACACCTATGATGCAACAGTCTATAGTCATTGCATTTTTACACATTTTATGCCAAAGACTATAGTCTTTGAGCTTTTAAATCATAAAAGAATGTAAGTCTTTATTTTCACACATTCATGCCAAACATTATATATCTTTGCATTTTCACACATTTCATGCCAAAGACTATAGTCTTGCGGACGACATTTTTGTAAGTCTTCGATTTTCCACACCTATGATGCTAAAGTCTATAGTCTTTGCATTTTCACACATTTTCGATGCGAAGACAATAGTCTTTGGATTTTTACACATTTTATGCCAAAGACTATAGTCTTTGAGCTTCCCAATTCTCATGCAAAAGAATGTAGTCTTTGAGTTTTTACACATTCTCATGCAAAGAATGTAGTTTTGAACTTTACACATTTCATGCCAAAGACTATAGTCTTTGTATTTTCCACATTTCATGTAAACATATAGTCTTTGCATTTTCACACATTTTAATGCCAAAGAGACATAGATCTTTGCTTTTACAAATTTTCACGCCAAGACTATGTCTTTGAATTTAACACCTATGATGCAAAGACTACAGTCATTGCATTTTACACATTTTTATGCCAAAGACTATAGTCTTTGAGCTTTCATTCATGCCAAAAGAATATAGTCTTTGAACTTTTACACATTTTCATGCCTAAGACTATAGTCTTCAATTTTCACACATTTGATGCTAAAAGTCTATAGTCTTTGCATTTTCACACATTTCATACCAGTCTATAGTTTTGCATTTTACCTATTTTTATGCCAAAGACTATAGTCTTTGAGCTTTAATTTTCATGCCAAAGAATATAGTCTTTGAATTTTACATTTTCATGCCAAACATTATAATCTTTGCATTTTCACACATTTTCATGCCAAGAGACTATAGTCTTTGCATTTTACACATTTTCATGCCTAAGACTATAGTCTTCGATTTTTCACACCTATGATGCTAAAGTCTATAGATCTTTCTGCATTTTCCACATTTTCGTGCAAAGACAATAGTCTTTGGATTTTTGTTTATGCCAAAGACTATAGTCTTTGGGTTACATTTTCATGCCAAAGACTATAGTCTTCGATTTTCACACATTTATGATGCTAAAGTCTATAGTCTTTGCATTTTCACCTGATTTTAGTGCGAAAGACAATAGTCTTTGGATTTTTACACATTTTCATGCCAAGACTATAGTCTTTTAGAGCACCTAAATTCTCATGCAAAGAATGTAGTCTTTGAGTTTTTACACATTCTCATGCAAAAGAATATATTTTGAACTTTACACATTTTCATGCCAAAGACTATAGTCTTTGTATTTTCCACACATATTCATGCTAAACACTATAGTCTTTGCATTTTCACACATTTTAATGCCAAAGACTATAGTCTTTGCTTTTACAAATTTTCATAAGACTATAGTCTTTGAATTTAACACCCTATGATGCAAAGTCTATAGTCATTGCATTTTACACATTTTATGCCAAAGACTATAGTCTTTGAGTTTTTACATTCTCATGCAAAGACTATAGTTTTGCATTTTACACATTTTCATGCAAAAGACTATAGTCTTTGTATTTTCACACATATTCATGCCAAGACTATAGTCTTTGCATTTTCACACATTTTCATAAAGACTATAGTCTTTGCTACAAATTTTCACGCCAAAGACTATAGTCTTTGATTTAACACCCTATGATGCAAAGACTATAGTCATTGCATTTTACACATTTTACATGCCAAAGACTATAGTCTTTGAGCTTTTTACATTCTCATGCAAAAGAATGTAGTCTTTGTTTTTTTACACATTTTCATGCCTAAGACTATGGTCTTCAATTTCACACCCTATGATGCTAAAGTCTATAGTCTTTGCATTTTCACACTTTTCATACCAAAGTCTACAGTTTTGCATTTTACCTATTTTTATGCCAAAGACTATAGTCTTTGAGCTTTCACAAATGTCATGCAAAAGAATGTAGTCTTTGAATTTTTACATTTTCATGCCAAACATTATAATCTTTTGCATTTTCACACATTTTCATGCCAAAGACTATAGTCTTTGCATTTTAACATTTTCATGCCTAAAGACTATAGTCTTCGATTTTCACACCCTATGATGCTAAAGTCTATAGTCTTTGCATTTCACACATTCGTGCCAAGACAATAGTCTTTGGATTTTTACATTTTATGCCAAAGACTATAGTCTTTGAGCTTTAAATTCTCATGCAAAAGATATAGTCTTTGGATTTTACACATTTTCATGCCAAAACACTAATCTTTGCATTTTCACACATTTTATGCAAGACTATAGTCTTTGAGTTTTACATTCTCATGCAAAAGAATGTAGTTTTGAATTTTACACATTTTCATGCCAAAGACTATTGTCTTTTATTTTCACACATATTCATGCTAAACACTATAGTCTTTGCATTTTCACACATTTAATGCAAAGACTATAGTTTTTACTAAATTTCCTCCAAAGACTATAGTCTTTGAATTTAACTTACTCTATGATGCAAAAGTCTACAGTCATTACATTTTACACGTTTTTGTGCCAAAGACTATAGTCTTTGAGCTTTTAAAACTCTCATGTAAAGAATGTAGTTCTTTGAATTTTACACATTTTCATGCCAAACATTATAATCTTTGCATTTTCACACATTTTCATGCCAAAGACTATAGTCTTTGAGTTTTTACATTTTCATGCCCTAAGACTATAGTCTTCGATTTTCACACCCTATGATGCTAAAGACTATAGTCTTTGCATTTTCACATTTCATGCGAAAGACAATAGTCTTTGGATTTTACACATTTTTATGCCAAAGACTATAGTCTTTGAGCTTCTAATTCTCATGCAAAAGAATGTAGTCTTTGAATTTTTACACATTTTCATGCCAATCTTTGCATTTCACATTTTCATGCCAAAGACTATAGTCTTTGAGTTTCTACATTCTCATGCAAAAAGAATGTAGTTTTGAACTTTTCACATTTTCATGCCAAAGACTATTGTCTTTGTATTTTTCCATTTTCATGCTAAACACTATAGTCTTTGCATTTTCACATTTTAATGCCAAGACTATAGTCTTTCTTTTAAATTTTTCACATAAAGACTATACTCTTTGAATTTAACACCCTATGATGCAACAGTCTATAGTCATTGCATTTTTACATTTTCATGCCAAGACTATAGTCTTTGAGCTTTTACAAACTCTCATGTAAAAGAATGTAGTCTTTGAATTTTTACACATTTTCATGCCAAACATTATAATCTTTGCATTTTCACACATTTTCATGCCAAAGACTATAGTCTTTGAGTTTTTACACATTTTCATGCCTAAGACTATAGTCTTCGATTTTCACACCCTATGATGCTAAAGTCTATAGTCTTTGCATTTTCACACATTTTCGTGCGAAAGACAATAGTCTTTGGATTTTTACACATTTTTATGCCAAAGACTATAGTCTTTGAGCTTTACAATTCTGTGCAAAAGAATGTAGTCTTTGAGTTTTTACACATTCTCATGCCAAAGAATGTAGTTTTGAACTTTACACACATTTTCATGCCAAAGACTATTGTTCATGATTTCACACATATTCATGCTAAACACTATAGTCTTTGCATTTTCACATTTAATGCCAAGACTATAGTCTTTAACAAATTTTCACATAAAGACTATACTCTTTGATTTAACACCCTATGATGCAAAGTCTACAGTCATTGCATTTTACATTTTTATGCCAAGACTATAGTCTTTGAGCTTTTACATTCTCATGCAAAAGAATGTAGTCTTTGAACTTTACACATTTTCATGCCTAAGACTATGGTCTTCAATTTTCACACCCTATGATGCTAAAGTCTATAGTCTTTGCATTTTCACACATTCATACCAAAGTCTATAGTTTTGCATTTTTACCTATTTTATGCCAAAGACTATAGTCTTTGAGCTTTTACTAATTTTCATGCAAAAGAATGTAGTCTTTGAATTTTACATTTTCATGCCAAACATTATAATCTTTGCATTTTCACACATTTTCATGACTATAGTCTTTGCATTTTATTTTCATGCCTAAGACTATAGTCTTCGATTTTCACACCCTATGATGCTAAAAGTCTATAGTCTTTGCATTTTCACACATTTAATTGCCAAGACAATAGTCTTTGGATTTTTACATTTTTATGCCAAGACTATAGTCTTTGAGCTTTTCTAAATTCTCATGCAAAGAATGTAGTCTTTGAATTTTACACATTTTCATGCCAAACACAATCTTTGCATTTTCACATTTTTATGCCAAAGACTATAGTCTTTGAGTTTTTACACATTCTCATGCAAAAGAATGTAGTTTTTGAACTTTTACACATTTTCATGCCAAAGACTATTGTCTTTTATTTTCACACATATTCATGCTAAACACTATAGTCTTTGCATTTTCACACATTTTAATGCCAAAGACTATAGTTTTTTTTACAAATTTTCACTCCAAAGACTATAGTCTTTGAATTTAACTTACCCTATGATCAAAGTCTACAGTCATTACATTTTACGTTTTGTGCCAAAGACTATAGTCTTTGAGCTTTTACAAACTCTCATGTAAAAGAATGTAGTCTTTGAATTTTTACACATTTTCATGCCAAACATTATAATCTTTGCATTTCACACATTTTCATGCCAAGACTATAGTCTTTGAGTTTTTACACATTTTCATGCCTAAGACTATAGTCTTCGATTTTCACACCCTATGATGCTAAAGTCTATAGTCTTTGCATTTTCACACATTTTCGTGCGAAAGACAATAGTCTTTGGATTTTTACACATTTTTATGCCAAAGACTATAGTCTTTGAGCTTTTACAAATTCTCATGCAAAAGAATGTAGTCTTTGAATTTTTACACATTTTCATGCCAAACTATAATCTTTGCATTTTCACATTTTTATGCCAAAGACTATAGTCTTTGAGTTTTTACACATTCTCATGCAAAAGAATGTAGTTTTTGAACTTTTACACATTTTCATGCCAAAGACTATTGTCTTTGTATTTTCACACATATTCATGCTAAACACTATAGTCTTTGCATTTTCACACATTTTAATGCCAAAGACTATAGTCTTTGCTTTTTACAAATTTTCACGCCAAAGACTATACTCTTTGAATTTAACACCCTATGATGCAAAAGTCTACAGTCATTGCATTTTTACACATTTTTATGCCAAAGACTATAGTCTTTGAGCTTTTACACATTCTCATGCAAAAGAATGTAGTCTTTGAACTTTTACACATTTTCATGCCTAAGACTATGGTCTTCGATTTTCACACCCTATGATGCTAAAGTCTATAGTCTTTGCATTTTCACACATTTTCATACCAAAGTCTACAGTTTTGCATTTTTACCTATTTTTATGCCAAAGACTATAGTCTTTGAGCTTTTACAAATTGTCATGCAAAAGAATGTAGTCTTTGAATTTTTACACATTTTTCATGCCAAACATTATAATCTTTGCATTTTCACACATTTTCATGCCAAAGACTATAGTCTTTGGATTTTTACACATTTTCATGCCAAAGTCTATAGTCTTTGGATTTTTACACATTTTCATGCCTAAGACTATAGTCTTCGAATTTTCACACCCTATGATTCAAAAGTCTATAGTCTTTGCATTTCCACATTTTCATGCCAAGACAATGGATTTTTATTTTCATGCCAAAGACTATTGTCTTTTATTTTCCACATATTCATGCTAAACACTATAGTCTTTGCATTTTCACACATTAATGCCAAGACTATAGTCTTTGCTTTTTACAAATTTTCACGCCAAAGACTATAGTCTTTGAATTTAACACCCTATGATGCAAAAGTCTACAGTCATTGCATTTTAACACATTTTTATGCCAAGGTCTATTGTTTTGCATTTTAACACATTTTAATGCCAAAGACTATAGTCTTTGCATTTTCACACATTTTCATGCCAAAGTCTATTGTTTTGCATTTTTACCTATTTTTATGCCAAAGACTAGTCTTTGAGCTTTTACACATTCTCATGCAAAAGAATGTAGTCTTTGAATTTTTACACATTTTCATGCCAAACATTATAATCTTTGCATTTTCACACATTTTTATGCCAAAGACTGTAGTTTTTGAACTTTTACACATTTTCATGCCAAAGACAATAGTCTTTGGATTTTTACACATTTTCATGCCTAAGACTATAGTCTTCGATTTTCACACCCTATGATGCTAAAGTGTATAGTCTTTGCATTTTCACACATTTTCGTGCGAAAGACAATAGTCTTTGGATTTTACACATTTTATGCCAAAGACTATAGTCTTTGAGCTTTCTAATCTCATGCAAAAGAATGTAGTCTTTGAGTTTTTACACATTCTCATGCAAAAGAATGTAGTTTTTGAACTTTTACACATTTTCATGCCAAAGACTGTAATTCATGAGTTTTTTTTTATGCAAAGACTATAGTTCATGCATTTGCAGACATTTTCATGCACAGACTATAAAACATGTCTACGTTTATGTTTCCAATATAGTGTTAGCCTTTGTGTTTATTTTTTTCTCTTTCTATCTACCATTTTTTCTACCTTCTGTCTTGCTTTTTTCATCTTTTTGTTAGCAATTTTGCCTTTCTTTATGTCCGCCGTTGTGTCTTTCTTCTTTGATCTCTTTGTCGACATTTTTGTATACCATTTTTCTAGCTTTGTTTCTACTTTTTTCTACCTATTTATCCACGTTTTTTGTGTACATTTATGTCTACCTTTGTTTCTACATTTTATCTACTTTTGTGTCTACCGATTTGTCTACTTTTGTATCTTCCTTTGTTAATGTCTTCGTCAAAATGGTTGTCAGCCGTTTTGTCTACGTTTGTGTCTACGGGCATATTCTCCGGGAAAATTTTGAAATTCAGAGTCTCTGAAATGCTATTTTTTCGAATTTGTAACTGAAAAGATTTCACAAAATTTTGAAGTGTATAAACTACATGGAAAATCTATTAAAACGACATAATATCTGCATGCACAATGTGATGTCCATTATGTCCCTCATATCAGTGGTCATCCTGAGAAAACTCAGAACTGTCAATTTTCAAAATCTGATACATTCTGTTAAGGAAGTTATTCATGTTTTCAGGGAAACGGCTCCAAAGATTTATGAATTTTTGGTGTCTGAAAATAGTATTTCCGTCATTATGAGAACACAACGAGAAAAAATAGTTACGTTCACAAATCGAATTCAAACGAAGAAGAAAACAACTGTAAGTACTGATTTAGTACAATTGATTGACTGGCATCTGAGGTCTAAAAAGAAAAAGCACAATCACTCACTCATATTACAAACATCTGTTCTAAAGCGCCACCGAGACAGTGGAGACAAGCCAAAGGTACAAAACGTAATCCAGGCAATCACAGGGTTATTTCCTTAAGTTGACACGTGTTGTAGCTATAGAAGATATTGAAACATTTTAGCCATATTATGAAACAATTGGAGTAACCCAATTTGTTGGTGGATTCCCAAGACGGTTTTAGATCCAAACACTCAACTGAAACTTAACTAAATACCACCAACACGATATAGCATATGTACTGCAATGCAATAAATCTGTGTATCTATCCATTTCAGACTTTTTAAAGCATTTGATAAAGTCCCTCATTAAAGATTGCTGAATTAGATAGAATTTCACGGCATTCGAGAACAATAAGTGTATCAATGGATGGAGTCTTTCCTTACGCAGCGAAACAACTAATAGTATGTGATGGAGCATTGTCAACCATTATCTGGTGTCCTACAGGAAATTGCATTGTTGTTCCTCTTTCATATAAATGATGTGCTCTCTGATCTTCAAGGTATCACTCGTTTTCTTGCTGACCATTGTCGATTGTATGCGAGCAATGTATATCTAACTGCGAATTACCATGTAATCCAAAGTCATCTGAAGACTTTAGAGCTATGGCAAAATAAGTGGCGAATGAAGTTCAATCCTGAAAATGTGCAATTATGTCTATCTCAATAGAAAGAATTAAACCTTTCATGGTCGAATACTCAAAAGTGTCGTATCACATCCATATTTAGGAAAACTGATCGTTTGCTTTGGATGCATAAAATTACTCCAATTATCGCCTATGTGGAGACATTATCCTACTTATACACTTTTGCAAAAGAGCAACACTCTAGAAATAGCCAAATTCATAAAATGCGAATTCAATCTACCTTTTAACACTTATATAAATACTCGTTTCTTGTACGAACACACAAGGAATGGAACAATTTATTTAGCAAATTTTACCAGATTTGATCGAATGAGCTAAAACACTCCCCCCTGTTCTGATCATTGCTACCATATAAAACAGTTGGAGAACCCGAGTTCATTGGACCAAACCTGGTAAAAAATTTGCATCTATGGCCATAGGGAGAGGTGCATCATTTGGAAGTTCCGTAATGCAATATTTTTGTTAAAAATATCCGAGCTCAGGGAGGGGTGCTCCCCCTCTCTGAATCGATCCCTGAGGCTAATACTTGTATTGTTGTTGTCATATGAAAAACTATGAGAATACTCTTGCTTGAAATTACTGAATGCAATGGTTTGAAGCTGGAGAAGAAGGGATAGGAAAGCTCTAAATGTAGAAAAAAAATGATGCGCATAACGAATGATGAACTTCTGTAAAATTCCTTTCTTTTGTTTTATTCAAAAGTCGGCGTTGCATAAAAAAGCAATTAGCAGAGTACTTTTTGCTACCCAAATACATTCGTCAAATACACTGTATTGTCTCACCTAAAAAGGATCAATAGACACTCCTACTAAAATTCATGTTATTTTACACGCTGCTTTATATATACTAATATGAAACCACTTTATACCATTGTATATCACCGTATCTTATATATACCACTCATACTACTATTAACTATGGTATTTTAGTAGCATATGGTAGTTTTCAGTCGTATATAGCGGTATACACTACTATGAAACCACTTTATACCATTGTATACTACCGTATCTTATATATACCACTCATACTACTATTCACTACGGCATTTTATGTAGCATATGGTAGTTTTTAGTCGTATATCGTGGTATACACTACTATGAAACCACTTTATACCATTGTATACTACCATATCTTATATATACCACACATACTACTATTCACTATGGTATTTTATGTATCATATGGTAGTTTTAAGTCGTATATCGTGGTATATACTACTATGAAACCACTTTATAGCTACCATTGTATATTACCATAACCTATATCTACCACAGATACTACTATTAACTGTGGTATTTTATGTAGCGTATGGTAGTGTATAGTCGTATGTCATGATATATACTACTAAACATACTTATCATTTATACACACAAACGGAACAGAGCGAGGGTAATTCCACGAAATACCATCGCGAGTCATGTTATATAATATATATATTACTATACACTGCTATAAATACAGCTATATAATCATATTTTTATATGTACTGACATATATACTAAACTGCACCGTAATATATCTCACTACTACACACTTGATCTTTGTTCAAATTAACGTCTCAAATAAACAATTTTTATGTTGTCATGACGACAGTATGTGTGTATACATGTAGTTATTTTCACCGACGGCGGTTGTCATGAGAACAGCTCATGGAAACGGGAACTGCTTCGTATATGTATGCAGCCGTCGTTGTCATCACAAGATCGTTCTATAAGTAAGAAAAATATAATTTAATCCATTGATGACGTAAAAAACACAGTTCATGTTGCTGTTGTCATAACTACCGTTTATAAATACATATATACATAGTGTAAATAACTATTGTGCATATTTGTATACAATTGAGAGCGCATTATGTAACGATGTTAATTGTTGACATATGCACTTCATTTGACGAAAAGGTTTTTCAAACCTTGGCTTGATTATACATAAAGCAGATCGAATTTGAAAAAGCGCATTTTGCAGATAGTTTTGCAAATGCGTAAGAAGCGAGCGATTTTTAGAAATTTTCAGCAAACTCCTCTTGATTTCTGGATCTTCAAACAAAATGTCAGGAACCGTTTGCCTATTCAGTGACAAAATCCATATGTAGGACCACGGAGCAAGTACCTCGCTGAGCTTCATCCCCATCAATCATTTTCATACCACTGGAACATGTAATGCGAATGTCGTGTGAAATGATTGTTTGTTTGTTACATGAACTCTGCATGGGGACTCCATATTTTGATCTTTGGCCAAGCATCATCGAGTTTGACGTCAATCAACCAATTCTATACACATGCAAGGCACCATTAAAGACCGCACAATTTCCTGTCATCAGTTTTCGCGATAGTATGGGTGTGGTGTTTGAGAAAAGTATTCTATTCCACAGTATCGATACCGAACATTTGTACTATATCTTTGAGCGTTGCGCAAAACTGTTGCAGTGTATAATTTGTATTACTTGAAATTTCCTCAAACAACAGATCAAAATAAGCAGTTTTCTTCATAGATATCATGCATGTCACGCAGTTTAGCTTTCTCCATGATTCATCCATAATGATTTACCAATGGTTGATAACCGCTAACTCTGAGCCCACATTCCAAATTTGTGCAAAAACATGATGTTTCACTAATATAATGGCTATACTTAAACATTACAATG
Source organism: Xenia sp. Carnegie-2017 (assembly GCF_021976095.1). NCBI lineage: Eukaryota > Metazoa > Cnidaria > Anthozoa > Malacalcyonacea > Xeniidae > Xenia > Xenia sp. Carnegie-2017. Next base: position 7,549,797 of record NW_025813402.1, read on the forward strand.
AGTCAACAACAAGGCAAAATAGGCCGGCGACTCTCCTCTTGTAATACTTCCTCAACAACAAGTGCTTTGATGACGATAAATTTCCAATTAGATGATCTTTTATGTGATAAGTATTTTACATCCTGCTACATTGCTTTATATGTTCATCGTAAACTTGTTTTCGTATCGTAAGTATTTTTGATGACATCAAAAAAGGCAAGCTACCTGCAAGGCTACCATACACGTCACTTCATCTTTAAAAATACTGAAATTTTTGTATGATAACGTGAAGTAACACGTCTAGTAATATTTATGCACATGAAATAAATGAAATGATCGACCTACTTGGTAAACCAATGCAATCCTCCCAAAGTGTGTTTTTAAGATCAGGGTCTTGATGATAAAGACAATCATATCTCGTATGGTTCGACTTTCCATTTTGAGAATCTGTTATGTATTCCCCTGAACACGAGTGCTTCAAAGTCAATAAATCACGATGTTGTTCATAATCTTTTAAAAGTGTTGTGAGATGATCAATCCATTTCACGGCCAAGCGCAAAATCTCAATCTTTGAGATGTCTATATTCGCCAAAGGCAGGGCTTTCTTTAATGTTACAAATGCCTGGTTTAATCGCACGTTACGGCGACGCTCTCTATCATTGGCTGCCCGACGTTGTCGGCTTACACCATTCAGCATGCTTTTTTTCTTTTCTCTTTGCTTTGAACGTTCCTGCTTTTCATTCTTGTTCGTTTTTCCAGGTGTCCTTACAATTTTCTGGTTACACTCAAAGGGTATTTGAGAGAACACTTCAAGTGGATCGATCGAATTGAATATTGTATTATGAACTAAAGAGTCCATTCTCGGTAGCGCAATCTTCATTGTTCAACTGTTGCAGCGCAAACTCCATACTGGCTGTTACGCGCTTCTTTCGCAATTTATAGCAGTGCGTGTGCCCGCGACTTTATCATTTTTTGCCAGCGTTTCGAGAGGGCGATGATCTGCTAATCAAGATAATCTGCTTTACTCATTGTAAGCTAAGACGCCATGGCAATTGATGGGTCCACAAACATAACACAATAGTGGAAGCGCAACTTGGGATGAGAATTTTTCATATAATTTGTTTCTCGCATCTTATTTCATCGTTACAGTTCATAAATCTCTTTCAAGTTTTTGCGCTTTCTTTGTGAGATTATTTATGTGTCTGTTTGAAGTTTTATGCATACAGCAATTGTGCAGGCAATAAACCTCTTCGTATGTGCTTATTGATGGTAAAATTCTGAAATACATAAATGCATGTATAATGTACTGCATAACAAAATAGCTATGATCAACTTAACATAAACTGATTACATAGTCATAAATGTTTTGACCAAAAAAAAAGTGTAAGAACAAATCAAATCAAACATAATTCTTTTTAACAGTTGCACACCAAATCCTGTATTTTCGAATCATCAGAGAATCAGAACTTGACATCAATTAAGTTTTAATCCTGTATGTTGTTAACGCATTTTTGCATGACATTAATGCATTAATTTAGCTCTGGTTTTATTGCTGACAGTTTTGACATATGATCGATACACAAACATCAATCAAGTACATGAAGATTGAAAAAGGAAGTTTTCGTTGTCAAATGGACTGCTCTTGGAGCAAACGTACTCGAAATAAAAAACAAAGTTCGCATGTTTAATAACAATTTTGGACGTCAGCAACCGGCTTCAAGGGAGGCATAATAATTCAATTAATCTAGGCTATGGCTCGGTAATAGCCTCTTTGATTTCAGCTTTGAGTCGCATTAGATGTCAGAGCTCCGAATCGCATTGCATTTTTGGAATACCTAGAATACCATTACGTAAATAAGTTTCTTACACTTTCTATTGTATACGCGCTGCTGTTGTCAATCAACGATAAAGTACACAGATCGAAACTGCAAGTTCCACACGATCCAGTTTCATACAATCATAATCTCCTCTAATCCGGTTATCAATTGCCAAAAAAATTTCCTTAGCGCGTACACATATTTTGCTGTTTCCAAGAGATGTCCGATTGATCTTGGAAACGCAAGAAAATAGAAGCAAATAAACGGGAAGACACAACTCAACACACAAGGAGGTCGTCCATCTATTTGTGTGAGCTATTGTTATGCTTTTGTCATCGACCTTTAAACTTAAATGCGACGCTCTTCCATATGGCAACTGTTATGACTCAGTTATTCATCTTGTAACTAGGACGTTGCTAACCAAACGTGGTAGTTGAAATGTTACAGCTTCAAATAAGAATTACAATTTTTTGCCCGTACAGGCTCATCTGGTCGTCAACTTCATTTTAGCTCAAACTGAAAGGAAAACAGATGAATGCTGAACAATGCTTAGCTTGATAATGACTCGTGAAATAGAGTCGAAATATTGCTTTAAATCTTGTTTCTTGCTATTAAAGTCGAATCTTTAGTTTACGAAATGATGTTTTTTGGAGTGTGTTTTCTAATCTACACAAGAATAGTCGCCTGTATTGACGGTCGCCATCGTACCCCATGTAGACAAAGTTGTCAATGGTTGTAATTGCCGAGAGTAGTGCTGTCATCACAGAAAGGATGTCAAAAACAAATTTTCAGTTGCTACCACAGAAAAAAACACGCAACTGATCAAGTTGCCAAAATGAAATGGAATTGCTTTGTTGGTCATACAAACGAATAAAACAGTTGTGGACGGAGAAAATAAAAAATATAACCAGGAAAGTAACTGCCACAGGTTCATTCGTTGAAATCTTTCACAGGAATGTCCATTAAAGATTGCGTGCGTGAATGTGGCAACGCGTAACGAGCCCGTCTAACATAGCACTGCGAGCTGAATTTTGTCCATTTTTGGCTAAATCATGTGTATTTGAGATAACACGCGAAGAACGTGAATCATGTAGATGAAATGATGCCGTCTACTTATAGCTAATTATTTAGGAGCATGTATTTTCATTCTAAAACAATTCCAAAGCTCGTGTTGAGTGTTGACTTTTCCCAGAAAAAAAACAAATGAAGTTCATCTCTCTCTCTCTCTCTCTCTCTCTCTCTCTCTCTCTCTCTCTCTCTCTCTCTCTCTCTCTCTCTCTCTCTCTCTCTCTCTCTCTCTCTCTCTCTCCCACACATTGAATGTTCTTGTATCCTAGCTTAACGATCTTAGTCCGGCCTCTCAAGATTTGTTTTTAACACATCAAACGAATGCTGTATAAGTTTGACTTACTTGTTTTTCATTCTGTCTAACACACTAACCACTTGAAATTTTCTCTACCCCAAACCTCTGACTTCACACGCTTCTTCACTTCTTTCTCACATTTTGTTTTGCTCGGGACAAAATTCGCAAAAATGCAAGTTTTTCAAAAACTTGATTACATTCATAGTTGCTCACTGAAGAATAAATATTTATAGCGCGTAAAGGAGCAGCAACAAAATAATTGCATTTACTGACCCCGAGTCTTCATTTTATCGATGGACTGAACATTGCTATGGGACGTTATTACTTCTTCAATGAGAATTAACCATTTCAATAAAGAATGGTAAAAAAAGAATTGCTTAAACAAACACACGACTGTATATATACTTACAGAGTAAATACTTCAGAAAATAAAGAAAAATAATTTGATAAAGCAGGTGGACGAATTAATTTCTAACCTTCCTTCACGACAGCAGACTCTTCTAAATTTAATCGCTATCAAATTCTTCAATATCATTGTTGGCACCAAGTTTCTCGATCGGATAAGTTAAAGTGTCTGCTAACATGAGTTTATGATCACTAGAGATTGGCTGAGATGAGCTCAACTCCACTTCTTCTTCGTCAATCTCTTTTTCATGCAGCGTGTTGCCTTTCTCTCTATTAAAGTATGAAATATACAACACGATTACGACCACACTCTTGTCGTAAGCAGTCATTATTGTGATCAATCTCTATAAGAGTGAAATGCTTTCTAGCTATGATAAACAGTGAATCTTTAAACTTTTTTCAAGCCTCATTGCCATTACTCTTGACAGTTGTTTAGCACGTAGATACAGTTAAACGTCAAATCAGTGCATGGCGTAGCCAGCCTGCTCATTTGTTCTTATGTAAATTTGTGTTTACTCACTTTAAAAACAATAGATTTTTAATGCTCTCAAATTTACATAGCGGAACCAAAACTTGCGGGCCGGCTTTATAGCAGAACCAAAACTAGCGGACTAGCCACGCTACAGACGTCTATTGACGAGGGTAACTTCTCACATGCAAACACCTCTCTTTAGAAGACACTTCATGTAACCCTTATAGAGTTAGTAGTGCCCATATCACGAATAAAAGTTACACAATAACAAAAATAAAACTTCACACATCAAAATTTGAAAATGTTTTTGACAGGTCATGGTGAATGGAGCTCCTTAATTCGACATTTGCCATTCACGTTGTTAGTCGCTTTAAAATCAATTCCAATTTCAGTATTTAACTGGCAGTTCTTCTTGGAAGAACTCCCAATCTCCTACAGACGAAAATATTGAGAAAAATACTGAAATTTCATTCGATGGTGAACGCTTTGTTTCTCAAAAACTATTCAACCAAACATAAAATGTCGCAAAACTATTAATTGACTTTTTGCTCGGTTTAAAAGTGATGTAGGGAGTCCCAAAAAAACAATATTATCTTAACTTCTTACACGCACACCTCCATTAAACAGAACGCAAAAATTAAGATCTCAATTAAGAAAACAAACTCCTCTAAGCCGAAAGGCACTGTGTTTCATGGATTATAATATAAGTAAGCCGAAAATTGATTTCCTTATCAAACTAGTCGCTCTTCAAACGTTATTTTGCAACGCAAGTCGCAGGCTTACAATAATTTATCCAACCAAAGCTCCTCAAACTGTTGTTTCCAATACCTCATATGTAGATTGTAACACAATGCTATACTTTTCCATTCAAGTAATTTTTGGCAGGGGACGATGGGCAATAAAAATATTAAGGACCGAAAACAGTTTAAGGTGAATTGTTGATTAGTCATTCTTTGTGATTTTGTCATAAAATACTCAAGCGTGCCCAAGTTCCCTACTTTTGTATTTCGGTATTAAAACCTTATCTCTCTCGAGCACACCCATTGGTACAATGTGCTTAGGTCATGTCCAACACGTCGACAACACATACGGACTGAAATCATATGTTTTCAGTGTCTGTGCACGCCGAGCATGCGCAAAAAGCATACTGTTGGAAAATAAATGTGAAAAAATCAAACTCTTATCAAGATATAAAAACTAAGGCACTCCAGGTTTATAAATACAATATTCTGTCAACATCTTTGGTACCAAAATTTTTCGAAATTGCATGATCGTGCAAGTCCCGAGAAGGAGTTTCGTCATCTTTAGAGTACAATAGAAGAATGTTGATCGAGTTAGCCGTTGGCATTGCGGATGCACGAGAATTTACTATTGTTTAATGTATTGAAATCGTTGTGCGTTAACAGGTAATTCTCCTTTTTGACTCTAAAGATGACCATCGCTAAGAAAGGCAAAACGTCAATCGAAAACTACACCAACAGCCCCCTAAAGGCCTGTTCACACGATCCGAATTTGTCGGATCCTAAAAAATGGATCGTGTGAACACATTTAGAGTAAGCCTCCTCCGTCAGTCTAAAATCGAATGAAAACAAAACTTGCTCCATTTTCGTCCGACAAGATCAAAAGAAGCCGACTAGTCAAATTACATAGATTTGAAGACTTGGAAACAAGAACAAAATACGAAAAATGTATCGATAAATTTACTGGATAACACAGATAACTGTTCACACGACTATAAATATCTAAACGAAAATAAACATCAACAATATTATCGGACCGTCTGAACAATCAACCAAATGTTGGAACCGAAACAATCGGACCGTCAAATCGGATCGTGTGAACGGGTGTAAGGCTTCATCACATGATGTATGGACGAACAGCTTCCATTTCACAAAAAAAGGATGACAAAGAATTAAAAAAAAATTACCTTGATTTATAGATTTTGTTGATAAATTTAGAAATTGTTTGTAGATATTCGATTTGTCCTAAAAGAAAAAATGTGTCGTTTATGGCTACATAAATTTTGTTGCTGTACGGCATTCATTGATTGCCGACGAACTTGCAAAAACTTAGATGTAAAATGGCAAAAGTCATTTTAAAAGTTGATATTGTCGAACGACGAAAATCACAAATGTTCAGATACATCAAAAATGTCGGATACCAAACCCCGAAAAAGTTTAGGTAGTCTAAGAGTTCTCAAGAAGGTTTGACAAAATTCTCATTCAATAATTTATCATTCTTAAAATTCTATTAGAAACTCAATCAAGAGAAAAGTAAATCTGGGGCTTTTCATTCCTCTATGTAGTTGACGGTCTTTACTATACAACTGTAGTTGATGGTCTTTACTGTCCTACTGTAGTTGGTGGTCTTTACTGCCCTACTGTAGTTGGTGGTCTTTACTGTCCTACTGTAGTTGGTGGTCTTTACTGTCCTACTGTAGTTGGTAGTCTTTACTGTCCTACTGTAGTTGGTGGTCTTTACTGTCCTACTGTAGTTGGTGGTCTTTACTATCCTACTGTAGTTGGTGGTCTTTACTGCCCTGCTGTAGTTGGTGGTCTTTACTGTCCTACTGTAGTTCGTGGTCTTTACTGTCCTACTGTAGTTCGTGGTCTTTACTGTCCTACTGTAGTTCGTGGTCTTTACTGTCCTACTGTAGTTCGTGGTCTTTACTGTCCTACTGTAGTTGATGATTATCACTGTCTTACTGTAGTTGGTGATGTTTACTGTCCTTATTGTAGTTAGTGATGTTTACTGTCGTACTGTATTTGGTGGTCTTTACTGTCCTGTTGGAGTTGGTGATCTTTACTGTCCTACTGTAGTTGATGATTATCACTGTCTTACTGTAGTTGGTGATGTTTACTGTCCTTACTGTAGTTGGTGATATTTACTGTCCTACTGTAATTGGTGGTCTTTACTGCCTTTTATATTTGCTCCTACTTTCTGCGAGAGTTTTAACAAAAATTTAGACAGAAACTTTAAAAATATTCCTTCCCAACGCAAGCATTATTTTGAACCCAACCCCCAATTCTGACTGCAAAAAAAACACCATGAACATTATCATATCTTTGCTGTGAAAACAGACAGCACCGATTCTCATTGGTGACTAAAATATGATATGTAACAATACTAATTCTGCTTCAGCATGATCAAAGACAAAAGACGATAATGAAACTGTGCATCATACCTGAAGATTGTAAGGGAACGTCACAGATAGCAAGATACGGTATGTGTTCACAATGTATCATTCCAGCATTTTGAGTATGACCTGCGTAAAGGCAAGGTATCAACCATGAAATATAGAGAATGCTGACACAAGCAACAATGTGTTATATAATGTTTGTAAATGTAGATCGTCCAGGTTGGTATAGTCCTGAGAAGGACTGTTTTTGTTGTTGTTGACTAACGTTTCGACAACCTTAGCGGTAGTCATCTTCAGAGTCAAACAACAACAAAAACAGTCCATCTCAGGACTATACCAACCTGGACGATCTACATTTACAAACATGTAACGATACTCCCGGGTTCAAACCATTTACTTTAATGTATTATATAAATTTTAACAACGTCTCACGTCTCACCAATATATATATTGTCAACAGAGTGGAAATATTAAATTAAAATGATAGCCAAACATGACCAAAATACTCCTTTTTAAAATTTGATTTTATGTAACATTAAACACTTCAAGTCAACAGAAAGTCTGTAGTCTATAAATCGTTACCGAAGATCTATAAAACGTTACCGGAAAAGATTTTCTAGCTGAACAGAATTCAAACGAGACAAAAGTTGATATTACACAATTTTCCAATTGGGAATTGTAAAGATTGCACGAGCCAACTCAACTTTACATTAAAAATTTACGCGGCATAACTTTGCACATTGATGGAAAGGTGGATCAGGCACTTTATTTTCACCAGAGGAAATCCAACTTAAGTTTCCCAATGCCTTTACATCTGGCAACTTTAAAAAACCTAGAAAGTTTTGATTACCTTTGAAAAGAGCAGTTGCAGTCCGTATGTTGCTTCGTGACTGCTTGAAGACATGCCACCACTCGGGTTTGTGTAATGGTCGCCATACATTTTTTGATTTCTTCATTGCTTGATGACAGTTGTAAAACATCATCCCTCTTATGCCAACCGTTGAAGTATAAGAACATAACGTTGAGCGATGCTTAAACAAAAGAAATAAAAAAAAACAACTACAGATTTGTATCTAAAGATAGCATTCGGAGGCTTCGGAAGCTTTTAAAAGTTGTGGATGTTCCAAACTCACTATGTCATGACGCACGAAAGTTAGCTGAACTAGTTACGGAACTGCTTGATATTAGTTATTGCAAATTGTTTTTTAAGAGCATCGTGTCAATGCAAAAGGTCTGTTCACAAAGATTTGTAAACCTGTAAAATCATTTATGTCATAAACGTTCAAGAAAAAGCTAAATTTCAGGGTGTCCTTTCTTAAAGGGACACGGACACTCGAAAATTGTGAGCGTCCGGACATCCAGATAACCATGGCGTCCCATGGCCCTGGATAGCACACATAACTTGTTGATGTTAAAACGCGGACAGTCAACAAAAAGTGCATGTATGGGAAATTTGTGCCCGTCTTCTCCCATTAATGCACTGCTATGAACATAGGCGTACGGGAGCTATCATTTCTGGGAGGAGGCAGTAAATAATTCCCCAACTAACAAAGAAGGTTCACCCGTCTATTCACCCGACAATCTTTAAAAATTTGTCTAACTTTTCAGACTTTAAACTTTCTCAGAAGCGTACCCAGCCCGCTAATTTGGTCGTGCTATGTAAATTTAAGACCATTATCATTATTCATTTCTTTAGAAATCTATTGTTTTACAGTGAGTGAAAAATTTACATAGCACGACCAAACTTGCGGGCTGGCTACGCTCCTGAACTTTCTTGGGGAGGGGGCAGCATGGATATGAAGGCCAGATTTCGGTGAATATCAGCGGGAAAGGGTCAGAAGTTAATAAAAACACAATAGTTATTACCATCCATTCAGCAGTTATATGATCAGCATCACTGAAATTTTCAGATACTTTGCTCTATATAATCATAAAAAAATACACCATAAAGATCGTGAAACCACCGAACGTACATCATTGTTATACAAGGTATATGAAAAAAAAACAGGCACTCAATGAGTGCGTAAGGATTTGCTTTTTTGTGAATGACATTTACAAAATACCAGTATTGTTTTTATAATGCAATAAAAATGGAAAAAAAGAAAACACCATATTAAATTTCTGCCATGTATTCCAAAATTTAACCGAAAACTTTGAAAATTCATGATTATGTTGAACATATATATTGTTGAGATAACAACACGCTGCCACTGCTTGTTTTCCATGCTTCTAACTTTTTATTAAACTTTCTATGTTACACATCGGTATCGTATCGAAAACATCTGACTTTTGCTCACGTCCTTTTTTCTTCACTATTGTATAAAACATTGGTATGAACTGATTTTATTCAAGTCTCCAAACAAACATTGTTCGCAAAAAAATTAGGTATGGTATAAAAAAAGTGGAAACACAATATCTTTAAGTAGTACAATGCTCCGTTCCTAGTCGTTTTTTGCTAACGCAAGCAAATCCTTAAAAAAGTGAACAATTAGAAGAGAACTGAAGTAGATACACATGGATGATATGAATAAGTATGACTCTTAGAAACTATTCAATGTAACATCAGAATACCAGTATTGGAGGTATTTTAGCCTTAAATATTCTTTAGAAATTTCAAGCGAACAGCATCATTAAAATTGTACCTTGGATTTAAAATCAAATCAACCTCTACAATATATTTTGACAAACCTTAGATCCGCCACTGGTCAACGCAATTGTAATTAGCACGTGGAGAGCAAAAACTCGTTAACTTACCACATAATCAATGTCCTCAAAAAAATCAAGAAAATTTTGATGCAGGTACAAATTTAGATTTTCTTCAGACATATGACATTTGTCGAATATATTCTACAAAATCACAAAAAAGGGGAATGGAATGTATCATAAACGTGAATATATATCAATGCAGGAATCACTCGATGTACATTTGAGTGTTAATGAGTCCCCTTCATTCCAGGGATATTGTTGTTTATAAATATTAAATACCCAAGATACATCTTGCCAGATCTTGGCTAACACAGATAAACAATGCAAGTGTCATACGTAAAACATTGTTGCAACAATTGCTAAAACTTTACCTCTGGATTTTCAATAAGTGGTAGTCTTTCATGGTTTTTTAGATGTCCAGGAAGAGACGATTCGACTAAATTAATGCTTTCTTCTCCTGCAAGAAATGCATACAAAACTTCGTAACTTTTAGTAAGATCTCTATTCTCGATCTCTCCATACCAAACTACAAACTAATGCAAAACTTCGCAACTCCAAGTAAGATCTCCATTCTCTATCTCTCCACACCAAACTACAAACTGATGCAAAACTTCGCAACTTCTAGTAAGATATCTATTCTCTATCTCTCCACACCAAACTACAAACTGATGCAAAACTGCGTAACTTCTAGTAAGATCTCTATTCTTAATCTCTCCACACTAAACTACAAACTGATGCAAAACTGCGTAACTTCTAGTAACATCTCTATTCTTACTCTCTCCACACTTAACTACAAACTGATGCAAAACTTCGTAACTTTAAGTAAGATCTCTATTCTTAATCTCTCTACACTAAACTACAAACTGATGCAAAACTTTCTAACTTTTAGTAAAATCTCCATTCTTAATCGCTTTATTTGTAATTAAAAACATCACATACTTTTGCAGTACAGGACTTTACCCAGAACTCTGAATAAAAAAAGCGAAGAGTCCTTTTCTCCGATAGTTTTTTCGGAAATACTACGAAAGTTGGTCGACTCTTCGGGCAACGATTTGACAAATTGTGTACGAGCTAATTTCGACTGCTTTAAATGTTTCCGCTTTTGGTAGGACATTTTACAACCTTTGAGACACGCAAACTGCAAATTATTGATCAGTGCTCGTACATCACCATTGCATCCTGAAACTAATTCATCAATAGCTTCTTTCGAAGGAGTTTGGAATGATGTATTATTCTAACAGAAACAAATTGAATAATTAAAATTCATGCTGAGAAACACCATGGGAAGCTGTTAGGTTACCATCAAATAAAAATGATACGCATAATTGTCATAATTACCCATATTTAGCTTGTTAATTAGCTTTATAAAAAAACAATTATCTTTGGCCTTACACAAAGTTGCATGAACGCAGTATTGCGATGTATACCTTTTTGGTTTCTGTAGCTATGATTTCTTTTGCAACCTTGTTCAAGCTGGTGACCGAAATTGCATTGAAACTAAGAAACAGAGACAACAACCATTAAGTACTACCATAAGCATATTAAAGGCAAAGAAACATGACAAAAAAAACTATTAGATTATGAAATATGTCGAGGTAAAGTAGTAATGAAGTATGTCAGTTGATAGCAATTTATACTGCGAAGTCAAGAAAGTTAAGGTATTTCTAAACGCAAAGTTTAGGTTCATATCTAATGTAGATCATCCATGTTGGTAGAGTCTTGAGAAGGGCTGTTCGTGTTGGTGTTGACTGTCGTTTGACAACCTCCGCGTTAGTCATCTTCAGAGTCACGAGTCATTGGTCAGCACTGTACCAACAAGGACGATCTACACCTGCAAACATGTAACGATACTCCCGGGTTCAAACCATTCACTTCATTCATATATAAACAAGAAACAATTTTGTACAACAAGAAAAACCGTTAATCTCCAGAGGTTTATTAATCCCTGAATAAATTTACTCATCCAGACAAAATGCAACTGTTCAAAATGAACAAGTATCGACAGATATAGCCCCGGAGTAAGGAAAAAAACCCACTCTCAGACTGAACGAGATACATGACTATTTTTCCCAATGATACAAAGTAGTCTGGATGCAGCAGAAATTCAATTTTCGAGAATGGAATTCTAGCGGTCTAAAATATTCTTAGCCATGCGCAGTTTTTTCTAACACTGCACCACAGAATTCCACTACAAAAGTAATGTCGCCATAACAATAATCACTTTCACCGACCTGATCTGCGAGATACCAAATTGTTGAATAACGTCTTTCGGAAACAGACGGTAAGCATTCGTATCATTACTGTTACAATCAGAAACGATGAACACGACGGGGTTTCTGCTGCTCTCCTTGTAAGATCTAGTTTGAGAAAATAGCTGGGGGATAGTTGGAAGCGGGGAACGGGGTTTAGGCAGGCTGTAGCTATTCCAAAAAATTACTAAAAATGTGGAAAAACATATAAAATGCCTCATTTACTCCCGCAAATCCTTTGAAAGGTAAGTTACAAATTGTAATCTTTCCCATCCCAATCTTAATTTGCTTGCAACGGCATTCCTTTTCTCATTAATTTTGCTAGTTCAAACTATGAACAGAAAGCCGATTTCCTTTATGAAATAAAGTTTATCACGGTTTCAGATTTTGTTTCAGTTAGTGACGTAGCCAACCCGAAAATTGTTCATACTATGTAAATATTACAGTGTTCACTCATTATGAAAACAAAAGACTACATGTTTGTAAATGTCGCTCGTCCAGGTTGGTGTAGTCCTGAGAAGGACTGGGGGGTTTTTGACTCATTTTGACTCTGAAGATGAGTACCGCTAAGGTTGTCGAAACGTCAGTCAACAACAACAAAAACAGTCCTTCTCAGGACTACACCAACTTGGACGATCGACATTTACAAACATGTAACGATACTCCCGGGTTCAAACCATTTACTTTAAAACAAAAGACTTGTAAAGAAATGAATGATGATAATGAAATGAAATTGACATAGCATGAACAGAACCGTAGGATGACTACGCTACTGGAGTCAGTTACAGTGACATAGCATGAACAGAACCGTAGGATGACTACGCTACTGGAGTCAGTTACAGTGACATAGCATGAACAGAACTGCAAGATGACTACGCTACTGGAGTCAGTTATAATGACATAGCATGAACAGAACCACAGGATGACTACGCTACTGGAGTCAATAACAGTGACATAGCATGAACAGAACCACAGGATGACTACGCTACTGGAGTCAGTTACGGTGACATAACATGAACAGAGCTGCAAGATGACTACGCTACTGGAGTCAGCTACAGTGACATAGCATGAACAGAACCACAGGATGACTACGCTACTGGAGTCAGTTACAGTGACATAGCATGAACAGAACTGCAAGATGACTACGCTACTGGAGTCAGTTACAGTGACATAAAATGAACAGAACTTCAAGATGACTACGCTACTGGAGTCAGTTACAGTGACATAGCATGAACAGAACCACAGGATGACTACGCTACTGGAGTCAGTTACAGTGACATAGCATGAACAGAACTGCAAGATGACTACGCTACTGGAGTCAGTTATAGTGACATAGCATGAACAGAACCGCAGGATGACTACGCTACTGGAGTCAGTTACAGTGACATAGCATGAACAGAACCACAGGATGACTACGCTACTGGAGTCAGTTACAGTGACATAACATGAACAGAACCACAGGATGACTACGCTACTGGAGTCAGTTACGGTGACATAACATGAACAGAACTGCAAGATGACTACGCTACTGGAGTCAGTTACACTGACATAGCATGAACAGAACCACAGGATGACTAAGGCACTGGAGTCAGTTACAGTGACATAACATGAACAGAACTGCAAGATGACTACGCTACTGGAGTCAGTTACAGTGACATAGCATGAACACAACCACAGGATGACTACGCTACTGGAATCAGTTACAGTGACATAGCATGAACAGAACTGCAAGATGACTACGCTACTGGAGTCAGTTATAGTGACATAGCATGAACAGAACGGCAGGATGACTACGCTACTGGAGTCAGTTACAGTGACATAGCATGAACAGAACCACAGGATGACTACGCTACTGGAGTCAGTTACAGTGACATAACATGAACAGAACCACAGGATGACTACGCTACTGGAGTCAGTCACAGCATGAACAGAACCGCAGGATGACTACGCTACTGGAGTCAGTTACAGTGACATAACATGAACAGAACCACAGGATGACTACGCTACTGGAGTCAGTTACGGTGACATAGCATGAACAGAACTGCAAGATGACTACGCTACTGGAGTCAGTTACACTGACATAGCATGAACAGAACCACAGGATGACTAAGGCACTGGAGTCAGTTACAGTGACATAACATGAACAGAACTGCAAGATGACTACGCTACTGGAGTCAGTTACAGTGACATAGCATGAACACAACCACAGGATGACTACGCTACTGGAGTCAGTTACAGTGACATAGCATGAGCAGAACTGCAAGATGACTACGCTACTGGAGTCAGTTACAGTGACATAGCATGAACAGAACCACAGGATGACTACGCTACTGGAGTCAGTTACAGTGACATAGCATGAACAGAACCACAGGATGACTACGCTACTGGAGTCAGTTACAGTGACATAACATGAACAGAACTGCAAGATGACTACGCTACTGGAGTCAGTTATAGTGACATAGTATGAACAGAACCGCAGGATGACTACGCTACTGGAGTCAGTCACAGTGACATAGCATGAACAGAACCGCAGGATGACTACGCTACTGGAGTCAGTTACAGTGACATAACATGAACAGAACCACAGGATGACTACGCTACTGGAGTCAGTTACGGTGACATAGCATGAACAGAACTGCAAGATGACTACGCTACTGGAGTCAGTTACACTGACATAGCATGAACAGAACCCCAGGATGACTAAGGCACTGGAGTCAGTTACAGTGACATAACATGAACAGAACTGCAAGATGACTACGCTACTGGAGTCAGTTACAGTGACATAGCATGAACAGAACTGCAAGATGACTACGCTACTGGAGTCAGTTACAGTGACATAGCATGAACACAACCACAGGATGACTACGCTACTGGAGTCAGTTACAGTGACATAACATGAGCAGAACTGCATGATTACTACGCTACTGGAGTCTGTTACAGTGACATAGCATGAACAGAACCACAGGATGACTACGCTACTGGAGTCAGTTACAATGACAACATATTTACCTAACAATATCATGCAACTCCGTTGACCGTCTATAAAATACGTTCGGGATTTCCTATAATGAGAGAATAAGTATGTTTATCAATAAATAAAAAAAGCAAGAGGGCTTCCTGTTATCTATTAACCATTTTGATGTCCATAAGTGACGTCAAAACCATTGAGTTTAATTCGTGGTTCTATTAACTTGTTTGGCTTCAGCCGACATCTAGAACCGTGATTGTGAAAGCCCCTATAGTTATATTGAACTCAATGGTCAATGCCTATGATAGCTTTTCTTATTCATACTATTACGTCATGACCACGTGAATGTCGAATAAAGCCACGAGAGAAAAAATATACACGTCATAAAAAAATGACGTGATGTAAAGAATTACCAGTATCAGTTTGTCGTCATCAACCTTATATATACACGTCATAAAACAATAAAACACTCGGTTGTCACGTGATGTAAAGAATTACCAGTATCAGTTTGTCGTCATCAACCTTAGTCATTGACTTCGGGTAAATAACAACAAACTTCAACTTAAATAAAGCTTCAGTCTCAACTTAAGTAGAAAATGGGCAAACTTTCGCTCCATAATTTGCTCAACATCAATAAAAAAAGGTTGAAGGTAAAATACATAAAACGGTAAAAACATAAAAATATGATCATTTATAAAACAAAAGAAATAAAACACGAGCGGTGGTTGGTCAATATCTGTGTTTGCATTAGCTTGTACAAACCGATATAAGCTCAACCAATTAAACTAATCAATTAAGGAGAATTTTCAAATCAATCTTGAATAGATTTTAAAGGAAAAGTTAAAACTTTTGTTTTACATTTATCAGTTTCCCATCATTGTATTTTACAAAAGAAATAAAAGATGTTTTTCGTGTTTGCACTGGCTTATGCAAACCTCAGAGACGTTTGTGAGAGCTCTCGAGCATGTGCAACTCTCGACCTTCGGTCTCGGGCTTGCACTGATCTGCTTATGATGCTTGACATAATACTAGTAGATTGGTATGGCTGCGAAAGAAGGGTACATTTCTATTACAAGCTCTCGGGCTTGCACTGATCAGATCTCGAGTTCTCCCAAAGGTCTCCTTGGTTTGTGCAAGCCTGTGCAAACACAGTAAACATCTTTTATTTAATGACAAACATACGTAATTTTCGTGTGCTAAAACAACTATATTGATTTACCTCAACAACAACAATCTTTTTGTGTTGCTCGTCTTTACAGCCTCCCAAAGACAAGCATGGGTACTTATTCGCCCTCAAAAAAAACTCTTGGAAGTTTCTCAAGTGAGATTGACGATGGATCATCTCTTTTTGACTCATCCAATCATCATCATCATCTACAGGCGTGACGTCAAATGGTTGAAAATTCGCAGCAAACATTTAGTGGTAAGATCTTACAATTTTTTTCATTTTTTGCAGTGACCACTACATCATGTAAATTTTTTCTCAGAACAGCGATTTCATATCATTTTTTTTTTCAATGATCACGATTTCATGCCATTATTTGTTCGTACCAAAATTTCATACTTATTGGCAGTATATACACATTGGCAGTATAATGGTATGGCTGTGAAAGAATGATACATGCGAAAATGTGTTTTTGCTTCTAGATTTCAATTACATAACTGTGGATAATTGGTATGTCTGTCGGCCATCGTAGATTTCTTCAATGTTTGCTTGAATAAACTATTAATCGAAATTATGAAAACGACCCTGTGCAAATTTTACATACCATTGTCGTTATATTGCACTTCAGGGCTGATCCATTCTTGTATCTGGAAGTTCATTTTCTTAGCAAGTACTCGCAATGTGGCTGTCTTCCCACAACCAGGTGGGCCAGTTAACAATAATACACCACTTTTGGTCTGTGTAAATAAATATTCTCGGACTAATGTATAACATACTTTGCTCAAAAAATCAAAGGAATAGAGAGGGGTATTGGGGATCTTCAATGGACACACAAGCGCCCAAAAAATCTGGAAATATCCGTAAGGAAATTTGACTTTCGCTTCTAAAATGTCACACTTCATTCGGTCATTATATCTAACTCGTTATTTGTGCTGCAGTGGGTTTCTTTAATCAACTAGACATCTACATACGTATCAGGCATTCACTCGGGTCTCTCGAGAATAGTGTTTGGTTATATTTGCTTGTTATAATACTTGCCAAACAGAAGATTCCGCAAATGGAGATGAAATGTGGACTCCACAAATATGGGGATGAAACGCAGAACTGGGCAAAAAATGATAAGGAGCCAAAAAATCCTAAAACAGCAAATCATTGTGGAAGATTCCAATAAAACAGCAGGCAAAAACCTTTTAGTCAACTGCATAGCAAATATTTTCTAAATATATATCAGTTAAGTTTTTGTTTTGTTATAGTTTTATCCGTGACACAATAACTAAATCATACGGAGAACTTGCAACGACATCACCGATGCTTCAAGGCATGTGTGCAATGGTAACACGAGCGAACTAGCTGTGGAAGGAATTGTAATTATTAATTATCAATCCATTAGCTGTGGGTAGTTGAATGTTGGGAAAGACAGGTACATGCATGTTTCTGAATATAGAATCTCGGATGTCAACATTGCTGTAGATAGATACTTGGCTAAAATATTTTGTGCCTCCTTGCAATGTTAGTTATGCTTGGCAGCGTTGGACTTATGCAGGTAAATTATAAAGGTATAATTACCACGGTTAACTGTTAGTCGG
The DNA here is from genome assembly GCF_021976095.1 of Xenia sp. Carnegie-2017. Lineage (NCBI taxonomy): Eukaryota > Metazoa > Cnidaria > Anthozoa > Malacalcyonacea > Xeniidae > Xenia > Xenia sp. Carnegie-2017. Next base: position 7,567,646 of record NW_025813402.1, read on the forward strand.
ACTCGTGTTTCGACTTGAAATGCTGACTTGGGGAGATTTCCAAATTATCTTCGTGAATGACAATTTGTTTTCCCCTGTTCTTTGTCATCGTGTGTCGTAGTAAGGAGGAAATGAACGCAGGATCATTTCATAAATTGCACAGAACACAACGCTTGATTTGAAAAGAGCAAATACCATGGTGAATGGTCAAATTTATATTTAAATGAGAGCGTTGACACCTGATGAGTATTCTACCGAAATGCATAGTGTCTTTCATCTTTAAAAAAGTTCTTCTAAAATTCTTGTAGAATTTTTGGGTTAGTGTTAAAGCCAATTTTATTGACTTTGGAAATTGCAAAGGTTATGGAATGATGCATCTTGGACAATTTACATCTTGAACTTGCCAGCTAATTTATTGGAATCACCAACATTAACTTGTTATCCTAACCATTTTTCGGCTCAATTTCACGTTTCATCCTCATTCGCAGAATCCGCGTTTTACCCCCATTTGCGAAATCCGCTCCCGCCATTTTCCGCGTTCTGGTTCCGCGTTTTATTCCTACCTCAATATATTATGTCAACTATGTTTTATTTAAGGTGCCACTCACATGGATGACTACTCTAAGCATTCATTGGTCAGTGGACGTAAAATAAAAAACAATCATTGGCCAGTGGACGTAAAATAATAAACAATCATTGGTCAGTGGACGTAAAATAATAAACAATCATTGGTCAGTGGACGTAAAATAATAAACAATCATTGGCCAGTGGACGTAAAATAATAAACAATCATTGGCTTGTGGACGTAAAATAAAACAATCATTGGCCAGTGGACGTAAAATAATAAACAATCATTGGCAAGTGGACGTAAAATAATAAACAATCAATGGCCAGTGGACGTAAAATAATAAACAAGCATTGGCTTGTGGACGTAAAATAATAAACAATCTTAGGCAAGTGGACGTAAAGTAAGAAGCATTTGTTGGATGAAGTTGAGCATGGTATCAAGAATTATTCAGACCGAGGTTATTGTTTCATGCCGAAGATTCGCTTCGGCATATAACTTAGACCGAGGTCTGAATATTCTTGACATCATGCGAAAAACGAATTCAATAATTGTTTTATTATCCAATTCAACAAACTGAAATATTCTTAAACACATTAATGTAAAACATTTTTAAAACCTGTTCTTCTGCTTCGAATGTGTCGTAAATATGCTCAAAGCCAGCTTCGCCGCTTTTTAAGTGTCATCCTTTTTTTCAAAAGCTTTCATATCGTTTTAAGAAACTGTGGCAAATATTGCCATTATTTATCAAAAATTATTTGCAGGTATAGTAGACCAATTAAAACCGACATTGTTTATACAGTGAATAATAATGGATGAATACGTACATGTGGAGATAAATGCGAACGCAGCCAGTCTCTGACTTCAGACACCTTTTTCTTATGTACGGCTAGGTTAACCTAAAATTATCAAAAGAATCAAAATAGTCTGATTAAAAAAGATTAGGAATAGGAAGACGAATAAGGTTAGTGAAAAGTGCTTCAAAGCATTAATTTGCACATACCTCTGTGGAAGGAGAATATTTTGTACACCACAAATCATGGCTATCCAAATATTTTTGCTCTTCCAATTTTTCCCATTTACCGGCACTTTCATTTTTACCTTAGAAGAATATTTACGTAAGTGACCTCAAGAGTGTGTCAACAAAACTGTGGGGGGAGGAGAGGGGAGGGAGGATTCACAATGCAACAAAATTAACCATGCATGCAGTTCGGGATGCAGCCACCAGAACTGCATGGTTATCGACGGACTTCTGCCGATGATGTTTTTGAAACAAAAGAAAACGAAAAGACAGAAAACTTCGACGGGCAATGATAAAAACACATCAATGAGATCAGTTGCACATTAAACAAGTTTGTTTTTACACTCGAATCTCTTTTCTTCATCTCCTTATTGCTTATTCTCAATTTTAAATGCTCAAGAAAACTCTTGACAAGCAAACGTAAGCATGCGAAACTATTGAAAACATGTTTGTAGATGCGAATTGTTCATGACAGTACAGTTCTGAAAAATCGCGTACAATTTTATGATGTAAAAATATGTCGACTCTGACATTTATTTCTCGCTCGACTCTTATACCGCTACGGTTTACAAACGTAAGTTCACACCAATACAAACAGACTACACTAATCTTGACGATCTATAAGTAAGTGAGAATACTTCCGGGTTCGAACCATTTACTATTGAAAAAAATGTAGTTCCGCAAATGCAGTACATTATCAAACAGCATTTTTTCCCTGCAGACTTCCTACGTACGCCAGAGTTTTTCAAACAAAAATTTAGCCGAAATTAGAGTGCATGAAGTGAATGTTCATGAAACTTTGCATATTTATTGACAAACATGCCACCCTTGATCCTGTAAAATTCCACAAATAAGCGGCTTATAACGAAGAAGATAATTGGGCTCGTCTATGCGTTACTCTGGTTGTACACAGAAGACAATCAACATTAAAGCAATCAAAAACTCACAAAAAGGTGCTTATTAAATGAAAGTTACATATACTTTTTTAAGGCTTAAAACAAAATTCAGATATTAACAAGCACTTCAACTTCAAAAATCATGTTCGTGTGTGAACTTTATTGGTCGTCATGTTGACTGATATGACGTCATAACGACTATGGACGTCGCCAAGCTAATAATAGAGTGATTTAGCAAACACGACGTTTCGTCTAAAACGTCGTCAAATTTTCGCGAGGGATCTGGGTCTAGGACGCAACCACGTCGTAAAGTATTTACGAGTTAGCAAACCTTTTGTAGGACTTCGTCAAATGATAGTATGAAACAATTTTCATCCATTTCGGCATTTTTCCTGCTGAATCGTGTTTTCCGATAATTTTAAACTAATTTTTTCATATCAAAAATAAACTGTAGTATATTCATTTCAATAAAATTATAAATAAAAGCAAAATCATCGACATACGGCTTTGTGACTTAAATTGTTTTGACTCCGTGGAAGCCCCCGAAATTAGAGTGGGCCTCGCGTTGTTTATTTGTTTGTTTTTGTTCGCTTTAGGAAACAAAATATTCGCAGTTTTTTCTTAAATGAATATATGTAGGCCTATGTAATCTTTTAACATGCAAATATCAAGGATATTTCCTTATTTTTTGTCTAAAAATTAAGTTTGTTTCAGCCGTCGTTGATACGACGTCAAATTGTATGTTTTCACGTCGTCGTCGTCAACACGACTGCCGTCGTAGATTGAACCGAAAGTAAAAGGCGCATGCCACGCCATTTTCACGGCGTCTTAGACGAAACGTCGTGTTTGCTAAATCACTCTAATAGTTTGTGTTGCGATGTTTAGAATGTGTACTTGTTATGACGTCAATTTGGCAAACATGGTTGGCCACCAAGTAAGTTTTCACATGTAGAGTGAAAAATCGCCACTTTTGACGGTTATGAAAAAATCGATGTCAAAAGATCAAGCACAAAATGATTTTGAGAGCAAGTACTTTTGATTAAAGCAATAAAAAGGGTATGAAAATTTCACATCATTAAGTCTTTAAACACACTTTTTGTACGAGGAAGTCTCGTTGACATATCATTCGTATTTGCTGTGAAAGCATCACCATTCAAGTCGTGAAAGGATGAAACCATCCACATGTCTTTCTACAAAAAAGTTTAGTAATCAAAGAAAAGTTCAGTAGTCAAAGAAAAGTTCAGTAATCAACACAAATGGGCATCCAAATGTCTTTCTACAAAAAAAGTTAAGTAATCAAAGAAAAGTTCAGTAATCAACATGAATGGCAACGAAAATATTTTAAGAAATGCACAAAATGAACAATTTCTATGTTAACATACTTTCTTACGATGAATAGTCGATTTGGCAGATGCCTTTGCCTCTTTTGTTGCCATGGAAGCTGAAAGATATCAAAAAAACCTTCACAAACTGGAGTGGAAAAAAGATTTTTCAAAACAAACTATTGAAATAAAACCCTACAACTCGAACTCTAGTGAGAAACAAAAATTTTTTTGAGTTAGCAGAGGTTCGATTTAGCGAGTTTGTAGTTCGATTTCGTATATCAGATCAATACAAAACCATTAGAAGTTTTACTGCTCATTTAAATTTTTATCTACAACAACGCAATTTAGAGATATTTCAAGTGTGATTAAATACTCTAAAAAAGCAAACTTTATATAACTGCAAACTGCATGGCCAGAGCTATATATCAGTGATAACAAATTTGTAAGGCTATTGAGGCAAATTCATAATGAACATTCGTAAAAATACACTGCGTGCATAATTTGTTAGTTTACAATTGTTTTGAATGGAGTTTACGCTTTCCACTTGTTGAATTTAAGCCCTTGAGGCTTACTGTTTAGCTTTTCGAGATTGAAGTTCAAAATTATCAAGAGAAATTAAAATTCCTTCGAGTTATCGGAGAGTTTGAGTTAAGCGAGGTCGACAAATTTTATCAGCTGACTATTTTTTAGTTAAAAGTTACATGTTAAATGCATGTTTAAAATGCCATAAAATGTGCTTTGAGTAAAATCTGCATCCAGCAACCAGCCTTTTTTTATGTACAATACTGGCATGAGATAAATTATGCATGTGTACAAGGTCTTGAACTCTAGATCAAGGTCATATTCATAATTCATTTCGACATTTGTATAGTTTTTAGAAAAATAACCTTTCAAAAACATCAAAACAGAAATTATTATAAAATTTTTGGAACCACACAGCTCTAGACTAATTTGTTTACTTTGAAAAAAATGCCACTAAATCATGCTGTAGGATTGTTCTAAACTAAAAGCTTTGCTGAAATTACTTGCAAGTTGGTTGTGTTAATTGCAAGTCCATTTATGATACATTTGTGTCAAAAAAGCCACTGAACAGAACGGATAGTCGGTAAGTATGAGGCTAACAAATACAAGTACTCATCATAATTACCATCCCAAGATCTTTTTTTCTTGCCAAGACTGAAATAAAGACACAACAAGTAAACTCAAAAGTACTTGCTTAAAAAGTGCTTATGCTAATCAACAATAACATGCACAAGCTGACAGGTATCTATCTTGTTCTTCACTCCACTTAATTGTTATCTTAGTATAACATCATCTAGCATTGTTTTCCTGTTTTAAATTGCTTCCAAAAAAAGTAGATTCTGCATAGTCAGAACTTCTTTGATCATTTTAATGTACAAAGCATTGCATCACACATTAGTCTATTCACATTGCAATTACTTGGTAAATACTTCAGCAGCTATATATGAAAACCAAGGTAATGTCATGAAATAATAATAAAAAGCTTAACCTCTCATGAGCTACATAAACAATCTCAGCTTTAATTAATGAATCAATTTATTCTTCAAATAATTTGTACACCAACCTAGCACAGGCAGAGTTAACTTGCATGGTCGATTCAAACTCTTTGGGAAACTTTAACGCTGACTTTTTCTTTAAACTCTGTAAAGCACATAGCAGAAATTTCATTGAAGGTAAACAACAATATTTGCAATGATACCACTAGGAATAGAGGAACAATTGTGTTGTGAGGGAGGGAAAGGAAGTGTTGAGTGAGGAAAACTACCACAAGTAATCTATTTCTTTTGTGTTGCAGTTCTTTAATTAACTCTTAAGCAGAAATTTCACTTTCTTAAAGAGTGAGCATATCTGAAATGGCCAGCCAATAATTTTGCATTCAAGTTGAAATTTAGATGAACAAAAGCTCCTGATGCGTGCAAGCTTTAAGGCAGGCGATTAGTAGTACTGATTGAACATTACTAACTAGGTCACTTTGATGGAATGTGAAGTGGATCTTTCAAAGTGTTTCATCTTTTGCCAAAGACCTTGACAGAAATTTTCAATTTTGTAAAAAGAAATGCTCAACAAGTTGCAATAAAAAACAGGCCTTATAGAAAAAATGTTTATCGAACTCTTTCGCTGTCTTTGAGACTTGATGAATCATGAATCTCATTGAGATTGAGTCTTGAAAGGAGAAAAAAGCATATAAACAAAAATTCATTTTTAGAGAATATTTACGTTTTCCATAGCTTTACTTGAATAATAATCTTGAACGTTCATATGTTGAGACAACATACCATGAAAATATTCTTGTTTGTCATTCAATTATCAATATCACAGATATCGTGTATAAAGTATGTTTATAGCGACCATCTTTAATTATTGTTCGATACGTCATGTAGTACATTATAAGCTGGAAAAGCAGAGAAAAAGCCAAAGCGATTGGATTTATTCACTGATCCACTGATCTCACGAAGAATGACTTGTCGTAGAGGAGGCAGTGAACTAAAATAATCTATATACCACCCATAATCTTCTACTACTTTTGTGAACACTTGCATATTAGCTTTGAATTTATAATATAAATGGAACATTGAGTTCTATAAGAATTCAACTCAAGAGTATGAGAATACTGGATTTTCATAGATCATGTTGCTTGCAGTTAGTTATTACTTCTATGGCTTAGCCTTCCAGTACCCCAACTCCGTGGACCCTTGCACCAGAAAGAAACATTATGTACATTAAAGAGTAAAAAGTTATGTTAGAAGATGACGGAAATCTTCAGATATTTTTAATTAACTATAGTTTTTTGAGCTTTAAGACATGTAGTACGGTCATATTTAATTCCACCAAGTAAATTTGCTTATATTGTTAATATTTACAACAATAGATGACGCATGTCATCTTGAATCTTTGACATATTTCGGATTGGAAAGATATTGCAGAACTACGACAATATGGGATTATGTGTTTTATTAAATATTCATGAGATATCCATTAGATGTGGTCATACCTATTTAAAAAATATGCATAAGCAGAGGGGCAGCGTGCCATTACACAAACAATTGGTAATTTGGTATATTTAAGTCAGTGAGGATAACCTTAACACATGTCACTTGTCTCCGTTACAGTATCATCATGCAAAAATCGACAGCCGACATTGTTTTGCTGAGAAAACAAAAAGTCAGTCCATTGACTGAAAGCCCTCCCTCCCCTCCCCCCCTCAAACAGTTAAGCTTATAATGAGCGTCCTAGACTTATAGCTTCACGGTAAAAGTACCAAGACCGAATGAAAGGGTCATAGAGCCTCACTATAACTATACCTCAAACATTTTGTGATATAATGAGTTTTCTTCGCCCATTCGTCCGCCCTGTTGATTATTATATGAAATTGAGCTACGCGTGAAATAAGTGCTGTAGTGCTCACGCTAATATTCCCAGGCGGAAAAAGAGTACATGAACCAAACATGATATTTGTCGCTTGAAAAACAAACCCGAAAACAATGGACAAATTAATTAACGTCTTTAGTTTTTAGTAATCTTGTCAGAGGCCGCGCAAGCTCAATTATTAGGGGGGGAAATCAATTGTGGTTATGGATTAACAAAGATTAAAACAAACGAATGAATAATTATTCCCCCCCCCCTCAATTATCAATCTCGCGCGGCCCCTGCTAGTGGACCTATAATTAAGAGAATTACAAGTCACAAAAAAGTTGCCACCTTTTCAATTATGTGCATGCAAACAGCACGGGGCGCATGCGCCAATCTCATTCATTTTCAGGTGGCAACGATCCAAACCAATGAAACTATGGCTCCTAATTTGTTTGTCCTTTTTTAGGCAATATATCATTCAGCTAGTCTAGACAGTCTCTAAATATTTCTTCATAAACATCCTTGCATTGCAAGTTTTTCAATAGTGCTTTCTCCCAGCCAAAGATTCTACAATTTCAAACCCTTGCATGAAACTATATGATCAAACTAAAAATCGTATCATACTACGGCAAAGCAATGATAATTATTACAAAACATTATCTCTCAAACTTGATAGAGTTTTTATTTCCCACCATGTCAAAACAAAGGTTTGCTAAGAAACACATTTAATCTCCATCCTTATTTTCCATTTGCTTCGTTCGGGTTAATGGGTACAAGTATTTGATAAAAAGGTTATCGCACACTACTCGGGGTGATGTTTTATCTTACTCATGACGATATCATAATTGCCCCTCGTTCACGGCGTATCAGCAGGACCTTAATAGTAGTTATGTTAAGATGCCGAGGTCATCCTCGTGATTTAAATAAATACGTAAAAAGACCTTTATGATATTATCAGCATTTTTCATATCGGGCAACAACATTAATAGCGATAAGATAATCTCATTCCTCAAGTAGCATAACCTCTCGATAGTGCAACTTCTTCTCCAAGCCGAACAGCAAAGGGATGTATTTCCGTTAACTTACTTCCGGTTGTATTGAATCATTGTATAAAATATATATTAGGTATTTAAGTGTCATATTCGCAAGACTTCTTTTATATTGCCGTTGGCCCTGAGAACGTACTCATGACCTAGTTAACCCTCGTTGACTTTAAAAACCATCCGCTGGAGTCAAAAGCGTCATATTTTCTCCCTTAACGTTTGGATTTGGACAACGCGCATTTTAATCAGCAAGGGAAGACGTCCTGTTGGTTGAACAATTCAATTATAGGCAGCCGAAGTTTTACTTTAAACAAACTTTCACCATGAACATGGAGATATCGAAAGCATTATCATTATTGACTTGTAAGTTTTTTACTTATTTACTCGTTTATGATGGTGAATGGCTTACGACTTAAAATGATAAATATTATTTGCGCTTTTTGAGCCGAAATTCATTCATTTCTATTTGCCACACGGTGCTCATGTCTTGACGTATATCGCTTGATCCACAGGGGCTAGATTTGGGCATTATCTATGGACAATCTACATCAATGCAGGAAGGTCGTTATTTACGATTTTTATCAGTATATTCATCTAGACATTTGTGTACTAAAATTTAAAGGGACAAACAAAGGCGACTTGAGGAACAGCCATTAGCATAAACACGGCTACATAAAATTACGGCAATTGTTTTCAATATTTTTATATTTCTTTCTAAGACAATCGTGTAAATATTTGCATGCGCCTCCTGTCGTTTCCCTATATTACAAATAGGTGTCTAGGGTATATACTGGCAAAAAACGATAAAACGTTTAACTGTATGATGCATAATGCACGCATCATGATCATATTTTTGCTTAAATACTAATGTGATACGTGTGAATAACTGATGTCGAGAAAAAATGCATTGTGACGCGTCATATACACAGGTTTAAACTTTAATTATACACACAAAGAGACAAACGCGATCGTGCAAGACAAACGCAGATGGAGAGAGCTTGGATCTATGATACAAAGCAGGAAAATTTTGTATGATAGTATGATTAGCATAACTGATGTAAGAGGAAGATGTAAAGTAAGAGAATTTGAGGAAACCGACAAAGCGTTCCGGCTCTGAGAGACTTACGCTAATAAACTTTTTCATTTTCTCTGATTTAAAGAAGCATACGACTTCCTTCCACTGTCTACCATTACCCGCTGACTGCTGAGAAAGTAGCTTGGAGATTAGATGTTGAACATATACGTAATATGGACTTTGCACGTCGATTGTCAGTTTTTCGTAAAATCACTGGCTCAAATCGAAACAACAGACAACAACTGGATTGCTATTCATTTGAAATAAGCTGAATATTTTTGAGCATTGAAGGAAATCAGTAAAACCCAAACACTTTTATGTGACAGATAGCTATTGTTCAGATCAGTTTAAGGTGTTTCGTGTTTCGCCACAAACAAGCAATATGTAGCATAAAGACGACTTTGGATGGAAGAAGACTAATCTCAAAACCAATATTTACAAAATGAACGTTTGACATTTTTTATTGGACAGGGACAGACTACCGCTAAATGTTTATATATTAATCTTGAGGCACGATTGCACTCATCAACAGCGGAAGGGGAAAGTGTATTCGGTAATTACTGCAATTGTAGACGGAATTCATACCTTTGTCCTTATTTTGTTTTTATAATAGAAACCGAAACATCAAAATAAGGGAAAACAAGATTTCATGCATTTATTACGGCTTAATTTTACCTTTTTCGTGGCTAACAAAGTCAATGAATGCGCTAACCCGTAATTACCATAGCATCTTCATTCTCCCAGTCAATGACCTGAATCCAGTGAGCCAATATTAAAGGACAAAGATTTAGGGTTATATGATACAGTGATCCCACATCAGTGTATGTATGGGGTCATCCGGTCCTATGGTTTTTATTTTGAAATGTTGTAGAAAATGAAACAACACAGACAGAAACTTGAAAAATATGCAACTAGGCAAATTTTCTTGAAAACCGGTAATTACAGAAATTCAGACACTTTCTAAGTTGAAAATGTATTGAAGGGTAAACGGTTGTATAAATGGAATGAAATATGACAATAATACAAGCTGCTCGCCTATTTTATTATTCTCGTGGTTTACAACTTTGAATGGTTTCAATCCACTGCTATTACTTCAATCGATTTTAAGACGTTACAACAGTAGCAACTTTCAAACTAACCGGAGAATCATTCTCACACATGGTAGCGTCAACCTTTGCTCAGGTTTGAAGGCATTCAAAAAAGATTTTATCAGTAGATGTTTTTCAAGTGTTACTCTTGTATGATGCACTTCATCTATTGAGTCCATTATTATTATTATTGATACAAAATCATAAGATCCGTGGGTATGAATGGGTTAACTTAGCTATAACTTGGGGTCATGGCCAAGTGCGAATCATTATCGAAACAACTCAGGACAAACGTTTATGTATATATCAGCGTTAAATCCTGTATATTCTCCCTTTTTATTATTAGCACACTGTTTGTGACTTGTGATGATATTTCAAAGGTCGCTGTGCGGCAGGAAGCATCCGTGCCATGCTCATGGCAATATCACCAATACAAACAATCAAACGAACAAATTGATATTATAGCTTCAACTATATAGTTTACTCAACATTGTTCAAAGTCCCTTAGACTGTATATAAATATACGAGAAATCAATTATCCAATTTTATCTTTATGATCGTATCCTTAATTACTGTTTGGTCATTCATCTCCTCGATAAACAGATGAGCGATGATTGAAAACGCGACTCGTTTGAGCACGCTTAAACGACTGCACCCTTCCTTGCGAGAAAAATATCGGATTAATTAATCGAGTATTATCGTGTGTAATTTAGCTTATTAATTTAATAAGAACTCAAGTCCACTTAACTTCATCTCGAAAAGGTTCTACGTCCGACATTTTCCCACAAAGCATTTCTCGGTGTAAAAATAACGAATTCTAGCTGACTAGCTCGTATGGTAGGACGTTGGTTTAACTAAATGTATATGTAATGGTCTACGGTGACTTTTGGTCTGAATCCCCATATGATAAAACGTGCACTAGCTGACGAAGCAATTTCAAATTCAAAAATTTTGCACGATTGTTTTGTTTGTCGAGATACTTGTTTATAATGAAAACATGTTACACAGCCAGGAATCAGGATGTGAGAAAAAATTATTAGTTACGATTGAAGTTAAGAATGATCCCTGCATATGAGCCATAGCTATTTATTCTCTTTAACGATCACAAATTATTTGGCTAATCTAACGAAGTAGAATTCAAATGCATTTTTTTACTGGAATGAGAAATTTTCTTTGTAATGAAAATATTGACTATGGGCCAAATACGAGTGGCGCCTCGTAATTTTACCCAATTAGCAGTTTTCAACAGCAAATCAACTTTGACTGGACGTCTATAGTTCATTTCAAGCTCGAAGAAAATCGTCTGTGTTCGTGTTAGTCGATCTGAAACTATAAATTTGTGCTTCGAATACATTATGGATTGTGCTTTAAAACCCTTGATGTAAAAAGGGCCGGTGTTTGATATTTTAATGGGTATTTCAAACGAAAATATTTGAAATCAGTTCCCCAAGATGAAACGAAAGGAAAAAGTTATCAAAACATGACGACAAGGCATCTTGACGAAAACTTAATGAAATAAAAATGTTAACAAATAATGCTGCGTAATCATATTTTTCCCGTTGGTGAAAGTTCATGTTCGTGCTTGTTATTAAAAGTCCAAGTACACAGTCACTATTATAATGTGCGTGTGAAATTGAACCTTTGTGCAGTGGTGCAGTAGCAGTATAACATTCTTTTCATTAGCAGGATGTCTGAAATGATGAACAACTAGACGGGCTGACAAATCTTATTGTTTTTTCTACCCTTGATGCGGTAGACTTTGCGATGTTGCACATGAACGCTTTCAAACTTATATCAACAAGCCATAAATGGCCATTTTGTGTAGGGTTAAGTGTTTGTTCCTTCATGGAACATTAGAGAAGATGGGAGCGGAATTGATTGCTGCAAAAACAATAACAATCGTCGAGCCCGACTTTATTGTTGATTTCTTGAAAGATTTATTTAATTTTAGCATCGTTTTAATGCAAACAAATGCGACTGCTCGCTATCCATTTACAAATTGATATTTTATGAATATTGTAACTTCCGTTAGAGTTCCATTATGTTGAGATAGACATGACCACTAACATGCACTGACATGGAGTTCTTTTTCATAATCAACTTCCAGTTGTTGATTTATGATGTATGAGGATAAAAGGATTGTCTCGAGTTTTCAAAAGTCATAATCGAATCGCCAATCCTTCCTTGTTCATGAGTTGATCCCAAAAAGCTCGAATCTATTCTACGATTATACGTAATCGTCTACATTTCTGTTAATTTTGTTACATCATGTGATGATGGATGGTAAATTCTGTAGATATTTTCCCTGTCAACTGCACAGCTTCTGCCTTCTTCCAACAATTCTCCTTCTGCCAATTCACATTATTTTAATTCTATAGATGATGGTATCGTGATATTTGCGCGGTACATTTAAACAGCAGACAAAGTTTATTGTTTCATCTTTTGAAACCATAAGTGCAGGAAACTCGTGATGTTTTGTTGTACGTTAATTTTTCACTTAAAGAATACCATATATGTGCTGTTAATGAAACATATTTAGAACTGATTCATAATCTACATTTGCGTTCTCACGGTTTTCCTTTAAGCGCTTTGAGCTGTTGATGTGGACTACAGCAATTCGGTCTCATCGGTTTTATGAGATTTTTTCATTGGGCATGCCAACCCAGATTAAGGCGTACGTTTTTTATGGTTTAGGACCCTTGTGACAAATTATGGGATGGAAAAAAATTTCAATTTCAGCAGAAAATTGTTTGTGGAATTTAGTTGCCTGCAAAGATGTTTAAAATATTTACAACCCCAAGTTGTGAACGTTCAAGTACCGCGAGATATTACATCCCAAGTTAAATTTTATTCAACATGCAAAGCTGTGAAAGTATTATCGAACGAAACAGGTCAAAACCTGCAATCTGAGCTTACAATAATTCACACCAAAATGAATATACGCTTATAGATCAACATGTAGGTGTTAATCACACAGCAGGATTTTACACGTTACAAAGTGGTCTGATTTACTGCATGTAATAAAATTAAAACAGAACACTTCTAGAGCAGTCGATAATACCTCGACATCACTCAACATTTAAAGTGTTATTAGAACTTTTCCCGTTGCTTTTGCAGTCTTAGCGAGTGAAATATGCTTTCGCATGTATACGGAGTTTTGTTCCAATCTCCCGTTTCTACCTTTTGTATATTTATTTTCAAAAACCTATCTGTCACAAGGCATACATAAGAATTTTTGAGTTAAGAGGTTTCATGTGTCAAATATTTGCTAATTATAAACGAGTATTGATAGATTGGATAATTGTGCGGGAGCAATACTTCCAGTGATTTTAATTGGTATGATAGGTATGTTCAACCAGTAGACATGCTTGCATTCATACAATTCAGTCGACTTAAGGACCAATATGCTCTCGTACACTTTGCTTTTCCTTAAAACAAATTGTCTAAATAAGTTTTCCAATGAATCTGCTGGTTAGTTGTCTCGTCTAACGCTTGTCTTCTTTAAGGCAATTTGAAAGTGTTATGAAATGCGATGAACTAACTTTTGACGTGAACTCTTGAGACTTGATGACGATAGGTTGCAGAAATCTCAATAACTACTTTGCGCATGTCCTAAATAGAGATACAATGTCTTGCAAACTTCGTCTTTCAAGATTATCGATCCGGGAAGAGATGCTTCGATCTCTAAACGTCTCAGTTTGGTTTGTTTAGAGAAAGAGACGTCTTTCATATCTGCAAGAGTTTTTTCAGCCCTAAGCCATGATAAAGATTGGGGAAACATACGTCATATAACTGACGTAGAAACAGCACAGCTTAATTTTATCATCTAGACATTTATGTTAAAACGAGAGTGTGTTCACATATAAGTTAATCTAGCCATCAGCGTATGTTGTAAGCTCATCATAGATTGGAAGCTGCATCCTCATGAACATATGATTTCGCTAAGCTTGTCATTGATTGATGCATGCATGACGTTGTAGCTTTTTCTGTTCTAAACTTAATCACATTCTTTAGATTTTCTATTGGTACACTACTCAAATGGAAACCAACAACGGTAAGAAATACATTTTTACTCATGAAAATTTCACAATCATATTACACTTAATTTTTGATAATTTAGAAGTATTTTTAAGTTTTCATAAATGTAAAGAGAGACGGAAAATATTAGGCGAGGAACACCGCTCCCTACTCACCCGTCATTTTTAATTCAAAATAAAGTGAAAAGTTCAGTGCGTGGTATCGTAGCTTCGTGAATTCACTCATGTTTCTTTGTCGCTCTCCTAATATACATTTTCAATTCAAAAGTCACCAACGCAGATACACGTTATGCCAATAAGGAGCACTTTTATCGCCTTTTGCAGCAGAATGTATTGATGTGTTTTCCCATTCTTTCTCGTCGCCTCTATTTTGTATCTCGTGCATAGACGTTTTGAGTCACCATTATGAACGACAAATAAGACCTTAATTCACTACCACCAAAACTATGAAAAAGCTACACTTGTTGCATAAGTCATACGCTTTTTTTCACTAGTCTAAAATAACAATTTTTTTTGTTTTTTTTTACTTTTAGACGAGGAAAAGGTAACCATGATTTAATTTACACGAGTATAATTTTAAAAACTTGAAGTAGCACAAGCGCAAATTATGTTAATTTCTTTGATTTCATTTTTGAAGGTTGTACAAAATTCTTGACTTTACCCAGAGGTGTCATATCCTCTCCAAACTATGGGAAAACCTACCCGGGAAATCTCGCATGCAAATGGACTATAAATGCCACGATCGACAAAAGAATAAAATTGGCATTCGACGACTTTGTTGTGGAGAAGAGCAGAAACTGTCGATCAGATTACTTATTGTTATACGATGGTATCGACAAGAACTCGCGGCTAGTAGGACGGTACTGTTCTGCAAAACCCGTGCCGTTCATTTCATCATCAAATTCTATTCACTTGGAGTTTTACTCAGACGTGTCTCTTGGATACCGTGGTTTTATGGCACGTTACATTACCATAGAACCACCAACAGGTATTACACCATGTAATTTGTTGGACGATCGATGATGTAATGTTTATAAATCAACGATGATATGACATTGCTTTAGAAGAACCTACAACGTGGAAAAGCCGTCCAAAATTCAAAGATGTCGTTTTGAACGTGACATGCATCGCGGGCGATAGAGTGAAATTGCGTTGTGAGGTGGATGGCACGCCTGAACCGACAATCACGTGGGCTAAAAACACCAAGAGAATCGTGCAAGATAGTGAAACTATAATTCGAAATGGCTCCTATATGTCCGAGTTGATATTGAAAAAGACCAAGAAAAGTGATCAAGGAACATACAGCTGCATAGTTTCAAATGGTTTTGGGCCATCCATTGAAGCAAGCGGAGTGGTTCTGGTTGAGAAAAGAAGTAAGGAGGCTACGACATTCTTCCCTATGACATTTGTTTTTTAATTATGTTGAAGCAACCTTCGTGTATTTTTAACCTTTTAATAAGCCTTTTTATACATAGTATGTTAGAATGACTAAGGTATTTCAATTCTTGCAAGAGGAACAGTTGATTATCTTTTCTTTACTGTCCTCGGCTCGAAGTTCATATATGATTTTCACTCGAAAGAGACATAAGCTGCCTGTTTCAGATACATCATGTACTGTACTGGTATTAAACATCCAATATTCTATGTATAATTTTATTTATAGAGTTACCTCTCATCACGTACACGACAAACAATCAGACGATTTCAATTGGCGATGAACTCGAGTTATTTTGCAAAGCCAATGGAGAGACACCATTGAATATGTCGTAAGTATATAAAATGACTGTATTATTTGATGATATTTCATCATAGGAAAACGTTAGATTCATCACCCACAATATAAAGTACACAAAATTATTGACGCCAACCTAAAGTCCTGTCACTCAGCATGTTGCTTGGAGAACCGAATCTGTTGGCATGATATTATTTGCAATTCTTATATAATAGGCATTGATCTTTTTTTAGGTTTTTGCAAAATCACATACCGCTCAAAACAAGAACTTGTGCTCCAAATGGCGAATGTCAATTACAGCTTACTAAAATGTTTGTGGAAGATACGATGATTACTTGCAAATCCTGGAATTACAAGGGACAAATGACGAGGAATATTATTATCAAAGTTAGAGGTAAGTCAACATTCGTTAGCAGACTTATCGAGGTTGGTAACACCGCAAGAGTTTTATAGCGATAATTGATTGATTTAGAGTGCGGTGGCGAAGCCAGCCGGCAAGTTTTGGTTCTGCTATGTAAATTTCAGAACGCTATCATTATTCAATTCTTTAAAAATCTGTTGTTTTCACAGTGAGTGAAAAACATCAAAATTTTCATTGCTTGACTAAATTCGCAGGATGGCTACGCCAGTGATAGAAAGGAATAAAAGCAAATATAAATTTTATTTTCGGTCAAAAGAATTTTTTCCTCGAAGCAAGAATTATAAAAAAATCCATTTTGAAACAATAACAGGCCATTCTGCCTCATATAATTTGATTCATGAAATGTGAGTGGCATTTCTCACCCTTTAGGGCCTCCAATAATAATAAACGCCCCGACCAATCAGACCGTAAGGCAAGGTGATGCTGTCAATCTGACGTGCGAAGCTGCAGGGAAAAATGTAAAAATAAGGTAACAGCATATATACATAAGGTACTCACAAGATTACATTGATGTATATAGTTAAAGAATTTCAGTTATAATTATTTTCTATGGTAATTTACTCGCATGTATGAAATGAAATTTTTTTATTATAATTATTTATCATATTGATACGCCATTTTGTAGTTGGCTCAAAGACAACGAGACAATATCGGAAAGTTTTGTCACAAGAGAGGGTCGCTCCATCTTGTCAGTAAAACTGTCTGTAATACACAACTCAACACTAACGTGTTTGGTGGAAGGAAAAGACGGAGATGCATCACAAAACATCCAAGTTTCAATTGTGAAAGGTAACTGTTTGGGATTTCCTCCCTTGTTTCGCCCAAAAATTCATAATTCACAATAAGTTTAAACTGCATCACAAATCACAAATGACTTTAGATATGCTGACGTAAGACAAGTTTACTACAATGTAAGCACAGGTTCGCCCGATAATCCTAACGTTCTTTTGTTAGATGTTCTGATGTATTCTAATGTTTTCTAATGTGCTTATTCTAGGTTACATTGGTCTTATTTATACAAAATGAATAGAAAATTATTACATATTTATGACGAAATTATTAAGATAAAATTTGTTAACTCATCTAGTTTTTAAGTTCCTCCTGCGCCTTTAGCTGTTGTTGCCGAATCACTTCCATGACGTAGGTTTGAACATCCCAGATGATGATGCATTTTTGTTTCCCAATTTCTATTCTAACAAACGGCTAAACTACAATATGATTATTTGAATTTATTTCATCCAAGCTTACGACGGTAACTGGCATTTTATGTGAGCAAAGGAAGTTTATTGTTGAACTCATTCATATTCCAGTCGATGAACGAAGAGTGATTTCAAGTTTCAACTTTCAACGCTAATAAAACCTTAACAATTAATAGGAAGACGGTTGACGAAAGTCACTATTGGCCTTTTTTGTAGAAACGAAGGGACCAATCAGAAGACCAATCAAAAGAAAGGCGCTAAGGTTTTCAAACATAGCTATTCCTAGGAGTCGAACAATTCCTTATGGATCCACCTTGGAGGTTCTTTGTTATGCAATAGGGTATCCATTTCCGAACATCAGGTAATTGCTATTTTGATGGGATTTTGAAAGTCTTAACGTCATGCTCAATCATTAAATGTGCATTTGAAGGCCTTTGAAGGCCTTTATTCATCGGTGTAATGTTAGATTTTAATACGAATAAATCATATTCACTTTTTTTGTCGAAAAGACAACATGGTTCTCCTACATGAAGTTTTGTCATTTTGTGTAGCTTCTGCGTCCTCTCAAAATTTCTATTTTCTGTGGAGCCCTTGTCATTTTCTATTTCATGATTCCATTTCTCATTTTGTAGTTGGATATTGAATGATACAAAAATTGACTCCGAAAGAAGTTTGTTCGCTAATGGTACTTCCAAATTTAAAATTTCTTCACTGAATAAAACTGTGGTGGTTACTTGCGTAGCACGTAATGTTCATGAATCAATCCAGTCGACCGCAATCTTTACAGTTGAAATTGAATCAGGTCAGTGTTAAAATAGAATCACGTTTTGTTGGTTGATCGTTGAAACAGTTTATAGAAGCAACGATTTACCAAGTTATTACTTTAGGAAGTTGCATTGTTTGTACCTTTAACTGAAGTCACAAATCAAAAAAATGACTTAACTGAAGTTAGTCGTTGAGCATTATAAAGTCTACTTTTCATGGAACTTGTTAACAAGCAACAATTGACTCAGAAAGTTAACCATCCACTACTTAACTATCGACTATCAGTCTCTACATGCTGCTGACAACCATCAATCGATTTATGCAAATGCATGGCATAACCAGTACAACAATAATCTACAACTGACGCTTATTCTTAAGAGGAATTTTAGTACTCTAAACAGTCGACAACAACACAACTGCACCTCTCTACAAAAGCTCTTAACCACATTTGATTGTTACCTAGCTAGCATTAGCAAGTATAGAAGGCTAGCCATTGCTACACAACTCACCTCATTATGTGTTTTGCGAGCAGTTTTAAGAATAACCGTTTGTATTTAATAGTTTGTAGCGCATACTCGTGACGTATGTGCAATGAATTGTGGGTAAATTCTAACAATGCGGCAAATATGAACTTGTACTAAAAGCAATGTTTTATTTTCCATGTCAGTAACCAGAGTGCCAAACAAAACATTGGAATCAACGAATGAAAACATGAAAGTGATTTTGGGGGCAGGAGTTGGCGTTTTGGTGCTGACAGTACTTATCGTTCTGTTCATTTTCTACCGAAGAAAATACAGAAAAAAGAAAGTAGAAAAAGAAAGCCAAGCAACAGGAGCAGCAGCGGGTCATTCACAACGAGAAGATCAAAGACTCATTCCAAATCCAGTATTCACCGAAGATAAAAAAGAACCGATGGATGAGACGCCCGGTGTTGAAATGCTAGATTATCCTAGGGATTCCATTCAATATACTGAAATTTTGGAAAATGGTACGGTGAAATGATTCATTTATTGAAATCATTATCATGCATTGAAGGACTGTCCTATTTGGTGAATGACAGTGTATGACTTTATGTCGTCCGTTCAACCGGCATAATTCGGGGATGGAGAGGATAAATATGACGTCAGTTTTTTTAATTACTTTCCTCGGGGGGTTGTCCAATACTTGTTTAGCAGTATAAGCAGTTCAGACCATTATGCGGTTGTTTGTGTCTAATAATTCATGTATTCTTTTGCGTTACGTAGTTTTGAGGTTTCTTTATCATTGTAGTATAACATATTATAAAAATACATAATCTGGATTTATCATAGATTCACAGATTGAGATGTTTCTTGGACGTGCCAAGGATCTACCATTTTCTCCTGGCGAATTCAACGTTGTAGTACGAGAGTTGAAGGATACCGAGCCATCGGATGAGATAAAAGACGATTTTGATGTGGAAGCTTCATTACTTGCGAACCTCGTTCATCCTAATGTCGTTCGTTTGATGGCAGTATGCATAAAGACTCCGCCACTTTGCTTGGTATTTGAACATTCAAGTTGCGGTTACTTGGACGAATATTTACAAGAATGTGAACAAAGAGACCTGACTTTTCCGAAAAAACCGCGTGCACAAATGGAATTTTTCACGGAGCTTACCAGCGTTGATAGATTATTGATAGCGAAACAAATTGCTTCTGGTATGAAGTATCTCTCTGACAAAGGTTACGTACATCAAGAATTGCGGACGCGTAATTGCCTTGTATTCAAAGACCTACAAGTCAAGGTTGCAAACCTTGGTCTACGTTGGGCCACACCTGATCAAAACTTTTTCATCATGAAGAACGAAGAGAAACGACGTTTCCCTGTGCGATGGTTGCCTCCAGAGGTCGTACTATATGGCGAATACAGTCCTTCCGCGGATGTATGGTCGTACGGTGTTCTTGTTTGGGAGATATTCTCGAATGCTCAATTACCGTACGCGGGTATTGATGACAAAGACGTCATGAGCTACGTACGAGGCAATAATATTTTGCCAAGACCAAAACTTAGTCCGCATGAAGTTTACGAAGTAATGAAGTCTTGCTGGGAAATTACACCATTGCAGAGACCTAATTTTAAGTCCCTTCATGACACAATGACTGCACTGCATGCAGGGATACGTGTTTAACTGATTTCTCGGTTACCGTAATTTGTATGATACTGCTTGTACAGACCTTTTTTTAAGCCATCATGCTCTTTATTATTTCGTTTAATGATAGAAATGAACTCGAGTGAGCATTTTATTAACACGTGTCAAACTTTAATTTGATCGTCGGTTCATAAAACTTGATCAAGAAAGTGGCACGTTCGGGTTATTTTCTCCAAGCTCTGCATTCATATTTTTGATGATAACTATTGCTGAGATGCCAAGATACATATCTATTACAGGAAGATGATTTAAGGCGACTTTTAAAGAAGGAATACTCGTGAAAACCTCTAGCTCTTACATGCTACTTACACGTCCATAATTGTGGACGGAAGGCCTTGATTAAATTTTCCCTTTTCTCGCTTTGGAGCAGTACATTGAAAGAAATCGATTTGATCAAGCAGAAATACATAAATTCAAGATAAGCTTCGTTGAAAATAAGTTTTTTTGTTGTCTAAGCTGGCAAAAATGGCGTTACTTGTGAGCGTAATTTCACACTAGGTGAAGTACAACACGTGAAGTACAACATGTCCTATTGTGATGTAGCGTGAAGAAATTTTTATTAAGAAAGTTTTTTGATTTTAAAATCAAAAAATGGTGGAATTTCTTTAAGGACTTGCATCCTTGTGTAAAAAGATTAAATTTTGGAAAACTATTTCTGCACAGTTCTTCTGAACTGTTTTCGAGACGACTTTATTGGGTAACGAATTCAGAGCTAAATAAAACAACAGGAGCACTTTCTATGTTCAACTATACGGATAACCAAAAGTTTGGAAACATAATGCTTAGCTGCAAACATTAACAATATAGCTATTTGAGTTAAATCCAATAACATTGTGCAATGGACCTTTCTCTTTCTCTCAGGTTTTAAGTTTCATTTGTGTAAATTGTAAAATTGTCTAAGTAATTGCTGCGCATGGTTATCGATTACCCGCAATTGTGGAATTAAAGGCTGAACAACGGATGTAAACATAAGAAAAATTAATGTCACTTTTCTGCCAAGTAAAAATAGACGCAATAACCAAAGTAAGAGCAAACTGATATATTGCTCAGTCTTTTTTGGGTAGTATTGGAAAATATGAAATCTTGATCGAAATCATGAATGGTTGTCATGAATGACGACTGAATGCGCAGATCCTACCTCATAAAGTATTGGAGTTACGGCAATGATTATTCGAATGAGCTCGACGAGAGCTTTTGAAATGAACAAGAGATCATCGCCGTAGCCACATTACTTTAAGAGATAGCAATGCCATAGGCAGTGCTGGGTATTTGTTCATAACCTCCCCCTCCCAAAAAAAATTCTCGTCAAAATAAAAAATAACAGGACTTTGTTAAAAACAAAAAGCCGCATAAAACTATCCAAAGTTGCCACTATTGTATGTGATGCATGGAGTTCTCCATTTTAAATAATTGTATGAGTTTACGTACATATCGGAAGCTGCAGGTTCATCACCAGCGTTAGAGACGAAGTACATTCCCGGGACTTGATTGTCAGGAATGTACTCTCGGATGAAAATAGTTTTCAACTGAGAGTATAACTTGCTCTAGAAGGACAGGGAAGAGAAAGGTCAATGGAACAGATTCACAACTAATTTATGAGCCACACATTTAAAGCCAAACTAGATGTGAAAAAGAAGAAAAGGTATTTATTTGTTAGTCTGAAATGGAGAAATACTACTTCGATGAGAAGTTTGTATACTCCTCTGAATAGGATTTGATCGGAAATTCGCCCGTGCAAAAAGTAGCAATGTCATGATGTTTAAATGACGTTTCGTAAAAAATTCGTGATAACCCAAACTTACTTCGCAATCCATGTATGGAAGACTAAATTTCAAGTTGCAACACAATGAAGAATATATCTAGAAAAATAATGTTTAATATATATTTTACAATATACGACATACTGTCGAGAAATCAAACAAAACAATTACGTAGCTAAATACGTAAAATTACGGTAACATGCACATCAAGGGAATATGGGGAGTGTGACAGGCTGACAGCCCCAGCTTTTGTGAAACATGTATAAAAAGTAGTGACAGAGCACAAAATAAGTTGTTTCGCATAAAAATTGTTGGTTTTTCTTTCGAAATACACTACTAAAGTCAGTCCTTGAACGTAGAGCCCCCCTAAAGCTTTTACTAGATCGCTGCGTTGTTATACAGTCAGTCCCTGAACGTAGAACTAAGGGCTCCAAGAGCTTTTACTGGATTCGCGCCTTTGTTACAACTAGAACAATGTTTCGGAGTAATTGCGGAGATAAAAATACTGTATTTGTAAAACTACACGCCACTCATTTGTATGTGATTATAGAATGATGGTAGCCAGTAAGTGGATTTTTCTGACCAACAGGACCGCTGAGCTAACGAGTAATCTAATTCAAAAATAAACTGCAAAATGGAAGTAAGATTACAGATAGTTTCCTATACTGTGGTACTACCAATGAGCGTGTTTCACTTGAATTGCCTATAAACTTACTCTTCGTGATTTATCACACACATATAAATCTATTAACCTTCTCCTCTTCAATTACCCATAAATCTGTCATATATATATAAACAACATGTATCATTAAGATATACATACGTAGAGAAGTAAAATCTCATCTTTCCACACGTTCGACAATGATGAATGTCGTTTTACTACAGCATGGTTGCCTCGGGATCTTTTTTTATCACAGGGACGTTTACTGACGTATTTCTCAAGTTTAATATCCACTTGCTAGACTGCTGTTACATCGTTAATTCTACAGAGCCAGACACGAGTAAATCTTTTGCCCTAAAGCTCAAAATTACCAAACAATTTGCCTCACAATTTATGCCGTCGAGTGGTAACAGAAATCGTCTTTCCCTCGCGTTAGAAACTTTCTTGTCACCAACTTAGGAAAACCAGTGATGAACTATCAATAACTACAGGAAAAATTAAACTACAACATGTATTTGCCAAGCAAATTCAAACGCAGGTCACTGAACCATTTCAAAAACAGAATTCACATTTAAATAGCTCGATGAATTTTTCATTTCATCACTGACCATAAACAATCTACGCTTCAAACACTATCGATATTGTTGTCAATATTCAAATAGATGAGCTGAAAATTTGATAAAATCATTGTCAAACGAAGAGTCTAATGCATTGATTATTCCCTCCGCAACCATGTTATTACAAAGTAAACGCATGTTTTAAACGCATATTAGTGATTCAATATTCTCTTAAGCCTCGAGAGGTTTAGCGGACTTTTACTATACCTCCCTCGGACTGCGCCCTCGGACTTTTACTAAACCTCCCTACAGCTGCGACTTCGGACTTTTACTATATTTGGAGGATATTTAATCACATAGAATATCTCTGAAGGCATGTGTTTACTTATAATAAATATATTCCATTCGTTGTCTTTCCAGCTATTAAGCACAAAAATATTTCCATTATAGGAGTAAAAAAGGAGCTGGGTTTGCTATTAATGTATATCTGCTTTCAATTCGACCTTCAGAATGTACAGACACATTTTATAGCAAAAGGGTGTATAAAAAAAGGAAAATCGGCAGATCGTAAAAATTTAAATACCTGATTTTTATGCTAAGCCCAAGGTTACATTATTGTAAAGATTTTTCTGCTAGAAGTTATAACTTTTTTCTCGATATAACTATATATATTTCACGATACTATACACATTCATAGGCTTAGCATAATGATGAGGTGCTGAAGCTATGACAATACGATAGTTTTTCTTAATTTCCTTAATTTTATAATTTTTGGTGCTTTCACAAACATAAATCTGTACAGAATACCGTCAAACCTCACTAATGAAACAAGGGAGCACGAAGCAGGGGTGTGGCTAACCAATAAAACAAGGGAACACGAAGCTGGGGTGTGGCTCACCAATAAAACAAGGGAACACGAAGCTGGGGTGTGGCTCACCAATAAAACAAGGGAACACGAAGCTGGGGTGTGGCTCACCAATAAAACAAGGGAACACGAAGCTGGGGTGTGGCTCACCAATAAAACAAGGGAACACGAAGCTGGGGTGTGGCTCACCAATAAAACAAGGGAACACGAAGCTGGGGTGTGGCTCACCAATAAAACAAGGGAACACGAAGCTGGGGTGTGGCTCACCAATAAAACAAGGGAACACGAAGCATGGGTGTGGCTCACCAATAAAACAAGGGAACACGAAGATGGGGTGTGGCTCACCAATAAAACAAGGGAACACGAAGCAGGGGTGTGGCTCACCAATAATACAAGGGAACACGAAGCAGGGTTGTGGCTCACCAATAAAACATGGAAACACGAAGCAGAGGTGTGGTTCACCAATAAAACAAGGGAACACGAAGCAGGGTTGTGGCTCACCAATAATACAAGGGATCACGAAGCAGGGTTGTGGCTTACCAATAAAACAAGGGAACACGAAGCAGGGGTGTGGCTCACCAATAAAACAAGGGAACACGAAGCAGGGTTGTGGGACACCAATAAACAGGGGAACCCGAAGCAGGGGTGAGGCTCACCAATAAAAAGGGGAATACGAAGCAGGGGTGTTGTAAATAGTGACACCTCAAGCTTTTATGATATATGAACAGAAAGTCGTTCCAGAAACTGATGGACGACGAAAAAAATAGGTTCAACTAAAATTGTGTAATTATTTAAACAATCAATGCACTGCAAAAGTTGGTTCGAGAACGAAGAGCCCCCATATTTTTTTTTGAGGGGGGGGGAAGGGTGTGTTTCTGCCAATAAAGGTATTAGATGAATGTTATTGCCTACTGATTATAATTTTACGCTTGGGAATGAACAAGAGGTGACTGGTTACAAAAAGTGTTTTATACACCTACAACAAGAAACTATAGAAGAGAAGAGTGTTCACAAGTTTTTCTGACAAGGAGCAGTCTAACAAAATTATACACATAAATACACAAAAATAAACATGCACCCCCCGATATTACACACTTATAACACATGAATCCATTGACATTATACACATAAATATACATGTATCCAGATTGTATCTGCTAAAGTATTGTAGTTACGGCGATGATCTTTTGAAAGAGCTCGACGATCATAAAATCACGAATGGTTATTTGTTTGTATTTTTGGTAATTGTGAACATACTGCTGTTACAATTTAAATGCTGTTCATGAATAAACACATATCAAACAGACGTTGTCACCATCCTTGAAATGACAGGGACGCCATGGTTCATCCACTTCTCTCGTTCACCTAGCTTAGCATTTCAACGACACTGAACAGGAACTCCATCGAGGACGGAGAATTGCTTGACGGATTAACGGCATTATGAATGGCTGGTATTAGTTCGTTGTCCAAGTCTGTCGACATTTCTTTATCTAAAGGCGAACCTTGGGAACCAATCATGTAACCAACCTTTAAATTTATAGGTTAACTAACAGTTAAACATATTGTGATAGCGCAGACTAGAGAAAGAATATAGTAACCCATTTATGCAAGGATGGGATTCAGGATAACTTTGAGGGTTAGGTGATTTAACATACACTATATTTCGGTGGATACTTCGTGGATGTTTCCGTGTATAGTTTAATCCTTTTGGCTAATTTTCTTTTCCTTTCATAGTTATACCATGATTGGTTGAAATTTTCAGAAAGTGTGCTCCATTGACTACAAATCTCAAGGGTTGGGAACCCCTCTACAGCACTACAGTCCAGGGAAATCCAGCCCTGCATTTTATGTACGTATGGTAAAATGGAAATTTTTCTAGACAGGATTAAATGCAATGGCGTAGCCAGCCCGAAAATTTGGTTCCCCTATGTTAATTATTCTGTGTTGATTATTTGGTCCTGCCATGTTAATTATTCTGTGTTCACTCACTGTAAAAACAACAGATTTCTAAAGAAATGAATAATGTTAATGATCTAAAATTTGCATAGCAGGACCAAAATGTGCGGGCTGGCTACCCCACTGATTAAATGAAAGAATTTCAACCCGCTCTTACCGTATCTGGTCCAAGATTAACACGTAACCCGATGCGATGTTTCCCCATGCGATAGAGATCAGCAAGGTATGGTTGCAAAGCTGAGGAGCAAGCTTTTGCAATATCTGCAGTAACCTCTTTAAACTCGACGGTGATGTTACAGGATGTTCTTTCGCCAAAAAATAGCTCAGTCCAGCGAAGTCTGAAGATATTGGGCGTGGAAAAGTCGAAGTGTGTGTTTATCTTTATATCCGATGTAGAGCCAAGAACGATACCGTCAACGGGACTTATAATGCTATGGAACAATGATCATGCGTGATGAAGATGTAGCTAACGAGTTTTACAGCAAAAAACAATAAAAATATGTAAGAATATGTACGTAACGTGTGATATTACTCTATTTCAAACGACTAACTTTTATAAGTATTTATAATGCTGTCGAACAACCAGCATGAGTGTTGAATTTGTGTAACTAACGTGTGACCTAGCTTTCTATCAAACAAATAACGATACTTTCAATAGGACTCGCGTAATCTATGAAACATTGAATGTGCGTGTTTACTGGGCAGCTAACGTGTGACATAACTCTACTTCAAACAACTAACAAAACTTTGAAATCAGGGAGACAACTTGGGAACAAATAAAACTTAGCATTAAACCATTTAACACGAATATATCTCAAATCATTTCACCATACGCATTCGAATATAAACTGCTAGACCAGTTTCGAGGTTATAGCGTTCGGCGGGCCTTTGCAAAGTTCACGGGTTGTATTGCTTTTGCATCAGTTCAGCCAAGTTTAGTTAGCAAACAACACTTTCCAAACACAGAGACTCGAATTAAGCTTCAATCAATACAATTTCTTTCTCATAGCACTAGAGCAATTATCAAAATTATTTAATTTGTTTATAATAAAATTTTATTGTCATACAACTGCTCGTTCAGCTAGGTTTTTGCTCGGGCTACCAAGGGAAAGCTCGAGTTTAAGATTTGGATTTTGCTGTATTGTCGCGTGGTTGCAAAAATCACGCGTGACTGACACGAAGTTGTCACTGTTGTCACTGTAAACATGAGTTACAATCTTTACAAATATTGCCACATGTGAGATTGCATTGCCGTGAGTTTCATTGTGCTAATTTGCTACTATTATAATTGAAATGCACATATAACCAATCTTTATTCTCGAGTAAGCGTGATAGGCGTCTTGATTTCCAATAAAAAAAGGTGGATTTTCGCCTGTGTTATGACATGTTACTGCCACAGCCCACTGAGCCCAAATGATAACAATCTATTACATGTCAACATGCAAACACAAGTTTTGGCATTCTGCGCAGAATTTCCGAGCAGTTCAAATTCTTGAGTAGATGCAACACGCACTCAACGATCTCCTTCCAGCCTCCTCACAATAATTATCAATATCTCTTACCTTTGTCTTTCATGAGCTCTTTTGGAAACCCACTGTAACTCGACTACCTTGATTCCAGGGTTGTCTGAGTTCACTGATCTCGTGTATATTGTGAAGTCACTCGTCTGTAATATTGCACGTCGCATATCCTCGATGAGTTGTTTCACCATTTGGATCATGACCCCATCTGAATAACATGTATTATATTTAATCAAAAACCCATCTCGAAAGCATTCAGAAACTTCGAAGGTTTCCTCATGTTACATCGGCATTATTGTATAAAACCGTCAATGTAAAGTGAGATCCATAGGCGATAAATGCTTACAACGTACAGAAATATCAAATGTGAAATAATTTCTGTGTCAAAAAACATCATCTATAGGTAGATGAAGTGTACGTCATTGTCACAGAAATTGCATTGCAGAGCAACAGAAATCCAGCGTTCAAAAGGTCATCTCCAGCGATGTACAAAGTGCAATCTTCACACGCCAGTGATTTGCTACTCCGCAATCAGAGCAGGAAGCAGAAGTAATGGCCTCATTGGATAAATTCAAAGTGATGAAAGGAAGATTCTGAAGAAAAATTATTCAGGGGGAGGAATTGTTTTTATTTGTCCTTCTGTTTGTAAGTTTTCTCCGGTTGAACTATAGCGACACCATAAAAATAAGGCGTATAATAAAAGCTTGAAATTTACCTTCAACAATACTGACTTTGGCACGAATATCGTTGTTGCTCTTTAGAGCTCCATTAAAGACAACAAAACTGGCACCCGTGACTATTGTTGAACAAAGCAACATTAGTTTTTGTACATAGCATATGTACATAGCAATGTGATCGTTCAACACTAACGTAAACACGAAACCAAAGCTACGTGCAACACTGAAGCAATCAGCGTTGCACGTAGCGAAGCCATCACGCACTATACGTACTCCTAAATGCAAGTGTTTTTCTTTTCATTCACTCGAAAAATCAATGAATGAAATTAATTTTCTAGAAATGTGTAATAATTTTGATGAAAATTTTGCATTGTAGGAGCTTTAGTTCGGGCTGGCGTGGCAACTGTCTGTTGGCTTCTTATTTCTGAAAAACTTTTGAAAGGAAGTGAACAACAAACTCTAAATAATGGGGAAATTTACTGTTTCCGTGACAACCATTCAAACGTTGTGGATTCGACACAATATCGCCTACATCAAAGATTGCGTAATTCATGCATGTAAAATAAATTAAAAAGAAAATGATGCCTACATGTCGTACCATTTTGTTGACGATCTTCCAAGTTGATGGACTGAGTTTTATAATTAGGACCATCCTGAATGCACACAAGATAAGAGTCGGCAACGTTGCTAAATGTAGCTTCAAAAGCCATGACATACTCGTCTGCCGCATTTACAACCTTTAAAACCTAAACAAATCACGAATATTACCGCATATAACAAGCAGTATTTTGCCCAAACACAGATGAAACGCACAAATAATTCAAACTATTCAAGGAAAGCTAAATTATTTACTAATGTCTTAACAATTTCAGATGGTTATCTTAGGTTTTTATAGACAGGGTGTATCAAAAGAGGAGTCCTTTAGAAATTAAACTGTTCTTATATGTAATTTCAATATCCCATCATTTTGCAAAACACATAAATGCGATTCCCCTCCGCCTTCCACCCGCCGCATTTGCGGTCAGCAAACACCATTACGAGATGCCTCAAATGCATACATCAGAAATACACCCATCACAAAGATTCGAAACATACCTCGTCATAACGATTTTGCGGCAACTGAATAACAACCTTCTGACTTTCCAGATGAACATGCGTCCCCGTTACTCGCGGTAATGTGTATTGGAAATTTTTAAAATCCTAAGTGTGCGAAAAAGAAACATTGCTTAAACTCTTTACTAGTATGACAGACATCTAATTTCTGAGATATCGTTAGATGTGCGAAATCTTTGTGGAGAATGCAGTCAATGCAATAATTCGACTCTTCACTTGATAACGTCATATGAACAATGGCATGTCTACTTGAATATTTTCCTTCACAGTTTGCGGTGCTCATCTAAAGCTGAATCTTCCTTTTCCGATTATCAAGGCTCATGTAACCATTTCTTAATTGTTTTAAGCAAGCTTGTCCACATAGACTCCATTATTAAATTGCACACATTGTGATGGCGCATGTCTTTAAGACAAAATGAGACGAGATCTTTAACAGATGTAGGGTACAAAACTAAATTAGTGCCCAGTTCCACGCACTTACAGTAAAATAAAACTGACTCGCCCTCAATCAATGAAGTCTAAAAAGTTAAGCTGTAGAGTTAAAGATGTTTTGCACACACTTTCATAAAAGGTACATTGATTTTCTAAATCAAAAACTGCCTAATAATTCAGAAGGAAACGTGCTTAAAATAAAAGAGAACTTACAGCAAGGAGATTCATAATTGTATGACCAACATCACCAAATAAGGGATCTCGATTTCTCACACTCCATAAAGGACAAGGATATTCTACATTACACATTCAATAGAAAATATAATTATAGTTTTCAACAACTGCTTACATTGGATTGCAGTGTGCAATTATCTTACAATGGCGGCGCATACATTAGTCCGTGATCCTTTTCGAGCATTGTAATTAGAAAAAACTATTAAGACTCGTGTTTGTCATTTAAAAAGATGGAAAAACTATCAGAAAAATAAAAAAACCAGTACACTAGCATTTTTATGAACGTAATGAACAATGGGAAAATATATATTTGGATGACTGGCAAAATTTTACCATTAAACTCAAATCCATAATATCAACATGGTATGGGTATACGTATGTATCGCCATGAGATATGGCATCAGAATAAATTTTACTGCCATGTGTCAAGGTCTGGGTTTTGCAGGTGAAATTCAATAAACCTTTTCTCAAGCCGTGCATGAAACGTGTAAAATACGCTTTAACACCGCATATCAAAAGTTGCGCATGAAATGTGCGAGCATTACATGCTTTAACGCTGCATCTTAAAAGTCGTGCATAAAACGCTTAAAACATGACTTAACATCATATCTTAAAAATCACGCAGAAAAACTGGAAAACACATTTTAATATTGCATGTTAAATGTCGTACATGAAATGTGTAAAACATGCCGTAGAACGGCATCTTAAAACTTTTGTTGAAATGTAATCCATCCAGTTATATTTCATCAATATGAACGACACACCATGGGATGGCACGTAAATGTAAATGAAACAGGTTTACTTACCTTTGTACTCCGCACCAAGACGAAGGATTAATCTGATGGGAAATAACTGAACCCATGAAACCTCATCTCGTTGAATAAGAATGCCAAAAATATGAGGACCTGATGGCAGAATTAAATTGTCCAGGCACTACAAAAAATTACAAAAATATACGTCACCTTTTTTTACAACTACACGGAGTTTATAAAATCAACAAAAGTTCACTAAAACAAGTCAGGGTGATTATTTTACATGCATTGAAAGTAAGAAGAACAGTGAAACAGAAGTGATACGTTCACTAGCGCACCTGAAAAGAAGATTTGACATAAACAAATCCTGCATTACGTAATGAGCCCAAAAAGGGTTGCCCAAATATAGTATAGCCGAGATCAGTGACTCTGTGACCTAGGTTAATACAAGTAAAGATGAGGTTATTCAGACAGTATAGAGATTATGATTGATAAATCAAACCAATTAATTAACAAAGAATGCATGACATATCCTATCATTGATGTAATATTTACAACAAGTGACGATTTCATTTTTTTTTGCCATCAATGTTTTTATAGTTTAATTGAACAACTTATATATGTTTAATTTGATAAGCATACAAATGCTATGCTTTCATTTAGCATTCTATAAAATAAAAACAACAAAACGCGTTTGCTGATTGGTCTACAGCTGAGTCTGCGTCAGCCTGTGCCAACCGATCTGAGCTCAACCAATTAAACCAATAAAAGAGAATTTGCTTAAGAAAAATCAAAACAATCGTTTTATATTGATCTGCTTCGCTTTATTGTCATTTTAAAAAAGATATAAAAAATGTTTTTATGTTTGCACTGGCTTAGGTAAATTGCAAACCTCGATGGTGTTCATGAGAACCCTAGACCTTCGGCCTCGGACTTGCACTGTTCTGCTCACGAGTTCTCCGAAAGGTTTCTTCGGTTTGCATAAGCCTGTGCAAACACAGTTCAAATCTTTTGTGTCTTAATCGCAGAATGTTTGTCGAAAACGAACCTTGTTTGGCATATCTGAATGCCGTGTTGAAGTGTGTAAGTAGATCTTGAGGTATGGATGACTCTTTTGGGAGACATTCCAAAAGAATAACCTACATTTCAAGTAAGAAAAGTGTACCATAATGAAAAAATAACATGAATGCTTTCAAACCAGTTTTCCATTTTACTTGCACCGAAAC
This sequence comes from Xenia sp. Carnegie-2017, assembly GCF_021976095.1. NCBI lineage: Eukaryota > Metazoa > Cnidaria > Anthozoa > Malacalcyonacea > Xeniidae > Xenia > Xenia sp. Carnegie-2017. The sequence goes on from NW_025813402.1 coordinate 7,600,087, forward strand.
GAATGGCCAAAAATGTTTTTTTGATCACGAAAATCGTGCGATGACTTTTTACGCAAATGAAAAGTTAAAACCACAACGTGTTTGATCGATTCCTATAATTGAAATAAAGATTTCCCTTATGAAAGATGCAACTAGTTCATGTTACCATATCTTCTTGATCCGCAGCCTGCATTCCTTCTGTACTAAAGCACCAACATTTCCTCTTGACGCTAGAGTTCACTAAATAACAATATATAAAACACTAAAGCTTAAATCTGATTGGCGGATTCCAACTGATTTACGGACCTCCATGTCAGTAAATAACATATGTATTTATACGATCAGGCCAACGACGCATGGTTGGTGAAAATTCTAATTAACATCAAGTGATCGCATACAGCCATTCACTATCACAGGACCGAAATTTCATTGATAAAATTAGATTAAAATTAGATAAAATTTCATTAGATAGCAAGAAAGGATCATGTGAAAAACGATTGAAGACCAGGAAAATACGTAACACACAAAATATTTTTGTCACAAGATATTTCAACCTGTTATAATTTCACTTACACTTAACGATTTTGATTCGCACGACCAAGTGTTTGTTTAAAAGAAACGCAACGGTTTCTTTGCGCTCTAGAACAAAAACACACCCCAAATTAGGGAGATATTCAAGACTAAGAGTCAAATTCATATTCAAATGGCCCAAGGGTCAAGACACTACTAACTCTTCAATAGATACAGAAGCTCTTCGTGATTTGGAGAATCCTCCACAACAAAACCTATAATTACATAAATAATCGAAACATTAATGAAGCTAACTAGAAAAAGATCCGGGTCCCTTAGGAAAGTACCCCATTAAAAACAACAAAAACAGGACCAAACTACAAAAAAATTCCCGAATTCCATCGCAATACCTTGATCAGTCTTCCGTAATAAAGGCGGTAAAGATACAGAGGAGCTAAAAGGTGAAACATCAGCTCTAGATGCACCAGAGGACATGGGTGATCTAAGCCGGGTCGGAAGCATTTCCGATTCAGTTGGAGCGTCTGCGTTTTGGACAGGTGATTGGGCTCCAGTGATTGCGTTTGTTGGAAACATTTCTGTAGCGTTATAATCAGGAGGTTCTTCAGTACGGGGTATTATTGAATGCTCAATATCCGATGTCTCTGCAGCTGAATTTCAAATGAATTGCATTTAGGCTTAATTTTCACTGTCGCATCTTTGGCATGTACATAGCTACCCTCAAGTAAAATCCTAATTTCTTTCAAAATAGAAATAAATAGAAAAATATTACTTCAGTAATGTTGATGGCATCGTTTTTAAGAAATTTGCCATCAGTTTGATTATTGTAATAGCGCTCTAATTTTAACAAGCAAATATCATCGCTACAAGTAAAGTAAAGTAGAGACAACAGATGCATAGCTCGACTATTTGAGCTGGCGAATTAAATTGCCATAAGCAGTGCTGGATACTTATTTTTACCTTCATAACCTCTACCACCAAAAAAATTCTTGTCAAAATAAAAAAAAATAACAGGACTTTGCTACAAACAAAAAAATCTCATAAAACTATCTAAAGTTGCCACTATTGTGTGTGATGCATGGAGTTCTCCATTTTAAATAATTGTGAGCTTACGTACATACCGGAAGCTGCAGGTTCATCACCAGCGTTAGAGTCGAGGTACAATCCTGGGACTTGATTGTCAGGAATAAAATTGTTTTCATCCAAGAGCATAGCTTGCTCTAGAAGGAAATGGAAGAGAAAGGTCAATGAAACAGATTCACAACTAAATTATGAGCCACACATTTAAAGCCAAACTGGATGTGAAAAAGAAGAAAAGGTATTTATTTGTTAGTCTGAAATGGAGAAATACTACTTCGATTTGAAGTTTGTATACTCCTCTGAACAGGATTTGATTGTAAACTCGCCATTGCAAAAAGCAGCTATGTCATGATGTTTACATAACGTTGCGTAAAAAATTCGTGATGGCCCTAAACTTACTTCGCAAAAGAATATTGGCACATGTTTGACAAACTCGAGCAAGTTTGTTGTCCATGTATGGAAGACTAAATTTCAAGTTGCAACACGATGAACAATATATCTAAAAAAATAATGTTTAATATATATTTTACAATATACGATATACTGTCGAGAAATCAAACAAAACAATTACGTCAATAAACACGTAAAATTACGGTAACATGCAGAGGTGCACATCAAGGGAGTGAGGGGAAGTGTGACAGGCTGACAGCCCCAGCTTTTGTGAAACATGTATAAAAGTAGTGATAGAGCAGAAAATAAGTTGCTTCGCATAAATTGTTGGTTTTTCTTTCAAAAGACACTACTAAAGTCAGTCCTTGAACGTAGAGCCTCCCCAGCTTTTCCTGGATGCGCAGCTTTGTTATACAGTCGGTCCCTGAACGTTGAGCCTCCCCCCAGCTTTTCCTGGATGCGCAGCTTTGTTATACCGTCAGTCCTTGAACGTAGAGCCTCCCCCCAGCTTTTCCTGGATGCGCAGCTTTGTTATACAGTCGGTCCCTGAACGTAGAGCCTCCCCCCAGCTTTTCCTGGATGCGCAGCTTTGTTATACCGTCAGTCCTGAACGTAGAGCCTCCCCAGCTTTTCCTGGATGCGCAGCTTTGTTATACAGTCGGTCCCTGAACGTAGAGCCTCCCCCCAGCTTTTCCTGGATGCGCAGCTTTGTTATACAGTCGGTCCCTGAACGTAGAGCCTCCCCCCAGCTTTTGCTGGATGCGCAGCTTTGTTATACAGTCGGTCCCTGAACGTAGAGCCTCCCCCCAGCTTTTCCCGGATATGCAGCTTTGTTATACAGTCGGTCCCTGAACATAGAGCTTCCCCTCAGCTTTTCCTGGATGCGCAGCTTTGTTATACAGTCGGTCCCTCAACGTAGAGCCTCCCCCCAGCTTTTCCTGGATGCGCAGCTTTGTTATACAGTCTGTCCCTGAACGTAGAGCCTCCCACTAGCTTTTCCCGGATACGCTCTTTGCTATACAGTCGATCCGTGAACGTAGAACTAAGGACTCCCCGAGCTTTAACTGGATTCGCGCCTTTGCTACAACTAGAAACAGGGGCAAAAGTAGAACGTTAATTGGGGAGGGGGGTATATATTCATACATTCAGCTCTGTAATGCTGATTTCTTTTGTTTGCTATGTTAATTTCAAAAGAAGTCAGCAGGGCAGAGCTGAATATATGCATTCTAATTGGGGCTCCCCACCCCCCAATTAGCGTTCTAGTTTCGCCCCTGACTAGAACAACGTTTCGGAGTAACTGCGGAGAAAAAATTCTATATTTGTAAAACTACGAACCACTTATTTGAATGTGATTATAGAAAAATGGTACCAGTTTCACTTGAATTGCCCATAAACTTACTTTTCATGATTTATCACACACATAAACCTATTAACCTTCTCCTCTTCACCCATAAATCTGTCATATATAAAAACAACATGAATCATAAAGATATGGCATAGGAAGTAAAATCCCACCTTTCCACATGCTCGACAATGATGACGTCGTTTTACTACAGTAAATTTACATTGACAGTTCATACAACTGCTCACGTCACTATCAAGCATCCACGTGGGAGCGGTGAGGGCAAACTCAAACAGGTGCTCAAAATCAGTTTGAACATGGGGTTCTGAGATGCCTGCTATTCCATCTTGATCTGTATATTGATTAACAGATTGATTGGCCTCGCTATTTAGGAAGTTTGTCGCTTCCGCGGTACTTTGAATTATATCACTTTCCTCCACGATATTATCATTACGTTTACTAAGACTTGCACAGTTTTCGAGCTGCGCTTCATTTGCAGGATATTCAACAGACTCCGTATGATCTGCAGAATGATCTTGGGTGAAAGGATGAGAGGACGGACCCTCTCGAGGATTACTCGAAGCATCCATTTTCGATACAACATGTATCACTGGTTGTTCTAAGACAGTATTTGTGTTCTCCCCTTCAAAACTCACGTTTTGCCCGGAAAGTATGGCAGTGTCTTCGCTGATTCCAAATAATACATCATTTGATGGCTGATCATCAATGTTATCCAAATTGCTTTCGTCAAAAGCTTTGATTTCTGTAATACCATGAGTTGAAACTGATGAACTCCTATCCAATAGTGAAAATTTTTCATGTTCGGTTTCACCTGCATCTGCAACAGATGATTCAAAAGAGGTAACTACGGAGTTTTTATTTGACACACTAGTGCCAGCCTTCATTTCTGTGGCAACACGAGTCAAAGCCAATGAGTTCCTATCCATTTTTGAAGATTCGTCTGGCTTAATTACTTTGATAACATTTGCAACAGCTGATTCAGAAGAAGTATCTACAGAGTTTTTGTTTGATTTACTAGTGCTAGCCCTCATTTCTGTAGTAACATGAATAGAAGCCAGTGAGTTCCCATCCATCTTTGAAGATTCCTCTGGTTTAGTTACATTCATAACATTTGCAACAGCTGATTCAGAAGAAGTATCTACAGATTTTTTGTTTGATTTACTAGTGCTAGCCCTCATTTCTGTAGTAACATGAATAGAAGCCAGTGAGTTACCATCCCTCTTTGAAGATTCCTCTGGTTTAGTTACATTCATAACATTTGCAACAGCTGATTCAGAAGAAGTATCTACAGAGTTTTTGTTTGATTTACTAGTGCCAGCCCTCATTTCTGTGGTACCATGAATAGAAGCCAGTGAGTTACCATCCATCTTTGAAGATTCCTCTGGTTTAGTTACATTCATAACATTTGCAACAGCTGATTCAGAAGAAGTATCTACAGAGTTTTTGTTTGATTTACTAGTGCCAGCCCTCATTTCTGTGGTACCATGAATAGAAGCCAGTGAGTTCCCATCCATCTTAGAAGATTCCTCTGGCTTAGTTATATTCATAACATTTGCAACAGCTGATTCAGAAGAAGTTTTTGTAGAGTTTTTGTTTGATTTACTAGTGCTAGCCCTCATTTCTGTAGTACCATGAATAGAAGCCAGTGAGTTACCATCCATCTTTGAAGATTCCTCTGGTTTAGTTACATTCATAACATTTGCAACAGCTGATTCAGAAGAAGTATCTACAGAGTTTTTGTTTGATTTACTAGTGCCAGCCCTCATTTCTGTGGTAACATGAATAGAAGCCAGTGAGTTCCCATCCATCTTTGAAGATTCCTCTGGTTTAGTTACATTCATAACATTTGCAAAAGCTGATTCAGAAGAAGTTTTTGTGGAGTTTTTGTTTGATTTACTAGTGCCAGCCCTCATTTCTGTGGTATAATGAATAGAAGCCAGTGAGTTCCCATCCATCTTTGAAGATTCCTCTGGTTTAGTTACATTGATAGCATTTGCATCGGCTGATTCAAAAGAAGTATCTACAGAGTTTTGATTGGATGAACTAGCATCAACAATTTTACTTCCATCAAAATTCTTTATTTCAGTAGCAACATGAGTTGAAGCCATAGAGTTCTTATCTATCACTGAAGACTCCCCTGGTTTAGTTACATTCACAGCAGCTGCAGCAGCTGATTTAAGATAATTATTTACAGAGTTTTCATTGGATGCACTACTAGGAGCAGTAATTTGACTTTTTTTGATTGACAAAGACTCTCCATATTTTTCATCAAATCCTTTACATTCCGTCTGCATATCATCAGAGGCAGCAAGAACATTAATTGGATGTGACGTGGTTCCACCATTAGCAAAAGGAGCATCAATGGATATCAATGAAATATCTTTTTGCAAGTCAGATGGTTTATTTGAAGGCCTTGCTTCCAAATGTTGCAGATTAGTGGGAGAAGATCTTCGATTGGGTATTAAAATTGCAACATCCGATAGAGTTTCAGTGACTGAGTCCATTGGTCCCAAAAGGTCTATTCCATTTGAAAAAGCTGGCGTTGATGAGACAGTGTAACAGGTTTTTGAAAAGGCCGGCTTTGATGAGACAGTTTCACAAGTTAAGTCCACAAGGTCATCGATTGAAGTTTTAGCCTCAGAAGGTTCAGCCTCAGACAGTTCGGCCACAGAACATTTAGCCTTCAGTTTGCTATGCTCATTCATATTCTTAAAACTGAATTTGTCAGCATCAACATTTCCAAACTGTACATCAATATTTTTATTAGAAACCAAAGAAGTAACATTTGTCACTTCAAAATTCCGTGCATGATCTTCACTGAGCATCTTAGGACCAGCAAACGCCTTGCATTGAACTGTTTTTGGCAAAGACAAGCTTGACTCTGATGTAATTGTGCCATTGGAACATGGAGCATGTGTGTTTTCTGATGTATGAGATATGAGTGACTCTAATTTCAGAATAAAACAATATGAATTTGAATAAGAACACAAGGAAAAGTGTATTTTGCATGTGTTTAAATATAATTGTGTCAATTTACAAAAAAAAAGCAACAAACACATCCTAAAAGAATCAATTTATTGCATCAAAACTGATCTTTCTAAAAAGTTATTGCAAAAATTTTCATTAAAATGGCAATTAAAATGCGATGATTTTCATTGTGTGCAGAAAGTACAAAACAATAAGTAAACAAATGTCAATAATGTAAATTTATGATTAAGCCAAAATCTTCATTTATTTGAGCCAAAATCTCAACATGCATTAAGTCACCATCAGATGCAAAATATTACATATTTACCATGAGATTGGGCATCTTGTTGTTCAAAATCATCTAGTAATTTGTCCAGGTCGACAGGAACAAATGTATCACTCATCTCGAACTTGAAGCCAATCTAAATGATCAACAATGATGAGATTAAGTGATGTCTGTGATCATGTGAAAAGGCAATGCATGAGTTTACTACTTCAAACAAATTATATAAAATAATGAAAAATAAATAAGCAAGAAAGTATCCAGAAACAATCGTAAATTTCTGTCCATAAATTAACTGTAAATTTCGGACGATTTGGAATGTATTAAAGACCAATAACTACTGATCTCATGATAATAGTTTTAAAATGACAAGTCAGTTAAGTCAGAGTCCAATACACTGAAACAAAGTACGCACACATACTAATTATAGTAATATTAAATAAGCTGAAAATATCAACCAGCTGCCATAAAGGACATCAGAATTCTGGTCAATCTTATAAAGTTTTCTGTTTAAATTTTACATTTATAACTTGTCAAAAAAAATGATAAATATACGGAGATGTTTACATCCATTGCGTCATAGCTAAGATCCAAAATCCAAAGTACAAAAGCGAAATGTTATTAATGCTACTAAACTTATCATGATAATAGACAGACGGATAATGAAACATATGAAAAAGCAAAATTATAATAAACTCTTCTTTAGACAAAGAATCCGCAACCTCTTCAACAAGCATCAATTAAATAAAACAAATATTTTAAGTCATATAATTCAATTACATGTTTTTACCTTTTTACCAATATCTCTCTTAAATTTCACTTAGAACGTCTAAATACTTGATGGCTTTATCGTTTCATATTGATGTTATGTCTTTTTATAATTCGCTTTTCAGTGGAAACAATCCAAAATGAAAGAGCTACTTAAACCAGAGAGAAAGAAATAAAAATATTTCAATCAATTAAAACTCAATAAAATCAAATCTTTGAAGATCAAACTCTATTTGTTCTTGTTTGTTATGCACATTAGCATTTAAAGAATATTTAAATAATTGAATCGTTTCCATCTATCAAAATGACAAACATGTGTCAAACAACGTCAAAATGAAAGATCGTTATTTATAATTGATTGTGTATGATGAAATGCTCGTTCGTTTCTCAAATATATTGTTATTGCTTAATCTCAGTCATGCATAAATTTTTTATTGCGATTTCCATATTTACTATTTTGACACTTGGCACGACAACTGTTCATGGCTGTAGATTTATGCCATTCACCTTCATGTCTGTCATATCGAGTACAAATTCCTTTCTAACATATTTCATCATGCATCATACTGAGCAGGTACAATAGCAAAAACACAAACACAAGAATAACACGCGGACAGAAGTTCATGAAAGGGGTGACTCCGTGACTGACAGACATGAACAATGTTTCTCTGAACATGAAGAGCGAGCTACGAGAGGCTGGCTCAGTGGCTCTGAAAAATGAAATGGGGAATATGAAAATAGATACGGAACGCGTATCTATTTTCATGCTATGTAAATCTACACCAATTTTATTCATGATTTGTTGTAAGACTCAAAAGAAAAAATGTCATTCATAAGTCATTCGTTTTCTGCCTTTTCTTTCACTCACCACTCACCAATGTGAGCCAGGTGATGCATAGGTTATGAATGAAATACGTTATTACCTCTACTAAATCCAGCGATCTTAACAAAGAAAGGCCTAACAAGTTTCTAGTTACGTTCTTCTCATTCGCATGAAAATGGATGTTTGCGGGGATGCTTTTGACTGTCAACTTATGAAAACATAAGACCGATCGCGAACGAAAACAATATGAGAAATTTAACCAATCGGGCTTTTTGTCAATACCCGTAAATTATCGTATCAATTTTGGCACCATTGCAATGTTTGAATGTCACTCTTTCAAGAGGCGCAATCACCGAGATTCTTGCCCCCATTATTTCAATACAAGCGACTGCTGACTGACGTTAGGCATACACAAGACAATTCATTCATTCTGCACTTTTTTGTTCACACTTATCTCCGCTTCTTTCATCAGGGCACAGCATGAGAAGTCAATACACATAATTTTGAAAACAAAAGCCAGGTTGCTTTTTTCATGCAAAAGTTGGGTAACTCAGTAAAACGATAAAACCAGAAAAAAATCGGAAACACAAAAGACGCTTTATTCTAAAAGAAATTGTTATTGTTCAAATACAGGTACGCTTCGCGTGCCTATTTTAATCGTTATATAAAACATGGACGACTAAAACATGTCCGGTCTTTACGTGGCACTACATGGTAAGAGTGAATTTGTATGTTTTTTCTTAGCATGACGCTCTCTCGTGATTTTCTCTTCCATAAGAGATGGACGACGTTTAATCGATTCCGTGCAACGGAAAATTTGCTACGTTATATCACGTATACTAAATATACATACAGAGATTAACTACAATCTACCATGTTTTGCGTCATCTATCACTCCCCAAATATCAAAGACTAAGTCCTCTGGAAACTCGAATTCGCCAAAGTTTGATTCCACAGCAGCTGTAAACTCACTAGGGTTCGTTTTGTTCTTTGACAGTTGCACCAAGCTGTCGGCTAAATAAGAAAGTGACAAAAGTGAATTGTTATACTATTAGCAACTTTCATGGTGGATTTTAACCGTATTTAATTAGTTTACATGAATTGATAACATCCTAAAACATCTGGGGCCGGTTGCTCGAAGCCTGGATAGCGTTATCCATTGGATAACAATTTTTTTAAACTTTTATAAAACCTTTTAAAAAGCAAAAATATAAGATTCGAACTGAGCAATCACTGAAATTATATGTTGTTTCGAAGATTACGAAATTTCTTTGTCGTAACGAAAATATAAACACCTTTTTCATAAGTTTGAAAATTTTTGCTATCCAATGGATAACGCTATCCAGTCTTCACGCAACCGGCCCCTGGAACACAACTAAATCGCCTAAAACTTGAAGCCAGTATTGTGGTACATTTTTTCTGATTTTCGCAAATCAGCAATTCACTTTATGAAGGTTTTGATACGCTTTTCCGGAGGTAAGCCAAGAAAGGATTTACAACAAATTAAATTTTATGAAGGATACTGATATCACTGCATGATAAACAGTATTCACTTGCATATGTAAACGCGATAGATATTATATGTACATAAATACGCAAATCGAAAACCTCCCTGAGATTAGTAAAATGGACTATCAAAAATTAAAGCCGAACGCTACCTAATTTGTTCAAAATTCCTTACATAGATTGTAACACATAAGAAACGCATTCGAAACATTCCTGAATAGTAATCCTCACGCTTTCAATGTTAAGATGATAATCATCTTATTGAAACTTCCAATTATCTTCACGGTTAAAAATTGTCATAAAAAATGGTGTATAAATTCCAGAAAGTTACAGCATTTTTCATGGGCCAAGGACTATATACACCTGACTGCAATAAAAAAGATCACGGCACGTGTATTTTACACTGATGTGTTTTGAGGTTAAATTGTTCAATATGCCGATACTAATACTGGAGCTCTCGGGCATTAAACTGTTTCATAAACAACGTAATTGGATGAAACCAAACTACCTTCAACTTTTTTAATACCATAATTTGATCAGGAATGTGAGCAATTGTCACCTACGAAGACATGGAGACGTCTCATTCAAGTCTATAACATTGTCACCTACGTGCAAACTCGAAGACAAATGCCTAGGCTATTCTTAAAGCTCACTCACACTTTTGCACTCAATGAGCGCGACAAAGAAAGCGTGCTCTTTTCAATGACAAATTCGTTTCTCCATTCATGGGAAAATCATTATGAGGTGATTTTAAAGCTCTAGTCAGTGTGAGTGAGCTTCTACAATACAAGTGATAGTCTCATTAAAGTCTGAAAATTCTTAATCTCATTCAAAGATAGAGTGCCGCCATCGTCTCAGACCATAACGATGTTGTAAGATTGAGAATTTTCTTCCGATTTTAAAAAAGCCGCCAAGTCTAATTCACGCCTAGCTGAGAGGCATCATATTTTAATAAAGTTAAAGAATAAAAGGGATATGACCAACACTTGGACGCAAAATATTGCCCAAAAAATTCACGAGAAATAGCCAACAGCGTTTTATATTATGTTCAACAGTTTTCAGGCGAAATATTTACAACGGCAAACGAGCTTAATTCATCTAAGTTTATACACAACGACTTTTATAACGATTATCTGAAAAATTCGCGACGTCACTTGCAATAGTGAATTCGGAATTGGTCAAAAACTTGCCGCAAAAGTTTGAATTCAAATATCATAATAACCGAAAGTTATAGGTTAAGCGTTTCTAAGCAGCAAAACTTCGCCAATCAAACTTTTTTGAATATCCGCGTTTTTTCAACGTCTCGGCGAGCGATTTAAGTATGTCCTCAAAAAATCTAAATTGCGGAATTTCCTCGCAGAATATTCAGACCTTCGTAATATAAAAAGAAAACCCGCTTTAACAAAATGTAATCATACCTAATTCTGCATCTCTGATTCCAATGAAACTTTCCAACAAGTCATCGACTTTTTGCGCAGCATTGATCTCCCATACAGGTAGCTGTAAGACAATATCATAGGCAAACGTTTTGATGATTCCACTAACTTTATAGCATTATAAAAAGAAACAAACATGTTTGCTGAAAGTTTAAGATGACCGAACATTACAATGGAATAGTTAACGAAGATAGGGAAAGTCGAATGATGGGACAAAGTAGCAAGACACAAGAACGAGAAAAAGTGGAAAGTTTTTTCAAGTAAATGCAAGGATGTGAAACAAGCTAGCTTAAAACTATGTGGAAAAAAGAAGCGTTGGAAATTACTTATTACCTCTTCCTCGACAGTTGCAGGACCAGTTGATCGTAGTCGTAAGGTTGCACGTCCACTTCCAAGTTTGCTATTGTCAATATCAGGTGTATTCTTGTGACCTGACTTGCCAAAGTTTATACCCTCTATGTAAAAAAGTTGCATTTCTTATTTTAAAATAGCAAAGGAAAAGTTGGGTAGACAGGATGATTCGAAAATTTGACTAATTAGATCAACACTATTAAAGATATCGATGATTCAAGGGAAATGAAATGTGTATTAGCTATTTTCTTCAGTGTTTTATCAATCGTTACTACTTCCCTCAGTTCTTAAATGCAAGACTTTTCGCCTCTTTTTCTCGCTAATCAAGAATCGTATTTAATTATGCTTTCACTTCCACCAAAACAATTCATTGTTTTTTGCTACTCGGTCGAAGTTAAAGTTTCGTAGCATCACTGTGTCATACACTCTGAATATATCAATTATTCCAACACCTTTGTCATTAGCTAATGCACATATATTAATTGAACGCAGGCGTTTCGAGATTATGCCGATGTACGTAAATGCAAACTGCAATCGACTTTAATCTCAATTCCACTTGATTCAATGTCTAAAAATACCTATGTCTATACAAACTTGAATTTGACCTTTAAGCACCTTTTGAAAATGAACATTAAGTGTGAAAAACAATCAAGAAGAAAAAACGTTAAGAAAAATGATACGCAAAAGTTGGTTGTTGGGTTAAGTGAACTGAGATAACAAACTGTGCTAGGGGGCCATAATCTTTGAGCTATATTTCTAGTTTCAACTTCATTTTCATCATACGTACAACATGTAAATTTTTGCAACTAATCTTTTGCTATATTTGATAAATAAATTGATCAAATGTACTTTTTGTTCATGGTCATTATATTTTTATTCAAACAGTGTGGTTCCCCAAAATCTTAAACAAGCACCAACAAAAGCAGAGCCTTCATTCAATTGATAAAAAATTTAGGTCACAGCCTTAAATAAATCAACCTGGTTTAAATTGTATCCAAAAACATATTATGGTCATATAACAATGAATGTAACTTTTTAGCTGACTGATTTGATAACAAAAAATATCCTTGAAATCACTCATTCCATAAGCAGTTTGGAACTTAAATGTTTTTCCCATAAGACTGACATGTATTCTGATCAGAGAAAATTTTCATAATGATATGCACTGCAAAATTTGAATGACATGAATTATATTTATGAGACCCATACATACCAAATGCCTTTAGTGGTTTCACCAAACCAAACACAATTTCACTGTCAACTGGGACATCACGCAACTTTCTTGCCACATCATAATGCCGACATCCAACCACATTTTCACCATTGATCGACTCAATATGATCACCAACATGGATTCCCATATCTTTATCTGTAATGCTGTTTTCTTTTATCCTCTTTATAAATGCTAGCCCAGCACCATTATCAGTAATGGTCAAACCTAAAGCTGGTTCACTTTTCATAACTTTGACTTGTGTCGTTTCACCTTTAACATGAGCAAATATAAAATCATCAAGTGCTATCTGACCTCCAAGCAACTTTTCCATGTCCACTTTGTATGAGTTTAAAGTGCAATATAGTATCTGCAAAAGAATCAAAATCAAATGTATGTTACAAAATTTGTTAAGGTGGTATGTAATGTAGTAGATAACTTATGACCACAAAAATAGAGGGAACAAATACAATTCTAGTGAGATGTTTCATCAAATAGTTATAGAGACATATTAATGTACAACTTCAAAACTTTACCAGAAGCAAATAATGCCCCCCTTTGGAGCTCTTCTTGAAGTCCTTTTCAAACTTTTGTATCCACCCATCCCAACTCATCAAAAACTTGTCTTTTGTATCCACCCATCCCAACTCATCAAAAACTTGTCTTTTGTATCCACCCATCCCAACTCATCAAAAACTTGTCTTCCACGTCCTTTGTATATAGTGTTTCAAGCTAAATCTTATATTTACTGTCTCCACTAGTTGAAAACATTCTAATAATACGTCAAAATTCCACTAAGACGATTGATAGAGTGTTTTAGTCACCTACTGTTTCAAATACTCACTAATCGACTTAGACTTTTCGCATGACATCGATAAAGCAACAAATGACAAGAAAACTTCACTAAAATGTCACTGAAGTATATGCCATCGTTAAAAATATTGCGCTGCCAATATTACTAGCAGAAAATGTACGTCTGGGCAATACTTCGCGTCTCAATATAGCCCAGTAATATTGCTGAAATAAATTGTAATTTAAAACTTCTAATTACGAGAAAAATATTGTGAATTCACCTGCTAGAACTAATTAAAAACAACAAATATGGCGTCAGAAATTAAGTTCTCTGAGTTAGAGAATAATTCCAGCAGATAAAGGAAAAAAGAAAGATGGGAACAAAATCAACACCTAAGAATGACATTCAAAGTGATACAAAACACAATTACGAGTAAACGACCGCAAACAAAGAAACTGCGAAGTGAACAATTACATCAATATTTATTTTCGTAGAGAATGTTGCTAGTCCAACGAAACTATAAAGTCAAAAAAACTCACTTCATTCATATCGATTTTGAAGCTTTCCGATATCTTCCCGTACAATTCTTTTACATTTGTAAAACCTTGAATCTCACAGGTCGGACTGCCGTGAGCTAATTGGCAATAAAATATGAATTTTGGTGTCGTCTTGCCATTCATGTCTGTCTCTGATTTCTCATATGGTTCTCCGTTACTTCTCTTTGCTCTCGGCGAATCAGACGTTTGAGCAGTACATTGCTGGCTTGACGCGGAGGGATTAGATTTGTTTGCGATATTTTTTGGTGGTCGTGGTGGTAAGCCATCGAAATTTGCCTCCTTCATTGAATTTTTCTGCTCAACATCTCTGTCGGCGACATTATAATTTTTCTTAGATAAATTGCCACTATTTCCCTTTTTAAAAAACGGCATTTCGCCTGAAACTCACTTTCTGTGAATAACGGAGATGCCAAGCGTTGTTTTGTTGTTATATTATTACTCACATTAACATTTTGCCTTGTCACCAGATTTCTATATCCTCTTGCAGCCCTCTATGGTGACGTAATATAATAATAAATAATAATGCGCGTTCATAACGGGCTGGAAGCAGGGGTACGGTTGGTGCTGTACGGTTTCAATCAACTTGTTACTAGACCATTTTTTTGAGCACTCGAGGTTCAGTTTTAATAGTAGTAATAAGTTTCAATGTAAGTATATGTGTTAATATTTAGTTAATATGGGTTAGTATTTGGAATGGAAAGCGACATCTTTTGTCATTGGCTCTACAGGGTGTCTAAAAAAACCTAAACACTTGAGATTTATGCATGCATGAATTAGTTTGCAGCATAATTAAACAGTATTTTAAAAGACTCAAATTAGTTTCATGCATTGACAGTTCTCGTGACCTCTAGGAATGGAATAAGACCTGACGATTCGAATTTCATAGAAAAACTGTATAATTTATGCAGCAAACTAATACATATGCATGCATAAATCTTTGGGTGCCGTGTTTTTGAGACACCCCTGTTATATATGTACGTGACGTCGGTTGTCCGGTGGATGACTGCGAGGGGGTGAATGTATAAGTACTTGTGACAACAATATCACGACGGTACCCGATTAAACGAAACTACACGACTTGCACTAGATAATAAAGTGCGTACAGTTCAGCGCATGCGAACGGTTGTTTTCTGGCACAGACATGGCAAAAACTTGTCTTTGTCTTCTTTCTTGAAATATTTACAGATGAGACTCCCTTTCGTACGGCTTTGAATTGAAGATGGAACAGAACTAGTTTGCACTCCTGAAATTTTAGTGCTTTTCAAACGTTCACCCCTTTAATGAGATGGGCGTCTAGCAGACGTTAAAGGAACAAATAAAATCGGAAGTATCGGTTCTATGGCATGTGACGACCTCGATGTATAAAAAACGACCAAAAGAACCGATTTTTTCGGCTAACCTCACAGCTGTTAACTTGCTCCGTATGAGAAAGATCACTAAAATCAGTATTTTTGTTCTAATACTGAGAATAGTAAAAACATAGATGAAAATCCTCAAAATGCAATACATGGCAATTCACCCAGATTTAGCTAATCTAAAATTTCTCAAGAGTGCATGCCTCCGAACTTTCTAGATCCTCAAGGTTTCTTTGATTTTATAATATTTATTGAAAGAAAGCAATAGACAATTTTTGGCCTGGTCACGTGTCATGATAAAAAGAATATTTATTGTTGCCAATGGTTATAGAGTTATTACAACAGATGTACACCTTCGTTCATTCGAGCCTATGTCAGTCCGCTTATTCCTTCCTCCATATATCACAAAGTATAGAACGTGTATCTGCGTCATTAGCTTTTTTAGCCGATTGAAAAGAGTTTATCAGTTGCTGTGAATTAAAGAATCTAATAACGTATAATAGTGCAAAAGAAATACCAAGACATTGCATATTTTATACTATTTTAAAAGAATTTTTAATAAAAATTAAGATGATTCCAGTTTGCCGCGCCATTTTTCTCCATTGATGTCTCGATATGGTCCCAAATTGCAGATGAATGACACGTGACCTTTCTTATCGCGGCATTCATAATTCCTACCTTTCTCGAAGGTACACCTAACGCAAATAAATTCCATAGTATCCCCGATACGAGAATGTGCAAACAGACAATCGAACGGTGGCTTATTATTGGTATGCAGCCAACATTCCATAGACTTTAGTGCTCCACGGACCCGAACACCATGACGCATACGACCTTCCTTGTCTATATATTGAGCTTTAAAATCATAACGGCGCCCCGTCTTCTCGTGTTTACCAGGTAGAGGCTTCCAGCCCGCTTTAACGGGTTTCTCCTTCATGGCTTCTTTATACTCCTCACTATCGGGCAAATTATCGTAGAAATAAGAAAATGTAAGGTTAGGAAGGCCGGAGTTATATTTTATAAGATGTGACTTCGGGTCAATATCATCAACACCAGCGTAAGTACGATGGTTTGGTGGTTTTGACGTATCTCGCAATGGATTCAAGGTATGATTTTCCGCACTGGATGCTGAACGAGACAGATTATTTGTCGACGTCGTACTAGAAGAACGAGAGCGCGCACCAGGTGACAGTAAAGGATCACTTTGGAGATTGATGGGTAGAGAATGCTGGCTGTCCATGTGATCCTTTAAAGCAGTTGCATAAGATCGATGGTCAAGCTCCTGGGATAACGAACGATCAAACGCCATGTCATCCTTATCACCAAGAATATGGGATGTTTTGGGTGAACACAAAGGCTCTGCGTCTGGAAAAAGGGAATATTGGCTAGATATATTTACTGGTTTGCTCGACTCTATAACTACCTCGCTGCCATTTTTCTCTAGTGGAATGGACTCCTCGTTATCGTGAGGATTAAAATTTTCCATGGGATCGATGATGCTTTCATCAGAGACTGCAAAACCATTCACCAAGCCACTCAACTCGGAAACATCCCCAGAGGGATTATATTGGGAGCTTTTTGTCATAAGGGGATTAAAAGCCCAAGGCGGTGCAAATGGATACGTCGAGTTTATACTGTTAGGAATAGGTATTCGTTGGGATAAATATTGAAAGCTGCTTGAAAATGGATTGAACATCTCGTAAGGATCAGACGCATGTAGAAGTGGAGATGGATAAATATTTAAATGTTCAGTCTGAGTTTCCACATTTGCCATGTTAACTATAGTCTGTGTCTGTTTATCGACGTTATTCACAATTCCGTTAGGGTATTGACGACTAAGGGCATTTGCATCAACTAGACAGCTATCTGAAAAAAGGAAATTAAATTGATAGCAAGTTTTCTAAGATTGAAAACTCTTATTTAGACAAATTGCACAAGAGTTTGCTGTGACTTTCCTACAAAGCAATGCAATGTTCAAAAAGATGCCAAATGTTTGAAATTAGTATTTTCATTCAAAGTTAGGTGAATTAGGTACAGTAGCTAGATTTCTTCTTTGCTAAGTGTACACAAAATTCTCAGCCAAAAATGTTACTTTCAATGTTAGTATGGTCCATAATGCATTGCAGATGGCACACACTTTCTAAACATGTAAATTATACATGCCAGATTGTTTAGCATGGTTAAACCAACAATGGTTACTGGTTTGAGGTGTATGACCACGAAATTATAATAGATGTTGTTAAAGAAATAGTCTTTACAATTGTATCAAAATGGAGTTGAATCTAGCAATTTGATAGCAAATATGCTGCACAACATCTTAAATAAATATGATTCTAAAAAGTGGTGGATACCTGGTTTGTCTTTACAACGAAACCATAATTTAACAAATGCAAACACCAGACCAATAGGAAGGCCAACTTCCTAAATTTGTATGTTAAATTAAATAGAATACGATAAATACTTTTGAGGTTGATGTTGGTGAAAATTACATCAAGATTAATCCAAACAATTACCTTCAGTAGGCTCTTTAATTCATCCTCGGAATCTATGTAAGCTAAATTGGAGTCCTATAGCATGAATAATGAGAGTTCAAAGATTAAAAACATCATAAAATATAATAATAAAATAACTAAAAGCATGTAACACACTCATTGTTAATTTTTAAAAGCATATTTTATCTCACCCTGAGTTGATTTTCACTAAAAACAGATTTATGATCGCTAAAGCCAAGTTCATCAAGTAAGTGGTAGACTCTCCTATATTCTGGTTTATTATTTACAGCAAATAATGCGACATGATCCACCGGACCATTAGATTGTGTATATCCTTTTGCATCCATTCTATATCAATCTAAAAAAAAGTTCCTTTTGTTGGTATTAAATGATAAAGTATCTTTATAAGTATTATACATTGACAGATTGAGAACAAGGACTTGTACAGAAAGCATCATTTCAGGCTGTCAGCATATGAAGTCTGACACAAACAGCACACTAGGTAACCACCGAACTGCTAACTCAACAAAATTTTGAGGTACGGAAGCATAATCTCTTAAATCCAACAAACCAGATCGTTCTGCCTTAAGATCATGAGTTCACAAAATTTTCAAAATTATGCCTTTTTCATGATTGTGGCTGAGAATCACATCCATTTGAGAAAAATAACTTTGAAATATTATTGCAATTATTTGATTTAATAATAGACTGGAAGCGATCAAAACAATAGGATTTATGCGACAGTGAAAAGCATGTAAACAAAATGGATGAGCTATCCAATACATATCTTCCATCAAAAGAAGCCCTTTTTCATTTCATTGAAGAAGTATTTCTTCCATTATACAGGATATTGATTCAATGATCATGTAAACACCATAAAGAAAAATGTAACAAGTTGAAAATTTTGTCGGCTAAGCGAGTTGACATAAACATACAACGATAATCCAATGATTATGATTATAATATCAAATATTGCAAAAGAGCAAATCGAACAAAATATGCGTTGCAGGTTTTCCAAAAAATCTTCTAATGCCTTGAACGCAGTATGTCACTTATATAATATACATCAGTGGCAATTCTCTTAAATAACTACAACTATAAATAGATGATAGTGTTGCTATTCACACAACTTTCCAAAGCAAATTAGATGTAGTAAGTCTTGCAATATGAAGCAGATCTGAACTTACCTTATCAACACCGTGAAATAAATTTAATAGCATCGGATTAGAATTGATGAGAACTATTTCTTGAAAATGATTTTGTAAAAAGACAAACGACTACGTCGCTTTCGTCGTCCGTGAAACCATCGAAAACAATATCGACATCACATATACGGAACAGAGATACGGAAGCGCGCGTCGAAATGAAACTACTTATGAGCCTGCACTATTAAACCGCTGTCACTAGCAAACTCGACAATTGATGGTCATGTGTAGTAGATACCTTAAATGATCATAAATGATTCAATAAACATCTCCTGCCAAATAAGCACTTCGTATCTAATAAACCCTCCTCTTGAAGCATGAGTTTTCAATTAGACGCCTCTTTTTACGAAAGGCTCCGTCTCTAACAGACGCCCCCTCACATCTCTTAGTAGATTATCGACTGCTAATATAAGTTTCAAAAGTCACGACTAATTTATTCAAAATATATAACATACTATATGATACTGTTGAGCATGTACAGTACTCTGGGCAAAATGAAGGGTTTAAGCCCTGGAGAAAAATATCCGAGAATGAACCACAGGTAAAGAACCCTGGGAAAAAGCGTAGAAAAACAGCACCACGAAAAGACTCTCGAGAAAAGACCTTCAGGAAATGACCCCAAGGAAACGCCCTTTGGGTAAACGCCAATGGTGTAATATATTCAGAATTGGATGCTACATTAACGTTTGAAGTTTTGAAGTAAAACCAGATGTAATGTTCAGTGTTCACTATTGTTCTTTCTTTTCTGGTCCTTCTTGAATGATGATTCAAAATATTTAGAAACATTGCTGGAAAATTTATCGAAATCTTCATGCTGAACAAAAAAAATTCCAATGATATTGTTAGGACAAAACCAAGCCAACTAAGCCCCGTCACCAAGACAAAAATGACAGCATTAAACTGCATGTTTTTCATTTTGCTGAAAATCCTTTTCGATATCACTATTTTTAAATGATTACTTGTGTATGCCTTGTTCTTCGTTCAAGATTAGATCTGCAATAGTTTCGTTGCCTGAAAGGAAAGATTTCTATTAAAAAGAAGGTTGCTACATCATTCTACAAAACAACGTCACACCTTAATCACACGATTCGCACGTTTTTTTCCAGTGAAAATGTCAATTTTTTTTCTAGTGAAAATGTCCATGTAATCTGTAATATTGTGAGATTTCTCCCTTCTATTGCTTTGTCACATTACTTTTATACAGATCTTTACTTAATTATAATTACGTAATATGACGTACGAAATAGTAATAATTTACATTATAACTATACTACACCTCTCCCCAAACTAATTAAATATATTTTTGTTTTGTATTTTGTATCTATAAGTTCGTTTATGAAAATATTAATTGTTTCTTTTATAGCTAAATAACTTTTATCTCTAAATTAACTTTCAACTTGTCCGTATCGAATAGGGGCTTTTCTTGTACGCAAAGGATACCGCCGTTCTTTTTCCTTTATACTTTCCTCAATGGGTTTTCCTGGACTTTTCCCATTTTCTATCTTCTTGAAAAATGACGAATTACGAGTAAACAACATGTTATCTTTCTTCGCTGTTACCATTGAACCTTTTCTTTCCACGACTTCACATGGCTTACCATCATAGGGTGTTTGTTGTTTATTAGTGGTCGTATCTTTCTTTACTAACACCATATCACCTACTTTAATCTCACTTGTCTTTACGTTCCTGTTATTGTCTGCATGTAATTTCATCTTCAATTTTGCTCTATCATCTTGTACTCGAATTCTTTCCTCTGTATCTACATGAAATGGTTCTTCAGGTAAACGTACTTTCATTGGTCGACCGAATAAAGCCATAGATGGAGAGATTTTGGTCGAACTATGAGGTGTGGCACGATAATTTCGCAGGAACCTGTGGATTTCTTGCTTCCAAATTTTTCCCTCCATTATCGCAGCCTTTATTGTCTTTTTGATAGTACGCATAAATCTTTCCACTTCCCCGTTGGCTCGTGGTCAATAAGGAGTAACTTTTCTGTGTTTGAATCCCAAATACTTTGAAAACTCGTAAAATTCCTTGCTAATGAATGGCGGTCCATTGTCTGAACGTATCGTATCTGGTATCCCGAACTCCGAAAGAATCTTATCCAAACAGGGTATAACAGTCTTTGCGGACGTTGATCGGATTACTTCTACAATGGGATATCTGGAAAAATCATCATACAAAACAAACAAATATTCACCTGTGCCTGTAGGAGCTACACCAAAGTCCATACTTAGCTCTTTCCAAGGAGATCTTGGCAACTCTGACATTTTCAATGGTTCCTTTTCACTGACTGGAGTTGTAATCTGACAGGCTAAACACGATTTAACTTTTTCATTAACTAACTCATCTATACGTGGAAACCATACCTTTTCACGTAATAACGCTTTTGTTTTTGACATTCCCATATGACCTTCATGAGCAATGTTCACTACTTTCTCTCGTAAACTTTCTGGTATGATTATTTGATGTTTTCGTAGAATTATACCCGAAGATATGCAAAGTTCATCTTTAATTTTTTCATATGAACTAAATTCTGCTTGATTTACTCCTACCATCTTTGAACTCTCAAACCATCTACTTGTTTCAATGGCTTGAAATACTGCTCGAAGAGTAATGTCTTCTCTTGTAGCTTCTTCCAGATCTTTCCTGCTGATTGTTCTTGGAACCGAGTTCTGTGTAACGTAATTAACAAATTCTTCTGCTACTTTCTCTTGCCGGTTGTTTAGTTTCTCATCAGATAAGGGATGACGTGAGAGAAAATCTGCAGGATTTTCAGTTCCAGGTTGAAAACCGATTTCAAAATCATACGGCTACAATCGCAAAGCCCATCGTTCTAATCTCGCAGATGGCTTTGATGATGGATTTGTGTATATTTTCACCAGCGGCTTGTGATCAGTGACGATGGTGAATTTTCCTCCAAACAAATATAAATGAAAATGTTCGCAGGCCCATACTATAGCTAAAGCTTCTCTTTCCAAGTGAGAATAATTTTTCTCTGTGGTAGTTAGTGCTTTACTAGCGTAAGCAATTATTTTCCTTTTTTCTTCTCCCTTTTTCCTCTGCGCCAAGACTGCTGCAATACCAACTGGACTAGCATCTGTGAAAACCTCCGTATCACTATCCGGATCAAAATACGCACTTTCTGGCCCATCTGTTAATGCTTTCTGTAGGGCTTTCATTGTGTCTTCTTGTTCTCTTGTCCACACGAATGGGGCATCTTTCTTGATAAGTCGACGTAACGGCTCCGTAATTGTGGCATAATGTGGAATAAATCGACAGCAAAAATTGGTCATGCCTAACAAACTTCGTACTTCTCCTACATCTTTAGGATTTGTGCATTCCTTAATTGCTCTCACTTTATTGGGATCCGGCACAATACCGTTCTCTGAGAACACATACCCTTGGAATATTAAACTTTTTTTCTTAAACAGACATTTCTCCTTCTTAAGAGTTAGTCCTCGATCTTTAATTCGTTGTAAAACCGCGTTCAAATTTGCATCGTGATCTTTCTCGTCTACGCCAAACACCATAATGTCATCATTGATATTAATCACGCCTCTCAGTCCATTCAACGTTTCTCTGATGGCATTTTGGAATATCTCTGCAGCACAGTTTATTCCAAAATTCAAACGTCGAAATCTCCGGAGACCAATGTGTGTTGAGAAGGTTGTCAAATATCTTGATTCTGCATCGAGCTCTAACTGGTTATAGCCTTGATTTAAGTCCAATTTGCTAAACCATACAGCACCATTTAGATCACTTATAATTTCACCAATCGTCGGAGTCAAGTGTCGTTCTCTTTTTATTGCTTTGTTTACTTGTCGCATATCTATACAAACTCGGACCTCCCCTTTTTGTTTTGGTACGACCACGACTGGTGAAACCCAAGGTGTTGGTCCATCTGTTTTCTCTATGACTCCACGTTCTTCGTCTCGTTTTAACTGTTTCTCCAAGTCTTTTCTCACATGAAACGGCACCCGACGATGAGGTTGTGCGATAGGTTGTACGTCCTTATCTACGTGTAGATGAACTTGAAACCCTTTCAATTTTCCCAGTCCTTGAAAGACTTCTTGATATTTGTTAATTAGCTCTTCCACTTTGGTATCTTCTCTCACTTTTTCTTGTGCCTTTTCTTTAACGGGTTCCTGTTTAGACTTTGTAGTTCCTTCTATGGATGCAACTATTTGTACCAGGCCCAATTTTTGAGAACTTTTCCAGCTTATCAAGCAACCCATATTCCCATTAACAACAAAAAATGTCTCCAACCCATATAGTTTATCGGTTTCGACCACACACTGACATTTTCCTTTAATTGGTAGTTGTTTTTTCGACCCTTAAGGAAAGATTTTCTCATTTGCTTCCTGCGATATTGGCTTTTCTTCAATTTGTTAAAATTCACTTCATCCAAGAGATTTACGCTGGAACCGGTATCTGCCATGACTGACACAGGAGTACCATTTATCTTAACTATAAATTTCGGCAGCTTTTGTTGCGCCGTCAACGTTGAAAATACATATTCATCTTCCATGCTTGATTCGGACGTTATTTCTTGCACCGTATTCACTTGACGAGGTCTTACTTGATTACGTTTTATCTGTCCGTTTCGCTTTTTTGATTCAGCGCGAGAACCTTGATAATTGTCTTGCATCCGCTCTTTGCCTCTTCGATTCTCATAGCAACAAACTTGAAAATGGTTCCACTTTAAACACTGTCGACATTTCTTTCCATATGCCGGGCAATTTGTTTTCCCTGGACGATGTTCACGAGGACAAAATTTGCATTTGATCTTCGATGAATATTCGGAAGCATTTGAGGTTTTATCCGTGGGCGTCTTGAACTGCTTTATTTTATGCCAAATTCGATTCGTGCTTTCGATGCCTTCTGCTTGTGTTTTTGACATCTCCATTGTTTTTCCCATTTGTATTAATTTCTCCATCGTTATTTCTGGGTCTGCTAACGTTTTTCTCCGCAATTTTGAAGACAAACCATTTTGTATGATCTGAGTTTTTATCTCTCTGCTTTCTTCATGAAATTCGCAGGATTTGCCAGTTGTTTCAATCTCGTATAGTACGCGGATATGTTTTCTCCTGGGAGTTGTTTCGCTTGACGAAACTTATAAACTTCGAATTCTATATTCTTCTGTGGAGTGAAGTAATTTCGTAACGCTTTCTCCGCTTTTCTAAATACATCTTCTTCTCTATCTGGCTCGTCAATTTCTAGAGTTTCGAATATCTCATCAACTTCTTCACCGACATAGTGCAGGAGCATCGCCTTCTTTCTTGCGGCATTTGTGATGTTCATTGCCAACAACAAATTCTCCAATCTTGATACGTATTTTCCCCAAGCTTTTCTAAGGTCTGGTTCTTCTAAGTTGAACGTAGGGAAGCTAGGCAAAGCTGTCATGTTCGAAATGTAGTATCTTTCTCAGGATCAAGTCGTATTTCTTCGTCCCTTCGTAATCTTTGTCGCCCGATGTAATATTGTGAGATTTTCTCCCTTTTATTGCTTTGTCACATTACTTTTATACAGATCTTTACTTAATTATAATATACGTAATATGACGTACGAAATAGTAATAATTTACATAATAACTATACTACATAATCAATAAGTGTCAATTATTTTTTTTCAATTGCATGTATTGCAGGTACAGCTAAATTTGTACACAACAGTATTATATAGAAAAATTTCAATGCATTTATATGTTTTATTATAGCAAATTTATGTAATATGAAAAATTTTTTTAGATGATTTGAGAGTCACTTGTTTATTAACATTTACTATTTTGTGTTACCCTCTTTAAGAAATATTTTATTAAGCTATTAAGCTTCTCCAATAAGGGGTCAATGACAGTTAACTGGTTTGTTGGCTAAATTTTCCCATCGGGACACACATGATTTGGATCACATCTCACATTATTTATCTAAAAACAGCGCTGGTTAAGTTAACTGGTTTGTTGGCTTAATGGAATATTTCTTAAAGAGGGTAACACAAAATAGTAAATGTTAATAAACAAGTGACTCTCAAATCATCTAAAAATATTTTTTATCTTACATATCTTTACTATAATAAAACATATAAATGCATTGAACTTTTTCTAACCATTCAAAATTACAGAATTCTCTAAAAAAATGACTGTAATGAAATTCAAAATGGGCTGTTTTTTCTGTTATTGTTTAGTAAAGTGATAAAAAGAATATCAACCTGGACAATGATGGTGGGAAGCATTGTGCAAGCTTTATATTAATGAAGAATTAAGTTAGGAAATCCAATAATGAATGCACTGTCAATAATTAATACAGTAACTGTCCAAGTCATAGCATAAACGTGATTCGACCAAAAAAGCCCCAATTTTATGATTTTTGCGAATAGTGTTTACTGTTTACATATTAAAGATGTACGAATCAGAGTAAATGATCAATGCAGAGTTAAGCAAAATCAATTTTAGTTTTCCAATCAATATTTTGTCTAATTTTATTATTAACTACGTATTAGTATTATTTTTTATATTTACTTGACCTCTTACCGTAGAATTTTATGCATAAAGAAACTAATATTTACAGGTTCAGTACGGGAAATAAGGTGTCAACGACAAGCTCCCTGTGACTACTAATAAATCGATAAAAAATATCACATATTTACCTCAACCGCACGTTGCTTCATACTCGGCTCCATTAACATAGCTGCATAAACAGCAGGGGATTTTTTACAAGCATACCCGTCACACATCGTTCCTTTAGGACAGCACGTATATTTTTTTAAACAGCATACTCCGTCCTTAAGAGGACAGCAACCATATATCTTTTTAATGTCATCCTTGCAGCACGTATTCCCATCGGGACACACATGATTTGGATCACATCTCACATTATTTATCTAAAAACAGCGCTGGTTAAGTTAACTGATTTGTTGGCTTAATGGAATATTTCTTAAAGAGGGTAACACAAAATAGTAAATGTTAATAAACAAGTGACTCTCAAATCATCTAAAAATATTTTTTGTATCACATAAATTTACTATAATAAAACATAAAAATGCTTTGAAATTTTCCGGATCGCATCTCACATTATTTGTCTAAAAACAGCAATTTTTAAGTTAACGTACAATAGTAAATACCATTAATTGCATGTTTTTATTGTTAAAATATACTAATAGTATTAAAGTACTAGTATACAGTATATAGTATATAGTATATAGTATATAGTATATAGTATATAGTATATAGTATATAGTATATAGTATAAAGTACTAGTATATTATAGTAAATTTATGTAATGTAATTATTACAATAATTACATTACATAAATTTACTATAATAAAACATATAAATGCATTAAAAGTTTTCTGAACGTTCCACAGTACACAATTCTCTAAAAAATTGTTCTTGTGAAATTAGACTAATCGATTTAAAGGGCTGGGTTTTTCTGTTGTTTTGTATAATGAGAGAATTATTTCCTATGCAAGATGATGGAAAGAATAACGGCATTATATCGGCCTAGAAAATTTTGGCATGATGCCCAGTGAAAAACGAAATCATCAAACGAAAAACGAGTAGTTATTTGATAAATTTTTTAGAGTTGAGAAAGTCCAGAGTTTTTTTAAATCTGAATGCTTCAAAAACGATATGACTCCAAAACAAATCCGTGCGTCTGCTAGTGAAATAAATGCAGTAGGCTGCAGCGCTACTCCATTGAAAATTTTTGTGCTCCGTTTTCATCTTATTACTACTTTGATTGCCATTTTGAGTTCATTGTTGATTGTCACGACAGCAGGCAATCAATATATTTGTTATTTTTTATATACTGTGGTACAGGAACACAGATTGATCTACCGTAGGTTCTTAGTCATGCAACTGAAATGTTGCTAAAGACTTGAAGAAAAGTTAGACTTTCAATTACGCCTAAAGTTGCTGAATCTATGTAGTTATGTCGCATTGTTTTCATGTTAAACATTGTGTGTTGTTGAAATTAATTCACTATAAAATACACATTGTAAGATAGTGTTTAGAGTTCAAATAATGCGTTGGTTTCTTATGAAATGGCCATTCAATTCTTATTTTCCGAAAATCAAACAATTTTTCACGGAATAAAGTTGAGACATTAGCATTACAAAGGTACGTCAAAACACAAACCTTTGATAAGGAACCTTCAGCAACACCTTCAATGAACCACATATGATTGAAGATGAGAGCACATACAAAAATCCACATCATTTTTCTTTTTAGCATACTTCTTTGTGCTTCTAACAAAAAATGTTTTAACATCAAGAGACCTGATAATAATATGGAAAGCGATTGGTTCATTTAGACAGTGCATGAATGGTGAGCAATTACCACTTTACTTGGCGAATTTTTTGAAAAGTTCCTACAAATTTCGTTTGGTAATTGTTGCCATATGGCAAAACTGCCATGTAAAGGGTTGACAAAATTATCCAACGAAACATTTTTTATCGTACTTTTGTCAAAGTTTTCTTGGGTTCATATAGAAAGCAACGAACACTTTAAGAAACTAGCACTAACACTTGCACCCTAACGGTGATGTGACGATTTGTAGGACATTAATTATTTATATATGACGCAATTTTTTGCTTTGTAGATGTAACATAAATTAATTGTATTGCTAAATGCCGCACAAGCGCAATGTGCCGTCATTCATATGACATAATGAAAGATCATTGAGGCTGACTAGTGATTGAGATTCGGAACAGTTTATAAACTTTAAAAATTGCAGATTCAAAAATATTGCTTTAATTTTCCTGACAACGTGCAAAGGCATGGATATCAACCAGTTTTTTATAGCGTAAAACACCGAAAATAATCTAGGAGACATCTTTAAAACTAAAGTTGTTCAGTAGCAACTGAGAAGATTAGAAGAGCTCCACGAATATACATGACGAATATACATGATGAGTTCATGAAGCACACAAGCGCAATGTCCAGTGGTTCATATGACATGATGAAAGACCATTGAGGCTGACTCGTGATTGAGATGAAAGGATTCGGAACAGTTTTGAAGTTTTAAAAATTGCAGATTCACTAATGAATGTTTTATGCAGTGTGGTGTCTGAAATTAAATGAAGATATGATCTTCGCACTTTGTTGGACAATTTAAGCAATCGTCTCAGGAGCCTTAAAATTCAGGTGAGTCAATTGACTCAATTTGAGTCACCTGAACTCCTAAACCAACAAAGTGCGAAGATCATATCTTCATTAGATTCACTAATGTTGCTTTGATTTCCTTGAAAACGTGCAAAGGCATAAATATATCACCTGTGTTTTTATTGGGCAAAGCACAGAATATATTTATAACTTCTAGACATCTATAAAAGCAAATTTTTTTTAGCAATTGAGAAGAATACAAATATTAAGTTATACATGAAAGTCAAATGCGATTCAAACCATGCATAAATAAGCGATTGCTATATATTTGGTTGATATAAAAACGATCAAAGTCAACAATAAAAAATGTCACAGCCAAAAAAATTTTCAATGATCATTAGCACGTAGCTGAGATGAAAATCTGTATCAGTGACAAGAATTATGTTAATATACGTATATGTAATACTCTCATAAAAAAATTTACCTTACTTGTGTGGATTTAAATTTGAACGACTTTGTCCGTGTGTAGTTTTTAAGTCTGATCACTGAGGAGCTCTATAGTAACAAAGTGCCGAACTTTCGTGAAAGCTTATATATTTGTAAGTGATGTGAAAAGTTTGGCAGTCACGTTTATGGGTGTAATGTAACACACCAATTACGTCATGAAGATGTGATATCATGATGTCAAAGTCCAAAACAATTCAACTTACAGAAAAAAAATGAATAAAAAATACTGATTTTAGTATTTTGTAAGTAGCCATTTAAATACCACTCAGAGATACTGTTTTATGAGATATCTAAAGCTTATCCAAGCTATTAGCGTCCTACTGTTATAAGGCCCTTGTTAGTTAAAGGAGCATGCAGTCAAAACTTAAATATGTATATATAGAGATAAAAGATTTATTCTTAGAGAACAGTGAATGGCTTAATCAATGAACGTCAATGCACTATTACAATATTTCACAGTTGTAATACTTTGAGACAAACAGAAAGCTTAGAAAAATTATCCCCTCTCGGCAGCTGAAATCTCTTGAAGGGGACTTTGCACTTGGAAGCCGGGTCTTTACTAATATACTGTTACCTCGCATAACCATTTATAAGAGGACAACTCACCGAAGAAGACATTAGGTCATAGTCACAAGGGTGTCCACTCACGGGAGTTTCCAGGGTGTGAATCAGGAAAAAACAACCTGTAGGAAAAAACCTATTGTGAGATTTTGATGCTTGATCATTATGCTAATGCCTGATTACTATGCAAATGGTGCAAAGGTGATTGTCAAAGTCAAGGTAAATTAAGGTCTAGGTGCAAATAAATGATCATTGGTAGGCTGGGTATGACTGCTACCATACCTCAAATTCTTTCATAAATTTTTGTGACATCAATGTTTTGATGATACGCGGTTTCCTTGCTTCCATTTTCGCACACACAATATAGTCGCCCAGCTCTTTTGAATAAAAGCAAAGATCAATACCAATACAGATTAAATAGTCAATATTCAACAAACTGCTGCACAAAACATGCAATTCAACTTCACTATTCCGAATATATAAGTTAATAATCAGAAGATAGTCCAAAGTTCAGTACTAAGTAGATAAAGAAGCTGTGTGGGAACAAACCAAAGACATGTCTGCTAGCTCACGTATAGAAACGTTAACTTGTATGCAAAATCAATCAACAGGTCAGAAAGTTTTAGAGCCTCAATGCTACGCTTGTTTAATTCTCGGATTGCAGCTAATCTCTAAAGAATTATGAGACAATGTAACCCGCCCACGTCCGCTGGTGCCAACATTGGTATTGATAAAATATTCTTTTATATTTGGCCATCAACATGGCTGCCGTGACGTAACATGCAACCCACCTATGGCATCATTCCAGAAATTTGCTTTCCTTAAATGACGGGGTCGCTCATCTTTCCGTGCAGTTCTATTAATGTAACTTTAAATTTCTGAAATGTAACTTTTTTCCTGAATTCACATAGATACAAAAATTTTGAACGTTGTTTCGTGTACAATCCCTATATCTTCCCTCTCATTCGGTGACAACTAAGGCAAACCTCTTTTTCCCAAGCAATTGTAACACCTGAAATTCCTCCAGAACTCTTAAATTTCTCTGAGCGTAGGCGAGACGAATAGGCTTCAAATCAGGTAATCATCTCCATCATCACAGCAATTTTGATTTCTCCCTTGATATTTTTCAGCGTCAAGCTGATCTGAAGTGATGTTATTTGCTAAAACATGCGACATTGGATTTGGAGAGATAAAAGGATGTCCAAGAAGTTGCTGTGCTAAGCATTGGTTAAGGCTATCCGGATATAGACATCTATACAATGTATATGACATTTAAAGACAGTAGCTATAAATTCTTCGTCACTTTAATGCTTGTTTTTCCTCAAGATCTTCATATTTTCAAGTGGAAGCCTTGAGTGGCAGTTTTCAAGCATGCCTATCATTATATTACCAAATACATATTCCGAGAAGGGTAAAACTTTCTTTTTGACACTGCTATTCAATGAAAAGGAACTTACAGGTCCAAAACGAGCTTTTCAATGTATCAAGAGACTAAACTCTTTTCCTCAACAATAGTTGACTTTTTAAAGAAAACACCTAAAAAATGTAATAATAGAAAACCAAAAATGTCCAAACGTGTTTAATGGAATCATAATACCCTATTGGCAAAAATAGCAAATAATAAATCCTTATACATATCTATTGAGCTAAACGAAAATCTCACGGAGAATCCGCCACATTCTCTGTTGGTCCTTGTACGATCCCTCGTCAAAAGCATTCCATAGAGTACTGTTCTCACAATTCTCAGCAACATCATGAACAGTTCCTACTACTATATACCACGTGAGCCAACGAGCTTCCAAACTGTATATGCGATTCATCGATATTTCTTTTGAACATATCTTCAGTGTTATTAATGGCTGTTTTCGTATTGGAGTTTCGTCCTCGCTAGAGCTTTTATTGTCGTCAACATGCTTAGAATCATTTGTGTTTTCATTCGTCAACGAGACTTCCTCCAAAACTGTCAAGGGTACGCTAGGTGCTTGAACTACGTTTAATTTTATCAAGCTATCTTCAAACTAGCGTCGCTGTTTCTCCTATCTGTCATGCGTGATTGTGTTTAACTGTTGTAAGTTCCATGTTCAAGTATTTCTTCTACCTCAGTCCAAGACATAATATCTGTCAAAAATCTTAGAGCATTGTTTATGCACAAAATATGCAGATACAAAGTTATGGAGAAAAATAAAATGCTTAAGAAGACAAAGAGTATGCCAAAAATATATGATTGGAAACTTGCTCAGCGCATCTACAAGCACCAATTTCAGAGCTCTCTTTGTCGCAAATTAATTGAGAATCTGAGCATGCGTTGTCAACTCCACAAACTCTCCAAGCTCATGGTAACGACCAACTGGTTGTACTAGTACCGATTTTGGAGTAATTAGCTCGCTCAGTCACAAGTTTTAAGACAAATCGTCTGAGCATGCACAGTCTGATTGAGCATGCCCAGTCAACTTGACCAGCTACTCAAGTTCATGGTCATGGCAACGACCAACTGCATCTACTAGCACCAATTGTGAAATAAATAGCATGCTTAGTAACAATTTAATAGAGAAATCATCATGCTCGAGCGCATGCGCAGTCTACTTGAGTAATTGTTCATAGTCATGACAACGACTAACTATATGTACTTGCACTACATTTGTGTCAATTAACTCACTTAGTCGCAAATTATCAAAGAAATCATCTGAGCATGCGCAGTAATGATAACAATCATCACACAACTTTCTTAAGCCTTTAAATTTTGGTATATATATATAAAGCTAAAACTTCATACAGTAGATGTCAACTAGCAGTGGAAGCTGGGTGCGATATAGTATGCAGTGGCTTAGGAGCCCACATTTCGGTGGCGACCGCACTCTCCCTGCGTACCTTGAGCAAAGCCTATCGCAGGTGATCTCAGGGTCTGATGGGCGGAAGCTTGCTATTGGCATCTCCCAAGTAGGAATCTCCTACCGAAACGTTAACATGTGGCGTTCTAGTGCCTTATATATAAGAAGGTATCGGGAAGCATTGCCCGAAAACGGGTTTTTTTGCTTTCGAATTTTGTCTTTTTATTTTCTTCTCATAAAACAAACCAAGCAATGTTTCAATTAACTTCTTATGTCCCTGTCTTTTTCTGACATTTATAATTAAAGACAACCTTAAACATGTTTCATACCATTTTTATCGGTTTATAACTTTCTGATTTAACTCTCCCATTTACTGCTTCTCATGTATCACGAGCAAACCATCCATATGCTTCATGGCAAAAAAACAAGGACTATGTGGTTCCCTTAATTAACATGCGACGCTCTAGTGCTCAACTATCTCGGGGTGTCGGGAGGCATGGAACGAAAACGGGATTCTTTGGTTTTCAAAATTTGTCTTTTTCTTTACAAGATACGATTATCTACTTTGTTATAATAGTTTCTACAAAGATAACATTTAATAAGCCAAGCAATTTGTATCGTCTAAATTGAGCCTCGCTTTCAAGCCTTATGTTATAAAATTTTGATTCATTTTGGATTGTAGATTTCTTTTTCCTTACAATATTTTCATGATTCAGTCTAGAAAGTGACTTCTCTTCTCGAGGAATCGATGAAACAGTACATTTTTTGGATTCAAAGGAATTCTTTTGATCGCATAAAGACAGCCATACAATTTATTAGCTAATTGAATTACATTTAAGTTAGTAAACTTATTATAATAAAATCATTTCTAAACTAAGTTCTATTTATATCTTTGAGAAAACTTAAGTCTCATATCTTCTAAGATTGAATGTGAAATTGTGAGTTGTGAAAAGTTATGTGCCGTTTATTGCGATTAATTATATTGTTACAATCATATATTTTAAAAAGTTTATCAGTTAGACTATTTCCTAGCAATTTTAAAAATAAGGAAACGAGACAAGAAGCCAAGGCGATGGCTCGTATGATTTCTTTAAGTCAATCATTCGCATGACTCGATTTTTTATAGATTTTAGTTTGTTTGAGAGATGGAAAGTAAGACCGCCATAAAATTCTGGACAGACAAATTTCCACTAGATAGCATAATAATAGAAAAGGAGAACACGAGTAGAGAACACAGAAGCGCAGAAGGTTTTCAGGAGAGCAGACTGCAGACAACGATGAGCTGCTAAGATAGATTGACTATTGTATGTAAAAATGTTATTATTTTATTTTATTGAGAATACGTTATTGAAAGTCTTTAAAGTGAGCTAATTGACTCACGGCTTAACTTCCCACTGAATTTACCATACGAATAGGGTCGCGTAACAGTTGGGATAAAAATACGATCTTCTCGTTTCTTCATGTTTTCCTTTTACTGATTAGCTAATTGCTTTGTATGAAGGTTTAGATTATCCGATATAGCTTCTGATTTACAAGACTTTGCGTGGGTAGAAACTGGCTATCAAGGGTTGTCAAAAATTAATTGAGTTTCAATTAATTGCAATTATTTGTAACCAATTAATTGATTGGACAAAGCATCAATTAAAATTAATTGATTGGGCAAAACTCCCAATTTCAATTAATTGATTGGGCATTGACTGCTTTTTTCTTTTTTTTAACATTGTAACTACTTTTGTCTTGTCACAGCAGCTCCATCAAAGGTCAATCTGCAAAAACTGCTGCCTATGAATTTAGAGATGCAACTCTTTCTGAAACTAAACAAAGCTGGTGGCCCGATGCACAGTCGGTTGTGGAGGCTTCTGTTAGCATGTGATGAACACTTGGTTGCAACCCTTTTTGCCTTTTTGACAATCACATAATTTATGTGATTGTATTTGTATTCTTGTTAGATTTCTAAATTTGTTTTTTTGTAGGCCTACACTTTCGAAAAACTCGAATTATGCCATGTTGACATTACATTTTTTTTTCTTCTTCGCTTTTTCATTCTTAATGGGAATCCGAAAACTTATAGAACCTAAATGTGTGGCCTATGACATAGAGAAAAAAGTTGAATATATTTACTGTTGCTATACCTATTGCTATTGCCTGTACAATAAACCTACCTATTTCTATACGATATTAATGTTAGTGTGCGTTCTAGTACTAAAAAGATATGTAGACTAAGTATACAAGGGTTGTCAAAAATTAATCGAGTTTCAATTAATTGCAATTATTTGTATCCAATTAATTGATTGGACAAAGCATCAATTAAAATTAATTGATTGGACAAAGCATCAATTTCAATTAATTGATTGGGCAGACCAATTTAATTGCAATCAATTATTGACAACCCCTGCTGGCTATACCCAGGGAACTGTTTATAAACAGAGGATGAAAATCCTTAATGTTATAGAGGCGACTCGCAATTCTTTAAATTTTTCTTCATTTAGAAAAAGTTTTCTTTCTTTAAATTTATGTACAATTGATCAATGCATGACAGACTGGACATAACTGCTACCATTCCTTTGAACTATTTGATTTTCATACATGTTTATGTCATCAATCCAATGTTTAGTGTAGCATGCAGTGCTACGCAAGTACTAATGGCAAGCACTAATGGCAAGCACTAATGTTAAGATCGGTCAAGGGACGTAAATATAAATCCTTATATTTACTTGGGACGTAAATATAAATCCTTAAATGACAGGCTGTAGCAATTTTCTCCTTTGCGCGTTAGCACAAAGCAGTTATGCGTCTGCCGATTCGTTTTTGGGATTCATTCGTATACTATCCTACTGTACGCGCAGTCGACACACAATTCTCAATTTCACTCAATATAACTATTCCAATATAGCTATTCCACATCACGGATAATCTTTAAGATTTCAAGCTTTTACGTTCACAGCCAGCACCAGAAGAACCTGACTTTCAACGTGTTACAACTAATTAAGTATTAACATAAGTTCCCAATTCCGTTCTTCCATAAGTTCCTAGTATCAAATAACAAATATCTATTACTTATTTACATAAGTTCCGACACAGGCCTCTCTTTTGGAATTAAAATAATATGTCCTTTTATGTTTCTTTCTGCTTAGACTTTACCACGTTGCACAAGATGGTGCAAAGTGCCATGTATCTCTCACTTAATGCCTGGATTGTGCGTTTCTTGCAAGCTATGAGATTCATATGTATGTCAGATTTCACGATAATTAAGCATGCATTCTGTAGCTTTTAAGTCATTAAATGATTGGCTTTCTAAAGCCTCGATTTTTGATTGGATTTTCAAAACAAAGTACCCAATTCACTTAAGTGGGAATTCGAGAATATCACAACACAGATTTGTTTTTGTTAAATTTACCAACTAACTGAAATTCAAAGCATCTTTTTGGACAGTTAAGAAATTAACTTTGCGATAATTTAAAAACAAACCGTTATTTCTAAAAACTTTCCACATAATCACAAGGTACATTTGGATATGAATTGTTTTGATAAAGCCTGTATTTGATCATATAGTCAAATGACATATCTTTCAAAGAAAACATACCCCATTCGATCGCCACTACCCAAATTCAATAAATGTGAATCAATAAAATAATATACATCACTTCAATATGCTTCAGGATTTTATTTCTCAATTTAACATGACTATATTTTTGGACTCCATTTCTTAATTGAACATGATTATATGATTAAATGCCAGGGACTCACAAACTCAATGGTTTTTCATCCAGCATCACTTTGCAGCAAATGTACGGAGGAAGAAAGTCCTCATTCTTGCACTTTGGATGATACGAAGATGGACATTCATATTTCCATGGAAATCCAACACCATCACCTTCACATACACAGTACTCTCCCACCTCTTTTGAATGAAAGCAAAAATATTCACATAAATATGAGTGCCGATTACATAGTCAACAGTTGAAAAACTGTTGCCATAAAACAAGAATTTCAATTAAGATGACAAGGGATAAAAAAACCCACTATATGCGCGACCTTTGGCATTTATATTTATTAATAAAAAAAACGAAAACTGGTCGATTGCTGAGGAGATAGCTTTGTAAGCGCCTTTGGAAACGCTCATTTGCAAAGATTCAGTTCAATATGTTTCGCACTTATAGAAAGCGTGATCAAAAATGCTGTAAATACCGTCACGCATTTCTAAGTACATGCTTCACAATCTTTAAGTACAGTGCGGTTTAACATACTTGGCACATCAGCACCAAAGGAAAGAACAAGAAGCATCAAAACGAACGTTGCTGTTATCAACTTCATCGTTTTACCTTAATGATACAAAAAAAATATAATCACGGCTGGTTTTGATAAATAGAGAAAAAACAAATAAAATAGCACATTCGAAATTTGCATTTTCCTCTAAAAGATCCTAGAATTTATAAAAGAATTGTTAGACGCGACACTTAGTTCTTACTTCAAGAATCAAGAAACCAAAAAATTCTTTGCGTTTACTTTGCCGTCTTCTTCCTCGTTCGTCTTGTCTGCCGCAAAGTATTGCTTGTGTTTGCTTGATTTGAAGTTGGTTCCGTTCTTTAAATGTTTCTTAGCACGAAATCACACGTGAATAATTAAAAAACCAACCAATTGCTATTAAGAAAGTATAAAATCATGTGACACATGGTGGTTATGAGATTTTACAGAAGATAACGGTTGAAATTTGTACTTCAGCCTGCATCTTAAAACCTTAGAATTTGGTAAATTGTAATGGCTATTTAACTGAAATGAAAACGCTACTGCATACAATTAAATATCTGGGGTTTTTTGGCAATGAAGTTTTCAAATATATATAAAGCTGATTGCTTGAGTAAAGCACGTGGCACAAAGCACTGGTAATTCAAAAAGTAATTATTATGTAATCAATAAACTGCATCGCGTAGTAGTTTAATCAATACAGTCACGAATTTAACTATTATCAGGATCACTAAATTTTTCTAGTATTAAAGCGCATATATTCCATATACACAAATATGTCGCATATACAATAAATATGATGAATTTATGACTCGCTGATGATTTGATTTGGAAAATATGAAACCAAATTATCGTATTCAACACAGGCGGCAACTATAAACGGACTTGTAAAAAAGTTTTCTCTCTTTTTTTCCTGCTAACAACTTTTTTTGCATTACCAATAAGCGTGGTAAGGGCAGATAATTAATGTGGTTCAATAGGATTATAGATTACTTCCAAATGGTACATAAATTTTTCAATTGAAAACTTTGCGTGATCTACCACAGATTTGGACGTGTTGGTATTTGAAGAAATTCTATACGTGCACTTAGACATGTCAGCTTCTTTTCTCAGCAGGGACCATATGGTCAGTAGCTGCCATCAACACAGCATACAAATCCACAGTGATCGAGGATTGAGATTGGCCTGGATGTTACATTTTATTATGCAACAGTATATTGCTGCACAATATGGTAACAGGTAACTTTTGTCAGCTGAAAATTAGTCCGCGCGAGGCACGTTGCTTAATACAAATAAATGTTCTCCTCGGATGTATACAATATAATTTTCCATTAGATTGTCTTTTCAGGAATGGATGGAATGCTCATTCTTATTTATAATAATGTAAATCGACAAAATCATGACCGTGTTTCATTAGTAAATTTAACCACACGCTTCAAATTCCCTCCCCCTTGGGGAAAAACTAGGTTGCACAACTGATCGCTACTTGACGGCGACATCACGTATTTTAATGACAACTACTTTTAACTATCATTGTATATTTAAAATAATACAAATTACTCGTAACTAGCAATAAAGTTTAATTTCTTAATTTTGATTGCAAGCATAACATAATTTTGTACGCAGTTAATTAGTTTTGTTGATCGTTAGTGTTCACGCCATTCCATTCCTCACTATTATAAGTGAAATTTTAATAAAATTTTGAACTCAATAAAAAATGCACTGATGATTGACATATCATGCAGGTACAAGGTCCAAATGTACTGCTCTACTAGTTGCATTTCTTCATTCCATTTTACAATTCGCATCAAGTGCTTGTGTACATAGTAAATCAGTTGACTGCTGCCCGTTGTTTTGTGACAGCCCATACAAGATGAGCTCATCATGAACTTAGTTAGAAATTATACAAATTCATTGTAAAATTATAAAACTTATAAAGCAAACCGCTAACCTTCGCATTTCAGCAACAAAACGACATAAGTACCAACATACGGAAAAGTCACGTGGTGTCATCAGCAGTAAGTATTTCAGCTCCAGAGTCAGTCACGAGTATGGTGGTTAGCACTATTTTCCACCCAGCAAACCGCCCTTTACTTTGAAATATAATATTTTACACAGTATAATATTTTACACAATCTAATATTGTACACAATATAATATTTTATATAATATTTTACACAATCGTCGAAAAACGACATATTTTCCAGCCTGGGTTATAAGTTTATAACTTAAGGTGGTTGCATGAAAATTTATACTGCAACATTTATCTGTAAATATTTTCATATTTTGATATTAAAAACTGTATTATAAAAATATAAAATTACTCGCCATCTCAAAACGACCTAGCACCAGTGCATGCATGGTTTCCTTTTAGCTTTTGGTTCTTTCCCATTAGCCGCCATCTTTAATTTATTTCCGATTGTGTAAAGTAAAGGGCGGTTTGCTGGGTGGAAAATAGTGCTAACCGAGTATGGTATGTTCAAACTGCGCTGATCTATATAATTGTATTACACTGAATTACTGTTCCCACAGCATGTGAAACAAAACATACATTGTTACATACATAAAATAAAGATAGATACCTGGTTCCATCCGATGATACACACGTCCAACCATCTTCTAAAATCTCAAAATCTGTATGCCCCTCAATAAGAATTGGCTCTTAAAAGAGCAAATTTACAAAATATCTTAGTTAATACAAACGGTGGGGATGGATCGAGAATGATTTTTAGGAGCGCTTGAATTTGGATTTTGGCGGCTACTGAGTAGGAGCTACCGACATTTTTGTCATACTATATTACGCATATAAACACTATGATTGGAAGATATTTTTTAAAGCATGCTCTGTTAAACACAAATTACAATTACTTTTGCCTAATAGCTTGGTAAATTATTTCCGTGGAGATAAGCACCTCTTGCACCTCGGTAGCCAAAGCAAAGGAAGGGTGTGTACCCCCAGCACCCACACAAAAACCATCTCTCATAACTTGTTATTGTAATAAACTGACGTTAAAATATCATAAAGAAGATCGACGAACGTAATATTACCGATTGTGAATGTCATCCCTGATTTCATTCTACCAGGATTTTCATTGTCTATAGAAAAAAATGTAATTAACAAAATATAATTACAAATTACGTCAATGAGCAGAAGCACACGCCAAATTTGAGAAAATGGAAAATGACAACACAGAATGAATTTTCGATGCGTCAAAGAACCAGTAAAAAAGTCTTGAATCCTTTTGTTCATGACACTAGAAGCTTGTTCTGTATTTTTCCATACATGACACAAAGTTCACAGCAGTAGAACTATAACACTTCATGTTTCCCAAAGTTTTATTAATATGATGATATGAACCGACATCTTTCTTGAAATTTTGTTTCTCGATAGTGAAGAAATTTCTACCAACGACTGGCAACACTATGTGTGAGCAAAGACATAACTGTCTGCAGCTCAAAATATAACAATCTCATTCAAAGGTTTCTTTAGCTATAGCCGCAATTTTTATGTTGATTATGTGGATTGTTTTATTTATATATGAAAATTTAATATGAGTTGAAGTTACAAGCGATGTCGGGGGTTTAAAACCTGAAATGCAACGTATGAGACCCCGTTCACACGATACCGGTAGAGTTTGAAAACGGTTTGCGGTACTGTTCACACGATGCCGGTATGAAAAAGTATGAAACCGTAACGCTAACAGTAATAGTTTGAAAACGGTATAAAATTATACCGTGTCGGTTATGTGTGAACACCCAACCGTAAGAGTTTTATAACGGTTCGGTGAAACTTTTTTCTCCGCTAAAAATAAAGCGATAAAATATTCGAACACAGCTGTCACAGCGATAAATATGGTCAGCAAAAATTTTGAAGACTTCAAATAAATATAACTCAAATAAACTGAAAGCCGGCATCAATCCGGCGTAGTGTAAACGCATTACCAAAACGGAGCAAAACTCTGACGGTATCGTGTGAACAAAGTGAAACGGTATGAAACTATACCGGTTGAGTTTCTTACCGGTATTGTGTGAACGTAGTCTGACGTCGGAAGACATAAGCCGGCTTTAAAACAAACATTATTCAAATCAACCAAATAAGGAAAAAATAAGTGATAAAAAGAATACGGCATTATCAACCTGGACAATGATGGTGGAAAGCATTGTACAAGCTTTCAATTAATGAAGAATTAAGTGAGGAAATCCAATAATGAATGCACTGTCAATAATTAATACAGTAACTGTCCAAGTCATAGTATAAACGTGATTTGACCAAAAAAGCCCCAATTTTATGGTTTTTGCGAATAGTGTTTACTATTTACGTATTGAAGAAATCTCTAAGGAATTATGAGATAATGTAACCCGCTCACGTCCGCTGGTGCCAACATTGGTATTGATAAAATATTCTTTTGTATTTGACCACCAACATGGCTGCCGTGACGTAACATGCAATCCACCTATAGCATCATTCCAGAAATTTGCTTTCCTTAAATGACGGGGTCGCTCATCTTTCCGTGCAGTTCTATTAATGTAACTTTAAATTTCTGAAATGTAACTTTTTTCCTGAATTCACATAGATACAAAAATTTTGAACGTTGTTTCGTGCACAATCCCTATATCTTCCCTCTCATTCGGTGACAACTGAGGCAAACCTCTTTTTCCCAAGCATTTGCAACACCTGAAATTCCTCCAGAACTCTTATATTTCTCGGAGCGTAGCCGAAACGAATAGGCTTCAAATCAGGATACTCATCTCCATCATCACAGCAATTTTGATTTCTCCCTTGATATTTTTCAACGTCAAGCTGATCTGTAGTGATGTTATTTGCTAAAACATGCGACATTGGATTTGGAGAGATAAAAGGATGTCCAAGAAGTTGCTGTGCTAAGCATTGGTTAAGGCTATCCGGATATAGACATCTATACAATGTATATGACATTAAAAGACAGTAGCTATAAATTCTTTGTCACTTTAATGCTTGTTTTTCCTCAAGATCTTCATATTTTCAAGTGGAAGCCTTGAGTGGCAGTTTTCAAGCATGCCTATCATTATATTACCAAATACATATTCCGAGAAGGGTAAAACATTCTTTTTGACATTGCTATTCAATGAAAAGGAACTTACAGGTCCAAAACGAGCTTTTCAATGTATCAAGAGACTAAACTCTTTTCCTCAACAATAGTTGACTTTTTAAAGAAAACACATAAAAATGTAATAATAGAAAACCAAAAATGTCCAAACGTGTTTAATGGAATCATAATACCCTATTGGAAAAAATAGCAAGTAATAAATCCTTATACATATCTATTGAGCTAAACGAAAATTGTTCACATTTTTTTCACTAGCTGTGAATGAACGTGAACTAATCCTTTACAATCTCACGGAGAATCCGCTGCATTCTCTGTTGGTCCTTGTACTATCCCTCGTCAAAAGCATTCCTTAGAGTACTGTTCTCACAATACTCCATCTGTATAAACAAAGTTTGCAGAGTACACTTTCAATCTTCTTGCATATCTCTTGTGGTGATTGCTTCCTCTTGACTTTCGAAATCAGATTCCTAGTCCTAAACGAAAGACGCAGGTAGTTATTTTTACATATCCTCAGCAACATCATGAACAGTTCCTACTACTATATACCACGTGAGCCAACGAGCTTCCAAACTGTATATGCGATTCATTGATATTTCTTTTGAACATATCTTCAGTGCTATTAATGGTTGTTTTCGTATTGAAGTCCCGTCC
Source organism: Xenia sp. Carnegie-2017 (assembly GCF_021976095.1). Lineage (NCBI taxonomy): Eukaryota > Metazoa > Cnidaria > Anthozoa > Malacalcyonacea > Xeniidae > Xenia > Xenia sp. Carnegie-2017. The sequence continues at coordinate 7,642,152 of NW_025813402.1, forward strand.
TCGCTAGAGCTTTTATTGTCGTCAACATGCTTAGAATCATTCGTGTGTTCATTCGTCAACGAGACTTCCTCCAAAACTGTCAAGCGTACGCTAGGTGCTTAAACTACGTTTAATTTCATCAAGCTATCTTCAAACTAGCGTCGCTGTTTCTCCTATCTGTCATGCGTGATTGTGTTTAACTGTTGTAAGTTCCATGTTCAAGTATTTCTTCTACCTCAATCCAAGACATATAATATCTGTCAAAAATATTAGAGCATTGTTTATGCACAAAATATGCAGATACAAAGTTATGGAGAAAAATAAAAACATCTCTAACATCATCACCAATATTACGAGTGGCGTAACAAAGTGTTGATGAGTTTTATATGCATTTGTCAAAACATGCTTAAGAAGACAAAGAGCATGCCAAAATTATATGATTGAAAACTTGCTCAGCGCATCTACAAGCACCAATTTCAGAGCTCGCTTTGTCACAAATTAATTGAGAATCTGAGCATGCGTTGTCAACTCCACAAACTCTCCAAGCTCATGGTAACGACCAACTGGATGTACCAGTACCGATTTTGGAGTAATTAGCTCGCTCAATCACAAGTTTTAAGACAAATCATCTGCGCATGCGCAGTCTGATTGAGCATGCGCAATCAACTTGACCAGCTACTCAAGTTCATGGTCATGGCAACGACCAACTGCATCTACTAGCACCAATTTTGAAGTAAATAGCATGCTTAGTAACAATTTAATAGAGAAATCATCTGCGCATGCGCTCGAGCATGCGCAGTCTACTCGAGTAATTGTTCACAGTCATGACAACGACTAACTATATGTACTTGCACTACATTTGTGTCAATTAACTCACTTAGTCGCAAATTATCAAAGAAATCATCTGGGCATGCGCAGTAATGATAACAATCATCCCACAACTTTCTTAAGCCTTTAAATTTTGGTATATATATATAAAGCTAAAACTTCATACAGTACATGTCAAGTAGCAGTGGAAGCTGGGTGCGATATAGTATGCAGTGGCTTTAGGAGCCCACACTTCGGTGGCGACCGCACTCTCCCTGCGTACCTTGAGCAAAGCCTATCGCAGGTGATCTCAGGGTCTGATGGGCGGAAGCTTGCTATTGGCATCTCCCAAGTAGGAACTTCCTACTGAAACGTTAACATGTGGCGTTCTAGTGCCTTACATATAAGAAGGTATCGGGAAGCATTGCCCGAAAACGGGTTTTTTTGCTTTCGAATTTTGTCTTTTTATTTTCTTCTCATAAAACAAACCAAGCAATGTTTCAATTAACTTCTTATGTCCCTGTCTTTTTCTGACATTTATAATTAAAGACAACCTTAAACATGTTTCATACCATTTTTATCGGTTTATAACTTTCTGATTTAACTCTCCCATTTACTGCTTCTCATGTATCACGAGCAAACCATCCATATGCTTCATGGCAAAAAAACAAGGACTATGTGGTTCCCTTAATTAACATGCGACGCTCTAGTGCTCAACTATCTCGGGGTGTCGGGAGGCATGGAACGAAAACGGGATTCTTTGGTTTTCAAAATTTGTCTTTTTCTTTACAAGATACGATTATCTACTTTGTTATAATAGTTTCTACAAAGATAACATTTAATAAGCCAAGCAATTTGTATCGTCTAAATTGAGCCTCGCTTTCAAGCCTTATGTTATAAAACTTTTATTCATTTTGGATGGTAAATTTCTTTTTACCTTACAATATTTTCATGATTCAGTCTAGAAAGTGACTTCTCTTCTCGAGGAATTTTGCGATGAAACAGTACATTTTTTTGATTCAAAGGAATTCTTTTGATCGCATAAAGAGAGCCATACAATTTATTAGCTACGTACGTAAGCGTATATAAGGCATTTCCAAACACGTACAAAGTTTCATTCACATGACCATTTAAACGATGCATGTAATAAAAAGCTACCGTCCTATATACCTTTTACACACAATAGGAATAACTTTCGGGGGCCGTCTTCATATTCATTAATTAACTTTATCACAGAATTTGGTAAACATTAATGCATGAGTATGTAGAACTGAAATGGACTGCTGCATATACAATTTGTAATCTGGTGTTTCCTTTTCACCCTAATTCTAAAATATATAGTACCATGGCTTAATCAAAGCACATTAATGGTCCTTATGGCAAATCACGTCTTAAAATAAAATGAATATTTTCTAATCACTTAATTGAAATGCGTATGTACCTATTCTTGGTGGGCAGCCATGTTGGACGATTTTAACAAAGGATTTTCTTTATTTACAATGAAAATTTCATCCAACAGGGCGGGCATTCCATTATTCTCTTATTCCCAGAGGGGAATGGTTGCACACCACCTATTAGTTTAAACATTCAATATAAATCGCAAATACCATAGTGAATGGTAAAAGTAATATAATAAGTTGATAGTTCTTAAAAGAACTGTTTTAAGTAAAGAGCACTAACCCGATAGTTCTAAGTTAAACGACACAATGCATTTAGAACTATCGGGTTAGTGCTCTTTACTTAAAACAGTTCTTTTAAGAACTATCAACTTATTATATTACTTTTACCATTCACTATGGTATTTGCGATATTTAGAACTATTTTCAGATTTGTCACCACGACAAAGTCTCTATTTTAATACATTCAATATATTTAGGCCTGTTTCAAACGTCATATTTTACATGAGCCGAACGCATTTAAAACAAAAGATAATGAGGAAGTTTAACTCATTTTCTTTTGTTTTTAATGCGTTCGGTGCATGTAAGTTCGACGCTTGAAACAGGCCTAACAAGCTCTGTTTTCCTCAGGTTTACTAAATTTTTCTAAGCTCCAAGCGCAAGGAACATAAACAAAATTCTTATAAATCCATGCAACATGGTGCATCTTTGAATCGCCTGAAGGTTTCCCAAATCCCAATGAATATACGGTAGAGGGAATTTACACAATAAAAATACTTGCTCCGATAGCAATCAAATATAGTTTAAGCGGAGCCTAAATCTAGGCAGAAAAGCAGTCCACACTCATGGTTGAAGCACAACAATGCCAAAATTATGTTTCCATCAACAATAAGCTACATTCAAGTCTTCAACATTTACAATATTAAATGACGATTTTAAAATAAGAATTTTAATGATAATAACACTTTCGTCGTGCTCAGAAATTACCTTTGCTGTCTTAGAGTCAGAGCAAATTTTTCATTTCAATCTTCAAAACACACTTGCCAGGAATCTAAAACCCAAACGAACATTTTGCTTGTGCGTTTTCATTTGTGAATAGCCGTGCTTCTGTGCCCTTCCTCGTCATTATTGAAACACAGATAAAATAATCAACCGCGCATCTTCCAACCTAATTATATTCACAATTCCATTCTTTTCCTTAATTACCTCGCTGAGGTAATTTCGAACTATTATCCAATTCTCTGGACTCTGCAGGATGCATAGAATATAATTATTGTGAGGTATTGTGATAATTTCAATGCTTATCACATTCGAGCTTTTACTTATGTATCCCTCACGAAAGCGGACACCTTTTGTGGGCAAACATTGCTTTGTTGCTAAGGTTTTTTGCTATTACCTCGCAAGACATCTCACGTACGAAGATACCAGGCCGTTGTAATAAGGATGTTATTTCCTTCATGAGAGGTTTGAGTGCATTATACACCATCAGATAGATTATGCGTTTCTTGCAAGCTATGAGATTCATATGTACGTCAGATTTCACGAATAATTAAGCATGCAATCTGCACCTTTTAAGCCATGGCGTTTTTATATCAGGAGTACAGTTAAACAAGCAAAGGTTTGTGCAAAAGTCACCAATAGGCGTGTTAAGGCAGATAATTAATGCGGTTCAATAGGATTATAGATTACTTCAAAGTGGTATGTAAATTTTTCAATTTGCGTCATCTAACACTGACTTGGACGTGTTGGTATTTCAAGAAATTCCTATACGTGGAAATCGTCCAGTAAATGATGCATGTTTACATAAACAGTTTGAGCCCATGTAGTAGACTTTAGACGAAACAGTAAATAAATGCAGAAAATAACCATTGTTCCTCCGCACTATTGTACGTTTGACAGCACACTTAAGGAAATGGCGTGCGCCAACAGTCACGAGTGACTCTCAGGTCAGTCGATGGCGCTAGTGTGCGCCTGGCTTTAGACTTTACCACGTTGCACAAGATGGTGCAAAGTGCCATCTATCTCCCACTTAATTTTATGGATTGTGCGTTTCTTGCAAGCTACGAGATTCATATGTATGTCAGATTTGACGATAATTAAGCATGCATTCTGCAGCTTTTAAGCCATTGCGTTTTTGTATCAGGAGTACAGTTAAACAAGCAAAAGTTTGCATTAAACTGGCTCTTATAACGTCCGTCATTAAATGATTGGTTTTCTAAAGCCTCGATTTTTGATTGGATTTTCAAAACAAAGTACCCAATTCACTTAAGTGGGAATTCGAGAATATCACAACACAGATTTGTTTTTGTTAAATTTACCAACTAACTGAAATTCAAAGCATCTTTTTCGACAGTTAAGGAATTAACTTTGTGATAATTTAAAAACAAACCGATTTTTCTAAAAACTTTCCACATAATCACAAGGTACATTTGGATATGAATTGTTTTGATAAAGCCTGTATTCGATCATTTAGTCAAATGACATATCCTTCAAAGAAAACACACCCCATTCGATCACCCCTACCCAAATTCAATAATTGTGAATAAATAAAATAATATACAACACTTCAATATGCTTCAGGATTTTATTTCTCAATTTAACATGACTATATTTTTGGACTCTATTTCTTAATTGAACATGATTATATGATTAAATGCCAGGGACTCACAAACTTTCTTTTTCATCCAGCCTCAATTTGCAGCAAATGTACGGAGAAGGAAGGCTACTATTGCACTTTGGATGATACGGAGATGGACATTCATATTTCCATGGAAATCCAGCAACTCCATTTTTACATGTACAGTACTCTCCCACCTCTTTTGAATGAAAGCAAAAACATTCACATAAATATGAGTGCCGATTACATAGTCAACAGTTGAAAAACTGTTGCCATGAAACAAGAGTTTCAATTAAGATGACAAGGGACAAAAAAGCCCACTATATGCGCGACCTTTGGCATTTACATTTATTAATAAAAAAAACGAAAGCTAGTCGATTGCTGAGGAGATAGCTTTGTAAGCGCCTTTGGAAACGCTTATTTGCAAAGATTCAGTTCAATATGTTTCGCACTTATAGAAAGCGTGATCAAAAATGCTGTAAATACCGTCACGCATTTCTAAGTACATGCTTCACAATCTTTAAGTACAGTGCGGTTTAACATACTTAGCACATCAGCACCAAAGGAAAGAGCAACAAGCATCAAAACGAACGTTGCTGTTATCAACTTCATCGTTTTACCTTAATGATACAAAAAAAATAGTCACGGCAAGTTTTGATAATTAAAGAAAAAACAAATAAAATAGCACATTCGAAATTTGCATTTCTCTCTAAAAGATCCTAGAATTTATAAAAGAATTGTTAGACGCGACACTTAGTTCTTACTTCAAGAATCAAGAAACCAAAAAATTCTTTGCGTTTACTTTGCCGTCTTCTTCTTCGTTCGTCTTGTCTGCCGCAAAGTATTGCTTGTGTTTGCTTGATTTGAAGCTGGTTCCGTTCTTTAAATGTTTCTTAACACGAAATCACACGTGAATAATTAAAAAAACAACCAATTGTTATTAAGAAAGTATAAAATCATGTGACACATGGTGGTCATGGGATTTTACAGAAGATAACAGTTGAAATTTGTGCTTCAGCCTACATCTTAAAACCTTAGAATTTGGTAAATTGTAATGGCTATTTAACTGAAATGAAAACGCTGCTGTATACAATTAAGTATCTGGGTTTTTTTGGCAATGAAGTTTTCAAATATATATAAAGCTGATTGCTTGAGTAAAGCACGTGGCACAAAGCACTGGTAATTCAAAAAGTAATTATTATATAATCAATAAACTGCATTGCGTAATATTTTAATCAATACAGTCACTAATTTAACTTTTATCAGGATCACTAAATGACTCGCTGATGATTTGTTTTGGAAAATATGTAACCAAATTCTCGTATTCAACACAGGCGGCAACTATAAACGGACTTGTAAAAAAGTTTTCTCTCTTTTTTTCCTGCTAACAACTTTTTTTGCATCACCAATAGGCGTGTTAAAGCAGATAATTAATGCGGTTCAATAGGATTATAGATTACTTCCAAGTGGTACGTAAATTTTTCAATTGAAAATTTAGCGTGAACTACCACTGACTTGGACGTGTTGGTATTTGAATAAATTCCTATACGTGCACTTAGACATGTCAGCTTCATTTCTCAGCAGTGAACATATGGTTTTCAGTTTATGTCCACAGGTATGGAGGATTGATGAGGAGTGATTGGCCTTGGAATTTCATTTTATTATGCAACTGTATATTGTTGCACAATATGCCAATGTTGTGAAGGTGAAGCACGCTTTACAAATATTTTTGTGGGCTAACAATAATTTTTCATAAAACTGTCTGAGAATTCTCCTTCAGCGATCGGATAGAATGCTCATTAATATGATGTAAAACGACAATATCATAACCGTGGTTTCATTGGTAAATTTAATCCCACATATCAAATACCTTCATAAATCATTATCTACGGCTCTATATCCACGAGTAAAGATTGTCAATTATTCAATCATTATGCAACACGAAAAACATCGAGCGATTTCCTGAAGAAATTTTCATCCATACAGTAGACAATTTATGGTTACGGACACCACGCTATCTATTGATGAATACAGAAAACTTAAGGATGCCCTCCACCGGTCCCTAATGAAAACATGGACTTGAATGTGATAATAGACCGTCTATAGAATTGGCAACCAGCGGTGAGGCATATTTCAATTGCATTAAGCTTGCCGCAAAACCCACTTCCAGTCTTGTATCAAATCACTATCATACAGCAAACGGTAATCATTTGCTAAAGGCCAAAATCTCTATCATAGGTGTGTGAACGTGTCCACACCCAAAGAAAGCCTCTAGAAGATTTTTCAATTGAAAATTTTTTGTGATTTACCACTGACTTAGACGCATTGATAATCGAAGAATAAATGCACTTAGACATGTCAGCTTCATTTCTCAGCAGTGACTATATGGTCAGTAGCTGTCATCAACACAGCATACAAATCCATAGGGATCGAGGATTGAGATTGGCCTGGGTGTTACATTTTATTATGCAACAGTATATTGCTGCACAATATGGTAACAGATAACTTTTGTCAGCTGAAAATTAGTCCACGCGAGGCACGTTGTTTGATACAAATAAATGTTCTCCTCGGATGTATACAATATAATTTTCCATTAGATTGTCTTTTCAGGAACTGGACGGAATGCTCATTCTTATTTATAATAATGTAAATCGACAAAATCGTGACCGTGTTTCATTAGTAAATTTAACCACACGCTTCAAATTCCCAAAGTTTAATAATTTTTTGTAATTTAGTATCTGCTGTTCTTATATTCACGCGTTTGGAGAGGTGTAAATATTTTTAGTCAATTGTTTATCATGCAACTATATATTGGACTATTGTTACGTATTATATTGTCACGTGTGCTGACACTTAGTCCTGGCACGCGAAGGTTCATGGACTAATATGCATGGTTAAGTGGGGCAGCCCGACAAAAACATTTGGTCGTGCTATAGCGAGTACAAACATGAAGTTCTTGTACAGTTGGTGACAACATAGATCGTTATGTACGCTTCAAAGTGCAACTTTGATTTTTGATGCTTTTGGAAATCGTCCAGTAAATAATGCATGTGTACATAAACAGTTTGAGCCCATGTAGTTGACTTTAGACGAAACAGTAAATAAATGCAACAAAATAACCATTGTTCCTCCACACTATTTTACGTTTCTTTTCGCACCAAGATTGTTGGAACCCGTTATCTCTTGTTTTCAAGGGGAGCGTAAGAGGTTGGTCGAGGCATACGAGCAATATTTTCCTACTTTATAGCATTGCGTGAACTGACAATCCTTCATGAAAGCTCAGAAACGATATCTCTGACCCTTTATGTATCTGACGCGACGTTTGACTGCCCTTGATTGATTTCCATGCTCACACACAAAAATTAATTCAATAACACAGTAAAACGTGTCCTTTGACTTTTAATTTTCATTGCATTTGGCACATGTAAAGTTCGACATTTGAAACGGCCCTTACATCTTTTTTCTTTCACTTGGAGCCAATGTTCACTCGTGCATGATTTTATTCAACATGTTGAATATTCAGCGCCGATGGCGCGCTAGGCAAATATTGCTCAAAACTGGACAGCACACTTAAGGAAATGGCGTGCGCCAACAGTCACGAGTGACTCTCAGCTCAGTCGATGGCGCTTGTGTGCGCCGGGCTTTAGAGTTTACCACGTTGCACAAGATGGTGCAAAGTGCCATCTATCTCTCACTTAATGCATGGATTGTGCGTTTCTTGCAAGCTATGAGATTCATATGTACGTCAGATTTCACGATAATTAAGCATGCATTCTGCAGCTTTTAAGCCATTGCGTTTTTGTATCAGGAGTACAGTTAAACAAGCAAAAGTTTGCATTAAACTGGCTCTTATATCGTCCGTCATTAAATGATTGGCATTTTAAAGCCTTGATCGTGGATTGGATTTTCAAAACAAAGTACCCAATTCACTTAAGTGGGAATTCGAGAATATCACAACACAGATTTGTTTTTGTTAAATTTACCAACTAACTGAAATTCAAAGCATCTTTTTTGACAGTTAAGAAATAAACTTTGCGATAATTTAAAAAAAACCGATATTTCTAAAAACTTTCCACATAATCACAAGGTACATTTGGATATGAATTGTTTTGATAAAGCCTGTATTCGATCATTTAGTCAAATGACATATCCTTCAAAGAAAACACACCCCATTCGATCGCCACTACCCAAATTCAATAATTATGAATAAATAAAATAATATATAACACTTCAATATGCTTCAGGATTTTATTTCTCAATTTAACATGACTATATTTTCGGACTCTATTTGTTAATTGAACATGATTATATGATTAAATGCCAGGGACTCACAAACTCAATTCTTTTTCATCCAACCTCACTTTGCAGCAAACGTACGGAGAAGGAAGGCTACTCTTGCACTTTGGATGATACGGAGATGGACAGTCATATTTCCATGGAAATCCAAGACCTGTACCTTCACATGAACAGTACTCTCCCACCTCTTTTCAATGAAAGCAAAATTATTCACATAAATATGAGTGCCGATTACATAGTCAACAGTTGAAAAACTGTTGCCGTAAAGCAAGAATTTCAATTAAGATCACAAGGGACAAAAAAACCGCTATATGCGCGACCTTTGGCATTTATATTTATTAATAAAAAAACGAGAGCTAGTCAATTGCTGAGGAGATAGCTTTGTAAGCGCCATAGGAAACGCTCATTTGCAAAGATTCAGTTCAATTTTTTCGCACTTATAGAAAGCGTGATCAAAAATGCTGAAAATACCGTCACGCATTGGAAGTACATGCTTCACAATCTTTAAGTACAATGCGGTTTAACATACTTGGCACATCAGCACCAAAGGAAAGAACAACAAGCATCAAAACGAACGTTGCTGTTATCAACTTCATCGTTATGCCTTAATGATACAAAAAAAAATAGTCACGGCTAGTTTTGATAAATAAAGAAAAAACAAATAAAATAGCACATTCGAAATTTGCATTTCTCTCTAAAAGATCCTAGAATTTATAAAAGATTGTTAGACGCGACACTTAGTTCTTACTTCAAGAATCAAGAAACCAAAAAATTCTTTGCGTTTACTTTGCCGTCTTCTTCCTCGTTCGTCTTGTCTACCGCAAAGTATTGCTTGTGTTTGGTTGATTTGAAGATGGTTCCGTTCTTTAAATGTTTCTTAACACGAAATCACACGTGAATAATTAAAAAACCAACCAATTGTTATTAAGAAAGTATAAAATCATGTGACACATGGTGGTCATGGGATTTTACAGAAGATAAAGGTTAAAATTTGTGCTTCAGCCTACATCTTAAAACCTTAGAATTTGGTAAATTGTAATGGCTATTTAACTGAAATGAAAACGCTGCTACATACAATTAAATATCTGGGGTTTTTTGGCAATGAAGTTTTCAAATATATATAAAGCAGATTGCTTGAGTAAAGCACGTGGTACAAAGCACTGGTAATTCCAGAAAGTAATTATTATGTAATCAATAAACTGCATTGCGTAATATTTTAAGCAGTACAGTCACAAGTTTAACTTTTATCAGGATCACGAAATCTTTCTAGTATTAAAGCGCATATATTGCACATACACAAATATGTCGCATATACAATAAATATAATGAATTTATGACTCGCTGATGATTTGTTTTGGAAAATATGAAACCAAATTCTCGTATTCAACACAGGCGGCAACTATAAACGGACTTGTAAAAAAGTTTTCTCTCTTTTTTTCCTGCTAACAACTATTTTGCATCACCAACAGGCGTGTTAAAGCAGATAATTAATGCGGTTCAATAGGATTATAGATTACTTCCAAGTGGTACATAAATTTTTCAATTGAAAATTTAGCGTGAACTACCACTGACTTGGACTTGTTGGTATTTGAATAAATTCCTATACGTGCACTTAGACATGTCAGCTTCATTTCTCAGCAGTGAACATATGGTATTCAGTTTATGTCCACAGGTATGGAGGATTGATGAGGAGTGATTGCCATTGGAATTTCATTTTATTATGCAACTGTATATTGTTGCACAATATGGCAATATTGTGCACGTGAAGCACGCTTTACAAATATTTTTGTGGGCTAGACAACAATTTTCATAAAACTGTCTGAGAATTCTCCTTCAGCGATCGGATAGAATGCTCATTACTATGATGTAAAACGACAATATCATAACTGTGGTTTCATTGGTAAATCTAATCCCACATATCAAATACCTTCATAAATCATTATCTACGGCTCTATATCTGCGGGTAAAGATTGTCAATTATTCAATCATTATGCAACTATATATGTGGGCTATTGTTGCGTGTTATGGCAACATGTAACAAACTATGTAAATACATTCGTCAGATATACACTAATTTTCCATAAAATTTTTAAAGAACGCTTCTTCAACGAGCATTTCAGGAATCATACGAGAGGTTTATTTTTATGATGTAATTCTGATTCATGTATAGCCCCAAAATCCTTATGGTGTTTCATTCGTAACTCCACGTTTACGCATCATATTCCTAAAACCTTTACAGTTTTTCATAAAACAACAATTAGCACTTGAGATTTAACAAATTTCTGTGTTCGAAATCAAAGTTGCTGTTTCATAACGTAAATAAACCATGCAGGTTTGGTAAAATATCATCAATTAATTCTTACGGTTAAGAGAAATAAGAGAACAATGAAATTTTGAGGAATTTTGCAGCAAAATTACTATATTACCTTAGGCCTGTTTCAAACGTCAACTTTACATGAACCGAACGCATTAAAGACAAAGAAAAGAGATGAACTTCCTCATTATCTTTTGTTCTCAATGCGTTTGGTTCATGTAACGTTCGACGTTTGAACTTGGCCTTACTAGATGTAAATGAATAAAATGCGCACTTTTTTTAATGGAAACTGATAATGTAATGTAAAGATGCAAGGTATTTACATATATACCTCCTTTGCCCGTGGGGAAAAACTAGGTTGCACAACTGATCGCACAACTTGTCGGCGGCATCACGTATTTTAATGACAACTACTTTTAACTATCATTGTATATTTAAAATAATACAAATTACGCGTAACTAGCAATAAATTTTAATTTCTTAATTTTGATTGCAAGCATAACATAATTTTGTACGCAGTTAATTAGTTTTGTTGATCGTTAGTGTTCACGCCATTCCATTCCTCACTATTATATGTGAAATTTTAATAAAATTTTGAATTCAATAAAAAATGCACTGATGATTACATATCATGCAGGTACAAGGTCCAAATGTACTGCTCTACTAGTTGTATTTCTTCATTCCATTTTACAATTCACATCAAGTGCTTGTGTCATAGTAAATCAGTTGACTGCTGCCCGTTGTTTTGTGACAGCACATACAAGATGAGTTCATCATGAACTTAGTTAGAAATTATACAAATTCATTGTCAAATTATAAGACTTATAAAGCAAGCCGCTAACCTAAGCATTTCAGCAACAAAACGACATAAGTACCAACATACGGAAAAGTCACGTGGTGTCATCAGCAGTAAGTATTTCAGCTCCAGAGTCGGTCACGAGTATGGTATGTTCAAACTGCGCTGATCTATATAATTGTATTACACTGAATTACTGTTCCCACAGCATGTGAAACAAAACATACATTGTTACATACATAAAATAAAGATAGATACCTGGTACCATCCGATGATACACACGTCCAACCATCTTCTAAAATCTCAAAATCTGTATGCCCCTCAATAAGAATTGGCTCTTAAAAGAGCAAATTTACAAAATATTTTGTTAATACAAACGGCGGGGATGGATCGAGAATGATTTTAGGAGTGCTTGAATTTGAATTTTGGCGGCTACTGAATAGGAGCTACCGACATTTTTGTCATACTATATTACGCATATAAACACTATGATTGGAAGATATTTTTTTAAAGCATGCTCTGTTAAACACAAATTACAATTAGCCTACTAGCTTGGTAAATTATTTCCGTGGAGATAAGCACCTCTTGCACCTCGGCAGCCATAGCAAAGGAAGGGTGTGTAGTCCCAGCACCCACACAAAAACCATCTCTCATAAATTGTTATCGTAATAAACTGACGTTAAAATATCATAAAGAAGATCGACGAACGTAATATTACCGATTGTGAATGTCATCCCTGATTTCATTCTACCAGGATTTTCATTGTCTGTAGAAAAAATGTAATTAAAAAAATATAATTACAAATTACGTCAATGAGCAGAAGCACACGCCAAATTTGAGAAAATGGAAAATGACAACACAGAATGAATTTTCGATGCGTCAAAGAACCAGTAAAAAAGTCTTGAATCCTTTTGTTCATGACACTAGAAGCTTGTTCTGTATTTTTCCATACATGACACAAAGTTCACAGCAGTAGAACTATAACACTTCATGTTTCCCAAAGTTTTATTAATATGATGATATGAACCGACATCTTTCTTGAAATTTTTGTTTCTCGATAGTGAAGAAATTTCTACCAACGACTGGCAACACTATGTGTGAGAAAAAGACATAACTGTCTGCAGCTCAAAATATAACAATCTCATTCAAAGGTTTCTTTAGCTATAGCCGCAATTTTTATGTTGATTATGTGGATTGTTTTATTTATATATGAAAATTTAATATGAGTTGAAGTTACAAGCGATGTCGGGGGTTTAAAACCTGAAATGCAACGTATGAGACCCCGTTCACACGATACCGGTAGAGTTTGAAAACGGTTTGGGGTACTGTTCACACGATGCCGGTATGAAAAAGTATGAAACCGTTACGCTAACAGTAATAGTTTGAAAACGGTATAAAATTATACCGTGTCGGTTATGTGTGAACACCCAACCCTAAGAGTTTTATAACGGTTCAGTGAAACTTTTTTCTCCGCTAAAAATAAAGTGATAAAATATTCGAACACAGCTGTCACAGCGATAAATATGGTCAGCAAAAATTTTTAAGACTTCAAATAAATATAACTCAAATAAACTGAAAGCCGGCATCAATCCGGCGTAGTGTAAACGCATTACCAAAACGGAGCAAAACTCTGACGGTATCGTGTGAACAAAGTGAAACAGTATGAAACTATACCGGTTGAGTTTCTTACTGGTATTGTGTGAACGTAGTCTGACGTCGGAAGACCTCAGCCGGCTTTAAAACAAACATTATTCAAATCAACCAAATAAGGAAAAAATAAGTGATAAAAAGAATACAGCATTATCAACCTGGACAATGATCGTGCAAAGCATTGTACAAGCTTTCAATTAATGAAGAATTAAGTGAGGAAATCCAATAATGAATGCACTGTCAATAATTAATACAGTAACTGTCCAAGTCATAGTATAAACGTGATTTGACCAAAAAAGCCCCAATTTTATGGTTTTTGCGAATAGTGTTTACTATTTATGTATTGAAGAAATCTCTAAGGAATTATGAGATAATGTAACCCGCTCACGTCCGCTGGTGCCAACATTGGTATTGATAAAATATTCTTTTGTATTTGACCACCAACATGGCTGCCGTGACGTAACATGCAATCCACCTATGGCATCATTCCAGAAATTTGCTTTCCTTAAATGACGGGGTCGCTCATCTTTCCGTGCAGTTCTATTAATGTAACTTTAAATTTCTGAAATGTAACTTTTTTCCTGAATTCACATAGATAAAAAAATTTTGAACGTTGTTTCGTGCACAATCCCTATATCTTCCCTCTCATTCGGTGACAGCTGAGGCAAACCTCTTTTTCCCAAGCATTTGCAACACCTGAAATTCCTTCAGAACTCTTATATTTCTCGGAGCGTAGCCGAAACGAATAGGCTTCAAATCAGGATACTCATCTCCATCATCACAGCAATTTTGATTTCTCCCTTGATATTTTTCAACGTCAAGCTGATCTGTAGTGATGTTATTTGGTAAAACATGCGACATTGGATTTGGAGAGATAAAAGGATGTCCAAGAAGTTGCTGTGCTAAGCATTGGTTAAGGCTATCCGGATATAGACATCTATACAATGTATATGACATTAAAAGACAGTAGCTATAAATTCTTTGTCACTTTAATGCTTGTTTTTCCCAAGATCTTCATATTTTCAAGTGGAAGCCTTGAGTGGCAGTTTTCAAGCATGCCTATCATTATATTACCAAATGCATATTCCGAGAAGGGTAAAACTTTCTTTTTGACACTGCTATTCAATGAAAAGGAACTTACAGGTCCAAAACGAGCTTTTCAATGTATCAAGAGACTAAACTCTTTTCCTCAACAATAGTTGACTTTTTAAAGAAAACACCTAAAAATGTAATAATAGAAAACCAAAAATGTCCAAACGCGTTTACTTGAATCATAATACCCTATTGGCAAAAATAGCAAGTAATAAATCCTTATACATATCTATTGAGCTAAACGAAAATTGTTCACATTTTTTTCACTAGCTGTGAATGAACGTGAACTAATCCTTTACAATCTCACGGAGAATCCGCTGCATTCTCTGTTGGTCCTTGTACTATCCCTCGTCAAAAGCATTCCTTAGAGTACTGTTCTCACAATACTCCATCTGTATAAACAAAGTTTGCAGAGTACACTTTCAATCTTCTTGCATATCTCTTGTGGTGATTGCTTCCTCTTGACTTTCGAAATCAGATTCCTAGTCCTAAACGAAAGACGCAGGTAGTTATTTTTACATATCCTCAGCAACATCATGAACAGTTCCTACTACTATATACCACGTGAGCCAACGAGCTTCCAAACTGTATATGCGATTCATTGATATTTCTTTTGAACATATCTTCAGTGCTATTAATGGTTGTTTTCGTATTGAAGTCCCGTCCTCGCTAGAGCTTTTATTGTCGTCAACATGCTTAGAATCATTCGTGTGTTCATTCGTCAACGAGACTTCCTCCAAAACTGTCAAGCGTACGCTAGGTGCTTAAACTACGTTTAATTTCATCAAGCTATCTTCAAACTAGCGTCGCTGTTTCTCCTATCTGTCATGCGTGATTGTGTTTAACTGTTGTAAGTTCCATGTTCAAGTATTTCTTCTACCTCAATCCAAGACATATAATATCTGTCAAAAATATTAGAGCATTGTTTATGCACAAAATATGCAGATACAAAGTTATGGAGAAAAATAAAAACATCTCTAACATCATCACTAATATTACGAGTGGCGTAACAAAGTGTTGATGAGTTTGATATGCATTTGTCAAAACATGCTTAAGAAGACAAAGAGCATGCCAAAATTATATGATTGAAAACTTGCTCAGCGCATCTACAAGCACCAATTTCTGAGCTCGCTTTGTCACAAATTAATTGAGAATCTGAGAATGCGTTGTCAACTCCACAAACTCTCCAAGCTCATGGTAACGACCAACTGGATGTACCAGTACCGATTTTGGAGTAATTAGCTCGCTCAATCACAAGTTTTAAGACAAATCATCTGCGCATGCGCAGTCTGATTGAGCATGCGCAATCAACTTGACCAGCTACTCAAGTTCATTGTCATAGCAACGACCAACTGCATCTACTAGCACCAATTTTGAAGTAAATAGCATGCTTAGTAACAATTTAATAGAGAAATCATCTGCGCATGCGCTCGAGCATGTGCAGTCTACTCGAGTAATTGTTCATAGTCATGACAACGACTAACTATATGTACTTGCACTACATTTGTGTGAATTAACTCACTTAGTCGCAAATTATCAAAGAAATCATCTGGGCATGCGCAGTAATGATAACAATCATCCCACAACTTTCTTAAGCCTTTAAATTTTGGTATATATATATAAAGCTAAAACTTCATACAGTAGATGTCAACTAGCAGTGGAAGCTGGGTGCGATATAGTATGCAGTGGCTTAGGAGCCCACACTTCGGTGGCGACCGCACTCTCCCTGCGTACCTTGAGCAAAGCCTATCGCAGGTGATCTCAGGGTCTGATGGGCGGAAGCTTGGTATTGGCATCTCCCAAGTAGGAACCTCCTACTGAAACGTTAACATGTGGCGTTCTAGTGCCTTACATATAAGAAGGTATCGGGAAGCATTGCCCGAAAACGGTTTTTTTTGCTTTCGAATTTTTTCTTTTTATTTTCTTCTCATAAAACAAACCAAGCAATGTTTCAATTAACTTCTTATGTCCCTGTCTTTTTCTGACATTTATAATTAAAGACAACCTTAAACATGTTTCATACCATTTTTATCGGTTTATAACTTTCTGATTTAACTCTCCCATTTACTGCTTCTCATGTATCACGAGCAAACCATCCATATGCTTCATGGCAAAAAAACAAGGACTATGTGGTTCCCTTAATTAACATTCGACAGTCTAGTGCTCAACTATCTCGGGGTATCGGGAGGCATGGAACGAAAACGGGATTCTTTGGTTTTCAAAATTTGTCTTTTTCTTTACAAGATACGATTATCTACTTTGTTATAATAGTTTCTACAAAGATAACATTTATTAAGCCAAGCAATTTGTATCGTCTAAATTGAGCCTCGCTTTCAAGCCTTATGTTATAAAACTTTTATTTATTTTGGATGGTAAATTTCTTTTTACCTTACAATATTTTCATGATTCAGTCTAGAAAGTGACTTCTCTTCTCGAGGAATTTTGCGATGAAACAGTACATTTTTTGGATTCAAAGGAATTCTTTTGATCGCATAAAGAGAGCCATACAATTTATTAGCTACGTACGTAAGCGTATATAAGGCATTTCCAAACACGTACAAAGTTTCATTCACATGACCATTTAAACGATGCATGTAATAAAAAGCTACCGTCCTATATACCTTTTACACACAATAGGAATAACTTTCGGTGCCGTCTTCATATTCATTAATTAACTTTATCACAGAATTTGGTAAACATTAATGCATGGGTATGTAGAACTGAAATGGAAAACACTGCTGCATATACAATTCGTAATCTGGTAATTCCTTTTCGCCCTAATTCTAAAATATATAGTACCATGGCTTAATCAAAGCACATTAATGGTCCTTATGGCAAATCACGTCTTAAAATAAAATGAATATTTTCTAATCACTTAATTGAAATGCGTATGTACCTATTCTTGGTGTGCAGCCATGTTGGACGATTTTAACAAAGGATTTTCTTTATTTACAATGAAAATTTCATCCAACATGGCGAGTATTCCATTATTCTCTTATTCCCAGAGGGGAATGGTTGCACACCACCTATTAGTTTAAACATTCAATATATATCGCAAATACCATAGTGAATGGTAAAAGTAATATAATAAGTTGATAGTTCTTAAAAGAACTGTTTTAAGTAAAGAGCACTAAACTGATAGTTCTAAGTTAAACGACACGATGCATTTAGAACTATCGGGTTAGTGCTCTTTACTTAAAACAGTTCTTTTAAGAACTATCAACTTATTATATTACTTTTACCATTCACTATGGTATTTGCGATATTTAGAACTATTTTCAGATTTGTCACCACGACAAAGTCTCTATTTTAATACATTCAATATATTTAGACATGTTTCAAACATCGATCTTTACATGAGCCGAACGCATTTAAAACAAAAGATAATGAGAAGTTTAACTCATTTTCTTTTGTCTTTAATGCGTTCGGTGCATGTAAGTTCGATGCTTGAGACAGGCCTAACAAGCTTGATTTTCCTCAGGTTTACTAAATTTTTCTAAGTTCCAAGCGCAAGGAACATAAACAAAATTCTTATAAATCCATGCAACATGGTGCATCTTTGAATCGCCTGAAGGTTTCCCAAATCCCAATGAATATACGGTAGAGGGAATTTACACAATAAAAATACTTGCTCCGATAGCAATCAAATATAGTTTAAGCGGAGCCTAAATCTAGGCAGAAAAGCAGTCCACACTCATGGTTGAAGCACAACAATGCCAAAATTATGTTTCCATCAACAATAAGCTACATTCAAGTCTTCAACATTTACAATATTAAATGACGATTTTAAAATAAGAATTTTAATGATAATAACACTTTCGTCGTGCTCAGAAATTACCTTTGCTGTCTTAGAGTCAGAGCAAATTTTTCATTTCAATCTTCAAAAACACACTTGCCAGGAATCTAAAACCCAAACGAACATTTTGCTTGTGCGTTTTCATTTGTGAATAGCCGTGCTTCTGTGCCCTTCCTCGTCATTATTGAAACACAGATAAAATAATCAACCGCGCATCTTCCAACCTAATTATATTCACAATTCCATTCTTTTCCTTAATTACCTCGCTGAGGTAATTTCGAACTATTATCCAATTCTCTGGACTCTGCAGGATGCATAGAATATAATTATTGTGAGGTATTGTGATAATTTCAATGCTTATCACATTCGAGCTTTTACTTATGTATCCCTCACGAAAGCGGACACCTTTTGTGGGCAAACATTGCTTTTTTGCTAAGGTTTTTTGCTATTACCTCGCAAGACATCTCACGTACGAAGATACCAAGCCGTTGTAATAAGGATGTTATTTCCTTCATGAGAGGTTTGAGTGCATTATACACCATCAGATAGATTATGCGTTTCTTGCAAGCTATGAGATTCATATGTACGTCAGATTTCACGAATAATTAAGCATGCAATCTGCACCTTTTAAGCCATGGCGTTTTTATATCAGGAGTACAGTTAAACAAGCAAAGGTTTGTGCAAAGTTAAGGAATTAACTTTGTAATAATTTAAAAACAAACTGATTTTTCTAAAAACTTTCCACATAATCACAAGGTACATTTGGATATGAATTGTTTTGATAAAGCCTGTATTCGATCATTTAGTCAAATGACATATCCTTCAAAGAAAACACACCCCATTCGATCGCCACTACCCAAATTCAATAATTATGAATAAATAAAATAATATATAACACTTCAATATGCTTCAGGATTTTATTTCTCAATTTAACATGACTATATTTTCGGACTCTATTTGTTAATTGAACATGATTATATGATTAAATGCCAGGGACTCACAAACTCAATTTTTTTTCATCCAACCTCAATTTGCAGCAAACGTACGGAGAAGGAAGGCTACTCTTGCACTTTGGATGATACGGAGATGGACAGTCATATTTCCATGGAAATCCAAGACCTGTACCTTCACATGAACAGTACTCTCCCACCTCTTTTCAATGAAAGCAAAATTATTCACATAAATATGAGTGCCGATTACATAGTCAACAGTTGAAAAACTGTTAACGTAAAGCAAGAATTTCAATTAAGATCACAAGGGACAAAAAAACCGCTATATGCGCGACCTTTGGCATTTATATTTATTAATAAAAAAACGAGAGTTGTCAATTGCTGAGGAGATAGCTTTGTAAGCGCCATAGGAAACGCTCATTTGCAAAGATTCAGTTCAATTTTTTCGCACTTATAGAAAGCGTGATCAAAAATGCTGAAAATACCGTCACGCATTGGAAGTACATGCTTCACAATCTTTAAGTACAATGCGGTTTAACATACTTGGCTCATCAGCACCAAAGGAAAGAACAACAAGCATCAAAACGAACGTTGCTGTTATCAACTTCATCGTTATGCCTTAATGATACAAAAAAAAATAGTCACGGCTAGTTTTGATAAATAAAGAAAAAACAAATAAAATAGCACATTCGAAATTTGCATTTCTCTCTAAAAGATCCTAGAATTTATAAAAGAATTGTTAGACGCGACACTTAGTTCTTACTTCAAGAATCAAGAAACCAAAAAATTCTTTGCGTTTACTTTGCCGTCTTCTTCCTCGTTCGTCTTGTCTGCCGCAAAGTATTGCTTGTGTTTGGTTGATTTGAAGATGGTTCCGTTCTTTAAATGTTTCTTAACACGAAATCACACGTGAATAATTAAAAAACCAACCAATTGTTATTAAGAAAGTATAAAATCATGTGACACATGGTGGTCATGGGATTTTACAGAAGATAAAGGTTAAAATTTGTACTTCAGCCTGCATCTTAAAACCTTAGAATTTGGTAAATTGTAATGGCTATTTAACTGAAATGAAAACGCTACTGCATACAATTAAATATCTGGGGTTTTTTGGCAATGAAGTTTTCAAATATATATAAAGCTGATTGCTTGAGTAAAGCACGTGGCACAAAGCACTGGTAATTCAAAAAGTAATTATTATGTAATCAATAAACTGCATTGCGTAATATTTTAAGCAATACAGTCACGAGTTTAACTTTTATCAGGATCACGAAATTTTTCTAGTATCAAAGCGCATATATTGCACATACACAAATATGTCGCGTATACAATAAATATGATGAATTTATGACTCGCTGATGATTTGTTTTGGAAAATATGTAACCAAATTCTCGTATTCAACACAGGCGGCAACTATAAACGGACTTGTAAAAAAGTTTTCTCTCTTTTTTTCCTGCTAACAACTTTTTTTGCATCACCAATAGGCGTGTTAAAGCAGATAATTAATGCGGTTCAATAGGATTATAGATTACTTCCAAGTGGTACATAAATTTTTCAATTGAAAATTTAGCGTGAACTACCACTGACTTGGACGTGTTGGTATTTGAATAAATTCCTATACGTGCACTTAGACATGTCAGCTTCATTTCTCAGCAGTGAACATATGGTATTCAGTTTATGTCCACAGGTATGGAGGATTGATGAGGAGTGATTGCCATTGGAATTTCATTTTATTATGCAACTGTATATTGTTGCACAATATACCAATGTTGTGAAGGTGAAGCACGCTTTACAAATATTTTTGTGGGCTAGACAATAATTTTTCATAAAACTGTCTGA
The DNA here is from genome assembly GCF_021976095.1 of Xenia sp. Carnegie-2017. Taxonomy (NCBI): domain Eukaryota; kingdom Metazoa; phylum Cnidaria; class Anthozoa; order Malacalcyonacea; family Xeniidae; genus Xenia; species Xenia sp. Carnegie-2017. The sequence goes on from NW_025813402.1 coordinate 7,663,685, forward strand.
GAATTCTCCTTCAGCGATCGGATAGAATGCTCATTACTATGATGTAAAACGACAATATCATAACCGTGGTTTCATTGGTAAATTTAATCCCACATATCAAATACCTTCATAAATCATTATCTACGGCTCTATATCCACGAGTAAAGATTGTCAATTATTCAATCATTATGCAACACGAAAAACATCGAGCGATTTCCTGAAGAAATTTTCATCTATACAGTAGACAATTTATGGTTATGGACACCACGCTATCTATTGATGAATACAGAAAACTTAAGGATGCCCTCCACCGGTCCCTGATGAAAACATGGACTTGAATGTGATAATAGACCGTCTATAGAATTGGCAACCAGCGGTGAGGCATATTTCAATTGCATTAAGCTTGCCGCAAAACCCATTTCCAGTCTTGTATCAAATCACTATCATACAGCAAACGGTAATCATTTGCTAAAGGCCAAAATCTCTATAATAGGTGTGTGAACACGTCCAAACCCAAAGAAAGCCTCTAGAAGATTTTTCAATTGAAAATTTTGTGTGATTTACCAATGACTTAGACGCATTGATAATCGATGAATAAATGCACTTAGACATATCAGCTTCATTTCTCAGCAGTGATTATATGGTATTCAGTTCATGTCCACAGGTATCGAGGATTGATGAGGAGTGATTGCCATTGGAATTTCATTTTATTATGCAACTGTATATTGTTGCACAATATGGCAATATTGTGCACGTGAAGCACGCTTTACAAATATTTTTGTGGGCTAGACAATAATTTTTCAAAAACTGTCTGAGAATTCTCCTTCAGCGATCGGATAGAATGCTCATTACTATGATGTAAAATGACAATATCATAACTGTGGTTTCATTGGTAAATCTAATCCCACATATCAAATACCTTCATAAATCATTATCTACGGCTCTATATCCGCGGGTAAAGATTGTCAATTATTCAATCATTATGCAACTATATATGTGGGCTATTGTTGCGTGTTATGGCAACATGTAACAAACTATGTAAATACATTCGTCAGATATACACTAATTTTCCATAAAATTTTTAAAGAACGCTTCTTCAACGAGCATTTCAGGAATCATACGGGAGGTTTATTTTTATGATGTAATTCTGATTCATGTATAGCCCCAAAATCCTTATTGTGTTTCATTCGTAACTCCACGTTTACGCATCATATTCCTAAAACCTTTACAGTTTTTCATAAAACAACAATTAGCACTTGAGATTTAACAAATTTCTGTGTCCGAAATCAAAGTTGCTGTTTCATAACGTAAATAAACCATGCAGGTTTGGTAAATTATCATCAATTAATTCTTACGGTTAAGAGAAATAAGAGAACAATGAAATTTTGAGGAATTTTGCAGCAAAATTACTATATTACCTTAGGCCTGTTTCAAACGTCAAACTTTACATGAACCGAACGCATTAAAGACAAAAGAAAAAGAGATGAACTTCCTCATTATCTTTTGTTCTCAATGCGTTTGGTTCATGTAACGTTCGACGTTTGAACTTGGCCTTACTAGATGTAAATGAATAAAATGCGCACTTTTTTTAATGGAAACTGATAATGTAATGTAAAGATGCAAGGTATTTACATATATACCTCCTTTGCCCGTGGGGAAAAACTAGGTTGCACAACTGATCGCACAACTTGTCGGCGGCATCACGTATTTTAATGACAACTACTTTTAACTATCACTGTATATTTAAAATAATACAAATTACGCGTAACTAGAAATAAATTTTAATTTCTTAATTTTGATTGCAAGCATAACATAATTTTGTACGCAGTTAATTAGTTTTGTTGATCGTTAGTGTTCACGCCATTCCATTCCTCACTATTATATGTGAAATTTTAATAAAATTTTGAATTCAATAAAAAATGCACTGATGATTACATATCATGCAGGTACAAGGTCCAAATGTACTGCTCTACTAGTTGTATTTCTTCATTCCATTTTACAATTCACATCAAGTGCTTGTGTCATAGTAAATCAGTTGACTGCTGCCCGTTGTTTTGTGACAGCACATACAAGATGAGTTCATCATGAACTTAGTTAGAAATTATACAAATTCATTGTCAAATTATAAGACTTATAAAGCAAGCCGCTAACCTTCGCATTTCAGCAACAAAACGACATAAGTACCAACATACGGAAAAGTCACGTGGTGTCATCAGCAGTAAGTATTTCAGCTCCAGAGTCGGTCACGAGTATGGTATGTTCAAACTGCGCTGATCTATATAATTGTATTACACTGAATTACTGTTCCCACAGCATGTGAAACAAAACATACATTGTTACATACATAAAATAAAGATAGATACCTGGTACCATCCGATGATACACACGTCCAACCATCTTCTAAAATCTCAAAATCTGTATGCCCCTCAATAAGAATTGGCTCTTAAAAGAGCAAATTTACAAAATATTTTGTTAATACAAACGGCGGGGATGGATCGAGAATGATTTTTAGGAGTGCTTGAATTTGAATTTTGGCGGCTACTGAATAGGAGCTACCGACATTTTTGTCATACTATATTACGCATATAAACACTATGATTGGAAGATATTTTTTTAAAGCATGCTCTGTTAAACACAAATTACAATTAGCCTACTAGCTTGGTAAATTATTTCCGTGGAGATAAGCACCTCTTGCACCTCGGCAGCCATAGCAAAGGAAGGGTGTGTAGTCCCAGCACCCACACAAAAACCATCTCTCATAAATTGTTATCGTAATAAACTGACGTTAAAATATCATAAAGAAGATCGACGAACGTAATATTACCGATTGTGAATGTCATCCCTGATTTCATTCTACCAGGATTTTCATTGTCTGTAGAAAAATGTAATTAAAAATATAATTACAAATTACGTCAATGAGCAGAAGCACACGCCAAATTTGAGAAAATGGAAAATGACAACACAGAATGAATTTTCGATGCGTCAAAGAACCAGTAAAAAAGTCTTGAATCCTTTTGTTCATGACACTAGAAGCTTGTTCTGTATTTTTCCATACATGACACAAAGTTCACAGCAGTAGAACTATAACACTTCATGTTTCCCAAAGTTTTATTAATATGATGATATGAACCGACATCTTTCTTGAAATTTTTGTTTCTCGATAGTGAAGAAATTTCTACCAACGACTGGAAACACTATGTGTGAGCAAAAGACATAACTGTCTGCAGCTCAAAATATAACAATCTCATTCAAAGGTTTCTTTAGCTATAGCCGCAATTTTTATGTTGATTATGTGGATTGTTTTATTTATATATTAAAATTTAATATGAGTTGAAGTTACAAGCGATGTCGGGGGTTTAAAAAGTGAAATGCAACGTATGAGACCCCGTTCACACGATACCGGTAGAGTTTGAAAACGGTTTGGGGTACTGTTCACATGATGCCGGTATGAAAAAGTATGAAACTGTAACGCTAACAGTAATAGTTTGAAAACGGTATAAAATTATACCGTGTCGGTTATATGTGAACACCCAACCCTAAGAGTTTTATAAGGGTTCGATGAAACTTTTTTGTTCGCTAAAAATAACGCGATAAAATATTCGAACACAGCTGTCACAGCGATAAATATGGTCAGCAAAATTTTCGAAGAACACAAATAAATATAATTCAAATAAACTGAAAGCCGGCATCAATCCGGCGTAGTGTAAACGCATTACCAAAACGGAGCAAAACTCTGACGGTATCGTGTGAACAAAGTGAAACAGTATGAAACTATACCGGTTGAGTTTCTTACCGGTATTGTGTGAACGTAGTCTGACGTCAGAAGACCTAAGCCGGCTTTGAAATAAACATTATTCAAATCAACCAAATAAGGAAAATGAATCAGAGTGTTAAAAAATAAATGACTACAGAGATAAAACTTACTAAAATGTAAAATATCAGGAGGACCATGAAAATATGTGCCGATACCATGACCAATGAAATGCGGTACAACATTAAATCCGTTTTTGTTAGCAATGGAACTACAAATATTTAAAAAAACTACAAAGTCATCAATTGCCATCGCATGCAAAACTATCACACATCATTAAAAGCTACAATATGTGTTATTCTCCATTGGTATCTCTTGCTACTCAGTGACGTCAGAACTGGTCGCAACACACCATTGAACTAAAATACATGGAACACTAACTATAATAAAAACCCTCATAATTTTTTAAAGCCGTGCTTTTACCCCAGACATGCGTGTGTAGTCAATCAATTTTCACTCCGCGAAAGTATCTCGAAACACTACAAACGCGTGTCTGGTGTAAGATTTCGCTTCAATTATTTGCTTCAGGTAGCCTTCCAGTATTTCAGTTCAATGAAACACACCAACCGCAAGTTGTAAGACTAAAATGTTTTTTGCTGACTACGAATGCGTTCTCGGTGAGTATATTATTCATTGGAGTTTTCAAATGACAACCTGCAGTCAGCAATGGAGTAGACAATAGAGAGTTTTAGTTTGGCGTTTACAGCAAACCTCGGCTAACCGCTTGCCGATGAGGTTTGCCGTTTCGAAAATAATTGAATTAAGTTTGGAGTTTTGCATTTGTATTTTATGACTCGTATTGTCATGAGCTAAATTTCATGTTTTTTAATTAAAAGTATGCCGATAAAAAAGTCATATTCTTTATGTAAACTGACATGAAAATATAACATAAGGCCATAAATCTCACTTGGTTGTATTAATAGTACTAAAAAGCTCGCCGTAAATCACTTGCTGCAAGAAGGGCTTCTTACCGTTTAAACCTGAACCGCAAACCGACATGATCACGTGACTTTTTGCAATTTGCCGTTAACGCCGAACTAAAACTCTGTAAAGGGCTAACACCAAAGGAACCATAGAAATAACAGCTCAAATTTTTAATCATGCATTGCTAGAATTATTATGATACATCCTGATTACGTATCAAACATCTTCAGATTTTCGACCAACAAAACAAAAGTCGCGTCATTTAAACCATTTCCTGATGAATATGTTGTTTTGTGTATTTGTAGTGAATTTATATTTTGGTGTCAGCGTTTGAAGCAATACTATCCAAAACATCAGCATGTTAGGTTAGATTAGATTTTGATCATCATCAAGTGTAAATGATCACCTGATTATTTTGCCAATGATTGAAAAAGGCTCGCTATCCTTACAAACTAAGATGGCCGCGTCAAGACATTCCTTTGTGACAGTAACAAGTCGTCGTCCAGCCATATCTACATCACCAATTAGGAAAGTCTCAGATAAATCTCCATGAAAACCGTTCACAAAGACCTAAATAAATAACAAAATTCAAATGCATGGTAGAATTAAATCTTAAGCCAATTTCCCTGGCAACGTAGGCTGGTAGATGAGAGCTGGGTTGTCATAGAGGTTACTGGTAGACCGATGAATGGCAAAGTTGAAGATGAATGGCAAAGTTGAAGATGAATGTCAAGGTTGAAGATGAATGGCAAGGCTGAAGATGAATGGCAAAGTTGAAGATGAATGGCAAGGTTGAAGATGAATGGCAAGGTTGAAGATGAATGGCAAACTTGAAGATGAATGGCAAGGTTGAAGATGAATGGCAAGGTTGAAGATGAATGGCAAACTTGAAGATGAATGGCAAGGTTGAAGATGAATGGCAAGGCTGAAGATGAATGGCAAAGTTGAAGATGAATGGCAAAGTTGAAGATGAATGGCAAAGTTGAAGATGAATGGCAAAGTTGAAGATGAATGGCAAGGTTGAAGATGAATGGCAAGGTTGAAGATGAATGGCAAGGTGGAAGATGAATGGCAAGGTTGAAGAAGAATGGCAAGGTGGAAGATGAATGGGAAAGTTGAAGATAAATCGTAAAGTTGAAGATGAATGGCAAGGTTGAAGATGAATGGCAAAGTTCTGTTACTTACATTGCCAGGAACAATTGCTCAGTATCATAAATAAGATTGTATCAAAATAATGCCGATCATCAACGTCAATTATACTTAATAAATTTGCATGAAATACAAGCACTAAGTACCTTTCATGTGACGAAAATAAACATCATTATAAACATGAAACCTTATCATCGACATACTCACAAAAAAACGTCAGTAGTTCAGGAAATACGTATAGCATTTAGGAAAAAAAGACCGTAAAATTATTATGACATAATTTTATTGCCATCAATCTGAAATATTATACTGATATACATAATGATAGAATAAGCGCACTTCTCAGGTTTTAAATTTTATTAATTTCAGTTCACAAGCTTTCGGCGACAAGCAAACCGTAAAATGAAACATTCTTGAAAACTTAATAAAATTTAAAACCGTACAACATTTATTCCATCGTATCAATGTCTACACCTGGTTATACTTCATCTATGTTTTCTGTTATGAAATATACACATACCGAGACATCTACGTTGATTATATCTCCATCCTTAAGAATTGTTCTGTAAAAAAGTTACCAACGATACCCGTTATTGAAAATACAGACCACATTTTTCAATTTAGTACACTAACCTGTCTGGTATACCATGACAAACAACATCGTTCAAAGAAGTGCATACAGATTTGGGAAAGCCTTTATAGTTCAGTGGTGAAGGATACACACCATATTCAATGGAGGCATTGTGAACGACTTCGTCGATTTCTTCAGTTGATACACCTACCTGATAAAAAGGAATGTAGAATAGAAGAATAGTTAGAATAGAATAGAATGACTTTATTTACACAAGTGGGTATCATCATCAAAAACTGGTTTCCACGATAAGGCGTGCGTAAAATATAAAATAAAGATATTGTAAGTGTAAACGTAAGTGCAATAAGTAAAAAATAAATTCGATGATGTATATACTCAACACTACAATAAAAGATTAACAACTACTAGAACATGAAACATTTAGACACATAATAGGATATTTACAATCGATGAATAGCGATTTTTCTTTCAAAAGAGAAACGCGTATTATACACTCTCTTCAGTCAGTGGGCAAAGACTTTCATAGGGCAGCTCCATCAAACATTACACTTTTTTTCACATCATTACTACGTGGTCAAGGCAAATGAACTAAATTATGGCTCCCACGAAGATTGTAGTTTAAAAGTTCATTTTTGAAAGTAAATAAGCCTCGGAGGCAAATTAGCTATGCCCCGTGTTACTTAGAGTTTTGAATATCATTTTTTCTTTCCTTTTAAACTATTGTTCTTTTAAAGATTCTCAATCTACAGCATATAAGGCAGTTTCTTGACTAAATTCATTGGCCAAGTTTGCTATCAAACGTGCTGCTCCATTTTGAAGTTTTTGTAAACATTTAGACTGAGTTTCCCCCAAACACTCCATACTTTGCAACAATAATTGAATTAAGGTTGTAGCTACCAATGCGTCATGCAAACATTTAAGAGTACTTTGATGAACAATTTGTTTTAAAGCATACAAACCAGACGAACCATTTTTGCCGATAATTTCTACATTTCCAAGATAAATTTTCATTAATAAAGAACAAGGGCCCAAATTTTATTCATTATGCAAATGAAACGCAAAATAGTTACGTATATTTTGAGATCAAATTTAAAGCATGATAACCAATTATTGACTTAACATGATTGACCAAGTAGTGAGAGTGGGTAATGCAATCAATAATAAGAAATAGTAGTTATGAAAAGAATTTTCACACACACACTATCATGTGTATTTATAAAATAAACACAATGAAACGCGTGCGCTGATTGGTCTAGAGCTGAGTTTGCATTAGCCAGTGCAAAACACATCTGAGCTCAACCAATCAAATCAATATGAACAATCAATCAGTCAAAGTGAATTTGCAAATTGATCATGAATACATTTTAGAGGAAAAATAAAATGTTTGTCTTTTTTCGAATTATTGTTATTTTATAAAAGAAATAAATGAAGGTTTTTCGTGTTTGCACAGGCTTATGCAAACCTAAAAACGTTTGTGAGAACTCTAAACCAGGTGAAACCCTGGACTTTCGGTCTCGGGGCTTGCACTGATCTGCTCTCGAGTCCTTCTAAAGGTCTCCTCGGTTTGCATAAGCTTGTGCAAACACAGTAAACATCTTTTATTTCTTAGTTGGTTAAAATTAAAAGCGACCGAAGGGAGACTAACGCCCGCAATCCAAAAGCTCATTCACACCAACACTCACTGAGTAGGGATTCAAATCCCCACATAATTATTCGAAGCCAGCGTTTTGACTCTACAGATTGCTTGATTTGAAGTATTTTAAAGAAAGCTTGTCATCGATGGACAAATGACTTTGTCATTGATTAGAGAAAGCGCAATTTTTATGTCGCCCTCTGTGAGACAGTTTCGGCAATACGGGCGTGAGATTTGCGGGGGGGGGAAACGGAATAAAAGCTCAAGAAATTAGATCAATAAAAATCAATTAAATTTAGCACAAAACTACGTTACTACAACAAACACGTTACGTAGTAGGGTGAATGACATCAAACATAGTGAGTAGTTAAAAGAATCATTGTCACATTATTGCAGGGATTAAATCAAACAATGAAGGGAATTGTCATCTGTCACAAAATGATGACTTTTTCCATTTTGCGAGTTGCGACGCTTAACGTGGTCCTTTAATTCCCTTTCAATATCGGCTACAATTTTTTAAATGGTTGATCAACTAACTAAAGGCAGAAAAATGGGCAGTCCAGGAGGGAAGTCTGTTTCGTGTTCCTGGTCACTTGATGAAGTTACTAACCTTGACAAAATCTCTTGCTATATTCAGAACTTTTCTGGCAATCTTGCACGCCATTCTCATATGAGCAATATCATTTTTTGTTTTAATTTCGGGAAAACTTGGTGATGGAGGAACCAAACCACTCAAAGCATAAATTGGCTTCACAATATCATTTGGTACTGTCTTTAACAACCCATTTACTTGGAGATTTATCTTTTGATATAGTTCATGTTGAAGTAATGAAGCAATTTTTGGCTTCAGCCTTGTAAGCTTATTAAAACCTGCTGACATAACATTCAATACTTCACAGCTCCAAAACACAAGCAACCAGGAAGCATGAGACTGTTTGAAGAACTAGAAATATATGAGATAGCATTAGGAAACAGTTCATTAATGCAAAAATCTGTAGACAATATAATACATCTAAGTTATAGCGGAAAGTAGAAATCAAAGCAGGAAATTTAAAAATGAGAAATAACTATTAAGCAAATTGTCCAATTAAAAGTACAGTTAGAGCTCATATTATCAAATACTTAAAAATAATTCAATTAACTGTATGTTCTTGTTTAAATTAATCAATCCTTAAACAATATTCATTGTTTTTAAAGAGTTTGTTTCTCGGACAGGCTCAAAGTACTGCTTTTCTCCGTGGATTGGGCAAAATTCCGAGGTCACATATAGTTTTGCCATACATGAGTTTATATTCAACTGATGATGAAATCAATCCTATAATTCCTATTCCTGTTTTGAGCAAGCCATTTTACCTTAATAACAAATGGTTAAAGTTCTCATAAAAAGTGTTGATTCCTAAGAAACGACAAGAAGAAGTTATTGACTTACTATCCAAGATCAATCAATAAAAATACAACATTGATGTCTCTACTCTTTGCAGATGGTGCTTTTCGTGGCCATGTTACCATGCCACAGCCGTAGTTACTTTCCTGGGAAACTGGGGACTACAACAGTTTTTGTCTTTTGGTGAAAAGACAGAAAGGTGAAAATTTGCGTGTTTTGTGGTGCTCGCCCCTGTTTTACTATGAAAAACTCGTGTAGTTGCGAATCATGTATTACTCTAAGAAGATTTTAAGGAAGTTTCTGTCGTGCAAATCGTTACTTTACCTGTTCACTTGCGTATTGACAGCAATCTTTTTCTATGGTTACATTATACGAGTATACGGAGGTATGATTCTATGAAATTTGTCCATCATATTTCGATATTTTTAAAGTGATTGTTAAATCGTGAATTGTCTATTGGTGATAAGCACAATTGATGAATTGGAGTTCCAATGTAAAGTGGAATATGGTAGAATTTACATTCGACTTGTGTTGGTATTAGCTGTGTTGTATAATTTTTTTTGAGAATTTCTCACTCTGGCTTTTTTATCTACATTCCACAAGGAGCGAGTGGGATGTAGGTAAGAACACTTGACTCTAGAAAATCAGCCAGGTGTTGTGTTAAAAAAAAGAAATTACTAAAAAACATGTTTTGATTAAATCCTTTCATTGGGGAGCAGGGAGACACACACATAATATGTGTGGTAATAATGTTTTCAAATTACGCAAATGAAAACCAATATTTGTAAAAGATGGGGCGAGGAATTATTTAATGCCCAACCCTCTTGCCACTTTTATAGATAATATATTTAGGTAGTCTGAATTTTATATTACAGCTTTCCCGTTGGTGTATCCATCTGCACCAATGTTTAAGCCACCCAATGAATCTAGCTACCACAATTCAGATGATACAAAGTCAGGAAGGTGTTTAAGTAATTATTTTGAAGACATTCTGTTGATCATTGTCTATCATTTCCCATTCTATGAGTCAATTCCTCTCCTCAAGTCATTTTATAAGGATGTTTTTACAAATATATTGATATGTGGCCCCAAGTCCTACGACAATCATTATGTAATGGTCATAGATGTCGGTGGTGGGCTTTTAGGTTATGAATGTGCTGGTGAGGCGATTCGCAGGTAATCACTGTTTCATATACAACTTCAGCAATAAAATTCATGCTTTTATTATGTTTGAATGCTTTTTGGCTGTTTCTGCTCAAGTTCTCCCCTGTATTGTTTTCCTACGCTTGACGAAAATGTAGTTTTTGAGCATCTTGCACAAATGTTACAAAAATGAAATCAGCAATTTCCTCCAAGTTGGCAATTGTTTAATGCCACTTTGAACTTCACTTGCTGTTCCTGCACTTTTGCTATAAAGTCTATAAAGTGCATTCGTTTGTAAATACCTCACCCCCTAAAATTTACTTGCAATGTTTAAATGACCTATAACGCTGGAGACTGGCTGGAAATTTGATGAGCTGAAATCTCCCGACTGTTGGTTGACACACAACTGTAAGAGAGCGAAAGTTGCCATTTAGATATTTGATTCATTTTTGACCAGTTTAGCAATGTTCTTACCGCTGGTAGTCTGCTGGGAATGAGATTATGGCTCAAACAAAACACGAGATAATTTAAATTCTGCAAACTTCTTTTTTAGGTATCCCAGTTTCCGTGGATACCTTTACATAAATGATGATATGGTAGTGAATTGGTGGAACTTTGCCACTCTTGATAAAGACAAGTTGTGGCAGGGCGGAGCTATCATTCCCAACAATGAGCATGTCATGGGTAGCCGACCTATAGCAACTAACTGGCCGTGGTGGAATATCAAGTCAAAGTCTGCGGAAGCTTGTGAAGATTCCTATCTAGAAATAATGCACAAATACCGCAATTCCGCCGACATTGACGTCGCCGCTTTGGCCGAAACACATCTTTTGAATGGTCGCGGCAAAAAGGTTTGCTTTCGAATGTGGTCGGATTTAGTTTATGTTCCAAAAAGATTTAGTGATCGATTTCAAAAGTTCTCTTTTATCTTCCATAAAAATGAGGTGTTCCTGGAAGTTGCAGTGCCTACCATCATGAGCTTTTTGGATCTACGAGATTCTTGGGAACAACATTATGGCGTGTATCTGCCTGATATGTATGGTTCCATAGACTTTACTGATGGAAAATTAGTTTGGCCAAACTATAACTATCGAATAAATTTCATACACCCTGTTAAATTTCAAGGAGACAAAGCGAGAGTTAACAGAGAAAAACTAAAATATGAAATAGGTCCTTTTTCTAAAAATTTTACCAAGTGTTAGGCTGTTAGTGTAATGTGTTAGCTTTGTCAAGTAATTTACTTTGTACATTGCTGTCAAAAAAACCAAATCAAATAAATTTTACATGTGAAAATTGCGGTCAAGTAGCGCCTGTAGAAAACTTGAGAGTTTGTTCTAAACCTTTTAAAGTAAACTATTTTCCCGCATGGAAGAGACGTTTTCTAAAAACATTTCTACTGTTAGCGCAGACTGTAAGAGATTTCTGGGGAAATTTTCATGAAATATTTGTGTCGTTGCCTCGGGAAGTAAAATCTTTCCATCATCTGGGGAATGAAATGTTTTAAAAATGAGAGATCGCTGTTTCTTTGTAATGTCTTTTGGTAAAGCCGTTTTCCTATTTTATAATATAGTTACAATAGTTGAAATTTTCTATCAAATTAATAATAAATTATGTCTATTTTAACATGATGTTGTACAACTACTTACAAATGAAACACACATTTCATTGAAGGCAATTTTTCTGAAACATCAATGTGTTTAGTTACCGGATAGATGCATGAATATACCCAGAAGCGCGATACGTCACATTTTATCTAAAATATCGCTATTATTTTCTTTTTATTGTGGTTCTCGTTGATTCATTTGCTTACCGATCGCAGCGTCTCGTTAAGGTCTCGCCACATTCAACTAACGCCTTTTACGTGATTCAATTCAATTTAAAATGGTGACCTTTCCTGAAAAAATAAGATGATATGTTTTTATGTGACATATAACAACCGCGACCAAGGGTTTGTTCAACTTCCTACTTCAGCGGAACTTTAGCTGGTTATTCTTTCAAACAGGTAGACCGTAAAAGCACTTTGTAACTGTCGCTTATGTCGAAAAAGACACTGTATTTGCAGGGTACACAATAAAAGAGATACGCGAAAGTTCGATTTTTAAGTCTATTTCTGGCCAACAGGCCACGACGTTGTCGCTACGAAAAATATAAATGTTTCCAAACTGCCTCTAACTAGAACTTGCTCGCATTTTAAAAGTAAAGACATTTGATTCTATATATACCGAATGGTGCTATTCTAAAATGGAAATAAGGCATAGGGCATGCAGATATATCTCACTCAGCAATGAAAATAATATCGGGTATTTTCTTTAGTTTGACGATCAAAATAAAATGCAATATGTTAACACATATTTAAAGCCAAAACAGTTTATACATATAATTGTGCATGTGTTGGATCATGAGAAAAGCCTTTGCATTATCGTCGGAAAGTTGATTGACGTGCAGAAAGAAAAATTTGCTAAGCTTTCGACACTCCGAGTTCGTGTGTGGTGTCCATATCTTATGATCTGCAATCGATCTTCAGCGTTTGCGTGGATCAGAAGAAAGAAATTGAAATCATTAAGATAACCATCATGCTCGTAGTCTGAATATATGGAGATAAGTATGGGATTGATATAGCATGATAATTAGGCATGTCACGTGAACGGTAAATATCACATCCTAAATTTCTCCTAAATCATCAATAAAGAAGTCTTACAGCTGCACTTTTGCAAGAATTTGACACAAAACTAATCTCATGTTTAAACGCCCATCAAATCACGCTAACGGTCTATTCTTGGAACAAAGAGACTTAAATCAAACTTGATAGACATTAAGATATTGATGATTGTGGATACGAGTGCGCATATAATATAATCACGATTTGCATGGGAACCATTTGATGAGTATCATTTATGCAAGACATTGGCTGGTCACGTATTTCGCTTTATCAAAGGGATCATTACCTCGCGCTTTCACGAATTCGATTAATTGCAGTAATGAACATACTATGAACACAGCTACACATCAACTGAGCTTTGTGCATTCACACTGATTACGGAGATCCCCGTTATATAATTTCATACAATGTTTGTCCTAATGCGATTATGAAGTTTATTTGATTTTGGCTTTAACAATCACAATAAAAAGTTTTATGTTCTGTATTTATAAGTGGAAAAATGTGAGAATAGATCACATTGATCCTCCCAGAAAAGGTCATGCTAAATATACAGGTGTCTTCCAGATGACAATACGACCGTCGGCGAACAGCATACATCAGTTCTTTTACTTCCCCGCAATTGGCAAGAAGAAGTAAAATAAAAATCAATTGTTCAAGCAGTTTTTTTGCCAACAACATACGTTCCCTCGACATTTAAACGGCAAATCATGCGCTAGAAAAACACGGTCAACCATAAGCGCATTAATAAATCGATCAATTATCGCGATAGCGCGCGAAGGGATTACACTTACAGAGCGCTATGATATCATCTCATCGCTCCATAAACACCTGTTACGTGTTGTTTATAAAACCTTAAGCCTTGTTTATGTGTTTAATATCCCACATTTCAACGTACGACAATATTGTGAAGTTTTGGAGCATTGCACATGCAGTGCGACTAAAATTTTCAACTCCAAACGTATCGCGTGTAGCATGCATCCTAGAAATATATCAACACTAACGCAACTGTGCGAGATTTCCTTCAACAGATAACGCTATATAATTGAATAAGCAAATAGCCTGCCCCTCCCGAACTCGTGTGCTCTAGTTGCCGAGTCACCAATCATTCGATGTTCAAAACACCACAAATAAGGCATGCCCCCATTTAAGTTGATTAACAATTCTATTCATTGTTTGATTTACCATTGAAATGTCTGCATGAAATCGACAGATCAATCGACAGATGAAATAATCTTATTGGATGTACCTATATATCTAATTAGCCCTATGAACTGCAGTGTATGGTCGTTTATTTAAAGGGCGTTTGCAGCATATCGTTTTCAACAAAAAAAATACTAAAATACTTTGCAACAATCGCAAAGAAAAGCCGGTTAACTGAAATCTATCGAACATCGTCAAGAGCACTTGGTTAGCTTCCCTTTTAGCCTTCTTAACTTTCGTTTAGTTCAGTTAAATATAATACATACAAGCATGTACAAAACAAGGCAGCATTACATGAAAGAAAATCAGCTTACCGATTTGAGCAAACTCAAGCAAAATGTACAAATTTTTCCTGTGGATGGTGAAATAGTGACTTTGTCAGCATCGGGATTATTCACGCATTGTGAACCGTTGACAAGTAAAGTTCCCAAATGAGATATGTAACTAGTAGCCAAGCGCAAAGTTTCGATCTTGGACAGTTTTCTGTCAGATGGTTCCGTAGGTATTAAGACTCTAAGCGTGCTAAAAGCTGCGTTGACACTGTGAGTTCTGCTTCGTTCCCTTGCATTCGCTGCCTGCCGCTGTTTGCTCAATCCAGTAAGCCGCGAACGCCTTTTCTTTCTTTTAGTAAGACGTTGCTCATCATAATCGTTTATATCGTTTACTTCTATAAGTGGAGAGCCTTCGTGTAATGTCTTACGGCTGTTTCTAACTTGAATTTCCATCTGTGCGATGATATATTATCCCAATATTCAACACAACAATTTGTCAATTCCCCAGAGTGAATGAAAACAATGAACTCCTAGCCCACTGTGATTGCATACGCCCGAACGCCAAAGCTCTATAATCACTTTCAGTGTTGCCTGAACCTAGTTTTCCGACTCCCTGTTTACTGCGCCGTCTTGTAAGGGCCAATCAAATGTCAAGTTAAAACAGGCGAATTATCAGTAGAATCCAAAGGGCTGTCATGTTCGGACGGCTTGCCCGTTGCCTTAAATGTGATCGTTTACAGCTGTATCGTTCAACAAGTCAACGCAACTTGAACTATTATTAAATTCTTCGCGTGGTGTCCACGTCTTGTGAAAATAGTTCGTGAATTATAACTGGTTGTTTCCTCAGGGTGTGAAATACCACATCATTCTCTGTCAAATCCTGACTTTTTACCATTAACTATTGTTTTTCTTTCGAGACGTTGTTCACTTGCCCGCAACCTGATACAAACGTCTTATTCGGAAATTCGTTGTGACTCGTAATAACTCGCACGCACATATATTGTATGCTATAATTCACGATACATATGGAAATCATTAGGGAGTCTAGCAAAAAATTTGCGACGTTATGTCGGTAATTATGTTGGATTTCGATGAAATAAAGAATTAAGGAGATCGAAAGTTTATTATTTTATATGGCATGAGAACATGTTTTTTAACGTCTTAAAGTGTTTGTGACGAAAAATTTCACCAAAGTTTTCTGATCGAATAGCAAAATATTTAAAAGGTTTGTAATAAATTCTTCACTTGACTTATATTGGCTTATCTCTTTCTAGAGGCATTTAACTTTTCTCATTCGGCAAACACCTTCCTTATGACATCACATTGCACAATTAGATATGGGAAATAGTAGTTTTTTAGCGACAACTTCTGCAGCAATCGGGAAAATTGTTTTAACGAGGCTATATATACATACGCTCTCTATAATGTTATCATGCATTGTGATGTCATTGTGATGATATTTTCTCAAGGAATTTCTGCCAAAAGAGGTTAACCGTGAACGCAGTTTAGGAATCATTTGAAAATTTATAACCTAAACACACTAATCAACGATACACGACATGAAAACTATTGCTGTATTTGAAGCTATATCTCACGTACGTTATAAAAATTATGACTTCAAAACAGCTGTGGATGGATGTCGCGTTTTAAGCAAGGAATCAACATAATTACGAAAGTTTATTCAACTTTAGATTTAGATATCCGAGTTAATCAAGCTTGTTCCGGCGAAAATATTCCACATTATAATTACAAAAAGATTTATCATTTTCGGCGATTCATTAATTAAACTGAACTAAACGATGACATCAGAATGGACAATGGCCGCCACGAATGTCTGTTTTTTTAAGCCACATCCACTCTGAGAAGAAAACAGCCTAACGTGTTACGCAGTATTTTCGAAAAGTTTCAAAACGCAACTTTTTGGACAGTCCTACAAAAGAAATTCTACGAAAGGAAATCAAAATCTGACCCCATCTATTACGGAGTACTTTGGTTATCACTGGATTGCGGCTGTGAAAAAGAATAACTCTATCATGTCGACTCCCTCCTTCGAGTTCAAATTTACACGAAGTCCGTCAAAGATGACTAGTTTAACTGCTTTATTAGATGGTAATTGCAACAGTGGCCAGATGAGTTACAGCTTCAAATGCTTTCTGATTCTGTAAACGAAGAAATCGTATGAAATGGAGACGTGCTGTTACATTTTTGATCCGTCGCCCAAATCAGGTTAACCATGAACAATTTCATGAACCCATGATCAAAATATAATTCGACTACGCTCTTCATGACAATGATCATATGTCACAATGAAGCATGTTTTTCTTATAAATTTTATTCAATGTTCCGTAGCCTACTCCATAATTTTTATTCATTTCCATCCTTACAGAAAATGTTTTGGCATTGGAAGACATTTGCTGTCTGCGCCGACAAAGAAAAAGGTGGCGGATAGTCCAAAGATTTACCAGACAGATAGGCAGTATGGTACATCTTCGGACTGGGCAAACGCTGAGAATTTTAAAATCGTCATGAAACAACATGCAAGTTTCTTTAACTGCGCAATCAAAGAAACTAGATGTGAAAGCTTTCCTTTGCAAATAAACGAGCCGACTCTAGATTGTAAGTTAAAAAAACAGAAACCAAGACTGGCAAGACACCGAAACTAGAACACGATGTCAAAAAAATACGTCACACTTCAATTTTCAATCTCCAATCTCACGACTCAGGTGATGTATTTGCGAATAAATTCAAATATCATATTACAATTTATTGAATTTAGTATTTCAAATTTGAAAATACATGGCGACACGAAGTAAATCAAACGTTATAACCTTTTTGCTTCTGGCTTTTACATCGTTATACTTAAAGAGTGTTTCGACGTGCTCTCCGAATGTAAATCAACCATTTCGCAACATTACGGAGCTAACAATACTTGCTCCTGTTGTAGTGGTCGCAACTGTCCTCAACACATCTGTTGACGGTAATGTCAATGGACAGATCTTCTCACAGTATTCGGCATGTTTGAATGTTACTGAAATCATAAAGCAAGAAAAATCTACCATCATCCCGCAAATATTTTGTACTGAAAAGTTTGGAGAGGAATCAATGTGTCTATCGCAAGTAACATCGAACTATTCGTACGTTTTTTATCTTGACAGCAACCTCAAAGCAAAATATGAAACTCCTTTCTCGGCCGTACGACGAGCAACTGCCTTTGTGATTTTATTAGCGAAGAAAGGATATTGCAAAGTAGACAACGTTTCTAAGTGTGGTAAATGATATATTTGTGTAATTGTAGAAAGCGCAATAAGTTTTATAGGAATAACTCATCCCATCTCTGATGTTAGCTTAATATCACGCGCACTAACTTTCAAATGTAAATGTTAGGTTTTGATCAAAATTTCAGAATCACACATCTTTTTTTGTTCTTTGCCTGCCCTTGGATGTACAGGGTTGATTAAATACTCAACTATTTTCAGTGCCCCCAAATGTCACGGGTATTCAAAACAAAGAGGTTACGGTCAATGAAAGCGAACATTTGGTGTTGTCATGCCAAGCATCCGGTACCAACCCCCTTGTCTTTACATGGTCATACAAGGGTGATGGTGGTAACATGCCACACTCTTCATACACAGCAAACGATGGCAGCCTGCACATTGACCATGTAACAGCAAGCGCTCGAGGGAGATACACATGCGAAGTTCGAAATGCCGCTGGAAGTGCAAAGTACGAGACAAATGTTGACATCAGTAAGTGATTTATAGCTATTTGTCAGAGTGACGCTAGAACCAGCACAGCATTCCTTTTTCTTGAATCATTTCAGCCATTTCATGTTAAAATCAATCATATCAGTAATTACAGAATTCCGTTACCAATTACCGTCATTTTCATTCCTTTTCATGAAAAATATTTCACAACAAAGAATATAATATATCTGCTTGAAGCACAAACCTTTTTGAAAAATATGGCATGTTTTTAAAGAACCGCGTTTTCTTGATTAACTACGGTTAAAAATTTAAGGCCCAATTAGTAGCTGTTCAATTAACAGGTGATTATTCTTGTGAACGCATTCCACATAACAAATCTTTTTTGCATTTACCTTAAAGTATCCCTATCAGCAAAAACTTTTATTTGCGATATAAAAACTTATTAGTGAAAAAAATTTTCAATCTCGTCAAATATTCTTCTTGTTGTTATGGCGGTTCAAATTTCCTTTTCACTGGACCTCGTCCGTCATGCCATGAAGTTTGGGTGAAACCAAATTCTGTCGTCATTCAATGTTGCTGGTATGTATATATATCTTGTATTGAGGAATCCCTTGCCTGACATCACAAAGTAAGTCGTTGCAGACTTCTCAAACGACGGACAAGGTCTATTAAAAGGAACCAATTTCGCCAATTTCAAAAAGCCATAAAAATGAAACGATACGAAAAGCTTTCAATGATACGTTGGAAGTCCTTCCTAAATTTGATAACGCTCAAAAATTTTTGCCGAAAGGGGCACTAATGTAGATATTATTTTTCTTTTTTCGACACAAGTCGTGGACGGCAAATTACATCATGCAAATCGATGAATTTATCAATAAAGCGTTCTACCTTTTCTCTTACAGGAATGAAGCGTTGCGGAGGTGCTGTAATGGTCAACAAAAAAATTCATATTCTTTCTCCCAATTTTCCTCATCAATATCCTTCGGACAAAACGTGTGTTTGGAGGCTGTGTCCTGGCTATTCCTATCGACTGAAATTTCATTTTAATGTGTTTCGTCTGCATTATTTGGATTCCCTACGAATTGATAACGGTAAAAACCTTATTTGTGAGAAAACTCTCAATAAACGCATCAAAATTTGAAAGAAGTAAACTATCGACAACAGAGATTGTATTAAGATGGGAGGACCAACAACCCTCATCATTTTTTTGGAGACCAATATTTCTTAGCATTTCCTGGGAACCACCACCTCTCAGCGTGTTTTGGAGAGAAACCACCCCTCAGCATGTTTTGGTGTAACCACCACCTTTCAGATTGTCGAGGAACCATCATCCCTAAGCATGTTTTTGAATACCCCACCCTCATCATAAGATTTGTCCGTTTTTCACTCCTTATATGCTTTGATATGAGAAATTAATTACACAACTCTACACATTCATTATAGCATGCTCATGTTGCATGAAATACTATGGAGGACAATTAACCTGATGTGGCAATCACAAATCGTAGCTGCATCAATGCACTTCCCGAAGGCAACAGCTTAATGATTATATCGTAATGCACGCAGAGGCGCATGTTAGGGCGGTAGGAGTTGGTGGGTGGATAAGCAACCGCACAATAAATAAAAAAAAATAAGTCGATCGCGACAATCTTTATATTCTTGTCGTGCAATTCCGTTCAAAGTTTTCCAACGTTTTGTAGAGAAAAAATCTATTTGCCCAAGACAATGTTCTAGTCAGGTCTACCATTTTCATTATACATGTATTTTAGAGTGTGACCACTCAAGATCTGCGTGGAGAAAATATTGTGGGAATGTTTCCCCTGGTGTATTTGTTTCAAAATGTAAAAGCACGTGTGTTCAACTGCGATTAATGTCCACAGTAAAATGGCATGACGGAGTATCGTTTCAGGGAATGAATTTTACAGTTGAATCGACAAGGGAGAGTAAGTACTGCCAATGGAATCATAAGTGTATTCAGCGCCATAATTTTAAGAAAGTAAGCTCTCTGATTGTACATTACTCTCCCTAAATTTGTTAAAACACAGAATTTTAACGGAGGAGGTGAACACACATCGAGCTCCATTCCAATACATCCCTGATCATATATTTCTAAAAATCCGTTGAAGATTCATCACCATACAGCTAAAGTTACTATAACACGAATCTCGTGGAACAAAACTTTATGAAACAGCGCTCACACCATAATTGTAACTTTTTTCAGGGAGAACTAAGAAATTCGACGTTTTGCATTACTACTGCAGTAGCGATCTAGGTGAGTAAACTTGTTGAAGGTAATTATTCAATTCGTCTTGCCGTGTCTTATTTTTTCATAAAGCATATCTCTGGCTTGCAAGATGCCTAGTTGCATTTATTATGCTTTATTTTATATTTATTTTCTGAAATTGTCTACTGGGCAAGCATTGTGGTGAAACAAAAAAGTTTTCTTTTTTGCTTATTCATTACAAACTCAACTGGTTCATTTTAACATGATAGACTCAGATGGACTCTTACATTGCTTGACGATTGCACGAACTATATACAAACAATTATAAAGCAATGTAGCTGCCAAATTAGCTACAATAAATTACTTTCACGACTACCAATTGTGAAAGATAATATTGCAAAAAGTAAACTGTTCTAAAAAACAATTAATTTTGAACAGTGTGTTTTAGTAAATTATGTGTGTTTTGTGTTTTAGTAAATTATTTAATCATGCACAGTTTTTCCAAATACAAGATGGTCGATAAAAGGAGCGTTGACCAATAATTTACCGAATACTAGGCAAGGGTTCCCAATTTTGGCCATTAGCCATTGGTAAACCATCCTTTTTGAATGAAATAAAAACACTTGTGTCTTTCCGTTTATATGATAACATGAGTACCTATATAAACAAAATCCATAGACAGGAATAACACATTAATCATGAATTTATTCTCATTTTCAGTGATAAAAGGACGTTACATTACGCACAATCATTTTCCATTTCACAATGTCGAAATGTTTGCCATCGAGAGTTTCAAACAACCTTATGGCTTTAATACCAGTTACGACATCATGTGAGTAAATATCTGTACCAATAATAATAGTGGCGTTGTGTCACGTGCCCCCCCCAACTTTCAAAGTTAATGTGAAAAAAGTACCCTTTTTTTACAAGAAAAGTTCCTTTTTTTACAAAAAAGTGTCCTTTTTAAATGAAAACTGCCCCGAAAAGCTTGTGCCCCCCAACTTTCACTTGCCTCCTTCACCTCTGAATAATAAACATCTATAAACTAAATCTAACAGTATGTTGAATGAGGTTAGGTGAATTGGCTATAGGCCGATGAAAGGTGAAGTTTTATGATCTGGCTTGGGCCATTCATAAAAATGACATGCAATATACATAAAATGGTTACATACGAGTATGCTCAATCTTTACAAATCTTAAATCTGAACTCAACCTTTTCTCAGATACATAGATTATCTGCAAATTGTAAAGATAATGTTCCCAGTTCTTATAATTATCAATCAAAAACGTATTACACATTAGCACTGCATAATTTCTTCTCTCTACGCAAAAATATGAACAGAAATAACTGTTTTTTATCGAACGTTTGTAGACTCAACGATGAAGACATTTACGGTTGCCTTCGATATTTCGATTTTGCAAACGATCACATTTACTTCGCTTCTGCTTCCGTGGACAGTACATTTACACTGAACGTTGCCGTGCCTGACGACGATTCAAAGGAATCAGCTTATGTAAAGTCATCTTTGGCTAAGTACAAGAAAAAGGATTCCATATGCGTGCCACCGATTCCACCTGCTCCATAGGTGATTTTGTACCCATGCACAAACAGGTTGTATATAAAAAAACCTGAACTACAAGGAAATCGTCGCTAAAGTCGAAAGTGCGTAAGATCTGCAAGAACCTTTGATGGAAATAGGTAGTTAGACTTACAAAGGTCAAAGGCTCATCTGGCATTAAAAGTTTCGCCAAATAACCATTTTTAGAGTGAGAATTGTGTTACCAAACAGCACCTTTGAAATAGCTTGCGCACGAAAATAGTGCAGCTAAAAAGCAATTGGATCACATAGAGATAAAATATGGCACATGTTGTTCTCGCGAACAAAGTTTTTGGAAATTTGGCAGTTGGGTACGCGAACGCTTAGCATTCAAATGGCGAATTATTTCGAACTTGTCGTGTTTAAATGCCATCTTTTTATAATCCTTATCAATTATACATAAATTTGAGCTTAAATTTATTCAAGCAAAAACGGAAAATAATCCGCAAGTTGGATCCCTAGCGTTCGTGTACGGTTTCGCCAAATTTCCCGGAAGTTTGTAAGCTTCAACAACATGTGCCATATTTTAACCCCATGTGCTCCAATTTCTTTTTAGCTTCGCCATTTTCGTGCAAAAGTTATTTCAAAAGTTCTTTCTCGGTAATACAATTCCCACTCTAAAAATGGTAAATATTTACAAAAGTTTTACTGTCACATGATCCATTGGAAGTCGAACAACCTATTCCATCAAAGGTTTTTGCAAATCTTGTGCGCTGATAACTTGAGCGACGTTTTCCTATCTATTCAGTTTTTTTATACACCCAGTATAATATATTACTCATATAGGGGGACTACAACTGCAAGGAATAAACTCCAACAATATAGTTTCGCTATCTCTAATAAATGCATTGACGTCATTACAATGTTTGGGTGGTTACACAGTGGCGTAAGAACGGGGGGGTATAAGAGGCACGTGCCCCCTACTTTCAAATTTAATATAAAAAAGTGCCCTTTTTTTACAAGAAAAATTTCTTTTTCAGATGAAAAATTTCGCCCAAAAATATTGAGCCTCGCCAACTTTCATTTGCTTCTTACACCACTGGGTTTTGGTGTTTCATACGTTTTTTGTTCAATGCCAGGACACACTTCACCAATAACTATTCCAGCTACGTCCATGGCTCAAAAGGGCGATATAATTTTAGCCGTCTCTGGGACATCTTGATGTTTCTCTTCGCTATGTTAACTCGCTCATAGTAGCTATTTCGTAGAGCTCTTGGATGTCCCTCGAACGATAAATATACTGTTCCAT
Source organism: Xenia sp. Carnegie-2017 (assembly GCF_021976095.1). NCBI lineage: Eukaryota > Metazoa > Cnidaria > Anthozoa > Malacalcyonacea > Xeniidae > Xenia > Xenia sp. Carnegie-2017. The sequence goes on from NW_025813402.1 coordinate 7,687,206, forward strand.
CTCATTCATACTGTCTATGTTTGTCACCCATATGTCACCTATTTGATTGATTTATATTTGGCAACTTTAATGTGACAACAATACTTGACCGTCACATGACAATTGTTTGTTCACATTGTTTTTACAAAAGTGAGTCACAAGTAATTGTGAACAGCAGCGTTCACAAAACGAATTCACACAGAAGCACTTCATTGTATGATCCGTGAAAGGAACTCTTGACTGGCTGATTAACATGCTAATTTAACCGAAATGAGGCATGTTCCTTGACAGGGTATCTGCACTTAAAATCATTTGAACGTATAAGAGTATTCATTTATCACATAAAAGCCAGAAAATATAGCTATTTGTCCCATACTAAAATTGATAAAAATTGCTCATAAGCTGTCACATTAAAATTGCAACATAAAAATTATTGTAAAAGGACCGTTAAAATTTCATGTAATTCATAGCAATGTAATAAATTAAATAAATTCACGATCTAGAGCTATAGCCTAAAGTGACCCGATTCAACATTTTTCTATTGTGTAACGTTATTCTAACACTGTCTGTTACATAATGTTTATTCACAAAGAATTGTCTCTTATGTAACATATTTGTTTACTTAATGATGCCATTTGGACTAAATTGAGTCAAAATATGTTTGCAAAAAAAAACAAGAAATAATAATTTACACTTCCCACTAGAAAGCAAAAATCCTACATACTTAAATTTCAAGCCTGCTGTGCACATTATTGCATGTTTGTGAAGGATGAATGGAGAAAGCAATGTGTTAATATTGAAAGTGTATACCGAAAGAAGGCAATGTAAATGTCGAATAAATATTGAAAATGTGTGGAGAAATCAATGTGTCAATGTTAAAAATGTGTGTAGAAACAAACAAATGTGTTAATTTACAAAATGTATGGAGAAGGCAATGTGTTAATGTTGAAAATGTGTATAGAAAGATAGAAATGATGTAATTTTGAAAATGCTCATAGGAAGCAATGTGTCAAAATTGAAAATATATGGAGAAATCAATGTGTTGCAATTGAACATGTAGAGAAAAAGCAACGTGCTGCCATTGAAAACCTATAGATAACGCAATGTGTTGACATTGAAAATGCAAAAGAGAAAGCAATGTATTAACAGTGAAAATGTAAAGAGATTAAAGAGAAAGCCATGTGTGGCAATGGCTTTGCACATGTAGAATGGCACATGCGCAGTCTTCTCTGCAGTGCGCTAATTTTCACTAATACCAGACTCCCAAATAATTTAGCCGATATACCAACGGCCATTCTACATATTAACAGTTTTCTGGTAAGATCACACAACAGCAATATATATATATATACATATATATACAACAATATATATATATGTATATACATATATATACAACGTGTATATATACAACAATAAAACATACTACTTTATGGCCGTTACGTAACCATTTACACGTTGCTTTGAATTTAAATTTTGACATTTTCTAACTGGAACTGCAAAGTACAAAAACAAAGTTAACCTGTACAATTTCAACAAATTCACAAAGCTTATTCTAAGTTTAATTGGCTATTACGTATAGTAGGTAGACAAAACGCCGCAATAGAAAATAAAAAAAAACATACATGTATTTTTCTACAATTATATACCTACATGACTAACTGATCAAATTACATTAAAAAATATTTCAGTGTGTGTGTTTGGAAATCTGCCACACAAAAAGAACTTAATAGGCATTGCTTCATATAAAAGTAAAATGAACAAGCTTTCTCAAGACAACTCGAATTCGACAAAATTAAGCCCGATGCCATCGAGCAACAAGCACTACTTTAGAAAAGTAACATTTGCTATTTAAGATTTCATGGCGAACCACAGCTTTACAGACCTTCAAAAACATGTGGTTAAACAACGGGAAGCCACAACCACAACATCAAGTGTTGTTTCCTGTCTTAAAACTGGGACATAGCTAGTTTTAAACAATTTACCATAACATTCTCTTCATCAACTAGTGACAATATGCTACAAAAATGATTTTTCTTGCTATTCCTAAAATATAACACACTTCTTGCTTTTAAGTGCACATCAAGAGTAGTTTAATGATTGTAATTGGACCTTGAAAACAATTCCACAGGTTAAATTTTTGTCACAAAATATTGTTTTAAATACCAATTATTTAGGTATTTTGAATTTCAGGTTCGTGTAAGTGAAACCGCCACTGTTGGCTTTGACAAAACATTCACAAATATTTATTCAACAAATAGTAACCATTTAGCACAAACAAGTATTGCTTCCTGTATTAACACACTGCTACTCTAACCAACTTCCATTTCTTTAATTTTGCATTGACTGGAAACCATTTACTACATATTAGTAATGCCTCATGCCCAACAAACACATTCCTTAGACGTCTTCAAGCAACATTCATTATTTCACCAACAACATTCTCACATAATTGGCAACAATTTACCGCCAACAAGCATAATTTTCAATTTTAACACATGGCTTGCTTTACACATCCTTTACAAACGTGTAATTAATGGTGTGATGCAAAATTTCAGACTCGTCACTTATTCATTAATTTAAAACGCAGTACACAGAAATCGTGAAATTCAAGTATGTAGGATTCTTGCTTTCTAGTGGAAAGTGTAAGGTAATATTTCCTGTTTTCGCTTAGATACGGAAAAACACGCGGAAACAGAGTTGACAAATTATTACACAACAAACTTTTACTCGCAAAAACAGGCTTCGCACAATTGCCACTTCCAAATTGCGGGATCATAAAAAGTTTTTCACAAACAATATATTACTATAACTAACTCAATTGAGCTTCATGATCATCTTATTCATCTTGTACATTGTGCGTACATCAAAAACTGAAATATGTACACAACACAAATTTCTTTTCCTCATATAGAAAAGAATATCGATATATTTTTGTCGGACCATAATTAGTCGCAAGTGCTTGCGTAAAATCAACATTAGATATTTTTTCATGCTTGACTGATGGGGACGCACGCTATCGCATATGGCCAGCGGAAGTCAACATGAAAAGGCGTCAATTATTTTCAAATCGACAAAGTGGCATTAGAGAGAAAGCAACCCGTAAGGATGTTTTAGCATTTGTTTAGGGTTTGAAAAGATTAACAAAGTGTTTGAAAGGTTATGATTGTGATCAACGGTCCATCTCTGCCATCTATCAGTTCTCATAATTGAACACTTGAAGCACTCATCGGATCACTTCATTAGCCGTAAATGCTTATTTTTGACCACGCAGGGAGGAATCCACGAGCACAGACGAAAAAATGTCGCACGCATTCCAAGATTCACGCTGTTTCGTTTATTCTCTACACTGCGATAATTGATAATTCGAGATAGCACACTCCCTTTGCAGCTGTGAAAACGTAAGTCCGAGTTACCCAATACATCTTCGTCACATCAATGCAAACCTTTTCTTACTTTAAAACGGATTATAAATATGGAATGATCGTTTCTAATGACCCCAGGGGCAGGCAGAAGTGGCCATTTGCATTTTATGCGTTTCGAGCACGCATACATTGCGGTGCGGCGGTTTTTGCTTTGATGTGAGCACAAAGTTGACGTGCGACAGCGTATCAGTGTCCTCATAATTGTATCACACAATTAACTCCGCAATACATGTCAAAGATAGCATTGACACAACAGCGAGAACGACGTGAGCGCTGATTGGCTTCCCGCAACATTTCCCTGTACGCTTTGATTTCATCTGTCTTTGCGTGTAAACTTAAACCTTTGTTTACTCACGGTTTCACAGCAGTGCCTCGTGAATCACTGATTTCATCTGACGATTCCCTCGATTGGGACTTGAGTTAAATGATACGAAGTGCGTGTCATAAACACTCTAACAAATACTTGAGAAGGATTATCGCGTTATCATGGGATTGCCGGAGTGTGAAAGACAGGAATCTTCGTCGCATGGAAAAAGGAAAGGACGACGAAGTATTTCTGCTGGTGGTCGAAGCAAGAAACGTCTTGGTACAAACGAATGTGGTGGTGGCGTTAAGAGCGAGCAACGTTGCATTGCTAATGTACGGGAACGAATGAGAACGCAGGCCTTAAACGAATCCTTTGCGAAATTGCGGCGAATTATTCCAACACTTCCATCAGATAAGTTGTCCAAAATTCAAACTTTGCGCTTGGCAACGCGCTACATAGATTTCCTTTGCCAAGTTCTTGGCAATGATGAAAAGCATCCGAACTCTGCCGCTAGCAGTTGCTTTCTGGCACACGAGCGATTAAGCTACGCTTTCAGCGTCTGGAGGATGGAGGGCGCTTGGTTTCAGGGAGAATAAACAAAGAAATCGAAAGCTTTTCGATGTGCATGTTTTCTTCAGGAAATGATTGAGATTCATATTCCCGTTTATTGGATACATGCAATCGGTGTGCTTTTAAAAATGATTGCAATCAGAACGTTTGAGCTTTCCTCTATAAAATTTCCACGGGCACGAAAAACTATAGTAGTGGATTACCGTTATCCTTATGAACACCATGGATTGCTAGTGTCTGAAGGGGGAACATCATAATGTACAAATGCTCATTGACTTTATCTTTTTTCAAAAGGCATATAATAACGTGACATTCGTATTTGGGTATGTGTTGAGGGAGGTACAAGAAGTAAGAGCCATAGTACAATACGAAAATTACTTTGTAAAAAGAAAGTATATGATTGATTTTTTTCGTTTGCTAATACTCGCATATCTAAATGAAGGCATCATTTTAGCACGCTCTTTGCTCATCATTGAGATAAGTTAATCTAAAAATGCATGCTGATCCATGTATAGAAGTGACGAAATATATCGTACCCAATTATTGAACTGCAAAATGTAAGATCTGTTATATATTGTTCGAAAATTTTAAAAAAACTTTTTAATTCACGAGCAAAGACAGTGAAAGTAATTTGTAAACAGATGTGTGTTTGTAGATTTTTCCATTTCACGAATAAATGATATTTTACAACAACAGCCTTCGATAGTCGATACGAAATTTGACAGAAATCAACCCAGTCATATATTTGTGCTTGTTCATTCAGTACTGAACGATAGTCCATTATTTAAAAACGGTCTGCTGTAGGGTCGATACAAACAGAATATATTAAGCTTATAAAATCCGGGAGTAAAGCCAGATTAACTGAATGCACACCGTACAGTTATCGGCTGGCAATTCTCCACCAACCTACTGTACACAATTCCTATAATACGTGTTTTAGTTCATATGAAATAGAATGTTAAAATTTGCAGTAGAGTGAGAATATGATGAGCACTTCTTTACGAGGTTATCAAAATTATCGATTTAAATCGAATGCTGCCCCATGCGATATTTGCCCGACGATTTATACTGGGCTGATGTGCAATACGACATGGGACCTCTGAAGTAAGTTTTTTTTTATTTCCAATCTCATGTGATGACATTATCAATAAAAGAAAAGAAAACATCTTTGAGAAACATCGACAATATAACGCCTCCTTTTATACTTGAAGAATACCAACAATTTGTATATGGCGTTTACTTTTTTTGTGCTCTATATAACTATTCATTGAGTTCATTAATTGTTATAGTTCAATTTCAATTCATGTTATACAGACATTAACGACAAATTGTTTATTGGTAAAAATTATCCAATTTTGAATCCACATGTGAATAAGGGAAAATACTCAAATATGCATTCATGAACACAAGAATGAGCGACTAAGATTCATACGAGCAAATGAAATATATATTTTTTGTGAACTCGTACGAACAATAAATCTTTTCGAACATCGGTCATTGTTTTCCATTTCCTGTGCTTTTTTCAGTTTAGCATGAAAATTATAGATTAACAAATAACGAGCAGTCTAACGAATGCAAGAATTGCTTTCAGCTCTCCTTTCATTTAGCGCAAAATATGCATGGTACTTTGTTTTAACATGTATCAATTGTGATACAGCTGTAAAGCGAATTTCTTTGACTTTTTGTATGTTCATATGCGCGTGTATAAAGAAAAAATCTTTTTTTTGTTGAGCGCGATAACGAAACTTTATACTGTTCTTATAGGTAACGCGAAGCGTTCCACTTCAATTATAAATATTACCTAATGATCGTATGGCATGCTTTAAATGTTACCTTACAATCGTTGATTGCTAGGTCTAACGCTATAAGTACATGAAGTGATTTTACCATGGGCTAAATTTCTGCAACGGTTGTAAAGTCGGCCATCATAGCTCAACGGGGCTGCGATTTCATCCCGAAATAGAACTCCCTGTCATTCAATTGTCTCAACTGCACAAGTTTTGGTGTATGTTTCTTCTGCATTGAGTTAAAGTATGTGAGACCGGGACAAATCAGGTAGGCTGAAACTCTCAACGAAATGAATTTCTAAATAACACTATACATAGCAAACATATGGAGGGAATCACAATTATTGCTTTTGTACATATTAATCTTTCTTGCGCGTATATATTATGACTAATGCGCATCGTATGTTGACACGAGCTGGACTACGTATGTTGAAAATTACGAAGATAACTTTCGAACACCTACAGCATGTTCCACAAATTTTGTACTCAAGATTATATACTTCGCTCACATGTTGAACATGAAATGACATAATAATATACAGTTTTGTAAATAGTGATGGTGGTAATGTATAATGCACGACAAATCACACCAGACATGATATTTTTTTAAAAATGAAGGATTAAAGTCCGACTTCAAAAATAGCTATTCACACTGCAGGAACAAAATTTTCCTCTTCAATTGAGCACGCAATAAGTCATGAAAATTACGAGTCTATGAATAATTTTCATTTCCGTTTCACATAACCACCTTTCCACCTTTTTACTTTGACATCTAATTACATTCGTCGGCTAAATGCAAAACCATAAATCATTGAGAAGTGAAAATAAAACATAATATAATGAGCGCACTATCGTATAAACGAAAAGAAATTTAACACAATCAGATTTCAAAACAAGTTGGACGACTTCTCAAACACAAGTGAAACAGCAAAAGACAGTTTAATTAAGATTATTTAACATAAGTTAAGATTAGCCGGTATTTTCGGTTGTATAAAAGGCATATTTGCAAACAGTGTGGAGAAATAACTTCGACAAAGCTTGCTCCATCATATAATCAAATCTGAACAAATTTTCAAGCACATCTACTATATAGCATTGTTTATTTTGGCAACGAATAAATTCGATCATCAGCGTAGATTGAATAAGCATTTGTACCAGTAAAACAGAGCTATAATAACAAACGAACGGAACGTCTGTGCTGGAACTAGAAAATGCAGAGAAAGATAGCACATATAGCTATCACAATGAAAAGCGGTTCAAAAATAAATCCAATCATCGCCATGATGAAGTTATTCACATTACTAACATTCCCTAAATTTCAGGAAACCCTCGTCTCCATCTAATACCTACACGATTCACATTTATATCATACCTCGCAGACACAGATAATCATCAATAATTTTTCAGCGAGTGCATACAGTTTTAATGAAATGTTGTCGGCGGATCTTATGTTTCTATACATTTACAAACGATAAATAACAACGCACAAGTAAATGTTAAAACAAAGAACAGATGTAAGATCCCGTTCAATTTAATCCGTCAATGAAAATGAAGTAAATGGTTTGGATTAGGGAATGTCGTTCCATGTTTGTAAATGTAGATCGTCCAGGTTAGTAGAGTCCTGAGAAGGACTGTTGTTGTTGGTGTTGACTGACGTTTCGACAAACTTAGCGGTAGTCAACACCAACAACAACAGTCCTTCTCAGGACTTTACTAATCTGGACGATCTACATCCACAAACATGTAATGTGAATGAAATTTATAGCAATTCATTACCGTCGCCTGATTTTGTGATAATTTCGTGTGTTTTCAATAAATTATGAAGAGAAACAGAAATTGAACACGGTCTTTGTACACAGACAGGTATGACGTAACGTTAGTGTCAATTTACCACTTAAAGATGGAATGTTTACGGTGATAATCTGCTCAAGAATAGAATATAATAAAGTGAAATATGTCAAAACAAATTTCTTGCATCCCAATGAAGCTGTAGATAAACTCTCAACAATTCCTTTCGAGCATAGCTATGGAGATACGCTGAAAATGAAAGAAACGAAGGCAAGGAGGGGGAGGGTGCGTCTATTCGTGCATAGCTATGGAGACACGCTGAAACTGAAGGAGACGGAGGCAAGGAGGGTGCGTGCGTGCATAGTTATGAAAATACGCTGAAACTGATGTGTACGTCTATTCGTGCATAATACGCTGAAACTGAAGGAGATATAGGGAATACGCTGAAACTGAAAGAGAGGAAGGAAAGGAGGGGGAAGCACCCACCTCACCCTTATTTGAAATAGCTTTACTTTAATGGCACATGGTTCGTTATTGGAGATGTAAAGATTTTATGTATAACGTTCCTTACAAATCATATATTTCTCCACTGTACACTGAAACTACATTTTTCTTCAGTCTAGTTTATCAACTTCAGCGCGAGAAATTAGTCTACCGCTCGTGCTCCTAAATATGCAGCTTTAAATGAATGTAATGAACGTTCTCAATAAGGATTTTTGCAAATTGTTATTGGCGCATATAATCAGCTGACAGTCACGCGTAAAAATATGTCCAACAAGTGGCGCAATTGATTTTAAGCCCGTCATTATACTACAACATTTGATATACGACTGTTTTGCGCATGCCATTGGGTTACAGCCAGCAGCAACATGTGATATATGCACGTCAATATGCTACAACATTTGATATGCGACTGTTTTGCGCTTGCCATTGGGTTACTTACAGCCAGCAGCAACATGTGATATATGCACGTCAATATGCTACAACATTTGATATACGACTGTTTTGCGCCTGCCATTGGGCAGCAATCACCTACTACGTGTGGTATAAGCACGTCAATCTGGCCCAAACAGCAAAAACAGTAAATTGTGAGCGCACAAAGAACTTAACTCTAGAATCAAACTTTTTTCCACATATTTTAGTTACAACAACTTTAAATTTTGCATCATCAAAATTGTATATGAGGTTCTAATGTAACTTCTGACCATAAAACTGGCATCGCTTGTCAAGCCCAAGCTTATTTAAAGAAACAAAATAATCAAAATAAAATATTCGAACAAAACATAAGCTTTCCATTCTGGAGAAAGTTGGCAAATAAGTATTTTTATTTCCCTCATCCTGATATTAATAACATAGCTATGCACAAAATTTGTCAATACTCCGCTTTAGTGCAGTGTTATAATCCACTTGTATCAAAGCACAGGTAGTCAAATGGCTTAGCAACGACAGACGATCGCCAATGTTCAAAAATATATTTTTATCAGTTGCTGATCTTTGAAACGACAATTTCATGCCTCCATTTTATCACCAATTATCATCATTGACACAACATATTTTTGCTATTCGTGATCGTGTTGGGCGCGTGTGAATTGGCAGCTTAATTAACCTTGCACCTTTCGATATACAGATTTGAGAATGCTAAAACGACAAAGATCGAAAATTTAAAATAAGAATCAATGGGAAAGAAAAGCAAACGAAGGAATCAAGTATTCATTTCAAAGTGAAGCAAATGACCAAAGTCATCAATGATACACCGATGCAACGATATTTTATAGAAAAAATGGATGTTTATCGTCAGTCATCCACCACACTCAGGGTTACATAATCAAAAACGTAACCCAATAAGTGGATGATGTTTGTTAAAAGCTGATTCTCATTTAGTCGTCCGATTTCTCACAATTGAGTGTTTTACGTCACGGATAAAGCTCTATCGGATGATTATTTGAGAGCTCGGCTATCAAACAACCAAAATGTACTTGACATTAAGTATTCATATTTATTGAATAAATCATCGAACGTGGAAAGTGCTTCATATAAGTTTATTATCAATCCAAAAATATTGAAACCTTATTCTCAATGTCCATTTTCGTGGAGCACTGCCAATTACTAAACAGCAGACAACACATACGGATATCAAATGTGAAGGAATTTGTATAATTGTTTTATTTTGGGAAAAATACAAGCTTTGGGTCAGCGGTAGTATTAACATAAAAAATGAACTGAATACAAGTGGAATTCAATTCAATCTTTGATTTATTGATTGAATGATTTGATTGGTTGAGCTCAAATCTGTTTGCACAGCCCTAATGCAAACGCAGCTATAGACCAATCACCGTAAGCGTTTTAATGGTTTTATTGCTTTCATTATGAGGTTATGCAATAACCAAGGTTAATAGCCAAGGAACAGCGCAGAAGTCTGGGGACGAGACCCTCTGCGGTTAGCATGCAGTATTAGATAATAGGATACAGTGAGGTGCATATCATTAGCGAAGTACGCTTACAGAGTAAACAGCATTAATTTTTTTTGTTTTTGTTGTCTTTTCCACCAATTAATTGGTGTGATCGGGTGCGGACGTGTGGTGGTCAGGTTCTTAAGGAGCAGGTTGAAAGATGAGCCTGAACTTCAAGGCACTCAGCCTCAGAGCCCTCTATTAGTAAGCGGGCTCTTATGGAGGGCTCTGCTCAGCCTGGCTTAACGCGTCAGCACCATCCACTTACGTAAGTATGCCATCATAATGTGACGTCGTGTATTAATTATAAATAAATTTATTGTTATCACTCCATAAATATTGAAACCTAATACTCGACGATAGACCGACATAACGACAACATATCCGAGTATCAATTATGAAGGAATTTGTACAGTTTTGGAATATGATAAGCTTTGGGTCAGCAATTGCATTCACATAACCAGTGAACTGAATGTAACTAAGATTCAATTCAACCTCACGCAAAAATTTCAAGTTAATTCAAATAGTCCCAATCTTTCCACGCACAGCCCAACGAAAGCGGACTAAAATGTGGGACTTTACTCCCAGACACGCGCGTAAGGGTGTAAAATTTGGCTTCATGCAAGTACACGCATGTTTACTTATCTTATATTGGTACATTATATCCATTTATTTGTTTAAAATTTAACAGCGAGCGGAGTCCGAGCCTTTCCCGCCATTTCATTGGCCGTAGCAGCAGACAGAATTTTTTGACGTTTGACCGTGGTCCGGAATCCTGTACTGTGGGTAGCGGTTTGTTTTGTTTTGTTTCGTTTTAAAAGGAAATTATCAGTCAACTTTCGATCGTAATAATCTATTTTATGTGAATTTAAAGAAATGAATTGCAGGATACAAGGAATGCTATGCAAGTAAATTAAATCTACCTCGACATCTATATCACTGAGCCCACGTGTTCATTGAGCCATCCACATGTGAAGAAAACAGATCAGCGTCATTGATTTTTCGTACAAGTTGTTTTAAAGTTTCTGGTGTGTCGTCTTTCAATGCAATTCCCAAAAGAATCGGGAAATGAACTCCGCTGGCGAATAAACATTTTGCAATCTGCTTGGCATACACGTACGTCAGGGGCTAAGGAAAAATAATGTAAAATTAAGTAAATAGTAAACATCGAAGATATTGGCTTGAAAAGACAAAAAAAATTACTGTAATTCAGCATCGATTTTTACCATATAAGGGAAATGGACCGGATGTTAATCATAGTAAATATAGGACAGGAAAGGATCAGACTATTTTAGGTCGCATACTAGGTCGTGCTAAATGCATATTTTGCCAATGACCCGCTTAAAAAAAATCGATTACTAATGTCAATAAATTTTACATAGAACGAGCAAACTTACAGCAGACTTGCTACGCCATTGCTTAAGGGAATGGGATATTTAGCTTGCACGAAATAATTTCATAATTCGGGTCTCCTAAAGGGCATTTATAGGCTAATGAAAGCAAGATATCAAAATATTTGTAAAAACTGCATTTCTTTGCAAACGCATGCGACAAACGCATTCCGTCACAAAAAAATCAAATTGATCTTCCACATTCCATTTTATTGATTTATTTATCAACCGTGGACGTTTAAGACCTTATATGGGAAAATGCGTAACGTAGCTACATTGGAATAAGAACAAACGAACGATTTTGACTAAGTACAAGGATGACAAGTTAATAGAGTGAGATAATTACAAAAATTTGAGTTGACAAAAGGTGCATAATGAGCAATTCTTCATTCGAAATTGGCAAAGGTTTTGCCATTTCTTATGGCTGATGGTAGTGAGTTCCATCATGATCGATATCCCATCGAAGTACGATATTTTTATGATTTTCGTTCTCCAACACTCTAAAAGCTTCTTGCACTCGCACTTACTGAGGGTGAAATAAAAATCCTGCACTCACTAGTCAATGACAAAATCATTTTTTTCATTATTGGGACGATTTTTGCTAAAATATTTTAAATCAAGCAATCAGTGAAGTGAAAATTCCATCTTTGAATAATTATGAATTCCCACTCAGTGTGAGTGAGCTATAGAATACAGGTTTATATCTTCAACAACTAATCTTAAAAGCTTTTGTGAGTAACACCTGTTGTTCACTCACAAAAAATTGAGCACATGTTTCCCTCCATAAGAACAAACTATGTTGAGACACTCAGAGTTGTTTGTGACAACTCTCGATCAGGTACAAACCCTCAACCTTTTGTCTTGGGCATGCACTGAATGTGCTTTGAGTTTTCCTAAAGGTTTCCTCAGTTTGCATAAGCCTGTGCGAACACATTAAACATATTTTATTTCTTAATTATGAAATGGTAATGGATAGTCCTGACAAATGGAGACTTGTTCTATTCATTAAACAAACATACTCCAGGAAATACAGAGCCAAGTCGCTTTGGGGAAACACATCAAAACAAAATCAACCAAACCATTTTGAATAGAATTCAAGCACAAAATAGTCCTTGCACATTCACTTGATAGAATATTATTGTTGTACAGTTATATAACACAAACCTCATCTTTCCCCAACAAAACTTTCATGTCAATGTTCTCAACATTCCCACTGTTTATTAAACATTTTTCTCCAATCTGCACCTGTGCAAGTTGTAATTGTACAAATTGAAAATGGTCAAGTACATGCATATTGGCCAATGGCAGTACATCTTACTTTGCCAATAGCCAATAAAAATTGGACAAATTTTCAAACCAAATGCCAGTCATTTCACAATAAACAACAACTTACTAGTGTTCCTATTTTACCATATTGTGTGACCAGAATGAAATATTTATCACCAAAATTTGAGCATATGAGTGATGTAGAAACATGATTAATCTCCAATGTTAACTAGAAAACAATTAGATGTTTTATAAATTCAAACAAGCTTTTTTTGATAAAATATGTCACAATTAACATCATCATGAACAACAGTAGTTTCACAACCCATCTGGTGGAAACAAATAATGCCAGAACATATAAATAACCTAAGGATACACATTGACGTGCGCTGGCAGCATTAGAATATCTTTAAAAAATGCTGACTTTGCAAAACATTAGGCTTCACCCTTCACCCCTTCAATACAGTAATTAATTTCATGTTTCTAAAACTTCCCTGGATTTCTTGAAATAAGTTCTGAATTCGCCTGTGTTTAACTGAAAATAAACTTTGTTTCTATTTCAACAAGTTCATTAGACAGCACACTTACACATCTCCAATTCTTCATTCTCTACATCACGCCACATGCATATAAATCCAATTTATACTTCAGTTAAGGTTCAAAAACTACCTAATGTACCATACTATAATTGAAAACACGAGAAATGTGCGAATATAAACGAAAGTAAATGTTCAAACCTGTTTTGTGTATATCAATGGCTTCGAATTCTCCGCCATATTTGACCAACTTTCCAAATCCCTTTCCATCGGTCACACGCAGTCATGCGACATTGAAAAGCTCCGGTGTTGCGAGTTGTTCTTATGTATGTTTATTATTTAAAGATAAATTCTGCAAGAATTACTTGAGATACCTTTTCTTGTTGAAGCACTGTAGCTTCTCTGCGTTAATTGTCTCTAAAAAACAGAAAACGGCTTCAAGAATTTGTCTAAAACAATATCGCAGCCTTTTCCAAATGGCATGTTATTGCTGATATTCAAGCATTAAATAAAATTAAAGCAATTATCTCACTACAAGGGCAGTAATCCATGAAAAAAATACTCACATCAGCATCGCTTTGCCTTCATTACAATTTTAAATTACTTTTTTAAGACCGATCAAGTACTGGGTCAAGATCATAAGATGTCTATTAGGAAGATTGAAACAACTGTTACGCTCAACAAAACATGGCGTCTGAAATGTAACCATTTGTTATTATTTCATACGTATGTACGTTTATGTAAATGATTACCTGTAAAATCAGTGGTGTTCTAGTGTGTCGCTTTGTTAGAAATAGAAATCATTTGTAAAATTATAAAGAGCTCAGAACGTTTGAATTACCATGAGTGATGTAAAAGATATATTGGAGATTGAACAACCATCAGTAGCGACACCAACGAAAGAGACAATCGTTGCTGGAGGCCATAAGGTAAAAGCTGTTTGGTGACCAATGTCATAAAACACGTATTTATTTATTGGGTGCTTAATTTCATGCGCGGTTGGGCATGACTAAAAAAGCAGTGAACATTTGTTTCGGGGACCAAATCCTCCTCACTCCCTTGACAAGTTAAAAAATTTTATACCAGTCACAACTCCGACCTTTCTTTAAACTTTATTTCTTGAGAGTCACAATTCCTTTCTATACATTTTATGAATGTCCCCCTCCACCCCCCATGGTAAATACAATCCCAACTCATGGCTTCAAATTTTGTGGAAGGGGTGTAAAACCACAACTCTAGCTGTTAAAGTTGATTGCATCGAGTAATTACCACAGTTTCTACCTGATCCTGTAAATTAAACAGAAAAAAACGAAGAAACATGTTGAAGCTTATCGTCGACCTGAAGGAATGCATAGAGAGCTGTATGCCTTGCTTTATAGTGACAGCAGGTGCGTACTTTGAACCATTTATAATACATTTATTGTGCAATTCTGTCAGCATGCTCAATTTGAAGTTTATAGAGTATTACAAGAACATCCAAGCTGGGTTTAGCATACATGGTCTAAAGATGTTTTCTTCAATGTCCACTTGCACAATAATAAAAGAATTGATCATTTGTCTTTGAAATTTGAATTGTTCGTCTAACAAAAACATACACTCCCCACACACCATAAAAGTTATATTGAAAGAGCTCAAGCATTTGAAATTTTCCCTTAATACTTTTGACTGAGACATAATGAAATTGAAAACAAATAATGATAATTTTAGAGGACCTCCAGCTCTTGCACCAACTGATACAAGCCAAGGATATAAACAAGTGAAAGCAAAACTTGGCAGGAAGAACGTCCGTGCTTGGAAGTGGATGCCGTTCACGAATCCAGCTAGATCTGATGGTGCTGTATTTTATCACTGGCGGAGATCTACAGAAGAAGGAAAGGATTATCCCTTCTCTAAATTTAATAAGGTATTATAAAATAGACACAATAAAATGTGTGTGCTGATTGGTCCAGAGCTGTGTTTGCATAAGCCTGTGAAAAATGATTTGAGCTTAGCCAATCAAATCAATCAATCAATCAAAGAGAATTCACAAATCAATCATGAATAATATTAAAAGAATATTAAAATGTTTTCTTGGTTATGTATTATTGTAATTTTATAAAAAAAATAAAAGATGTTTTTCGTGTTTGCACAGGCTTATGCAAACCTCGAAGACATTTGTGAGAACTCTCAAGCAGGTGTAACACTCGACCTTCAATCTCGGGCTTGCACAGATCAGCTCTAGAGTTCTCCCAAAGATTTCCTCGGCTTGCATAAGCCTGTGCAAACACAGTAAACATCTTTTATTTCTTAAATAACAGTATGCATCAATCTCAAAAGCATTTCAGATATCAACAAAACATGGAATACCATACGTCATCATCGTGATAAATCTAGTGTCTAGAATTAATTACAAAACACTACAGTTGACTAGCTCTCGTTTACTTGGTTTTTTCAATCCTGTCGCAGTCTCTGCTGTGGGCAGTTTTTAACTTCTCATCTTAAATTTTAGAAAGTAAATGTTCCAGAATACACCGAAGAGGAATACGAGGTGAAGTTTATCTGATAAAGTTCAAGCTTTTAAGAGTACGAATAAATCGTCAGAATATCTAGGTTACACAACCGTATAGCTTATATAGCTTATACGCTTTACCAAAACTTTGAACAAGAAAACAGAATTACATTCAAATTCGACTTCTTAGATGTATCTTGTTGATTCGTCGAACTCCGAGTGGAACAAAGAAGAAACGGACTATTTATTTGAAATGTGCAGGTAATCTCTCACCTCTACGCATTCGTCGTCCTGTAATAACATGTGTAATTATTCAATACTCATTTTTATCGATTAATCGGAGGCACTGAAATTCGTTGACAATTATATTCTAGACGCTTCGATTTACGATTTGTCGTTATTCATGATAGATATGATAAAGAAAAATACAAGGTAATATACATCAAGTTGCCGTGAATTTAATGTCTGCGGTACATAGACTACCCCTCTCCCCCCGTCGTCATTACTGGGAACATTAATTATTTCCTTGATTCCTTTTCTTACGCCAGGAGAGAAGTATCGAAGATTTAAAAGATCGTTACTACGATACAGTCACTAGACTTCTGAAGGTGGTTTGTTGCTTTTGTGTTCTCTAGTAATCGGTGTATTAAATTTACTGAAATCCGGAAGTATTAACAGGCAGTATCTTTGCTCAATGTCAGCCCCATGCACAGTTTTACAATATTTCACCAATGAAGTATTGGGTGGCCATACCACAAACAGTTTGCTACGCACCATTAACTTTGATATTATGTAAGTCCATGTATGTGTAAAATAGGGCCGCGCGCCACCAGGTGTGGAACCAGATAATCTCCCGACTCCTTATGATGCAGACCATGAAAGAACACGCAAGAAACAACTTCTGAAACTATTTGACAGAACGCCTGAACAGGTGAAAATGTTAAGTAAAACAATCCCAGCTGACTGTTGGAAAAACTTATAATTGTCTGTTTGGGAATAAACTCTAGTACGTTGGTTACCGTATGACGGATATATGTGTATATCTAGCAATGCTTAGGGATCTCTTTTGTAATTAGTCACTGGATTGTAATGGATAGGCACTGCTTTAAAGATGTGGAATGTTTTACGCCATCGTACCTTTAGATTGAAGAAGAAGAATATCTTCTTGCTGAATTGAAGAAAATCGAAATCCGCAAAAAAGAAAGAGAGCGAAGACAGCAAGATTTGCAGAAACTTATAACAGCCGCGGAGAGCACTACCGAGTCAAGGCGAGTCGTGCCGTGAGATTCGTATGTAATCTTCGAGCATTAGTTTTAACTCGACACCCTTGTTTCGACAGGAACCAAGAGAAAGTACGACCGGCTAATTTGAATAAGAAAAAACAGACGAAGAAGAAGGAAGCAGTAGTCGAAAAACCTACCAAGGTAATGAAATGTCAACGCAAGTAATCACCCTGGAAAATGAATCCGACGATTTCATATTTTTACAGATCGAGGGGGCTGGTATCAAGTTTCCAGAGAATAAAGCAGCCGGCGTTTCCCTTCGTAGTTCACGGGTAGGTTTCAGAAAGAAACCCCCGTAGTTATCGAAGACCATGAAAAATCAAATAAATTTTTGTTCTTTGTAGCTAAAAATGCCAAATTCCGTGGGAACGAAAAAGTCGAAAGCAGTTGAAATGCTCTTGGATGAATTGAAAGTTGGTATGTTTTCTGGGCACGTTCCCTAACTTTATTATTCAACTTCAGTGTGCAATTTGATTGGATTAGAAATATTTACTAATTTATATATATGCTTAAAATACAATGACTCAAATATAGTAGTACTTATAATGTAAAAAGATGTAAATGTAACATTATCAAAACAATAGAATGCTCAATATCAATGAAGATTAGCAGTGGCGGACCCTATTGTTTGAGGGGTGGGGGGTGGGCTCGTCCTCAAGACATGAGATTTCTCGGGAGGCCAGGTAGTATCCATTTGAATACATTCAGAGGTGGATCTAGGATACGTCAAAATAAATTAATGCAGCTCGTTTTCGTTCCATTCACATTTCGAAATACCTTCGAATGGTAAAATTTAATTCTTTAGAAATTCAAAACCAATGGTTTTGTTTTGAAGGAAATTCGAATTTTAAATCGAGCTACAATACGTAATTTATTTTTTACCAACGCTGAATACTTTTCAGTAAAATTTGTATGTCCTGATGTTTTATTTCATGGAATCCTGTCCATAAAAAAGTCGAGAAAATTTAATGCGCATGCCGGGACTGACACAGTATAGAAAACTGCTAAATACTCATTGTTTAATATGACAGTTACTTTATATAGGTGTGATTAGTGGGATTTTTAACCTTTAAAAATTATTGAAGTGATCGAGTCCCCGCCCCAGCCCCCCACCAAGAGTCCACAAATGAAGATAGGCAAAACTAACAATGATACAATATGTCGTAAATTCGTTGCATTGTGTTACACTTAAAGAATGAAAGATGTTTATTGTGTGTAAAAGACAACTCCCATTTTTATCATAAAAGAAATGAGTTGGATATTTTTGTGGTTTCTTAAGCGCGCTTCATGTCATACCTATATACCCCAAGATAACCTGTCGCTCAAATAGAAACAGTCTTCCTAACAATAAACACGAACTTTTTTTATTTAAGAACTTGTTCCAATGCCAACAGAAGAAATATGCAAGAATTTCAACGAACTAAGGTGGCTAAGAAAAATGAGGATTTTCTGACGAACGACCACTCTTCTTAACTTACTTAATCAATTTGTATAGGAACGATATTATTCTACTCTACGACTTAAAGCAAGCGTCCACGAATTGCGAATTTGAGCTACAATCCTTGAAGTAAGGAATCCTTTTTGGATGCAAAACATGACAAGAATTGACTGAAAGTTTGAATTTCAATTTGTTTGCACAGACACAGATATGAAGCCTTGATGCCTGGAAAAGATATAGCCGAAACTGGTGAGCATTTGAAAATCACGCAACATGTTAATTAGTGTTGTGAAATTTGACTGCAACGGCTGTAGTAATTCCAAGCAATTCTTTTCGTTCCTGTTTTAGTCCCGTCATCCATAGCAGTCTTAACCGGAGTAAGTATGATAGAGAATTCGCGGAGAGATTCAACTGATAGAGAACATGAATGAAAACATTTTGCATTCCAAGCAAGCGGCGAAAAAGAATTATTACACTAGGGTGGCCTGAATTATAAGACACGAAAATAGTACCATTATTGTCCTTATTACATAGGCGACATTACAAGCTTTATAGCAACGTTATTGACCACCACTATATTGTAGATAACTTCCAACAGTGGTAGTGCCACTCCCCTCATAGACAACGTCATCGCTCCTTTAGCTGCTGTCAATGCGGTAAGTTTTTTTCCCTCTTTTCAGTTTGTAATGATCGATGGAGTGCGTACATATTACATTTGTTGCCCTCAATAGCTTAAGTCAAACAGGATTTTGTTTCAATTGAATTTATAGAGAAAACGACGAAATGTGCCACAGTTTATGGAACAAAATCCTCTCAAGAAAAAGAAAACATGATTACGCGAAGAAGCTGCCTAACAAACACCATGAACAGGACATTAAAACACAAGCTAACATTTATTACATATAGACCAACGTCAAACGAATCCGTTCGTACTGTTTATTCAATAGCATCTTTCAAGGAAATAAAAAGGTGCTTACATTATCTACAAAAAATTAAACTTTGTCATCTTTGAATGGACCGTTTGAATCGCGACTCTATCAAAAACGGTTTTCAAACCATGAAAAAATTTACAGGTTAAAGCAAACCACTATCTGCGCTATGTGCAACTGAACCTGGGATTAATCACATGTGAAGCACATGTTAAGCACAAGACATTCATAAAGATTTTCTATTTGTGAACAAGAATTAGTAAAGCCGTGAGGAACGTTTTCTGAGGAACGTCAAAGTCATTAATAAAATTCAAAATCGAAGTGCGAAAAATATTTTGAAACACAAACAAAACAACTTTAGTATTGTGTCGTAAAGTAATACTATATCGTAGGCAAGTCTTACAGCAAATTCCATACCTAGCAAGTATTAATCCCACGCGTCCTCATCATCCCCGTTCTGCAGAGAAGATGACGCATTTCCGCCAGGAACGGAACTGCTTTTCTGAGCAGGGGAATATGAATTTCTTGAACTATTAAAGCCACCGTTTGCACGATCTAACTGTAAAGTTGAGATAGATGAATAACGTATTGGATATATGAACATGAAAAACTGACTAATAGAAAAATCAATAAAACACAAAATTTAGCTGCAAAACAGATGAAGGGAGCATATTTCTACTAACTTTCTCATAACAATTAACAATGCATATTAGAGAAATTTAGTGAACATCGTATACATACCCGTCTTGTATCTCGAGAGGCAAATTTTCCTCCGGCAGGACCGTAGTTAGTCCCCAATGCTCGCTCGGCGACCTCTTCAATCCAATTTGGCACCTCTTGCAAAGCCTATAAAACGAAACGAATAACTCATGGTTCCTCAAAACCGAATTCAATACAACATTCATACAAATATAAATATAAACAAAACGACGCAAATAACCAGATAACATTAAAGAACTCACATCAGACAAAACTTTTACCAGGCTTCTCGCTAACTTATCATCTTTCCCGCGCTCAAAGAACGCCATTGCTTTTCCTTGATTTCCGATTCGCCCAGTTCTACCAATACGATGAACGTACTCTTCGATTTGCTGAGGCAAATCATAGTTTATCACTTGCTTTACATCCGGTATATCAAGGCCTCGTGCTGCAACCGATGTCGCAATGAGAATAGGAGCACGACCATTACGGAAATCGTCCAAAGCCATTTCACGTTCTTGTTGCGTGCGGTCACTGTTTAACGACAATAACAGAATTTTCTCTGCTGGTGTTCTTCGGAAGGAATATCTCAACAATTACAGGTTCAAAACTCTCCATAACAGAAAGCGGAATCAACCTTAGCAAGCAGTGTTGCCAAGCATATTTTAACATATATACTGAATTCTAGTCTCATAACACGTCAGTTACGTTGTTATTAAATTGCTCTTCACTAAAGGCGTAAAATAGCATTTACGAAATTGCAGTTTTTACGATTTCACTGGGCAAGGGTTCCAGTCTTCCAAATCCTCTGCCACATGACTCTCAGGTTCTTTCAAGGTTAATGGCCTCCCAGTGTAAAATTCTTAAAATATCCCTTGGCAAAGCACAGGAGTTTAGGTAGGGACTTCACCAACACTACGTATTAGAACAGTACGCACGTACCGCGACTTAACATAGAGTAATTTAGCAAACACGACGTTTCGTGTAAGATATCGTCAATTTTTCGCGAGGGATCCGGGTCTAGGACGCCACCATGTCGTAAAGTATTTTTGATACAGGTAATCTATTTTCATAGTTTGTGTCTATACTATCTCTTTCTATCTCTCTAATTCTGAACAAATTTTGCATATTAAGATTTCAGGCCGACCTGGGTTTTATTTTAAGAAATCCTATCGCACAACAAATGATTTCGCTCAATGCACCATCAGACAGTTTACATTAACGACGCTATGCTAACGCGATCGTCAACAAAATAAAACAAAACACTACCATGATCGAAAGTTGCGGAAAGTTAAGAAAAAACAAATTTTAAAGATTTAAATAGAGGGTGAAAATGCTAACCAACGGATAGTACTTGGGCAAGATGGTCCGCCACGCACAACGAACAACAGATTGTGGCAATAATATAAGACTGACTTGTAAAGGAATAGTGAATTATTACTTAATAGCCTACCCACTGATACTGGTCGCTGGAAGTTCATTTTGGGATAGCCAGTTCGCGAGGAAATCTGCGTTTCTTTTTCGTTCCACAAAAACAAGAGTCTTATTTTCCCCTAAATATCAAACAAAAGTGAAGCACACTGAAAGCGAGCTCTGCCAAATCATCAATATTCACGATTTTCCATGAAATAAATAAAATAAATGTTCAATGAAATAAATACAGTTTTGGAGATCTCATATTTAAGACAATCAAATACTTCGCATCATACGTATTAATGCCTATTCTGTGCCCTGAGTTGCTTTGACCTCGTCAATGGTGTGCAAACAAACTTATTATTGTAGACCAACTGGAAAGGAGCATATATAAGAGCCAGCGAGACTTTAGATGGGATAAAAATAACGAGAACTTATCTCGTACCTGATTGCTGAAGTATTTCCATTAAAACAGATCTCTTCTGGCTTCCCTCTACGTCTAGGACTTCTTGCTTGATGTCCAAGTTACTACCACCGACGCTACCAACAGCTAAGAATAGGTAATCGTTGAGGAATTCCGCAGCTAACTTTTGTATTCTATCAGGAAATGTCGCACTGAACATTAATGTTTGACGCTGCGACTTCTCCGGCATTCCACACTGAGTAATGATCTTTCTCATGTCATCTTCAAAACCCATATCAAGCATGCGATCGGCTTCATCCAGAATAAGATATCGAACGTTGTTGAAGCTAACCTAAAACATATATCAATTGTATAAGTCGCGGTTATACGACGGTATTCACTGCAGAAAGAGTAGCAAAAATTTTTAAAACATCTACTAAACTAAAAAAAAAAGAGCGGATGACTCATTACGAAGATTTACTGTCACATATATATTTTTCTCTTGCATGTTAACATGTTTTATGAAGCTATTTCACTGGACGTTAGATTCACCATGTTCCTCAAAAGCAATTGTATTTGCACTATTTTTATAACAGATATCCTTAAATCATTCCAAATTTACTAGGGAACAAGATCAACAACAGATAATCTATCCCGCCCCCACACCCGTTGACATAATTTTAATAATTTTAGGAAGACCTTTGGTGACAAGTAATAAACCCTTAAAATTGCCATATCTTACTCTATCTCTTCCGACAAAGTCAAGCAATCGACCAGGTGTGCCAATAAGAATGTGACAGCCTCGTTCAAGCTGCGACAGTTGATAGCCAACGCTGACACCACCATAACATACAACTGGTCGGAGGTAAGTGCCATACGAGAATTTTAAAGCTTCAGTAAAGATTTGGAGAGCCAATTCTCTTGTTGGGGCAACGCATAATGCGGCAGGACAAGGAGCATTTCCGCCAAGGTATGTGGTCTCGGCCAATCGATTGTACACCATGCCCGCCATCACTGGTAGCATGAAGGCAACCTAGTGATAACAAAGAATGAGAATTGGTTTCAACAATACGCTCAAACTACTAGCAAACATGAACAATAATAAAATTTTAATCGATTCTGAGTTTATCGGTATGTGCATACACAGATCATCAAAAGACGTACATGCAGTAGTAGACGTACACAATGTAAAGTCGTTTTAACTGCCAAAATCAGGGTCACGGAACTAACTTTCTTAGATAGTTGAAGTTATTTGAAGAACATTTGCAATACATTTTGTAGGAAGAAAATGCTATCTTTTTGGGCTTTTCGGGCCTAGAATTAATTAGGTGACTCGTGCCAGAAGTGACGTACATACGTAGGAGAACCATGCATGGAAAAAATAGCTTTCATTACACATGTTTACAGTAAACAATAAACAGTTAAAAAGTAGACCTGTTCGCATAAAATTCTATATTATACGGTGTTTGTAGCTACTTTATGAAAAGAGCGTGTTTTCTTATGTACGTCACTTCCGGTGTTGAGTCACCTACTTGTAGGTTAAGATAAATTTTTGACCCATGAAATTGTGAGCAAATGTATTTAAAATCAATTTAACTACTTAAACCAGTTACTTCCCTGACTTCGATATAGGCACTTCAAACAAGAGCGAACTTTAAAAAATATTTAAGTATACGTACATGTATTAATCCCACCCCACAGAGACCTTAGTGACAGACTGCATACTTACAGTTTTTCCGGAACCCGTTTGTGCGCAAGCCATGACATCACGTCCCTTGAGGATGGCAGGCATAGCATGTTTTTGAACTGGCGTGGGTTTGGTGAATTCCGCTCTAGCTAGATTTGCCTTTAGCGTATCCGGCAACAATAATTCGTCAAACGTCTGAATGGCACCAGGTGGCGCATTTCCGGTAACCTCAACAGGTATATTATCGAATCTACAATACATAAAATGGCGATAAGAGTTATCGAGCCAGGCCATACCTGCCATCAACAACACAAAATCAAAAAGGAAACTTATTGCAACACCATTACAAAAACTGAGAAACATGACCTTTTACTAATACGTAAAACTAGACTCCTCAATGACACGATACTAAATTTTACTAACAGCTACAGCATGAAACACAATACGAAACGACATAGGAAAAACTTATAAAATGCACTAAAGCAAGCATTGCTTGCTATTCTGTATCCATATTGTTGTAATGATACCCTCCATGAGCATCACCACAACCTCGTTCCCAGATGCCATGATATACCGTCACTTCACTCCCCACTCCCCCTCCTTCAATGCATGTAAGCTTATTTTTTCAAATAGATTAAGGTGGAACAAATACTCATGAAATGTAAAGGAATTTTCAAGTGCAGTTTGTTCAACGTTGTTATCATACGTACCGATCAAAATTAATGCCTTTGTGAACAGCGGTTTTGAACAACATGTCAACATCTTCAGGCATGGGCGGAGGAACGTAATCTATTCTAGACGCCGGTCGCGGGCAAGTTCCTCCTTAAATATTAATTCAACTCATAAGTTCCAAAATTAATTATTCATATAAGAAAACTCGACAACCATACGGAGCTGTGCACAACATGTCAAATACATGTTTGTATATGTAGATAGTCCAGTTTAGTAGAATCATTCAAGAATTTTGTCACCAATCACTACTTTAATTTATTTGTAAATGTTTACGATATTGACCAACCGTGTACCTGGTCAGCTTTTATAGACTGTTCCTGTCATAGAACTCATTCGCACTGATTTATTATTTATTATCTTGTAAAACTTTTTTTTCTGTAGGGAGTTTCCTTGCATTGGTACTCACGTCCCGTTCGTTACTCCCTTTTGGCCATCTCTACCGTGTTAAATTTATTTATTTATTTATTTATTTATTATTGTAACTGAGTAGAATGCCGATAAAGCTGTTAAATTAAATAAAAAAAAATCAAATCCTGACAACGACTGTTGGCGGTAGACTAACTCGATAACCATACGGAGCTGTGCACAACATGTCAAATACGTGTTTGTATATGTAGATAGTCCAGTTTAATAGAATCCTGTCAACGACTGTTGGCGGTAGATGACGCTGACTGCTAGCGGTAGACTAAAATGACTACCGCGAAGATTGTCGAAACGACAGTACACATTAACACCAACAGTCCTTCTCAGGACTCTACTAATCTGGACAATCTATATCTACAAACATGTAACGATACTCACGGGCTCAAACCTAAAACTTTATGTCAACTATAAATATCAAATGGAGTAGCCTAGTCGAGGAATAGTTTGTGCCTTCAATCATGCAAAAATAAGACATCAGTAATGCATGCGACGGACTTTGAAGTTATTGGTCGTAAAAGAAATATTTGGAAGCTATAGTCTTATAGCCCATTTTACGGAAGCAGTTAATACTTGTGAAAATGCCAAACTGTTATTAATGCAACACAATCAATTATGTTGTTCGTTTCTTCTTATAACATACACTATTATAATTGTGTTTACGAAAAAGATACCTTGATTGAAATTCGAAGAT
This sequence comes from Xenia sp. Carnegie-2017, assembly GCF_021976095.1. Classification (NCBI taxonomy): domain Eukaryota; kingdom Metazoa; phylum Cnidaria; class Anthozoa; order Malacalcyonacea; family Xeniidae; genus Xenia; species Xenia sp. Carnegie-2017. The sequence goes on from NW_025813402.1 coordinate 7,712,891, forward strand.
TCTCGGGAAAAATGACTCTTCTCTTCATGTCTTCCAAAGCGATCTCCTCCACCGTTATTGCCAGCAAAGCCATACTCTGATCGAGGTAAACGATTTGAAACGTTAAATTTGTTTTGATTGAATGACGTTGGATGGGAGCCACTGGTTTTGAGTTATTAGTTGATGTCAGGTCAAGAGGATTAGTACTTTGACTAGGAAACTGGTTATCGCCAAATGACTGTTCCTGCTTTTGAACTGGGCTAATTGACTCGCTCTGGGTTTGAATCTGATCTTGATTCTGGTAGCTATTATGTAATGTCTGTTGATGTCCATATCTGTGATTTTGGTAATGCTGTTGAGTCATTCCATAGGATTGATTTGAAGCACTTCCATTTTGATTTTGCAATGTATTTTGTTCATTTTTCTGATTTTGACTATGCTCTTGATTCAGTCCATAGCCCAGATTTTGATTATATCCCTGATTTTGGCCAAATCCCTGATTCTGATCATATCCTTGATTCTGATTGTATACGTGATTCTGATCATATCCCGGATCCTGGTTATAACCCTGATTCTGATCATATCCTGAATCCTGGTTATATCCTTGATTCTGATCATATCCCTGATCCTGGTTATATCCCTGATTCTGGTCATATTCCTGATTTTGGCCATATCCTTGATTCTGGTGGTATCCCTGATTTTCATCATATCCTTGATTTTGACCATATGCCTTATTCTGGTCATACCCTTGGATCTGGTCGTACTCCTGGTTTTGGCTATACCCCTGATTTTGATCATTAACCACATTTTGATCATATGCTTGATTGTGTTCAAAAGTCTGATTTTCATTAGAACCTTGATTTGGATTGAAAAGCTGATTCTGATCATGCACTTGACTTAGACCATAGGCTTGATTCTGGTCATATGCTTGATTCTGGTCATATGCTTGGTTTAGATTGTATGCATTGTTTTGATCATTTACACCGTTCATATTGTATGCATGGTTCTGATCATTTGCCTGGTTTTGATACACCAAATTTTTATCATATTTCTTATGTTGACCAAAATCATCATTGTACATGTGATGTGAAGTTGGTTGATCGAACTGCGAATGCTCTGCATTTGCATGATGATCTGTAATGTGCATTGAAGTAAAATTGTTCATCATAGAACCGACATTTGAGGTTTGGTTTAAACCAAGAGAGGAGTCTTCATGAAAACCATTGTATTTTCCATGCCCATTTGACAGTGATGCAGATTCAACAAATGGAGTATTTGCAAAAGAGTCCTGCATTCTCCCATTGCCGGAAGACCCAGGACTTCTTGTGGAATTGTTGTATTCCTGACGTATACCACGGCCAAGTCCATATGAAGCATTTGGTGCAGGAGTACGCCGTTGCCTACTTGAACCTGAAATAAACCAAAACATCATTTTCATCAGTCATCAGTGAACATTTCAATGAAAGATATTACAAAACAGCTTGTAGAAAGTTAAAAAACACAATAAAGATACACAGCTGATCCGTTTAATGCAAGAACACCATAAAATGCAATAGCCATTACCAAGATTTTGGCCTCTTTCTTTATAAGATTTGGTGTATTCTACTCTCAATGTCTGGTTTTCAATATTCATTCCATTAAACATCAAAATGGCTTTCTCTGCTTCTTCTTCAGAAGCAAAGATGACAAACCTAACAATGATTTAACAGTCATAAATAATGTGAAATCTGCAGTTATCTCATAAGAACAAAAATATATTTCAACCAAAGTCACTAACAACTTTGAATCACCTAAAGAAATTTTTATTACAAATGAGCAAGCATTACAAACAACAATTAAGCATGAAAATGTCCAGAGTTTGGGTGATCAAAACTTTTCAGTACAGCAAATTATCTATCATTGCCATGCAAAAATTGTTGCACTCATTCACTGAAAAAAAAAACAATCCATTTATAAAGAAATGATGGTTACTATAAATAATTGCAAATCAGAATGATTTGTCCAAGTTTGCCACTCTCAACATCATATAGCATCATGCAATATCTGCCTACTTAAATACTTCCTTAACATAAGCCAGGAAAGCAAAATTGTAAATAGAGACAACTAACGACAAGAAGAGACAATCAAGGAAAATGAACACTTACGCTATTTTGGTATTTCTATTTCCCTTTGGAGGAAAACATTTAACAGAAATTACATTTCCAGCCTGGCGAAATGAGTCTTCCAACTGAGTCTGAGAAAGGAAAAAAAAACTTCTAGTACTTGACTTCTGCTGCTTAATGATTTTTGTCGTCATTAAAAGTAGAAAAAATCATCCTTGATCATGTATCAATGTTATTTATCAAATTACAAATTGATAGGTACAAATAGTAATAAACCTAGTATGCAAATGTCACTATTTATCAAGCAAGGTATTACTAGTATGCATTTTGGGTATGCAATTTTGACATATTTCTCAAAATTTTGCTCATGAAGATTAACCATGATTGTGATTCCAACATTCACTCAAACTTTCAACCACACATAATTTATAGAAATTAAATAAATTGATTCACATGAAATTCAACAACTGTGTATTACATAACTATCGACAAAATCTATGCAACAAAAATATACTTTTATTTATGTATTAAATATCACAATTAACTCATAACAAAAACTTACATCATCAAAACTAAGTGGCAAATTGCAAATGTAGAGTGGGAAATTTGCATTCTTTTGTGTGTCATTCTTCGTTGATGATGATGAAGACATACCAAACATATTATTTTCCATCTTAAAAGAAAAAAATTGAGCTTGTAGACGATCACTTGAATAAAAACTACTGCTAACTATTTCACCAAATCCTTACTCCTAAAGAAAAATTAATACAAAGATTCAGTTGCAGGTAGTATAATCTGGTGTGATGGTTTCAGACAGTGTTATGAGTTGAGTCATTTCCCCCAGACTAAAGAAAAGGTCTTTCAACTGCTGAATAAATTAGCATAAGCACTTGCTTGCAATTATGAAAAACATTACATTGAAGGCAATGTTACAAAAAGTTATTTGCACAATCATTAGCTATAAACCATATTTTAGTTACTATATTTCTGCCAGTCACATTGATAGGTGAAAAATTGTTAGAATATGTAGACGCATTTTGTAAACCATACGTGTTTCCAACATGAACAATAATTGGTCAAATATACTGTTTATACACTGAACTTTGGTTATATTTACACGACACACAATGCATTTATAGCCATGAAAACCTTGATGGTTATAATTGATGAGTATAAACCTTGATGAGTCTTAGAACGTCCTAACACATATTTCATTTTTTTCCACATGAGATTTTTAAGACAAGGAGAAAGTGCACTAGACGAAACATCTTGCAAGTTAAAATTTACTGCACCAGTCAATGATTACGTGAAATTGTTTCGTATTTTGTACGCGTTAGAGCAGTTTGATTTGTGGCTTGAAAACTGTGACAATCATGTTGTGATGCACTTAAACATTAGAAAATACGGCAATGTAAAGCATAATCTACGGCTAATCTTACAGTCCTACATCAAGATGAAGGATGCAGAAGAGTTATCAACGTTGGTGTTAAAATATATTTTTTCGCAGTACGCAACCAAGGTGTATCATAATGCGCCAATACGTTCAAAAAGCTTTGTCAAACAAAATATCAGAACAGAAAACTACAAACCCCGCTGAGAGAGTTAAAATTCATAGACTTACTGTGGCCCACGTGTGTCGTAGAACTGCAAGAGTGAAGTGAGGTGAAGTAACAGATTTCCGATGTTTTGGGTACGTGCGCGCGCAAATGTGCACTTGTATGTAAACAGTGTCCGGTTTCCTCAAAAAGACAAGAGACAAAAATTACCTCATTGTCCATTGTTCCTTAACCACTGTATGTATTCACTCCCATAGATAAAATTCCCCTGTGTGTAATCACGCGTGATTAGGAACAATGAGATGATTTAAACTGTCTCTTTATTAACTTCGTGTTTCGCTGGTTCTGCTAGACGATAAATCGACCCATAATCCAATCTTTAACAATAACAGATTTAGGGTTAGATTGGATTCTGATGACTAGGTTTACATTATTTACTGTTACAGAAGAACTGAAACTCTGAAAGACGACAAGGTTATGGCAACGGCAGAAAACGCCGATTGACCCTGAACAGATGTATTGATTGTACGGTCTTCCTTATCATAATTAAACAATTTAAACATTTTACATCAACGAATATTTAGTTTGCTGGCAACCAAAGTTTTCCTTGCATAATCTAAGAAAATTTTCTAAGAAAATGGAGGAGGTTGATGTGTTTGTGACTGATCCTACGACTTTGGATGCAGAAGTGTATGATCTTTGGCTATATGGGCTTACAGGTTTGATGAATGATCGTTTACTTGTGATCGTATTTTTCATAGATAAGTACGTTAAGCGTGCAGTATTTTTGAGCAGTCATTAGATACTTGTGCTGATTATTATGTTTGTTACAAACATTACAATACGCATTGTTCTCTGTGACATTGCTGAACACTTGGAGCCAATACATTCCAGGCTGTATGCCATTCCAGCAAGCAGATATAACTGAAGTATTACAGATGTAGAAGGCATTAAACACACACGAAAAAACATTTGCATCAAGCAGTAATGTCTAGTGTTTGGCAAACTAAGACTTATTACCATTTACAGTGGTAACCCTTGGCATAGCTAGCCTGCAAATTTGGTCATGTTACCTAACCTTCTTATCATTAGCATTATTCATGTTTTTAGAAATTCATTGTTTCACAAAAAATTTTACATAGCATAAATAAACCTTTAAAGCTAGCTATGTCAAAAAGTGTTAAACCCATCATTTACAGTGTAATACAAAGTTATTTAGTAAATCATGTACATATATGAACATATGAGTTCATGTTTACATATCAATATATGATATGTTGAGCCCTGCAATGATTTGTTTTTGTATAAGAGAGAAAGAGAGAGTAACACTGTTATTGCTAGTAAGTTATGGAAAATCACTTCTACATACTTAACCCTTGAACAAGATCTCTGCACCTCCAGTGTTAGTTATGTCCGTGCAAAGCTTTGTCATGTATCTTCTACTTACAAAAATGACTCACATATATGATAAGTTGACTGGCACTCTTATTTTTAATTTGAATATTGCTTATCAAATCAACAGAAGGAGAAGCAGCTGATCATTTGATAAAGCGTCGACATTTTGAACATGTTGCAGCATCACCTTCAATCATAGCCAGTGATATTTCAGATCAATACCGGGTTTATCATGTCTTGGAACATTTTCTTCCAACACCTACATTGTTAGCAACCCAGCAAATGCTTCAAATTCCCGCAGTCATTCAGAACAGGCTGATTGAAAGGTTAGTTAAACAAAGAATTGTTTGGCATATGTACCATAACATTTTAGTTCTAAATTATGACTGTGGAGATGAAGATTATTTATCATTGAGCTTGATGATCTACTAATTTTGATGATGCCAGTTGTATAGATGAACTAAGTTTAATTATGTTAGTGATAATGATTGACCTTTTAATATAGATACTATGAATTTGATAATATTGTTGTGAGAGAACTTTTGGGAAAAAAGTTGACAACAAGGTTAAGAAAGGATCTGGATGACATATCTGAAAGATGTGACATTCCTTTAAAGAGTTGTAGGCGGCAATATGATAATGTAAAGAATGTTTTCAAAGCAGTAGAAGACTCCCCTGGAGATTTGGTATCTATTATCAAAACAGAGTTTCTGCTATCAGAAAGATTGTCAAAGTAAGAAAGACAAATCTATTAAATACACTTTTCTTAAATTTAAAGTTTTTAAATGGGGTCTTTGCCAATTGATGTTGATTCCCGTATATTTGCAGGTCTTATGCATGCATCGTGTTTATGTCATACCACAAATTTGAAACAACGAAGAAAAAGTATGTTATACGTAGCATGCTGTGTGCATAATTAGTGTTACTCTGTAAATGCCCTGGCTAGTTTCTTGGTTTATTGTAAATTATCCAAAACACCCCCCTGCCTTTCTCTAATCAACCCTTTCTAACAGATGCCTCATATCACATAACCAGTATAAGTGATATGATTATAGTGGGTTATTGATTGTGCTAAGAAACCATATAAATATGTTAATATTTAGTATTCATTTTGTTTTTGCTTGTTTACACCAAAGTGATAAAGAAAATTTCAACTCCTCTCTCTATTAAACGCCTCGTATCTGATTCAGAACTGCTTCAATAAGTTCATGGTCATTACGTATCTAGCGATCTGGTCACGTGAAGTTTTAGAAATCATGTGTCAATACATACAATCGTTCTTATTGGCTAATAGCTTGCAGTTTCGTAATTAATTACGCGAATCAAACTAATGCAAGATAACTCAGTAATGGACAGTATTGTACAAAAATAAGAATTTTTAATGAGAACTCTACTTACATCATGTGCGGCGCTCTCGATACAACTTGATTTTTATCTTACAATTTATACTCTTTTTTACATGCCTGTATTCACAACTTAAGCTTTTTATCTAATGCTGTTTTGAATTATGTTGTTTTTGACTTACAATTTTTTTACTAAACTTCAATAATTTTTTCAGACTGTCAAGTCTAACATTTGCTGATTGGGCTTTTTGTATCGATCAGCTGATATCTAAATGGACAACGACGTCTACTGGTATTGAATATATAGAGATGACATATGAATGGGAATGGGAACGAGTTTTAATGTTTTCATGTTCGTAAAGAATTTCTGGTTGAAATACGAGGCTATTGAAATAACTAAGTTCGGAATATCTCCACATCAAAAAGGAGGATTTTGTTATTGGTTGCCATACATTTTTCGTGTATTTGTGCTTTGTCTGTTTTATATTGGCAGTGATAGCTTCTAGCATACACCTAGTTGATTCAGGTTGACAAATTTAAATGAGTGCATGATATCTATGTACGAACGTACTTGCTTCGACCGTCTTATAGCGCGGTCTAGTTCATCTTGATATCTATCATGTTGCACAATCCAAAGCTTTGAAAACTCCAGCTTTAACCTAGTTATTTCTTCATCTGAGCTACTCAATCCTATTTCCTTGTTAGCGAATATAAACAGATACAAATTTTCCCCTTGAAATTATTTTTACGTCTATGATGCTAATTTAAAATTTCAGCATGTGCCGTCTTCAAAGACGTAAATATTTTGTCGATAATCACAAACAAAAAGCACAACTGACCAACGGCAATGACTCGCATGCAGAAGTTCAGACTCGTAGTTGTTGCATTCATGGCATCATCTACATCCCAAAGTAAATGGAATTGCATTTCTTTACTTTTGGGATGTAAAATATTCATATCATTATACGTGTTTAGAAGCAACTGACTCGGATACTGCCTTAGACATGGAGAAAAATTTTCTTCAAGAACTTAGAGACCTGAAAGTGTTTACATCCGATAAGGATATTGCGGACGAACATAAAAGAGCAGTCGTTGATCAACTAAAAACCAAAGATTCGGGGGAGGCTGCTAAACTCTACGAACCTCATGTTAAGGTTAGATTTTTTGAACTAATCTGAATCCCTTGAAGGAGGGGTTGAAGGATAAATTCAGGTTTTATTAAAATAAAGTACGTACATTCATATAACATGAAAGATCTTTATATTGAGCTAAAATTCTCTTGACTTTTACACAGGAATTCAGTTGATAGCAGTTATTTTATTATGTTGGACAATATTGTACTGCATTTTATTCAGTTTCAGTTTTTATATTTGCCTACTTATTATACTAATAAGGCTTTTAGGCTGCATTTTCTTACTTAGTAACGGAAATTCAGAGCTGGATATTTTCATATAGTTATTTATTTAAGTCTCGTGTTTCGCGAGCAGTGCAATTCTTATTTGTTACTCTGTTTTCCAGAATTTTGAGCGCATCTTAATCAATATTGGTGCTGGACTTATTCATCAAAAAGACATGAAGGACGTGTTCCTTGATTTGGTTGAAAAGGTGCACAACACAACGGCACGCGCCCGTTCGCGATGAAGCAGAAACGTTTGAAAATTTTGATCAAGAATATGTAGGATCCAGAAGTTTTCAACACCTTTCAACACCTTACGTATAACGCCATTGCAAACTGAAAACAATTAATGGATGTTTGTCTGCATGTGACAACACCATAATCTTTTCTAATTTTACGCTTGTCTATACTTTTCAATCCGCACTTTCTTGCATTCCCGTAGAGATTTTAGAGGCAAAAATGCATAAAATAGACCAATTTCTGCTATTTAGAATCATTGTATTTTTCAGATAAGCCTGTTGATTAGTTAATTGAATTTATAGCTGTTACAGTTGTATAGGCGTTCGTTATACAACACGTGTACATTTATATACAATAAGAATAGTTGTTACTGTCATTTACGTAGACGTGCTTTCTTATTATAACTTTTACTCAAAATCTAAATATAGCTATCTAACTGCTCTTTAGTTCATAGAGCCATGTAAGCAGCTGAAGTTGAATGTGAGTGGTTTATCCATGTTTCTACTGGCCCTCTTGACCACTTGTGAAAAGCTAATTTCAGTTGAGAGGTATGTATGTCTAATTCTCCGTTATTGTTAGCTTTTCAATACCGATTAATATTATATTTTTCAACAGAGCAGGCCTGTCTCGCCTAGTACCAGTCTACATTCGTTATCTTACTGTAGTACACAAGTGCATTGTACGGATCTATCCGGCACTATGAGTGAAATGGCGCTTGTTGAGATAACATGGCACCCGAATACTGCATACGGAAGATTTTGGAGCCCTTACTCTTTCATTCCCCACTTTCCTCCGATATTCTGCAGACTTCACGGGAACTTATGCTCTAATTACTATGACAACCACCTTTTTTACAAACATGAACTTCTGGACATGTTACATTATCAAGATATGTGTTTGGCTGATGGGGGTAAAAGTGCTAGATACTGATTTTCAATGGAAGAAGATTGTTAAGAAGCAGCTTGCTTGTCCAAACTAAAAAAAACTCAGCCAGCATCATTTGGTATTTGCTCAATGGACATTTGTACTGATATATATTATACTGACGTCAAGAGACATGGTTTTCTAACAAAAAGGCTTCCCTGAAGCGCGAAATACTTTAGATTTTAAAATTTCCTTCATATATTTGAAAGTAGACTTGATGTTTATCGTGCTCTATATATCATCTAGCAGTGGTGGATATGAATTACGTCAAAAGAAAGTACTGCTTTGGACATAATTACATTTTGAAATACCTTATAGTTAGTACATTATGATAATTTATATCGCCGAAAAGACTGCATTATAAGAACAAGCCACTTTCAAGCTGAAAGCATTTTAAGTCAGAAATCGGGAAAAAATATAAGAACATTGAGCCGGGTCAAAAAAAATGAGTATGTGTGTCTGTCATATTTTTAGTAAAACCGAAAACCTACAACTGTCAAACATCTCCAGTTGATGCCTGCATTTACAGTGGCTCCATACTGCAGCAGTTGTACCATTTCATTGTAATATTTAAAAAAGTTATCAAGAAACATCAATAGGCTCTGGAAACTTTACATCTCAGTGGCACTTGGCTTTATCGCATAATCCAGATTCCAGATTTATGATATCAGTGAATGAATAATAAATATATTTGTTATCGCCATGGTTGTCATTTGTCATTGTTGCTATAGCAGCATTTAAAAATGGCGGCTCGGAAGCTCAAAAATGGTAGATTTTCATTTCATTAATTTCAATCCTAAGAAGTCCCTATATTTATGGAAAGTGTAAGCGATAGAAATGATGAGCCACCAATGTTTCTTCAGCGTCCATCGCTCAGTCGATGTCAAGATGTCTCGCATATTTTGGCAGGCGCATTTCGAGATTTTCTCAAAGACAACGTTAGCGAACAAACAGTTAAAAACCTTACGACTTCCAGAAGCAAAGAGCAGCGTTATCACGAAGAATACGTGGAGAGACTTGATAAGGTAAATGATATTGAGCCTTAATTTTTGTGAATGCAACATCTCTTCACAAGAGCAGCTGTGAGCAGTCACGATTGAGACATGTTTGCGCCTTTAAAGCCAGTGTATATCATGGACTTTCATTAAAATTTTCATATGCATAGATTCAATCAGAGAGGCAAAGACAGCTTGATGAACTGGCAATGTTGGAAGCACATATCATGCAGGCAAAGGCGGCAGCAACTGCTGCTGAAGAGCAAGAATTGTCTCATGCTTTACATGAATGCAACAACTACAAGTCTTTAGGTTTACCCCCGGGTAATGTCATCTGATTCTGTCAAGGAATTTTATGTCTTGTTTGAGATTTTAAATTATCGAAATCAGAATTGGGAGTGAATTGTTTTATAAGAATCTCAAGCAATTCGAGTTAAATCAAAAAGCTAAAATCTACATTTAAAATTACGTCAAAAATTTTTTTGATAAAAGTTATTCAGCAAAGTCCACTTTGAGAAACTATTTATATTGCTCAAATCATGTGTAAATTTTTAGTGAAATCGCACCTTCGATATACGATGGATGTTGAATTGTTGAAAAAATTCAGCTTGATCACGCCTGCTGACTATGTCTCCATTCAGCATGAGTCCACGCAGCCACCATCAGGTACTAATGAAAAAAGATTTGTAATCTGTACAAGAAATTGAAGAAAACGGAGGTTAGACTTCTTTTCAAAACGATCGTGCTTTTTGCCGCTACTTGTTCATTTCCTCCATGTTTCAATGATTGTTTAGGACTAAGCACATAAATGTTTGTTGTTTGGACACATAACGTTCATATAATTTACGGTAATATAAAATTCGATCGACATACTTGCTAAGACATAATGCATGCGCACAAAAATTCGGCTTCACAAGACATGAGCGACATTTATGTTGATAAATTTACGTGAATGCATATTCACTCTTATAAGCATAGTCAATGAAAAGTTGTATTAAACAATAAATTTTGCCTTACTCTTATCTAGCGACTAGTGTAGTTAAGAATAGTGCACAAGTCCTTCTAATTCGTTCTTTTTTAATCGTGTCGCAGCACCTGAAGTTCCAAGTTACGCTCGACCCACAAGACTATCTCTCATTCACACCAGCAAAGAACTTATTCCGGATAATTATTTTGAACAACCTTCAGAAATAATGACCTTCCCTTTTTCGAACGACTTTTCAAATCTACGGCAGAAACAAGTTCACGTGGTGTATCCAAGAGTGTAAGTTAACACATTAAAGATAGCTTCTTTCATACTTCACATCGTAGTCAGGGATTTTTTCGAGAAGGCAGCTTCGTCTGTAGCTTCGTATTGTATCAAACGGATTGCTTTCTCACCGTAGCGTAGCCAACTCGCACTTCGGTCATGCGCTATATGAATTTCAGATCATTGGCATAATTTATGTTTTTACAAGTTTATTGCTTTTACCATGTAGTGAGCATGAACACAGAAAACATTTAAATGACAATGACTAACTTACGAGTTGACTACGTTGTTCATTTTTCATTAAATGAAAGGAAAGGAGCACTATAATTTTGTTGCCAGCATGATCCAAAGATAAACAGTATTCTTGATTCATGCAACAAATCTTTTGGGATTTACCAAACAAGAGCAACCCACGCCAGTTGGAGTCTACAATAGCATTGATGAAATATTCTTTTATACCAGACCTCCAACAGAGCTGACGTGAAAAATATCAATACGAGAATGAACAACCTCCTTTGTATGCTGTTTAAAAAGGATAATACAGCGTGTATCGACAAAGTAGACAAATTTGAAATGCTTTTTAAACTATGAATTTAGCCAAATATTTCATAGATTTGTGCTTGCATGGCTAACTTAAACATCCTCCAATTAATCAAACACCATAAACAAATATTCTTGCTTGCACAAGTCCTTTTGTAAACCACTCTCTCGTTTTTCTCGATTTTTTTCAGTGTTAGATTAACTGAGGATGCTTACGTAAGTACCCATACTAACACAAATCTTTGAGGTGTTTGACTAAATTTATAGCTTTCTTGACATTTCGGCACCCCGTATATTTGTAAAGGCTGATTTCCATCAGGACAAATTGTCGCGCGATCGACTTTTTGCGATCACTTTCTTTTGAATTGTGTGCAGCTATTTAAAACTGTTTTGGTTGAGAGTTTACAATTTAAAAGAAGTTGATCGCAAAAGGTCGATCGCAATACAATTTGCACTGAATGGAAATCGGCCTCTAGAAATATTACTGCTTGCGCGCACGGTATCTGTGCAGGTATGGATTTAGGGAAGGATTAGCGTTAGGGGGTGCACACGCTAGCCTTGGTTAGAAGGGGTGTAGAGGGTGAGATTTTCCCTAAAAAATCATTAATATACCAACCAATAATACCAATTGAGCAAAAACAACTGTCAAACTACACATTTTCCAAGGTCTCAATTCAAAGCACAAAGAGTTTTATGTGAATGACATAAAGACACCAAAATCTAATCCAAACTAGACTGACCGAATGACATCATACAAACTAAATCACCCCCTCCTCCCCTAAAAAATCATCCTGAATCTATCCCCGCATCTATGACGCGTAAGAAATTCAAAATTTTTCGGAAGAAGTCCCATATCAGGTTATTACTGACGCAAAAACGCCATGATTGTTGATATACAAGAGTCGGTTAGTATATTATTTCACGTCCAGTTAATGTTTCTCATACGAGAAGTATTTCTCCTAGACTAAATCGCGATTGGCTTCTTCGTGGCGGGAATCTATAAAACCGGATGAACGGTATCGCGAAAGAAACGATCTTAAAAGATTAAATGCGAAAGTGGATTATCTTCAAAATCCACGAAATATTCCTCCCGACGTGTATCCTATTTTGACTAAAAAGAGCAAATCAAAATCAAAAAAGTTATCGTTGAAATACCAATCGGACGTCAGGTGAAAGTAAATTCTTGTTTTCCTTTTTTGTATAGCAAACGAATGGCGACTTAATCCATCTCAGTTTAGAAAGCTTGCTTTCAATTGCCTCTTGCATAACAGGTTTTGCACTATCGCTTATTTCAACACTTAAATCATTTTGACGGATTACTTAACAAGGGGCCTGAAAATGTTGATTTGAAAATGGCTCTACTATATGTTACGTGCTAATGATTGGCTGAGCGTGAACCTCACTAATGTATGCAGTATGAGCTGGAATGAATAAAAATGAACCTCACTAATGTATGCAGTATGAGCTGGAATGAATAAAAATCACCCGACACTTTATATTTTAGTGAGACATGTTACAAATCAACGGATGTCCTCATTCCTTCACCTTCGCCAGTGATTTTCAAAGAATACGACGCTGGAAAAGTTTACGAGGTGTGCAATCACATAACTAAATGAAATCGGTCAAAAATTTTTATGACACATTTTTTGCTACTTTTTTTTGTAGATGAAACTAGAAATAAAAAATGTTTCGTCTTCATCGCGTCAAATTCGCTTACTTCCGCCAGCTACTAAATTCTTCTCCATCGGTCAAGGTATTCACCACATTTCAACTTAAATTTGTCATCAAAATGTTGATGATACGTATGTCGAAACAAAATAAAGGATGTCACTATATGTGACATGTGTAGTATAACGTCCATTTTATATATAGGTCAATATCCTGGAGAACATGGAGTGATAGCTCCGGGTATGAATTGTTCATTTTTGGTGAGGTTTGCTCCTGACTCGCTCACTGATTTTGTCGATAAAATACAGGTATGCATGTGCATTAGATTTTTTTCATCTTCAACATGCTCAACTTTTGCACTAAAAAAATTTATTTAATTTATACAATCATTTAAACAATCATTATTTGTTTAATGTTAAAATGCAATTTATAACTTCATGCCGTACTGCGAACTTCACATGATTCGATTAGCTGTCATAACTATCATCATTATACATAAGACTTGCTTTGAATGTTATAACATACATGCTATTGCGTTTGCCTTGTCACGTGACAGTTTTTTATATTTACGCTAGTGTGAAGCGAGCTTTCTAGTCTATGAAACAGTGAAATATTTTCCCTGTATATGTTTTGTATAATACGAGAGAAAAACTAGTTGGTCGTTTGTCAGGAAATATCTCAGGTCTTCGTGCATTTTCAGATAAAAACGCAACTGAACGATTTATTGGACGTTGAATTACTTGGAAATCGTAAGCCTCCACAGTTGACAAGTACGTAAGTTGTTGTTTGAGAAGCCATCACATTTTTTTATCCATTGTAAAAATTTCGAAATAATAACCTGCTTGTTTTAGTACCCACTGTACTGGACTGTGGTTATTGTCTTGTTGGTGGTAGTAAAACGATCACATTCAATTATTCAAACGTTGGTGGACCTGGACGCTTTTGTGTTTTCCATAAGTCCGAGTGGCCATCCCCATCATGGAATGTACGTTCTGAAAAAATATTTTTAGTTCGTCTGATTTTTTGCTGTAAAAGTTTTTGGAAGTTGAAAACTTCGGCCAGTTCAATTCTCAAGTAAAATGCATTCTTGTAATGAATCAAAGACTCTTAGGAAGAGTGTGCTTTCGAGAACTCGTGAGTCGATAACAGGAATAAATTGTCGCTAACAATTTACTGGAATAATTGTTACAACAAATTTAGCCTGTTCATCTAGACGACATTTACACCTTGAAATTGAATTCCTAGTTTTTCAATGTCAGATCCTTTAAAATATAGTGGTCCTTTGAAGAACATCGCGATGTTGTGATGGATCCGTTTTGCTTAAAGCCGTCGATATTCGAGGTGCTAGAAGGCCACGATGTTTCAATTCAGGTAAAGGAAGTGCCGAAAACGCCAACTTTTTTATTGAAATATTTCCTCTTGCATTTCAATCGTGTTATGTAAATTTTATCTTAGTTAACGTTCGAGCCTACAAGTGCAAAATTCTACAAACATGACATTGTCATTGTCTGCGATAATCGTCAAGTGAAAGAACATACCGTACAGGGTATGAATGGAGTTGAGATTATACAAGTTTGTATTTTTGAAATTTTTCTCGCTATCTTTTCCAATACTTTCACAGGTGTTGCTCAAACTGCCCGAGTTGAATTTACATCAGTAGATGGTGGAGTTAGCCAACCTGTAATTGGTGAAAGTAGTGATCCTTCGGCTGATTTTCTAGTTCGATTCGTCCATCAAAATCCTGACACAATGAAAACAAAGAAACTTGTGTTGAAGAACACGAGGTCATTTTGCGTACTATTAAACTTTTGCATTGAAAAACGACGCTAGTTGGTTATTGTGCATGATCATCAGAAATGCTTATTTTTGACACTCAATGCACAAGCTAACCAAGTAAAGGGGATCGTACATTTCTTTTTCAGCAATGTTATATTGCCTTTCAAATGGATGATGAGCAAGCCCTGTATGAAGCAGTCGAGAAACCATATTGATACAGTCGATGAATTTTCTGCATTTAAAATAACACCTTCTTCTGGAGAATTCCCCCCAGATTCATGTTTTGACTTCCAAGTTTATTCATCGCCAAAGCAGGTGACTCGAAACAGATTGGTTTTGTTTGAAGTTTCATATTTAAAGGAAACTTTACTTCATAAGCGTAATTACGCTTGTTGGATTTCATCATTCGCCATAAGGCAAGACTGACACGTGTTCCCTGCATGATACGAAAGATATCTTGCAGAAGACCATTTGATGTGATTATACGCGTTACAAAAGTGACTAACCATTTTAGGAGCTGTGTATGAAACAATTATGATTCATTCAGATCTCGTTGTTCTTAAGATCGGCGAATTTCACAGCGTTGCCCATCTGGTACTGAAAAAGGTGCCCATTCTGAACCAGATGAAAAACATAACAAAGCAAGAGCAAGATTTAACAGCAATGAAAATTGGACTCAAGATTTCATCCGTGGTAAATACAACGTATATTTTTTTGGTTGGCAGTGACTAATAACACATTCTGTATACAGCGAAAGCATAACGCAACGCTGAAATTAACGCTATGTTTTAAATTCTACAAAGCTCATTGTCTTCCTTGTGCTTAGATTTTACGTACCATTTTTTAGTGATAGGGTCCCGAAGGGCTAATACACTACAAGTGTGCATCAAGCACTTAAAGTACTTAATATAAAGTCCGCCCTTTAGTCGTAAAGCTACGTTGTGATATCTCGAGGAATCGAATTGACTGAATTGCAGTATAATGAAGGCTTCTCGATCTCCCAAATAACATGTCACGGCAAAAATGAAGGAAAATAAATTATTCCTGTAGCTGCTCTTTCTAAAGAAATAAACATTAATGCTCTGAAATTTGCGGGCTGGCTGCGTCACCGATTGGTGCGGTCATACGTACTACTAAAATAGTAATTTCTATGATCATCGCGTCTTTTAAAATGTTTATTACATTTCAGCCTTTCAAAGTGATGACTGTTCCCCCTCTTTTCGTGGTACCGGGGAGAATTTCAGTTGGGAAAAATTATAAGTATCAAGTGAAGGTAAAATAGATGGAAGTTGAGATTGACTAACAAGCTCTATACTCAAAGATTGTGACTTACAGAGGTGAATTCTAGGTGTCTTTTGTCATAACTCCGTTTTGATTTTATCAGCTAAAGAACAACAGCGTTTCCGAAGTTAAATATGAATGGGAAAGCTCAAGCGTGGTTGACATTCAGCCCAAATCAGGATTTCTTGGTAAGAGAAGCAAATGTATATTATAGTTAGTCATGATATTTTTTTCACACTACTCGTATACAGTTGCTTTTTTCTTTGTATTTGAGAGTACAACTTAGGACTGTAAAAGAATTTCCAAAAATTGCCCATTAGAATTGCGTTTGTAGCAAATACCATATAACAATGGCATGCAGTTATTCGAATACTTTATGAATAATTAGTGAACAGTGTTACCATGACAACAGGTGGGGTTGAAACTACGAAGAATTATATTTTTAGGCAATGATATCGGAGTGACTAAAGAAGAGTGCAATTTTTTTTGCATTGTTCCTAAATGTATTTCGATGAATATAATAAACAGAAACATTGCTTTATGTTGTAGAAGTCGACAAAGAAGAAACTCTTGAATTGAATATCTTCGGGAGGGAGCCTGGCGTGTATGAGAAAACGCTACAATGCAACATCGATCATGTAATGAAACCTGTATACCTACACGTTATGGCCAATTTTGAGGTAGATTTTTTTAACTGTTCATTTTGAACATCTAATTGTTCTTAGTTAGCTAAAATGATCAATTATTAGAAAAACATTAACAACTTTCGTATGTACTGAAAGTATCATTTGCTTTATAGCTATCGCTCACATTGAAAAGAAAAAACTTTTGTTTTTTTTCATTTTTATGTTGCCATGCATATCGAAACTAGTTCCGTTTCAAACTGGTTTATTTTAAAAGTATTGGGATTTTTTATTCTTGATTCCTGATGTTTTAGGGACCTCTAGTAAGAATAGAGAATGCAATTATTGATTTTGGCTTAGTACGTTTCTCATCATCGTGCTTACGTACGGTAACTTTGGTAAACTTGTCTGAAATCCCAGCTGTTTGGACAATGAGAGAAGCTCTACCCTACAATCTTATTGACGTTGACGAGGTAAACGCTGTTTTGTGTAGATAGTTCTGTTTGTAATCACTCGCGTCATAGATTGTTGCGAAATGTGGAACTATTGAAAAAATCAGGCTGTATAGTTTATATTTTGAAACTTGATGTTCAATGGCCGTGCATTGGTAAATTGTGGAAATTGCAGCTATTTACAGTCAAAATCACAACAAAAATTGTTTAATTTGAACGTTTTCGGCAAATTAGCTGTTTAGAAAACTATTATGTAAACTTAAAAACCACTTTTTCACTTAAATCTGTTTCATTCATCAATAAAAGCAATGTTCGTAAGGCTCTATGCAATCAAACGACAACTGAATGTTGTTCCGTTTCCTCTACGTCAAATAATTGCGAGATACAACTTTTGCTATCTTAAGGGTTACAATGAGATGCCTTCAGAAATTCAATTTGATCCTCCCAATGGAAAACTTGAGGCATTTCAAAAACTTGATGTTCAGGCTGTGTTTACTCCCCTGACATGTAGAGTAGTCAGAAGTATCATCGAGTGTAATGTTACTGGGAGTCCACCAAGGTATGTCGAATACCGTTCATTACGATGCATGTATATTCAGTGTTCGCTCAATACAACATTCTAAATCTTGAATGATTTTTTGCTCACTGTCGAATTCCTTATTCACATCAGATACATTCAAGCGACTGCAATTGTTCAAAAGCCTGAGATTTGTTTGACGTTCTCGAACGTTTTGCTCAAAGAAGTATACGTGAATGTTCCTGTCATGAAAGAGATAGAACTAGAAAATAAGACTTTATTATCTTCTAACATAACCTGGAAAGAGGCGAGACTTTCATTCATTATGTTTATTGTATTATTTTTCTCTCATTTTTGTTAGTATAACAGTTCTTTCCCACATCCTAAGCGATACGTATATCAATAACCTTTCTCATGAATGTCATCAATCCTTATGAAATTTTCTCGTGAAATTTACAGTGTATCGGTGTCGACTCTCACTTTTGTACGGTTAAGTTTAATCCTAGCAGTTGTACAATTGGACCAAGAGAACGCAAGACGTTTAACGTGTCCTTTACTTCATGTAAAGAAGGCCCTTTGGAAGATGCTGCTGTCAAGTGCGAAGTGGAAGAAATGGAGAAGCCACTGTTTTTATCATTTTCTGGAACTGTTTCTGGCTTGGAGGTTCAGTACTGGACAGAAACTATCAAAACAGAACAGCAATTGTAAGTCGGCGTCGGTAAACTTTCCAATTCATCTATCTTTTCATAAATTACCTTTTTTGGCAACTCATGCGCGTGGTGCGCTTTGTTGTAGCTATGTCAAAACACATGATAGACTTCCTTGATCATACAATGACGTTTTGACGACTTGCACGTGATTTCTAGCTCCTTTTAAATCACTACAAAACATTAAATATTTTCGAGAACTTAAAGCACTCTGTGAGTAGTTTTTTAAAAAATGCTGGTTAATGTTATTCTTTACCCAAATAGACTAAGATGACTTTTCAGTAAGAATATATTCTTTGTCAATAAAGAGATTTTGGCTCTTGGTTTGATCAATATAAGTTTCTTTACACAAGATTTAAGAATGAATTTTGCCTACTGTGGTTTTCAGCCGGTTATGGTCATTTGGCAACAACCAGTTGTTTCGTACAATTGACCATTCAACAAGATATGTCGTAGAATGTTTGCTTTAATTTGCGCATTTTTTGCAATTTGCAGTGACATTAAGGTTTTGTGTATATGTTTCTATTCAAAGGGATAGTGTAAATAAAGACATTTATAATTTATGATCAATTTTTTGGTTTTAGTAACGATACGACGGGTGAAGAAGAAGACGGGTTGTGTTTGAACTATGGCAAGGTGGTTCTTGGAAATATGGTGAAAGTTTTACTATTTCTAAAGAACCAAACAGCAATTTCTACGAAGTTCAACATTTCAGTGGAGCATTTCACTGCAGCAAGAACACCAACTCCACCATCTGGTTGTTAAATAACTCTTGATACTTCTTTTCCAACTTTCATGTGCGCTTGAATCTCAATGAATCACTGATGTCTATTTTAGAAAGTTCGAGCAAGAAAAATTCTTACAGGTAATGACTTGACGATCATAAAAACGAAGTCATCAATTCAATGGTCCGATGAAAATGTTATCTTTTCAAGAGCTTCCCAAGGTGCATTGGTAAAAAGTGCAAACATCGCTGATCCATTCAGTAGGACCCCATCGAAAGCACTTGCAGGTAATATTAACTGGACAATTTATTTTTATACAAATATATAGGTCTTAATGGCCATAACGATGTTACACGCTAATCCTTGTCGTATTTGTAGATCCAGTAGCGGATTTGGGGTTAGACAAAATATATTAAAGCGGCCAATTTAAATTACCTTTACAAGAATGCCATTAGTTATAAATTTTCTACAAATATAATTTCGCCAGTCAATAGACTGTGGTTATTTATTTTTCCCAATGCTGTATCGTCCCCCTTCTGCATAGATGGGTACTATAATTATCTTCACGCATGCTCTGTTCCTGCAGCATTTAAGGTTATAATTCCGTGTTTACAATACGCAAAAATTAAGTTCCCAATGTATTCTCCAACCATGTCGGCCGAAGCGAGTACTATTTGGGATTAAGGTTTAGGATTAGGGATCAGTTACCACATTACAATAACAACCAAAGCAGACCACTGCTTCAAAGCTGGCCAGAGTACATGCGCAATAAACAGCATGCACGATTGTGGATTTGTGGAAACCGTTTTTCTTGCAATGATGTTGTATGTATGGTTGCTACAGATTACTGTCGTGCAGTTCTGAGTGATGGTCGAGGCGTGGCATTCGTGTGTCGTCCATCTTGCGGTGAATTACTTCCCTTCCAGGAGTGCATTGTGGATGTCGTAGCTTATTCTGATATGTGGGGAGAATACAAAGATCATCTCTTATGCAAGGTGATGAGTTTATTTGTTTTAATTCACATGATGATGGTGAAGAAAAGGCTTGTAAAGTCTTGTGTTGTTATTCATTTCAAATACGTCGTTACAATTTACAGTAAGACTACAACTGAGATTTTTTTATCTTTTTTTCTTATCTTGTTTCTATTGAAACTAAATCTTGGTCTTCGAAAAAACTAATTTCTCCGGGGGCAGTTAATTCTGCATGTGGTAATCTTTCGTTAGATTGACGGTTTGCAAGAAAAGCGAATTCCCATATTGTTGAACGTAGAAGGATGTCCTCTTAATTTTCAAATGTCCAAGGAGATATCGCCTATAGTTCGGTAAGTTGACGTATTCATAACTGAAATATCCGTCCATATTTTATGTCGTTAGCCTATTAAACACGATAACAGAACTAATTGTAACTGGTTCGCCACCTTCTGTCAAAATTTGTAGCCAGCAATTGAACTGGTCCCTATTTTTCCAGGCACGGCCAAATGAAATCACAATCTATTTATAACTTTATCTTGCTGTGCATATTACATATAGGAGGTTTTCTTGCTACGTTACGGCCGCCCTATTCGTTGAATTCAACAAAGGATTTTTCTCGTTTGCAATATACATTTCAACTAAGGTGACGAAAATTTTGGGGAATGGCTGCAAACCACCGATTCTTGCTGTATAATACCTCATGTTTCCCAATTTGGACAATTTTGAGAAAGGACTTTCTTTATTTACAATTCAAATGTCATCCAACATGACGAACATTCATTTACCTCTCATTTCTATAAGAATGGTTGCACAAAACCCACTGTAGTATCTTTTGTTGTAGAAATGATGCTGAAAGCATTTCAAAATAAGCGTCTTTTTCTGTGATCATGCCAGTTAGTTGAATGATCAAGAAATGAATATCTTTTCCATCATTTACACAGGTTCGGCTCTCACGTTTCTGGAACTTCAACGGTGGAACGGTCACTCCGAGTTAATAACACAAGTCCTTGTGGTGCGTATATGTATGGATGATGAAATTTGATGTCCCTATATGTGCTTTTATATAATTAACTTATTTGTGGCAATACATGGCCTTTTGCAATATGAAAGACAGTGAAATAAATGGTTTAACTGTGGTTCGGTGTTGTGGCTTAGCCAGCCTGCAAAATTTGGTCGTGCCGTTTAAATAATTCGGTGTTTACTCACTGTAATTACAATCGATTTCTAAAGAAATGTTGAATTTTGAAAAAAATTGAGATGGCGAAAAGAAATTTCAAATCAGTTCTGAGTCGAATATTATGGAAATTTCATACGCAATTAGCATCGTCATTAAAGATCAGTTTTGATGAACTATCGTATCTTTTACAAACATTTATGCTGGGATTTATTGTTCCAGATTTGTACATTATAGTACGGATACAAAGATGTACATACATACTTCTAGAGCGACCAAAGAAGTTTTCTCCCCAACTTTCTCTTCATCTCTCTTCCTCTCTTTAGACATTCGTCTAGACTGGGAAGTTTACAACATTGAAGAAGATGATAATCAGTTAATTGATCTGATCATCGACGTTGGAGATCCTTTTCCCAAGATGCATGATGGGAAAGAGATTGTTTCTGATAAACTAATCAATACAGGTCTTCCTCTCATCACGGTTAACATGCGAGAACATAAAGGAAGACACGATAATACATCATTCAGTGTGGAAAAAACTCAAATGGTACTTGTGTTAGCATCTTAATTAATAACTAGAGAAGTTTTTGTTGCAGGAAAAAGAGCCGTTTCAAGTGAATATTATTTGTTGTGATTTGAAACTAAAGTAGCGTGCGATAGTGAATTATGCTATTTGTTTTAATGTATAGTTGTGCAACTTGTATGTTTAGTTTTGCGTGATAGAAAAAATAATTGTTATCATTTGTCTTTTGCACAATAAGATTGTTCCCGCCAGAAAGTATTGCGACATGAAAGTGATTTTCAGTCCAAAATCGAACGTTGTTTCGGACGTATTTCTTTCCTCATTTTTTCTTGGTTTTATAAACTTAGATGAAAAAGTAAGTATTTGTTATGCTACACTTGATTTGACGAAAACAAGCGTGTGCTTGATAATGCTTTTAGTCGTATTCTACATTATTTATACATAAGAAGGTTTTTCAATCAAAACATCAATAAAACAAACGAGAAAAGTCCAGTTTGAAACTATCCAATGGAAAGCCCTATATGCCTATACGGCCTCAATGACACCGGTCCCTGTCGTAAATCGCGTTTGTTTTATGCCCCCAAATTTTTATCCCGCACCCATCTTTTATACCCCACCCATTTTTTTCCTCCCCAAAATTGCGTTTGTGATTTCAGTTTATGTTTTTTATGTGTCAGAAAATGTTATGAGCGCTATTAATTCTGCGTTTTTCAAGCAGCTAATATTTTCCAGAATGAAATTGAAAACGACAATGTAAAGCGCCGTACTGCTCGAGATAAGGAACCGTTCAGATTGAATATGACGGCATCGATAAAGCCTGCGACGTAAGTGATAATTTGGTATTTCCCCTCACTCAACATGTACGAGGTAAAGAAAGCATTCGCCATTTAGTTGCACTGCAACACCGCGCGTGCGCATGAATGTTTTGCTCGAGAAATTTTCTCCATGACATCTCCGTGATACAAAAATAGAAAACAATTCATGAAGAATTTCACACTTTCCGCCTTTTCTATTTCAGTTTGTCCATTGTAAATGAGGATGAAATGAAAGGGTTTCATGGGTGTTCGAGCGACTTACTAAAGACAACAGATGGTGTTAACTTTGACGTGAGTAAAGTTGTTCGTGCCTTCATATATACTATAAGCTACCATGCAATGTTTTAGCACATATATTTTCCACAGGCTATGAAAGATGTGTACAAAACTAGTCATTACACTTTATCAAATACAAGTCAAGCAACGATTTCATTTCAAGTCTTGGTGGAAAGACCTTTTACTATAATGGATATCAGCGCACCACCGTCTGCATGTCCTGGACGCAAAATTATTGCAGGGATTGCGATAACGTTAAAACCCAGAAAAAATATCCAGGTTTGAGCATAATTGATCAAAGCAATATCATACTGACTGACGATCGTTATATAACAGTGCTGTGTTTGTACATGATAAATTACCATTACATTTTTATAGTCTTCACGAAAATATATTAGTCCACTTACTTTCAATAGTTCTGTCCGTCGTCTTTGGTCTCTTCATTCAATAAATGATGTCAGTAAGATACCACAGATTATACAAGCTTCTGAAATATATAACAAGAAAATAATCACACAATATTGCTCGTGCACTTCATGTAGCTAAACTTTCAAATTTTGCGTCTTTTGCGTTGTGTTAGGTCAAATCTCTTTAGAAAATCATTGACGGCGTTTCATGCTGCGGGCATAGCCTGTTTTGCTTCTGCAAGTCATGAAATTTCGCCGTTAACCCCATAACCAAAGTGACCCAACCTTTGATAGCTTTGAAACCTTTTGATCAAATCAATTTATTTCAACAAAGTTGTCAATGATATTTTCGTGGTATTTTAAAGATTGCGGTCGGTTTCTGTTTATCGCATGAAATGCTTTGCAAAGAGACGCGAGCAAAAGATGTTGTCGAATCGGAACAAAATGGTTTATCGCCCGTGCTCGAAATCAAGAAAGAATTGCAGATAATATTTACAAACCAGACGTCACAGGTATAACTTAGTTTCTTTTTACAATAATAATTTACAAACCAGACGTCATTAACAATAGGTTTATTGTTAAGGAAAGACGAATTTTTAAACGAGACAAAAAAAGCATTTACTTCTGCAATTTCAGACGATACCGCTTGTTTCCACAATCTCGTTGCCTCATATTCTCGTATCGGAAGAAAGAGTGGATTTCGGTGTATGTTTAGTCGGCCAGCCGAAAGAAATGAAAGTAAAATTGACGAATTATGGCAGGTCGGCTACCTTTTGGTATACAGAGAAAGGTGGGAAACCGGCATTCAAAAATAGTCATTTACGAGTGGAGTGAACTGAGGAACGAAATACTGTTAAATTCAAACACAGGCGTGTAGCCAGACCGCTTATTTAGTGTCTGCTTTATGTTTGTGAATGTCGATTGTCCAGGTTAGCTCAGTCCTGAGAAGTACTGTTAGTGTTGGTATTGACTGCAAAGGATGTCGAAACGCGAGTGAATGCGAATAGTCCACCACAGACTTAACGTACCAGGACGATCAACATCTGCAAACATGAAACGATACTCCTGGGTTCGAATCTGCAACTATATTCATACCAACTTTCATTGCACAAGGCAAAAACTAAAACTATTGTTAATATCTTTCTATTTTAGATGATCGCTACCCGTCCGAAAGTCGCGAAGTGTTTGATGTGCAACCATCTCAAGGTTTTCTAGAAGGACATCTGTCCAATATCAGCAAAAATAATGTTCTGTTAGAGCTTACATTTGTTGCAAGGTATACTGTTAAACTTTGTTGAAACATATCTCTACACCAGTCACTTTTGTATGAAGCTGAGGCAACCAATGACTTAGAGGCCAATGTCGCAGTAGTTAGATATCTAGAGGAATGGGTTCTAAATCATTGGAGGCAACCAGTTCATGTGATGTTTTCCTTGAAGTTTTAAAGTAGGCACGCAAAAGTATTAAGGAATTCGCTCACTTCAACTAATTAGTATTTCAATCAAGTCATGAATGTAAATTATTTAAGTGACTTGCTGAAAACATGGCGGAAGTAACATTTTTCTCGAATATGTACTAGTGCATTAGTATATATGGCATTAATAATCGTTGCGTGAATATGTTTCACTTAGAGTTCTTTATGTCATTAAAGTCTTGAAAGTATTCTTTGTATAGCAACTCAAAAGTTCGGCATCGAATTTCAATATACCAAAACTTTTAAAACTTCTTTTTATTCAGGAGCCGTGTCGAGTACGAATGTATGCTAATCTTCAAAGGATTACTACATGAACCACATCGATTTTTACTTCTCAATGCGCGTGGTTCGTATGATGGTGGACATGAAGATTTAGTTAGTGCTCCCACAATATGACGAAAATTGGATTAATGACGATAAATATTGTCGAACTTGTTTACCTTTACTGTCAAAAGTGTTCGTTTATTTGTAATTAACACGATATGCATGACATTTATTCATTCAGAGCTAGGAGCTCAAAATCTAAAAATGTCTTTTGTTAAAATTAATTTGTGAATAATTGTTCAATAGCGCGAAGAAGCGTTAATTTATAACATACACGAGACTCTATATTACTTTTCTTTCTCTACCTCTCTTATCTCTTTCCTACTTGGGCTTGAGCTTAGTCAAGTAGCTACCTAACTATCTTAGGTTATACAATGCTAGTAGAACTCCATTTACGCACCTTTAGTTTACTGGACGACGTGCTGTAGATGATGAACTGATGAACGTCTAGTTTGGTTCCCTTTTAATCGCTAAGTCGAAGCAAAACAGCCACAACGCTAGGAAAATTCCATCTTTTTAAAAGGAATTGTTATGTTATTGAATGACATCAAGTAAAAGAACTTTTGTTAAATTTACTGTTTCAAACGAGCAACGCTACGCGACACCATACTCTGTTTTTACAATCCATGCAAAATTTGACAAACATGAATAAGACAGTTTTCATTATTTTCCATGTTTCGGTCATCACGTAGTATAATAATTCCCACATGGATCATAATAACAGGTGAAGTTGTTTGAAGTTTGATAAATAATGGAGCAATGACGTAAACAGGCATTCAAATGCTACCAAACCTTTACGATTAATAATCGTTATTCTACATCTATTCTGTACGTTGTTCAAAGAGGAGATTTTACTCCTGACTCAACTGGATCACTGAACTATACATTCGCTGAACTATACAAGTATTCAGGGACTGGACGTCAAATTTAGCATATAATGCATAATTAGGTAGGCTTGCACAACTGTCTTTTAGTGGTGTATAGTGGCATATCCAGTTTTTAAATAAATTGCAAGAGCCCATCGACTGGTAAAATTTTTTGCTTAAGAAATTCATAACATTTTACCATATTATAAAGGTATTTTGAATTCAACATAAGCCTCCATAGTTTATTTCGCCTAGTTTAAGGTATGCTACTGCTCTTTAGGAGCTTCAATGGGCACCCGATACGCCGGATTTCACCTTGTTTTCAAGGGGCGGCCGCAGTTGTAATATTGTTGTCTTTTCCACATGAACATTCCTGACATATTGTGATAACGGCCTCGAATTGTTTTTTCTTGTCATCGCAGGTGCAGAAGCGCACGACCTTAAGAACGTAACTTTCTTTACAGGACGGATCGCTTCATGTCGAAACATCGACAAGCTTTGGGTCGTCATTGGTCGCCGTAAACCTGCGTATAGGAAAAATATTCTCGTTGACTAACTAATCAATTGTTAATTCTTACAATACAAATGAATCACTATCGATATTCAACTACTGCTTGTATGTTTTTTTTTGTGTGATAAGTTTATCTCCTTGAATTTCTTTTGCTGTTTTTTTTTTGCAAATTTACACAAAACCCCAAAAGAATCACGAGTAAATAAAGAATAAAATTTAAAACATTTACTTCAGCAAGCTAACCTTATATATCAATGACGTTAACGTGAAAATTGCAATTGCAAGTTGCCTTATTTTTGTTTTTAAAGAACAAAGTGCTTTCCAATTGATAATCATATCTGCATAAAACCTAACTGGAAAAAAATATTCGCCCTCAAGCATGATGAACGTAGAGTGTAGTTATTCAATGTTTTAGGTATTTATAGAAGAAGAAGAAGAACAAAGCACAAAAATCTTCTCACTTACTTTCTTCAGAGGCTAAACGTCGTGGAACAGGAGGGCCTCCATTAATTTCAAGACTAAAATTAGAATGCTACGTTTACATTTATTTAGAGAATATCATTGTGATGCAATATGAGTTATGACACCAAAAGAGAAGCAACCTTTTACTGGGTAAACCAACATGTAAAGCTCTCCGCCAGCTATCGACAAATTCCATCGACATCCTTCCGCTTCCCATATTTTCCTCCAAGACATTGTATAGTCCGGGCATGTTGCGACAGATCACGAGCATTTCACGTGCTCCTGAAGCGTTGAAAGATAGGTAACCCAAGGCAACCGCAGCACTACGGCATACTTGCTCATTTCTTGACATCAAATTATTGAACAAAAACTTTATAGCGCCTATATGAAAGAAAACATAGATTATTGTTATATTCTTGCGCTAATCACTATGAAAGATGGCAACTTGTAACTACATAATCATTTCAACACTAATCATTTCAACAATCGTGTTAAGTTATTTCATTAAGTTCTTTGTCTATTACAGGGTGAGGTAGATTAAAAGAGATTCAGGGGAAAAGTCGGGCATGTTGATTTTCATTAAAATTCTAGTGAAAATCATTAAACGGGGGGGAGGTGCAGCCTTCTCTATAGAATGTTTTCCGCTCCGTTTCAGGTAATCAATAACTTCGTCCTTGATGAATTTTGACAACGCTAATCGGTATTTGTGCAATGCTAAAGCAGGGATTACACCACCAATCAATACACATTTGTATTCGAAGAATATGCTCCAAATGTACAATACCTGCAATCACAAGACCATTTGGTATTCCAGCTCGAGTATGAGCTAAACTTGCGATAAGACTAGCTGACAATATTCTTACTGCTTCGTCTTCGGATTTCAGCAACTGTACAAGACATTCAATTCCTCGAGCAGACAATTCAACCTCGAAAAATATCACTTGCTTAGGAATTTGCTCAATAAATGAAAAATGAAAGACTATATACGGCTGCATATTTCATTTTAAACAGAAAATCGTAAATCAAACTTGGGTATACAAAAATTTTCATTGGACAATCATTTCTTGAGAAGTCGTTTATGTTTAATACCTCAGAAGAGGAATCAACAATATGTATATTGTTCTTCACTTACTGGGTCACTCTCTTTGATTACTCGAGCAAGAACGACAGTCTGAAAAGCAATATGGCCTTTTCTTATCTCATCATTCGAGTCGAGAAACTCCTCAAAAAAACTCATTGGTATTCCTCCGGCGTTACGAATGGCGAATTGCGTCGCTGTGTTGTTGAAACCAAACGTTCCTAGCGCAGTTACAGCTTTTAAACGGACTTCTGCGTCATTTGAACTCAGTAGATGAAGTATTTCTGAGATATGGAATCGAGTCTTTTTCACAAGAATGACATGACTCTTGGGATTATGCAATGCTATCTTACTAAGTGTGTTAGCCACCTCAACCTATGACAAAGAAAAGCATAAATAAAACGACGAGGAGCTGTATAGTGATTTGAATTTTACATTTAGTAGCATGGTCAACAGCTCGATGGTTGGAAGAAGGGCCAATATTCATATAAACATATTTTACCGTTTCTTTACTTCAGTAGATAATAATAACAAGTATATACATGAATATTGCCCCCCCCCCAAATTATCATGCAGGCAAAGCCACAGTACAGTAGGTATTAGGTGCTTTAGAGAAGTTTGTCCGTGTTGCAAGAAAGCCATCATGATTACCTTGCTCTTAAACATCATCACAATAAATTTTTTCACAAATTAACAAAAGTGCTGAGCATTGGGGGGGAGGACAAAATTTAACCTGCAGTAATTGATCCTTGCATTCTCTCAACAGATGTACCAAAGTCGATAAAGCGTCAGCATTTGCTATCTCCAACTGAATAGTTTGATGAGATTGGTGAGCAACGCCAACACATAATGTTCCAAGAACTTTGACCACCATTAGCAGAATCTGGTTTTAACGAAATTTTCATTAATATTCAGATAGTCAGTTCAATAGCTGCGCAACAAAATATTTTCCAACAAAGCTTTAAGCAAAGTACAACTGTCAAAATCAAAGCCAAAAAAATTTTCACGACACGAATTTCCTACGCCTGCAGATAGTTGAACTTTACCTTTAGTCGATGCACAATCGTCAAAGTCATTAATATGCAATCAACTCTTCACGTAACGATGAACATTGCTACCTTATGTGATGTCGACGATGCCCTCAATAAACGAACCAACGGTGGAATACCACCGGCTTTAACAAAGAGACTTTGGTTTGCAAAGTTTTCTTTCGACAGCGCAATAATAGCCATTCCTGATATGTATTGAAGTTTCTCTGATCTCAACATGAGCATATCGACAAGAATAGTTATTCCAATCATATCAGCAATATGCTGTTGCTGCAGCAACGTGTCACCAGATAGCGCCCACAATGCACTTGCACCTGTTAAAAAATTGCAGTGAAAAACACATGTGCACGCGTGATTCACGTTCATGAAATTGGTAACATCACTTCCCATCAATATATATTTAAGACTAAAGTCTTAATATGTACAATAAAAAGTATAAAAACGAATAAGAAGCCAAGAAGCTAAGAGCCAAGCGGCACATTCGTTAGCTAGTTATTAAACTAAAAAAAATATGATTTTTGACACGAAATATGTTCCAAGATGATGAAGGTACGACACATAACAAGTTGTAAGTGTGTCTGTTTTGAAAAATAAAACTGTGATACCAAATAAACTACAAGTTGGTCTATTTTTAACTGTTTACACGACAAAAGTGCTACATTCAACAAATTATAAGGTAATCTTTCCCACTGTTTAAACGATAAATTTACGGAATTTACGAAAAAAGCACCAACTCAAAAAAATATAACTCAGCCTGCATTTTTGACTGTTTAAACGATAAAGTTACAAATTAACAAATTATGGTTCAGTCTATTTTTGATTCTTTAAACAATATAGGTACAAAACTAAAAACGACTGAAAGTGATTCTCTTTTTTCAAATGTCAAAGAATTGTAAAGTTTCGCGCCGTTTTAAGACTTTATCATTATCGTAAAAATAGCGCCTTACCCTGTTCTTTAACTGGTATAGACCATACTTTGAGTAACTTTATCAAAGGTCGCACAGCCCCTCTGTCTTCCAACAACCTCTGAATTTCAGTATTGTCTTGCGCCAGAGACTCAATGGCATTTGCAGCTTTCACTTGACACAACGCATTCTTCGAGTTCATCAAATTGACAAGGCCTTTCAAAGCCCCAGGGATTGATGCGATACGATCTTGATTTTCATGACTCCCTTTAGCAATAGCACTCAACGCCGAAGCAGTATTTGCTTGGAGGCGTTTCGAGCTCGTACCTAAACACATGAAAAAGAAATAATTCAGTTTGGCTTACATTTTGTCAGTAATAGCAGAAAGAATTGGGTTCCATGACATGTGTTCGTGGAAGAGAATAGAAATTGTCTCCAATTCTGCAGCCCAAACTGCAAAACACTAACCAATGAAAGTTCTCAACGAACATGCGTGGATAGAACATATATATATGTAAACTAACAGGGAAGTTACGCTTTGATATGTTAACTTCATTCGATGATGTAAATAACGTAAAAATGGTTTACGAACGGAATAAATTCAATTAACATGTAATATACGTAAATCAACTTTATGTCATGTACCTTTTATACACCTATTATGGTGTCTTTGTTATTGTTAACAAAGTGTTATATACGTACGATCTTTAATACCATTCTGCTTCATAATCCCCGGGAAAATTAGAAAGAATTAACAAAAGCAAACAGTAGAAAAGATTCATAAGAGATGTTGATTAACACGTGAGATGTTGATCTCGTGCATTAAATTTTCATAATTAATGAAATAAGACTCTTCTTCGATTTAGCAACCCAGATTATTTAAATTGACAGATTTGAAAACTTTTGTCGATCAATATCGATCATAACAATTTGGTATGATCATAAAAAGACAAAATAGCCTTGACCTAACCACAATACGCACGTAATATCTTATTTTATATTTTAAAGTTTACAATAAAATATTAACTAGTTATTTACGAAGTACGATGGTTTTCACTTTTTTTTAAGACTCTTTGGTTGTCATCGTTTTTTACCTACCCAAGAGTTCAACAAGAGTTACCAAGGCGTCCTCCATGCGAGCAAAGTTTTCTTGAATGACTGAATAACTTTCACACAATATACGAATGCAATTAACACCATTGACCAGCACATGCTCCACGTCAGACTTAAGCAATTCCATCAAACATCGTAGACCGGCTATTGAAAGTGAGAATACAAGAAAGACTGGTGACTGGAGTCAATGTACTGCGTATTTTAAAACTTATTATAAAGCCTATACTAAAGTATTGAAAAGGAATTTCATCGACAAAATTCATAATTGATTGTTTCGCTCGTTTGAGTTATTTTGTTTGATGTTGAAGAAAAAGATGTATGTTATTTTCAAGCTTGGAGGTCCGTACTGAAAAAATTTTTCACTGGGTCCCAGGGACGCTTTTCAGGTCGAAGAAAATATTTTTTCAGTAAGGACGAACTTAAAAAAGTAAAAAACGTTTCTATTTTTTATTTTTATGATGAAGAAATTCATGTCGTAAAATAATCGATGTTGCCTGTTGAGACTGAAATTGGATTATTTTCTACTAACTTCACTTCATTTGGAAAGTAAAATTAACTTTCGCTATGATAACTATCATCCGAAGGCAAGTTGCTTTCTCCTTTAACAATTTAAAATCAATTTTAAAAATTTAAATTTCACTTAGTAAACAAATATATTGCAAAAAAATAAAATTATAGCTAAGACCAGGGTCAAGATATCGTGAAAAGTCGCCCGCAGATACAGCCAATGAGATTGCAGGAAATCAAAACGAGCACTAGGCATGTATAAATAAAGACAATACCGAAAATTATTCAGATAGACAAATATCACCATTTACTTTGATCAACGATTGTATCAGCTTCACCAACACACGATACATCTGCAAGTAGTACAGCAGCTCTAGAATGGATTATAGGGGTAGAAGACTGAAGAAGTGAAACCAATACAGGTATTGCATTCGCCTCACACATTGCTCGACGAACTTCTTTGATTTCGCCAATGTTGCACAGCACCGACGCTGCTGTGGCCTGGATCACTTCTTGTTCAACGACAAGCAACGATACCAACGCCGGTACGCCATTTGCAAATAATATATTTTTCCAGTAATCTAAGAATGAAAATAAGTATAATAAGGACTGGTACATCTGTCGTACGTAGAGACATTATTGATTGGCATCAAATACGTTATCACTTGTAGAACATTAAAGATTTCATCATTTCTGATTTTGAACTAATCAAATGTAAGCAACGATCAATTTAATGATGCGCCATCATTCAACATGAAAGACGTCATAAAGAATTGACTTCATGAATGACGTTAACATCACAAAGCTTTTGACACAAGAAGTGGCACGTATTTAAGAAATGTAAGGTGTTTACTGTGTCGAGGAGACCTTAGGGAGAACTCGAGAGCAGATCAGTGCAAGCCCGAGACCAAAGGTCGAGGGTTGCATATTCTCGAGAGTTCTCACAAACGTCTCCGAGGTTTGCACAAGCCAATACAAACACGAAAAACATCTTTTATTTCTTTTAAAAAATAACAATCATGCAAAAAAGACAAACATTTTAATTTGTCCTCTAAAATGTATTCAAAATGTAAAAATGTCCTGCGCAGTAAATCTTTCAAAAAATTCCACGTAAGCGACATTTTTGCTTCTCTCGTGAATTTTTTTGAAAAAATTGAGTGTATTTAGAAACACTTGCTCCAATACTTGTTAGTGAAAATTTTCGTAGAAATTTTTTAGTTTTGAAGTTTGTTGCAAGGAAGGAATTGTCTAACCAGTCCTGTTGTTCAGTTACCTGCAGATATAATGCAAATTGTTCAAGTGCCAAGCCAGTTACGTACCTTTATTACTCGCTGACAAGATTTCAAGAGCTTTGGTTGCATTTCTCTGACGTAGCGTAAAACCCGATTTCAACATTTCAACCATTATCATCCAAACTGACATCTCTTTATCTCCTTCGATGATGAAAAACTCCAGGATATTGGTATGCAGATGAAGCGTCGCAATGTGCACCAAATTATTGCACTCTGAGTCCACATCTGTTACAGATGCACCAAGTTCGATCAAGCATTTCACAGCATCCAGAGCTCCACTTGATGCAGCAAGCAAAATTGGTGTTTCATTATTCCCGTTTCTCGCACGTAACTGCAGCATATCCCGATTTCTTTTAATTAAATATTTGAGACAGCTTTGGTGATTGAAATAACTGGCATAATGGACAGGACACCAGCCTTGGTTATCAAATAAAAGAGCATCCGCTTTGTAAGCAAGAAGGCAGGATAAGCTATCAAGAGAGCCACATTTTGCTGCAAGATGAAGAGGTGTTATACCTTGTTGTGATTGGATGCTGTCGAACCTCCTTACATTTACGTCACAACCATTTACCACCAATAACGTGATGACTTGTGGCTGATTGCACATTGCTGCATAATGAATCAAAGACAGACCAAGATTGTTTTGCATTGCTAGCCTGGATGCTGGTAGTCGCCTGGCAAGACTGTATACCACTGCAACCATACCTCTTTGACTGGCCGCTTGAAGACCAGCAAAATGCTGCTTGAGATTCATTGTTTGCTGAGTGCCAAATCTCTTCTTGAACAATTCATAAATGAGATAATCTTGAATTGGTAGTTTCTTGTACTTGAGCTTGTTGATCTCCTCATAATGGGCATGAACCCAAATTGGTTGCTTTGGCGAAACTGGGTAAAATGTTTCCAAATAAAGTGCAACTGCATAATAGTTTTTACCATCAATGGTAATGGTAGACAATGGGTATCTTTCTAACATGGGTGATTTAGCATCAACAATTTTGTCAAATTTTGACAATGCCTCAGCACAAAGTTCATCATACAATTCAGCAATATTCAACGGCAGCTCTGAAACAGATGCAGTTTCCCTGTCAATGTATATAGCTCCATGCAAGTGAGTGTATGAATCATCAAGAGTGAAAAAATGCTTACATTTATTGGTTTTTGAAATAGCCAAAGGTGGCAAGACACGTTCTGTTTTGCACTCTTCAAATGTAAACCCCGGTAGCAGTTTATTTGCATTGATAATTTTACATCTTTTACGCAAACTAATCAAGAATGGCACCAAGAAACTGACAAATTTTAGCAGAAGAAGTTGCCTACATACATCTGCTTTGAGTGGTAAAGTTTTTTCAATGAACTTCTCATGTTTTGTAATTACCTTCTGTAACTTCTCTGCATATTTCAATT
Organism: Xenia sp. Carnegie-2017; assembly: GCF_021976095.1. NCBI lineage: Eukaryota > Metazoa > Cnidaria > Anthozoa > Malacalcyonacea > Xeniidae > Xenia > Xenia sp. Carnegie-2017. Next base: position 7,747,510 of record NW_025813402.1, read on the forward strand.
CAACATGATCAGATTTTACACCACTGCTAACATGATACTTCGCATCAATAAGAAACATACTATTATAATGTTGAACACTGTTTTGATAGAATGTCAGAGTCATCGAGAGCTCATCAATGTGCTTGTTAAACACTTGCAGTTCATCTTGTGAATCATCCTTACTTTTTCCATGCATCTGTTCGAAATGCTCAGAGTAGCATGGATCTTTGGAAATATCCAGAAGTCCTGCCTCCGTCCAAATCAGTTCAATATTTCTCTTCGTTTCAGGCAAACCAGTGTGCGTATTGAAATTCACTAAATGTCGCCAGCGTTCGGCAAACTTTGTACGCTTATCTTTTGGAAAGTATGCGCCATGCCAAAGGCTTTTTATCAAGTAATCAACTTCAATAAGTATTTGACCAACCCTTGTGTCATAGTAGGCAGGTGGTAGAGTTATCGATGTACTCTCGTCATAGTTAACGTCCAGACGAATTGAAGGTGTCTGATTAAGGACATATATGCCAGTCACAAGTTCTCGAACTATTTGATGAATTTCTCTAAGTTCTAAACTGTCAATACCCTCTTCGTCCACAGGCAGCAAAATCAAGCACTTATCACAGTCAGAAGGAAGGTTCATGTTTGTTATCAAGCCTTTCGGCAGATCAACGGGTATTTTCGTCTCCTCGATAGACAGGAGGTAATCATATGAAGAAGTGGCGAGTGTTTCTTGCAGTTCGTATCTCTCAATCTTGTCGAAATAAGTTGCTGCTGCTCGTGAAGCAGCCATATTTGCCATGACATCTCCATTGATGTTTCTTCTGCTGTTATTCAACATCTTGAAATTTGAAAAACTCATTAGACATTTGTTCCATTTGTCAAACTTTGACTGTGATTAAACTCCGACAATGTTATTCCACAGCAAGCAATAAACCTTAGAAGTATATCTACTTCCTGCGATGTGCTTAGTTTCCATGACAACAATACATACTAAAATTATTACCGCCTTCTTAAAAACAGACACGTGCTTGTCAACTGTCTAGTATAGGCGGAATTGACCACAAATATAAAGTAAGCGATTGAAAATTGTACCAATGATATTAAAATTTTTGTATTGTTACCACCAAACTTTCAAAACTGTTAGAGATTTCAAAAAATACGCTTTGTGCTAACTGTTCAGTCAAATGATCCATAGACTGTCAAATCCTTTTTGCATTTGTTGTAACAGACGAAAGGTGAATCACCATTTTTGGTAAGACTGAAGGTGAATCATGCATTTTTGTACGTCTGAAGGTCAATCACAATCGTAAGTAAATGGATGAGTGTTTCTCTTTTTGAAAAAATATGGTGTATCACACACACCCCCCTGTACTCCTCATTCTCTACAACCCTGATTGAACCCTGGTGAGCCCGGGTGCATCTGATAACCAGGCGAGTTGAGACTAGACACCAGATTATGAAACTTTTTTGAATAAAAATGTGAAGAAGCAGGAACAATAAAATAGATCGTTGCTGAAAAAATCGACAAAGTGATAATAAATCAGAAAAGTGCATTTTGGTTGAAGTTTACTTAAAAATCATTTGCACAAGCTAAAAATTTATTCGCACAAGATAAAAATAATTCGCATAAGCTAAAAATATCAAGCGTAAGCATAATGAAGCATTAAAAGCGTTTTAAGCAAGCATATTTTCCGAAATGAACTCCGGCAATATTTTTCGCAGAAAGGAAAAGCATACATTGCAGCGGTCTTTTACATTTGCCAGTATTTCCCACTGGCTTAATTATCTTCAATCTTGCATTGGTAATCATTTTTCTCGGTCGATAGCTCAACTGGACTCCTTTTTCTTTTAAATATATTTGGAAAACATCCTCTTTCTTTTGCTTTGGGGCTCAATTTGATTTCTTTATTCAAGGACTGGGCTTCTTCTGGCTTTTTCAATTCTATTTCTTTGGTCTTTTGTTGTCCAGAAACTCGGAAAGCGCCTATAGATTTCCCCGATTTTTTCTCTTTTTGTTTAGATCCTGGTTAAAATACAACATACGTTTATCGACAAACGAAGAAGAGAGGCTGGTCATTTTTTTTAAAATGGAAGTCATATTCATTATTTTGAAACTGTCTGGGGACATTTTGAAAATTGTAGATTAGTCAGTTTTTCAGTCAAACTACAGATATACCATTGTCATCTAAATGTTTGTTTTGTGAGTAGTTATTCCCATTATCATGTAATTGTTACTATAATACTATATTTATTACTATTATTATAGCCAATGAAAAACGGTGGTAATTTTTTTAGTTCCTGAACTCTACACCAGTAGTTCAATCAAATCAATTAATCGATCAAAGAGAATTTGCAAATTAATCATGAATACATGTTACAGCAATTATTAAAACGTTTGTTTTAATTTGTCTGATTCGCATTATTGTTTTCACAAAGTTTGTTTTAAATTTGTCTGAAATAATTTAGTCTGAAATTTATAATGATCATCAGAAAAATTACCTAGTGGTTATGAAAAATACTTTGCTGTTTGGCCAAGCTTCAAGGTTTCCCTGTTTTGAGCGTCATCTCCCCTTTTGGAGATGACGTATACTCTTTCTTGGCATTATAAATATCGGTAGATTGTAAATTTTCATTTAGCAGACGTTGACACCTGAGGAGTAGTCTGCCGAAATGCATTGTGTTGTTTAATTTAGAACTATTGGGTTAATGCTCTTTACTTAAAACAGTTCTTTTAAGAACTATCAACTTATTATATTACTTTTACAATTCACTATGGTATTTTCTATTTTAGAACTACATCCAGATATGCTAAAATGTACCGATCTGTTTGCTAACGTGATATTTACGTACGATTTCAGATATAAAACAAAATTTTGACAATGAAACTCATACGATTATACATCGGGAATTCAATGATCACAAAAAATTTTAATCATTAAATTTGATAAGTAATTTTTGAACTATAAACATCAGTCGCGTGAATGATTTGACATACCCTAATCCTAGCAACAAACTATGTATGTTCTCTTCTCTGACATAAAATGAAGCATGCTACAAATATGTCATACAAGCAGTGCTGTAGGCTGCCTGCAGGATATGATGACCACTCACAGTTACGTAACTGGGAGGGTGATGCAACGGTGTCAATTGACCGGGCACTCCGATGTTTAGGTGCCTTCGATAAGAACTACGATATACCACGGCTTTATTTAACAATGAGAATACGTTTATATTGAATCAAATTAAAACTATAGACGTACAAGCGGTCTAATAAATATCCGTCATGGTTTTAGTACATTGTTAATGAAATAGGAATGTTATTCGTGTTGAGGAATGTTTGGAGGCGTGCTCTCTACAAAATAATCAAGATTATTCTCTAACCAAGTATGTACGAGTTAAATGTCATCAGTTGTGGCTACATGAATTTATGTTTACCAGCGATGTTGGCAAGGGGTGAAGGCAACTACCCCCACCCCCCACAATTTCCCATGCATAAAATAAGTAACTTGAAAATATCAGTGATATCAAACGCAGCGTAATATACATTTTGTGGGTGTTTGCCGCCTAAAATACAATCCTTTCGACACCACTGGTGTATACAACCAGCAGCCTATACATATTGGAACAAAGGGAGCTTACAAATTACTGCTTGACAGAGTGCCCTCCATAAAGGTTACGTTACGCCACCGTTCACTCATTGTAAAAACCATACATTTTTAAAGAAAAAATCTAAAATTTACGTAGCAATTTGGTCATACCAATGCATATATGTAATTACCTATTGCTGCCATAGTTTTGACCTGTTCATTTATACCTCCCTCTTGTACATTGATCGATCGACTTTGAAAAATTTTGTGAGACTGATGAAGTGGTTTTACAATTCTTGGTGGCAGTGAGTCGATATGCGGATGGATCTTTCGATGTCTTCTGTTCGAAACCTTTGACTTTTGTCTTTCTGCTCCAGTTTGCTCATTGAAAGGCTATGAAAAACAAATGATAATTGAAACAGGACCATGTTGTTTGAGGTCAAATACAATATGTATTCTTACTGTTTCATTTGTTTGCGCAAATCTTATACTCGGCCTCAAATTTGAGTCTACAGCGTTTAACTTGCTTGCAGAAGACTCCATGCCTGCATTGATAAATGCCTCAGCTCTTAAAAAATGACTCTTCGTGGTTTTAACTCTTGATTTGTTGAGCATTCCGTCATTGATCATGTTGAGTTGCGATGCAAACTCCGTCATCATTCAGATGCTAAAATAAAGAGAGGGTTCAAGAATTATTCAAGATATATATGGCTCATTTGTCGAGAAAGAGAAGTCGTCTAATTTTTATTGCCCTTAAAACAACAAATATAAGGAGCATTACTGAATATTTTTGGTTTGCGGAAGACTTTACTTAATGTAAAGTTCTTTGTTTGTTTTACTATTAATTTGACAACTTTTTTTCACACATTTGTTTTTAAACCATGGATTTTTTTTCTTTGGAAACGTAAATGCCTTTGTGTTATCTTGGATGCTTTTCATTCTCATTTCTTCCTTGCTTTTTGATGAGATGCCGTCACTCTTTGTCAGCGAGCCCATCATGAATTTGAGACACGTATTTTTTGAAAGCTTTTGGAATTTAAATTGTAGATAAAAATAACAATGTAAATGTCTTCCTTGCTCCAAGAAGGGAATTATTTGTCGACCTTTCTCATCATTTGATTGTTTCTGACTTTTTTGTGTTTGATTTAGGGCTTTCTGACGCTGGCTTTTAACGTCGTCAAACCTTTCAAATGCCAAATTTTACTCGCAAAGCTTATAAAAAATTCAATATTTGAGTTTTTCATAAACTACGACTCCTATATCTTCAATCTTCTGCAATTCCATGCACACGCACAGAATAATATTACGTGTTGTCAATCATGGGAATTATTATCGCTTCCGCTTAATCATAACAAAATCAAAATCCAAAGGAGGTTCTGAGGCCGATGAGCTCTGTTTTCTGAGCGCATCACATTAAAGAGTACTTTCTTTTGGGTAAAAATTGGTAATGTGTGAAAGCACATGCCGATTTATTAAAATAGAGATAACAAGTATAACATAATCTAAATTAATTATTTTACACAATTTAAACAAAAATCTTTACGAATAAAGTTTTTCTGTATAGCACAGAAAAGGTGGGGTGATAAAATTGCCACCCCGGGAAACAAGTCTAAATAGTACATGCAAAATCGACAGAGAGAAAGGGAGGGAGTGAAGGGTGGATTTTTCGATAAACTTCACCTGGCGACGGCCACTTGCTGAATGATATGCGATTTACTAGTGCATTACCTGTGCACCTGAATCACACTATGTGCATGTGAACAAAATGCAAATAATTGTAGCAAACAGCCTGTTTGCTCGTGCAGCGTCTGCAATGAACCTTGAACTTCATGACCTAAGCACGCGGACTGCTTTGAGTAAATAAACTAAATAGTAACAAACTTTCCCAGTACTTTTGTATATGTTAAGAGTGTGCCCCACCCTCTCTTCGTTTCCCCATGATTAACATATCTCCTATTTACAATTTAAACTACATAACCCGCGGAAGCAATAAAATTATTATTCGCTTATGCAAATAACTCCTTTATGACCCTGTTCACATGATATGCTGGATTCGTAAGACGTTACATAACTTTCTCTTCTCCCCAGTAAGTGCAAGCAATAACGGCAATTGGGGCTAATTCTGGTCTAATTTAAATGTATCGTAATGAAAAGAACTTCTTTTTAGACCGATAACAAAGTAGAGCTTTTTCTGTAGCATAGCGTATGTATGAGAGCAAGGACTGGAAAAGTATAAAGTCCAAATAAGACCGATCATACGTTGCCCTTACAATGATACCAGAAAGAAGCTTTCCCACTGAGATATAATGCATTGTTAAAGACTTAAACATTCACTGCTGAAGGTGTATTATATTTGCTTCTGCTAGTGGAATATTCAATGAACACATGATTTGTATCGCTATGTTCTCGTTCATTTTTGAAAAAAATCGCACGAAATTTTTAGCTGCCAAAGCGAAACGTATTGGATTCGTGCATTCACACGACAAGTCGACAACGGAACGTCGGAATGTATCGGATGGTTTCATACCACTTCCATAGCGGAGTCAAATAGTCAACAGATACAAAACAGATACAAAACAAATACAAAGCCTATCGGATTGCAGTGGAGCCGTATGAACGCAAGGCCTGTCCGATACGAAAAGTAACCGGTATAAAACCAATGCGGTATCCATTAATTTCGTAGAAGCACTATTGCTAATGCGCATTTAACATATACGACGAGTTTTTTTAAAATAGACATGTTTCGACATCTCATGATGCCATCTTCAGTATAAGTGAAATAATAAATAATACAAGGTTTATATAAAAGTATTGTGATACATAAATTACAACAATAATATAGAAATAAGATAAATTAATGGGGAGCGTCCCATTAACGATTCATTATAAACTAAATATTGTATTGAATTTTAAAACTTGAACTGCCTTTTGTAGGTATTTGGTTATGTTTTTTCCAGTGCTTTGTTTAAAATACTCCAGTCGAGAAAGGATAGATTATTCTTTAAACTTTCTGATATTTTCGTTACTTCATTCGATAACTTCCTTTCTTCCTTTGTTCGCTTTTAGATTGTACTGCGTAATAATTGTTTGCGTACCTCAAAGCTATCTTGGTTGTTGACATTTGCTAGTGGAAAGCAGAGAAACTTTGGATAAACGCCGAGTGAAAGATAATCTTTGAAAAGACAGTTCAAGTTTTTAAATTAGAAAAGACAGTTCAAGTTTTTAAATTCAATACAATATTTAGTTTATAATAAATCGTTAATGGGACGCTCCCCATTAATTTATCTTATTTCTATATTATTGTTGTAATTTATGTATCACAATACTTTTATATAAACCTTGTATTATTTATTATTTCACTTATACTGAAGATGGCATCATGAGATGTCGAAACATGTCTATTTTAAAAAAAATTCGTCGTAGATATTAAATGCGCAATGCGGTATCATCTGAACAGGGCAATACAACCAAGACTGTATAACTTTAACGTGAAGAAGAAAAATTAGACATTTCGCGCTACGATGTGCTTGTTGCTGACTGCTGGATACAACTAACATTGACGATTTTAAATGTATACGTATAAATTATAAAAAACCTAAAGTTTACTATGGAAATGAGTACTGGCTTTACAGTCTTTCCTCGTGAAGAGAAGTATACTGTCTACGACTTTTAGCTGGTCTGAGTTTAAATGATATTTCATTATATTTATCCGATGGCTGTCAACAATATCAAATATTCAAGTAAATGGTCATCTAAGAGCTTCATGCATAAAGAGGAATGGGGATTTATCCCTGAGGTGTAGCTCGAGGATAAATTCTCGGTACTTTGATATTTTGCTTTGATTTGAACATTATTAACTTAGTCATTATCTTCATTTCCTCTCGTCAACTGTAAACGAAAATTTGTTGGAGTACAGTTTCCAAAAAGTGAAACCTTTAAATTTACATTTCCCTACAATCTCGTTATTTTGACAACTAGGTATGTTTTCCTAAAATCCTACTGCGGTATAAAATCCTACAGAATGTAGATCGGCCAGTGAAAGTTAGCCCGGGCATTAAGGGAAGGAATTGCATTGCAATGTCCATACGTATTGTGCATAGTTCAAAGTATGTAAAGCAAACATAATATATATGGCATGTCATTCTCTATGGGTCATAAATATGGAATTATACGGCAATAATATGACAAGTTCTTCTTGGTGGTTTGAAAACCAAATTTAATGATAAAATGGATGTGTTTATTTGGCGTAATTTTTTTGAGAGATAAAGACCATTAAGATATTTACAAAGAAAGAACTTTGCGCTTAATGTTTTTCTGCACATCAATTCTGCAATGTTTGTGCATTTTTCAATTAGAAACGAATGATTTTCTTTCTTTACCGATAACATTTTTGCCGATATTAGGGGCTGATTACATGGAGCATTTTCAACCCTGGGTTGAACTGAACCCTTTTAAGTGAGTTGAAATTTCAGCCCAGTCTTAATACGAAACATTTGTTATACCAAACGTGCGATTATATGGCAAATTTTCAACCCAGTGCTGAGTTCAACCCCGGGGCTGAAATTTCAACCCTGTTTCTGCAAATCGAGTTGAAATTTCAACCCAGTGTTGAACTCAGCACTGGGTTGAAAGTTACGCCATGTAATTGTTTTCAACCCAGGGCCGAGATATTTGAGCATGCGTAGTCTGATTGTTGTCCTTAGCAAAATGGAGGAGACGATACATGAGGATCTGGAAAATAAGGAAGAACTTGTAAATACAAGCACTTATCGCGAAAGAAGATTTCGTTGGGACAAGGATGACAAAATGGAGAACTTGATACGCTGTTTGGCCAACTATAAAAGCCAAATGGAGTTTCAAAACATGGATTTCTATGCTGATAAAGTCCGATTATACGAAGCAATACGCGTGGAAATGGCGAAAATATATGCTGATGACCCGACCCAGTTTGGTCCGCCATCTGTTACAACTCATCCAATATTTGGCTTGAAAGATGATGTCCTTAGTGAGGAGCAAAAAGAGAAAAAAACCCTACGAGTTGCGCAAGATCATGATAAAAAACTTGTAAAGAAAGGATATCAGCGTGTCCATGAAAAACTGAAAGAAATTCGACATAACTTCTCTGTTGCTGTAACTAGTGGACGTCGCAGTGGTAGCGGAAAAATTGTGTTACAATTTTATGATGAACTGGTGAAGATATGGGGAGGTTCTCCGGCGACAGAGCCATTGAAATGTGGAACTTTCACCGAGGAAGTTAATGCCACCAATGCAAAAGAGCAGGATGATGTAATTTTTCCTACTTCTCTTTCCCCATCAGAAAGCCTGAATGATGAGAACAATGATGTTTCATTAGACGACTGTTTGGACCTGGACAGTGGTACAAGAAAACGGAAGGCAATGGCAATGGTTCCAAGATTAATTGACAACAAAAGAAAGCATCTTGAACGACAGTTAAGTGCTGCCCAGCGTGACCAGCTCCTGTTAAAGGAGGCCAAAGAAGATGCACAATTCAGGAAAGACATGACTGATGCAATAAAGCAGTCTGATGTAACCTTTGCCACAGCAATGCAGCAAATGAGTCAATCTATTGCCCAAGTTGCCCAATCAATGCAAATGATGACTCAGGTATGTGCACAGCAAAACAACCATCTACAAGGCATGCCCTATAGTCCTAATCCTTACCATGTTCCTGGTCACATGCCTAATGCAACATTCCACAATAATTATGGTACTTGCCAATTCGATTTTGAAGATCATTGCTCCCGGAAAATTGACAATGACAATCAAAATGCATAAAACTGTTTTACTTATGAAACTCTTTAACAACAGTGAATATTGCCTTTCTGTAAAGATGCATGCAAATTATGTATTTTAAAATGTTAAATACTTTTCCAATAGTTAATATTTGATTGTTTGCAGTATATTCCACAACCTGATTCTCACAACAATAAAACAGCATTGTTTTTGAAACATAAATGTATGATATTCAATAGTTTTTAATAGTAGCAAGTAGCCTGTAAGTTATGTTAATAATAGTTATAAGGCAAGTTATGGGTAATGTAATCTGTTAGTAGTGAACGAACAGTTTCACCATCTAAGTTGTTACATGAATATATTTGATCAGGCACATTTGGTGTAGTATCTTCATCTTGTACATGTTGTAACACTTGCAAGTAAATTTCCTTTTCATTTAGTAAAAAGTCACCATTTTGTTCGCAGAAATTGTGCAATACAAAACAACTGTATATGACTGTTGGAACTAAATCAAACTTTATGTCCACTTTTCGGTTGAGGAAACCCCAACGAGCTTTGAGTCTGCCAAAAGCACATTCAATTTGATTTCTTGCTGACCTGAGCATACTATTAAATATTATCTGGGCATTGTCTGTGCATGTTTGGTACTCCTTTAGACAAAATTGTGTTAAGGGGTATGCTGGATCCCCTATAAGATAATTTGGAACTGGATCATGACCTAGTAAAAGTGTGAGGTAGGTGATTGGTAACTGTCTGCTGTTAAGCCTTTTACAAACAGATGAATTTGCAAACACTTTGGCATCATGCACTGATCCAGGCCACCTACACTCTACATCCATAAAGTAACCCTTACTGTCACAAACAGCTTGGACATTGAGAGAAAAATACTGTTTGTAATTAAAAAAATCTTGAGAATTTTCTGGTGGGCATTTGATTGGAATGTGAGTACCATCAATCAGTCCAAAGGCTTGCACCATACCAAATTTTAATTCAAATTCAGAAGCTTTTTTCCTCATTTCATTCTCATTCTTTGGCAAGAAAATGTATTTGGGCCCTAATAATTTGTTGATAGCAGAACACACTTCCTTAATGACTTTAGAGGCTGTACACTGATGAATGCCAAAAGTATTAGCAGTCATCCACAAAGAGCCAGTGTCCTTAAGGTAGTATAACGTTACAGCCACCTTCTTGCTTGAGCTAAGCAGCCTGTAGTTGGGTGAATTTGGTTTATGACCAATTACAGGATCTAGTTCAGCAACCAAACGGTAAAAGTTTTCTTTGCTCATTCTCAAATTTTTTTTCCATGAAATGGATAAAGCATTCTCACTAATTAGATTCCTCCACCACTGATCGGTCCTACCAAATACTACCCAGGTGCTTCTTGGTTTTCGGCAAAGCCGACGAAGCATTAGATGCCTTCTCTTTCTCATCAGTTTCTTGGTTTTTGCTTGAAAATATGCATCAAGTATCCTTAACCTCTTCTGCTGCATCATTCTGTATGCAATAGCCATACCACAGCACTGTATTATCAGCGCTATTAAGATTCCACATTGAATAACTTGAAATGTTGTTTTTGTGATTTTCGGCAGCCATGTTTTATATATTTAAATTTCGCGCGTTTACCCGGTAATTTCCATCCCCGGGGACAAGATTTCCATATAATCGCAATAAATTTCAACTCACTTAAAAGGGTTCAGTTCAACCCAGGGTTGAAAATGCTCCATGTAATCAGCCTCTTAGTGTCATAAAGCTGCCGCCAGCATCAATATTTGAGTGTGGGGAAGAAGTTACAGGGATGGGATGTCGTGTCCGAGTCATTTCGCGACATCAACCATTGAGTTTCTGATTCATTTCAAACTTTAAATTTTGCCCCTAGATTTTGAGCACACATTCTGAACGCTGGTTTAATTTATATTATTTAATGGTTTAAATGCAACGTGACCGCACAAGTAATTACAGAATATGTCAATATATGTCAATATTGTCACATAAGCATAAAATCCCATAGAGGACAAACATGTGTGGCGTAATGTTGCGCTAGTTATTTTATTTGTTCGATACATTATTTTAAAAGCTTCTTTTGAAACTTGAATTTAGGAGTTTTACGGACTCCAAACCTATAATGATGTAAGTTGATGTAAGTGGCTAACATATAGTAAATGCTTGTTCCGAGCCCACCAACATGCATTTTCCGCATGCAGGCAAATTCGCGTCGCCACTATCCGTGCAACATATTTGACTCTACTCAAGAATTTTTTTCAAAGAATGCAGTTTTGTTAATTGATATATAATCAGTGTTAGTGTTAGTGTAAAGTTATAACAAGTCTCCACAATGCAGAAAGTGTTTTGTGTGGATGTACATTATCTTTTATAATTGTACACATGCTCACAATTATCTAAGAGGTTGAGTTATAAATTCATCCTCTCTGTATTGTCATTGATGTACATATAAATCACAAAAAAAATTATACTTTTCCTTGCTAATGATGAGTAAGTTGATTATAAAGTCGAAAAACTCTATTATAACATGTTGTCTTTCATTAAAGCCTCTCTCTCACTCCCAGCATCTTTTACATTTTGTTTCATTGGTTAAAGATCCATTTTTACTTCCCTCTGACACAGTATTCAAATCAAAGTTGATGTATAAATGATCATCGTATGTTCCCATGTTGATGTATTCCTGTTGAAGAAGAAAACATGCAATTTTGACATGTCCACATGCTACAAACATATTTAACTGGGCATACCTGAGTCTTTATTTCGACAGAGTCGATAAACTGACTCCACATAACAAAGATAATTTGATAATTGATAAAATACAATTTACACATCAAACGTGTTTGAGCAGGTAAATGCCACAATACTATTTTACTCTACTAAAGCGGATGTGAAGATTAAAAACTTATGTAATTTAGCTTTTGTAATTTTTAGACTGCATGATGGTCATGGTCGACTCTTCCACTTAGAAATTGTTCGTATACTTGATAGTTTCAAAGAGAGATATGTTTGTAAACAAGGATATTTTAATGTGAATTTTCTTGATCCTTTGATTTCATTTCAGCCTCAATATAACATCTTGCAAACGTTAACTTACAAAGTCATCATTACACATATGGTGCAAGTTACGAGCGAGTAATTCAAATTTTGGTCTGCGATGCGGTGCAATGTCCCAGCAATCCATCAAAAGCTTATACCTAGTTAACGAGAAAGCAGTGGTTACAGAGAAAGGAAGTTTAAATTTCGTACTAAAAATGAGTTTGTCCCATTACGATGTATTTAGTTGTATTTTTTTTTATTTATAAAATGATGAATCCCAATGACAACATTACGAGAAAAACTCTCAGATTCGCACAGTAAACTTGACATAAATTAGAAAGACAAAAATTTGCATAGTTAATTATGTTTTCATACAATTCGTCGCTGCAAATCGATGTAGTAAACCTTAAAACATGCAAAGGCTAAGAACCTCAATCGTGCAAACGACGATGTAAATTCCGGATCATTACAATATAATTGAATATGTCTAAATGAGCAGAGAGGCTACACCCTGTTGATAGAACCGAGTAGAACTTCATTCTTTGGAAATTTTATGACAGAGTTTGAATTATTGATAACTGCTTTGATTTATTTTTAATTATTCTTGATCGACATCGATTCAAAATTATTATTTTTACACACCAAGAGTAATGATTTCCCATAAGACGATAGCGAAAGACCATCTGAATATATAGATTTTGGAGAACTTCAACTTTTATCACGAAGTATTTATCTTGCAATAACAGATGCATAGACTTGTGTTGTACGTTGAAGAAACATAAATTATAAAAATGAAATTTAGTTGCAGGGAAAAAACGTAGAAATTCAGCTTACACATTGCTCTTTGTCGTCAAAATTCCATCCAAAAGGAATTCAATTGCCATCCATTTGATGGGAATCGTCCACCCTAAGAAACATACTGCAACTTTAATCAATGTCAAGTCAATTAGCAAAATATGTAAGAATTTATCAAAACCCTTAATAAATTGCAAAAATTTCTCTATTTTCTTTGAAATTATAAATTTTCAGGAAAAAGTCTGCAATAAAGTTGCAACACTTCATATTCTAATCAAGAAATTTTTGTTCAAGACCACATTGACCCATTTCTTTATTTCAGATTTTTATCATACTTCAAAACCCACAAGAGAAACAAACAAATTTAAACGAAGCAAACTGCTTTTCATTGTCAAAAACTTACATGATAGAATATAATACAATATAACAGAATATTGTAGAATTCACATCAACGTTTTAGAAAATTAATGGCGGGTCCGGCGTGAATTAAAATAAAATTTAACAGCTCAATTTTGAGTTCAAAAACATTGGCTTAACAAAATGCAACTGATTGTGTATTTTAAAGGAATAAAACCGTATTGTTGGAGTTACTTTTTAAGTATTTTGAAAGTTGAACACATCAAATAGCATGCTGTTGTATATTATAACCTACCTATATTAGCTACGTGAACATACAGTGCACGATTATTTAAACAAGGCTATAATTGCCCAAAATATTAAGCATTAGACAAACCGCTGTTTTACAAATGTAATGATCTTTGATGTTTGTGTCTTGTGCCAATCCAAAATTTGAGACTTTGCAAATTTTGTTTTCATCAACTAATATATTTCTTGCGGCGAAATCTCTGTGGATAACCTGCAGACGTTTTAAGAGCATTCGATGGATTTCAAAATGAGGATTACAAAGTAGATGGGTGAAACAAATTTGCAATGTAATTACCTACAAGCAATTTACGAAAGGAGGGATTGAAAAACCTGAAAACAGCGATGATCTGAAAAAAGAAGCTTCATCAATTTGTCAAGATGTCTGTGTGTAAACGTTATTTCTCTGAGCATATATTTGTCGTGAGATGTTATCCAATTTCTACGTCTCAAATTTTCAGTAAATAAATTACTCATTGCTCTATCTTTTACAAGTATTCCTACGGGTTTTCACACACCTTTAAATTTTCGAGATGCGCCATTCCTCTAGCAACCTGTGTACCGAACATGAGCAACTCATTGGAAGTCAATCTTGATTACGGTTGCTTGTAACAATCCAGATAATACTGATTTCTTACACCACGACTAGCTCGTAGAAAGCTTTGAAGGTCACCATGGGCACAAATTCAAAGATGGCTATCAGCGGTTCTGAAAAAGATTGAAAGCACGAGTTAATCTCGTTTATGATGGAATTCACTAACCAAATAAATATAATACCTGATCTTGTACAGCAGCCCATTAAATTGATAACATTTTTATGAGGTTCAATCAGCTTCAACAACTATAGTTAAGTTTCTGTAAGCAAATTTTAGCAGAGGGATGCTATTTTTCTGGGGGAGAAATATTACGAAGAATAATATAAAGAACGACGACCACGATAACAATGATAATTGTTGTAACAAGAATCACAAACCACAAACACAATCACTACAACATCAACATTAAAACAATTAGTAAATATTAGAACCACGATGACAATAATAATTGTAGTAACAAGAATCGTAAACACAACAACTACAGCATCAATATTACAACAATAAGTAAATATCACAACCACGGCAAAACGAAAGCAATAACAAAACATCAACAAAAGCGATAAAGAGAACATTAACAAACACAACCAATGCAGCATCAAAAATCAAAGTAATAACAATAACAACAACAACAACAACGACAACAACTAAAACAAGAACCACTACAACCAAAATGATCAGTGTCAAGCTAAATCGAACAGGAATTTCTTTCTGATAAAATCCCCTTTGACAAATTTAACGGCAACTGGTGTGCTAACAGAGTTCTGACCGTTAATTCCTTCGGCTTTGGCTTCCATGAAAATACCAGAGCCAAGTACGTTTTGTAGCTACAGTCTCTCTCTTGGGAATTCCTATTTATTTGAAGTATATAAATTAAGAATATCACCAGAAGCTGAGCCAATATTGGTCAATGGACGATCACCATTTTTTTTGCAAGACGTTTATCAATTCTGTTGATTGCAAAACGTAAGATATTCAAGTTATCGCTCAAATAACTCGTGTTCTTCGCGTCAATTTAAATTATTCGTTTTTTAGAAATACTAACGTTGTCATCATTAGTGCACTTTGCCATTCGTTCAGCATTTTGTATCGGCTTTTTTACGCTGTGTCGTCTTCTTACTTTGATCAATATACACACGACAATAACGGTAAGAATTCCTCCTGCCACCCCGGCAATAATAGCAAATCTATTAACGGATTCTGTTTCCTTGACATGTTGCTCGTCGACGTCTTTGAGAGGTTGTGAAACTATAAATTAAAAAATGCATCCAAGTGTATTAAACGCTTTTTTTGTGAAGCCATTTGTTTTAATTCGTTCATTGACTCATTGCCCGTATATAGTTTTTGCATCTTATAATTTCTAATTTTGGAAAACAGAAGGAGCACCAGAAAAATTGGAAACTGCCTTCCGCAATTTTTGCTAAAATACATTCACTATAGCGTCAGTTTCCTTCGTTTGAGAAACTCAGGTCACTGGAACCGATTCACATTCACAGTTATCAATAGTATTGTATATTGCAAGATTTTAAGCTTTTAATTGTGTAGACTTGTCACATCCAGGGCGCTTCTCAATAGCTACAGTTCTATAATCAAACTTACCTGTGGTGTTGTATTGCTTAAGTATGATTATTATTGACGTTCCAAGATTCGACGTTGCTGACATCCAGCTCATCGTAGTCCTCCATCTGTTTGTGGTCACTGTCTGGATTATAGGAGCTTAAACATAGGTGTCAATTAAAAAGTTAAAGTCCACACTTACGTCAATGAGCTTTCGAATTTTGGGTGATTATAGACAATAGTAGCTGGTTTTAAGCTGACAAAAATCATGAGGTCAGAAAGTTCTAAGTTTTTGTTGTTGAAAAAATACAAAAGTGTGAGAGAGTGACAAAATTGATGTAGTATGATCATCAGATCTATTCTGATGCAAGTGATCTAATCTTTGTTATCATGGACGCCGGAACTGGGGGGAAAGGAGCTGAAGCCCCCCCCCCCCACTTTTTGCAATGGTAAAACAAAAAATATTTAGACAGAGCTGAAGTTATAGTTTAGAAGTGTTTTTTAAGACATTATAGTAGAAATGAAGACTTAGCCCCCGCACTTCATATATTGCTCCGCCATCCATGGTAATGCTTTCTTAGAAGATATAACGCGGATAAAACAATCATCTGACTGATCAAAGTATTCCTGAAACTTCGTTCCTCTCATTCAACAAGTCATGATTTCTACTTCTGAACAAAAAAATACAACTCTCCAAATTTGAAAATGCTTGCACGCCTTCCATGACATGATAAAAAATATTTTCATCGGCCTCAGTTTACTTCTTTACAAGAACAGTAAGATCATTTGGAGCAATAATCAGTCATATTGTATAGTATTGTGATATTGTGATAGGTTATAGCTCCCAATTGTGTAGAAAGAACATTTCTCAAAAGCTACAGTTTATTATGAAACCGACCTGTGTTGTTGTGCCGCTTATACTGAACTGTGGACGTAACAGGCTTTGACGTTACTGATATCAGTCTCAATGGAATCTACTTTATATTTACGATAACTGATGTATTATGTTGATGTATTAAGGATGTCAGTGATATCATCAATCTCATTCGAAAATTCATAATTTACCATTTTGAAAAAGTGTGATCATCCCAGTTGTATCCATTTCCTTGGCCTTAACCTTACCCGTTGAAGTTAAAGCTGTGAAGAAAGAAGTATGCTTGTTTTCAAACATATTACAAGGATACAAAAAAAAAACATGGGATTAAGTAAGTCACATGTCGATTAGTTGTGGAAAGACAATATGGTTAAACGTCGCATGAAAATTGAGAAATTCAGGATATCAGATTCATTCGAGTTTGCAACGTTCACTTGAAAAGATAACGCTGAAAAAACAACTATCTAAGTGATCAACGTATTCCTGAGATAAACTCTCTCATTCAGCAATTAACAATGGCGAATTTCAAAAAAAGCAAGATGAGAAACATGAAAATAAAAAAGTTTTCAACCAGTTCCACAGTGGTGAGAATATCTTCACCTGTGCCAGTTCTCTTTATTATAGGAACATTCGGATCACTCGGACCGTCTTCATTAATTGCGATCAATTGTATATGGTATTCTGTGTTAGGTCTTAAGCCTGTTTTGTGTAGACAGGGCGCTTTTGAATAAGTATAGTTATCTTTTTAAACTGACTTGTAGTGTTGTATGGCTCATATTGAATTATTACTGATGTTACAGGCTTTCCACCGTTATTCTCGGCTAGTTTCCAGCTCAAAATAATCTTTCTTCTGTACGAATCCCTTGTCTCGATTATAGGAGCAGATAGTCTAGCTGTAAACATCATTTTAAGTATAAGTATCAGTTAGACAATTAAAGTATACAAATATAGGATGAAAGGCTTTTGAAATTGGGCAGTCAAATAATAGTTACTAGGTGAAATGACCAGTGAATCATTTTCTAAATATTTCTCAGTCAACAGTTCTTAACACTGAACATTTTTACTGTTTTAGTTGCGTAACACTTCACGTACACAACATATTTTCTTTCTATTCTTATTGGATCAATAGAGTCTGTCAACTAAATTATGTAGCGAAAGTCTTTAAGCGTGAACTTGACAAAGTCAACTTTCACAAAAAGATACACAGTGAAAATGTGGAACTCTAATTTTTAGACTAGGATACAAGGACACCTCATCAAGAAATGATTGTTAAGAGACCATTTAGTATTGAGAAGATGAGTGCTAAGGTGTTTTAACTCTTACAATAGCTGCACCTTATAATATCAACCTTAAATGAATACATTACAACGTGACCAAAGAAATGTGTTTAAAGTAAGAAAGCGAGTTAATAAACATTACTTAAAATGCATGTTTATTGCATGATCTATACTATGTATCTTCAGACTTAAAATACTTAATATTAAATGCTTATGCTATTGAATGTTATTTGTGGCATTTTTACACTTACTTAACCACGCAAATTTATTTCTTGTGGTTTGTCGTCTTTGCCTAGCATGCAACTGTAAGAACGTAGATCTTCTTTTTCAACGTCCTTTATCATAAAAAAACTCGTGCTATTTTCAAAGTAATGCTTTGTTTTCACTTGATATCTTCCAACTAAGCCCTCTGCACTCGACAGCCTTTGCTCATAGCCCTTGTCGTCTTTCCATCTCCATGAAAATTTTGGCCTTGGAAGACCAACAGCTACACAAGCAACGACTCCATCTTTTCCAACAGTCGCAAACGAGTCGCCGTTTGATATGAATCGTGGAGGAACTGACAGGATACAAAACACGTTCATGTACATATATCGAGACTAAGTCATATTAATCTTACAATACAGGTTGAAATATACAGTCATAAAATGGCATACCTGTCATATCAACAGAATATATTTTAGTATCACGGCCATATATATTAGTTGAAGTGCACTCGTAATCTCCCCGATCTTGCTGTCCGACATCAGATATGGATAACAAGCCAGTTGAATGCGTAAGTTTTCTGGCAGGCAACGGCCGACCATCCACTCGACGCCACGTGATCAAAGGTTTTGGAAATCCAGATGAAACACAATCCATGTTTAGTTTTTCACGAGCCTTGATTTTCATGTTGGTTTCATTTTTTGACACAATCTTTGGTTTTGCTAAATATGTCAAAAAAGAGAAAATAACTTATATTTTGAAAAGTATTTGAAAGTAACAAACGATTTTTTTCCATGCCCGCCTTCTCTTCATCTCACAAACACAAGAAAAGAGAACTCCTCCAATCTCATTCTAGAATGACTAGACTGTCCTAACTTCAAAGGAAATTGTTACACGTTGTGACTTGTGAGGTGTGCTGACCTGGTTAATGTTTAACAATTTAGTGGGTAAGAATCTTTTGAAACTTTTGATGACAAACTTTGGGTCGGGCTGCAATTTTTTTATTTTGAAAAAGACCAATGGAGTGAATTTTCCAATGAATGCTACAACCAAACATCTTGTTCACACCTTCCAAATCTTTGCACGAAAAACAGAAAACGGGGAGGGGGAGTGATACCGCGGCATTAGTACAAGACGAAAGAAAGAAAAATCTTACATTTCACAATGACAATGTGGTCTGTCAATTCTGCGTAAGTCGTATTGCGCATCAACGATATTACCAAACATTTGTATCGCCCAGCTATGTATCTACTTATGTTGTTCAACTTGATATCGAATGTGTTGGGAATTACTTCAGGTCGACCGCTGTAATATCGCCCACCACGTATGAGGACCGCTTTTTGTCCAAAACGTCTCTTAATGATGTCCAACTGTTTGTACATTGTACCAGCAATTTTTCTTTCTTCTACAGATGCGAACCATGAAATGTCCTTATGACGCTTTTGCGATTTAGACCCACAAGAAAATGTAACGTTTTTGCCTTCCATGACCGTAAAATTTTTACCCCAAAAATGTTTTCCATCAGCTATATCAATGAAGAAAACGCGGTTATTATTTCATGACGTGTGGATTATATATATTTCATGAAGTAATTGTTACGCGTTCCCAAATACCTTGAAGTGCAAACTATACTATATATTATGTATATTTTGTAAATCAGTGCCATAATACTTGTATTGAAATTACTTGTATTGTCATGTGAATTTCTCAACAAATAAGATTGCTGATTGGTCAGTGAAGGTGAAGGGGCCATGTTCATAAATTTATATGTCATAATCAGTAATCACTGCAGTCTTTCAATATACCCCAATGATAAAACCCAATGAAGTACGAGATCCACATCTGAATACTACACCCTCTCAATTATTAGTCTGTCGCCTTGTGCAGCATAATTCAGATTGATACAGGTTTTACTAAAGGAAATTAAGATCTTCTACTTCTGCCAGAGTATTGATAACACAGCAACATCTTTAAAGATATTTATGTCCAATTTCTTTTCTACCTTCGAGAAACACAATATAATGGAACTCTTTGACAAAATACAAGACGATCAAGCAAATTATTCCACAAACAATGGATTTAAGACTATGAGCATTTTTTCAATATATGTAGACTAGATTACATCATCGTTGTGTAAAACTGACCATATTCTTTTATAAGATATCGACTATCACCATATACACATGAGATCCAAAGCACGATAAGAAGTAGTATGTTCCTCACAACTGATCCCATATCTACAAGGAAAAATGTAGTAAACATACAGTGTCAAGTTGCACAGCTTAATCCATATAAACATGCAGTGGACGCACTGCAAATGAGTCTTAGTTTAAATTTTCCCAGGTACATGTCCTTACATTATTAACCTCACCGACTATACAATTCTCTCTATTTGCTAAGCTTTCCTGCTAATTAGTTTATACAAAACGTTAATGCAATTAACGGTAAAGCGTTAACGGCTACGAATGTCTTAAATCATCAATCTGGTAAAATTGGCGATGTAAACCAGTCAAACATGACTGATATATAATTGCGATCATGTTGCCAGAACGCTCAATCATCTTATACATATCAATATGGTCCAGTCCACGAGTCGACTGCCATTTAAGATTTTAATGAAAATAGTAACAGTAAAAATCAAGTGAATACAGACTGTGTGTAGGTTTGGGTGTCCTTGCTAAACGATGTTCACATTTAGAAATTATTGATGTGATCTCAGATCATGTGAATGATGTGTAATATAGTTAAAGAGAAAACGGCACAAGTAGTGTGGTCCAATGTACAAAAAAGTATAGAAACTATTGATATGATCATGTAAGTCATGTGTAATGTACAGAGCAAAAGGCAACGAGTAATGTGGTTCATTGTACAAAAAAGTATGGAAACTATTGATAAAACCATGTAAGTTATGCGTAATGTACAGAGAAAATGCAACAAGAAAATGCAACGAGTAATGTGGTTCATTGTACAAAAAAGTATAGAAACTATTAATAAAGTCATGTAAGTTATGCGTAATGTACAGAGAAAGTGCAACAAGAAAAGTGGTCCAATGTACAAAAAGGTAAGGAAATTATTGATGTGATCTTGTAAGTCATGTGTAATGGACAGAGAAAATGCAACAAACAATGTGGTCCAGACACCAGATACAAACTTGACTTTTTTTTCGTTACATCTTTCATAAATACATTTGTCGAACTTCCTTATTTATACGCTTCCTTATTTACACGTTTTTGGTTGAACTTCCTTAGTTTTCTATGCGCTACTGATTGTCTTTTTTAAGGAAGATCAGGCAGTGAAGTCCAGGGCGCAAAACCATATGATATTTTTATATTGCTTTCTACATTCACTTCTACATTTTCCAAACCTAATTGCATTTTGATATGCTACATTTTTATGTTAAAACTAAATTACCGCTATAAAATGCTTTAATTATACACATCAACTTTTCGTATTCATCGCTAGGCTACTAGTTAACAATTCGTAATAAACCTAAAACCTATTCATTCTCGAACTCCTACACCCAAACTATATCTCAGTTTCATATCACTGACGTAGATTTGTCCTTCGCCAGCTCCTCTTTCATAAGACTAGTGGATCGCATAAAAATCACATCCCCTCCTCTTAATCGGATGTTTAAAATAGCAACACACTGAATATTTGAATACAGTAAGGGTAGCTAAGATATGGGACCGTTGTTTTTAGACATAGCAACGTTTTTGACATTTTGAATAAGGAGTTCTGCTATTCATCTTTCAAGGTTTTTCTTTAAATTTGATGTTATTGAAAGAATCCAAAAATATTAGGATGTCTAATTTACAATTTACCCAGCTTGATGCCGCGATGAATAAGCTGATTATTGTTAAGGCTTATCATCCCAAGAATTGTGGAAGAAATTAAAAGAAAATCTTTTCCTTATAGCTGAGTGGCTGAACGAGCCAGTGCCAAAAGACGATGGGGGTCTACCAGGTCAGCAGAGAACTGCGTTTTAGGCAGTTAATATGATTTTACATTGAGCAAAAATCAAATGCTGATAGTTTTTAATTGCAATAAACTGTAAATAATTTGTTTGTTTAAACATGCCGTAAATTGTACTATGGCTTGCACTCTTAATGATTATAATATTTTTTGCGATAGTTTTTCAAAAGCCAATTTGGTGAAAAAGTCTATTTCAGTAAAGATTATTATCAATAAGTTTAAAGGCTGAAACACACTGGGCAGTCGCTTCAGTCGCGCGTCCAAAGCGAATTGATGCCCACGCGTCAGTCGCTTGAACGCTAGAAACACACATGCAGCGACCATCGCGACTTTTACCGTGGCGTCTATTGCACATGGCGGTGATTTTAGTTTGTTACAGACACAGATATCACTTAAACTTTTTATTCTGGCCTTTATTATAGCTACTAATATATGAATATTTACTCAGTACAAACTACTATGTGGAGAAAAGAGAACAAGCCAGTTAAAACACGCCAATATGATCATAGTCCATACGCCATTACGCGTATATTGTGGATAATCTTATTGTGCGCACTTAGGTTGTGCATTAGGGTTCCAGTTTGTAGCTCCTATTGTCCCTATTTGATATGTCATATAAAAACTGAAAGATTCCACTATATATTGCCTTCGTTTTCCAAGGTATAATCTATAAATTTCGTATGATGCTTATGACAAGAAATATGATATGCATTTAGGAAGTTAAAATGTATCTATTGGCCAATCAGTGTAAAGCGACTGAAGCGACCAAAGTCAAAAGTTCAACATGTTGAACTTTCAAAGCGACTAGCTGACGCGACTACGCTACTAGCTTAGTAACCACGCAAAGCGGTAGTTTTAGACGCGAGACTAAAGCGACTGCCTAGTGTGTTTCAGCCTTAAGACAGTTTAGTGAGATTATCAAACATGCCATATTTTAAATCCACCCGAGCACTTGTGGTATGGCATGGTATCAAGTATTATGGTAATCACATAATAAAGAAGTTGATTTGCGTCACAAAAAATTTCATTGAAGTAGCCTGCTGTTTGTTCCCTATCAGTCTGTGTTGGAGGTTCATGGTTTGAATACTTGTAAATTAAAACAAACGAAGTAAAGAATCCTTGGTGTATTTTTTCTTAAATTCATTTATTAGTCACACAGTTTTCTCAAAAAAATTTCCCAAATAAATCTCAAATTTCTCGTTCTCCACAATAAAAAAGAACGAAAAACTCCCAACTGCTATAGAAACTCGCTTGAACTAGTTACAAAATCCCGATTTGCAATCGTGGCATCTAGAGAGCTTGGAAGAATGAGTTGCGTTGATGATTTCGAAATGTGTTGACATCATGAAATGCATTATTTAGAATTGACTTTAAATAGCAATATGCTTCGGTAACTGCAAAACATTAAACGTGCAATTGATTCTGGCAACAAGTTTCTTGATATTTTTGTCGCATTGTATTATATTTGCAAAGTGATCGATACTTCGATTACGATCGATAAATAACCAAAAAGGCGCTTTAACGTTTTATGTTGAAATTTGCGCATTAAAGATGAGAAATAAAAGACCACAAACAACAGACGTTTTATGTAAATTTACTGGAACTAACCTCAAGATGACGTGGCCAAAAAAATGTTACAAGTAATGTGCCTATCAGAAACACCTGAGAAAAACATAAATTTTAACTTCCAATCCGAAACGCGTCGTCCCACACTGAAAGATGCTTGCACTTGGTGATAAAAAAACGCTGCAACCGAATCGACGTTTCCGGAAGTTCATGTAAACGTCGATTGCAAATTGAGTTAATTGCGTTCGTGAGCAGCTAATAAAATGGGTTTTAATAGGTCGCTGTTACCATATTACAAAATACAGTCAGCGTACGTACAAATTCAAGCCTGCTTTATGCATTGGTCAGCGGTAGTAGAAGTGAAATGGAATGGCAAATTGTTGCATAATTTAAACCATTCCAGTCCAGAAGTGCTTTGTCATGCTTTGTTAGTTCAAGTTTGAGCATATAAGACACTTTTTTTGAATTTCTTGTTATAAAGTTCAAAATTCTGGTCAATATGACTTCATAATTGTTGCATAAATTTCTACCTTGGTGGTTGAAGATGCCAGCATAAAATCAATTTGTTTTGTCGTTTTGTCGACTTCATTATTACTTCAACCCCCAATAAGGAAGCAGTTTTATCTATCTCCGTTTGGGTTTGCTTCCTTTTTCGTTTGGTAAATTGTGGATTGAAGGATGAAGGCACTTATCCCATAATCTCAAAATCACAGGATGAGGATAACCTCATGTCAAAATAATGCCACATACAATCCATCTAAGATAAAGCTCCATTATACGCAATTCAAATAACCTTTACTTACCTTACTTGACTAATGCTGTGTTGAAAAGCTATAACTACTCTGGCGTTGCTTAGAGTTCATCCATTTATCACATACCTTTACACGTATTTGAAGACTGAAGTTGATGTATCTTGAAGCCGTAAAATCTCTTTTACAAGTATTAGCCATTTCGCTCTCCTAGATAATTCTAACTTTCCAAATGGAAAGTGCCTTGTTACACTTTTTATGGTAGAGCGTGTCTCAGAAAAAGCATATCCAAATTCGAAGCGCTTATTGTGTGTAAGTTACTGAATGAACGGCCGTAGTTTTGAAACACTATGAACAGCCTGCACGCTAAATATGGCGACAAAGAATGTCATGTTGTTTGTAGCATGCAGAAAAGTCTTGGTCAAAATCGCATCCTTTCACCTCAGCTCTGGGAATTAAGTACCAGCGATTTGAAAACCAGCTTTGTTTGGTTCCTTTGTGACTACAAACAGAATTAAATGTTGGTATCCTCATGCGGGTTACATTATCAATGTTTATGTAGATTCGGTTATCACAAAGAAGTCTTTCAAAAAATTTTACGATAGGGTCCTCGCTGGTAGTCAACAGCCATCGAAACAATCTGACCAACTGTGTAACATTCTACACAATTGTTTGTAAATGAGATTCATAAATAGTTAATAAATGAATGTTAGTTTTTGACATCTTTGTTATTAATTGGTTTTTCTTTAGTGAACCTGACACAGAGGTAAAAAAATGCTAATTTCGACATGTTTGCATAGGATGATAAATGATAATTGGTCTTTGAAGATAACAAAAAAATTACGGTCGTTCATTACGTAATTTATGACCAGCAAAGGATCGAATTTGAATTACGTTTCTGAACAGAAATATCACTAGTCCATCCCGCAAAGATAAGTCCAACCAATCAGATTTTAAAAGTTAAGTTTGCAGTTCTATCTTGGCTTTGTAAAAATTTTATTTTGGCCTATTTTCTTTCTGTTATGAACGCTTTCACGTTTCAGTTGTTTGTCATTCAATCCCTTTTATAGAATCTTGTCTTCAGATTTAGTGCACAATTTTTGAATGAATTATGAGAATTCGACATTTTTTTAACGACGATAAAAACCTTGCTCAACTCTTTATATAGCTATACTCGGTCTTTTAGCGATACGGCAGAGTTCCGAAATTCTGTGCCAAGCTGATGTTACGATATCGGGATGCATTAATAAAATATAAAAATTTATTGGGTAAAAATCATTATATTACAAAATAGAAAAATACTTTGCATACATGCCGAACATATTCATTCATTAAAAGCTAAAAATTCCATTAAATAACTATGGCTGATAGTTGGGGATGAACATATCAATTGAATAACGCATTTAAAACTTATAATTTTCACAGTGGTTTCAATGGTAGTATTAATATTTGTAAAATGACGTGCCATATCGAATCTTATCTTCTGGCAAGAGATATTTGCGCTAACCCCAAAGCTTATGGGCATTTGAATTAATTGATGTGAACAACAGAGTGCACAATATGCCCTTTCCGTCCCGACCCATACCTCCTAAAAGCAATTCCGCGTGGAAGTAAACAGTGTAAGTGGACTGGTTACATAAAATTATCTTAAGATCAATGCAGTTGTGCTAATTTATAAAATAGAAATTAAGAAGTGCTTGTTTAAAATCATCGGGCCCTCAGAACGTAGAATGTTTCTTGATACAACTTCTCTTCGCTAATTGTACACCTGATCACGGGGCCGACATCTAAATTCCTAGTTTCAGTTTCGTCATTGGAGTAATTAAACAGAAAATTTGCATAATTTTCGTTACCGACGACGAATAAGTTGATTTATGAAACTAAAAGACTACTTTATGACAAATTATCTTTCATTAAAGCCTCTTTCTCATTCTCACCATCCTTTATATAATCATTTTGCTTTGTTAAAGATCCGCTTTTACTTCCCTCTGACACAGTATTGCCATCAAAATTGATGTATAAATGATCATCGTATGTTCTCATGTTGATGTATTCCTGTTAAAAAAGAAGACATGCATTATTGACATATGTTCGTCTGCTGCAAACATACTTTAATGGGCATATCTGGGTCTTTGAGATGCAAGAAATTTATTAATTGTATAAATTATGTTTAATCATTCAATAGAATAAAATATGAATTAATAAAAAACGAAATTTCGACATTTTGTCACAGCTCTTAAGCTAATGATAATAACGATGCACTCCAATGTCCATAAAAATATTTGAACAAAGGCCAAAGCCATGATCGATTCCTCGGACCAGGAGTTGAGTTTCAATGAAATTGGTTTTTGCATCCTATTCCTCTCTCATTTAAGAAATAAAAGATGTTTACTGTGTTTGCACAGGCTTATGCAAACCGAGGAGACTTTTGGAAGAACTCGAAAGCAGAACAGTGCAAGAGCTGCTCGAGAGTTCTCACAAACGTCTCCGAGGTAATTCGAAACAGACAAATTTAAAATAAACGTTTTAATTTTTCCTGTAAAATGTATTCATGATCGATTTGCAAATTCTCTTTGACTGATTGATTGTTATGATTGATTTTATTGGTTGAACTCAGATGTGTTTTGCACAAGATAATGCAAACACAGCTCTAGACCAATCACCGCACGCGTTTTATTGTTTTTATTTTATAAATTGATATGTTAACAGGTAAATGTTTACTTACAAAATCGTCGTTACACATTCGGTCCAAGTAACGGCCGAGCATTTCAAAGTTTGGTCTACGATGAGGTGCGATATGCCAGCAATCCATCAAAAGGTTATACCTAGTTAAAGAAGCGTAAAAAATCGTGAAGCAAAGCAACAACCATCGACGATGTATTTGAGTTTTCTTTCTTCGCACATAAAATATTAAATCACAAATACGGATAGAAGTTAAAACATCAAGAAGAAAAATCTAAGATTTGCAACAGCGATGGACAATAGAAAACAAGAAGCCAAATGGAAAAGTTTTCATACAATTCGTCACTGCAATGCTTGGGTTTGTCCATTCTCATTCCATTCTGTAAAAAGCTGACAACTTCTTGCGAGTTCATACCAGGATAAGGAGATGCACCTGCAAATGTATGAAATACACGAGGTTCAAAAAGAGGTCAAGCCAATGCAATCGCAGGCACATGTAAAATTTTTCAAAGTACATTGTAAAAGCTTATTGTTGGATAAAGCAGCAGTAGTCTAATAGCGTAAAAGTTTGCTAAATTTTTCACGCTGTGCAAATTTTTTTGTGTTGACTATATAGATTTGGAAAGAAAGGAATGATGTGGATGTTTGGACTTTTAGTAGCCTTGGCCATCTTTCCTCCACAAAATCTTTTTTTGCAGCAAGTGAACTGTGAAAAATTTGCATAGTATGGTAGGCCACGCCACAACTATATATTTTGAAAATGTTATAACAATATTTTAATTCATAATTGGCAGTACCGAGAGTAATGATTTCCCATAACACGATAGCAAAAGACCATCTGAATAAATAGATTTTGAACAACGTTAAAATCTATGACAATACAAATGAAAATGACAGCGTAAAAAATGTAAAAATAGGCATACACATCGCTCTTTGTTGTCGAAATTCCATCTAATAAGGATTCAATAGCCATCCATTTGATAGGGAATCGTCCACCCTTAAAAAATCATTCACCATTAGTCAACTATATTTTACTTTCGCAAATCAAAATAAGTGCATTACAGCAGCATTCGAACAACGGTATATAAGAGCTATAGCAACCACGCAGTTGATGCAATTTTCAATAACTTGGTTAGCGCACCACACGAGAGAGATAGGAGAATTTCACGTTGGACTTAATAAGTGACTGATATGTCAATCAACTGGATGAGTTATTTCAATTACACTATAGTCTATCAGAAAGCAGTTTGTGATCTACAATGAATGGCAAATTTTTGTCACGAGTGTTATTTTTTTAAAACCCGTAAATTGCCAAAATTTTTATGCTGGAGGTAGATTAATAAACTTCTATGAACAAAATCGAAGTTGATTTTACAATAGTTCTCAACTCCCTTTTGAAATAAGATCATTCAGTTCATTTTACTGGGGAAAAGCCCCTTTGTATATCTTTACTATCGTACACCAGAAACGAACATAAGAGCTGAATTACATAGAGAAAACTCCTTTTCATAATCAGTGCGTTGGTCGAAGAATAAAGCAAAATCAGCATCATTATAATAGGCCTTTATGTTTTAAAAAATCAGTGGCAGATCCATCATTACAGTTAAAATAAATCACAACAGCCCAATTTTATATTCGCATCATTTTAAACAATAATGCAACTGATGTGAATTTCAAAAGAATGCAATTGTACCACTGCATCTTTTTGAAATTCAAATGCATCTTATAATATGTTGTTGTATTTTATATTATCTTATATTGGCTAAAGGAACAAACTATACGATTTTTTTAAATAAAAGGCTATAATTCGCCCGAAAAAAGACTAAACATATACGAAATGTGTGTTGTAACTTTCTCAATAAAATACGAACCGCTGTTTTACGAGTATAATGATCTTCGACGAATATGTCTCGTGCGAATCCAAAGTCTGAAACTTTGCAAATTTTGTTTTCATCAACCAATATATTTCTTGCCGCCAAATCTCTGTGGATAACCTGCAGAAGAAAAACATTCCATTGATTTCGGAAGGCGGACTTCGGAGAAATAGACGGGGAAGAGACTGAGCTCACTTATGATGGTTATCCGTCTATCTGATATTACCACAGATAATATACGGGGTTGGGGCATGTGGGGTGGGGTGTGTCAGAAGTAGGGTGTGTCAGAGGTGGGACGTGTGAGAGGTGGGGTTTGTGAGAGATGGGGTGTGTGAGAGGTGGGGTATGTGAGAGGTTGTGTGTGTGAGGTAGGATATGAGAGGTGGGGTGTGTGAAGTGGGGGTCGGTGGGTACTGAGAAACCTGAGAACTTCGTTGATTAGAAAAAGTTGTGTAGATGATAATGTGCAAATATTATTTCTTGGTTACTCATGGCCCGCAATCTATTTTCTCGGTCTGAAATGGCGATTTCGAGAAAGCACAATTTATACGTTTTCAATAAGTAAATTCTTCAATGCTCCATCTTCTGCAAGTATTCATAGGAGTTTCCACACACCTTTAAATTTGCGAGGTGCGCCATTCCTCTGGCAATCTGAGTACCAAACATGAGCAACTCATTCGAAGTCAATCTTGATGACGGACGCTTATAACAATCCAAGTAATACTGATCTCTTACACCACGACTAGCTCGAAGAAAGCTTTGAAGGTCACCATAGGCACAAAATTCGACAATGACCATCAACGGTTCTGAAAAAACAGAAAACGAGTCGATTTCGTTTGTGGTGGAATACACTAAAGTATGAACAAATGTATAATACCTGATTTTGTACAGCAGCCCATCAAATTGATAACATTTTTATGAGGTTCAATCAGCTTCAACAACTCCAGTTCAGCAATGAGGTCTTTTTTCGAAGATGCACTTTCATTTTCTGCAAGCAAATTATAACTGAGATGGATGCTAGATTTCTATAGCAATATTATGTAAAAACTGTTATAACAACTATTACAAACACAGTCACTCCATAATATTATCAATACAAAACATCAAAGATAATCACTACCAAGCTAAAGTAATATAAGATCAAGTGATCAACAACATCAACAACTAAAACAACATCAACAACATCACCATCACCAATATCAACAACAACATCATCAACAACAACAACAACATCAACAACTATAACAACATCATCAACAACATCACCATCACCAATATCAACAACAACATCATCAACAACAACATCAACAATTATAAGAACATCATCAATAACAACAACAACATCATCAACAACAACAACAACATCAATAACTATAAGAACATCATCAACAACAACAACAGCATCAACAACTATAACATAGAATCACCCCATGCAACCGGAATAAGCAGTGAAAAGCCATATGGAACAAACAATAATCATTTCTGGCCAAATTACCTTTAACAAATTTTACAGCAACGGGCGTGCTACCAGAGTTATAGCCGCTAATTCCTTCTGCTTCAGCTTTCATGACAATACCGAAAGCACCGGAGCCAAGTACATTTTGTAGCACAAGTCTCTCTCTTGGAAATTCCCATTTATTTGAAGTAGTCAAATGAAGAACAACCCCAGTACCTGACCCAGTGTTAGTCGATAGACGGTCACCTTTCTGCAAGAAGTTTATCAATGCCGTCTGCAAAACGTAAAATATTCAGGAATTCAAGCCCTCGCGCTAATAGCTCAAACGTCAATTTGAAGTATTTGTCAAAAAATACTTACGGTGTCATCAGTTTCACTCTTTCCTACCAAACGCTGGGCATTTTCAGCCGCTTTTTTAGCGCTGTTTCGTTGTATTTGCCTCATAAATATACACACGACGATAATGGCAATAATAAGCACGAGAAACCCTCCTGCCACGCCAGCATACAACACAATTCTATCCGTTTCTTTGGCCTTACCCTTGCCGGTTGAAGGTGAAGCTATAGAAAAAGGAGAAGCATGCGTGTGTTAAACATTTGTATGGATAGAAAAAAAACAACATGGAGAAAGTAAGTCGCATGCCGATTAGTTGTAGAAAGACTAAAAGGTTTAACGTCGCATAAAAATTGAGAAATTCAGGATATCTACTTTATTCAAGTTTGCAAGGTTCACTTGAAAAGATAACGCTGACTATACAACTATCTGAATGATCAACGTATTCCTGAGATATCCCTCTCATTCAGCAATTAATTATTCCTAATTTTAAAAAAGCAAGATGAGCAACATGAAAATAAAAAAAGAGTTTGCAAAAAGTTCCACAAATGTGATGAAAATATCTTTACCTAAACCAGTTCTCTTTATTACTGGAACACTTGGATCACTCGGGCCGATTTCATTCACAGCGATCAACTGTATATGGTATTCTGTGTTTGGTCGTAAGCCGGTTATTGTGTAGACAGGGCGCTTTTCAATAAGTATAGGTATCTTTTGAAACTGACTTGTAGTGTTGTATGGCTTATATTGAATTGTCATTGACGTTACGGGCTTTCCACCGTTTTTCTCAGCCAGTTTCCAGCTCAAAGTAATCTTTCTTCTGTACGAAACCACTGTTTGGATTATGGGAGCAGATGGTCTACCTATAAACATTATTTTAAGTATAGGCATCAATTAGACAAATAAAGTACGCAAATATAGAATAAAGGGCCTTTGAAATTTGGGTAGTCAGACAATAGTTACTAGGTAAAATGACCAGTGAATCATTTTTCTAAATATTTCTAAACACTGTACATGACAAAAGATAGACAGTAGCTACCTGAACAAAGTCAACTTTCGCAAAAATACACAGTGAAAATATGGAACTCAAATTTTCAGATGTGCATAAGGCACCTCATCAAGAAATTATTGCTAAGAGACCATTTAATATTGAGAAGATGAGTGCTAAAGTGTTTTAACTCTTACAAGAGATGCATCTTATGATATGAGCCTTAAATCAATACATTACAAAGTGACCAAAGAAATATGATTGAAGTAAAAAAGCGAGTTAATAAACATTAGGTCTAGTTAAAATGCGTGTTTATTTTATGATATATACTTTGTACCTTCAGACTTAAAATACTTAATATTCAATGTTTACGCTATTGAATGATATACGTGGCATTTTTACACTTACTGTAACCACGCAAATTTATTTCTTGTGGTTTGTCGTCTTTGCCTAGCATGCAACGGTAAGAACGTAGATCTTCTTTTCAACGTCCTTTATCATCAAAAAACTCGTGCTATTTTCAAAGTAATGCTTCGTTTTCACTTGATATCTTCCTACTAAACCCTCTGCACTCGACAGCCTTTGCTCATAGCCCTTGTCGTCAATCCATCTCCATGAAAATTTTGGCCTTGGAAGACCAACAGCTACACAAGCAACGACTCCATCTTTTCCAACAGTCGCAAACGAGTCGCCATTTGATATGAATCGTGGAGGAACTGACAGGATACAAAACACGTTCATGTACATATATCAAGACTAAGTCATATTAATCTTACAATACAGGTTGAAATATACAGTCATAAAATGGCATACCTGTCATATCAACAGAATATATTTTAGAATCACGGCAATATATATTAGTTGAAGTGCACTCGTAATCTCCCCGATCTTGTATGGATAGAAAAAAAACAACATGGAGAAAGTAAGTCGCATGCCGATTAGTTGTAGAAAGACAAAAAGGTTTAACGTCGCATAAAAATTGAGAAATTCAGGATATCTACTTTATTCAAGTTTGCAAGGTTCACTTGAAAAGATAACGCTGACTATACAACTATCTGAATGATCAACGTATTCCTGAGATATCCCTCTCATTCAGCAATTAATTATTCCTAATTTTAAAAAAGCAAGATGAGCAACATGAAAATAAAAAGAGTTTGCAAAAGTTCCACAAATGTGATGAAAATATCTTTACCTAAACCAGTTCTCTTTATTACTGGAACACTTGGATCACTCGGGCCGATTTCATTCACAGCGATCAACTGTATATGGTATTCTGTGTTTGGTCGTAAGCCGGTTATTGTGTAGACAGGGCGCTTTTCAATAAGTATAGGTATCTTTTGAAACTGACTTGTAGTGTTGTATGGCTTATATTGAATTGTCATTGACGTTACGGGCTTTCCACCGTTTTTCTCAGCCAGTTTCCAGCTCAAAGTAATCTTTCTTCTGTACGAAACCACTGTTTGGATTATGGGAGCAGATGGTCTACCTATAAACATTATTTTAAGTATAGGCATCAATTAGACAAATAAAGTACGCAAATATAGAATAAAGGGCCTTTGAAATTTGGGTAGTCAGACAATAGTTACTAGGTAAAATGACCAGTGAATCATTTTTCTAAATATTTCTAAACACTGTACATGACAAAAGATAGACAGTAGCTACCTGAACAAAGTCAACTTTCGCAAAAAAATACACAGTGAAAATATGGAACTCAAATTTTCAGATGTGCATAAGGCACCTCATCAAGAAATTATTGCTAAGAGACCATTTAATATTGAGAAGATGAGTGCTAAAGTGTTTTAACTCTTACAAGAGATGCATCTTATGATATGAGCCTTAAATCAATACATTACAAAGTGACCAAAGAAATATGATTGAAGTAAAAAAGCGAGTTAATAAACATTAGGTCTAGTTAAAATGCGTGTTTATTTTATGATATATACTTTGTACCTTCAGACTTAAAATACTTAATATTCAATGTTTACGCTATTGAATGATATACGTGGCATTTTTACACTTACTGTAACCACGCAAATTTATTTCTTGTGGTTTGTCGTCTTTGCCTAGCATGCAACGGTAAGAACGTAGATCTTCTTTTTCAACGTCCTTTATCATCAAAAAACTCGTGCTATTTTCAAAGTAATGCTTCGTTTTCACTTGATATCTTCCTACTAAACCCTCTGCACTCGACAGCCTTTGCTCATAGCCCTTGTCGTCAATCCATCTCCATGAAAATTTTGGCCTTGGAAGACCAACAGCTACACAAGCAACGACTCCATCTTTTCCAACAGTCGCAAACGAGTTGCCATTTGATATGAATCGTGGAGGAACTGACAGGATACAAAACACGTTCATGTACATATATCAAGACTAAGTCATATTAATCTTACAATACAGGTTGAAATATACAGTCATAAAATGGCATACCTGTCATATCAACAGAATATATTTTAGTATCACGGCCATATATATTAGTTGAAGTGCACTCGTAATCTCCCCGATCTTGCTGTCCGACATCAGATATGGATAACAAGCCAGTTGAATGCGTAAGTTTTCTGGCAGGCAACGGCCGACCATCCACTCGACGCCACGTGATCAAAGGTTTTGGAAATCCAGATGAAACACAATCCATGTTTAGTTTTTCACGAGCCTTGATTTTCATGTTGGTTTCATTTTTTGACTCAATCTTTGGTTTTGCTAAATATGTCAAAAAAGAGAAAATAACTTATATTTTGAAAAGTATTTGAAAGTAACAAACGATTTTTTCCATGCCCGCCTTCTCTTCATCTCACAAACACAAGAAAAGAGAACTCCTTCAATCTCATTCTAGAATGACTAGACTGTCCTAACTTCAAAGGAAATTGTTACACGTTGTGACTTGTGAGGTGTGCTGACCTGGTTAATGTTTAACAATTTAGTGGGTAAGAATCTTTTGAAACTTTTGATGACAAACTTTGGGTCGGGCTGCAATTTTTTATTTTGAAAAAGACCAATGGAGTGAATTTTCCAATGAATGCTACAACCAAACATCTTGTTCACACCTTCCAAATCTTTGCACGAAAAACAGAAAACGGGGAGGGGAGTGATACCGCGGCATTAGTACAAGACGAAAGAAAAAAAAATCTTACATTTCACAATGACAATGTGGTCTGTCAATTCTGCGTAAGTCGTATTGCGCATCAACGATATTACCAAACATTTGTATCGCCCAGCTATGTATCTACTTATGTTGTTCAACTTGATATCGAATGTGTTGGGAATTACTTCAGGTCGACCGCTGTAATATCGCCCACCACGTATGAGGACCGCTTTTTGTCCAAAACGTCTCTTAATGATGTCCAACTGTTTGTACATTGTACCAGCAATTTTTCTTTCTTCTACAGATGCGAACCATGAAATGTCCTTATGACGCTTTTGCGATTTAGACCCACAAGAAAATGTAACGTTTTTGCCTTCCATGACCGTAAAATTTTTACCCCAAAAATGTTTTCCATCAGCTATATCAATGAAGAAAACGCGGTTATTATTTCATGACGTGTGGATTATATATATTTCATGAAGTAATTGTTACGCGTTCCCAAATACCTTGAAGTGCAAACTATACTATATATTATGTATATTTTGTAAATCAGTGCCATAATACTTGTATTGAAATTACTTGTATTGTCATGTGAATTTCTCAACAAATAAGATTGCTGATTGGTCAGTGAAGGTGAAGGGCCATGTTCATAAATTTATATGTCATAATCAGTAATCACTGCAGTCTTTCAATATACCCCAATGATAAAACCCAATGAAGTACGAGATCCACATCTGAATACTACACCCTCTCAATTATTAGTCTGTCGCCTTGTGCAGCATAATTCAGATTGATACAGGTTTTACTAAAGGAAATTAAGATCTTCTACTTCTGCCAGAGTATTGATAACACAGCAACATCTTTAAAGATATTTATGTCCAATTTCTTTTCTACCTTCGAGAAACACAATATAATGGAACTCTTTGACAAAAATACAAGACGATCAAGCAAATTATTCCACAAACAATGGATTTAAGACTATGAGCATTTTTTCAATATATGTAGACTATATTACATCATCGTTGTGTAAAACTGACCATATTCTTTTATAAGATATCGACTATCACCATATACACATGAGATCCAAAGCACGATAAGAAGTAGTATGTTCCTCACAACTGATCCCATATCTACAAGGAAAAATGTAGTAAACATACAGTGTCAAGTTGCACAGCTTAATCCATATAAACATGCAGTGGACGCACTGCAAATGAGTCTTAGTTTAAATTTTCCCAGGTACATGTCCTTACATTATTAACCTCACCGACTATACAATTCTCTCTATTTGCTAAGCTTTCCTGCTAATTAGTTTATACAAAACGTTAATGCAATTAACGGTAAAGCGTTAACGGCTACGAATGTCTTAAATCATCAATCTGGTAAAATTGGCGATGTAAACCAGTCAAACATGACTGATATATAATTGCGATCATGTTGCCAGAACGCTCAATCATCTTATACATATCAATATGGTCCAGTCCACGAGTCGACTGCCATTTAAGATTTTAATGAAAATAGTAACAGTAAAAATCAAGTGAATACAGACTGTGTGTAGGTTTGGGTGTCCTTGCTAAACGATGTTCACATTTAGAAATTATTGATGTGATCTCAGATCATGTGAATGATGTGTAATATAGTTAAAGAGAAAACGGCACAAGTAGTGTGGTCCAATGTACAAAAAAGTATAGAAACTATTGATATGATCATGTAAGTCATGTGTAATGTACAGAGCAAAAGGCAACGAGTAATGTGGTTCATTGTACAAAAAAGTATGGAAACTATTGATAAAACCATGTAAGTTATGCGTAATGTACAGAGAAAATGCAACAAGAAAATGCAACGAGTAATGTGGTTCATTGTACAAAAAAGTATAGAAACTATTAATAAAGTCATGTAAGTTATGCGTAATGTACAGAGAAAGTGCAACAAGAAAAGTGGTCCAATGTACAAAAAGGTAAGGAAATTATTGATGTGATCTTGTAAGTCATGTGTAATGGACAGAGAAAATGCAACAAACAATGTGGTCCAGACACCAGATACAAACTTGACTTGAACTTCCTTAGTTTTCTATGCGCTACTGATTGTCTTTTTTAAGGAAGATCAGGCAGTGAAATCCAGGGCGCAAAACCATATGATATTTTTATATTGCTTTCTACATTCACTTCTACATTTTCCAAACCTAATTGCATTTTGATATGCTACATTTTTATGTTAAAACTAAATTACCGCTATAA
The DNA here is from genome assembly GCF_021976095.1 of Xenia sp. Carnegie-2017. Classification (NCBI taxonomy): domain Eukaryota; kingdom Metazoa; phylum Cnidaria; class Anthozoa; order Malacalcyonacea; family Xeniidae; genus Xenia; species Xenia sp. Carnegie-2017. The sequence continues at coordinate 7,784,741 of NW_025813402.1, forward strand.
AATGCTTTAATTATACACATCAACTTTTCGTATTCATCGCTAGGCTACTAGTTAACAATTCGTAATAAACCTAAAACCTATTCATTCTCGAACTCCTACACCCAAACTATATCTCAGTTTCATATCACTGACGTAGATTTGTCCTTCGCCAGCTCCTCTTTCATAAGACTAGTGGATCGCATAAAAATCACATCCCCTCCTCTTAATCGGATGTTTAAAATAGCAACACACTGAATATTTGAATACAGTAAGGGTAGCTAAGATATGGGACCGTTGTTTTTAGACATAGCAACGTTTTTGACATTTTGAATAAGGAGTTCTGCTATTCATCTTTCAAGGTTTTTCTTTAAATTTGATGTTATTGAAAGAATCCAAAAATATTAGGATGTCTAATTTACAATTTACCCAGCTTGATGCCGCGATGAATAAGCTGATTATTGTTAAGGCTTATCATCCCAAGAATTGTGGAAGAAATTAAAAGAAAATCTTTTCCTTATAGCTGAGTGGCTGAACGAGCCAGTGCCAAAAGACGATGGGGGTCTACCAGGTCAGCAGAGAACTGCGTTTTAGGCAGTTAATATGATTTTACATTGAGCAAAAATCAAATGCTGATAGTTTTTAATTGCAATAAACTGTAAATAATTTGTTTGTTTAAACATGCCGTAAATTGTACTATGGCTTGCACTCTTAATGATTATAATATTTTTTGCGATCGTTTTTCAAAAGCCAATTTGGTGAAAAAGTCTATTTCAGTAAAGATTATTATCAATAAGTTTAAGACAGTTTAGTGAGATTATCAAACATGCCATATTTTAAATCCACCCGAGCACTTGTGGTATGGCATGGTATCAAGTATTATGGTAATCACATAATAAAGAAGTTGATTTGCGTCACAAAAAATTTCATTGAAGTAGCCTGCTCTTTGTTCCCTATCAGTCTGTGTTGGAGGTTCATGGTTTGAATACTTGTAAATTAAAACAAACGAAGTAAAGAATCCTTGGTGTATTTTTTCTTAAAGTGCTACTGAAGTGAAATTTTGGGTATCGATTTTTTCCTATAATCAAATAGTTCTATCTTTCCTGATCACTTTGGTATAATTTTTATGCATATTGAAGCACGGGATCATCAATAAATTTTTGCTCAAAGTTGGGTTACGCGTGCGAATTTTTACTCCTGAAATATTATACGGATGTGACGTAATTAAAAGGACGGAAGTCGAAGTATGAGCATTGATTTACTAGTATTTTGTTAGATTTTTAACACATATACACAATAAAATATGAGTTCTTCAAGCAGTGAAAGCGAACGCAGTTCGGATACTGAAAACTCAGATATAGCAAATGAAAATTTACTTTCGAATTCCGGCGATGAGGATACAATTGTGGCTAATTCAGTTGTAAATCCTTACGAAAATGAACCTCTTGCGAACGCAGTCGGAGAGAATTTTGTGTCGGTCGAAGAAGACGCAGATGGCTTAGAACCTCGAACATTGGAAGCGAGGTTCGAAGGAACCGTTCAGTTAGATAAGTGGTAAGTTGATAAATGTTATTAGAACTCTAGAAGAAATTAAACCATGAATTAAACATGTTGTTTTGTCCTTATGTCGTGGTGCATAAATATGATAACAAACCACTTTTTTATAGGTGTGCATGTAGCTTGTGTCGTACTCAACTGCTGACAGATGCCATTGAATACCGTTGTTGTCTAGAGGTTGGGCCTACTTTACATAAACTGGTATTCGATGGTAGCATTGAAAAAATTAGCTGTGTTACTCTTCACGAAGAGTACACGATTATGACACATGCTACAGTCTTGAAGAATGTTGGCTCACTTCTAAGAGACCAAGATGGAAGGTCATACAAGTGTCGTAGAATACATGAAAATGAGTTAGTACATTTTGATTTCTAATTTTGTTTTGTAACGAATGATTAATATCTTGCCATGTATCTCTACTTTTACCTTTATGTGGTTCATTATTGTGCTGTGATGCTTCACAATTTTGTTGTGTGAAGTCAAAATAAATAATCAAATAGAAATTACTATTTTGAATTTCTCATAGATACTTGAGAGCAGTTGCATACCGTTGGGTCATTCGATGGCTGTGTGGATGCCTTGGTTGGGAAAATTCTAGACCATTAGCTCCATGTATCTACACAGACATCCGAAAACGATTTCCATTACGAAATCCCCTAGGCCAAGAACATGCTGGCTACAAGTCAGCACAGGAAAGAAACTGATAGAAGTAGGAAACATTTTTTGTAGCATAGTATATTATTTTATAACTAACTTTAAAGTTGGCCTGCTAAGAATATTTGTCAAGTAATTCTTGTGGACAATGATTTTTTGGATGTCCTTTCATTGGCTGTCCACAATTTTTGCATAAGCACGTTTTTTTTGGATCTGAAGGACCTGTTGAAGCAGCTTGTTTTTCTTTGTCTAAACCTTTTGCTTGCAGTACATCTTGCTGTTGATCTATAAATAACAATTTAATGTGTTTACTTTTAGAATGCACTGGCCATACCTATTATACATGGTAGCATGAACAACTTACATGTGGGAAACAATGGTGTTGAAGATAGTTGTTTCCTATCCAAATGCCGTTGGATTTCAACTTGCTCTTGTTTTGGCAGCGGTTCTGGTGAATCCTCTCTAACTGGTTCACTATCAACGCTTTCTGTCGTGTTACACTCGTCAGAATTCCCTTCATCATCAGTATGTTTAACAGCAGGTTCAACATCTTTTACACTTCGTGTTACTTCACGCAACACCTGTTGAAGATAATAAGACACATTTACATGCATTTCCAGGTTGTGCATACAAACTTGTGTAATTTAACTTGTATAATTTTGTACTTACAACTCTGCGGTCGCGATTGCTCTTATCACCTTGGATTGAAATGCCTTTTACAGAGTCTATGGTTGGAACAGCATCAGAGCGCAATTGTCGTCTCATGTTTAGCGATTTTGCAACTGTTGCGTTCACGGTGAATGCAGAATCTGCGAAATGTATTGAACATAGCACAGAGTACTGCTGAGGAACGAATTTTGGCCTATGTCTCCTAACAAATTTTGTCCATTTACTCAGCCTCTCCTTGTCATTCATGGGGAAACGATGTACTGAGACACCCTCTGTGTGTTGACTGTTTGTACAACTTTTTCCGTTGGGCCAACCAGCAACACAATATTGTCCTCCTCGACGATTTTTTTGCAGAATTTTGCCTACTCGCCATATTTTAACTTGCGGTGTATCGTTACGTTTGACTAACTTAATAAAAAAATTATTCTCCTTATATTATGTGCGTTGTGATAATATTGCATGGGTTTTAAAACCATAGACTACGTCAAGGATGCGACACCCATATGATAAGAATGATAAGTCTAATCCAGAAGTTTATAAAAGTAGTATACATTGGATGATTGGAAATAAGCGCGTTACAGTTAGTTTCTGATAACATTGCGTGTGTGTTAAAACCGCAGACATAGTGAAGGATGCGGCACCCAGTTTATTGAGAAATATAAGTTAATTCAAGAAGTTTATAAAACTCTAATCGATTGTAAATGTTGCTTACCTATGCGTGTTGCTCATTTGTCACTAAATATACGCAATTTTTGCGAAGAGAAGTTATAAAATATGTAAAATTCCAGTTGGAAATATGCTTGTTCGTATATAATTTTTATGTACTAAGAGCTTTAAAATTGAACTTCCGTCCTTTAAATGACGTCACGCACGCAAAGTCAAATTCGCATCAAAACAATCAAATATGCCATGTTTGAACGCAAAGTTCGATGCGTTCCCATCCACTAAATTCAGTGGGCGATAGCTCAAAATGATCAGTAAAATACAGAGAAAACGTTTGTATCGAAAAACGAAATATGAAAATTTCACTTCAGTAGCACTTTAAATTCATTTATTAGTCACACAGTTTTCTCAAAAAAATTTCCCAAATAAATCTCAAATTTCTCGTTCTCCACAATAAAAAAGAACGAAAAACTCCCAACTGCTATAGAAACTCGCTTGAACTAGTTACAAAATCCCGATTTGCAATCGTGGCATCTAGAGAGCTTGGTAGAATGAGTTGCGTTGATGATTTCGAAATGTGTTGACATCATGAAATGCATTATTTAGAATTGACTTTAAATAGCAATATGCTTCGGTAACTGCAAAACATTAAACGTGCAATTGATTCTGGCAACAAGTTTCTTGATATTTTTGTCGCATTGTATTATATTTGCAAAGTGATCGATACTTCGATTACGATCGATAAATAACCAAAAAGGCGCTTTAACGTTTTATGTTGAAATTTGCGCATTAAAGATGAGAAATAAAAGACCACAAACAACAGACGTTTTATGTAAATTTACTGGAACTAACCTCAAGATGACGTGGCCAAAAATGTTACAAGTAATGTGCCTATCAGAAACACCTGAGAAAAACATAAATTTTAACTTCCAATCCGAAACGCGTCGTCCCACACTGAAAGATGCTTGCACTTGGTGATAAAAAAACGCTGCAACCGAATCGACGTTTCCGGAAGTTCATGTAAACGTCGATTGCAAATTGAGTTAATTGCGTTCGTGAGCAGCTAATAAAATGGGTTTTAATAGGTCGCTGTTACCATATTACAAAATACAGTCAGCGTACGTACAAATTCAAGCCTGCTTTATGCATTGGTCAGCGGTAGTAGAAGTGAAATGGAATGGCAAATTGTTGCATAATTTAAACCATTCCAGTCCAGAAGTGCTTTGTCATGCTTTGTTAGTTCAAGTTTGAGCATATAAGACACTTTTTTTGAATTTCTTGTTATAAAGTTCAAAATTCTGGTCAATATGACTTCATAATTGTTGCATAAATTTCTACCTTGGTGGTTGAAGATGCCAGCATAAAATCAATTTGTTTTGTCGTTTTGTCGACTTCATTATTACTTCAACCCCCAATAAGGAAGCAGTTTTATCTATCTCCGTTTGGGTTTGCTTCCTTTTTCGTTTGGTAAATTGTGGATTGAAGGATGAAGGCACTTATCCCATAATCTCAAAATCACAGGATGAGGATAACCTCATGTCAAAATAATGCCACATACAATCCATCTAAGATAAAGCTCCATTATACGCAATTCAAATAACCTTTACTTACCTTACTTGACTAATGCTGTGTTGAAAAGCTATAACTACTCTGGCGTTGCTTAGAGTTCATCCATTTATCACATACCTTTACACGTATTTGAAGACTGAAGTTGATGTATCTTGAAGCCGTAAAATCTCTTTTACAAGTATTAGCCATTTCGCTCTCCTAGATAATTCTAACTTTCCAAATGGAAAGTGCCTTGTTACACTTTTTATGGTAGAGCGTGTCTCAGAAAAAGCATATCCAAATTCGAAGCGCTTATTGTGTGTAAGTTACTGAATGAACGGCCGTAGTTTTGAAACACTATGAACAGCCTGCACGCTAAATATGGCGACAAAGAATGTCATGTTGTTTGTAGCATGCAGAAAAGTCTTGGTCAAAATCGCATCCTTTCACCTCAGCTCTGGGAATTAAGTACCAGCGATTTGAAAACCAGCTTTGTTTGGTTCCTTTGTGACTACAAACAGAATTAAATGTTGGTATCCTCATGCGGGTTACATTATCAATGTTTATGTAGATTCGGTTATCACAAAGAAGTCTTTCAAAAAATTTTACGATAGGGTCCTCGCTGGTAGTCAACAGCCATCGAAACAATCTGACCAACTGTGTAACATTCTACACAATTGTTTGTAAATGAGATTCATAAATAGTTAATAAATGAATGTTAGTTTTTGACATCTTTGTTATTAATTGGTTTTTCTTTAGTGAACCTGACACAGAGGTAAAAATGCTAATTTCGACATGTTTGCATAGGATGATAAATGATAATTGGTCTTTGAAGATAACAAAAAAATTACGGTCGTTCATTACGTAATTTATGACCAGCAAAGGATCGAATTTGAATTACGTTTCTGAACAGAAATATCACTAGTCCATCCCGCAAAGATAAGTCCAACCAATCAGATTTTAAAAGTTAAGTTTGCAGTTCTATCTTGGCTTTGTAAAATTTTATTTTGGCCTATTTTCTTTCTGTTATGAACGCTTTCACGTTTCAGTTGTTTGTCATTCAATCCCTTTTATAGAATCTTGTCTTCAGATTTAGTGCACAATTTTTGAATGAATTATGAGAATTCGACATTTTTTTAACGACGATAAAAACCTTGCTCAACTCTTTATATAGCTATACTCGGTCTTTTAGCGATACGGCAGAGTTCCGAAATTCTGTGCCAAGCTGATGTTACGATATCGGGATGCATTAATAAAATATAAAAATTTATTGGGTAAAAATCATTATATTACAAAAATAGAAAAATACTTTGCATACATGCCGAACATATTCATTCATTAAAAGCTAAAAAATTCCATTAAATAACTATGGCTGATAGTTGGGGGATGAACATATCAATTGAATAACGCATTTAAAACTTATAATTTTCACAGTGGTTTCAATGGTAGTATTAATATTTGTAAAATGACGTGCCATATCGAATCTTATCTTCTGGCAAGAGATATTTGCGCTAACCCCAAAGCTTATGGGCATTTGAATTAATTGATGTGAACAACAGAGTGCACAATATGCCCTTTCCGTCCCGACCCATACCTCCTAAAAGCAATTCCGCGTGGAAGTAAACAGTGTAAGTGGACTGGTTACATAAAATTATCTTAAGATCAATGCAGTTGTGCTAATTTATAAAATAGAAATTAAGAAGTGCTTGTTTAAAATCATCGGGCCCTCAGAACGTAGAATGTTTCTTGATACAACTTCTCTTCGCTAATTGTACACCTGATCACGGGGCCGACATCTAAATTCCTAGTTTCAGTTTCGTCATTGGAGTAATTAAACAGAAAATTTGCATAATTTTCGTTACCGACGACGAATAAGTTGATTTATGAAACTAAAAGACTACTTTATGACAAATTATCTTTCATTAAAGCCTCTTTCTCATTCTCACCATCCTTTATATAATCATTTTGCTTTGTTAAAGATCCGCTTTTACTTCCCTCTGACACAGTATTGCCATCAAAATTGATGTATAAATGATCATCGTATGTTCTCATGTTGATGTATTCCTGTTAAAAAAGAAGACATGCATTATTGACATATGTTCGTCTGCTGCAAACATACTTTAATGGGCATATCTGGGTCTTTGAGATGCAAGAAATTTATTAATTGTATAAATTATGTTTAATCATTCAATAGAATAAAATATGAATTAATAAAAAACGAAATTTCGACATTTTGTCACAGCTCTTAAGCTAATGATAATAACGATGCACTCCAATGTCCATAAAAATATTTGAACAAAGGCCAAAGCCATGATCGATTCCTCGGACCAGGAGTTGAGTTTCAATGAAATTGGTTTTTGCATCCTATTCCTCTCTCATTTAAGAAATAAAAGATGTTTACTGTGTTTGCACAGGCTTATGCAAACCGAGGAGACTTTTGGAAGAACTCGAAAGCAGAACAGTGCAAGAGCTGCTCGAGAGTTCTCACAAACGTCTCCGAGGTAGTTCGAAACAGACAAATTTAAAGTAAACGTTTTAATTTTTCCTGTAAAATGTATTCATGATCGATTTGCAAATTCTCTTTGACTGATTGATTGTTATGATTGATTTGATTGGTTGAACTCAGATGTGTTTTGCACAAGATAATGCAAACACAGCTCTAGACCAATCACCGCACGCGTTTTATTGTTTTATTTTATAAATTGATATGTGAACAGGTAAATGTTTACTTACAAAATCGTCGTTACACATTCGGTCCAAGTAACGGGCGAGCATTTCAAAGTTTGGTCTACGATGAGGTGCGATATGCCAGCAATCCATCAAAAGGTTATACCTAGTTAAAGAAGCGTAAAAAATCGTGAAGCAAAGCAACAACCATCGACGATGTATTTGAGTTTTCTTTCTTCGCACATAAAATATTAAATCACAAATACGGATAGAAGTTAAAACATCAAGAAGAAAAATCTAAGATTTGCAACAGCGATGGACAATAGAAAAACAAGAAGCCAAATGGAAAAGTTTTCATACAATTCGTCACTGCAATGCTTGGGTTTGTCCATTCTCATTCCATTCTGTAAAAAGCTGACAACTTCTTGCGAGTTCATACCAGGATAAGGAGATGCACCTGCAAATGTATGAAATACACGAGGTTCAAAAAGAGGTCAAGCCAATGCAATCGCAGGCACATGTAAAATTTTTCAAAGTACATTGTAAAAGCTTATTGTTGGATAAAGCAGCAGTAGTCTAATAGCGTAAAAGTTTGCTAAATTTTTCACGCTGTGCAAATTTTTTTGTGTTGACTATATGGATTTGGAAAGAAAGGAATGATGTGGATGTTTGGACTTTTAGTAGCCTTGGCCATCTTTCCTCCACAAAATCTTTTTTTGCAGCAAGTGAACTGTAAAAAATTTGCATAGTATGGTAGGCCACGCCACAACTATATATTTTGAAAATGTTATAACAATATTTTAATTTATAATTGGCAGTACCGAGAGTAATGATTTCCCATAACACGATAGCAAAAGACCATCTGAATAAATAGATTTTGAACAACGTTAAAATCTATGACAATACAAATGAAAATGACAGCGTAAAAAATGTAAAAATAGGCATACACATCGCTCTTTGTTGTCGAAATTCCATCTAATAAGGATTCAATAGCCATCCATTTGATAGGGAATCGTCCACCCTTAAAAAATCATTCACCATTAGTCAACTATATTTTACTTTCGCAAATCAAAATAAGTGCATTACAGCAGCATTCGAACAACGGTATATAAGAGCTATAGCAACCACGCAGTTGATGCAATTTTCAATAACTTGGTTAGCGCACCACACGAGAGAGATAGGAGAATTTCACGTTGGACTTAATAAGTGACTGATATGTCAATCAACTGGATGAGTTATTTCAATTACACTATAGTCTATCAGAAAGCAGTTTGTGATCTACAATGAATGGCAAATTTTTGTCACGAGTGTTATTTTTTTAAAACCCGTAAATTGCCAAAATTTTTATGCTGGAGGTAGATTAATAAACTTCTATGAACAAAATCGAAGTTGATTTTACAATAGTTCTCAACTCCCTTTTGAAATAAGATCATTCAGTTCATTTTACTGGGGAAAAGCCCCTTTGTATATCTTTACTATCGTACACCAGAAACGAACATAAGAGCTGAATTACATAGAGAAAACTCCTTTTCATAATCAGTGCGTTGGTCGAAGAATAAAGCAAAATCAGCATCATTATAATAGGCCTTTATGTTTTAAAAAATCAGTGGCAGATCCATCATTACAGTTAAAATAAATCACAACAGCCCAATTTTATATTCGCATCATTTTAAACAATAATGCAACTGATGTGAATTTCAAAAGAATGCAATTGTACCACTGCATCTTTTTGAAATTCAAATGCATCTTATAATATGTTGTTGTATTTTATATTATCTTATATTGGCTAAAGGAACAAACTATACGATTTTTTTAAATAAAAGGCTATAATTCGCCCGAAAAAAGACTAAACATATACGAAATGTGTGTTGTAACTTTCTCAATAAAATACGAACCGCTGTTTTACGAGTATAATGATCTTCGACGAATATGTCTCGTGCGAATCCAAAGTCTGAAACTTTGCAAATTTTGTTTTCATCAACCAATATATTTCTTGCCGCCAAATCTCTGTGGATAACCTGCAGAAGAAAAACATTCCATTGATTTCGGAAGGCGGACTTCGGAGAAATAGACGGGGAAGAGACTGAGCTCACTTATGATGGTTATCCGTCTATCTGATATTACCACAGATAATATACGGGGTTGGGGCATGTGGGGTGGGGTGTGTCAGAAGTAGGTGTGTCAGAGGTGGGACGTTGGGGTGTGAGAGATGGGGTGTGTGAGAGGTGTATGTGAGAGGTAGGGATATGAGAGGTGGGGTGTGTGAAGTGGGGGTCGGTGGGTACTGAGAAACCTGAGAACTTCGTTGATTAGAAAAAGTTGTGTAGATGATAATGTGCAAATATTATTTCTTGGTTACTCATGGCCCGCAATCTATTTTCTCGGTCTGAAATGGCGATTTCGAGAAAGCACAATTTATACGTTTTCAATAAGTAAATTCTTCAATGCTCCATCTTCTGCAAGTATTCATAGGAGTTTCCACACACCTTTAAATTTGCGAGGTGCGCCATTCCTCTGGCAATCTGAGTACCAAACATGAGCAACTCATTCGAAGTCAATCTTGATGACGGACGCTTATAACAATCCAAGTAATACTGATCTCTTACACCACGACTAGCTCGAAGAAAGCTTTGAAGGTCACCATAGGCACAAAATTCGACAATGACCATCAACGGTTCTGAAAAAACAGAAAACGAGTCGATTTCGTTTGTGGTGGAATACACTAAAGTATGAACAAATGTATAATACCTGATTTTGTACAGCAGCCCATCAAATTGATAACATTTTTATGAGGTTCAATCAGCTTCAACAACTCCAGTTCAGCAATGAGGTCTTTTTTCGAAGATGCACTTTCATTTTCTGCAAGCAAATTATAACTGAGATGGATGCTAGATTTCTATAGCAATATTATGTAAAAACTGTTATAACAACTATTACAAACACAGTCACTCCATAATATTATCAATACAAAAACATCAAAGATAATCACTACCAAGCTAAAGTAATATAAGATCAAGTGATCAACAACATCAACAACTAAAACAACATCAACAACATCACCATCACCAATATCAACAACAACATCATCAACAACAACAACAACATCAACAACTATAACAACATCATCAACAACATCACCATCACCAATATCAACAACAACATCATCAACAACAACATCAACAATTATAAGAACATCATCAATAACAACAACAACATCATCAACAACAACAACAACATCAATAACTATAAGAACATCATCAACAACAACAACAGCATCAACAACTATAACATAGAATCACCCCATGCAACCGGAATAAGCAGTGAAAAGCCATATGGAACAAACAATAATCATTTCTGGCCAAATTACCTTTAACAAATTTTACAGCAACGGGCGTGCTACCAGAGTTATAGCCGCTAATTCCTTCTGCTTCAGCTTTCATGACAATACCGAAAGCACCGGAGCCAAGTACATTTTGTAGCACAAGTCTCTCTTGGAAATTCCCATTTATTTGAAGTAGTCAAATGAAGAACAACCCCAGTACCTGACCCAGTGTTAGTCGATAGACGGTCACCTTTCTGCAAGAAGTTTATCAATGCCGTCTGCAAAACGTAAAATATTCAGGAATTCAAGCCCTCGCGCTAATAGCTCAAACGTCAATTTGAAGTATTTGTCAAAAAATACTTACGGTGTCATCAGTTTCACTCTTTCCTACCAAACGCTGGGCATTTTCAGCCGCTTTTTTAGCGCTGTTTCGTTGTATTTGCCTCATAAATATACACACGACGATAATGGCAATAATAAGCACGAGAAACCCTCCTGCCACGCCAGCATACAACACAATTCTATCCGTTTCTTTGGCCTTACCCTTGCCGGTTGAAGGTGAAGCTATAAAAAAAGGAGAAGCATGCGTGTGTTAAACATTTGTATGGATAGAAAAAAAACAACATGGAGAAAGTAAGTCGCATGCCGATTAGTTGTAGAAAGACAAAGAGGTTTAACGTCGCATAAAAATTGAGAAATTCAGGATATCTACTTTATTCAAGTTTGCAAGGTTCACTTGAAAAGATAACGCTGACTATACAACTATCTGAATGATCAACGTATTCCTGAGATATCCCTCTCATTCAGCAATTAATTATTCCTAATTTTAAAAAAGCAAGATGAGCAACATGAAAATAAAAAAAGAGTTTGCAAAAAGTTCCACAAATGTGATGAAAATATCTTTACCTAAACCAGTTCTCTTTATTACTGGAACACTTGGATCACTCGGGCCGATTTCATTCACAGCGATCAACTGTATATGGTATTCTGTGTTTGGTCGTAAGCCGGTTATTGTGTAGACAGGGCGCTTTTCAATAAGTATAGGTATCTTTTGAAACTGACTTGTAGTGTTGTATGGCTTATATTGAATTGTCATTGACGTTACGGGCTTTCCACCGTTTTTCTCAGCCAGTTTCCAGCTCAAAGTAATCTTTCTTCTGTACGAAACCACTGTTTGGATTATGGGAGCAGATGGTCTACCTATAAACATTATTTTAAGTATAGGCATCAATTAGACAAATAAAGTACGCAAATATAGAATAAAGGGCCTTTGAAATTTGGGTAGTCAGACAATAGTTACTAGGTAAAATGACCAGTGAATCATTTTTCTAAATATTTCTAAACACTGTACATGACAAAAGATAGACAGTAGCTACCTGAACAAAGTCAACTTTCGCAAAAATACACAGTGAAAATATGGAACTCAAATTTTCAGATGTGCATAAGGCACCTCATCAAGAAATTATTGCTAAGAGACCATTTAATATTGAGAAGATGAGTGCTAAAGTGTTTTAACTCTTACAAGAGATGCATCTTATGATATGAGCCTTAAATCAATACATTACAAAGTGACCAAAGAAATATGATTGAAGTAAAAAAGCGAGTTAATAAACATTAGGTCTAGTTAAAATGCGTGTTTATTTTATGATATATACTTTGTACCTTCAGACTTAAAATACTTAATATTCAATGTTTACGCTATTGAATGATATACGTGGCATTTTTACACTTACTGTAACCACGCAAATTTATTTCTTGTGGTTTGTCGTCTTTGCCTAGCATGCAACTGTAAGAACGTAGATCTTCTTTTCAACGTCCTTTATCATCAAAAACTCGTGCTATTTTCAAAGTAATGCTTCGTTTTCACTTGATATCTTCCTACTAAACCCTCTGCACTCGACAGCCTTTGCTCATAGCCCTTGTCGTCAATCCATCTCCATGAAAATTTTGGCCTTGGAAGACCAACAGCTACACAAGCAACGACTCCATCTTTTCCAACAGTCGCAAACGAGTCGCCATTTGATATGAATCGTGGAGGAACTGACAGGATACAAAACACGTTCATGTACATATATCAAGACTAAGTCATATTAATCTTACAATACAGGTTGAAATATACAGTCATAAAATGGCATACCTGTCATATCAACAGAATATATTTTAGAATCACGGCAATATATATTAGTTGAAGTGCACTCGTAATCTCCCCGATCTTGTATGGATAGAAAAAAAACAACATGGAGAAAGTAAGTCGCATGCCGATTAGTTGTAGAAAGACAAAGAGGTTTAACGTCGCATAAAAATTGAGAAATTCAGGATATCTACTTTATTCAAGTTTGCAAGGTTCACTTGAAAAGATAACGCTGACTATACAACTATCTGAATGATCAACGTATTCCTGAGATATCCCTCTCATTCAGCAATTAATTATTCCTAATTTTAAAAAAGCAAGATGAGCAACATGAAAATAAAAAAAGAGTTTGCAAAAAGTTCCACAAATGTGATGAAAATATCTTTACCTAAACCAGTTCTCTTTATTACTGGAACACTTGGATCACTCGGGCCGATTTCATTCACAGCGATCAACTGTATATGGTATTCTGTGTTTGGTCGTAAGCCGGTTATTGTGTAGACAGGGCGCTTTTCAATAAGTATAGGTATCTTTTGAAACTGACTTGTAGTGTTGTATGGCTTATATTGAATTGTCATTGACGTTACGGGCTTTCCACCGTTTTCTCAGCCAGTTTCCAGCTCAAAGTAATCTTTCTTCTGTACGAAACCACTGTTTGGATTATGGGAGCAGATGGTCTACCTATAAACATTATTTTAAGTATAGGCATCAATTAGACAAATAAAGTACGCAAATATAGAATAAAGGGCCTTTGAAATTTGGGTAGTCAGACAATAGTTACTAGGTAAAATGACCAGTGAATCATTTTTCTAAATATTTCTAAACACTGTACATGACAAAAGATAGACAGTAGCTACCTGAACAAAGTCAACTTTCGCAAAAAAATACACAGTGAAAATATGGAACTCAAATTTTCAGATGTGCATAAGGCACCTCATCAAGAAATTATTGCTAAGAGACCATTTAATATTGAGAAGATGAGTGCTAAAGTGTTTTAACTCTTACAAGAGATGCATCTTATGATATGAGCCTTAAATCAATACATTACAAAGTGACCAAAGAAATATGATTGAAGTAAAAAAGCGAGTTAATAAACATTAGGTCTAGTTAAAATGCGTGTTTATTTTATGATATATACTTTGTACCTTCAGACTTAAAATACTTAATATTCAATGTTTACGCTATTGAATGATATACGTGGCATTTTTACACTTACTGTAACCACGCAAATTTATTTCTTGTGGTTTGTCGTCTTTGCCTAGCATGCAACGGTAAGAACGTAGATCTTCTTTTTCAACGTCCTTTATCATCAAAAAACTCGTGCTATTTTCAAAGTAATGCTTCGTTTTCACTTGATATCTTCCTACTAAACCCTCTGCACTCGACAGCCTTTGCTCATAGCCCTTGTCGTCAATCCATCTCCATGAAAATTTTGGCCTTGGAAGACCAACAGCTACACAAGCAACGACTCCATCTTTTCCAACAGTCGCAAACGAGTTGCCATTTGATATGAATCGTGGAGGAACTGACAGGATACAAAACACGTTCATGTACATATATCAAGACTAAGTCATATTAATCTTACAATACAGGTTGAAATATACAGTCATAAAATGGCATACCTGTCATATCAACAGAATATATTTTAGTATCACGGCCATATATATTAGTTGAAGTGCACTCGTAATCTCCCCGATCTTGCTGTCCGACATCAGATATGGATAACAAGCCAGTTGAATGCGTAAGTTTTCTGGCAGGCAACGGCCGACCATCCACTCGACGCCACGTGATCAAAGGTTTTGGAAATCCAGATGAAACACAATCCATGTTTAGTTTTCACGAGCCTTGATTTTCATGTTGGTTTCATTTTTGACTCAATCTTTGGTTTTGCTAAATATGTCAAAAAGAGAAAATAACTTATATTTTGAAAAGTATTTGAAAGTAACAAACGATTTTTCCATGCCCGCCTTCTTCATCTCACAAACACAAGAAAAGAGAACTCCTTCAATCTCATTCTAGAATGACTAGACTGTCCTAAATTCAAAGGAAATTGTTACACGTTGTGACTTGTGAGGTGTGCTGACCTGGTTAATGTTTAACAATTTAGTGGGTAAGAATCTTTTGAAACTTTGATGACAAACTTTGGGTCGGGCTGCAATTTTATTTTGAAAAGACCAATGGAGTGAATTTTCCAATGAATGCTACAACCAAACATCTTGTTCACACCTTCCAAATCTTTGCACGAAAACAGAAAACGGGGAGGGAGTGATACCGCGGCATTAGTACAAGACGAAAGAAAAAAAAATCTTACATTTCACAATGACAATGTGGTCTGTCAATTCTGCGTAAGTCGTATTGCACATCAACGATATTACCAAACATTTGTATCGCCCAGCTATGTATCTACTTATGTTGTTCAACTTGATATCGAATGTGTTGGGAATTACTTCAGGTCGACCGCTGTAATATCGCCCACCACGTATGAGGACCGCTTTTTGTCCAAAACGTCTCTTAATGATGTCCAACTGTTTGTACATTGTACCAGCAATTTTTCTTTCTTCTACAGATGCGAACCATGAAATGTCCTTATGACGCTTTTGCGATTTAGACCCACAAGAAAATGTAACGTTTTTGCCTTCCATGACCGTAAAATTTTTACCCCAAAAATGTTTTCCATCAGCTATATCAATGAAGAAAACGCGGTTATTATTTCATGACGTGTGGATTATATATATTTCATGAAGTAATTGTTACGCGTTCCCAAATACCTTGAAGTGCAAACTATACTATATATTATGTATATTTTGTAAATCAGTGCCATAATACTTGTATTGAAATTACTTGTATTGTCATGTGAATTTCTCAACAAATAAGATTGCTGATTGGTCAGTGAAGGTGAAGGGCCATGTTCATAAATTTATATGTCATAATCAGTAATCACTGCAGTCTTTCAATATACCCCAATGATAAAACCCAATGAAGTACGAGATCCACATCTGAATACTACACCCTCTCAATTATTAGTCTGTCGCCTTGTGCAGCATAATTCAGATTGATACAGGTTTTACTAAAGGAAATTAAGATCTTCTACTTCTGCCAGAGTATTGATAACACAGCAACATCTTTAAAGATATTTATGTCCAATTTCTTTTCTACCTTCGAGAAACACAATATAATGGAACTCTTTGACAAAAATACAAGACGATCAAGCAAATTATTCCACAAACAATGGATTTAAGACTATGAGCATTTTTTCAATATATGTAGACTATATTACATCATCGTTGTGTAAAACTGACCATATTCTTTTATAAGATATCGACTATCACCATATACACATGAGATCCAAAGCACGATAAGAAGTAGTATGTTCCTCACAACTGATCCCATATCTACAAGGAAAAATGTAGTAAACATACAGTGTCAAGTTGCACAGCTTAATCCATATAAACATGCAGTGGACGCACTGCAAATGAGTCTTAGTTTAAATTTTCCCAGGTACATGTCCTTACATTATTAACCTCACCGACTATACAATTCTCTCTATTTGCTAAGCTTTCCTGCTAATTAGTTTATACAAAACGTTAATGCAATTAACGGTAAAGCGTTAACGGCTACGAATGTCTTAAATCATCAATCTGGTAAAATTGGCGATGTAAACCAGTCAAACATGACTGATATATAATTGCGATCATGTTGCCAGAACGCTCAATCATCTTATACATATCAATATGGTCCAGTCCACGAGTCGACTGCCATTTAAGATTTTAATGAAAATAGTAACAGTAAAAATCAAGTGAATACAGACTGTGTGTAGGTTTGGGTGTCCTTGCTAAACGATGTTCACATTTAGAAATTATTGATGTGATCTCAGATCATGTGAATGATGTGTAATATAGTTAAAGAAAAAACGGCACAAGTAGTGTGGTCCAATGTACAAAAAAGTATAGAAACTATTGATATGATCATGTAAGTCATGTGTAATGTACAGAGCAAAAGGCAACGAGTAATGTGGTTCATTGTACAAAAAAGTATGGAAACTATTGATAAAACCATGTAAGTTATGCGTAATGTACAGTGAAAATGAAACAAGAAATGCAACAAGTAATGTGGTTCAACAAAAAGTATAGTAAATAAAGTCATGGTTATGCGTAATGTACAGAGAAAGTGCAACAAGAAAAGTGGTCCAATGTACAAAAGGTAAGGAAATTATTGATGTGATCTTGTAAGTCATGTGTAATGGACAGAGAAAATGCAACAAACAATGTGGTCCAGACACCAGATACAAACTTGACTTTTTTTTCGTTACATCTTTCATAAATACATTTGTCGAACTTCCTTATTTATACGCTTCCTTATTTACACGTTTTTGGTTGAACTTCCTTAGTTTTCTATGCGCTACTGATTGTCTTTTTTAAGGAAGATCAGGCAGTGAAGTCCAGGGCGCAAAACCATATGATATTTTTATATTGCTTTCTACATTCACTTCTGCATTTTCCAAACCTAATTGCATTTTGATATGCTACATTTTTATGTTAAAACTAAATTACCGCTATAAAATGCTTTAATTATACACATCAACTTTTCGTATTCATCGCTAGGCTACTAGTTAACAATTCGTAATAAACCTAAAACCTATTCATTCTCGAACTCCTACACCCAAACTATATCTCAGTTTCATATCACTGACGTAGATTTGTCCTTCGCCAGCTCCTCTTTCATAAGACTAGTGGATCGCATAAAAATCACATCCCCTCCTCTTAATCGGATGTTTAAAATAGCAACACACTGAATGTTTGAATACAGTAAGGGTAGCTAAGTTATGGGACCGTTGTTTTTAGACATAGCAACGTTTTTGACATTTTGAATAAGGAGTTCTGCTATTCATCTTTCAAGGTTTTTCTTTAAATTTGATGTTATTGAAAGAATCCAAAAATATTAGGATGTCTAATTTACAATTTACCCAGCTTGATGCCGCGATGAATAAGCTGATTATTGTTAAGGCTTATCATCCCAAGAATTGTGGAAGAAATTAAAAGAAAATCTTTTCCTTATAGCTGAGTGGCTGAACGAGCCAGTGCCAAAAGACGATGGGGGTCTACCAGGTCAGCAGAGAACTGCGTTTTAGGCAGTTAATATGATTTTACATTGAGCAAAAATCAAATGCTGATAGTTTTTAATTGCAATAAACTGTAAATAATTTGTTTGTTTAAACATGCCGTAAATTGTACTATGGCTTGCACTCTTAATGATTATAATATTTTGCGATCGTTTTCAAAAGCCAATTTGGTGAAAAGTCTATTTCAGTAAAGATTATTATCAATAAGTTTAAGACAGTTTAGTGAGATTATCAAACATGCCATATTTTAAATCCACCCGAGCACTTGTGGTATGGCATGGTATCAAGTATTATGGTAATCACATAATAAAGAAGTTGATTTGCGTCACAAAAAATTTCATTGAAGTAGCCTGCTCTTTGTTCCCTATCAGTCTGTGTTGGAGGTTCATGGTTTGAATACTTGTAAATTAAAACAAACGAAGTAAAGAATCCTTGGTGTATTTTTTCTTAAAGTGCTACTGAAGTGAAATTTTATCGATTTTTCCTATAATCAAATAGTTCTATCTTTCCTGATCACTTTGGTATAATTTTTATGCATATTGAAGCACAGGATCATCAATAAATTTTGCTCAAAGTTGGGTTACGCGTGCGAATTTTACTCCTGAAATATTATACGGATGTGACGTAATTAAAAGGACGGAAGTCGAAGTATGAGCATTGATTTACTAGTATTTTGTTAGATTTTTAACACATATACACAATAAAATATGAGTTCTTCAAGCAGTGAAAGCGAACGCAGTTCGGATACTGAAAACTCAGATATAGCAAATGAAAATTTACTTTCGAATTCCGGCGATGAGGATACAATTGTGGCTAATTCAGTTGTAAATCCTTACGAAAATGAACCTCTTGCGAACGCAGTCGGAGAGAATTTTGTGTCGGTCGAAGAAGACGCAGATGGCTTAGAACCTCGAACATTGGAAGCGAGGTTCGAAGGAACCGTTCAGTTAGATAAGTGGTAAGTTGATAAATGTTATTAGAACTCTAGAAGAAATTAAACCATGAATTAAACATGTTATTTTGTCCTTATGTCGTGGTGCATAAATATGATAACAAACCACTTTTTTATAGGTGTGCATTTAGCTTGTGTCGTACTCAACTGCTGACAGATGCCATTGAATACCGTTGTTGTCTAGAGGTTGGGCCTACTTTACATAAACTGGTATTCGATGGTAGCATTGAAAAAATTAGCTGTGTTACTCTTCACGAAGAGTACACGATTATGACACATGCTACAGTCTTGAAGAATGTTGGCTCACTTCTAAGAGACCAAGATGGAAGGTCATACAAGTGTCGTAGAATACATGAAAATGAGTTAGTACATTTTTGATTTCTAATTTTGTTTTGTAACGAATGATTAATATCTTGCCATGTATCTCTACTTTTTACCTTTATGTGGTTCATTATTGTGCTGTGATGCTTCACAATTTTGTTGTGTGAAGTCAAAATAAATAATCAAATAGAAATTACTATTTTGAATTTCTCATAGATACTTGAGAGCAGTTGCATACCGTTGGGTCATTCGATGGCTGTGTGGATGCCTTGGTTGGGAAAATTCTAGACCATTACCTGCATGTATCTACACAGACATCCGAAAACGTTGTCCATTACGAAATCCCATAGGCCAAGAACATGCTGGCTACAAGTCAGCACAGGAAAGAAACTGATAGAAGTAGGAAACATTTTTTGTAGCATAGTATATTATTTTATAACTATAATTTCTAATTAGCAGCAATTTTAAAAAACACTTGAGAAAAAAATCAAAAAAATCGTCGTTTTTCTCAAGTATTTTATAACTAACTTTAAAGTTGGCCTGCTAAGAATATTTGTCAAGTAATTCTTGTGGACAATGATTTTTTGGATGTCCTTTCATTGGCTGTCCACAATTTTTGCATAAGCACGTTTTTTTTGAATCTGAAGGACCTGTTGAAGCAGCTTGTTTTTCTTTGTCTAAACCTTTTGCTTGCAGTACATCTTGCTGTTGATCTATAAATAACAATTTAATGTGTTTACTTTTAGAATGCACTGGCCATACCTATTATACATGGTAGCATGAACAACTTACATGTGGGAAACAATGGTGTTGAAGATAGTTGTTTCCTATCCAAATGCCGTTGGATTTCAACTTGCTCTTGTTTTGGCAGCGGTTCTGGTGAATCCTCTCTAACTGGTTCACTATCAACGCTTTCTGTCGTGTTACACTCGTCAGAATTCCCTTCATCATCAGTATGTTTAACAGCAGGTTCAACATCTTTTACACTTCGTGTTACTTCACGCAACACCTGTTGAAGATAATAAGACACATTTACATGCATTTCCAGGTTGTGCATACAAACTTGTGTAATTTAACTTGTATAATTTTGTACTTACAACTCTGCGGTCGCGATTGCTCTTATCACCTTGGATTGAAATGCCTTTTACAGAGTCTATGGTTGGAACAGCATCAGAGCGCAATTGTCGTCTCATGTTTAGCGATTTTGCAACTGTTGCGTTCACGGTGAATGCAGAATCTGCGAAATGTATTGAACATAGCACAGAGTACTGCTGAGGAACGAATTTTGGCCTATGTCTCCTAACAAATTTTGTCCATTTACTCAGCCTCTCCTTGTCATTCATGGGGAAACGATGTACTGAGACACCCTCTGTGTGTTGACTGTTTGTACAACTTTTTCCGTTGGGCCAACCAGCAACACAATATTGTCCTCCTCGACGATTTTTTGCAGAATTTTGCCTACTCGCCATATTTTAACTTGCGGTGTATCGTTACGTTTGACTAACTTAATAAAAAATTATTCTCCTTTTATTATGTGCGTTGTGATAATATTGCATGGGTTTTAAAACCATAGACTACGTCAAGGATGCGACACCCAAATGATAAGAATGATAAGTCTAATCCAGAAGTTTATAAAAGTAGTATACATTGGATGATTGGAAATAAGCGCGTTACAGTTAGTTTCTGATAACATTGCGTGTGTGTTAAAACCGCAGACATAGTGAAGGATGCGGCACCCAGTTTATTGAGAAATATAAGTTAATTCAAGAAGTTTATAAAACTCTAATCGATTATAAATGTTGCTTACCTATGCGTGTTGCTCATTTGTCACTAAATATACGCAATTTTTGCGAAGAGAAGTTATAAAATATGTAAAATTCCAGTTGGAAATATGCTTGTTCGTATATAATTTTATGTACTAAGAGCTTTAAAATTGAACTTCCGTCCTTTAAATGACGTCACGCACGCAAAGTCAAATTCGCATCAAAACAATCAAATATGCCATGTTTGAACGCAAAGTTCGATGCGTTCCCATCCACTAAATTCAGTGGGCGATAGCTCAAAATGATCAGTAAAATACAGAGAAAACGTTTGTATCGAAAACGAAATATGAAAATTTCACTTCAGTAGCACTTTAAATTCATTTATTAGTCACACAGTTTTCTCAAAAATTTCCCAAATAAATCTCAAATTTCTCGTTCTCCACAATAAAAAGAACGAAAACTCCCAACTGCTATAGAAACTCGCTTGAACTAGTTACAAAATCCCGATTTGCAATCGTGGCATCTAGAGAGCTTGGTAGAATGAGTTGCGTTGATGATTTCGAAATGTGTTGACATCATGAAATGCATTATTTAGAATTGACTTTAAATAGCAATATGCTTCGGTAACTGCAAAACATTAAACGTGCAATTGATTCTGGCAACAAGTTTCTTGATATTTTTGTCGCATTGTATTATATTTGCAAAGTGATCGATATTTCGATTACGATCGATAAATAACCAAAAAGGCGCTTTAACGTTTTATGTTGAAATTTGCGCATTAAAGATGAGAAATAAAGACCACAAACAACAGACGTTTTATGTAAATTTACTGGAACTAACCTCAAGATGACGTGGCCAAAAAATGTTACAAGTAATGTGCCTATCAGAAACACCTGAGAAAAAACATAAATTTTAACTTCCAATCCGAAACGCGTCGTCCCACACTGAAAGATGCTTGCACTTGGTGATAAAAAAACGCTGCAACCGAATCGACGTTTCCGGAAGTTCATGTAAACGTCGATTGCAAATTGAGTTAATTGCGTTCGTGAGCAGCTAATAAAATGGTTTTAATAGGTCGCTGTTACCATATTACAAAATACAGTCAGCGTACGTACAAATTCAAGCCTGCTTTATGCATTGGTCAGCGGTAGTAGAAGTGAAATGGAATGGCAAATTGTTGCATAATTTAAACCATTCCAGTCCAGAAGTGCTTTGTCATGCTTTGTTAGTTCAAGTTTGAGCATATAAGACACTTTTTTTGAATTTCTTGTTATAAAGTTCAAAATTCTGGTCAATATGACTTCATAATTGTTGCATAAATTTCTACCTTGGTGGTTGAAGATGCCAGCATAAAATCAATTTGTTTTGTCGTTTTGTCGACTTCATTATTACTTCAACCCCCAATAAGGAAGCAGTTTTATCTATCTCCGTTTGGGTTTGCTTCCTTTTTCGTTTGGTAAATTGTGGATTGAAGGATGAAGGCACTTATCCCATAATCTCAAAATCACAGGATGAGGATAACCTCATGTCAAAATAATGCCACATACAATCCATCTAAGATAAAGCTCCATTATACGCAATTCAAATAACCTTTACTTACCTTACTTGACTAATGCTGTGTTGAAAAGCTATAACTACTCTGGCGTTGCTTAGAGTTCATCCATTTATCACATACCTTTACACGTATTTGAAGACTGAAGTTGATGTATCTTGAAGCCGTAAAATCTCTTTTACAAGTATTAGCCATTTCGCTCTCCTAGATAATTCTAACTTTCCAAATGGAAAGTGCCTTGTTACACTTTTTATGGTAGAGCGTGTCTCAGAAAAAAAGCATATCCAAATTCGAAGCGCTTATTGTGTGTAAGTTACTGAATGAACGGCCGTAGTTTTGAAACACTATGAACAGCCTGCACGCTAAATATGGCGACAAAGAATGTCATGTTGTTTGTAGCATGCAGAAAAGTCTTGGTCAAAATCGCATCCTTTCACCTCAGCTCTGGGAATTAAGTACCAGCGATTTGAAAACCAGCTTTGTTTGGTTCCTTTGTGACTACAAACAGAATTAAATGTTGGTATCCTCATGCGGGTTACATTATCAATGTTTATGTAGATTCGGTTATCACAAAGAAGTCTTTCAAAAAATTTTACGATAGGGTCCTCGCTGGTAGTCAACAGCCATCGAAACAATCTGACCAACTGTGTAACATTCTAAACAATTGTTTGTAAATGAGATTCATAAATAGTTAATAAATGAATGTTAGTTTTTGACATCTTTGTTATTAATTGGTTTTTCTTTAGTGAACCTGACACAGAGGTAAAAAAATGCTAATTTCGACATGTTTGCATAGGATGATAAATGATAATTGGTCTTTGAAGATAACAAAAAAATTACGGTCGTTCATTACGTAATTTATGACCAGCAAAGGATCGAATTTGAATTACGTTTCTGAACAGAAATATCACTAGTCCATCCCGCAAAGATAAGTCCAACCAATCAGATTTTAAAAGTTAAGTTTGCAGTTCTATCTTGGCTTTGTAAAAATTTTATTTTGGCCTATTTTCTTTCTGTTATGAACGCTTTCACGTTTCAGTTGTTTGTCATTCAATCCCTTTTATAGAATCTTGTCTTCAGATTTAGTGCACAATTTTTGAATGAATTATGAGAATTCGACATTTTTTTAACGACGATAAAAACCTTGCTCAACTCTTTATATAGCTATACTCGGTCTTTTAGCGATACGGCAGAGTTCCGAAATTCTGTGCCAAGCTGATGTTACGATATCGGGATGCATTAATAAAATATAAAAATTTATTGGGTAAAAAATCATTATATTACAAAAATAGAAAAATACTTTGCATACATGCCGAACATATTCATTCATTAAAAGCTAAAAAATTCCATTAAATAACTATGGCTGATAGTTGGGGGATGAACATATCAATTGAATAACGCATTTAAAAACTTATAATTTTCACAGTGGTTTCAATGGTAGTATTAATATTTGTAAAATGACGTGCCATATCGAATCTTATCTTCTGGCAAGAGATATTTGCGCTAACCCCAAAGCTTATGGGCATTTGAATTAATTGATGTGAACAACAGAGTGCACAATATGCCCTTTCCGTCCCGACCCATACCTCCTAAAAGCAATTCCGCGTGGAAGTAAACAGTGTAAGTGGACTGGTTACATAAAATTATCTTAAGATCAATGCAGTTGTGCTAATTTATAAAATAGAAATTAAGAAGTGCTTGTTTAAAATCATCGGGCCCTCAGAACGTAGAATGTTTCTTGATACAACTTCTCTTCGCTAATTGTACACCTGATCACGGGGCCGACATCTAAATTCCTAGTTTCAGTTTCGTCATTGGAGTAATTAAACAGAAAATTTGCATAATTTTCGTTACCGACGACGAATAAGTTGATTTATGAAACTAAAAGACTACTTTATGACAAATTATCTTTCATTAAAGCCTCTTTCTCATTCTCACCATCCTTTATATAATCATTTTGCTTTGTTAAAGATCCGCTTTTACTTCCCTCTGACACAGTATTGCCATCAAAATTGATGTATAAATGATCATCGTATGTTCTCATGTTGATGTATTCCTGTTAAAAAAGAAGACATGCATTATTGACATATGTTCGTCTGCTGCAAACATACTTTAATGGGCATATCTGGGTCTTTGAGATGCAAGAAATTTATTAATTGTATAAATTATGTTTAATCATTCAATAGAATAAAATATGAATTAATAAAAAACGAAATTTCGACATTTTGTCACAGCTCTTAAGCTAATGATAATAACGATGCACTCCAATGTCCATAAAAATATTTGAACAAAGGCCAAAGCCATGATCGATTCCTCGGACCAGGAGTTGAGTTTCAATGAAATTGGTTTTTGCATCCTATTCCTCTCTCATTTAAGAAATAAAAGATGTTTACTGTGTTTGCACAGGCTTATGCAAACCGAGGAGACTTTTGGAAGAACTCGAAAGCAGAACAGTGCAAGAGCTGCTCGAGAGTTCTCACAAACGTCTCCGAGGTAGTTCGAAACAGACAAATTTAAAGTAAACGTTTTAATTTTTCCTGTAAAATGTATTCATGATCGATTTGCAAATTCTCTTTGACTGATTGATTGTTATGATTGATTTGATTGGTTGAACTCAGATGTGTTTTGCACAAGATAATGCAAACACAGCTCTAGACCAATCACCGCACGCGTTTTATTGTTTTTATTTTATAAATTGATATGTGAACAGGTAAATGTTTACTTACAAAATCGTCGTTACACATTCGGTCCAAGTAACGGGCGAGCATTTCAAAGTTTGGTCTACGATGAGGTGCGATATGCCAGCAATCCATCAAAAGGTTATACCTAGTTAAAGAAGCGTAAAAAATCGTGAAGCAAAGCAACAACCATCGACGATGTATTTGAGTTTTTCTTTCTTCGCACATAAAATATTAAATCACAAATACGGATAGAAGTTAAAACATCAAGAAGAAAAATCTAAGATTTGCAACAGCGATGGACAATAGAAAAACAAGAAGCCAAATGGAAAAGTTTTCATACAATTCGTCACTGCAATGCTTGGGTTTGTCCATTCTCATTCCATTCTGTAAAAAGCTGACAACTTCTTGCGAGTTCATACCAGGATAAGGAGATGCACCTGCAAATGTATGAAATACACGAGGTTCAAAAAGAGGTCAAGCCAATGCAATCGCAGGCACATGTAAAATTTTTCAAAGTACATTGTAAAAGCTTATTGTTGGATAAAGCAGCAGTAGTCTAATAGCGTAAAGTTTGCTAAATTTTCACGCTGTGCAAATTTTTGTGTTGACTATATAGATTTGGAAAGAAAGGAATGATGTGGATGTTTGGACTTTTAGTAGCCTTGGCCATCTTTCCTCCACAAAATCTTTTGCAGCAAGTGAACTGTGAAAAATTTGCATAGTATGGTAGGCCACGCCACAACTATATATTTTGAAAATGTTATAACAATATTTTAATTCATAATTGGCAGTACCGAGAGTAATGATTTCCCATAACACGATAGCAAAAGACCATCTGAATAAATAGATTTTGAACAACGTTAAAATCTATGACAATACAAATGAAAATGACAGCGTAAAAAATGTAAAAATAGGCATACACATCGCTCTTTGTTGTCGAAATTCCATCTAATAAGGATTCAATAGCCATCCATTTGATAGGGAATCGTCCACCCTTAAAAAATCATTCACCATTAGTCAACTATATTTTACTTTCGCAAATCAAAATAAGTGCATTACAGCAGCATTCGAACAACGGTATATAAGAGCTATAGCAACCACGCAGTTGATGCAATTTTCAATAACTTGGTTAGCGCACCACACGAGAGAGATAGGAGAATTTCACGTTGGACTTAATAAGTGACTGATATGTCAATCAACTGGATGAGTTATTTCAATTACACTATAGTCTATCAGAAAGCAGTTTGTGATCTACAATGAATGGCAAATTTTTGTCACGAGTGTTATTTTTAAAACCCGTAAATTGCCAAAATTTTATGCTGGAGGTAGATTAATAAACTTCTATGAACAAAATCGAAGTTGATTTTACAATAGTTCTCAACTCCCTTTTGAAATAAGATCATTCAGTTCATTTTACTGGGGAAAAGCCCCTTTGTATATCTTTACTATCGTACACCAGAAACGAACATAAGAGCTGAATTACATAGAGAAAACTCCTTTTCATAATCAGTGCGTTGGTCGAAGAATAAAGCAAAATCAGCATCATTATAATAGGCCTTTATGTTTTAAAAAATCAGTGGCAGATCCATCATTACAGTTAAAATAAATCACAACAGCCCAATTTTATATTCGCATCATTTTAAACAATAATGCAACTGATGTGAATTTCAAAAGAATGCAATTGTACCACTGGATCTTTTTGAAATTCAAATGCATCTTATAATATGTTGTTGTATTTTATATTATCTTATATTGGCTAAAGGAACAAACTATACGATTTTTTTAAATAAAAGGCTATAATTCGCCCGAAAAAAGACTAAACATATACGAAATGTGTGTTGTAACTTTCTCAATAAAATACGAACCGCTGTTTTACGAGTATAATGATCTTCGACGTATATGTCTCGTGCGAATCCAAAGTCTGAAACTTTGCAAATTTTGTTTTCATCAACCAATATATTTCTTGCCGCCAAATCTCTGTGGATAACCTGCAGAAGAAAAACATTCCATTGATTTCGGAAGGCGGACTTCGGAGAAATAGACGGGGAAGAGACTGAGCTCACTTATGATGGTTATCCGTCTATCTGATATTACCACAGATAATATACGGGGTTGGGGCATGTGGGGTGGGGTGTGTCAGAAGTAGGTGTGTCAGAGGTGGGGTTTGTGAGAGGTTGTGTGTGTGAGGTAGGGATATGAGAGGTGGGGTGTGTGAAGTGGGGGTCGGTGGGTACTGAGAAACCTGAGAACTTCGTTGATTAGAAAAAGTTGTGTAGATGATAATGTGCAAATATTATTTCTTGGTTACTCATGGCCCGCAATCTATTTTCTCGGTCTGAAATGGCGATTTCAAGAAAGCACAATTTATACGTTTTCAATAAGTAAATTCTTCAATGCTCCATCTTCTGCAAGTATTCATAGGAGTTTCCACACCTTTAAATTTGCGAGGTGCGCCATTCCTCTGGCAATCTGAGTACCAAACATGAGCAACTCATTCGAAGTCAATCTTGATGACGGACGCTTATAACAATCCAAGTAATACTGATCTCTTACACCACGACTAGCTCGAAGAAAGCTTTGAAGGTCACCATAGGCACAAAATTCGACAATGACCATCAACGGTTCTGAAAAAACAGAAAACGAGTCGATTTCGTTTGTGGTGGAATACACTAAAGTATGAACAAATGTATAATACCTGATTTTGTACAGCAGCCCATCAAATTGATAACATTTTATGAGGTTCAATCAGCTTCAACAACTCCAGTTCAGCAATGAGGTCTTTTTTCGAAGATGCACTTTCATTTTCTGCAAGCAAATTATAACTGAGATGGATGCTAGATTTCTATAGCAATATTATGTAAAAACTGTTATAACAACTATTACAAACACAGTCACTCCATAATATTATCAATACAAAACATCAAAGATAATCACTACCAAGCTAAAGTAATATAAGATCAAGTGATCAACAACATCAACAACTAAAACAACATCAACAACATCACCATCACCAATATCAACAACAACATCATCAACAACAACAACAACATCAACAACTATAACAACATCATCAACAACATCACCATCACCAATATCAACAACAACATCATCAACAACAACATCAACAATTATAAGAACATCATCAATAACAACAACAACATCATCAACAACAACAACAACATCAATAACTATAAGAACATCATCAACAACAACAACAGCATCAACAACTATAACATAGAATCACCCCATGCAACCGGAATAAGCAGTGAAAAGCCATATGGAACAAACAACAATCATTTCTGGCCAAATTACCTTTAACAAATTTTACAGCAACGGGCGTGCTACCAGAGTTATAGCCGCTAATTCCTTCTGCTTCAGCTTTCATGACAATACCGAAAGCACCGGAGCCAAGTACATTTTGTAGCACAAGTCTCTCTCTTGAAATTCCCATTTATTTGAAGTAGTCAAATGAAGAACAACCCCAGTACCTGACCCAGTGTTAGTCGATAGACGGTCACCTTTCTGCAAGAAGTTTATCAATGCCGTCTGCAAAACGTAAAATATTCAGGAATTCAAGCCCTCGCGCTAATAGCTCAAACGTCAATTTGAAGTATTTGTCAAAAAATACTTACGGTGTCATCAGTTTCACTCTTTCCTACCAAACGCTGGGCATTTTCAGCCGCTTTTTTAGCGCTGTTTCGTTGTATTTGCCTCATAAATATACACACGACGATAATGGCAATAATAAGCACGAGAAACCCTCCTGCCACGCCAGCATACAACACAATTCTATCCGTTTCTTTGGCCTTACCCTTGCCGGTTGAAGGTGAAGCTATAAAAAAAGGAGAAGCATGCGTGTGTTAAACATTTGTATGGATAGAAAAAAAACAACATGGAGAAAGTAAGTCGCATGCCGATTAGTTGTAGAAAGACTAAAAGGTTTAACGTCGCATAAAAATTGAGAAATTCAGGATATCTACATTATTCAAGTTTGCAAGGTTCACTTGAAAAGATAACGCTGACTACACAACTATCTGAATGATCAACGTATTCCTGGGATATCCCTCTCATTCAGCAATTAATTATTCCTAATTTTAAAAAAGCAAGATGAGCAACATGAAAATAAAAAAAGAGTTTGCAAAAAGTTCCACAAATGTGATGAAAATATCTTTACCTAAGCCAGTTGTCTTTATTACTGTAACACTTGGATCACTCGGGCCGATTTCATTCACAGCGATCAACTGTATATGGTATTCTGTGTTTGGTCGTAAGCCGGTTATTGTGTAGACAGGGCGCTTTTCAATAAGTATAGGTATCTTTTGAAACTGACTTGTAGTGTTGTATGGCTTATATTGAATTGTCATTGACGTTACGGGCTTTCCACCGTTATTCTCAGCTAGTTTCCAGCTCAAAGTAATCTTTCTTCTGTACGAAACCACTGTCTGGATTATGGGAGCAGATGGTCTAGCTGTAAACATTATTTTAAGTTTAGGCATCAATTAGACAAATAAAGTACGCAAATATAGAATAAAGGGCCTTTGAAATTTGGGCAGTCAGACAATAGTTACTAGGTAAAATGACCAGTGAATCATTTTTCTAAATATTTCTAAACACTGTACATGACAAAAGATAGACAGTAACTACTTGAACAAAGTCAACTTTCGCAAAAAAATACACAGTGAAAATATGGAACTCAAATTTTCAGCTGTGCATAAGGCACCTCATCAAGAAATTATTGCTAAGAGACCATTTAATATTGAGAAAATGAGTGCTAAAGTGTTTTAACTCTTACAAGAGATGCATCTTATGATATGAACCTTAAATCAATACATTACAAAGTGACCAAAGAAATATGATTGAAGTAAAAAAGCGAGTTAATAAACATTAGGTCTAGTTAAAATGCGTGTTTATTTTATGATATATACTATGTATCATCAGACTTAAAATACGTAATATTCAATGTTTACGCTATTGAATGATATACGTGGCATTTTTACACTTACTGTAACAACGCAAATTTATTTTTTGTGGTTTGTCGTCTTTGCCTAGCATGCAACTGTAAGAACGTAGATCTTCTTTTTCAACGTCCTTTATCATAAAAAAACTCGTGCTATTTTCAAAGTAATGCTTCGTTTTCACTTGATATCTTCCTACTAAACCCTCTGCACTCGACAGCCTTTGCTCATAGCCCTTGTCGTCAATCCATCTCCATGAAAATTTTGGCCTTGGAAGACCAACAGCTACACAAGCAACGACTCCATCTTTTCCAACAGTCGCAAACGAGTCGCCATTTGATATGAATCGTGGAGGAACTGACAGGATACAAAACAGGTTCATGTACATATATCTAGACTAAGTCATATTAATCTTACAATACAGGTTGAAATATACAGTCATAAAATGGCATACCTGTCATATCAACAGAATATATTTTAGTATCACGGCCATATATATTAGTTGAAGTGCACTCGTAATCTCCCCGATCTTGCTGTCCGACATCAGATATGGATAACAAGCCAGTTGAATGCGTAAGTTTTCTGGCAGGCAACGGCCGACCATCCACTCGACGCCACGTGATCAAAGGTTTTGGAAATCCAGATGAAATACAATCCATGTTTAGTTTTTCACGAGCCTTTATTTTGATGTTGGCTTCCTTTTTTGACTCAATCTTTGGTTTTGCTGAATACGTCAAAAGATAAAAAAAAAGAAAACAAGTTATATTTAAAAAGATCTTTTTCTAGGATTCTTCCCCCTCCATCTCATGCACTTAAAAACAACATTAATAAACTCTTCACGCCTCATACACGACGTAGTAAGTCTTACTTAGGTCTAGAAATGGTAACACTACACAACAGTGCTGCTAAAGGTAGGCTTATCTGGCAGGAATGAGAGCCAGCAACTTCATGCGGGTCGCGAAAAAGTATTTTTGACATCGAGAATCAATCTTCAAATGCAAACTAACTTTTTTACTCAATTCAATACAAAATAACCTTGCCACTCTTTATCCCTCTCAATCCTCCTAACCCGCTCAGAAACAACTGAATCAAACGGGACTATTTGCAAACGTGAGTAACCAAAAAAGTAAAAAAAAAATAGGAAGAGAATCAAACCAAGTAAGAAAAACCTTACATTTGACAGTGATAATGTGGTCCGTCGATTCTGCGTAAGTCGCTCTTTTGCTTATCAACGATACTACAATACATTTGTATCGCCCAGCTATGTATCTACTTATGTTGTGTAACTTGATGTCGAACGTTTGGTCAATTCTTTCTGGTCGACCGCTGTAATATCGCCCACCACGTATGAGGACCGCTCTTTGTCCAAAACGTCCCTTAATGATGTCCAATTGCCTGTACATTGTACCAGCAATTTTTCTTTCTTCAATAGATGCGAACCATGACTTGCCTAAACTACCCTTTTGCAATCTCGATCCACAAGAAAGTATGACGCTCTCGCCTTCCATCACAGTAAAATTTTTCCCAAAATATTCTTTTCCATCAGCTACATTAAAAAGAAGATGACGTCATAGCAAAATATGTTGCGACGTATAACTTTACTATATATTACTATACGGCAAGCGTGCCTTAATTAGCTTAGAAACATTTTTGCCGCTCCATTTCTTTTCCGTGATGGAGGCATTCCATTACACCTTACGTAATTTTCAACAGAATGAATGAACTGAGTCACAAAAGGTATATAAAAACAGTGGCGTAGCTAGTCCGCAGATTTGGTACTGCTTTGCAAACGTTTCTATGTTCATTCACTGCAAAAACAATAGATTGCTAAAGAAACAAATGATGATAATGCTCTGAAAGTTACATAGCAGGACAAAACTTCCAATTCAACAATGGCGAGTTAACTTTGTCAATGTTGTCAAATGAAAATCGCTTCAGCAGTTTTTCCGTCTCAGACAAAAAATCCGTTTGGTTCTGAAAATCTAATGAACATCAGTCAACACAATAAGGTTTGACAGGACTTAAAATACAATCCAGATTTGGATTTTCGGCTCCACCCCATGCAAAGATTGTCGTTTCATGCAGTCCTCTACAGTGAAAAAAAGAAAAAGTTGGAAGTCATCGAGAGTAATGCATACCAAACTCATGCGCATGAGCAAAAGTATGCCATCGATAAAGAACGCGAGGCTCATTTTAATCTTAATTTCAAAGAAAAATTCAATTTCACAAAGAAAACAAAGCATTTCACGCAAAAAATTCCAAACATTTCTCGGCATGTCAAAAATTTCCTTCGGCGCTCATATCACCAACATGTGGTGTGTTTCATGAAATAAAATTTTGCAAATATTATCCATTTAACGTTTCTCTGTCTCAAATATAAACCTGCATGTTATGACATTTGGAGATGTCCCGTTTTTAATCAACCTACATGAATATGGAACTATTTTGCCCCCAAAGAAATGATTTTTATGTTTATACCATGAAACAAATGCCCTGAATTAAAAGAGCTTCATCAACTCTGATGCTCTTTTCAGCTTTCACATGACGTCATAGTTCGAATTTTAGGTTTGAAAGGGAATGTTATCATGTTGATGTATTTCGTCGCACAGTAATGATGAAAAAGTTCACATAAAACTTGAACGAAGTTACTCGGGAAATTCAATGAATACGATGGCCAGCATATAAACTAGCTTATAAAACAAGTCAATGAAGAAATTATGGTGTGTAAAACTAACCGTGTTCTTTTACAAGGTATCGGCTATCACCATTTACACATGAGATCCAAAGCGCGAGAAGGATTAGTATGTTTCTCGCAGTAGACTCCATATCCTGAAATGAATAAAGGTGACAAAAATTAAGACAAAAAGTGACTTAGAAACTGTGAATTTTTTACAAGTTCGGCAAATGATCAAAAAGCCAATTTCGACCAGCATTAGCTAAGTTTGAACTAAGGTCCATGAGATGGGTGCTGTATAAGATAACGAAGAAAAGAAATGAATAATGAAATGACTGTTTATGCACTTTTTTCACAAGTAATATAGTGTATGTGGGGTGCGATTTTTGGATTATGTGGGTTATGATAGAATATACGTACTTTACACAAGAGGCCAAAAAAGAGAAGCGAATGGAAAGCAAGGTGTTATGGCTATAAAGCACATAGCAACGCAACTCTTAAAGGGATGTTGACTTCCTCTTTCAAGTATATATTTGTTTAGGGTAAGGGTTAGGGTTTGGCTGATATTTTTAAATTAACTAACTCTAAGCGGCCAAGACACATGCTGTGCAAACGACCCATTGTTTGAGTTCTTGTGTACGTCATTTCGTGCCATATTTGGACTCTTGACGAATTGGTGATGCATCGTGAAACGTAAAATAAAGAGCTATAAATTTCTCATGATTGGAATCGATAAATTTTTCCTCTTTTAATTCTTTTTGGAGACAAAAAGAATACGTCATAGTAATTTTGAGTCATAGTTTTCCCAAAAATTACATTGTGAGTACATGTATACTGAAATAAAAACCAACAAATCATCATGTGAGTAACAGTTTCGATTCAGCGGAAGAGCATATAAAAGCAGCAGGGGAGGAAAGGGTGTCTCCGATGCATCCAGCTGAGATGGCAGACAATAGGTTTGTTGGAGCATTTCTGTTTTATGGTCAGGTCTACGTGGCAAAATAAGTGTGATGTACAATATAAAAACATTCGAGAAATATGAGTAATATCCTTTCTTTATAACTATATCTATTACGATGTAAAGGCGTTTGTATGAACACCCTAGTTAATGCAAGAAAATTGTTTTAGAAAGAAAATAGCACAATTCAGCGTTAGATACAGTGGAATTGAGTCAGAACTGCTATCTTCTCCACGTAGCTTACATAATTCATAGTTTTCTATACTCATGCTGCATAAATTTAAACGGAGAGAACAAAAACGACGATTCGCTATGATAACCAGTTTTGACAAACATCTACAGACGCAATTGATGCTGAAACATGACAAACATTTACATCTTCAACTGCAATTGCTGCAACACGAACGTCTTAAATTATTGACAAGGTGATAACATTAGATAAGACAAAACAATAAGTAGCATAACTCTGTTGTACATCGCTGACAATAACGACGACACTGCGACGAGTGAACGCAGATGTGAAATTCTAAAATCTCCCTGCTTAAACAAATAAGCACAAATACATGTGATGTTAAAGATCAAGTTAAATGACAGACAGCTAATGTTCAAGGTGGCTATTTCTTCGCTTTTTCCCCACATTGTGTTTTATTGTTACGAGTGTGACAATCACTGACCAAATTTAACGCGAAATTATTCTCAAAAAAATAATATTTGGTGTAATCACATTAGCATGGATTATGGAAGTTGATTGTGAAACTCCTTAAAATGCCATAGTTGGTTTGATAATTTCGCGACAATGGGGGTGAGTTCTCTAAAATCATGACTTCTGAGCAAGACAAAGCAAGACATGCTATCGCTATCGATGCACATATCTCCAAGGAACTCACATAATCGATTGTCAATCCTGATATAAATTTCCAATGAGTTCAGAGATTTTCTGGTAGTTTTTTAATACGGGAAATGCTTCCATATTTTCCGCAATATTATAATTTTTCTGTAAACAATTTCACACGTAATCGCGTCAGCATGATTCTGCAAGATTCTGAGTAATAGCAGCGACATGTATGTATCGCCATGAAATTTTATCTGTTTCAAAAACACAATAATCCTTTCCACTCCCCAAATATTTTACATCCAGACATAGTGTAAACAATGAAATATTCCTTAATGGTTTGTCAAAGTAAAATTTTCGTTAATCTTCGGTAAATGTGGTGTTATGATGGATGGCTGAAGACCAAGTCCATGCAGCCAAAACATTTTATTATCATCTTAAATTGAAAAACTCGGATAGCGAAAACGGATCCAACTCATTTTGCTAGCGTTTCTTTCATATATTTAGACTTGACCTTTCTCTTCAAATAGTACCCGCACTCGGACTTCTATTTAAATATGCGAATCATTTGGCCATTTGGCACCATTTAAAGTAACCCACTATGAATTAATCTGTTCGCTCAAGAAACGATAGAGTTAAAAATCATTTTTTAAGTCTCGATGTAAATACCGTGAGCGCAAACCAGCTGTTTTGTATTGTGTCACAAATCTTATAGTACTGATAGACGATAAACAGTAGCAGCAAACTCTGGCTAAAGAGTTTATAAACAAGATCCTTGAACAGCGTCGTAAATTATTTTAACACCATAATGCGTCGATTTTACTAGTCCTAATAATCGTCCTTTCATATAACAACTAGTAGAGTTAGCAAAACCGACGGGTGTTTGAAAAGCGCAAACAATAATCATGCGTAATTTTGTCACTGTGCCCAACAAGGTTTGAAATACAACCAGTCAGATCTATGATCACCTACCAACAAGTTGAACAAGCAACTAGTATTTGAAAATTGCTAGCATAGCTCAAATGAAAGACGCTAGGGTTAACATGTTAAAATGATAGCGCAACGGACAATCATTGAATTATAATTTCACTGATTAAAATGCACAGCGCATATCCATACGTACGAAAAACATGCTACCAGATACGAACTTTTCGTTGACCCCTGCTCACAGACCAGGTCCTTAACGTTAAAATAAATACAGTATCATAATATCCCTTTGTTTAGCTGTAGATTAATGAATGAAGCGATGACCGAGTATTCTAATACTAATTCATCTACACAATATTCAACAAGATGTGCATCGCTTTATTAATACAGTCAATACTAAAGTTGTACGTTGAGCTTTGCGCAATAAAAGTTGACAAGAACGCGAAAGCAAACAGGAGTAAATTTATGTAAATTTACCTGGACTAACCTTGGCGTGATGTGGCCAATGTTACCAGCAATGTATGCTATCGGAAAATCCCTACAAAAACATGAATTATAACTTGAAACGCGTCGTATGCAACAGATGCATGCGCCTTCTGATAAGAAAACGCAAAAACTAAAACGATTAATGATTCCGGAAGTTCGTGTAGACTTCGATTGCAACTTGAACAGACTGAATAATCATAAAATGCGTTCACAGGCAGCCAATGAAATACGCTGATTAGCCGGCGTCAGGCAGTTAGCAGTTAAGGTCAGCGGTTAAAAACAATGACTAAGCGTGCGCAAAAATAACAAGATTTCTGCAGAGTTTATCATCGCGAACAAACACATTTGACGCAGACCAGTCATTTTTTAACTTCCTTTTTATTTTCTTCAATTGAATAGGAAGGCACGTAAAAGGTGCACTTCACCTTTGTAGTTCTTTTGTAACGTGAAGAAAATTATCACTTTAATGTTTCTTGAGGTTAAAAGATATCTCGCTTCTGCACAACATAAGGCATTCACATTTACAATTATTGTCTGCGTGTGAGGCGCAGATACTAATTGTAAATGTGTTCGAGTTCGAGAAAGATTACGCTCATTGTAATTTGATAATGAATGTCTTATCTATTCAATTGAGATTGAAGACATCGTACAACATTATGACATGCTTGCTGAACTAAGCGCACGCGTTCAGCAGTTCAGTCTGTTCCATAAAACCTGTTGGTTGTTGTCGACGGCAGAAATATGATGCAATCACTCGTACGTGTTGAAATAAACGGGAAAAATCTCGTGATTTTGGTCTAACGTACTCGACAAATCTCTCGAGTAATTATAATAGTCAAGATTTTTTGAGTATTTGTGTAAAAATGGTTCATGCTGTTTCCAGTGAATTTTAGCAAAATCTAATCATCGCGCCTGTGTGTATCAAAATCAAATATATTGCCATCATTTATTTTTTAAGCACAGAAATTCTTGTGAATAAGGCGAGTTACTCTTGAGATACCAACTTCAAATTTACTAAATAAAGTCAAAAGTATACTGACGGTTGTTTCGACACATTTATCACCTTTTTTTTTACGACAAAAACCAATTTCATGTCGGCCAACGCATCCAATCAAATCACAGTATGTTTCAACGTAAA
Source organism: Xenia sp. Carnegie-2017 (assembly GCF_021976095.1). Lineage (NCBI taxonomy): Eukaryota > Metazoa > Cnidaria > Anthozoa > Malacalcyonacea > Xeniidae > Xenia > Xenia sp. Carnegie-2017. The sequence continues at coordinate 7,822,286 of NW_025813402.1, forward strand.
CTCTGCTTTTGCCAAAAATGGCCTACAAGCTCTCTATTCTAAGCAGGAAGCGACAAAAATAAGAGATTGATCCTTCCCAAGCAGACACGTTAAATATATAACAAATGAACAAGATTTGAAAGCATCTGCTATCGTCTGGATCTCTTATCTATTCACAAAATGCGCTTTGATTTGATTACTGTCATCGAAAATCGATACAAAAAATGTCACCTCTATGATTAAACTGTGAAATACGAACTATTTAATGTAAACATTAGACAATAATTTGCAAGCAAAGTAAAACGATAATCTTTGACTTAAAAGATAATATCCTGTAGCCTTCAGTTCGCATTCTGCGACTCGTTGAAGGATCTAATTAGGTTCTCATTCGCAGTGGGCGCTCAAGAATTCATGAGTGTAAAACTTGAGGGTAGAAAGATTGACACAATTGAGCATAGTTTTGGTAGTCAAATGACAGATATCCTGCCAAAAACGGGATGGGTTTAATTAAGAAAATTATTTTTGTTCAAAGTGCCGACAGATTTCAACCACATAAAATCGCTGTAATATTTCGCCGTTTTAATCGTGAATGCCTTTAAAACAAATTATAAAGGTATAAGGTAACAGGAAATGTAATCTTCTAAAAACATGAAGTATAAATATTATCTAATGATATTTTGTCAATATGGTTGGTTGGATCTCACGGATATTCTAATTTTGCAACTTTTTGCTGGATGATGAATGGAAATGATTTGATATCGACGTCATAAGTTGGCAACAAATTGATAGAAGTTGATTCATTCGGTAAACAACTAAACAAACGCGATTTATCGATTTGTGATTGGTGACGTTCCACAGAACAAATGACAATACTATTTTTATGTAGTCCAAAAAATTTTGGATAACGTGATTGTCTTAAGGTTTGTATTAAAGCACAACTGAACATGCACGCAATTTTCAAACTATAGTCTCTATCGCATAGACTCTATACGACGCTGGCTATTTTCAACCATGAATAAGTTGCAAAAAAGACAGATATGTTATCTAATGTCACATAAAAAACTACACAAAAGGATACACAAGTTACACAACTAATCACACAACAAGTTAAACAACAAGTTCCACAACAAGCCTCCATTACAAGTTACAAAACAAGCTCGACAAGAAGTTGTATAACAAGCTCAACAACAAGTTATATAACATGCTCAACAACAAGTAATACAACAAGCTCTACAATAAGTTATAGAACAAGTTCAACAACAAGTTATACAACAAACTTAACAGTAAGTTATACTATAGGTTCAACAACAAGTTATACAACAAGCTCTACAACAAGTCATATAACAAACTCAACAACAAGTAATACTTATACAAGCTCTGCAACAAATTTTATAACAAGCTCAACAACAAGTTATATGACAAGCTCAATAACAAGTTACATAAGAAGTTACAAACGAGTTACATAGCAATTTTTACAACAAATTAGACGACAAGTATTTTGTTTTTGAAAATAAATATGTCCAAAGTAAGCACTCAGCATGTTTTGGGCGCGGTTTCTAAAAAATGCAAACAGTAATTTACAACATGTATCGGTGGCAAATCCGGTAGACGCCAACATAAATTAGGGCTGTCCATTTTTCAGTTCAAATTATTTTTATGACAATGTTATTTTAAACGAATTTCTAAAATATTAAATATGCCCAGTTCAATTGAAGTATAATGAACTTGAGGAAAAGTAGAATATCAGTGCAAGTTGAAATGTAAACCAATGCAAGAATGAGTTGTTGTAACTTAACAAGTCAGATCCGAGGCAGATTGTAACAATCCTAAATTCTAAGAATTACCGCCTTATAATCTGAAGAGATTCGATTTGCGCACGTTTATATTCTAAATAAAAAAACAAGTAAGCAGAAACAAAAGGACCAATGTATGAAAATATGATCGCGCCAAAAGCAAAAGCCGAAACACCTCGTGCAGCAAAATTTTGATTTCTGCAACAGATCGGTAGGATCAGAAATTTAGAATTTCATGATCATTAACAATCTCAAACGTATAGCTCATCTGAAAATCGACCTTCTTAAAAGTGTGGCTCATTTGAAAATTGACCATTTCAACGGTGTATAGCACATCTGAAAATTGACCATCTCAACAGTGTAGCTCATCTGAAAATTGACCATCTCAACTGTGCAGCTCATCTGAAAATTAACCATATCAACTGTGTAGCTCATCTGAAAATTAACCATACAAAATATCTGAATTGACCTTCTCAACAGTGTATAGCACATCTGAAATTGACCATCTCAACAGTGTATAGCACATCTGAAAATTGACCATCTCAACAGTGCATAGCACATGTGAAAATTGACCATCTCAACAGTGTATAGCACATCTGAAAATTGACCATCTCAACGGTGTATAGCACATCTGAAAATTGACCATCTCAACAATGTATAGTACATCTGAAAATTGACCATCTCAACTGTGTAGCTCATCTGAAAATTAACCATATCAACTGTGTAGCTCATCTGAAAATTAACCATACAAAATATCTGAATTGACCTTCTCAACAGTGTATAGCACATCTGAAATTGACCATCTCAACAGTGTATAGCACATCTGAAAATTGACCATCTCAACAGTGCATAGCACATGTGAAAATTGACCATCTCAACAGTGTATAGCACATCTGAAAATTGACCATCTCAACGGTGTATAGCACATCTGAAAATTGACCATCTCAACAATGTATAGTACATCTGAAAATTGACCATCTCAACTGTGTAGCTCATCTGAAAATTAACCATCTCAACAGTGTATAGCACATCTGAAAATTGACCATCTCAACAGTGTATAGCACATCTGAAAATTGACCATCTCAACAGTGTATAGCACATCTGAAAATTGACCATCTCAACAGTGTATAGCACATCTGAAAATTAACCATCTCAACAGTGTATTACACATCTGAAAATTGACCATCTCAACAGTGTATAGCTCATCTGAAAATTGACCATCTCAACTGTGTAGCTCATCTGAAAATTAACCATCTCAACAGTGTATAGCACATCTGAAAATTGACCATCTCAACAGTGTATAGCACATCTGAAAATTGACCATCTCAACAGTGTATAGCACATCTGAAAATTAACCATCTCAACAGTGTATAACACATCTGAAAATTGACCATCTCAACAGTGTATAGCTCATCTGAAAATTGACCATCTCAACTGTGTAGCTCATCTGAAAATTAACCATACAAAATAGCTAGAAACATTATCTTAACCTTTCATTACCATCGTACCATTACCACTTCTTCACCTCATAATTACACCATCATCACCTCATGCACACTGCCAAGGTCTTTCAAGGTATTAAATAAACGTGTCGAAAATATATTTATGGTACAGATGGGAAGCGATGCCATTCATATGAATAAATACAGCGACTTGCGTCAATTCGTGGTTGCTGAGGAATCTTTATCATTTAATCTTATTATGATTCCATTGTTCTCGAGAATAACCGATACGATAACTGAATGTTAGCGTTGATTGGTTGCCTACTACATACGCATCGTGTTTTTGTCCCTACAACTATTTTCAGTTTTTTGATAACAACGTCTCATCAACTATGGCAAGTGATTGACTCATTCTTTAACCAGAGCAATATAAATTACATATTTTGTCAAAATGTGTACGTACATATAAGACGTTAGATAAATACTATGCATGTAAACTAGCATCCTAAGTAACCATAAACAAATCATTTCCTGACCATTTACAGAAAATATTTCCTTTTCTTTTAATTTTGCTTAAATTTGGTTGTTGTCACGTTATCATCGATAAAATTTTATACTTTTATCGACATGAAATCAACCACCCAATGGAAGTAATCTCCGTAAAAAACTTTGAATGACTGATACGAAAAAATGGAAAAACTTTGAATGACTGATGAAAAAGTTAAAAAGGCATGCAGAAATGGATTGGCAAAAAACAATTTCGTTTCCCAACAACGACTCAGAAGTTTCCCAAGAGTTTATATGTAATCAGAAAGAACAAAAATATTAATGATGCATCGCTGCAGTTCCCAGGCACTTGATTATTATTCTAAAGACTTATGACAATGCATGAAGATAACAGCGGCCTTTACGGAGGCTCACCGTTCTAAATAAATAACATTAAGAAGCTTTGGGAGAATGGGATTCAGTTTTAGAAACGAAACGGAAAGGTGTCCTCAACCTTTTTATGTGAGCCAACAAAAACATAGCACGCAGGCAGTTAAAACATTAGTGAAAACATGCTCACGACATTGTTTTTAAAGTTCCCACGTGCACTATCGCCTGAAGTTTTACAATTTATTGTGGCCAGATGGCATCGAAACAAAGGTTTTGACGTTTAATTTAGCTCTTTTAAAGCGCTCAAAGAATTAGGCCATAAACACATTCCAATTTAGTGTAAAAACCGAAGGAATTATGTTTGGTTTTTAATACATGCCATTAAATTGACGCAAATGAGGTCGCCTGCCGTGACTTAAGTCAAAAAAAGTTATTGGAGTCGTCTAAAAGATATTTACAACGGCTTTTGGGAATTTACATTTACATACAAACAACAAAAATAAAACGCACACAGTGCATGGGAATAAATCTCAACTTTCGAGGGTTATAATAACAAGGAAGATCAGAAATTTGCCGTATGTTCTTTTCAAACCCAGTTGTAGTTACATGTTAATCGCTAATCTCTTGATGTGGTCAATTTGAATATAAATATTCATTACAGCCTATCAACGTATGTATAGTATTTAAAATCTCTATAACGAGATTGAAAAATTATCTGCAACAAGAACACGAAAAGAAACAAGACAACACTTCAAATGACATGCAATTTGAACAAGGTGGTTGAGTGGCGACGTCGATGTTGGTCTTGTACGTCATAATGATATACACGTCATACCAATCCTCATTTTTCTATCGCATTAAAAATCGGTTCAAAAGAATCGTGAAAAGATGTTCGATGTTGATTAATTCGAAGTGTTTTTTATTTAGCAATGCATACTCAACCAAAAACTATACCGAAACACAACATGGCGTGCAAAATCATTGACAAAACATGTTGTATTGTCGCCGCACATGGCCATAGGGTTTTCAATTCCAGCTTTCGCGTTTAACGGTAGGAGGCAAAACACATGCGCTACGCGTTATAAGCGCATGCATGAAAACGCCTTCACTCGAAAACGACGAGATATGGACGGAATATGTTTGATTATGCAGCTAGAGCCGTAGTGAAATCAATCAAGAGTGAAAAAGCATAATGTAGAATTAGCTATGTAAGAGCATGATGTAAATCAGGGCCTTTTTAACTGATTTAAAAATGAAAATCCTGCCAAACACATGTAAATTTATATAAACGTAAAAAGTTTATGTTATTATTTGAAATTATTGGGAAAATAGTTATTTTCTTTAAAAATAGCAATTTTACAACCAGATATTCTGACCTTTCTCATAAATTAGAGAAGAGCCATCTAGCATACCAACAACGTACTAAGCGGATGAAATCCTGGCTAATTATAGTCAAACTTGTCAAACTATACGTAAACGTTAACTATGAACAAAACAATCGATACATACATGCTTTTTCTCAATCCTAAGCATTTAAGTGCACTCATACTATTTTAATATTTAAGTTTAGGAAATAAGTATTCAAGCACATTGCTGCATAATAAAATACATTTATTTAAAAGATATTTTAAATTTTACTTTACTAGCTACTTGTAACACATCAACGCTGTCGTACAAGTTTTCCACAAGCTCGGTGTGAACGAAGGACAATATTAACGTTACACTTATTTCTGAACTTAAAGTATAGGACAAAATCAACACGAATTATTAATGAGGAAATCGAGCCATTTCATTCACTGCAACGAATGCATTTAACTTTTTGAGCTAGGATGCGCATGCAGATTTCATGGCTGTTTTGTCATTGGAATTTTTGGATGAACGTAGCATGTTGATGGAAAAAATAAAAACTTCAAAAAAACTTAGCAAGCTATTCATTGCATGCCTTCTAGATTTCGAGAGATCGCGTGTAGATTTTTTGACTACGCTAGCTATTGTTATTTTAACAGTTTTTCTCAAATTAACACCAACTCAAATGCATTACGGGCATTACTTCTGAAAGGTTTAGTAACAAAAATTTCTAAATTTAGAGTTTGGTTAATTGAATGAAGGATCTAATTGCATGTTTGATTATAACGTGATGGAATTCGATAAAAATATCACTCATCCTTTCACTTCACACGAACTTTTGTCGCCCAGTCTGACCTCCAAATATCAAACAAAACACCTTCACAAAATCACGGAAATAATGTTGTTGAAAGAGATACCTCCATAACAATAGGTGGACCGAATGAAGAGTAAACTCTTTAAACAGATCGTTTCATTGATTTAACTTTTTCTTGCAAGAGAGTAATCAATAAGGATTTGATGTAATGATAACTTCAATGAAAATTGCATACAGTGGAACTTCGTATATAAACATAATTTTTCCAAACGTTCACTATTTTTATTTCTCTGGTGTTTTGCTACGAAAGGACGGGTATTTCTCCAGAAAACATATCAAGAAAAACACGTTTACTGCGGGATAATACATATGAATATGACACTTTCCGTGAACAATGATTTTAACACATTCTAAGACTTTTTTTAGAAGTATAATCTAAGATCTTCGCTGTGTAATCCATGATTGGCACTAGTGCAACTAACCCTTCTGTATTAGTAGTAATCATGGTAATTTTACTTGAATGTGACTCGCAAAACAATGAATTTTAATTTTAAGGTAAACACATGCAACAACAGGATCGAGCATCTGTGTTCACAAGTTGTTCATGCTGCTCAGTACACAAATAAATTGCTAGAACTATTGAGTGTCATAATAACAAAGACCGCAGCGGATTTGTATTAAGATTACCATGTTTAGTTATGACAGAAGGATATGATGGTTTTAACTACTGGAGACCGCCTCTTTCTGAATGTTCTTTCTACACTCCTCTCTATATGCAACGCATGCGCGCAAATGAAAAACTCGAAGAAATTAGCTACTCTGCACGATTGTGAAAATAATAAATGACATCTGATAATTTGTGGCTTACTCGCATTATTACCAATTATACTTTTGAGGCGGATGTAGCTAGCACAAACAGCCGAACGTGTACTGCAAAGTCAAACGCATCTGTCTAAGGCCCGTTTACACTATACCGGATTGATATCATAGCAGGTTAAATATTCTTTGTATTAAAAGGCAGTGAAATTGTTCAACGTCGGAAACACAATCAAATAGACTAAATCTATCAGCTTAATAAGCTTTTACTCCGAACAGTCAACCTTTTAAAGCAAATGAAGATGTCGTGATGAGCGAATCCGGTATAGTGTAAACGCAAACTTAGATGCACGCATCGCACGCACTTAATTTGCACACTAAAAAGTCACCTAATCCTTTCGCCCGTAAGCTAACTCACAGCATTATACATATATACACAGTATGACTACAGTTAGTATATTCATATACTGTTTTTCTTTTGGGAATACAAATGAAGAAATACACGCGTTGAATCGTGGAAATAAACTTAGCTATATGTGACGTAAGGAGAAAACAAAAAGTACGTAAATGTTCAAAGGTATATATCATCGTGACGTGCGCGATGCCCTTACAATTTTCTCATTATTTATAGAACTATTACTGACATGCAATAAAACATTGTCAAGCATTACAATATGATCATCAATCAAGAAAACAAGTAATGCAAAGTCGAATATTTTTACACGGGATAACACGATAACACATCTCTTGAGATTTAAGATGTTCATTGAACATTACCCGCGTTCTACAGAATAAAACAGCTCCCTGGCTTCGATGATCAGAGATTTTGAATGCCAACCACATGCATGCACGCGTAAACGATAGAGGTCGGGACGTTCGAAACCATAAGGATTGCAAAACTGGGAAAATATTCAACGATAGTAAGTCGAAAAATATGGGAGAAAGAAATTATGACGTGTAATTAGAAATTAAGAAGTCCAGTATTTCAAAATATCTACACCCCACCCCCATCCAAGTAACGATAGTATCCGCAAGCCTTTGAGCGATTGGAATTGTAAATAACAACAATTTGTGCATGAGATTTAACTCTTAACCAGTAGATTTTGCTGACTCCATTTCGGTATAAAAGAGTAATTTGTTAGTTCGGGTTAACTCTAAATCTCATCATTAGCATTTTTCTAAAAGATTTAAGTGGAAAAAGACGATTAAATTAACTGCATGTTACAGTATAAAGTGTAAATAATATCGAAAAATTTTCTAATCCAACTTGCGTGTTTTCTTCACGCTGCGTTGTAAATCAAGTTGGATTGATTTGAGCATTTGAAATTTTACATCAACCAAAAACTATGTATTTTCTACAAGTCTTTCCATCGTCACTCATTCACTTCGCTCAATAGCCATCAATTTCGATAGGCAGCGTCGCTAGTCGCTAATGATATAATGACAGAAATATCACTCAGATATTATGGCGATTCTAATGGAATTACTTAAATTGCAGCACGGTCCCTGAAGGTGTTTTAAAAAATTGTTGAAGATCAAAATGTTAGGAAGGAACTCGCGGAAAATTGTGCGTTGTCGGAATGCGTATTGATAAAAGTTAAATAAGCTTTAGGAGGGTTTGTTTTTTCGGATATGCATACTATCAACCCTTTCTGCTATAGGTTACTCGTGGACATTTACGCTACACGGCGTAAGAAAATTGGGAGAAATAGCTAGAATTGCAATTGATTACAAAGCAATAAAATAAAAACTTTTCAGTCACTATATATCATCTCCAAAACAACTATGGCCGGACTCTTTCACTAGAATCCAGGCCAATCAAAGACAGATCTTAATTTTGAAGTTCAAATTATGAAAAAGTTCAATTATTCAGCCGAACATTGTGCTTGAAGCATACCATTTGACCGACGAACAAACATTTGATGTCACGATCTGGTCAGAACAAGATGAGAATGCCATGCAACGTTTGATCAACAAAACACACAATACAAAAAGAATCTATAAACTTTCCTACCTTCACAAAATATAACCTTGATTTCCAATTCCGTTTCGTTAACTACTTCAATCCCTGTTCTGTTTTCCAAAGGTTCGCAGCGGCAATACAAACGAAACGCGATGTGCTATATGTAAGTAGCTTTAACTTTCTACAACGTCAGTACTTTCCGCCAATTGTAGTTACCTTGAGGCAACAAAAATAGTTTATTGTGAACATGAAAACGCAAGAGAAATCCAATTGAGCCTTCTCGACGCGTTCTTCATGCGAACATGACGTAAATCATCACGAACCGTTCCCTAAAGTAAATAGAGGTAAAACGAACATGCGACAATAATCCTCTTAAAGAAGCGATAATCATATGGAGGTATTGAAAGAAAATAAGCATGCCATTATTGTAAACTATTTCAGATGACTCTAATGTACAATGAAAGCTGTATACAGACCCCTTAAGATATTAACAAGAACAACACATTCGTCTCTTCATTTTCATTGGTCGGTTTTCATTTCAGACAGCATTAATCAAAACCACATCGAGACTGTCAGCTTTATTCTAAACCTATAGGGCTACCAGATTTTTCTACCTTCGAGCTGTGCTCTTATCACAAGTTGATCAAAATAAACAGTTAAATGTGTTTTCTTACGTTAAAAGTTAGGCGTAAGTTTACATCAAATGATGATACTTAAAAAATATATTAATTGACAACGCCTTGTTCAACTTAATCTTCACAACAACGTTTTAAAGAAAAGTGAACTTGCGTTTGCATTCTAATACCACGGAAATAAATGTATAGATGACGTTATAAATGTATAAATGAATATTGACATGCCAAATATTCAGAGAGGTTAGATGTAATCTCACAAAATATTCTCAATTGGGAACCTTGTTACACCAGAAATAATCTTTTTTGGAAGTAAGAATTGGACGTTTCTTTTACCACAATTCAGTGTGTTAAACAATCTAATACTACACGCTGTGGAAATAGCTAGCTTGAAAAAAAAGATAAACGTCAAACTCACTTATAGTTTATGTTATAGCTATAGTTAAAATTATGGCGAATTAGCAAGAAAAAAATTGTTCCACCAAGTTAAGTCTCGTAGATTCTAGCACAAGCGAGAAAAATATTGGAATGATTTTTCACGATTTTTTGATACAGTTACTAGCTATCACTATACACTATGAACTAAAACAGCAAAATTGCTGTCGAATGAAGTCAAAAAATTTACGGGTGCTTTTGAAGAATACCCTCGTTTATTTAGGACACCATTTCTTCCGTCAAATATTAATTGCTATTTTTGAGCAAAAACCAAACAAAAAACAACGCAATGCCGAGAAAGGATTTCACTTTTTATCATAAGAATTGCTTTGAGTCCACTTACATAAATGGCGATTTGAAAAAGGCATATAGTCACCCAATTAATTCTTCGGCAACTTCGCTTAATTTTACAATGAAATGAGTCTTGTGATCTCTTTTATAACGCGCAGTGCAGTCTCAATTCAATCTTTAGCATCGAGTTTCCTTACGCAGATAACCGAAAAAATGCGAAAAATGTTCATGGCTATAAATGTGAACATAGCCAAAACCGCAGATGTATTAATGATTTTGAGGGAAATGTGTAAGCTCTCTGTCTTCGACTGGCTGATTGCCGTGTGAAGATTTTACATCAAACACATATTGCCAATCACAAATGATGCATTATTTGTACGATAATACATAAAAATTACCACGATCCCCAAATCCCGCAGCCAAACTAGGCGACAAGAGAAAGGGTTTGAAAGCCATGTTAAGCTTCGTCGTTGGTAAAAAACAACAAAAAAAGACAGTTGGCAAAATTACGTTGTCATCATGAGAGACATCCTTCAATTCATGTCATTCATAAGGGAAATGCTCTTAGCAACTGTGTCTCCATGCAAGCTGGTAAGCTAAACGGGGGAAATAACTTTTATTAGCTCACTTTTAGTTTTTTTGAACGGTTATTGTGAAAGTATGAAGTAATGTATGATTTCTAAATTCGTCCGATAACTGTTATTGTTAATAAAATGATTTTGTTTATCTGGGCAAAATGATTTCCATTCACCACTAAAAATTTACGAGAGGATTTTGAAATCAATTGCAATACAAATATTTTCTCATTGTTTATTCAGTCTTATAATATCATAAAATTTTATAATTAGAAATATCTGATTGGTCGAGAAGCGTTCCAATACGAACTATTAGTTTGTAATTTAAAGGTGAAGTGAGCGTTAGTAGATTTACAGGTGTTCAGATCACTTGGAAGATACGAAATACGTACACAAATTTTCACATAAACATATATACATCTATTTTCACATATACCTATACAACAAGTGAATATAACTGGTGGCAGTTATTATTATGTATAAGACTTCAGCAAAGACTTTAAAAAGGCAATTAGGGCATTCTACATGGAAATGTTCAAATTGTCGAGGTCTCTCAAATTTTTGCACAACGACCGCATCCAAATCAGCCAGTCTAATTTTACTTAATACTTTAGTATATAATGTTTGTCTATCATTCTGGAAACAGTACGAATGTCACTGAAATATTTTTTAAATAATTCTACAAACATTGCAATAGATGTGTGTGAGCCATTCAACTAAAATAGATATTACATTAATCACAGCTAGTTCGGTGGTGTCAGCAGCTGTCTTCCATTCAATTGTTCAGCCGGTGGTAATCACAAGAAATTAATTCAAAGTCCGTTTTCCAGGAAGCACTTAAGTTAGCATATTATAATTAAAAGCATATTTTTGTAGGTAAGCATTCGAACTTTTCCAAACAACAACTTGGATAGAAATTGTATTGTACAGTAAGCTCTTGTTTTTGCTATTGGCAATTGACGCCTATGACATTTGACGTTGGACATTTACATTATGCAACGTGTTGCATGAAGACAAAGGTATCAATTACAGACGACTGATACATAATTTATCAGATGATGCGGATGAAACTCGTGAAATTAAGCTTATTTAATGCTTAAGTTAAGTCTCAAGCTTCTCAACTTTTTTTAATACTTTTTTCATTGCCGTACTTTGTATTGTATATAAATACCAGACGTTTTCACTTGTAGCCATCTTTGCAACCTTACTCCCAATATTATAAATACTTATTTTGTATTTCCTCGATGTACTTGTAATGTAATTTAATTGTAATAATAATGTCTGCTACGTATAACTGTAATTATAAAGTGCTGTCTACTAATTTTACTTTGTGGCAATTATGTCAATAGGAATAATGCTCTTTAACTTTTACATATTATTGATGAAAATCAAAAGATAAATTTTTTCAAAAGTGAACGTAACGAACGATTTACAAGTGAAATTTGCTAAATTTACTGTATTAGTAGCCGGCAGCGAACAGACTTCTCAGAACAATTTTCAAAGAGATATCTTAAGCGTGCTATCTAGTTCTCATACGCAGGTCAAGCATTTATTTGTTGTACATTGAACTGACTGAAACTCTATAGGTTTGGGCTCGTTGCATTTTGATTTTTACAGACCACACGCACGTTCGCGATGCGTACCTACTTTTAAAACATTATACCTTTCAACGATACCTTTACGTAACAGCATATCGGAATGACATAGGCATGAATGGGCATCTTGGCCTTTGGACAAAGGTATTAAGGCAGTTTATTTTTCAGTAATTAGTAAGTCTTAGACAGGTTTAACGAAAAGCAAATTAAATTTGCAAAATGAATGATCGAATCAAACTTTTGTTTTTATTTAGAAATGACAGAGGCTTATATCTTGTCGATGCTTTTCTCCGATTGGAAAATCGAGGAGAGTAGCAACAGGCAAAATTTTTCCAGAGTAGCATCAGGCAAAATTGTTTATGTATACCTTTGTTTAAACATTTTCGAGATCGCCGTTCTAGTGTAAAAGGTCATAATTGCGGCTCCGATTGCTTTGAGCAGCAACCACCAACAGAGACTATTGCTAAATGCAGACATCTCATCTCTACACAATGAGACAAGCGTCGAAATCAAAAGGAACTTGACCCTCTCCCCCCTCCCCTCCCGACTATAAAGATTCTCCGTACCACTTCCCGAACATTTCGACTTTAAGAAATTGAGACACTGAGAAATAATGTGCAGTACCAAAAATGTTTAAAGTTTGGTTAAACGTCATGAAAAATGTACAACCCACTTTTAAAAGTCACATGACGAAACCATGATGGTTTGAGAAAAATTTCTGTTCAACAGCAACAATTAGTGTTTTTCTAAAGAGGCAAATAAATTTCTAGTTTAGTAATTGAAATAGCTACGACGCAATCCTTTAACAAATGCTAACGTCAGATGTAATAGAACATCGAATAAAACTAGGGTACATTACTCGTCCTACAACACTTGGTTAGTTTTAATATTAAAACGGTCCGGAGCACGAAGTGCAAAAACGGAAATATTCACGAACCACATTTGCATCATAAACACTCATACTACCAGTAATTATTGTTATAATACTGAAAACAAACAAGTAAAAATGTGGTTATCATTTATGAATCTATCTCGCCGTCACACTTAAAGAGTTTTCGCGTAAGGATTTCATCACTAAAAGATAGCATCTTTTTTTTTATTCAAATGATAAAAATACGAACATTTTTTAAAAATGAAAACATTATCTTTGCGAGGGGAGATATAACATCGATAAGGTACAAGTGGACAAGCGAATCTTTGCAAAGATTCCATCTTACTTTTTACTGAAGTGCTAACGACAAACTGCGACAGGGCAAGTTTAACACACTACCTACCTTTTCCAACTAAATAATAAATTTCCATGGCACGATTCATTGGCATCTTTGACGTCATAATACAACAGCTAAATCGCCTACGTAGCAACTAATTTTCATTCTTGAAAACTTTATTATCAAAAATATCACGATTTCTTATTAAGACTTCAGAAAAGATGGCACATGAGTCAACTAGCTACATACGTGCAAAATTATACATTGTAAAGTGTACCTGATGCAATAATGTTATGTATTAGGCATCATCAATTAGCAAAACAACCTCTACGTTATCGTGAACGCCCTGAAGAAGCAACTCTCCTTCATACGTCACAATTTTTCTTTTCTTTGCTGCCTTCAGAGTCCCAACGAGAGCTACATAAGAATAAGAATAAAAAGTTTGTACACAACAGTGCCTGGGCAATTCTATAAAGTACGTAGTGCCAGCATGGCAACATTTTAAAACCAGCGTCTATACATAGCTGTGTTTGCATTAGCATGTGCAAATCTATCTGAGCTTAACCAATCAAATCAATCAATCAATTAATGAAAATTTGCAAATCATTCATGAATACATTTTTTGGAAAAATTAAAACATTTTTTGAAATTTGTTTCGCCTTGTTGTTATTTTATACAAATAAAAGAAAGAAAAGACATTGTTTGTGTTTGCACTGGCTTCCTCGACATACAAGTCTCACTGATCAGGCTTGCACTGATCTCCTCTCGGGTTCTTCCAAAAGTCTCCTCGGTTTGCATAAGCCTGTGCAAACAGAAAAAACATCATATATTTCTTTTACAAAAGTACCTCAAGACACAAAAATATCCTATATGTACTTTGTAAAGTTTTAATTATTTTGTATACTAGGACCCAGAAATAACAATAGAATTACATCTCAAACACATGACAGAGAATCGTCACTTTAAGCAAAAAATTCCAAACTGTGTTACATTTTTTTATAAGAGCAGCACAAGACGCAAGCAAGCCAAAGCACCTATTCCTGGCAATTTCAAAAAAAAATTAACAATTTTCTATTTGTATTTACTTCATACATTTATTCAGAATATGTACAAATATCATTTAGCAAAATGCATTTTTCATCCATATACAATATACACATAAAAAATCGAAAAAATACAACTAAAGGCCGTTATTAGACAAAAGTTAAGACTTAATTAATAAGATTAATAGAGCATTTTAGATGAAAATGTTTTAATTCTTGTGGTCAAAATTCTACACAAAAAACAGAGTCAGCTAGCTTAGTTCAACATAATTAGACAAATGCTTTGGTATAATTTCAGGGATGAATTTATCCTTGTATTCTGTGCAACTGATGCACACATGTGACTATAGAATACCAGTCACAAAAAAATACAAATGACTAGAAATTTAAATTTGGACGTAAGTGGCACTTGGGGAATTTCTACCATGAGTACAAGAGCTGAAGTGCAAGAAAGTTGTTTCTTTTAATTATAATAAAAAAATGAAACATGAGGGAAGGATGATCATGCTATAAACTACATGTTTAGATAAAATTGCTGCTGATATAATACCTTCAAAAAGATTAGCACATTTATCATCTGAAAATAAGACTCCAAATTTTACACTTATATTTCCATCACCATTAGGTGAGCCAAGTCTCTTCATTTCTTGAACAAGAAGTTTTATTTCATGATCAACATTCATTCTAAAAATAAGAATAATTGCGATAGCAGAAATTTTTAGGCATGCCAGACAAAAGATCAAAGCCATCATCTTTGTAAATGTACTATTTGTTCTTGAATAATAAATCAACCATACTGTAATGTTTGCACTTGGCAGAAGAGATCTTGGGTGTGTAATTAATTTAGAAAGTTTCCATTGTGGTACATAGATGGCATTGTCATGATGAAGTATTGGCTGATTGAAGCACAAGCAGATATCTGGTTTTAAAGTGCTTAGAAACATCTGTTAAACTAGTGAAGTAATTTTTGACAGACAATACAATGCAATAAATGAATTCCTTAAAGGGAAGAAGAGATGAAGTATGATGGATTTTCAAGTAACAGTAAAGATCTGAGTAGAGACGATGGTTCAATAAAGTCTCAACAGATTTATTTTGCATTATGTACAAGGATACGCCAATGAATGTGTCAGCGTTCCATATTACAATCCTCACCTGCCAAAATTTTCTTTTGAAATTTGGGTAATACTGTAACAGCGTTTTACTCTAGAACTTTTATAGCCCCACTAAACCAGACACGACGAATTGGTGAAATGTGAATAAGACAAATTTACGTTCAAATTTGAAACATCCGGCCTTGGGGTAGGTGCTCAACCAAGCAAGAAATGATTTTGTTTTCAGAAAATCTCAAAATCCACATGGGAGACAGGCCAAATACAAAATGGAAGCATTTTATTTAATGGACAGTCATAATGAAATAGAACTAAAAAAGTGGAAGCATAGTGTTGTTCCTTCACTGTGTTCTTGTAATCTTCTTTGACGATGGTTTTTGGAAGTTTATATTTAGTGTTTAATGGTGGTGAATTTCATTGAATAATCATGATCAATTGTGACATCGAATATAGTTATATTTAAATTGCAACAAGGTCCATATAGATTTTAACATGGATTTAATTGAGGGCATATCAAACGGAGTTTTACTTTCCTTTATTGTAACAATTACTTTGCTTACAATTTCTGTCTTTTATATTTTGCGGAATTCACCTTCGTCAATTGTTGGCGTGGGTTCCTCACTGGACTCACGGGGATCGAGGGAGCACGTAGTTTCGGAAACACCACGAGATAACGTCAACACGGCCGAAAACGATGTCAGAAGACGATTTTCTTCTCATCATGAAACGATTGGCCAACGTGTGGAAACAAATGACGAAACAAATAGTGATGAAATTGAAACAATGGTTATTAAAGTCAAACATAACGAGAATGTACAAACTTTTACAGTTTCTAAGAACATAACTGTTCTGGACTTAAAGAGGTGAGGTGGTTTCGACTGTGCAATAGTAATTACTCTTTCACTTAGCTTCATTATTTCATCATAAATGATTTTTAATCAGGTTAGCCTTCAATGATGAGTTGAACTTAGGACGCAGAATAAGATTTGTGTATGCGGGACAATTGCTGAGGAACGATAACGATCCAATAACAAGCTATGGAGTTCAGCCCAACACGGTGGTGCATTGTGTCATAACAGACCCGATTGATCATGCAACACCTGCAAACCCTGGCATCATCAGTGAAGACTTAGATATAAGTAGATATTTAATACCATTGCTGACTGTTGGGCTCATATGCTCATGGTATGGTCTCATTTCATACAAACACATTTTTACTGGTACATCAATTGGTATCTTAATGTTCTTAACTACTCTTTATGTAATTCTAGTGTATGTTACTACGCTTTAAATGTTTAGATCATGCATGAAAACTTCAGAAACAGCAACTTTTGTACAACGAGAATCCACTATCTGTGTTTCTCAGCTTAGTAGGAGAGAGTGACGCACAGTTTTGAAAGATGCCAGTCTGTTCTGTACAGGCAGACTCTGCAGAGGCGTTTTTGATTTTGACAATATCATATATGATGAGATTGATAACTTGCTATATGTGAAAATACCTAAAGCATGATTGAAATTAACAAAAAAAATGTACTTTATCGAGAGAAATCACTTGAAAATGCCGTCAAAATGCGTGGTCATTGCACATTTTATACATAAGATTTTGCCAAACTTTTCTGCACACCTTCAAACGGATGACATAGATAAAAGGATTGCACACCGAATTGATTCCGACAAGGAGTACTGAGGAAACGTAAATTCCGTCTGGAACACAGTGACGTTTACCGCAGTCAAACATTTCCATTGTTTTCACAATAGCGTATGGTATAAAACAACACAGAAACATCCCTAGCATCATGAAAAACGTCTTAAGTAGTTTCAATTGTTGCAATGCTGAACGAGTAGAAGACCGACTTGTAATATCTGTGTTTTCTTGTGCAGGATAGATTGCAGTTCTACAATTCTGCCTTCTAGCAACTTTAAATATTTTATGGTTCAAATAGATCAAGGTTATTACCAGAATATAGAAAGTGCATAAATCGACAGCAAGCACTGACCGAGAATCCGTTCTGCAGTAAATGAGGTCTTTGTCAGTCCGACTGAGAGTGAACAATAGTACTGCATTAACAACACATAGAAGCCAAACTGATAAGAGTATGAGGTAAGCTTTTCGCCTAGTCATTATGAGATGATATTTTAGAGGTCGACTGATAAAAATGTAACGATCAACGTATAGGGCAAGAAGGTTCGCAACGGACAATGCAACACTAGTTCCCGAAGATGCAACACTCAGTGAACACAAGTTTCCACTTCGAACGTTTTTCCCGCTGAGAATCAAGAAAGATTTTACGATCCATGTTGGAAAAAAGAAACAACATACGAAAATGTCACCGAAGGCCAAATTTATGACAAAGTACGTCGTCGGAGTTTTGGTATGGTTCTTGAAGATATTGTGCACAAGGACTACAATGTTTCCCACAGTTCCAAAAAGAAAACTAGTGCAACTTGCTACAATGACTGCAATGATAAAATTCGTTGGTACATCGTACGCATTCGACGTGTTGTTATTAGTAAACATGCCTTTCGGTTTGCGTTGAACGCATGCTCTTATAACATTGTTGTATTTCTTTCCCAGTAGATCAACGAAATCAGTTAATGTAACTTTGCCTGATCGCTCTACTTTTCGATTAGCTGTGTTTTACTTGGCTTTTTGAAGCACCCTACTGCGTGTTTGTTAAGTTTAGCTTTGCATTAACTAGCTCCGCGTATATTATTATGAGTGCTAAAAGGGAATTAAAAAAAATGAACTAATCAGTAAACAGGTGTTGCATAACTAATTCATATTAACGTTTTAATTATGTTCGACAGCAAATTGCATGAAACTCTTTAAATTAATTAAGGCGAATAATTGCGAAGGAGACATGTAAGAGTGAAAATAATTCAATATTGCACTCAACAAACAATTTCAAAATACAGCCGGTCACGTTTTAATAAAAAACTGCGGTAGAAACCCTCTAGCGGCCACCGTTGCTCACGAGCAACAAACGTGAAGCGAACGAAAGTTGGAAACTCAATGAGAAAAACCTCTGGCCCACGATGATTATATACGATTATATAACGTTTTCTCAAAATTACACAGTGAAGTGAACCTCCTGATGTAATTTGTAGTAAATATTTTGCAGACAGTATAACTTATGTTTGATATTAATTTATGATTATGAAGTTGACTGTTTTTACAAGAAGTGTGTAAAAAGAAAAGTAGTTTCAACAAAGATTTCATAAAAGAAAACATGACAGAATTTATGTCAAGCCTGGAAACAAATCCGCACCTATGAAGTTATGCTAACCATTTCTATCCACGAAATTGTTTGTTACGTGAACTTACTACCTATGCCAAGTTTCGTCTCATTTTCTTTTCACTTCTCTTTGAAAAATATGATTTTTCCGTCCGGATCGAAAGCTACAGATCAAACATTAATTTCATTGTTTGTCTCAATTGCAAGCTGCATTACCTGCAAGCCTTACCTTCACCCAAGCCTTTTCTTCGTCCTATCTTAGATTTATTGTTGTGTTCAGTCTTTGTGGCAGGGTATTCTATATGATTGTGCCCTCAAACTTTTTTAAAGGCCTTTTGTTGAACATGGTCCACGTCATTTTGGAAATTCGCTACGACTAGTTGTAACTGGTAGTAACAGGGTTGAAGTGGAAATCGCTGAAAGAGCGCTAGCGAGGCTTCATGTTTGGCAAAAATACATACAGTTACATAATACAGGAACGAAAATAAACAATTTTTTAATATTCGTTGAAAATGAAGAAAAATATACATTCGCAATTAATAGAAGATTGCAATTAGTGCCACGCCATTGATAGAAACTTGAACTCGATATAATAATTGTTTGTCAAATTATCATTTGTACAGTACGTCATTGTTGATTACACTTGCAAATATCGACCAATCGGAGACAAAAACACAATGTCAAATCATTAATTAATTAATGGCAGGATGACTCCCACCCAATTTTATGCAAATCTCAAATGCTCGTTTTTAACATACTCAAAACCACAGGTCAAAAAAAACGGACAGTTCTAAATTCTAATACAACCTGAAGCCTTAATAATAAGAAATATCAATGTTTTTACTTTTCAATGTGAGTCATTTTCTCTTTACTACACTGTATCAGCAAACGTTCGAGTGAACTTCAAAAATAAACCAGTCCTTTGCAAATAAATTTTTATCAAATCTTCAATCATGGCGATCATAAGATGCGTATTACAAAAACAGAAACTTCTTAAACAAACCTCTCGAAACGGGCGCGTCATTTTCATGCGACATTGTCGCTTCTTTGTGCATAATTATCAAGAAAGTGGAAAATACCTTGGTATTAGAAAACCTTGACAAATTTGACGATAAATTCAATAAAAACATATGGGAGAATAATACGTCCTCGCCGGGACAGGCAATGTAACTTTACATCAATTTAAGAGATTGTAGCATATTGAAATTTAGATCAACATATGTTGTGACTAGCACAATGATTAGAAAAAAAATCTTTTATGCCTTCCTGGTAAGTGAAAAAGTGTGTTTACGTCATTAAAAAATCGTGCGACCAGTTGAAGTGAGATATTCTTGGAACGAAGAATACCGCCTGAGTCGAGACTGAAATCACAATCTACTCGACATTTATCAGGTTACATAACATTAATTATGTTACATAACCTTCTCCAGGTTACAAAACCTTGAACAATTTACATAATCTTTATCAGATTAAATAACCTTTAACTGGCTATCTAATCTGAAAGAAAAGGTAGTAACATCGTACACTAATTTTTCAGACTTAAATATCAATGGCTCACTAGGTTTGTAAAGCAGGCCTATACACACAGGATTCGAAAAGAATCAAATTGGTGTTGGGATGCATGAACTTTTCCCCGTGATCTTCATCAGAAATAAGTCCCGTTAGCACTTCAAGGAATTTTGTGACATGTGTGCTACCACGCGTTTCAAACACCACTCGCCTTTAAACAAGAAAATAACAAAGAAAATCAATACATTCAAAATAAACATCGACGACGTATCGCGACATACAATGGTGGTAGCAGAAAGGCTTTTGTAGCAGTAAAATATCTCTATCGAGCAATGATTAGCAGGTTGTTCCCTCAATATTAATTGATTTTTCAAGCAATAGGTAACTAACATTTCAATAGACTCTTTGTCTAACAAGAAATATCATTAAAATCAAACTGCGTTATACATACAGCTGCGTGTATGTGAAGCTGGAAAAAACAAATCGATGCAGCAATCGAAATTTAATAAATCAAAATGGAGTTCGATGACAAGTTCTGACGTCATGCACTATTAGGGTGAACTAAAATCTTTTAACGGTCAGAAACAAAACGATTATTTTAAAGAAAAAAGTATCAGAATTCGATTAATTAGCAAAAGCATACATCGTACCTTACAATTTCGTATGCGATGCAAAGTAATGAAGGGTTTTCGTTTAAAGCTTTTGGCTGTAAATCAAAACAAAAACCAAACCAAATCAACGTTAAATAGGAAATAAGAAAATATGGCTGACATTACGACAAATCACCCAAAGTAACAAAAGAAAACTGTTTTATCAACACATGAAAAAAGAAATTCTCCTCAAAGAACAACGGCGAAGCTCAACTACACGGTGAAGCTGGTGCATTCACTTCTTGTGAAGTTTTTTTTGTAAAATTTAGCTTCGCAGCTACTATGTTCAATGAATTTGAAAACACGTTCTCGCAACATTTCTATTCCTTCGCATTTGTTTTGATGTTTATAAACAAATCTCTCGTGTACAACGACACCAATCCCTTTGAGAATTGACTCAAAATTAAGACAACAAAAGTACATTTCGACTCTAAAGACACGTTGCACACATTCCATACAGTTGCAATGTATAGAATAATTGACGTCACAGGGCAGAGTTTAGTCCTCCACGTGTTTCTATTAGAAATTACGAGCTTAGTTTAAAGGATTAGGGACAACAAAAATGTAATTTTTTCACGATTCAAATGGCATGGCGTAGAAATTTACTGTCTCACATAGCATTCAACTGCGGCGAAAAATAATGCGCCCTAGTTAACACACTGAGTTTTTTTACGGTCAATGGCATAGCCAGATTGATAATTGAGCAAGGGGGCTAATATTCACATATGGACGTTTCGCCGGATAAAGTTCCTTTTAAATAAATTCCTTCGTATGGATATGCATTTATGAATAATACCCCGGCTACAAAATATCTACGTAGATAGTTACGGCATTGTTTCCGGTCACAAATCATCTCACCAATTCTCTCTTGGATATGAACTTCTTCATTTCTGTCAATGACATGTCTTGTCTTTCGAAACAACAAATTTCTAAGAGCGTAATTATCTTGAGACGTAAAACAAAAAAAGTGAGATAAAACATGGAAAAAAACATGATCGAGAAAGATTAAAATTATGTTAAACAAAAAACTCGTGTTAAACATTAAACATCACCTAGATGTTCGAAATGCAAGATGAAATTGGATAATTGCAGAGATATAATGCACGCATGCGCAGGACATTTACCTCTTCTTCAAAATATTCGTCATCTTTTAACCATAAGTTCAGGCGTGCTTTGTAAGAGAGTGCATGACCTAAATAAACACGCAGATAGTAAAATAAACAACCAATTGTTATGCTGCAGTTGACTATGCTGCTACTTTTCAAAAAAAAATGACCGATTTCGCGATGAATGTATGAAAATGTCTACTGATATTTCAAAACTCTAAATAGCCAGGAAGGCGATTCAAAATAAAATTATCATCGCTAACATTGCTTCAATCCAAAATAGAAGTCCTTGGGATCATCCTTTAATTCATTAATGAAGTGGGGTGAAAGGGCTTGCTCAGCTAAAATAGCACCACAACTTGAGGCCCTGCCAAAAAATACATGCCGAATTATTCTCTCGAGCAAATGAAACTATTACATTTAAACAATCACAAATACATGAAATGTAAACGAAACCTACACGAAATCGTTGTTGACCACATCACTTGCTGTTGTACAACAAAGAAGAGCTTCAACCTATTTGCAAATGATGTTTGTAGTAATCGGTGTCAAAAATTACCAGAAATCTTCTACTCCTTAAAAACGTAATTCAAAAGCAAATTTACCAAAGGAGAAACGATTCTGTTCGGTAAGATCGGTAAACAAATTTCGGAAATACTTCTAAGTTTGTTTCCATTGACATGATATTTTGGGATGAACTGTCTGTAAGTGGAGTATTTTCGTCAGCCATCCAAAATCTTATTGAAAACTGTCAATGTGAATCGGTATATAGAGAGAAAGTATTTCTAATTACATGAAATATACAACGCTTAAATATGTCTGTTTTTCGTAAATAATATGCAACGAATGATAACGTGTTTGTATGATATCATGAGCATGAAACGAGTTTGTACGCAAATTTTAACTATTTACAGGAAACGTTTCTCTACGACATCTCTGAACAAATGCGGCGGCTTTGAGTGTGATTAAAAAAGAACCCAGCTGATGCTAGTTTTACATGGCACACTGGAAGGTTACATCTTCCTCATCCTCCTCCCCCTCACGCCACTGCTTGCGTGTTTCATACATCCCATATGATCTCGTTTAGATCACAGGCAAATCGATAACAAACATTTTATCTTTATTAAGTACCATATTCCAAGAGTCTTACCCGATCATATGGCACCATTTTCGGCAGCGTGAAGTTGTGTAGGAAAGATCATTTACCAAAGAAATGACAAGCTGTACAAAACAACAAAAAAACACGTTAAATAGTAACATGTGCTGCGATTTATTTTTACATATTAATCCAGAAATCATTTGCAGTTTATGAACGATTCAAACAAACAATGAATAGTTTCTAGGGCACGAGACAAATCAAAAAAGCAACCACGTATATCTGTAGGATTTCTTAAGCAAGTATCATATAAAATTCTATAACATTATGCCCAATACTAAGAAAAATGGATCGTGACAAATCTATGAAACTGCTGGAATTTTTGCCGCATTCAGTCATATTGACATCAATTTGAAAGCCTTACATCTTTATTGAATTCTTCGGTGATGTCAGGAGGCTGAAGACCCATCTCTTCTGCAAAGTTGATATATGTATCAACAGTTTTTGGTCGAGATGAGCATAACATTTTAAACTTGGACTATAAACAAAAAATATGATAGAACGATTGTTCACAATGCAAACAAAAAAGTACAAGATTTCTCATTGATATACACATACTTTAACCCACTTAATGGACTTATCATGAGTTCCATCTTTTTGCGCTTGAGTTGAAATAGACACAGCAGTAACACATTGCAGAACAAGTTGATAAAGGTCAACTATAATGATCAAAAGCATGAATACAAAACTCATGTGGGTTACTCATATTCATGTATGCATGATATGTCAAATTAAGTTCCTTTAAAATCCACCATGGATTATAACTTGCTTATATGATTATAAGGCCTTAGACAATGTTCAACTAACTTTTCCATCAGTTAATAAAAACTGCTTTTGATAGCTTACGGTACGATTTTGTAGAACTCCAACTGATTATATAATCCTTAAATTTTTAGAGGAATATCAAAGATCAAACTTGACTATATACCAGTAGGTTTCTTTGGCAACACATTTGAATTTTTAATAATGAACGGCTTTCTATATTTTGAAAAGTCAAAATCTACATTCTAACAATACTTTAGAAGTGAGAAATTAAGTTGTGTTTGTTTTACATGGGAAAATTTTTCTTGTTTGAATAAAAATTAATACGCAATGACAGCCATGATATTGCACTGATCTACAGGGTACCAATGCAAAACACAACCTTACGTCCCCCCCCCCCAAAAAAAAAAACTGGGGGTTCTATGTTCTGGGAAACTGGTACCAACTTTGTAGTGTTTTCAAGTTTTTCGTCCTTGGTAATTTCTGGACCGACTCAAAAATTCATGGGAGTCACATCCCCTGCCCTTCCACTTAATGGGCATCACTGCACAATACTGCTGAAAATGGTGTACTGTAGCAAACATCAGAAAAATTTTCTATTTTTCAATTACCTACCTGTAGTTTGAATGGTAACATTATTCAGTAAAGTCTGTAAAAATTTGGGAATGCTAGGAAACTGGATGAGAATTTCTTTTGGTTCCTTCAAAATCACGAAACAAACATCTTGAGTATGAACACATTAATTATATATATGTAGAGTAGAAGCAAGATAAAACTACACTATTAAACTATTTACTTTAATGTTGGTCCTTGGATAGGGCAGAGAAAACAAAGTTATGTTATTTAACTAATGCAATTTCTTGCATGTATTGTATGACAAATTCAACAAATGAACAGACAACTGGAGCAGTCAAGCAGGTGGGAGGCGCTACTTACCAAACCAGTAACTGTGTCCTTTACCAAGCAAAGGAAAGATTTCAATTCAACAGATATACTTCTGATCTCAAGTGCAGATGTGCCAAGATGTGTTAAAATTTTAATTCGATCAAGCCATGATTGAATGATTTGCTCACTTAATACTGACATTTCAGGAAAAAAACATGTACAAATCAAAGTATGTGAAGTGAAAAAATGACTTGAGTTTGTTCTTGTCTGTTTGCAAATGCTGCTTATGGTGTCAGGGTGTCAGTGGTCAATGGCATTGTTCCCATTGGTCAATAGTGACCATTCCATGCCACACCGCTCATATACGATTCTACTGCGCACTGCGCACCAGTGCTCTCACTTTTAAAGAATTATCCTTAAAAATAGAATTTCTAAAGGTTTTAAGGATACTTTTAAGGATGTTTTTATACTTTAAATTAACATACACTAAATAATATTTAATGTTTCTTTACAAATACAACGTTGAAAAACTTGAAAACAGCAAAAAAGGAGGAAAAACCATGAATAAAATACTTTTTGTGCCTATGTGATCTTGCCTTGTAGAAATTTTTACAAATTTAAGGAATTTAATGCAAGTTAAAGGAATTTTTAAGCGTTTTCTAAGGAACTAGGAAATTTTATTGTGAATGCACTGCTGCGCACCAGAGCCCTCTATTAGCAAGAGTTGGGACAAATGGTCTGGGGCGAGCGCGGAGCCGCCATTTTGGTTCCTACTTGCAAAGTTAAACTATAATAATACTATTGGAAATTGGGTTTATATGCAAAAGAAGAAGGCAATTTAAGCTTATTCCATGGTAGTATCAAATATATTAGGAATAATAGCAAGTTCTTTGCGTTTTTTTAACGATTTGCGGCAGACCTGATTTAATTTCATTGGTTTGAGCTTCGTTTGCGGTTTACTAGTTCGTGCTTCAAATTGATCGTGACCCATTGTAAGAAGTATTTTCGTACGTGAACGTGTTTTCTCGGCTTATGTTCCGACTCTGTAAGAAGTTTTCAAGATCTTTAAGCTTGGTGACAAGCGGCAATGTTATCCTGGCATCAGTGTTATCAAATACTTGGACAAGACTTTGTTCGAAACTTCGAATCATAGTAATCATGCAGTTTTCTGTTCAAGATTTGAATGATGCTACTTGCTACTTTGGAGTTGGCATTATTTCATTTGCGATTAACTAATTCTCGCATTGCAACAGATCGTGAGCCATTGCCAGAAGAAGATTTCATGTTTTCAGTTTTTCTTTCGAAGAAGAGCGTAAATCCTGACACGAAAATAGGTTTTTAAAATCTTTGACTTAGCTTGGTGGCAATCGGGAATATTACTGTCAGCCATGGCAAGGCATTTGTCAACAAGAGCACTCAGGATACTATTCACTTTCATTACTTGTGCCTCACTAGCCACGAATATGCTCTCTGCACGAAGGAGTAATTTCTTTACCTCTTGCGAAATATATGTAAGAGATGATCCGGTGTTGTCGCGAAGCTGGACAAGACTTTGCATTGATACGATATAGTCATGCAATTCTGGTTTAGGAGGATCTGCAAGTAAGGTTTTCAAACATTCGTGGCAGCGACCATTTAGTTTGATGAACTGGTGGACTGCATACCCTCCAAGATGGTCCAAGCTTGACAATTCTGATGTAGAGAGAGAGAGCAATGGCCGATGACTGACTCAGTTCTTGTGTCAAAATCATATGATGGAATGATTGCCATTTCGTCAAGCAAAAGAACACAGTCTCTTTCTTCATCTCCCATGGAGGAAGCCTTTCAATGCAAATTAACCTTCAGTATACAATATGTAGGTATTCTTATGTAGCTACTTTAGAAAGTCAAAACACAACAGTAATGCTTTTGTGTTTTCTATTAGTTTCTATGTTTACCTTCAATTGCAATGCTGCAAAAACCTCATATGTAAGACCCGAGGAAAATTCAATGTGCTCCATTCACGATTAAGTGTTCTTATAGAAGGTAATGGATAATTCATCCCAAGTAAAGTGCTGTATCCAGTTGCTCCACATGAATATCTTATTTTTATAGCACTTTCAATTGTGTTATTTGACCACCTAACTAAAAATAAAAAAATCAAATGTAAATTTTAAACTTATATTTAATATATTTGTTTTTTTAGTGTGGAAGTGCAAAATTTCATTAATATACTTCATCAATTTAAAATGGTATTGCTTAACCTTTTCCATAACCAGGCTTCTTGGAAAGGTAGGCTATTTGGTCTTCATTAAATAAAGCAGATATGTTGTTTGCTAGGTTTTATGATTTTCTTTTGCTTTTTTCAGCTCTTTCTTCAACATTTCCGATTCCTCTCGCAGCTTTGTGTGACTTTGACTATTTGTGCTACTTTGAGGATTGCTCAAGTCCAACTCAGTCACAGTCATTGTAGATTGTACAGAGTCAAGATTATTATCATCTTGGCTACTATCACTCTCAATGGCAACAGGTTGTGGTGACACTATGTGAACAAGAAGGTAAACATGTGTATATTTCCCATTGGTCAATAATTTATAATGTACTGAAGATGCCAAAACGTTAGAGTACTGACCAGTGTTCACTTTTAATTCTCGTTTAGTTGGACTCTTTCTTCGAAGCACAGGCTTTCGATGTGTGAACAGAGTTGGTACTGCGTTTGGTCGAAGTTTGCCGGGGATTTTAGGCTCGAATTGATTCGCTTCGAAGTGAACCTTAAGGAGCCGCACCACAATATCACAACACACAAATGCAAATTTGTTGTAAATATTTATTAAAAATTTTAAAATTTACATTGTCATTGTCATGTTAATTATCTAAAGAACAACAAGAGTATAATTGCCTCGCAAAGTCTCGCCGACGCCGTGTTAAAGTTCTCTCTTTTTATTGCACAAAGCCATTTCTTTCGTTTTTCGTTGTTTCTCGACCCTGAGGGTATGCGGTACATTTTGTATCCGTCAGATGAACGATTATTGCACCCACACGCGCAACAAAACACCATATTTATCTTAAAAACTGTGAACACTAATAATAATCGCTATGTAAACACTAGTACAAGTTTCAAAAGTAGGAACCAAAATGGCGGGTTTTGATCAGATGACCGAAACTGACCAATCAGCGTGTACAAATAAGAGAACAATACATGTCCCAACTCTTGTACTATAGAGGGCTCTGCTGCGCACTATTTGTTCCAATATGGCTGTCAAATTCAGAAATACTGTCACTGAAGAACGGTAACGAAGTGAATACAGAAAATCCTGGAAAGATTTATCTAAATGGTCTATTTGAAAACAGGATACACATCTCAAAAGACTAGTTCATTAATTTTAAGTGTTCTTACTTCTATCATTGATTCCAAAGCAATGTCCAACTCTGTCGTCGTTTTACTTTTGCTATTCACTGGAATGGTTTCCGTTGTTCCTACGAATAACACTGATATGTGTTATAAAAATATATCTTGCAACAAACTTCTTCCTGGCCAGTACATATGTACGAAAATACCGAAAATCAACACTGAAACCCAATCGGCAGAGGGCTGTAATAGAATAAGCCGCACTGTCGAAGGTTGGAATAGTTTAGTTATTTATGGGGTTTCTAAATCATTTGCCACACGTTATAGTACGCCTTTTGTGTTTTCAAAATTTACTTTTAGAACTGTGAAAAAAATCAAGGTTGTAGTTTTGTAGACATGTTGCAATCATTTTATCAATTTAGATTACTTTTCCATTTAAAAAATCATATCTTTGAATGATGACAACACTCGACTTAGTGACGTGGTAGTTCAGAAAACAGAAAACATGTTATCATATGTTTGTAGTCACATGTACCGTAGCTCCTGGAATAAACTGTACTGGGATGTTAAAAGACAGAACATTTAAAAAAGCACAACCATGCAGATATACGTACGTAAGATTTTCTTTATAACTTTAAATGAATTTATCAGAACTGGTGCAAAGCTCAATTTTGAATATTCGTGAATTGTACCTAGTTGCAAAACCTTAACAAATGTTCATTTCAATTCATTATTTAAAATGTAGAAATGGATATGATCACACCATTGCGTTGATGTTATCTGTTTTCTTGGGGATGTTTGGAATGGACAGGTTTTATCTTGGATATCCAGCATTAGGTTGTTCCACATTAACTTTGAGTGCTTTTCTTTATTGATAGCGGCTAGAAATCAAATGCTTAAAATCATGATTGGCACATGTTTTTAGGTTTGCTCAAACTTTCAACTCTTGGATTTTTCTTTCTATTTCAACTTGTGGATATTATTCTTATTGCAATGCAGGTACAATCTATAAGTAGTAATCTTTGAAACTATACATTTCCATAGGAAAATCTCATGCAAGGTAGAATTAATGCATCAGTTTGCTGTTCAACTTGTGCACTCTTTTTGCCATCACTATGATAAAAATACAAATGTATCTCTAAAAGCCATAGCTTGCAAAGTAATTAATTTACAATTTGGATGTCGACCTTATCTTTTTAGATTGTTGGTCCAGCAGATGGATCTGAGTATGTCATTGATTATTATGGACCTAGATTGTTTCACATTACACAGGATAGTGATACTTATCACCAACCTTTGTAATATAAAATAATTTTAACCTAAATTATCCAAACATTATGCTGCCCCTTCAAGAAGCTGTACGTATGTAGAGATGATAAATTTGAAAATTATTTGCATGTATATTTTGTATGTAAGATAGTACAGTAGGTATGTAGAAATGAAATTACATCCAACAATGAAATTTATCATCCATGCGTACCACGTGTTACATAATGTTTAGTAACTATTCATTGTAAAATGATCATATGATTTCTGTAGGTAGACAAAATAGGAGAGCATGGTTGAATTTTGTTCAACCCATTTCTCTACAACTTGCCTCATACATATTACGTCTACCTGCTACTTTCGCGGAACCATGAAAACGACTGTTCATTGGGTGAAGTCTTAAGTCTGGTTCTCATGTAGTCGTACTAGTCGTTTCATCATTTCAATCTTCTCAATCGTATCTAAATCGCAAGCCAATAGAGCAGAACTCTATCCACACAACTTGAAAGACTCAATTGAGATGACTCGTTTGAGCCCTATCGGCTTACGTTCTAGAGACGCAGACTAGGAAGGATGAAAGGATGCAACGCCTCGTACACCTATTTATAAACCAGGCTTCAATTTACGACATATGCTATTTGGAGAAAATATTTATGTACTTAAGAGATTGCACTATTGAATGGTCTTATACGTTCTCACCAAATATGAGCATTTCACGTTTAATCGACCTAAACTGAACACGCATAGAATAGCCTGGTGTTAATGGAGAATATTTTTATTACAGTACACGTTGTTAATCCACTTTTTATCTTATCACACCAAGGTGGGTTAAATGTAAATGAGCAGCGTTGAAAGCTCTCGAATCATTGTAAATCGCACTCAATAGATATCAGGAAACATAAAAGCATTTTGTACAGCATATAAAAAGTCCTGTATAATCGCAAAAAAGTTGGGTTGTCTTCTGAAGCATAGCGAAACATGTGTAGAAGATTCAGTAATAAGGTCGTCGAGGATTGTTCTGAAAAAGAAATATTTCTAAACGACGGAAGGGTGAATTTTAGGGTAAAAGGACAGCAGGTTATAGTTTTACTTACCAAAGGATTGGGCCTGAATTTATAAGCTAATTGCATTCGTTTTCTGTACAAGTCAAATTCATCATCTTCATTTTTAATGTCATCTGGTTTTACTGCTCCTACGCCAGTGGCATCGAAGGATGTTTTACCCCTAGAAATACAAAAACCAAAACAAGTAGTGATATGTTCACGATAAATTCACGAATATGCATTGACTTTCATAAAGCCCAGTTTTCACCACTTTCAAGTTTCACCAGTTTCAGTCACTTGTCACTCAAGCATTTGCAGTTGTTACATACAACAAAGATCAAATTTTGAAACGACCCGGAAAATTATATGAAGACCAACTTTACTATGTTCTTCTATTAGAACTGTGGATATAAAGTTTTTACTCGTTGATGATGAGTATACTGTTCTATGAAAGAATGTTATATGCAGTGCGGTGAAATTAAATGAAGATATGATCACCTGATTGAGTCACCTGAATTTTTCAGGTTCATGAGACAATGGCTTAAATTGTCCAGCAAAGTGCGAAGATCATATCTTCATTTAATTTAGTATACTGTTCTGTTATTCGTATTGGTAAAATGTTTCATACTTGTTAACAGGAGCTTTGATTCCTTCTCCAGAACTTCCTAATCCCGTTCCTTCTTGCCAACCAGCTTTTTGAAGCATTTTATAACCGATATTTTCCTCGGTAAGCTTGTGCTCCGCATAATCTTCATACACGAACTCTCCTCCTTCTTTCACAGCTTTCACTTTGCCGAGGAATTTATCTAATTCTTCTTTAGGTAAGAAATCGCCGATGAAATGTTTTCCCTGACCTTTCTTCGTTAGATCAGAAGCCCACTCTATACACAATGAACAAGAATGAATGTAAAAACAATCAGAAATGATTGCAAGTTAAAATTGCATTTTTTCATCGTTGGGAACTGAATACAATTAGTGAAGATTGTTCAGCGTATGATACAGCACAAGAGAGAATCGTTGTTTCATTTTCTTTAGTTTGAAACGGCAGTGAAACCATAATTGCTCTTAATTGCTCCATAATTGCTCTTAATTCTCAATGGTGGAAAACTGCAACTTCGACTGGCAATTTTTATTTGTTATTTGAAGAGTACTCGATTATTTCAGACTTTTATGAAATGAAAAACATATTATCGGAAGACTAAAAGACCTCATCTCTTTTGCTATATTCAAATAAATACGTATGCAACACAATATCAAATGCACAAGAGCATTTTAAAGCTCAATTCACTTTTTTCACACACACTGCATGTACACAACCGCAACAAACAATACCTATTGTTTTTTCCATCTCATGTTTTCTTTTCTTGTGCTCCCATGTTCCTCCTTCTGTGTCTTCATCGGAATCGTATTCATATACAGGTTTATTTGGGTCATTATTTTTCCTCTTTTTTGCCTCCTTTGCCTCCATGCTTTTCTTTGCAGCGAGTATTTTCTCGTACATTTCCTGAAGCTACATCAAACATACTTAATCGAATAATTATTCAAAAAAAATCTTACAAAAAAGGAAAAACCAGTGGCGGGTCTAGGGTACGTCAAAATAAGTTACTGAAGTTCCTTCTTGCATAAATTTACATTTCCAAACACTTTGAAGGAAAGTTCATTGGTGAAATTATGTTCTTTTGAAATTCAAAACCAATCGTGCTGTTCTGAGATATTTTGAATTTAAAATTTAGGAGCTAAAATTTATTTTGACAAACGCTGAATCCGGTACTGGGATGAATACGCATCTATGCACAAAACCGACTATGCCAAAAATATATACCTCTTTCTGTTCTTGCCTTTGTCTTTCCCTCTCTCTCATTTCCTCGCTGCTAATACTTTGAACGGATGGCGTTGCGCCAATCAGTGATGCTGCCGCCTTTGCTCTGACCTGCGCCAGAGTTGCCGCAAAATCAAAATTGAGGGGAGGGGGGTCTTTTGAAGATGATGACGACGACGACGTGGACGCACTTGATGTCTGCTTGGATAGTTCCTCTTTCTTTTCTTTCAATTTCATTTGATAGAATTTGAATTCATTACTTTCAGGTTCTGACAGGAATCTGTAGATGAAAGTGTTAGTCAAATCTTGTTAAATATTATGTTCATCTTATCTAGAAAAAACGCACCATTCGCCTTTCTAAAGCGAAGTAATAGCGAGCAGTTTGCATGTTAACACATTATCAAACTTAATAACTTAAAATGATTCAGGTGTGATATCAAATTATTTAAGAAATAAAAGATGTTTACTGTGTTTGTACTGGCTTAAGAAAACCTATGAGACCTTTTGGAGAACTCGAGAGAACATCAGTGCAAGCCCGAGAATGAAGGTCGAGGGTTTGTACCTGCTTGTATACGTGACGGGCTAAACATCGCACATGCTACTACAAACACAGCTATACATAGGCCAATCACCGTACGCGTTATGTTGTTTTTATTTTATAAAGTTCAAATCAAAATTGATGAAAAATTACATTCACATCACATTTTCAGCCATATATGTACAGCACGAAAAAAGGTGACTTAAAGCAACGGACGAATTGCAAATGAGGTCAGTAAATGTAATGTGGATACATGAAAAGCAACGTTTACTGCAAAAGATATTCACGTTCTTACTTGTACTTTGGTAGTTTTTTCCAGTTTTCCTCCACTGCGGGATTCTTGACAACAATGGATATCAATTTTTCAATGTCTGCAGCATTTTCTGGTGGAGAGACTTAATACAGGTTCTATCAGATGTGGTGTTCAAGAAATACATCGTTCTTGAATCCAATTGTGATAGTACATTTAATATCATGTAACGAGGGGGGAAAGAAGCTCGCTAACAGACCACAAAGCTATTAGCTAGATTGTCAGAAGACAAATCTGCAAGCACCCACACAAGATTAGATAATTAATGCATTCAAAACTCTTGGAATTGCCTTACTCGGAGATCTTGAAATATCAATTGACTATTACTCCTTCTGTTCACAAAAATTAATTATGTTAATTATACTAAATCACATTTCAATGATTTGTGTTCACTGCTTAGCATGAAAACCACAAAATACCTATATTGCTAGTATGATGCACGCACATAGTACAAGCATTCTACGTTGAATGCCTGAAATCACTTCAATATGACAATATAGCATAGCTTTCACTGGAAATTCAAACATAAAACTTTCTTAACCAAATGAAACTAACGGTTGCCCTGAATGACAAAATAACTGATAATGATGTATGAAGTATAGCATTTTTAAGAGAAAAAAAAACACCTGCCAACAGATCACAACATGTGGCATTGCTTATAAATAAAAAAACACAACAGCATAAATCTCTATTACATACACTGACAATAGCAAACGTAAGTCTCTGCATTATATAATTCAAAGAAAAGGGTCAAATTGGAACAAATGAGACTATGTTAAAACCTCACTAACAGCATACAACGATGTAAAACTTATTGACTTGACAAAAGTTTTCAAACAAATGTCAGATATTACTTAAAATACTGTTCTGAACTCACGAGAATGGTTTGAACACAGGATTATAGTCGTATATTGATTGTTTAGTTTAGTGCAGTCCTGAGAAAGGCTCTTGGTGTTAGCATTGACCTGAACATTTTCACATCCTCAGCATCCATGTCATCTTAGAGTCACTTGACCCTAACACCGACACCAAAAACCCTTCTTGAGACTGCAATAACCTGGATGATAAACATCTTTACGCTCACTTAATTAATAAATGCTTTTGTACATGTATAAATACGGGTGGTCACATTGATTTGAAAGAGGAAAAAAGCAATGCTGAAAATTGAGAAGCTGAAATTTTGGTGCCATGCAAAATGTTCAAATCAAGTTTCATACGTGCCTTGATCACACACAGTGACTAAAAATGACTTGCATCGTAAGACATGGGAATTGTGGAAAGAACTAAGATGTTTTTACTGAAGTAAATCTGATCTTAGAAAGATTTTCCCAATCCAAAATAAATTTCAGATACATATACATAAAGCTCCAATTTGCTTAAGGTTATGATAATCTAATAAAAAATTACCAGTTTCATCTTCGGGATTTTCAAACACGTCATGACGTAGCAACCTTGGTTTCGTCACAGTTTTTGAAGAAGCTGACGGTTTTAAAACCTTCATAGAAACAGTCAATTTACGCTTCTTCGAAGATTCTTCACTTGAAGAGCAAGGCCTCTCTTCTCTCGAATTGTTGGCGGTTTGTTGTTGTTGCATCGCTTGAAAACGAGCAAAAAAATTCCCGTCGTTGTGAAACATATTTTGATTTACAATGGAATTCGAAAAGCTATTAGCTTGGCTAATACTTCCTTGCAAAGGAGTATCATTCTGATAGAATTTTGGAGAGCTTTCAGACTTCTTATCTGCAATGCGCCGAAGTAATTCCTCTTTAGTTTGGTGGACAGATTTATTCGTATGAGAAGCCATGTTGAATTTCTGAGTTCAAATTGAACTAGTTTCAATCAATGAGACGTAGGTAACCCGAACTTTTCCTTTTGTCTTTCAAGTTTTTCGGACTCTTTCACTTAGGCTTTCCCCGTAAAAGTTGAAATGAGCAGAGAAAGCAAATTATTTTTTGATTGGAAATAACGGTTAAAACCCTACTAATATTGACAGTTCTGGATTTTTTTATCTTCAACTTATTGACTTTTGTAAAATAGAATCACTACGAGAAGGAAATGTAATAAATACTAATTTTGCTCAAAAACCATTTTTCTAGTTTGAACATAAAATTCATTGACACCCATGCTCACTAACTCGTTTCAAATTCTAATTTCTACCAAAGCGCATCGCAAAATTTATAATTAGCTACAAAGTAATCGATTTCAAACGACTAAAATTCAATTAGTCAAGTTTTTTTACGAAAAAGCTTTGTTGCTTCCTTTCTTAACATTTTTCTACTCCAAAAGAAAACTATTGAGTTCACACTGGAATTAGAAAAGGCAAGAACAGTAATCCACATAATAAGGACAAGCTGATCAATCCTGTCTGAGTACGGGGTAATTATATTGAGCAAACTTCCTGGAATGATATAAAGGAGAAAAAAAACCACGGCAACAATAAAACAGGACTTCGCTATTTTTATTTCCTTCAACAAAAGCTTCGTTTTGGTTCGTTTGCTCGTATCATTTGAATCAGACAACTTCCATTTGAACATCGTTATCTTCCTTACAACAAAATAAATACGCATGTAAACAAAGAAAAGGTAACAAAAGAGGACAACAATCTTTGCCATGTTGTACTTTACCACTAGTCCATTATCCACAATGAAGGCTGCGGTCTTTGCTACACAATCAATGACACCAACAGCGCTCACACCAACGAATAATTTAGTTTTTGTAACTTTGGTGTTGTAGTCATAAGGATATAAAATCGAAATGTGTCTTTCCCAAGTTAGAGCAAATAAATTTACATTTGAGAATCCCACTGTATAAAGTAGTGATAGCAATGATGCGGTATTCAGTACGCAATTAACAGTGCCCTTAATTGTATTTAACAGGAATACGAGAAAGATCGGCATTGCAACAAGACTGCATATCAAATCTATAAAAGATTGCAACAATATGATAAAGTAACATGGCTTTTCCTTCAACTGAGATGATTTTTGGATCGTTAGAATTGCGACTGCATTGAGAAATGCTGTCATAATCATCAGAAGACAATCCAATGCGATCAAAAAAAAATGATTGATACGCATGCCATGCGATGGTAGTTTCGTCAGAGTAAAGTGGCTTAAACCAAGAACGTTGCATGTGACAATGGTATTATGTAAAGTAAAATTCATCTTGATGGTTCTGTGTTCAAATCCTAGTGTTTCTTTTTTCAGTGTGCACATGAAGCTTATGTACAAATCGATGACATTGGGTCTAATCGATAGCAAAATGCGCAATATATATGCCAGACTTCTCTAGTTTGGCGCTGTAAACTGCTAAATAACAGCTGCTCTTTGTTCATTCAGAGATACGAACTTGACAAAAAATTGATCGAACCTTTGACATGCTGAAGAAAATTCTTGAAATAGAAAAGCAGACAAAATGTTGGCGTGAGAACAACTTTCCGAATCTAAGGGGACGAACTTGTATCTTCCTGTTCTTTTAGAAATTATAAATGAATTGCAAAATATATATGTTTAATTTGAGTCCACGTAGGCCTCTCATCAATCATTGTATTAAACGATAGCAATTATTGAATACATATGATTTTACGCGGCATATTAAACAATGAGCCACGCCGGTTATAAACCGATGCACCTTGTGAAAAACTGTATATTTTCATGATTTTAACGTTGTCATCATGATACTAAAAATAAACCAATACATCTTTCACAAGCCAGAACAAATAAATAAAGAAAATTTATTATGATTATCTAGCTAATGCATATAAATACAATAAAGAAAATTTATCGCCCAGCAATTCAAAGTCCTATAGCTTCAATTAAATCTAGGACAACGCATTTATTGCTAAATGATATACAAACGCTAAGAAAAATGGCACTTTAGAAGAATGCAACTCAAATCAATACAGAGGATTGCTGAAAGTAAGATAAAGCAACAAGCATTTCCCCCACAGTTTATGGGAAAAACTCACTCTTATTTCTTTGCTCGTATAACTTAATTTTGAATATTCTAATTTAATTCGCGCCAGCAATCATTGAATTTATATTATTGCCAAGAGCAAGAGGGTTCTTTAAATGAATTTTCATGATGTTAATAATCAGTTGTAGCTACATAAAGAAATGAAAAAATTTAGGCAGTGGGACAGAAGCTTAAGTGGGCCAATATATGTAAATAATGTTGGCGACGAAAGCTTCTTTCATGTAGTATACATTCAGATTTTACAAAATTTCTGTATTCTGATCAAAAGTATGTATAAAAAAAACAGCAGATACTTTTGCGACAAAGAATTAAGTTGGTAGAGGCCGTAGAGCTTTGTTAGCTACAAAAGAAGAAGAACATGTTGATTCTTTATATTTTCAACAGCTGCTTTGCCATTAACTGTATACGGTTAAATTTTTCACTTATTTCTCTGCTAGGAAAGATTCTTTTAAGTCTTCTGAAAATAAGAATCAATATTGAGAAAAATATTAAGTTAGAGTTTGAACTACATGAACATAATTCTAGCGGAACAATTCTAATGCAAAGAAATACCACACGAGGTTATAATCTCGGATAGCGTAATCCATGAGCATATTTCTGATAAAATGGTATCAAGCTATCAAGCATATGTTTTTTTTTTTGAAAAGCAGACTCATTACCTGTATGTTCTTCTTAGTTAGTTGTAATGAACACAATTACAACAGGACAATTTTGATTGGAAGAAATATTACATTAGTTTAGGAATTCTACGTTTGTAGTTAGTTACTTTCACGATTTCTTATGCTTTGAATAAATTTGATTGCTTCTTTTCTCAACATCAGTCTACTCCAGAAGAAAATCAACGAGTTAGCACTGGAATTACAATAAGCAAGTGAGAAAATCCACATTGCAACAGGATATTGATCAATTTTTTCCCAATTTGCAGTCATCATGTTGAGTAGAATTTCAGGAATGATGTGAAAGCAAGAAAAACACAAAACAACCATGAAACAAGATTTGGCTGTTTTGACTTCCTGCAACAAAAGTTTTGTTTTGGTTCGCTTGCTCAGACCATTATTGGAATCAGTAGGCTTCGACTGCATGTCGCGTAACTGCCTCACAACCAAATAAATACGCGTATAAGCAAAACAAACATAGCAGAAAAGAGCAAAGACTTTCATCAAGGTGTATCGCAATATGACTCCTTGAGTCAAAATTAAAAGTCCAATTTTCATCAGGAAATCAACCAGGCCAGTTATACTCACACCAATAAACAGTTTAGTTTTTGTAACTTTGGTGTGATAGTCATAAGGGTATAATATAGCAATGTATCTTTCCCAGGTCAGAGCAAATAAGTTGATGTTTGAGTATCCTAATGCAGAAAGCATCAAGAACAATGCCAATGTGCTCACGAGGCAATTCCAAGTTTCAATAACTGCATTAACGAGGTAAACGACAAAAAATGGCATTGCAAGAAGACTGCAAATTAAATCCATAGAAGATTGCAGCAATATGATAAAATAACATGGTTTTTCTTTCAGTTGAGACGATTTTTGAATTGTTAGAATTGCGAGAGAATTAAGCAGAGTCGTCACAATGGCCAGAAAACCGTTAAACACAATCAAAATAATTTGATTTACAAAAACTGCCTTGAATGGCAACTTCCTCAATGTAAAATGTGACATCCCAAACATGTTGCACGTTAGAACTGAATCTTCTAATGATGATTTCATCTTAACGGAACGGTGGTCTAGATTGATGTATTTTTCTCACAAGTGCACTGAATTGTTTTGAAAATGCACTGAATTGTTTGGAAATTGATGATATTGGTTGTAGTTAATCTTTAGCAAGAGCTTGATTTAACTCAGATTTCTTTCATAGTGAGAATAACAGCTGTCTCTCGCTTTGTTCAGAAGAGATGCCAACATGATAAAATTTTTTTATACAAAACCGATAAATTCATGATTTTCATATTTCCATTGGAAAAAATTCGTAGCTATATTCTTAGTTGTGTATCTTTGAAAATTCAAAATTCAATTTACAACCAATAAAGCGTCTCGTTGTTTATTGTATTTGCATTGCAATTGGCAATTAAGTGCAAATGAAGATTATTTCATGTAAATTTTTATAAAGATAAGTATGTGACAGATTTTGATTGTTCACTGTGACATAATACAATATGGCGGTGAAAGAGAAGTTGTATTTGTGTCAAATTTAACAAAATATACACAAATGGCAGCAACAAACATCGCCTTTCTGCTCAACTAATTTTTATAAACTTTCATCTTTATATCTGTAATTTAACAAATATAAAAAACGCGAAGTTTTTTCATAAATCATTACAATTGATACAAGCAATTCGAGAACTGATTTAGCTACAGAAAAAAATATAAAACAAGCAAACTTCCAGCTATAGCTAAAATTCCGGCAACTTGGATTCGCAGAATGTTTGGCTTTGAATAATTCTCAAATCTTAAACTCGATTTAAATACAACTTCGTCAAGAAAAAAGAAAATCTTGTAGCTACTTTTGATAGAGGTGTCGTGTTGATTCAAAATTCTATCATACAGAGACAAAAAGTATTACTCTTTACTTCTTTTTACAGAAAAAGTTCCTTAAAATCTTCAGAGAAATTAGTCAAAAGATTGCACTTTACGTATGAGTTTACAAATTGAACAATTGTGCCTTCGAGTACAGCAAGACGATTCTTTCAGTTGAATACTCAATATCCATTATAACGAACAAAAGAAGTAAACAAGTCATAAGCAAAAAAGGATTACATGATTTTAACGTTATTGGCTTTCACGATTTCTTATCTTTTGAATAAATTTGATTGCTTCTTTTCTCAACATTACTCTACTCCAAAAGAAAATCAACGAGTTTGCACTAGAATTACAATAAGCAAGGGTGGTAATCCACATTGCAACAAGAAATTGATCAATTTTTTTCCAATCGATAATGTTAAGGAAAAATCCTGGAATGACATAAAGCAAGAAAAAACACAGAACAACGATGAAACAAGATTTGGCTGTTTTGACTTCCTGTAACATAATTTTGGTTTTCGTTCGCTTGCTCAGATCATTATTGGGATCTGTAGGCTTCGACAGAATCTTGCGCGAATTTCTCACAACAAAATAAATACGTGTGTACGCAAAACAAACATAGCAGAAAAGAACAGTAACTTTCAATATGGTGAATCGAAAAATAATTTCATGAGTCAAAACTAAAACTCCAGTTTTCATCAGGCAATCAACCAGACCAGCTAAACTCACACCGATGAGCAATTTAGTTTTGGTAACTTTGCTATTATAGTCATAAGGATATAATATAGCAATGTATCTTTCCCAAGTCAGCGCAAATAAGTTGATGCTTGAGTATCCTAAAGCAGAAAGCAACAAGAGTAATCCCAATGCATTAACCAGGCAATTTACAGTTCCTTTAACTGCATTTACCAGATAAACGAGAAAAAATGGCATTGCAACAAGACTGCAAATTATATCTATAGAAGATTGCAACAATATGACGAAGTAACATGGTTTTTCTCTTAGTTGAGATGATTTTCGGATTGTTAGAACTGCAAGAGCATTCATCATCGCACTTACAAAGGCCAGAATACTGTTAAAAACAATCAAAAAAATTTGATTGGCAAAAATTCCCTTCGATACTATTCTTGTAAAGGTAAAAGAACGTACACCAATAGAATCACATGACACAAATACGTCGCGTAGTGTAGAGTTCATCTTGACAGAACGGTGGTTTAGTTCGTAGGGTTTTGTTAAAAAGTGCTCGAAGTCTTTTTAAACTATTTGATAATCCATGATATTGATTGTAATCAATAGCTAAAAGCACAATTAATGGCGGAGAGCTTTCATTGGCTTTTTTTAAACTAAAAGTAACAGGTGCCTCTTAGTGAGAAAAAATTATCCTTCCTAATGATGGAAAAAATTTCTAGTAATAGAAAAATAGACAAATTTACGTGAATGAAAAACTATCTGCCTATTCAAGATCAAGAAACTCTCCCTTTGAGAATTTAGTTAAAAATTCCTTTATTTACTTGAAGATCTATTAATTACGCGTCTGACATGTCTCTCTCATTTGTCATTGATTAAATATAGTGAAATTGCCAAGGGCAAATAAAGATGGCTTCATGCAAATTATATATTAAAATTTCAATTAATATTCATAAAATCTTCTTTATCAAGAACGTCTTTCATTTCTACAATCATAGGCAATATCTCCTTCCCTTTTTGAGTTTTGCTTGAAAAATCTGCAAATTGCAATTGAGGGAAACAAGATGCAAAATTGTAAAGAAAATGAGAAAAATCAACACGCGATCTTAAATCGAGGTTTGAATGAATTACAGCCCAATTAAGATGGAGAGTATGCTGATTCTTCATATTTTCAATTCGTTCCCTCAAACTAAAACGAACAATTTTTTCTCATTTCTTTTGGCAGAAAAGGATGTGCTTTAAAAGTCTACGTAAAGAAAGACTCAATAACGAGAAATGCAGGTTAAGTAAACGCTTAAACAATATAAGAGCTTTTGATTTTGGAGTTCACAAATGAAACAGCTTTGTTCCCAACTCCACATTTTGCAGGATATCATCAATAAATTTCTGATAAATTATACCTAATAACATTATCAAGCTTGTTATTTTCTTAACTGCAGACACACTGACCTGTATCCCCTTGTAAGTTAGTTGTAGTAAAATAATTATAGCAGAATATATTTAACGCAAAGAAATACCACATACTAGATAAGAATCCAACGTTGTTAATTAATTGCTTCCGCGACATCTTATGTTTTTGATAAATTTGATTGCTTCTTTTCTCAACATCACTTTATTCCAGAAGAAAATCAATGAGTTTAAACTGGAATTACAATAAGCAAAGGAAATGATCCACATTATCAGAGGCAACTGATCAATTCTTTTCCAGTTTGAAGACATCATATTTAGCAGAATTCCTGGAACGATGTGAAGCAAGAAAAACACAAAACAACCATGAAACAAGATTTAGCTGTTTTGACTTCCTGCAACATAAGTTTTGTTTTCCTCCGCTTGCTTTCGTTATTGTTGTAATCAGAAAGCTTCAGTTCTTTGTTCCGCAAATTCCTCACAACTAAATAAATACGCGTATAGGCAAAACAAACATAGCAGAAAAGAGCAAAGACTTTCGTCAAGGTGTATCGTATAATGACTGCTCGAGTCAAAATTAAAAGTCCAATATTAATCAGGAAATCAACCAGACCAGTTATACTCACACCGATAAACAATTTAGTTTTTGTTACTTTAGTTTTATAATCATAAGGATGTAATATTGCAATGTATCTTTCCCAGGTCAGTGCAAATAAGTTGATGTTTGAGTATCCTACAGAATATAACAAGAACAAGATTGCCAGTGAGTTCACCGAACAGTTCAAATTTTCAATAATTGCATTTGCCAGAGAAACGAGAAAAAACGGCATTCCAACAAGACTGCAAATTAAATCTATAGATGATTGCAACAATATAATAAAGTAACACGGCTTTTCTTTAAGATGAGATGATTTTTGGATTGTTAAAATTGCCAAAGCATTCAGCAACGCAGTTACAACGGCCAGAATACTGTTAAAAACAATCAAAGAAATTTGATTGGCAAAAATTTTTTTCGATACTATTTTCGTGAAAGTATAATAACGTACACCAATAGAATTACAAGTGACAAATACATCCCGTAAGGTGGAGTTCATCTTTACAGAACCGTGGTTTGGTTCGTTGTGTCTTGTCGAAAGGTGCACAAAGTCATTTTAAAATGTTTGCTAATCCACGATATTGATTGTAATCAAATGCAAAATGCAATTAATGTCTGAGAGCGTTCAATAGTATTTTTAGCTAAAAGTAACAGATGCTTCTTAGTTGAATAAGTGATAAAAAATGATTGTACTAATGATTAAACAAATTTCTGGTTTATAAAAATTGACAAATTAACATGAATGAAAATTGCCTTCATTTCAACAACAAAACTCAAACATTGAAAGTTTATCGTAGCTAAATCGTTAAGTTCTCTGTAGATCAATTGATTTCGCAACTGACATATGTCTCAAGTGTGATTGAGTGAATATAATGACTTTGGAAAAAAGATGGCTTCATGCAAATTTTAAATTAGCATTACAACTAGGCTAGTTTTCAATATGCTTAAAAAACCTATCCATTCAAATGTACGCCTTCTATCACTTGTGTGGTCCAAAAGCAATAACTCCTAACCAGCCTTTCCAAGTTTTGATTGAAAAATCTGCTGTTTAAGAAATAAAAAATGTTTACTGTATTTGCACAAGCTTTTGTAAGCTGAGGAGACCTTTGGGAGAACTCGAAAGCAGAACAGTGCATGCCCGAGAACAAATGCTCCCAAGGTTTGCATAAGGCACTACAAACACAAAAAACATCTCTTATTTCTTTTATAAAATAAAAATAATGCTAAACAGACAAATGCAAAACAAACGCTTTAATTTTTCCTCTAAAATATATTCATGATTGATTTGAAAATTCTCTTTGATTGATTGATTGATTGATTGATTAA
Source organism: Xenia sp. Carnegie-2017 (assembly GCF_021976095.1). Lineage (NCBI taxonomy): Eukaryota > Metazoa > Cnidaria > Anthozoa > Malacalcyonacea > Xeniidae > Xenia > Xenia sp. Carnegie-2017. The sequence goes on from NW_025813402.1 coordinate 7,866,324, forward strand.
ATCAATTGAGCTTAGATTGGTTTGCACCAGTGGTTTTTTCTTATTTCTTATGGCAGAAAAGAATGAGCTTTGAAAGTCTTTGAAAAGAAAGACTCCATATCGAGAAATGCATATTAAGTAAACGCTTGAACAATATATAGCTTTTGATATTGGAGTTCATAAATTAAACAACCTTGTTCACAACTCCACATTTTGTAGGACATTCATCAATAAGTCCACAGAATACTGACATGAAATGTGTTAGACTGTGCATATTTCTGATAAAATAGCTGAAATATCATTATCAAGCATTGTTGTTTTTTGAACTGCATGCAGACACAAGACCTGTATCCCCTTGTTAGTTAGTCGTACTAACATAATTATAATAGAACATTTTAATGCAAAGAAAACCTCATGCTAGGTAATAATCTCACGTTGTTAATTAAGTGCTTTCGCGACATCTTATGTTTTTGATAAATTTGATTGCTTCTTTTCTCAACATCAGTCTACTCCAGAAGAAAATCAATGTGTTAAAACTGGAATTACAATAAGCAAAGGAAATGTTCCACATTATCAGAGGCAACTGATCAATTCTTTTCCAGTTTGAAGAGATCATATTTAGCAGAATTCCTGGAATGATGTGAAGCAAGAAAAAACACAAAACAACCATGAAACAACATTTGGCTGTTTTGACTTCCAGCAACATAAGTTTTGTTTTTTTTCGCTTGCTTTCGCTATTGTTGTAATCAGAAGGCTTCAGTTCTTTGTTCCGCAAATTCCTCACAACTAAATATATACGTGTGTAAGCAAAACAAACATAGCAGAAAAAAGCAAACACTTTCGTCAAGGTGTATCGCATAATGACTCCTTGAGTCAAAATTAAAAGTCCAATAGTCATCAGGAAATCAACCAGACCAATTATACTCACACCGATAAACAATTTAGTTTTTGTTACTTTAGTTTTATAGTCATAAGGATGTAAAATTGCAATGTATCTTTCCCAGGTCAGTGCAAATAAGTTGATGTTTGAGTATCCTACAGAATAAAACAAGAACAAGATTGCCAGTGAGTTCACCGAACAGTTCAAATTTTCAATAATTGCATTTGCCAGAGAAACGAGAAAAAACGGCATTCCAACAAGACTGCAAATTAAATCTATAGATGATTGCAACAATATAATAAAGTAACACGGCTTTTCTTTAAGATGAGATGATTTTTGGATTGTTAAAATTGCCAAAGCATTCAGCAACGCAGTTACAACGGCCAGAATACTGTTAAAAACAACCAAAGAAATTTGATTGGCAAAAATTTTTTTCGATACTATTTTCGTGAAAGTATAATAACGTACACCAATAGAATTACAAGTGACAAATACATCCCGTAAAGTGGAGTTCATCTTCACAGAACAGTGGTTTGTTTCGTTGTGTCTTGTCGAAAGGTGCACAAAGTCATTTTAAAATGTTTGCTAATCCATGATATTGATTGTTATCAAATGCAAAATGCAATTAATGTCTGAGAGCGTTCATTACTATTTTTAGCTAAAAGTAACAGATGCTTCTTAGTTGAATAAGTGATAAAAAATGATTGTACTAATGATGAAACAAATTTCTGGTTTATAAAAATCGACGAATTAAGATGAATGAAAATTACCTTCATTTCAATAACAAACTCAAACATTGAAAGTTTATCGTAGCTAAATCGTTAATTTCTCTGAAGATCAATTGATTTCGCAACTGATATATGTCTCAAGTGTGATTGAGTAAATATATTGACTTTGGCAAAAAGATGGTTTCATGCAAATTTTAAATTAGCATTACAACTAGGCTAGTTTCAATATGCATAAAAAACCAATCCATTCAAATGTACGCCTTTAATCACTTGTGTAGGCCAAAAGCAATAATCCCTCCCCAACCTTTCCAAGTTTAGATTGAAAAATCTGCTGTTTAAGAAATAAAAGATGTTTACTGTGATTGCACAAGCTTTTGTAAGATGAGGAGACCTTTGGGAGAACTTGAAAGCAGAACAGTGCATGCCCGAGAACAAATGCCCTCAAGGTTTGCATAAGGCACTACAAACACGAAAAACATCTCTTATTTCTTTTATAAAATAAAAATAATGCTAAACAGACAAATGCAAAACAAGCGCTTTAATTTTTCCTCTAAAATATATTTATGATTGATTTGAAAATTCTCTTTGATTGATTGATTGATTGATTGATTGATTGATTGATTAAATCAATCGAACTCAGATTTGTTTGCACCAGTGTTTTTTTTATTTCTTATAGCAGAAAATAATGTGCTTTGAAAGTCTTTGAAAAGAAAGACTCGATAACGAGAAATACATGTTAAGTAAACGCTTGAATAATATATAGCTTTTGATTTTGGAGTTCATATATTAAACAACTTTGTTTACAACTCCACATTTTGTAGGACATTCATCAATAAGTCCACAGAATACTGACATGAAATGTGTTAGATTGTGCATATTTCTGATAAAATAGCTAAAATATCATTATCAAGTTATCAAGCATTGTTATTTTTTGATCTGCATGCAAACACATGACCTGTATCCCCTTGTTAGTTAGTCGTACTAACATAATTATAATAGAACATTTTAATGCAAAGAAAACTTCATGCAAGGTATTAATCACACGTTGTTAAGTGCTTCCGCGACATCTTATGTTTTTGATAAATTTGATTGCTTCTTTTCTCAACATCACTTTATTCCAGAAGAAAATCAATGAGTTTAAACTGGAATTACAATAAGCAAAGGAAATGTTCCACATTATCAGAGGCAACTGATCAATTCTTTTCCAGTTTGAAGACATCATATTTAGTAGAATTTCTGGAACGATGTGAAGCAAGAAAAACACAAAACAACCATGAAACAAGATTTGGCTGTTTTGACTTCCTGCAACAAAAGTTTTGTTTTTTTTCGCTTGCTTTCATTGTTGTAATCAGAAAGCTTCAGTTCTTTGTTCCGCAAATTCCTCACAACTAAATAAATACGCGTATAAGCAAAACAAACATAGCAGAAAAGAGCAAAGACTTTCGTCAAGGTGTATCGCATAATGACTCCTCGAGTCAAAATTAAAAGTCCAATTTTCATCAGGAAATCAACCAGTCCAGTTATACTCACACCGATAAACAATTTAGTTTTTGTTACTTTAGTTTTATAATCATAAGGATGTAATATTGCAATGTATCTTTCCCAGGTCAGTGCAAATAAGTTGATGTTTGAGTATCCTACAGAATAAAACAAGAACAAGATTGCCAGTGAGTTCACCAAACAGTTCAAATTTTCAATAACTGCATTTGCCAGAGAAACGAGAAAAAACGGCATTCCAACAAGACTGCAAATTAAATCTATAGATGATTGCAACAATATAATAAAGTAACACGGCTTTTCTTTAAGATGAGATGATTTTTGGATTGTTAAAATTGCCAAAGCATTCAGCAACGCAGTTACAACGGCCAGAATACTGTTAAAAACAATCAAAGAAATTTGATTGGCAAAAATTTTTTTCGATACTATTTTCGTGAAAGTATAATAACGTACACCAATAGAATTACAAGTGACAAATACATCCTGTAAGGTGGAGTTCATCTTTACAGAACAATGGTTTGGTTCGTTGTGTCTTGTCGAAAGGTGCACAAAGTCATTTTAAAATGTTTGCTAATCCATGATATTGATTGTAATGAAATGCAAAATGCAATTGTCTGAGAGCGTTCATTAGTATTTTTAGCTACAAGTAACAGATGCTTCTTAATAGAATAACTGATAAAAATGATTGTACTAATGATGAAACAAATTTTTGGTTTATAAAAATTGACAAATTAACATGAATGAAAATTACCTTCATTTCAATAACAAATTCAAACATTGAAAATTTTTAGTAGCTAAATCGTTAAGTTCTCTGAAGATCAATTGATTTCGCAACTGACATATGTCTCAAGTGTGATTGAGTAAATATATTGACTTTGACAAATAGATGGCTTCATGCAAATTTTAAATTAACATTACAACTAGACTAATTTTCAATACGCTCAAAAACCTAACCATTCAAATGTACGCCTTCTATCACTTGTGTGGTCCAAAAGCAATAACTCCTCCCCAGCCTTCCAAGTTTTGATTGAAAAATCTGCTGTTTAAGAAATAAAAGATGTTTACTGTATTTGCACAAGCTTTTGTAAGCTGAGGAGACCTTTGCGAGAACTCGAAAGCAGAACAGTGCATGCCCGAGAACAAATGCTCCCAAGGTTTGCATAAGGCACTACAAACACGAAAAATATCTCTTATTTCTTTTATAAAATAAAAATAATGCTAAACAGACAAATGCAAAACAAACGCTTTAATTTTTCCTCTAAAATATATTCATGATTGATTTGAAAATTCTCTTCGATTGACTGATTGATTGATTAAATCAATTGAGCTCAGATTGGTTTGCACCAGTGTTTTTTTTATTTCTTATGGCAGAAAATAATGTGCTTTGAAAGTCTTTAAAAAGAAAGACTCGATAACGAGAAATGCATGTTAAGTAAACGCTTAAACAATATATAGCTTTTGATATTGGAGTTCACAAATTAAACAACTTTGTTCACAACTCCACATTTTGCAGGGTATCATCAATAAATTTCAGATAAAATATACCTAATAGCATTATCAAGCATTGTTATTTTCTGAACTGCTGACACACTGACCTGTATCCCCTTGTTAGTTAGTTGTTGTAACATAATTATAATAGAACATTTTAATGTAAAGAAAACCTCATGCTAGGTAATAATCTCACGTTGTTAATTAAGTACTTCCGCGACATCTTACGTTTTTGATAAATTTGATTGCTTCTTTTCTCAACATCAGTCTACTCCAGAAGAAAATCAATGAGTTCAAACTGGAATTACAATAAGCAAAGGAAGTAATCCACATTATCAGAGGAAACTTGTCAATTCTTTTCCAGTTTGAAGTAATCATATTTAACAGAATTCCTGGAATGATGTAAAGAAAGAAAAACACAAAACAACCATGAAACAAGATTTGGCTGTTTTGACTTCCTGCAACAAAAGTTTTGTTTTTTTTCGCTTGCTCTCATTGTTGTAATCAGAAGGCTTTAGTTCTTTGTTCCGCAAATTCCTCACAACTAAATATATACGTGTGTAAGCAAAACAAACATAGCAGAAAAGAACAGCAATTTTAGCCATGTTGTAACGTACAATAAGTTCCTTTGTCAAAATTAAAAGTCCAGTTTTCATTATACAATCAACCATGCCAGTTATACTCACACCGATAAACAATTTAGTTTTTGTTACTTTAGTTTTATAGTCATAAGGATGTAGTATTGCAATGTATCTTTCCCAGGTCAGTGCAAATAAGTTGATGTTTGAGTATCCTACAGAATAAAACATGAACAATGTTGCCAGTGAGTTCACCAAACAGTTCAAATTTTCAATAACTGCATTTGCCAGATAAACGAGAAAAAACGGCATTCCAACAAGACTGCAAATTAAATCTATATATGATTGCAACAATATAATAAAGTAACATGGTTTTTCTTTAAGATGAGATGATTTTTAAGTGTTAAAATTGCCAGAGCATTCAGCAACGCAGTTACAACGGATAGAATACAGTTAAAAACAAACAATAAAATTTGATTGGCAAAAATTTCCTTCGATACTATTTTCGTGAAAGTATAAGAACGTACACCAAAAGAATTACATGATACAAATACATCCCGTAGTGTACAGTTCATCTTGACAGAAAGATGGTTTACTTCGTTGTGCTTGGTTGAAGGTGCCCAAAGTCATTTTATAATGTTTGCTAATCCACGATATTGATTGTAATCAAATGCAAAATGCATAATAAATGTCGGTGAGCGTTCATTAGTATTTTTAACTACAAGAAACAGATGCTTGTTAGTTGAATATGAGATAAAAATGATTGTACTAACGATGAAAGGCATTTCTGGGTTTATAAAAATAAAAAAATGAATGAAAAATTGCCTTCATTTCAATAACAAACTCAAACAATAAAAATATATTTTAGCTAAATCGTTAATTTCTCTGAAGATCAATTGATTTCGCAGCTGACATGTCTCAAGTGTGATTGAGTGAATATATATTGACTTTGCCAGAAAGATGGCTTCATACAAATTTTAAATTAGCATTACAACTTGGCTAATTTTCAATATGCTCAAAAAACCTATCCATTCAAATGTACGCCTTCAATCACTTGTGTAGGCCAAAAGCAATAATCCACCCCAAATTTTGATTGAAAACTGCTGTTTAAGAAATAAAAGATGTTTACTGTGTTTGCACAAGCTTTTGCAAGCAGAGAGATCTTTGGGAGAACGTGAAAGCAGATCAGTGCAAGATCGAGAACATATGCCTCCAAGCTTTGCATAATTAAGTCAGTACAAACACGAAAAACAATCTCATATTTCCTTTATGAAATAACAATATCAGCAAACAGACAAATGCAAAACAAACGCTTTAATTTTTCCTTTAAAATATATTCATGATTGATTTGCAAATTCTCATTGATTGACTGATTGATTAAATTAATTGAGCTCAGACCGATTTGCACCAGTGGTTTGCACAGGCAAAAACTGCTACAGACCAATCAACGCACGCTTTCTTTGCTTTTACTTAATGATTTCCAATTGATACAAGCAATTTGCAAAATTGGGAAGAAAACGTACAAAAAGATCATATAATTTGAGGTTTGAATTGAGCTACAACTTTCTTAAGAGGGAGAATATGTTGCATCTACATATTTTCAATATTTTCCCAACAGCCTTTTACTCATTTCTTTTGACAGGAAAGGTTTTTTAAAGTTTTCAGTAAGAAAGACTCAATGCTTGGAAACATGTTAATTAAACGCTTAAACATTACAGCATTTTTTAAGTTTACAAGTTGAACAACTTTGTTCACATTAAGCTGGATATTGTACATAAAACATGAATATGTAAGATTGTGTAGATTTCTGATAAAATGACATCTTTTTTTTTTGAACAGCAGTCACATGATTTGTAACGTTCGTTATACGAACATAATAAAAACGGAACAATTTTAATGCGAATACCCCACGAACTTAGAATCTAATGTTGTTAACAGCTTTCACGATTTCTTACGTTTTGAATAAGTTTGAATGCTTCTTTCCTCAACATCAGTCTACTCCAGAAAAAAATCAAAGAGTTCACACTAGAATTACAATAAGATAGGGAAATAATCCACATTGCAACAGGAAATTGATCAATTCTATCCCAATTTGCAGTGATCATGTTAAGCAGAAGCCCTGGAATGATGTAAAGCAAGAAAAACACAAAACAACCATGAAACAAGATTTGGCTGCTTTGACTTTCTGCAACATAAGTTTTGTTTTGGTTCGCTTGCTCAGACCATTATTGGAATCAGTAGGCTTCGACTGCATGTCGCGTAACTGCCTCACGACCAAATAAATACGCGTATAAGCAAAACAAACATAGCAGAAAAGAGCAAAGACTTTCGTCAAGGTGTATCGAAATATGATTTCTCGAGTAAAAATTAAAAGTCCAATTTTCATCAGGCAATCAGCCAGACCAGTTATACTCACACCGATAAACAATTTAGTTTTTGTAACTTTGGTGCTATAGTCATAAGGATATAATATAGCAATGTATCTTTCCCAAGTCAGAGCAAATAAGTTGTTGTTTGAGTATCCTAATGTAAAAACATTAACAACACTCCACATATATTAACCAGGCAATTCAAAGTTCCTAAAACTGCATTTATAAGGTAAACAAGGAAAAACGGCATTGCAAGTAGACAGCCAAATAATTCTATACAAGATTGCAGCAATATGATAAAATAACATGGTTTTTCTTTCAGTTGAGACGATTTTTGAATCGTTAAATTGCGACAGAATTTAGCAGAGTTGTGGCAATAGCCAAAAGACTGTTAAATACAATTAACACATATTGATTCACAAGAATTCCATCGAATGAAATCTTCCTCAATGTAAAATGTGACATCCCTAATTGGTTACACGTTACAACTAAATTTTGTAATGACGAGTTCATCTTGACGGAACGATGGTCAATTGCATGTGATGTATTTTTCTTATAAGTGCGCTGAATTGTTTTAAAAATGCACTGAATGGCTTGCAAATTGATGATATTGGTTGTAATCTTTAGCAAGAACTTGATTTAAGTCATATTTCTCTCATTTAGTATTTTAAGTGAGATTGTCCAGCTGTCCCTTTTTTGAAAAACTGATCGTTTTTTTAATGATTGCCTGATAAAATATTGATCGTATTTTTACAAAAAAATTTTGAAACAGCTACAAAACAGATAAATTCATTGATTTCATTTTTCTCGAGAAAAAGTTCGCAGCTATGTTTTTGTTTAAATTTAAAAAGTGCGAAATTCGATTTAGAACCAATAAAGCGTCTCGTTGATTATTGTATTTGTATTGCAATTGTGAAGTAAGAGCAAATGAAGATAATTTCATTTAAATTTTTTAAATGATAAATATGAAACCGATTTTAATTGTTTACAGCGTTGTAATATAATAGTGAGATATTCTGGCTATAATTGCAGAAATGGCCCATTTCGAGGATAGCTTCGACGAGCAACTTTCTACGCAAAAAGTTTTGAAATTATCACACATTAAAATCACAGCAGAACATCTCAATACAAATTATGTTTTTTTCTGCTACGTTTTCATGTTGCACTATTTAATATATATCCTTTCTTCTCAACGACGTACAGTAGAACCTGTATTAAGCAGCACCGTATTAAGCTGTCACCCTGTGTTAAACGGTCATATGGCAAAGTCCCGAAAATTTCATAGTATAAATAGTATTAAAGTGACCTTTATTAAACGGTCACCTCTATTAAGCGCGGACGCGGTCACCTTTTCCAATGTCCCAAACTTAATTTTTGAATGCTTTGAAACTGTATTAAGCGGTCAGGTTAAGTAAATACACCACATAATAAAATATAAAATTAAATATTTTTTTCTGCAAAATGTATACATTTCTTTATATTGTATTTATCTTCCGTAATGACTCAAAAGAGCCAACAATACTTTCTGTTTATGAGGACGAATTGCATCAGCAATTTGACCTTTTCTTAAGCCCTTCAGCCATTGGCAAGAAAACATATCTCCAATAAAGGTATATACATACGAAGTTATAACCACCTTCTCTGTTGACACGCTTTCCATTTATTTGTTTTCAGCAGTTTGAGCCGTGACATTTTTAATTGCACTATTTTTAATTTCTATTTCAAACTAAGAAAAAATTGCTTTATATAGTGTTGTTATTTGGCATATATGCTAAGGAACAATACCGAATGGTTCAACTTTAGTTGTATGAAATATTATATGTCTAATGATTTTCCTAAAGACTGTATTAAGCGGTTAACCTGTATTAAACGGTCACCCGAGAAATCCCCAAGGGTAACCGTTTAATACAAGTTCTACTGTAATTTTTAAATTTAATTCTATGTTCTTTTATATCTGTGTGGACTATACACAACAAAAAACAACTCGGAGGCGAGGAAAGATGAGATGAGATAAGAATCCCACTTGTCAATTATTTTAACGACTTCTTTTGTTTGGAAAAAGTGTGATTGCTTCATTTCTCAACCTTATTTACTTCAGAAGAATATCAAAAAGTTGACCCTTGAATTAGACCTAGAACAACGATGAGAAAAAATTTGACTGTTTTCACTTTTTACTTCCAGGAAAAAGAGTTTCGTTTCGTTTTTATTTGCTTGTTCATATCATAATTGGAATCAGGAGCTTCCACTACATGTAGCGTATCTCCTTAGAAACGTAACATCCTTACGACCACACAAATAAGAGTGTATACAAATATACACAACAGAAAAGTGGAGCAACCTTCGAGATTGTAACAATATGACGAAATAGCATGGTTTTTCCTTCATTTGAAGACTTGAGATGATTTTTTAGATCGTTAGAATTGAGAGAGCATTCAAAAAAGCTGACACGATACGATAGCCAGAAGACTCTTACGTACAATCGAAATAATTTGATAGACAAAAAATCCCTTCGAAGCTATTTTTGTCGAAGTGTAACGGCATATACCTAAAGTATCATATATCATTCATTTTTTCTTACAATTAAGCTACGCATGCGTGTCCTTGACATTGACTGGTGTGAACAATAGCAAAATGTGTAATTAGGGTCGAAGAGCTTTTATCTAAGTTTTCAATTAAAGAAAAAAACAGCTGCCATTTAAGATACAAGAAAAATTACCGTTGATTGAAAATAATTTAAAACAAGAGAACAGCTATCTTTATGTGGGCAAGAAACTGCTCTTTTGAGGTGCAATATTATGTGTAATAAAAATTAATGCCCAACATAAAGTTTTAGTTAAAACGTTTGCCTTGAAAGCTATTGCAAAAACGTGATTTATTTTTTCAACTGTATTCAGGCCACTTTCACATTGTCTTAAATAATTTGGCAATGACTATTTGTGACTATTTGTAGTGACTGTACAGCATGAAGAAAGTGTTTGTTTTTTATTCTCTAAATTCTATGATTTCTATCCTACTTCTATTTTTATGTGCATCTTTAATCTCTTTTATCTCTGTAAAAGTTTCCCCGTTCACTCTTCGCTTGCATTTGGCAATCGCAATTTAAATAAAGCAATAATTGAGACGTTTAATTGAACCCACAGCGAAATCTATTTTATACTTAACATAAAGTTTTAATTAGAGTCATAGAAATAGACCAAAAATTGTAAAATTGAATTTATTGTGACGTTTTGTCTTTACTCAAGACATCTTCAGACAATTAATTAATAGGATGTCAAGACAAGATATTATATTTACAAAAGGTGTTAAATTACTACTAAAGGAGGACGTGTCAAATGGATTATATGATAAGGAAGTTAGGAAGTAAAATAAAGTGAAAATAAAAGAGGTTAAGTGGAATGGAACTTCCTTGCACGTTAAGTGAAGGCTTGTATTTATTGATTAGAATGCTTCTAACGATTCCTATGAGCTCTCCATTCATGAGAGCATTCTAATCAATAAATACAAGCCTTCACTTAACGTGCAAGGATGTTTAATTCCACTTAATCTCAGTTAATTGCACCTTATTTTACTTCCTAACTTCTTTATCATATAATCCATTGACACGGCCTCCTTTAGTAGAAATTTAACACCTTTTGTAAATATAATATCTTGTCTCAAACATCCTATTAATTAATTGTCTGAAGATGTCTTGACTCTTGAGTAAAGACAAAACGTCACAATAAATTCAATTTTACATTTTTGGTCTATTTCTATGGCTCTAATTAAAACTTTATGTTAAGTATGAGTTTGAGTTTGAGTTGAGTTGTCCGTCAATCGCAAGCGATGATGACCTTGACAAGTTAACTCAAGTACTAGAAGACTGGGTAGGTGAGTTCTGAGGTGGCTAAAATAAAATAAAATAAGAATAAAACGTCTCAATTATTGCTTTATTTTAATTGCAATTGCCAAATGCAAGCGAAGAGTGAACGGGGAAACTTTTACAGAGATAAAAGAGATTAAAGATGCACATAAAAATAGAAGTAGGATAGAAATCATAGAATTTAGAGAATAAAAAACAATTCACACGTATCATGAACTAATAAACCGAGGATAGAGCGAAGTTTTTAACAATGTTTTGTTGATTTCTCACTGCACAGCAAACCTTTACAAAGTGTAATTATAACTTGTTTGTAGATCGTCCAGGTTAGTGTGGTCCTGAGAGGGACTGTTCGTGTTTACGTCGTCTAACATTTTGACAACCTCGACCCTTAATATATTACCACCGCAAGCTGGTGGAAACGTCCGTCAACATGAACACCAAAAGTCCTTATCAAAACCTCACTAACCTGAAAGATTTGCATTTAAAAACATTTAAAGATACTTCAAGATTCAAGACATTCACTTTATTATTTAGTCAAGTTCAGTTAGCATTTAATCTGTACTTCATTGCGTTTACTTCAAAGAAATTCTTTTTTAGCAACTCACAAACTATTCACATGTAGGAGCACTGCTTCAAATATTTGTCTTCACTTTTCCAATGATAGCATACAGTTTACACTTTTTTTCTTCCTGGGATATTGCACATGCGTATAAAGTCGTGGGGCCAGTTGCACGAAGCCTGGATAGCGTTATCCATTGGATAGTAAATTTTTCAAACTTGTGAAAAAGGAGTTTATATATTTTCTTTACGATGAAAAAACTTTCTAGAACCAATATTATATTTCGTTGATTGCCTAGTTCGATTCGTAAATATTTTCTTTTTAAGAAACTTTGGAAGCGTTCAAAAATATTGTTATTCAGTGGATAGCGCTTTTCGTCCTTCGTGCAAACGGTGCCTGACTGCACGGGCGGAAATTCAAAGCAAAATGTAAAAATTTTCACGCAAAATATTAGCACGCAGGGGCGACGAAAACAAATGTGATTTTGTATGAAAAAAATTCGTTTTAAGCGCAGACTCCGCAGACAAAATTTTGCAACAGACAATATTTGCGCAATACGCTTTACAGCATCCAGCAAATTGAATTTCTACTCGAAAATATTGGCGAACAAATTTTCTTCACGCGTGCGTAAAACTATTTTTGATTTTAACTGAGAAATTTCGCCTGTGGAATTAGGCCTTGACATGTACCATCTAAAATACGACGACTGTTGTAACCAACAAACATGTCAAAATGATTAAATTCAATTACAATGAAATCCACCATCACATACAATCCTCGCACCAGTAATATTATTGGAATAGTCACTGAGCAAATAGACAATAGTTTGAGCTATTTCCCTGGCCTCTGCAAAACATAGCGCAAATTATTGAAAGATGCATTTAAATATTTGAGGCAAATTGCCAAACGAAACCGTGTTATTGTGACAATACTGGCGGTGTCTTAGGCACTTTGATGAAAGTACAATTTCATAGCATTGTTTCTAACTGCCCAAGATCTTTGTGAATAGAACAATGATCTTTGTGAATGCAACAGTGATCTTTGTGAATGCAACAATGATCTTTGTGAATGCAACAATGATCTTTGTGAATAGAACAATGATCTTTGTGAATGCAACAGTGATCTTTGTGAATGCAACAGTGATCTTTGTGAATGCAACAATGATCTTTGTGAATGCAACAATGATCTTTGTGAATACAACTATGATCTTTGTGAATGCAACAATGATCTTTGTGAACGCAACAATGATCTTTGCAAACGCAACAATGATCATTGCAAACGCAACAATTATCTTTGTGAATGCAACAATTATCTTTGTAAACGCAACAATGATCTTTGTGAATGCAACAATTATCTTTGTAAATGCAACATTGATCGTGCGCTCATGTTATTGATTTACAATCATCATTTCGTAGTGTAAATTATTTTGCTAGCTCAAGTTGACATTAGTAAATGTTGATTGAATCACAACACAAATATTGCCGATGTTCATGTCAAAAAAAAGGTTGAAACTTTGTATTATAGACATACATCCCGCAAGTATTTGCGGGCTAGTCTACTTGGCATACACGAAAATAGAACGAAATGAAATATTTAGACTGTGGATAAAAAAATCGTAACACCACGTACCAGCCATTTGACCTTTCGGTGTTTGTTTCAAGAGAGCTTGTACACCTTGCAATTCGATACAACCTTGAACACTTGGTGTGTTGGTAAGTCCGGGTAATATACTGTTTACTCGAATCTGAATTAAAATTTTCTGTCATTGCATTCATTGCATGTTTAAATATGTAGATAGTCCGGGTTAGTAGAGTCCTAAGAAAGACTGTGGGTGTTCATGTTGACTGTGTCCATGACAAGTGTTTTTGAAAGTCTTGTCTAAGAAAATGAACACCGCTAAGGTTGTCAAAAGGTCAGTCAACATCAACACCAACAGTCCTCCTCAGGACTCTATCAACCTGGACAATCCACATCTACCTATGTAAATATACGTATTTCTTCTTAATGTACGCATTTAAGTGAAAGGCTCAAACCTTTATTTGGCAGACAAAAATTACCTACAAAAAAATCCCACAATTTTAGTCGGCCCGACGTTTTTTGTCCTCTACAAGTTCATGAACGGCCTTTTCTACACACATGTCACATAGGATTGGGGTTACACTCCCCCTCCACCCCCACCCCCACCCCCCACACACACATACACCCCTACAGAGCTACAAACCTATCAGTACCTTGTATGGAGCAAGCTCAATTGCAAAAGTTTTCGTCAAATTATCCAGCGCAGCTTTTGTTATGCCTGTCGATTCATAAAAAAGATGAGTGTGTAAGTTACAAGACTTGCTTGTTTCGTTGTTTGTAATGTACTTTGATCACTTAACTCATACCATAAGGGGCCGTACTGCCAGAAAATCTATCTGCTACAACTGACGAAACATTGACAATTGCTCCACCTAGTCCACGTTTGATTAAATCGCGAGAAATCATCTAAATATAATTAAATATAATATAATAATTGCCTCCTCAATAAACGAACAAATATTTGTGAAGTGAAAACAATTCAACATAGATGATGTCAATGAATTGGAGACTTCCATGGTGAGAGCAAATATTTCTTACTTAGTTTTGAAAAATACCCGTTAAAAATACGTCAGAAGCATCACTATCCAGCTCAATAATTGCAGGGGGGGGGAATAACATTCATACTCGCATGTTACCTTAAAAGACAATTGATTTCAAAGAAATTTGATACACAGTAAGTCAACTTTATGAATATTATCCCTCAATTGTCAAGCTGATGATGCTACTAAAGCATGCCCCCACAAAGTAAGCTTTTTGAATTGGTAAAGTCTGAGAAAATATAGTACAAAAAACAGGGCAAGTCTTAAAATATTGCAAACAATAACCTGGCTCAAGCAAAGTGGAACTGTGACATTCAGTTTGACTGCCCTGCAAGGAAAAATATAGTGAACAACTAAGCATCAGGCTACACAAACATAAATATTACATTAGATAATAATTGTACATATCTATATATAAGTTTCAGACCATCAAAAAAGTTAGATCAAAAATATTTTATTCTATATGAATTACTTTATGAATTCATGGGTCACCATTCACTTGATGAATTCATAGGTCACCAACAGCTTTGAATTAAGAAGACTTTAAATTTTTATATGAGCAACTACAACTTATTTCTCCTAAAGTTGGATACACATTGAAAAAGTTACATGCATGAAAATCACTAATCAGGCAATTGAATAGTTCATTAAAAGCTTCATAATCAAATGTATTGCACATAACATAAGTCTCCGCAATGAAAAATTGAGCTAAAGTAAGAAATGTGAATATTGCAAACTAGGAGGGGTTTGAATGAGGGAACAGCAAAGTTATGCTGTACGAAAAGCAAATTAGAAAAGATACATCCGGTGAAATGCTACATGGGTAAGATGAGCTACATCAAGAAAAAGATGAGCTACATCAGGGAATGATGAGCAACATCAGGAAACAGATGAGCTACGGGGAAAAAGATGAGCTAGATCAGGGAAAGATGAGCTACATCAGGAACAATGAGCTACATCAGGGAACAATGAGCTAAATCAGGGAGCAATGAGCTACATCTGGAAAAAGATGAGCTACATCCGGGAAATATGAGCTACATACATCAGGATAAAGATGAGCTACATCAGCAGAACAAGGAGCTGCATCAGGAAAGAGGTGAGCTATATCAGGGAACGATAAGCTACTTCAGGTGAATGATAAGATACATACATCATTGTTCATAGGGAAAATTAGCTTTTAGCTTACTTATTTATATCGTCTTCAGTCACATTCAATATGCTGGGAATATGAATCAAGCAGGCAGCATTGTTCACTAACAGGTCAATATGGTCACAACTGGATTGAATTTCCTTTATTGCTGTGTCTAATTCAACCAAATCAGCACAAATAGTTTTGACATTCCCTCCACACTGTACAACCAAAAGTAAATGATAAGTTTAAGTTTTATTGTTTTGGATCAATAGTTAAAGATAAATGGAAAAAAACAGGGAAAAAACAATTTAACAGACAAATCTCAAAATGCATTTTTTTAGCAAGATATTTTTTGATCTCCCGCATTACTTATAAACTTTATATAGTTACTATTGAGAAGTAAATGGTTATATTGAATTTATTCATATGAACTCACTTTGCACATTGCTTTGAATGTCTTATGATAAAGACGAAACGTCAGCTGATAACATTTAGAAATAAATATACATTACTTATCTTTTTCTCTTTATGGCTGTTTTACGCATTATATGCTGGGCTTTAATATTTGTTTTTCGATTACTTAAATACTTAACATAATTTTAGAAAAATCACATTACTTCTGCAACTAACGAGTCCAAATCAGCTTGTGTTCTTGATAAGGCAATTACGCTTGCCCCACATTCAGCAAGTAAAATAGATGTAGCACGACCAATGCCTACAAAATAATTGCAAGATACGACGAAATTGTAGAGCATTGTTAAAATATCACCATATATACAAATACAGACACACGAGTAAACGTACATCACCTTTACCGGCACCAGTAACTAAGGCAGTCTTCCCTGTTAAATCAATGTTCATTTTGAAGGAAAATTAGCGTATTGCAAGTGCAATGTAAACTGGTAAACTAAGCAGGTATTGTTTAAACCAGCGATAGCAAAATTAGTAACTTGAAAAACGATCAATTTGGAATCTTTCACGAAAGTGACACGAAAAACGAGATGAACGCGAATGTATGACGCCCGCGAAATATATGATCCTTGGTTCTTGGTTTACCTAGGAAATACTTCACGTACGTTCTACGCGTGGTTCTACAGGAGACAGTGACTCAATGAGACAGAAATAATTTCGATTTCTAATATCAAATGCTATCAATTCATTTATAGTTCTAGTAACACATGTGATGAAGTATTAAGAAGATTAAAGAACTATCAGATACCTGTGATAGCTCAGCTATCAAATAACGGGTATATGTACATAATACATCAAAAAATGACTGTAGTCGTTTAGTTCTTGATCAAGCATACGTAAATCGCACGCATTTACAAATCTTAACTCTTTTATATAAGCAATATATAAATAATTTCCAACCTTCTCTAATAACTTTCAAATTACTTTCTATGCCGAATTAAGAGATTGTATATTTTTATGGCTACTCAAAATTGATAAAAGTGATGGATAGCCACTAAATTTTCCATCTTCTTGATGCTGCAAGGCTTTAGCTTTACACCATGGAATTATATTTGCTTTCTAAAAAATCACACTCCCAGATATCGAGGACACTTTATATGAAATATCTAGGATCATATTTTAATTACCAAAAAAAATTGCCAAAATTGTCAAGTGTACGCTGCGTGAAATTTGTACAATGGTATTCCAAAATAGGTGGCAGAAGTCTATTTTGGAGTACGTGGATATTATGTGGAACTTCTTTCCTAAATAAGAGAGTGAGGGAACTCTCTAATTTAGTGAGAACATTCCAAATACTCATTTATGTGCATGTTTTTTTGTTAGTTTGTTTAGATATTGTGATTTTGCTTTAGATATTTATACTTTTCGTTCAGTCAAATCTTCAATTGATCATCTGCAAACACCGATCGAAGAATCAAAGTAAAAAATCTCGTCTTTCCGTAAGAATGCTTTTTTCAAATAATAATTCTTAGTCTAAAATCAGTAAAAATAACAGGTTACACTTACCTTAAGAAACGTTAATTGACCATGATATGCCACGTCGTTCTAAAAGAGACACAAGCAACAAAATAGTTAGATATGATTAATGAGACATACACTTACAGCCCTGACTTCCACTTCTTAGATCTTCTCGTCCTCGCATCTGAAAAGCTCTAAACAACAAGTTAGTGGTATGGCAAAACAAACAAACCGACAAACAAAACAAACAAACAAACAAACAAAACAAACAGCAAACAAACACATACCGCAGTTTTAATCAGCAAACTGTTGCCATGTAAGAACAACTGTAAGAGCAATAGTAAAATACAATCATGAAAAACTGTTGAAGTTCATGTATTTCATAAAACCAGTGTTTGCAGAAAATCATTGAAATTTTTTGTCGAAACCCATAATTTACGATGATGAGCAAAAGACAGCCGTAAACTGCCCATACTAATTTGCAGG
The DNA here is from genome assembly GCF_021976095.1 of Xenia sp. Carnegie-2017. Taxonomy (NCBI): domain Eukaryota; kingdom Metazoa; phylum Cnidaria; class Anthozoa; order Malacalcyonacea; family Xeniidae; genus Xenia; species Xenia sp. Carnegie-2017. The sequence goes on from NW_025813402.1 coordinate 7,884,426, forward strand.
GAAGGCCTACTTTGATGTTATCATGAAATTGTGGTCAGATATGTAAAACAACTTTATCAGAATATGTTTGTGTCCAATATGCTTTAACCTCTATAAAGACACTGTTATAACATCCCTCAATGTTATAAAAGCGCCATTTATAGATATAATAAAGCGACAACTTATTTAACGTCAACAGCTTGTTTGACGCATAGTCGGATACGGTAATCACTTCAAGTTCAAATAAGCCAAATATATTTAAAAATTTTGCAATACTCTGCCAGCGTATTGCAATTCCTTTTTGTAACTTTGATAAATCAATTGTAAAGTGAATTTCATTTTGATGTTACACGCGACATCCAAACATTTGAGCATTCACTAAAAGCCACTCCATATTAACATGTTAATAAGCATGTTAACTGATTTGCTCTGATGTCTATAACAATACTCAATGGTATAGAAAGTGCCAGTCAGTAAACACATCCCTTTGACTCCAGTCTCACAATTGTTGGTAACATCGATAACAAATATACAATATAAAACGAAAGCATAATTTCACAGGATGCTGGTAAGTCTTGAAGAATTGATATTCTTGAGTTGCAATTCAACCATGTTGGTGGTCTGAACAAAAGAAAATTTTATCAGAGTTATTGTTGGCACCAGCCGGCGTGCGCGAGCAACATTGTTTGGCAAATCTCAAGAGAATGGTTGCTTATCATGAATCGAGGATGAGGTAAGATGCTTTGCATCGAATGATAATCTATTTCTAACATTCCATTTGCAGCATCGATTGACGAAGAGTTTATAGTCTAGCAATATAGAATAAGTGGATAATGGAAATATCATCGTATTGACGACGAAACATGTCCGTTATAAAAGCATTAACCATCTGTATTCCTGATACTTTAACATGGCATTTTGATCAAATATTTTATTATGTCATAATCTCAACTGTCATAGTTTTTGTTTTCTTTATTCGTTCTTATGTGTGATATCACCTACTTCGCCGCCATCATTCCTCTTTATCATCTGCGATTTGCAACCGTTCATTTTTGTATTCACAATTTAAATTATTTGCTTACAATTGAATTTCGCAAATATAGTTGTATTTGAAAGCAAGAACAACCAAAAATATGATTTCGATGTCATGATGATTTAAACACTCATGTTAAAACCACAGTAATTATGGTGTACGTAAGTTCACAAATTAAAATAACGAACCAGCGAAGGAACGTTCGATGAAATATTAAACAATAACAATAAACGAAGCACGGAAGATTAAATTTGACATAAGAACAAGCATGAGCAAGACTTAGCACAAACAGAATAATGAAGCAAAGAAAATTTCGTTTTCTTTGTCTTTTTAAGTCTCACGAGAGTAAAAAACTTGACGTTTCTTTCTCAAGTACTAAACTTTTATCAAAATTTTAAAAAGATTCAACATAGACCTTACCACGACATCTTCATAATCGAAATTTAGGTATTAGCCACAAGTATTCAAGCTCCGACACAAAGATCTTCCAAACTATCTATCAATTACTATTGTCCACCTTCTTACATCGACACAGAACTTCTCTTTTCTTCAACCAAATTAAAAACAATGGAATGATTTCACAGCCGATCTATTCAAATACACTAAGTCTGTATCATTGTGACTACCAAGTACTTTCCCACACTTCTTCTAAATCTTCTTGACTTCCACAGCTAGACATTCTCACTCGACAAATATCCATCATATAACAGCGAGCAGGCAAGTTGTTCAAAAAATTTTAATCCTTATCCACCCACATGATTAGAGTATATGATTGGTTCGAAGTGCAATGAAAAAATACAATACAAAAAATTATGAATTTAAAGAGCGAGAGATATTGTTTCATAAATCCAATTCAAAAATACATTTAAATAGGTGATGTGCAACTATTCCCCTGGGAGTGAGAGAACAATGAAATGTGCGCCATGTTGGATGGCAATTGCTCTGTAAATAAGAAAAATGTTTATACGCAAAAATGAAAGATCTGATTATTTTCAAAACTACGGTACATTTTCTATGCCACATAATGTCCAAAAATCTCAAAAATTTGTCGATTATATTCCGTAAACCCTTTGATATTTCCATTGGCGTCAATCAAACGTTACTTGAATGGGGCAGTGGAAACATATTCATATATTCCTCTATGGCAAGCGGATTTCTTTTGAAAGTGACAATTTCAAAATTAGCCAAGTATAGCAAAATATATGAATATGCTTCCCTTGCCCCTTCAATTGACGTTTGAGAAATGCAATTCGTATTTGATTCAAAAGAAGATAGTTGTCCAAACTCTGAAACTGACTAGACATTTTAGTTGATTTTAACCATGTTAAAGGCATGAATTTACATGAACTCAACTTATGTAGACAGTGCTAGAATGACAGGAAAATGTTTTGGGGGTTGTTTTTAAAAGTTGTGTTCGAAATAGTAAGAGATCTTGTTTTGAGATTTTAAGATAATGCCTGGTTTTAGATTGTGAGTTTGATGTTTCAGCTTCATCTAGGTTTGATATTATTAATTAAATACAATTGGCAGGAACTGTTTTTGTTAGGGAATGATTTTGACAAACATGATTTTGTTAGGGAATTTGTTCTAATAATAGTAATGCAGTACTATTCATTACTACCAATTTATATCAGTTACAATCAATACTATTCACTACTGTCTGAAAATGCAATATTATTCATTAGCTACTGTCGTTACATCTATTCGTGAAGCAGTTAATATTCTATAGGGTTTACAATATTCTATTTTTATAACTTTCGGTACTTTTTGGTCTATTTTAATGGCTCTCCTTAAAGCTTTATGTTGGGCTTTAATGCTTATCGAACTTATATTGTCAATCTAAGTAATATCAATGTGTTATCCTTCAAGTTCTATTTCCGTTCTCGTGTTGCTTCCTAGCTACCTCTGATCTCTATGCAAAGCTCCAGTCAAGATGTCCAATTTTTATTGACCGCAGAGGAAAGAATTTGCTCCACAGAAAGACAGGAGTAAGAAATAACTAACAGCACAAACGAAAATCTGTAGCTATCTATATAGTTTACCTTGGCAGGTAATAAATTTCGATTTTGCCCAGTTTTACTGGTATAAATTGATGTAGATTTGAGCATGGGAAAAAATTTACATGAAGCTGAGATATTTAATAAAATAAAAAACAAAAGTGCATGACATATTGATCATATTTTATTGATAAGCACGCAGGGACATATTTATCCACATTTAAGAAGGAAAGCACACCGAAAGTACACAAAAAGTAACCTTTTCTCTGGTTCATTTGATAAACATTCCACCATCAGAGACTATTTTTGAGCCCACTATATTACTTGCTCTGTCACTCAAAAGGTACACGATGGTGTCAGCAATATCTTCTGAACCTAAACGTAAAATAACATTAATTATTTTATGAATACTCACAATATACCAAGCAGCTGTATCCCTCTATTCAGCACATTTGTTCATATACCATGCAGTACTTTTCGGTGAACCACTTAATTTATAGTTGAATCTTTTACATACTCCGTAAATCCTCAGCAGGGTTTAAAAGTAGTGTGTTATTAGTTGAACAGTTTTGATATTTGTCATTTGGACAAAACTCGTCATCAATAGAACCGAATGATCAAATCTCTGATAATGGTAAAGTCAATCGAAGAATACTTAGGTCCTTTTGCTCAAATGACGTCCAAGTGAAAATTTGATTGTTCTTTGAGAAAGCAGTGATTTTAATTTCGACTCTATAAACATGTCTTTCAAAATTAAAAGCAAAAGCACAGAGCTCCTAACATCGTTGCAATTATGAGAGAAACACAATGAGTTATATAATATGATTTTGCTTTTGCTTGTAATGAATTGGAACGATCTAATTTTCAAAAATCGATACAACCATGCACCAAGAAAGAATGCTCTAGTTCTGTACAACAGTCATATGAACTCACTAGCTCGTTCACCACGAGGAATATTGACGAGGAAATTTTCTATCACTTCACGTGGAATGGTGGTTGCAAATGGAGTGTCCACTAAGCCAGGTAACACAGAGTTTACACGAATCTAAGAGATACGCAACATGAAAATTTTTAACAGCATTCGAAAATTTTAAGCAACGCATTGATGAACAAAGTTTTACTCATTGCAACTATTTGTACGAGAATTTAAGCGAGAAATATTCAATAAATCAAAGAAACCAAGGTAGTTCATGGCGACGATGTCATCGCTAACCAATAAGATAGTTTTTCATGTCGCAAGGAAAAGCATTAATTTTTTTCTTCTTATACGATATCAATCAGCCATATGCGCTTTGATAAAATTTGCAATACACCATCTGCTTACAGATGTATTATGAAATTCAAAATTTGTATGACAGACCTTGTGCTTCGCCAGTTCAGCCGCCATTGCTATTGTTGCATTATCAAGAGCGGCCTTCGACATCGCTGTTGTGAAAAAATCAATCGCACAATCACTCGAAAAATCAATCGCACAGAATGATAAGAGATAAAAAGACTCTAATTGAGAGATCTGGGGAAATCTTGAGTAAAGCTATAGAGTTTTTTGATGTATTCTTTGAAAGTATGCAATATATTGACCTGGAAATGGATGCATATTCTTGAGCTGTGTTGATTCATGATAAAAGTATAGGTTATTCACACTTACTGTATGGCATATAACCCGCCGAGGCAAATTGTGTAATAGTTGTTGAAATATTGACAATAGCCCCTGGTTTTTTTCTCTTGATCAAATCACGAGCGACAAACTAAAAAGAATTAAGTTAGAACAATATTTTACCAGCTTCTTAATTCAAATACAGTGCAAACTAATACCTCTTATAATGAAGTAGTCCTTCATTATGTATGAGCACACGATTTCAAATTCATGCAATTGTTCATGAATAAACAAGAATAAATTGAAATGACTAGGTGGTTAGAGGTCTTTCGGATGAAGGCTCAAAGCACCGAGTCGAAAGCTCAATGAATAATTTTACAACAATCCGGAGAAACTTTCATTTATAAATTAAATGCCTAGATTACCAATTATATACAAAATATACAAATATACAATATTACCATAATATACAAAAACACAACTATATCAGTGACAAAGCCTGGCAAACTTCCATTAACACAATTGAAAATTTTTTCAGCAAAATTATCACTCGTGTCCTTAAAAAACTAATTGTAGTCATTATTTCTTGTTTTTCCTGAGAAAAAACAACACAAAAATGCCTGCATTTTAGTTGCGAAAAGACTGTTTCGTTACTGAGCTATATATATAATCTGCATGTTGATATTGTTATTAAGTACCTGAGACAAACGAAGAGGAGCTTTCATATTTATAGTAACGGACCTGTAATAAAGAAACCACGCAAGATAATAAACTAGCTATAATAACAATATATGTTCAATAGCTTCTGATTTGCTACAAGGCTGAAAACAAATGCCTTTCCCTACACTGTTGCAAACACTTGTCTTCAAAAATGACCACTTGTCGAAATTGTGTCATGTTTAAATACTAGGGGCTGTATCTAAATCGCAATATCAAATCACTTCTTTTTAATTTACTTTCACACAGCTGAGTGATTGCCACATTATGTGACGAATTACTAACATACACATTACTAATATACACCAGCCTCTTTCTCCTACTCAAAAAAGCAGCACAAGCATACAATTCGCTTAATATAAACAGGCTACGACAAATCCAAAGAAAATATATCACTGCAAACATGAGATGTATGCCCTATTCACTGAAAGGTATATGTATGCATATACACTGCAAAGTCTGCAATATAAATAGCAGTCAGTTTTCTGCAAAGAAAAATCACACATAACGTTAGTGGTCCAACTATGCTGCAAACTGCAAAGTAAAATTACCTGTCTATATCATCATCCGTTACATCAAGCGTTTCTTTTAATATCACCATAGCAGCATTATTTACCAATAAATCAATAGGTTCTCCTGTTGCCTCAATGGCCTTGATTGCATCGTCCAACTTCATCAAGTCTGCAACGACTGGAACAAATTTCGTGGATACCTAATTCCGAAAATTGAAAAAGCCAAAAATAACAAGCTTCAATTTACCATCGCACCCCATTTAGTGGTTTTTTAAACGTTCTTTGTTTATCTTTATGTCTATATTTGTCTACCTTTGTGTCTACCTTTTTACCTAACATTCGTCTACCTTTTTTTGTCTACTTTTGTGTCCTCTTTTGGGTACCTTTTTGTTTACCAATTTGTCGTCTTTTGTGTCTACCTTTTTGTCTCCTTTTATGGCTACTTATTTTGTACTTTTATGTCTACTTTTTTGTCTACTTCTATGTCTACCTCTATGTCTACCTTTATGTCTACCTTTATGCCTACCTTTATGTGTACCTTTATGTTTACCTTTGTGTGTACCTTTGGGTCCACCTTTATGTCTACCCTTTTGTCTTTCTTTTTTCCTACCTTTGTGTCTAACTTTGTGCCTATCTCAAGGTCTAGCTTTATGCTTATCTCCATGTTTATTTTTTTGTCTACCTTTTCGTCTTTCTTTTTTTCTACCTTTGTGTTTACCTTTATGTCTACTTTAATGTCTATTTATGTTTACCTTGATGTCTATTTTATTGTCCACTTTGTATCTACCGTTGCATTTATCTTTATGTCTACCTTTTTCTTCATTTGTGTCTATCTTTAATTCTACCTTTTTGTCTACCTTTATGTCAATCTTTTTGACATAAAAAGTCGTCCCTTCATTAGAGGAAATATTTTAAAAGTAGTCATGTAAGAGGGTACATTTGATTAAGTCGACATTTCACAAGAGTCCTACATTTGTTAAAGTTAACATTTCATAAGAGTCTTCATTTTAAAAGTCGTCATTTTAAATTGGATAGCCTAAATTAATTGGCTCCCCATTTCTATATCAAACAGATTATTCAATTTGTCTGACAGCAAGATCACTGACGGACAACTAGAAGTGATCGAATTTATCTTTGTAACATATCTCGCAATTGTGTGAGAGGTTGTTAACATTTTTAACAATTTGAATAGAAACCAACACAACGTGATCTGTAGCAACGAAGAAAGTGTTTGGTTGTTAAAGAAGAAATGGAAAGTGTAAAATTAGTGGGCTAAAAGAGAAGACCTCCTTATTTGTTTTGGAATGGTTTGCTGATGAAGTCTTGCCAGCACTCTGTCCCAGAACGGAGCTTTTAAGTTCATAAAATATGAAAATAATGATTATAATGAAATTTAATGGTAAATGTTGAGAGAAAAATACTTCGAGTTAATGTAGAGTTAATTTTCTAAAATAAAAATGTATCTGAATTTATGCATTTAATTCTTACGTTGACGACAGCCAAAGCCACTCGACTAAACGAAATGGGTGTGAAATGTAGACTTTATAGGAATCAATTTAAAACTGTTACTTATAAGCAAGGATTTCTTTCATGAAAACAACCAACCTCGTCCTTTAAAGAATCCAAATCACTTTTAGTTCGCGACAAAGCCACAATATTCGCCCCACACTTTGATAGAAGCTTTACAGTAGCACGACCAATTCCTTCAAACCAAAAAAATGGTGACGAAAAAAATATGTGTACATACACAGGGTGTATCAGACAAACTGAACAGTAGCAAAACGTTACTTGATAAATACAACAGCACGCAAGCTTTGCAAAAATCTTTGGTAGAAATAGGAAAACTGGTCATCCAAAGTTGCAATGGTTTATCTGACAGCAAATTTGCACAATAAGCAAACTATTTACGTCAAAATATGATTTCGATTCATATTCGATTACAAAGCCGAAATTTTAAGGGTTATTTCTAAAATTCTTAAATTTTGGCAATAACTGGATGAAAAGAACGTATGCATGGTAATTCGTTCTTCTACAGAATACTTTGAATATAATTTTTACATGACGATAAAGAATAAAGGCTGATTTCCATTCAGTGCAAATTGTCGCGCGATCGACTTTTTCCGATCACTTTCTTTTCAATTGTAAGCTCTCGACTGGCACAGTTTTACATTGCTGCACACAATTCAAAAGAAAGTGATCACAAGTCAATCGCGCGACAATTTGCACTGAATGGAAATCAGCCTTAACCTATTATGCTTATGTTTCTACCCCTTTACTTACTAGGTAGTCTTCCGTGGAAATTCGTAGCTCGAAATAAGATTTTTCTGCTTATGGGAATTTGAAGGGAGACGTCAAGACAAAAGGTAATGTAAATTTAACGTCGTTTTTGAATAAAATTTACATAATATTGTTATACATTCTGCCCAAACTTTCGCACGTTGTACCAGTCTACCAGATGATACTGAGGGCCAGTTTGTCCCTCCGGAATTTTTGTCGGAGCTGATTGCATGTTTCTTGTAAGCAACTGGTTTCAAAGAACGTTTTCACAAGTAATGTGCCGCACTGATATTTTTAATTGAAACCATTGCGTTTGTTAAGCATACGATACAATAAGAAGTTGAATTTGCACTTAGTTTGCAGTGATGATTGGAATTTAATAAGCTTTGCGGGACTTAATTTTGTAAGACAATAAATTCAATTCCCATTGGCGGAAAATCATGATTTTTACCAACTTTATTCGTCGAAGAAATACTATTTCATTTTGCTACTGAAATAGTTGTGCAACATGTCATTTGAAAGGTAAATAAATGGTAACAAAGTTGTAAAAACCAAACGTCTTTTTCTAATACATTCTGCGTGATTGAACCCCTGATTTGAATTAAATTTTTTGATACGCCCTGTAGTTATATCCACCAACGATCTTTCATTTGTCTACTTAACTAGTTACATATGCTTGCAAACAAAAACTAAGCTCAAATTTAAACAAACATTATGAATTTACCTTTGCCAGCGCCAGTTACTAATGCAGTCTTTCCCTTGAAATCAATATCCATTTTGTAGAGCGTACGCAAACTGTTTAAACGACAAATAGTGGAGTTGAACTGTTGAAGTCAGATAGCCAAATTAGCAGGTTATATAACATGAACTATATTCTTGATTCATATGCTAATATCCATTTCCGATGAATGTACACTTGTCACGCTTAGAGAACAAGCCATTACTGTTCGAAAATGCGCTGACTAAAACATTGTTCTGGAATCTAGAGTATTCAAAACTGTAGAGGAATCCGCTCCTCAGCTGGTTGACTTACACTCTTCATTTTAAAAATTTTATTTATTTTACAAACAAATACAATACATCACTGGAGTATTTCTACGCTATATGTGTTACAATTAACTATTTACGTCTATTTATACTACCGGTAATTACCCGAAAACATAAGTCGACCTTTCCTTTTACGTCATTATCAGTATACTACATTAACAGTATCAAACGCGTTGCAAAAAAAAAGAATTAATGAAATGTTAACGGGAAACTAACTTAGTTACGATATTTTCATTGCTATGCTCAAAAGAATGCAATATACCACACAAACCCCGACAGCCAATAATTTATTTTTGGGGGAGTTAATATTCCTATATTTATACGTTAATGTTCGTATATCCACAGGACCATAGTCCCAATTCAATAGACACTAATTTAGTCGAGTCCGGGGTCCCTGAAGCCAAAAACATATTTTAAATCCACGTTAATTTCAAAGAAAATACGCTAGACACATGGGCAGGGCAGGGGAGTCAGGAGGGTGCAGCCTACCCCCAATTGTTGAGCAGACAAGGGCAGTCAGGCACTATTCGCTTGAAAATGTACTGCCCCCCTCTATAAAATGTTGCTTCGTACGCACATGAGCTATAGACATTAATACAAATCATGCGGCCGCGTTTCGATACCTTATTTAAGAAATAAAAGATGTTTACTGTGTTTGCACGGGCTTATGCAAAACGAGGAGACCTTTGGAGAACTCGAGAGTTCTCACAATCGTCTCCGAGGTTTGCGTAAGCCAGTGCAAACACGAAAAACATCTTATATTTCTTTCATAAAATAACAATAATGCGAAACAGACAAACATTTTAATTTTTCCGCTAAAATGTATTCATGATCGATTTGCAAATTCTTATTGACTGATTGATTGTTATGATTGATTTGATTGGTTGAGCTCGGATGTGTTTTGCACAGGCCAATGCAAACACAGCTCTAGACCAATCAGCGTCGTTTCATTGTGTTTATTTAATAAATTAGCATAAGCGCAGGAACATTGATAAAGAAGTGGGATGCATTTGTCTTCATATTGTAAAAATTGTAAAGTACATAATCACAATTGATTTCAAAAGGAAGTAACATATAAATCTGTTGTTAGAGCCAGCTCGTTTATTTCATGCCTTATCGCTCATTGTAAAACATTGTGCTCGTCATTCCATCGTAGATATTATTCGAAGTCGTCATTTCATACAGGAGTCATCAATTCCTTCAATGAAATTTTGTTGAACTTTTTTATTAACAAACATACGCAAAAATAAATCAGCGCCCCCGTGATGTAGCTAGCACGCGAACAAAACCTAGTCATATTAGAAATATCTTTGAAAACTCAAATAAATGTAACTCAAATGCTGAAACGCAGTTTAATGTGAACGTACGTTTGTTTTCATCAACTAGTCATCGTCGTCGTCATCGCCATCATCAAAAACAACTTTTCTTGCTCTTTTTACACGAACTAAAGGCATTTCTAGCTCATCCTCGTCGCTAGTTTCATCATCGTTTTCATCATGATCGAGACTTCGATTTCTCTTTATACCAACATTCATGACGTCATCTTCATCTTCCGCTCGTCTTAGGGTTAGTATGGTGTCGTCCTCAATATTATCATCTTCATTATGATTATGGTTTTTCTCGCCATGAATGCGCAAGGCATCATCGTCACTTTCATCACTATCTTCGACTCGAATTCTTTTTCGTTTGGGGATCTTCTTCAATCGCACTGCTTTCTCAATTGCATTTTCGATGACATCAAATTCACTGTCAACGTGATGATATATCAAAATGTGAAGTTACCGCTCTTTATGAAATGAGATTAAACTTTTAAAGTAATTATTGAAAGAGGTCAATCAATGAAATGCCTTTTGAGTGTATACTACATAAAAGCAAAAAAACTTATTTGACGAACCTCTTGTCCTCTGTTGACTCTTCGTCTCGTTGCACATCCACGCTCTCCACCGACACAGCATTTATCTCATCAGTTACTTTTTCGCGCCTTTTCATAGCTCTTTTTTCCCTCTTGCTTGATGACGTAATACTCGCAGCTAACGCAGCTAGTTTTTGTCTCTTTGGATGCGGCTTTGTCTTTTGTGTCTCGAAATTAGCAAAATTGGGCACTACATAAGCAAATAACAGTCGGATGAAACGGTGCTGAAATTCAAGTAACTTCAATAGGAACGCAAGAATACATAAAAAGGGAGGTCTATCAAGGGTTTTGCTTGTTTAGAATTTTTGAAAGTCATTATTTGAATTTCATATCCTGCAACAATCTACTTATTTACAAAGATCTCATGTACGATAAGCACTTAAACTTTTGAAATCGGAGATTTTTTAATTTCTTCCAGAAAAACCGAAAAACTCAAAAATCTTTAAACAATCTGTTGTCTCAGGGCAATCAGACGGCTCATTTCAATAAATATTTATCCTTTTTTATAAAACAACGCATGCATACAGCCGCTGTTATAAGCGTTTACTCATCATCGTCATCTTGCGGCCTCAGCCGAGATAAGTGTTTACTACTTACACTCTGGCAGATCCATATCAAGTTCAGTAGCTGCTTTTCGCAAATGTCCAGGCGATAGGTTACTTGGGATACGCCAATATTTTTCCTGAATAAAAAAAAACATATTGCTTATTCATCGACATGAAGTTCACGCAACCATAAAAGATTATGTAATGGACCTTTTCAATGCAATATAGCTGAATATAAAATAATATAGAGTGCTTTTCATTACAAAATAGCTTCAACCAAGTGCAGTGGAACCTGTATAAAGCGGCACCCGCATTAAGCAGTCACGTGAGATATCTCCCTGGGTAACCGCCCTAATACAGCTTTGATCTTTGTTTAAATTACAAAATACACCATGTATAGATGGAATTGCAACCACTCTCCCAGAAGTCAAAGGACAAAGAGACTTTCGCCTTGTTGGTTGATATTTGAATTGTAAACAAGAAAAATCCTCTGTGAAATTCAACCAACATGGCGACCGTGATGTAACATGCAAGTCCATGCAGCGTGTAAGCTTCAAAATCTAAATTCACAAACCCCCCGGCCATTATTGGTAAATTATTATTCTCATATGTCGTACTTGTTCGTCGGCAGGGGGAACCAATCCAATTTCCTTGAGAAGCTTTTGAAACGATTTATTTCGTAATGCGAGTTCACTTTCTTCTGTGATGGTCACAAGAGGCAAAGGTTGCCAATCGTCTGTAAGATTCCACATAAAAACTTATTTCTGCTCCAATGTAGAACTTACACAAAACAAAATACTTGCAAATGTGGCTTTAGGTAAGCATTTTTTTGTTATGTGTTAATTTTAAATGCAAATAATGTTGGCATTGATTGACAAATGCACAACCGAAAGAATAAAACAAAAGGTCGGTACAGTGACCACATACTATCTTTGACGCTGTACTTTGACGAAATCAAACAACAGTTCTTATGTTTCAGTTTATCGCATTAATACAGCAATTAATTTAAAAGACTTATGCATTGATTCTATCCATAGAAAGAAACAACAGATTGGGATGGTTACATCAATATGAAAATCATGCATACCATCTTCAAATCGGTCATCCGCAACTCCATTTAACTTGTTCTTAATCCATTCCAACTGTTCAGAGTGCTCTATGATAAATTAATAAAACAGCAAACAATCGACAAAATGTGACAAAAAATATGTATGACTGGAATTTACGATTATCAATTTAAGTTAAACCAAAGACTAAACTCATGAAAAACAAGAAAAATTTCCCACATTGACAAGAACTTTGCTTTAAAAAATTAAAAAATGCAAGATTCCATACTATCTGAGTAAAAGTGGCACACGGGAGGGGGGGTGGGGGGTTGGGTGGAAGGATTCTGCACGAACAACAATTTCGCTGTCAAAACAAAATACCGGAATTTTTCACATCAGCCAACAAAGATATGAAGTCAGATCCAGTCGTTTCATCATCAGACTCCAAATCTGACTTATCTTCACCATCATGAGATGATTCGTCTGATGTCGCTATATCTTCAGATTCATCATCCTCATCTATGTGGAAAGTGGCGAAGTTCGCATTGATGCATGGCATGAATGTACATAGACAAATCGGTTGGCGATATTTACAATAAGCCGAGCAATGTCCCAGCAAAGTTAAAACCAAAACAAACCAAGAAAAATCTTTACATAATTTAAATGCATGTTATTGATGTAAATGCCCATTTCTAGAGTTATAGAGAACCAATGAGAAGAGTTCAATAATACTATTTATTTTGTATTCAAGCACGTGAAGCGATATTTTTTGATTTTGCGCAATCTGATTGGCTGTAGCAGCAGGCCGCTTTTCCGACATCTCGACCGTGGTCCAAAAGTGATATTTTTTTCGCAACGTATTTGTTTACAAAGTGAAACGTAAATTTTTAAAATTGATTTGAAAGCGATGTAGATGGTTCAACGAGAAAAAGTGTATTCAGTTGTTAGTTATAATATCGAGAGTAAATTTTCATTATCCAGACGAAGTGAAATTTGTAGAATACAATCCAGTTTTGGTCTGAACATCAAGCCACACCGGCCATTTTACGACATATAATCGGTAAACAAAATATATCTATTTAATAAGCTCTGTCGGTGATATTTTAAGTTAAGGTCCTTTAAGTTTCAATGTTTTACCTTCATCTATTTTTCCACTATTGCCATTTTCTTCCTGTATTAACAAAAAAGAATTTATACATAAAAACACTCAGGTTAAACGAAGAACGATTACAAGTACAACAAGCCTTATATATATTATATCCTAACTTCACAAATAGTGGTTTTTAAAAACCATTATACCGGGTACTCTGCGTTTGTCTGTTTTCTCCATTTCTTAGATTTCTTTTTCTGAAGTATGCTGCGATCTTGAACAATCTCCAACTTAACCAGCTGATTGACAACCTAAAGATTTAAATTAACGGCAATCAATGACGTCTGTAAATTAATTGAAATTCCACAAAGATGAGTAACATTCCCAGGAATAAATAATCGCAAAAGCTTTTACACATAAAAAGAATAGCGCAACCCGAGCGCGCAATGCATTGTTGTTGACAGACGACTGTAAAAATATCTTGGTTGATCATGCAGGATACGTATACGAACACATGAGCAGTTCGCACTATGACGAGACAGCCGAGCACTTAGAAATGTCTTCACAATCCAAAACAACCCTTATACGTACGTCAATTGTGAGAATGACAATTACACTTTCACCTGTCTTCTTGTTCTTCTTTTATTACTCAAGGCCATAAGTATTCCGTTCACAACATCTATTGTAGAGATGAGACATTAAGAAATGCGTTGATGGAAAGTTTAGATGAAGATGTGAGGAGGGAGTGGAAAATTAGTTTGAATGAGGGATATAAAGAAAGCAAAAAGTCCACACACAACACTATAGTCTAGAGCCTCGGTCACACTGTTCAACGATAACGATAAACGATAACGACAAACTGTAAGGAAATTTAATGGTCACATACTAATGATAAATCGTTATAGTTATCGCTGCAATGTGACCGCACACAAAAGTTTGAATAACGAGCGATTTTTTTTGCATCGTTATCGGATCGTTATCGGATGCAGTGTGACCGAGGCTTAAGCTTCTTCAACATCTCACGGCAATGGGGAAAAATGTTTTGTTATTGAACTAATAAAGATGGAAAGCACGTCTCGTGTGCAGTCTCGAGCAATGTGTTTTCGAATTTACATGTTTCTTAAAGAAATAAGCTTCCTTAAAAACCCCTCTAAGCCTAATTCCCAGCCCTTCAATGCCTTACACCTACTCCTCCGTAATATTGACCATAATGTTGACATATCATGAATTTCGCATAGAAAACTGAATTCGTGCATAGCTTCTGTGAAATCATTTGAAATACATTCACAGAAAATCAGACCTTCGGTGTCTTTAAACTCTTCGAACAAGTGTCGGAGTTCGTTTTGTTCATCATCTGACCACGAATTCTTGTTACCTGGTTTCCTACAATGAAGCAATGGACTCTAGTGAGTAAAAATGTTTCGTATCATGAAATTATAAGCAGTGGAGCTTTTAATTTGTTTACAACTTGCTTACTTTTTTAAAATTTCTCGATTTTCAACCAGGCCAAGTGTAATAAGTTTCCCAACAACCTAACAATATATTTCGAGGAAATAATTAACAACATTAATTCAATGTTGAAACGCGAACTATATTCCAGATCCCCGTTGTAAAAAGAGTAAGATTGAAGAAAACCAAATATTTTGGAAAATTATCAAAACAGCACACTAAAAGTGTGAACATAATAAAAATACTGTACATCAGCAGCAGCATGGCGGGAAACTTGTGTTACTGAAGTATAACATGGCAACAATGACCTAGAGCCCAATCTATTAGATATTTGACTCAGCCGAAATTGTAAAGTAACGAGTGAGGCAAGCCGCCATCTTGAAAGTGGCATAACTGACGTTATTTACGATTAATATCGGCTTTTGCTGAGTTGATATACAGTTGCAAGTTGACAGTGTAGGTTTAATTTTTAAAATGTTTTATAGGATGGGTTTTTTAAACTTTGTTTTGACTTCTTTTTCATTTTGAGTTTTGCTTTTTGCCTCCTTTCAAGATGGCATCTGCCTCAACTAGAAGACATCTAGAAGACTGGGTTCTAAATCATTGAATGGCAAGCTTTTTACCGCGACCGACAACGGTCAGCAGTAGAACATTGATGATTTGTCCCTATTACCTGGCGCCTGGATCTGAATTCGTTATTGATACTTTGGAGAATTTTTTCGACTAAATCTGTTAAGAAAAAATACACAGTATAAACTTATGCTTGAAAAATACTGCTAAACTTTCATCTCCATCACAGTATAGGGAATATACACTAGGTCCATTTCGTGTGCAACTCGCCGCGGTATATTTAATTAGACTACTGGCTGCCGTTAGCCATTTCATCATCCCTATTGGTCAAAAAGAAGTTGACTGGCTGCCACTATGGTAATCACATGCGCAATGAGATATGCGTGGCACGAAAAAATTCAGTGGAGAGGCTTCAATGTATGTTCACTATAATGTGATTTCCATTTGAAATTTGGCTAAGTACTAACCTTCCGAGTCCTTAAATTCGTTGTATAACTGTTTCAATTCTTCCTCTTCCTCAAACGTCCATGAATGACTAGATCTCTTCAAAGCTCTAAATGGAAAATCGACTATCAGTAATCTGGAGTCAGAAAATAAACATCACACAAAAAGAAAGTCCCCTTTCCCAGGTGAATTATTATAATTGCCAAATGAATAAATCCCAGCCAGTCTCTACAAGCCCAATTACGATTGCTCTGTTTTGGTATAAAAGTGTGAGCATTCTTCACACTGCCTGATATAAAAATGTTTGTGTGCGATAAAGCACACTTCGTATTAGCTAAAGCTTTTTCATAACTTCGCCCTAGTTTCTTATTTTCCCACCAAAAATCTACGCAATATTAACCTTAGCTGCAGGTTGTCAAAACCTTCGGTAATTCCGTAACATTCCAGTGATGATTTCCAAAATAAGAGTTCAGCGCAGAGTGTTGGATTATTTGGAAGCAATTCGAAAAACTTCGTCAGGATGTACTTGGAAAATTTTACCAGTTCCTACAAGGGAAAGTCAGTTTACAATTGTATGAAAATGATGTTTAAACATATAAATCATGCACTTACAAAGTAAACAACAGCATAATAAATCACACTTGCAGAGTAAGCAACATCCTAATACAATCACATTTTCAGAGTAAACAACAGCCTAATAAATCACTCTTGTAGAGTAAGCAAAGCCTAATAATAAAACACGCTTGCAGTGTATAGTTTTCCCTTTCATAATAGATAAGTTTAAAAGGTATATTAACCAAACTACGTTTCTGTAATTTTTCTGGTTTGCATATATTTTCGATAATCTAGTCGATTTCTCGACATTGAGATATCGAAATTTTCCAAGACAGCAGCAGTACCTTATACTTGCTGGAAGCAGGATCATTGAAGACTTTCTTAAATGTCATAAACAAAGAAAGTTGAAATAACATTGCGTGCAGTTTCAAATCGACGGCAACGCGATGAAGCATCTTCACAATGTAATGATTCATTTGATAACTGTTTTCTTCATAACAAGCCAAGAGCCAGCAGTACGGTTTAATGACCAGTGGAGAGGCAAGTCTACATGAAGATTGATAAAAAACTTCATCTGCGTATGATAACTGTCATTTACTTCATGTATGTTAATGAATAAGGAACACAGGAAGTTTTTCAAAAAAGCGTTTTACCACAATGTGTGGTTCTAGTCGTAAGGATGAGTTCATTTTATTACGCATGTCGACCATGCATAAGGGCCTAAAATTAATCTGTAGACAACCTACTGTTTTAAAAAATCTGCCAATTGAAATTCAATTTCTTTTACTTGAACAGCTTGAAGCTCTTCCGCCTCTATAATGAACTCTCATTAGATATTTTAAGGCAAATTCTCTGTAAAAAAATTACACATGAACGTTTCTGAAACATGTACATATAACAATTACACGATATACGATAGGTGAGAGTGAGATGTACTTTTATCTAAACGACAGGAATTATTTCATACGTTAACTTTATTAGAGTTATGGATGTCTCACCTGGATCCGTCAATTCATCTTCTTGTTCAGCGGTTTCTGGCATTTCTTCAACACGATTATTAATAACTATGAACAGGAGTAGATATATGCGAGTTAGGAAACATGTATAAGTCACAGACAAACAGAATTGAAAAAAAATCGAGACGTTTATGGCACGTATTTGCATTGAACAATCAAATCTAAATTTGCTATTCACATAACCGTACCTGGAAGATCCAAGCGGAAAATATCGTAAAAACACATGAATTCTTCTTCCGGCTCCATTTCGTTTTTACCAAACAAGTCGTTAGTCCAAATTTCTCTAAGAAGCAAAAATAAAACGAATATAAAAAAATAAATTTGGATAATGGTTGGCCCAAACGGTCCGCATTTTTTTCAATTTGGGACAAAACTTCTGCACACAATACATATCAATTATTGGATGTGGTAAGCACAACTACTAGTCATGGCGAGTACAGAGTAGTATGGACCATGATTCAATAATAAACTAAAAAGACCACGATTAGAAGCATGATAAACTAAAAGAAAATGAACCAAATAACACGAGAGTATCCATAAAAACAGAAAACTTAAAAAAGTTAGTGAGTGTACAATCAAGCAAAATCATTGCAGACAGAAAACTTTCGAAAATTTATTCTTCACACTTCTCAAACTCTGAGCAAACGGCCCAGAGCTTTTCATTTTCTTTTCTTTGATGTCATTAGGTAATTCTTCAGTAATATTTTAATGCTCCAGTCAAACTTATACATGCATTAATCGTAGAAATCAAACCTGGCAGCTCGAAGAAAAGCAAGACTTTCACCAAATAATTTTTCACGGATGCGCTGCTGGATTATAGATAGACATCTCGTCCTGAAAACAAATCAATCCAAAATGATGTAATCAATGATATAACAAAGTCAAACGTTCAAATTTATACTTTTGATCTTCTTCTGGCTCGTCAGAGACCGGGTCAAAAGGATGAACGATCGAGGGAAGCCCTCCTTCTTGGTTTTGGAGAAATTCCGAAAATTCTCCACTCAATTCTTGCCACCTTTCTTCTTTTTGATCAGCAGTCAGGGCTACAACTAGATTGGCAGGAAAATAGGCAAATACCAACATTTACAATCTCACACTCTTGTTAAAAATTTTGAGGCATTTCTTTGTTTACCATACATGCAGTATAAAGTACAACAGAGAGAGTAACTGCTGCACTATCTGTCAAAAATTGTACCAACGTACTGTCAAAAATAAACATAAGTACGCAATAACGCACAAGCGTCTACTGAATCAGTTCGAGGAAATGAAACTATAAAATGTCTTCACTGGATGAAGCTTAAACAATGCAGTTTTAAAGAATATACATAATATTAATTCTCACGCGGTTTTTATATGCACATGAAAAACTTGATAACTCAACAGGTAGAGTGGCGGACTAGTATCCCGAAGGTGCGAGTTCAAATCTCGTTCAAGTCACATGTTTTTCATGTGCATATTAAACGTGTTAGAATTAATATTATGTATATCCTAGGATGATGGCTTGGTATAAAGCAGTTTTGGCTTTATTTGTGCGTATAATCTTGACCCTCTGTTTCATTGAACTGAAAAGCAGTATAGTACCGTTCGCGTATTTGTTAACATACGGTACGCGTATGAAACGCGTATGATACGAAAAACATACGCGTATGATACGAGAACGATAGGCGTATGATACGAGAACGATACGCGTATGATACGAGAACGATACGCGTATGATACGAGAACGATACGCGCATCATACGAGAAGGATACATGTATGATACGAAAACGATACGCGTATGATACGAGAATGATACGCGTATGATACGAGAACGATACGCGTTATGTTAACATGTTAACATGTCAAAATTATGTTAACAAATACGCGAGCGGTACTGTAGATACTCCAACATATTCATCCAGTTTCAAAGAAGAGGAGTGATGGATTTGTTTTGTTTGGTAACGTGAATGCAGTGATTAAATATGAATTTGTGATCAATCTTTCAATTTGGTATTTTGATATCAGTTGATGTATACTACCTGGTTGCTGCTTAGGAACTCCTTTCTTCTTCCTTTTCTTGACCTTGTTCTTTTTCTAAATGGAAACACAGTAAAACAAACAAAAATTTTAAACTTTGGTGCTTAAGCTTGAGTATACTTGGATGACAATATTACCTGAACTATAACGTGGCCCTTGTTTTTACAATGTCCTTCAAGAAGCTTGAGAAATACATGAAACGCTTCAATCAAATCTCGGAGAAATGATCTAAAAATGCAAGTGTATCCTTACGTAAATGGAGCTACATTTTTCAAAACGGCCACCATTTAGAAACAAACAAAAACACAACAAGAGGATTCTAAACAATAAGAATTTTTAACATAAAGCACGACCAAAGAACTTGTGGCGGATTTTGATGATTTTAGAGGAAAATCTGCACCCATCATCTTTATAATAATGATGACAAATCATTGATCTTCAAATAATTAATTATTAAAGATGAACAACCCATTGCATGTACTATAGCAAACGTACTTTGTTTGACTACGTGAATCAAATTTCTTCAATAAAACTATGAACACATCTTTATATTCAGGAACATAAAAAATATTTTCTACAAAAGAAATGTTCATATAACAATGTCAATCGTATCAACTGTATCTATGACAGAGAGAAATGACTACTTTCCTTTCAATCATCTACAAAGTTTTCTTTTATAAAAAATAAACTAACATTGGCATTTTAACAAGTCAATCATAAGTCGAGTAAACCTCGGGTTTGCGAGCGTAGGAAGATCAATGATTTTTTTTTGGGGGGGGGGGCTGATTTTCATATATTTATATGACGAGTTAAGTTCATTTGAAATCTATTCTTTTACGGATTATAATATGCAATGTGGGTACATGAATAAAAACCCTTTCCCCTAACGATCTTCCTACGCTCTTGCCGTTTTTATAGATCAGCCTCCAACGTGACCAACAATAATATATGCATGGCGCATACAGCAGAATATACGTACCTTTGATGATTTTTGCACTGTCCCGCAGAACATTATCCTTTGATGCTTGTAACAATGCGATGTGTTGTATTAATTCTTGGTAAGCACGCACACCAAGATGTAATCTAGAAGAAATACACCAAAAATTGTGTACGTCGTTCAATAGATGAGGAAATGATCGGAATTTACATTTAAGATCGATACAACAATTTTTCAAGCTTTTTACATTATACATAATATTGAGTAAAAAAGAATAGATTGGCCATCGAAATAACTTTGACCAAAGTGAATTCTCTATTGCTTAATCCATTTTCATCACATATGTACGTACCAATTCAAATCAGTTTAAGCCGGTCGAAAAAATCAGGTTAATTCAAGTCAAATTTTATTCCAATTTACATGTATCATTCTAATCAAAACATGTCCATTACCTTCGGCCCCACTCAAGCTTCTCGTTCTTGATTGTCGTTAAGTTGTCGAAGAATCTTGTAATCATGACGACAATATCTTGAAATGTCGGTACATTCAGGGTCTCACTGGAGAAAGGCATAAACTTAGCTTTCGCTCAAAATTATAGTGCGGGCTCGGATAGTATGAGTACACACTAACCGTTAAGGTCAGCGGTCAACAAACACTAAAAAATCAATTCGTGCCGGAAACAAAACGCAATAAAAACATACAAATACCTGATGTAAGCAACATTGAACTGGACGTGTCGATTAAATTCCATAAAAAATCTAAAAACAACAAAATATAAACTATACATGGAAACATAGAAGCAAAACATGTACTTTGAAGTACAAACATGAGCTAGAGTGACCCTATACACACTGTCCCGTACAACTTTATAATTTGATGCTCGTAACAATACAAAATATAAACTATAAATAGAAGCAAAACATTATGTACTTTGAAGTACAAACATGAGCTAAAGTGACCGTATACACACTGTCCCATACAACTTTATAATTTGATGCTTGTAACCTCATAGCCCAGAGATAATAAGATTCGTCGTTTTCCTGAGTTCTTGATTGCTTTAAATTGTCCTTGAGAGATATTATACGAAAGGTCAATTTGCGAAGTGTTTCGAGCGAAGTTTCTTTAAAATCACCTCAACAGACAGTTAAATTTAGACAATTGCTTCATCAAAATTAAAGGATTGAACTACTTTTTTGAGACAATTCTGTTTGGTACAGATGAACTTGAGATAAAATGCAACATTTTATCGCGAATAGATATATCAAATTATTAAAAAGTTTAAAAGGAAAAATCTTTTCTTTGTAAAACTGAGCAAATGCTTGCATCTTTTTGACGTGTTTACAGAGAGCTTAACAAAGGGAGTTCTTCGTTGAATTTGACATTTAAAGTAACTTCAGTACGGTGTGCTTTACGTGGAAAACTTTCAATATTCTGTAAAAATCCGCACAAAAAAAAACACGCCAAATGTTCAGTTTTTTTCAAAAATGAGTTTTTCCGATGAACTATAGGATAATCTCCGCTTACCTTTATTGTGTGCATCAATGGATTGTAAGCGTTTTCAAGAAACTGAACACAAAACTCTTTGAGGAAAAGCCTTGTAGAGAGAAGAACCGCAAAATAAGATAAACAGCATACAATCATTAACGCACCTATTTGCACGAGGGTGTGCTCAGAGAATAACGTTGGGGAATGGAGTACAAACTTTTATATTCACAGTATCCCTGAGTTCAGTGGTACTACATATTAATACGTCATAAAATTTAAACTCCGCCTTCCAAAGACTGCAGCTACATCTATACGTATTATGGTGACAGTATATGATACATACACCAAATTGGAGAAAAACAAGAGCGTTTATACACGTATGTAGTTAAAGTCAGCCAGCATAGCTGTTACATAAACAAAACCAGAAAAAGACATAATATGTTGACTTGAGACAAAACACCAAATTATATATATATATGTCAATTCAAATGTCAATTTTCAAACTGCGCATGTTTGCCAATACAGCAAGTGAAGTGAAAGACAAAAACAAACTGAAGCAATTAAACAAATACAGGACATGTACCTGACACTTAATGTAGACTTTCGCCCGATATCCTGTTCTCTAGCGCGCATTTCTGCCTTGCGTTTCCTTGGAGCTGTTTTACCAAAATCAAAGGACAAATTTTTCGCCTCTACAAACAAGAATGAAACCAGTGAGTGTATTCAACAGTCGATGATAAAACTAGTGAATTGCTTGAAATATTTAAAGACGGACAAAAGATTTCAAAAAAAGAGGCCGAAGACGAAAGGAAACAATAGAAAGTTCATTCATCTAATGAAAAACTAATCCCAACTCCAAACATGGAAAAACACCACATACATACACAATCTTTGTAAAAGAATATTCGACATTAGATATACTTACGTTGTAATGGTTTGTGATACAGCAAATTGTTCTCGTCGTTTAAAGCCTTGATGTTTTCCACATGAAAGGTTCCGCCAAAGTTTGAATGCCTGAAAAGAAAAAATTGCTTCTATTTCTAGCTATTAGCTACATCGTTAGCAAGCAAAAATACAGTAAAATAAGTTCATTTAACAGAAGAAAATTCAGCAACTTCACGAAACTCAAACATCCAAGACAAAATACATGCCAAAATCCAACTCAATCTCTCAGGTTTCAATTTTGTGACAAATCTCTCGAAACAAGATTTTGAGTGCATGGGAAAACAGTAAAAACGTTTAAGTCTTGAAGTCCATTGATGACGACAGATTTTACAGAGATAAAACTCCTAACAAATTTTGACATTCTTAATTATCTTCGAAGCCTGTTGAGAATTGCTCTAATTTTCACTGATACTCATAACAGAGATTTTTATGTCGGAGACCATGACTCGGACAAAAAAATCTCGAAGGCCTAAGGCATAGTAACACATGCAAGAATGTTATATACAACATCTCCTGTTTGGTATTACATAAGTGTCGTGTCCTAAAAAAAGCTTCTTTTAAAAAGCCTTGAATATTGAAGTTTATCGCCAGCATTGCTTAAATAATTCATTATCGCTAGCATCTCTACTACCTTAATACGCATATGTACCTGCTGCTTTTCGAAAGACACGAATCTTCGCAGCTTTCTCTCTTTCATACTACTTTAATAGATATACCTGCTGCTTTTCGAAAGACACGAATCTTCGCAGCTTTCTCTCTTTCATACTACTTTAATATATGTACCTGCTGCTTTTTCGAAAGACACGAGTCTGCGCAGCTTTCTCTCTTTCATACTACTTTAACATATGTACCTGCTGCTTTTTCGAAAGACACGAGTCTGCGCAGCTTTCTCTCTTTCATACTACTTTAACATATGTACCTGCTGCTTTTT
Source organism: Xenia sp. Carnegie-2017 (assembly GCF_021976095.1). NCBI lineage: Eukaryota > Metazoa > Cnidaria > Anthozoa > Malacalcyonacea > Xeniidae > Xenia > Xenia sp. Carnegie-2017. Next base: position 7,908,524 of record NW_025813402.1, read on the forward strand.
CGAAAGACTCGAGTCTGCGCAGCTTTCTCTCTTTCATAAAGAATTTCGAGTTCCCTACAAACGTAGATACATCATACTGTTTAGCAACAATTTTCAAACCAAAAACAAAAGCTTAGGGAAACTATAACTCTAGGACTCTAAAACTTTACAATTGAAACACACTACAAGATATCTTTTACTGACTTGTTCGTCGAAGTTTGTCAAATCATTACAATTCTTTCAAATTCTTCAATAAAGACTTGAAGGGTGTGATACATCCCCTCCCAACTTTTCCTCCCCCTCCTCCCCCCTCTCCTTCCTTCCTCCTCCCCCCATTCACTCACATAACACCACACACTACAAAACAATTTTTGAGAATATCTTGTACCTCATATCATCATCTATCTCTTTCTGTGTTTTTTGAGCCGCGGTCTTAGCCACAACATCCGCTTTCTAAAATATATACAAAAGGAATGGTGAAAAACATCATGACGCATGACTTTGAGATTCAGGCTAACTTCAATCTGATAAAATTATCTGTCACTATCATTGGTAGTGCTCATGCGCATGAGTTACATTTGAACGTCTTAATATTTACTATTTCAGTCTACCTGATAATGAAGTAATTGTTCAACTGCATTTTATACGTACATCTGCCTGATTATACGGTAACTGCGTGCATTTGATTTCGAAGTATGTTTTTGGGGGCATTTATAATGGACCTGATAAAGTTTTTAATGTTCATACTTGCTCACGCATCATATGAGAAATGATCTCCAAAGCATGCATACACCATCGACTCTACAGATAGACGGAAAAAATCACAAGGAGTGATGAGGCATTACGAGTACAGCGGAGCAAGGGAGCCCGCAGGAGGGGGCATGCCCCTATTTTTCCATAGGATATTAGCAACTGCTACTCACCTCATCAGGAGAGCTCGCCACGTATATGATGAAATCATCGATGCAGCATGCGTGTAAATTCCTAGAAATAAGGAAAAACAACAGACGGGAAAATGAAGCGCGATTGTGCACAATTTAAAGCACATCTTTTAAACGAATAAGACTGATAAATCAAACCACAAAGATATCACAAACCACAAGACTTGATCGTGAATTGTGGCGTCTTCGTCAGTCCTCTATTAATATAAAACAACAGGATAAACATTCTTGAAACACAGAATATAAATGTATACAAAGACGAGAAGGTTTAGGAAAACTGACAGCTTAAGTGGCGGTGCTGCGAAATAAACTCTGAGCGTGCAAAGCATCAATTTGATGCAATTCGATTCAGTCAATCGAAAGAAACAGTAAAGATTGTTGGACAAACGAAAACACGGTCACCAGAAAGTTCGATGGTTTTCGACAAGTCGCACCTTTTCAGCTTTCGGGTCTGCTGGAACATGTAAAATATTTCGAAGTAATAACAGAATACGTTCGATTAAGAGCATATCTTCTTCTTGTCTTTTATCCCACTCCTGTAAGAGACGAGCCTCATAGCAAATGAGCAGTTTTACTATGAGTCTACGACAGCCATATAAATTCTAAGGAACTAAACCGACTAGCAACTACATCACATGCCAGTGCATAACGTTATTGACTTTTTTTGCTAGCGTGCGCAACACAAAAAGCAACGTCTAGCAAAATCTGACAAAACACGGGTAAAGAAAAACCGCTACTTGTTCAAATTGAAAATAATCTCACCAGCTGAAGCAGTCTCCCCAGTTCTCCACCAATAACACTCATAACTTCTCTATCCGTAAATGCCTTAACAAGAAATTGAAATACCAATCAAAATGAAATATCCATCGAATATAGAGCTGGGAACTATCCCCGATCGGGTTATGTACGTACGTACGTACCTCCTTATAGGATTGCAAATGAGAAGTAACTTCGATAAACCAATGTGCCTCATCTTTCTCCTTTAGATTTTTTGGTTCTTGGCGCCCAAAACAAATCATGGTGGGTTGTGTGAGGTTAACCAGCAACCTAATGCAGGATTAGAGAATTACATTGGTAATTCTCACCCGTGTTAAAAATCCACGAGCAGTGACAACAGGCGTTCAATGCATATTGGCATGATTTGCACAGTGTTAAGTATAGTTGCTTGTTACACGCCGCAGTGATATGTATGTTTATGCATTAAATGCAGAAGTGATATGCATGGTTACATGTAACACGCTGCAGTGATATGCATGGTTACATGTTACACGCTGCAGTGATATGCATGGTTACATGTTACACGCTGCAGTGATATGTATGGTTACATGTTACACGCTGCAGTGATATGTATGGTTACATGTTACACATCGCAGTGTGACGCATGGTTATATGTTACACACAACAGTGTTACGTATGGTTATGAGCAACAGGCTGTTAAAACAACAAAAAAACTGTTGTAACCACAGTGAAAAGTCTGTATATTCCAATTTACTTCATCAATGTCGGTGTTGCTAGTCTTGCCAATTTGCAAAATTAATGATTTGAATCGTATTGGTAAAAAAATCATCCTTAACTACAAGTCACGATGATTCTTGCAAATTGCTTTGAAATATTTAGGGATATCAAACTGAGTTGAACGAAACACCCAATGGTTTTACACAGCAGAAAAAGGGGGTAGCAAAAAACGAAACGAAACGGAATTGAGGAGCCAAAAATTTCCCCCATTTCGCTTACTTAAGCGGTAAAAAAAGTTTCTGCCATGAAATGAAGGTACGAAACAAACGACGAATTTAACACTTATTATGATGCAAACTATTATATTATCAAAATCGAAGTATTGTTAAATGGTATCGAGCATTGCCAAAAACTCTTACATTACCAAGCCAAACATCGTAACGTGCAAATAATTTTACCGTATGCAAACATCAAAAATATCATGTTCTTTTTGCGTACAACTCTTGAGCAACGGAATGAGATCCTTAATCGAAAAAATATTGTTGTGATTAGATTTAAGGATAAACGTCAACGACACACATTTGAATATACTTTTTCTACAGCTTGTGAACGTCCCAGCTGTCTTCGGATTTCGCAGCTGGCGTCATCCACTCTCAAGAAGCGAATTAAATCTTTTAAACATTCTGAAATGAAATGTAAAAATAGATTAATATATATGCATGTAAGAACATGGTTGTGATGTATAAAAGCTGGATGCAATCTATTCTTCCAAAAATACAAACAAAGGACTGACGAGCTCGGACAAAACGTCAGCTACCTAGCTCCTGCAATCAACAAAACAAAAATCTTTCATTATACGAAGGCGTTTTCTAAAGAGTCATGCTTTTCTTTCAATTGAATGATACTTTTGAAAGTTTGGAAGCTGCATTCAGTTTTTTTTGAATGTATATATTTATGAATATAGATCTCACTGATTTAAATAAATTGATAATTCACTACTTTTGCCATAATATAAATAGTGATTAAAATACTGCAAATTTTTAAATTTCCTAAACTCTGAAGTTCTTTGTGCGTGTCATGCCGAATAAATGAAATTATAGCTGACAATGTAAAAGTGGCAAGAAAATAAGGGTGGGCAATGACCCTAGTTATACATTTGAATACGTATTTTAATGGCAACAAAATTAATTTTTTTGAAGATAATCTTGCTGTTTTGGGTAAGGCACCAGCGTTTGAGGTGGTTTGGGCATGTGGAAAGGAGGGAAGAAAGTGCTGAAATTCGTAGAAAGTTGCATATGAATGTTGATGGAGTCCGCAAACGAGGTAGACCGAGAAAGAGATGGATGGATGCTGTGAACAGTGATATGAAGGCGATGGGTATAACAAGAGATATGGCGAAAGATAGAGATGTTTGGTGTAGAAAAGTTCATGGACCGGTCAACCCCCTGGCGGGGATTAATACTGGCCGGTATACAAATGTTGTTTGTTTGTTTTTGTTTGCTGTTTTGTATCAAGACCAAAATAGATAGGCAGTAAACTTAAATATATTCCTCAAAAGTTTTGATTGTGCTTTTCACTAAAACAATAAAATAATAAAACCAACTCCCTGTATGTTTAGGGCATCGATAATCAATAGCTCACCTAAACAATCATCTCCTTTGAAATAAATACCATCCTCCAAATAACCAAGGGCAGCTAGAGTGCAAACAATTTCTGAATTGACATAATCCTCCGTGTCTCCCCCAACCATGATTCAATGAAATCTAAAAAACAAAAGATCAAATCTAAGAATCAATTATATGACAAATTTCAAAAATGTTAAGAATATACCAATGGTATAAGATCTATATTTATTTTCCAAGTTATGAAATGACTAATTAACATCATACAACCATTCACCTTCTTATTCTTAAATTAAGCAGCTTTGTGCCTGATGTATTTGTTTGATTCAACAATGAAAATTTTATTAATCACTGAGAATCAGTGAAACATTTTTATGGTGAATGACTTTTTGTAGGGTAGAACTCTCAACTCTATTCTGAAGATATATTCTCAAATAATTGAACTGTACAAAAATTGTACTCGCATACGAACATTGGTCGACTCGAGCAAGATCAAGGAATCAAAAATTGAACTGAAATTACTGATTTACTGAATTCACTGACCAAAAAGAGTTGTTAGTTATTAAATAAGATGTAATCACAGCCAGTAAGGAATGTCTATTGCCCACTAATTTTTTTAAAAAGATCATTGTCAGCTAGCAGCATTCTTCTGTACACAAAATGTACAAACAACCGAATGGTACCCATTCAACCATTACTTCGTCAACGTGAAGCTTTGAGCTTTCATTAATGTTAAATAATTTTAAGGAATTTCTCGACTGCAATTACGCTGGCCTTGCATAGGAATAAAGTAGACACACGAAATTAAAAATATTTTAGATATATACAAACCTATAAATGGATATAATACACTCCAGGATCGATAAGAAAGCAACAGATGATACAAACAACTCTACAAATACATTTTAGGGTTTGCCATCCATTTTGAATCTTATTTCCCACAAATTTTTTCCCGCATTATTTCGAAATCCGAACCGCGCCAAAATCGGAAAGCGTGCCGTGGCATGAATGGTCAGCGGGAATGGTAATTGTAAGCCGTAGATTGCAGCCGATCCGAATGGTGTAACCAGAGTAACTTGCATCACGAAATAATGAACCACTCATAAGAGCGCTGATAACTCGCATGAAGAAAGAGAAAGAGTTGCGGTGTTATCATGGGCGCACGGGACCAAAAAAGTGCTGACACTTTTTTGCCCGACGAAAACGAAAACTGCCCAGCATTAAATTCATTGTAATAAAGTAAATGGTTTGAACCCGGGAGTATCGTTACATATTTGTAAATGTACATCGCCCAAGTTGGTATACTCCTGAGAAGGACTGTTTTTGTTGTTGTTGACTGACGTTTCGACAACCTTAGCGGCAGTCATCTTCAGGGTCAAATCAGTCAACAACAACAAAAACAGTCCTTCTCAGGACTATACCAACCTAGACGATCTACATTTACAAACATGTAATGATACTCCCCCGGGTTCAAACCATTTACTTTATTACGATTAAATTCATTGATGTAAAAAATACTATATGGTTGGATTGCTTGGCTAACGCATAATATTAAGGTGAAAAATATCGTAAAATTGTTTCTATACACCATAGAAGTGCATATATTGCTTGAATACTTTAATAAACACAATAAAACGCGTGCGCTGATTGGTCTAGAGCTGTGTTTGCATTAGCCTGTGCAAAACACATCCGAGCTCAACCAATCAAATCAATCATAACAATCAATCAGTCAAAGAGAATTTGCAAATCGATCATGAATACATTTTAGCGGAAAAATTAAAATGTTTGTCTGTTTCGCATTATTGTTATTTTATGAAAGAAATATAAGATGTTCTTTGTGTTTGCACTGGCTTACGCAAACCTCGGAGACGTTTGTGAGAACTCTCGAGCAGGTGCAACTCTCGACCTTCGGTCTCGGGCTTCCACTGATCAGCTCTCGAGTTCTCCCAAAGATCTCCTCGTTCCTTAAGCCAGTGCAAACACAATAAACATCTAAACAGCACCCCCGCCTCGTAAGCCTATGGATGTTATTTCGATAAATCAAGCCTTGACGCACGATTTGCTCATTATGGCCTCGCTCAAAGTGATGAAATGCTTCCTTAAAATTCAAATCATCATTTAATACTTTCAGATTTACGTATATGTATATAATTTGAAAAGTGTACCTAAATCGATTATTCGCCTAAATAGTAATTTACATGTTGTAAAACCTTTAAGGGTTGGCTATGTTCCATAGCCATCATCAGAGAATCAAAATACAATGGAACCTCCACTTAAGGACACCTCTCGGAAGCGTAAACCTCCCAGAAGCGGGTACTGCTTTTAGGTCCTTGCGAATTAAATATTGCCTCTAAGAACCTCTCACAAGCGGACCCTTGGGACCACAACCTCGTGTTAGCTTAGGGAAGGTTCAACTGTATCTATTTCTGAGATCAGTTAATTTCTTTTTGTTCATCTGTTTGCCAAGAAAAGTTAAAGAAAGGCCGCTTTGACTATTCTCAGCTCTCATTGAATTATCCTATTGAAAAACAAAAGCAGATGCAAAGCAATCGACTTCCAAAAAGCCCATCGTCGCTATTTTTATACTAATTGCTGCCAAGGAAAGCATCATAATAGTTCATGGGTCGATTGAACGACGGCCAGCTAGTGCTGCTCACTGGATTAAGACTACAGAGTTTCACTATCGTTCAGAAAATACATACACCTTTTTCATACGTTCGAAAAATTCACTATCCAATAAATAACAGTATCCAGGTTTTGTACAACCGTCCCCCAGTGATATTAAAGTCAGTTTTGAAAAAAGCTGATATTTCTCTAGATTTTCAGGCCTAATATATTCCGTTCTCCTTTTCTCTCCGAATTCTCGTGATCAGTTTTCTACCAAAGAATTTGACCGACTCGAAACTTTGCTCACGTGATTGGAACGTATGAATAATGACAAATAATTAATAATAAATTAAGGCCGTGAAGTTTAAAAGTGAGCAACTTTAAGACTAAGTACGTGTATTCTAAAATCAATCAACATTTACGACGTCAATGGATGGAATCCTTAAAGAAAGACGGTAATCTACAGTTGGTGTATAAAGGAAATGTGCAAATTCCGGAGCGTCTATCTCACTGGAATATATACTATCACGCGTCCTCAAATCTCGGGCGATTGTTCTCCGTAACTGTTGTGACTTTCTGTTTAAATTATCTAACTGTATGCTGCTTAACTCGCCTACTTTTATTCTAAGTTTGTTGAAGTCCGATTTAAGTCCCGTTTCCAAAAACCTAAAACAAAAAATTTATAAAATAAACACAATGAAACGCGTGCGCAGATTAGTCGAGAGCTGTGTTTGCATTAGCCTGTGCAAAGCACATCTGAGCTCAACTAATCAAATCAATCAAAACAATCAATCAGTCAATAAGAATTTGAAAATCGATCATGAATACATGTTTGGGGAAAAATTAAAATGTTTGTCTTTTTCGCATTATTGTTATTTTATAAGAGAAATAAAAAATGTTTTACGTGTTTGCACTGGCTTATGCAAACCTCTGAGACGTTTGTGAGAACTCTCGAGCAGGTGCAACCCTCGACCTTCGGTCTCACGCTTGCACTGATCTGCACTCGAGTTCTCCCTAAGGTCTCCTCGGTTTGCATAAGCTTGTGCAAACACAGTAAACATCTTTTATTTCTTAAATGCAGAATAATTGTAAGATCTTTGCTGCGGACAACATTAATTAAGAAACATTAATGCGTTTTACTTTTAATCTATTGAATATTAATATAGCACATGTCACCAACAGTGTAACTTGTAAGACCATGTTGCTGCATTATGGCATATACACGAATCGCAAGAAAAAAGGTAAAATTACTTACCTATGGACCAAGAAAGAGATTGGATCTGTCGGTATATGTGGAGGTGAAGGTGCTATCTCTGTCGACATGTGAGCAGGTCGTAATGCTCTAGTACAGTAGTCTTGCAACAAAGAATGAAGCCATTCATTTTTTTTGTACCACTCAACTACAATCTCTAGCCTTTCAAAGAACTGCTTCAGTTGACAAAAATCTGCGAAATTTCCCGTTTCCAAAAACCTCCTACAAAGGAAAAGAAATTAGAATTACCTACAAAAGTTCAACCATAACTTTCAAAACTAGACTTGCATTGAATATTCGACAATTCTCCTCGTTTAACAATACAATGACGGGAGTTCTCATAAGCGAGTGTGGGAGTGTACTAATTTACGCATTCGACTGCCTGGTAAGAACTCTTACTTATAACTCTTGTGCTCCGTAACAGCCCTAGAAATTCGGTGCTCCTTCATATAAGCTGGGCCTTTCTTGTTCTGCCATTGCCATACTTCGTGTATTCGTTCAATAAACGGCTTAGCTTTGCTGAGGAAATCGTTCAGTGTAAGCTCCACATGTTGAGCAACACCTGATATCTGTTCATGGGTAAAAAAGGACAAAATTTGACAACAATTTGGCAAATATCATATGCATGCATTCCATATTGACTTACCTGTTTGTTCACAAACTTCAAACAATCCTTATAGTCATCGATAAGCATCTGCCCTTGTCTCGGTGGCCAAAGCTGCAAACTTTTATTTTCCAGCCATGTCTTAAAATAATGGCAGAAATCAGCGTATGCTTTTACAGTCTCAAATCCACCTTTCAAACGACCGTCGATGTACATGGCTGTTATCTATAATATTTATATTAAATAATAATCAATCTCAACGCTACAGACGATGTAGATTTTGCAGATTTTAAAGTGCACAATGAAATGAATAGATGGCCCACAGGTGACCACACAGCTTTTTAAATACCTGATGTAACATGTAACTAGGCGTGGCTTTCGGCATATGCTCTGTGATTGCTTTGAGAAACCTCTCCCCAGTGTCACGATTGTCCATGAATTGATACCATTTCTGCTGTCGCGACGCATGGAGTGATAGTTGATAGTGTTCTTCCAGAGCTTGCCTGTTTCGTAAGCAACGCCGAAGAACGTAGTTTTGCATTGACTTGACACCTCCATGTTTGGCTATAAACAACTTGTACAGTTCCTCCCAGTCGTAGTAATTGTGATTGAAGAGGTTATCTAAAGAGAGTAAAATGAACACTATTGAATCTTAAATTCAGGGTTTCTGATTTGTCAATGTGTTGATCTTCATTTCCAACAAGTGACGTCAAAACGCAATCACGTGTTGTAAATTAAATCTAAGGGATGGGAATATTTCGAACACTGAACGTCAGTTTTTACGTCCAAAGTTGCATCGGCTAAATAAACACACAACAGCCAATTCACGAGAGTCTAAATGAGACAAGCTGAAGATCCAGTCCGTAAAGTATTGTTACAGCATAAAGAAATTATCTAAGTTTGTACAGGTTTGCCAGATCTCACCATCATGATCGTGTTCATTATTCATCTTTTCCAAATCTGAATCGGATAAGCCCCATATGGACTTAGCTTGACTAGCCGTAAGCTGGCTGACACTGCTGCTTGGAGGCTCAGCGCTAATTAGATACCACACAATCACAGACGTTTTCAGTTGACTTACTGGCCTAAAATACTTATGGTTGTTTTTCAACACGCTAGCTTTCCAAAATAGTTCATACAAATACAGGTAAGAGTACTCCGTCCATTTGACGTATAGATTAAAGTCCACCTGAAATAAGAAAACATTCATGACTACATGCAGGAGCTAAATGGAAATGAACATATAAGATAAAAATAAAGACGCATAATAGTATTTCACTTCAACACCACCACCCCCTGCCGTGTTTTAGATGCTCAATCGAAATCGTGACATACAAATTACGTTTTTGCAATTCATTAGTTTAGTTTTCTCACTTTGATTCGCTAAAATCTTGAATGAAAATTTAAAAATTTTACGCCAATTTTTACGAGCCTAAGCTTGTGTGCGTGAAGTGAACGATTAGATTAAAGAATAAAAGCTTATGAAAGCTCTTTTCGTGGTGTTCAATCAATGTTTTTCATGGAGAACAAACTGAATTAAAGCTTCAAAGCCAACAGTCTTCACAAAATAAGCACTAAAATGGTTGTGTTATGTACATAAGGCGACGACCTATATTTTCTTCATACATAACTAAAGAATTGTGTTGCGAATGATATCTTATTATTAGAAGAAAAATATAACGAAACAGAAAACTTGCTTACAAGCATCTCACAGGGAATATAGTGGATGATAGAATTCAAGAGGTCATTTGTTAAAAAAGCGCAAGTGTAGAGGGATGTATTTTCATTCTAAATGACATCCATAAAGATGACATCTTTTTGTTTAAAAAAGCAATCAAATTCATTTTCGAACAGAAACACGTTTGTTTATAATGTCGGTATTCAAACAGAGAAAGGCTCACATTCAATATAGCCATTCATTCTTCAGTCATGAGCGGCTGCCTTGCGTTAATGAGAAAGGGGAAATGAGATCTGGCATGAGATAAAAGCTTTGTGCCATGGCAAAGCAAATATGAAAGTCTCGATATGAATACTGCCAACAATGATGAAATAAAACTATTCACTGTTCATGTTGTTTCAACGTCCGGACTCCCGTAAATTCAATTCAGTTCGAGAGAGTTTAATCCCTTTTAAGACATAATCTCGTAAGAACACCTCGACACTTGAAAGTTGAAATTCATAATCTGGCGACAAATTCTTTCAAGTCAGATGTTTACGCAAAGGATGTTTAGCATGCTCAAACTCATGTGGGGATAAATCGCTGACTAATTTACTCCAAATCAAATTTCTTGCCATCAACAAGATCTCTGATGCAGTCATGTGTCGACTGTCTTAGACACCATCTTTTTGTTTATATTTTTTTAAAGAGAGATACAAAGATCGATACAAAGAGCGATAGTTCGTGCAGATGACGCGCACCCTATATAGAATTGATACGAAATAACAGGAAAAGAAGCCCTTGAAAGAAAAAGGTTCCAAACAATACATATCGGTAGATAAACTCTAATTTGGAAGTCATCATCATAGATGAATTTATGGAAAAGAAATCTTTTCTTATTTGAAATAGCAATCCCAACACCAAACCAGCTTATCGTATGGGTCAAGAAATTTTTTCTTATAAAACCAATTGAAAAAACCTAGGAATATTCTTGCTAATATTATACGCTCGATGTATGAACAAACAGTACGTATTGTTGTTGCAACGTTGCAATATAGTCGAGTATCATTGTGATTGAATGACTGATATTGCACGCTAAAACAGCAAGGCATACAAAAAATATTGTTCTAATGATATTTTATATAATTGCACATGACAGGATAATTTGTGTGGCTTAAGAAAAAAGATCTTTTTCAGTTGACTGTTTTTAAACAAAGAATACACAAGGCTAGGAAGGCTAATGGCGCGTCAGTTTAGATTGCACAATTGGCAAGGTTGAATTTTTTCTTTGGCAAATTAGCTAGTTCGCATATTTGATTAAAATGTCTTCTATCTAAAATTAAAAAAACGCTTTGTTTTTTTGTGAAAAGTAGAAATTCATATTGGTGTTGAAACGAGAGCAGCCCCAATAAAAAAAACATTGAAAGACATTTAAAATTAGCACGTCTGTAAAATTACTGCCTTAACATAATTCTGTGCTTTGTTGAAGCAACGTTTTTTAATAAACGTAAGATACCTGCGAGGTACGAGGCACACATGTCAATTTATAGCAAGGCTTTTAAATAACTTGATGCAAAACGCGATTCATTTATTCGCCACTATCTCGTATTGCGTGCGTGTATTGCGGTTGCGCTCTCCTGCAGGGTACGTCAAAGAACGCGAGTAATGTGGCAGATTGTTGCAAAATTGATTCGAACCTTTTCTAAATCAAACACAGACATAAACAAGCAAGCTGTGATGCTAGAATATGAAATATTTTAAATACAACGAAAATTACTTCATGTACGAATGTGGAAAAACTAAAGCCTAACAACAAACAAGGAAAACGAGTGAGTGTTCTCGACTCACGTTTTGATTGATTTACAAAGCTTGAAATAAATCAAACCCAAACATGTCGTTGTATTTGCATTAATCCATAAATATGCTTTTTCCGGAGTTCAAAATACCGAAATACAATACACCGTCGCAGACAGCTCAAAGATATTTTAAAAGATATTTTATGTCATTCTGAAAGATGAAAAAACGTACTGCTCATTGAGATAAATATTTCGCCGTTTTGGCGAAGATCTCATGTAAACCTATTAAATGCACTTTCTACAGTGAATTGAATCAGAAGAACGGAGAAGAATTTCGTAAGCTTAGAATAGCAACATGTTGTAATTATGACTATAACAATAATTACTAAAGTTCTTTTCGCTTTAAAAGATACGCTGAACGCACATAGAAATGCAGTATTTCGAAAGGCATATATTTACGTTGAAATGAATTTTCATTATCTTACCTTGACGAAAGTTCTTGAATTATAGATAAGACAAGCAAAAGTAAATATTATTGAAGAAAACCCGACAACCTCGTTGCCCCATGTAGTCACGGAGAATTGGAATTAAACATAAACAACAAAAAAACACGTTTCAAGCATAATAAAAAGATGGCTTTATCTCAGTTGACCATCGAACAGGTTGATAATGCATAGTTATTATTTTCAATACAAATGAAACGCTTGTATTCCAAACATGGAGTCGGTAAGACTCAGAGGAAACTCCACAAAAGCCGAAATGCAATATGCCTGATTATAAATTCATTGAATGTTTCAACTCGATCAGAATGTTGAAATTGACGCAAAAGTAGCAATAAAGCAATTCGAAACTCAGTTCGATCTAATATAGAGCAAGCCTGTGTATAAAACAAATTCTTTTACCTTACAGCGATGACGCCATACAACATCCGAATGACAGAGTCTATGAAATAATCGACAACTCTTACTAAGCCGTACTAAAGTCCTAGCGTCCAGATATTCAAGAATATAAACAAGTACTTCATCACTTAGTTGATGTAGCTTCGAACTTTCACCGTTCAAAATACATTGAGAAAAGTCCAGCACTCTGCGTTTCTTGTTTAAAGTTGTAGTTGATTGTCTTGGCGTACGTTGTATATTGTACAAATGATTTAACGTCTGTCGTCCACAAGTTTGTACTGAGTTTCTAAGCTGTAAAACAGCACAATCCAACATATTCGAATGAAGAAATACAAGGAATTGTTAACACTATCCAAGCGAAATCATCAGCTGACAAGACCCTCAAAGCTTCCGTGGTCAAATCGTAAACTGACATGACACACAATGGCTAAAATCAATATAAATAGAGCTTTGTTTTCCTTTTTTCACACGTGCATTTTTACGCAATTACGCATGCGCATCAAACAGCTGTCTGGTTTCATTACCTGGGAGTGGTTTTAGCCACGCAACAAACCTCAACGAGGCTGCAGGTTGCCGTTCAGTCAGTTTCCTTCTTAATGTCTTCAAAAGGTATCCGATTTTTTAAAGTTCACTGTTTCGAGATGTGCCAACGGCTTGCTCTTTTTTTTGTAATCAATGATCGATTTGTTGCAAATATACGGGCAAATATTGCTCACAAAGAGAATTTAAATTAGACTGAATCAAATCAAAAGCGAATCTTTTCATTAGATCTCGATATTTTTCTCTAACTGAAAGTGACGATAGCAGCCATTATTGAGTCAACTCTAAAGTACAAGAACCAATATTATATTGTGAATGTATGACTCGATAAAGCAAGAAAAACACAAGTCACTGAGCAAGATTTCATTTCGCTACTTTCAAGTTATACTATATGATATAATAAATAACAAATTTGTTTAGCCGTTTACGCTAATCTCTTGTGATGATCGAAAGGCTTTTGTTCACTTCTTAAAAACCGCTCTGTGTTAATGAATTCATGAAAGAATTTCGGCTGCAAACTGCTTCTTTTGTATTTATAGAAACAGTTTTCATTCACTGTTCCTATTAGTCTACGCTTTATAAAAAACGATTTACCCTCACTAAGCCAACTAGTCTACTCATTTACCATCCAGTTTTAGATTTTCAACTTTCTGGCGAACAGAACTCCTTGTGCTAAATGAAAAATTGTTGACATCTGGTCAAATAAAAGAAGGCATTATCGTATCTGTCAGTCATAAACATTTATTTCAGGTAATGGAACATCATTGACATCGGAAGGCACAATGCCACAGCATATGCTCCTCAGATAAGTTCGCTAAATGAAAAAAACACACGCTGAGGAATTACTATTAATTTTTGTTGACCTACAAATGAAAAGGTGTGCATGTTGTCATAGCTGCCAGTAATAATTTAGTGACAACATGACACCGAATATCTATTATAAGGCTTTTGTGGCTCAAACAACAATATTCCTCATACTTATAATCGCTAATGTTCATATTTCCCTCTATTAGTGGTTTCTCTATTTTAATACGCTCTTTAAGTGCATGCGTCACTCGCCCTCGTTATGAAACATAACTACCGGAAATGAACTCTTTCTTTGTGAGGATTGGAGAAAAAACTGTCAACGACAAAGTGGCGTCTTTTGACATGGCGTTTTAGTGCGACAAAAAATTTTTTCTTGTTGCCTTCGTCAATGCGATCATATTTATCTAAACTATTGTTAATCTACTAAACAATTATGGCTATGTCAACAGCTCACAGATAACATGAAGGTTGTTGTCAAAAAGATATAATGGAATTTGAGAATGCACACAACACGCCCTAAAAGAAAAATATTATATTTGAAAAAGTTTAATATCCGGTATCAAGAAAACTTAGAAGTTGATACTGTGGATTATCAATATAGTGATGAGTTGATGGCAACAACCAATTTTACCCAATGCGGTAATCCGATTTATGGTAATTGAAATCCTACGTTTCAAAATATGCAACACTATTGACCCTTCAGCAGTTCAACTCGTCTATCCCTGGTCACCATAACGATAAATAAAGATCTGATTGTCAATTGTTCATTAGTATGGTCATTATCAGCCAAAGAAGATTTAACTGATATTCTGTTTTGAAAAGAACCATCTGGTTGAAACCATCGTATTAAAACAACGGCAGGGGGGGAGTAGAAGTTGCAAAACTGAACCTTCAACTCTATCTTTATCAAGAATACACTGGCTCTTATTTTGTTTTCATATAGTTTCTATCTTTATTCAATGACTTTGATGGCAAACAGACAAAGGTTTGTGTCTACTAGTAGATGATATATTCTTGTTTATACGTCAAAATGTTAGAAAGCAGTGTCAGTTCAAGAAAACGAAGAAAGGGACAAGATGTTGATTGTGTGCACACTAATTTGTCTGATAAACATTTAAGACGTTACATCCTCGAGTTGGCTAAAGAACCGATCATATTTTTGGACCAAATAACCTCCTGGAAATGCCTAAATTGGACGCCTAAAAGTTTAGCGAAAGATTTGTTTGATGTACGAACAAGATTTCGATTATGTCCGCGTATTACCTCTGAGAAGTATCGCTTTCCAGCTAAGCAAGCTGTGATGGAAACCGAATGCGATTACGTCGTTGCCACCATAAGCGAATTTTACCAATGGTTATCTTTAGATCATGAGAAATTGCCGAATAATAATCCTTTTGCGCAGTTTCTTCAAAAAGGTAAAACACCATACCTATAAGGCATAATGCTGTTTCACTAATCCTAATCAAGTTTCCTGATTTGATTTTTTGGAAGCGGAGAGAGTTGTTAGATTTAGAGAATTGGCTCATTAAGATGTCTTTTGATAGTTAGTGGCAGAGGAAAGTCGGTACAGTTAGAGGTAGAGCAAAGTACAAGCAACAGAAGTTGGGGATTGGTGGTTATGCATATTCAACGCATTTGAAATGAATGCCAAATAATATGCAGTTCATTTTGTCACAGTTATTTGTTAACTATGTCATATAATTTAATTGTAACATAAACATCTAACATGTATACATGTAACATATTTACATTCATGAAACATATACATGTAACATATATAAATGTGACATAAATGTAACATGCAACAGTACATTTTGTCCCAAGTGCAGGAGTCACCATTTACTATGGTGATAGCTGGGAGGGCACATTGTTATACCCTTTGTACTTGTAACATATATTCATGTCATGGTAAAATTGAAAACTTTCAGCATATAATTTTGGTTAAAAGTATAGCTCCACCAAGAAGCAAAGACAGGGGAAGCATTTTACCATAGGCCACCTGCTTAAAGCGGGCTCATGATTTAAGAGATAATCTATAACTGAGGAAATAATTGATTTTAGTTTTATTTTCACTTAATATGTTGATATTACTTGTCATTAAAGTTATCAAACTACATCCATATGATGTACTTCTCATGCAATGGCTAAGGTTTGATGATGTCACAGGGCTCTAGGAAAATTTGGCCTCAGGCCCCACAGGCCTTGACTATGTAACTTTCATCGAGGCCTTGACTATGTAACTTTCACATGCTGCTCTTAACATCTATTGTTTTTCATGGGCAGTGTAGATTACACATGCTATGCAGATTACAAATACATGAAAGAATTATTTGTCAAATGTCCTGAAAAGCACCATGAAGTTGATTGGTCATATCTTGGTTTTCCTGAAAGAAACGGTGAACATTCAGCCTTGTGGTTTGGCACTGCCGAGTCGTTTACACCATGCCATTATGACAGTTATGGATGTAATCTGGTTGCACAAATCTATGGCAGGAAAAGGTGGTTATTGTTTCCACCTGAACAGGGAGAGTTCCTCTATCCCACTCGCATACCATATGAAGAGTCAAGCGTGTTCAGTCAAGTCAATGTTAAAAATCCTGATACAACAAAATATCCCAAATTTCAACATGCTAGGGCGCACGAGGTAATAATGGCTGCACACTGAATTTAAAAACCTTTCCATGAGAAAAGTCAAAAACAATGCTGTGATGAAGACACTTGTAGCATCGTCTCTGTTAGTTTTAGTAGACAGTGCATTAAGTATATTTCGGGATCAAAAACAAAAAATATTCAGATCTGTATGGCAAATTGTAGCAAATTACGTTCGTATTACAAGGGAACACAAGTAAGTTGCACAAAAGAATATGTGCGAAATATTTTACACATTGAAATATTTTTATAAATTCAAAATTTTGTTAGCGAAAGTTTTCTCCTGAAACACTTCCCAGACCATCCCAAACATAAACAATCACTGAAATCTCAGGCACCAAACATATGTAGCTTGATTTTCGTATTTTTGCTAATCAGGTAATTCTCGAACCTGGTAATGTACTTTTTATTCCAAAACATTGGTGGCATTATGTTGAAAATTTGGAAACCTCGATTAGTATCAACACCTGGATGGAAATAGTTAAGTCTTCATTGCTACAGTCACCATTGTATTACATTATCATATATGTGCTTTGCTAATATTTATGTAATAAATCCAGGATTCAGACGACTACGATCGTGTTGAGGAATCAGTAACAAGAGCGATTGTACGTGAGCTGGTTTTTGACTTTATTAAAGATTTTGTCTAAAGTTGACCCCATAACGATTTCAATGCACCATTGGAAGTGTAAATCGTTATAACTGCTGAATTTACAAAATCTGTCAGTAATAAATTGTCAACGTGCGTGAAACATAACATAATTATCGTATAGTTCCCGGTCAAACAATTGACATGTTTTCTTCCATCAAAATGCAACATCCAGTATGACAAATACTTACACTTAAGCAAATGTTTTGTATTTGGTACTATAAAAGTATTGTATCGTTTTCTAGATATGTTCTTTAAGATCAAAAGACAACAAAACATGCAGGGACAAACTTTGGGCTACTCCATCTATGAGAGAGGTCAAAATAAATTAAACTCCAGTTGTGTCTTTTGTACTCACTAATCAGGAACTATTTTTCTATCCTAAATACAGGAAGATTTGTCATTTGAAGAGAGCCTAAGGTTGTGTCGAAAAGCTGTGGTGGCCTATTACAACCGAAATACAAAGCGAGGCAATGAAGTAGAAGAAACGAGGACGAAGGAACTCAGTGTTGAAGATTTCATGAATGCAGTTGTTTCACCAGACGTTGTGAGAATTATTACCGAGAAAATTTTTGATCTAACAAAGTCTCCTTAAAACCTAAAAATAGTGCCCACTTGCTTGTTTTAACGAGTTGCTTTACAGTAGAATGCATCGCAAGAAAATGTCGTTCAACACGGGATGATTTCTGCCTTTCAATGTATACATGCACGCTAAGCAACGCATATAGCGACATTCTCAATCAACCTGTTGATAAATATATGTATGAGAAAACGCCATTTGTGCGACAATGCCAATTGCTTCAGGTGTCTTCTTTGGGCGATGTGACAAAATGGCGTCGAAGTTTTCTTGCATAAACAGTAAATGGCCTTTCCAGGTACGCAAACCTTATGGGCGGCGGTTGGTTGATGCGTATTGTATGAACTTTTATTTATACCTATGCATTTTTTTCTCCAATTCATTCTCGAGCTCATCACGAAGACTTTTCAAATTGTCCTAGAAAGTGAAAAAGAAAAATGGTGACGCTGTTTTTTACTGATATTTACGTAGTTTATGTTTTATGACGTCAAAAACACCTTAAAATGTCATTAAACACTCTTATTCATTTATTAAATATGAGGTACAAGAGGATACAAACTAATATATGTATATGTGAACCTGTTCGCTTTTTAAAAGGGAAAACTTCTCAATGTTTTTTGCCCTCGACTGCTCTTCTTTTTCGTACATTTCTAATTCGTGATAGAGAGTTGACCTTTAAAACAAAACAATTCTTGTAAAGAACTAAAGTAGAAACTGAAATGATGAAATTAATTGTTCATCTTTACTGCACTTAAAAGAATCTTATTTCATCTTTTTGTCAAGAACATGGAAAATTATCAAAGAATTTGGTATGTCCGATTTTAAAATCAATGGCATTGCTAAGGATTTTGTCTGGGAACTGGTGCCCCCCCGCAAATATTTGCTCTTCCCCTTCCACCTGGTTTGAACTATCATTTTGTATTTTCCCTACACAGTGCAAATTTCGGTGTGTCCCCTCCCAAGAAATTGTGTTTTAGCTTTAGCCCCGCCCAACCGAAAAAACTGGCGACGCCACTGTTTCGAAATTTATTAAAATATAAATCAATCTTCATCCACGCACCTTCTCTGCAAATGTCGCTCAATCTCTTTTTGCAGCTTTAGATAATCTTGAGCCAACTTCAATGAAAAGAAAAAAGGTGGTTCAATGTTAAACAATGGACGCGGGACTTTAAAAAAATGTTCAACAAAACATCAGATGTTACCAATTAAAGTGCTAATGAAACAAACACTTTGATGGAGAACTTTTAATGAAAGCAGACATTCCTAAACTGTGACGGTGAAGTCGCATGACATTTATCTCAGCAAAATTTCGAATTCCTTCACTTTCGTCGCAAGTTTTGCAAAAACCTTTTGAATAAAATTCTCTGTCATTTACTCTTCACAAAGAAAGAAACTCTGGTGATGTATCGTATCAAATTGACCTGACAATTCACGTTCTCTTACATCAATATCTTGAGAATGAAAAGAAACTCGGCAAGATTGATGTAACGTATCAAATTGACCTGACAATTCAAGTTCTCTTACATCAATATCTTGAGAATGAAAAAAAAAGTGCATCAAATTTTCAAGAAAAGCAACTATCATTCGATAATGTCTTGTCAATTATCTTTATGTATGATTATAACACACGTATCTTTGCAATTATACTAGTCTTTTTCATACAGCTATGTAGTCAGTTTTATACTAATGTTTTTAATAATAATAATAATAATAATAATAATAATAATAATAATAATAATAATAATAATAATAATAATAATAATAATAGTCAATACAATATCAAATGCTCGTTTCATTAGCACTTTCACAAGTTTAATGCCTGTCATCGATTATCCAATGTACAATAAGTAATTGAAGAATGGCATTAAATCTGCCAATTTAGAAAGTACATACACGCTTTTGGCATGTTCTAAGCAAGACATACGAAATGCAAAAACTACAAAAACTGAATTTTTTTACCTGCATATGCTCCTCAAATAACTTCATTGATTCGTCGTTACCGGAAATAGGAGTTACTGGCTGAAATATAAAAAGTGAGAAAGAATGAAACTGAAATCTTTACGTGAACAAGGATAAGTTCTATGTCATGATAAGCAGTATAGCCAAAAACGCTTGTTGCTGTCGTCCCTTATCGTGTACTTTCTTGTTGTTTTTTTTATACTTGTTTCCAGTGCTTAGGTATAAAATTTACAAACTTAAGCCTCATTTTCAACACATACCTGTAGATGGGGATCCAGATCAGCAACATATCTTAAATCTTCACGTTTTATTTCACGTGGAGTGACATCTATGTGGAATTGAAAGTGTTTCAAAATATGTCAACCTCAACACACATCAAAATGCAGCTACGCTGAAAGACGAAGCTCGTGTGACTATAAATACAGATTGTCAATTGATGACAACATACGCAACAGCAACAGGCGTAACATTTTAGTAACAGGACGAAGCACTTTCAACGATCATTCACGATTGTGCACTATTACTTTAAATCAACGAGCTATGAATTCGTGAAGTGTATTGCAAAAACGAAGACTTGCTCGTGGTAACTTAATAAACTTAAATACACTTGAATAACATATTGGATAACAATGTTGTGTTGTACGATACTTTTCGATTTAACACTCACCATGGTATGAAATATATTACTCAATAATGTATTAAGTAAAGTGTATTAATATTGGTATGATCTTAACTTAAGTCGTTTAATCAACGTATTAGCCATGAAAAGAATTAGAATCACACAGACATGTATATTTACCGGAATAGTGTCTCTGTTTGGTTACTTGTTCCTTCCGCCCTTCATAAGAGACCTGACCGGCTGAGTGTGAGCGTTGAAAGTCATGACCGTTCTCCACGTGATCATTACATTCCTCGCTAAATACTTGATTCAGAGCCATTTGTACATCCAGCAGGTTCAGTTCACCTTTATTGGAGCCAATCACGGGTGTGTTGTGTGGAGGTACATTTCCGCTTATCGGAGATGCTCTTCCGTACGGCGAGTCTCTAGATGGAATTTTTACCAAATTTGGATTGCTAGCTATCTCAGTTTGTTCTACGGTTCCTTCTGTGTCAAAGTTCGCATCGTCTGTGGGAAAAAGAACGAGTAACCCTTTTTCCTTCTCACCACCGTTGATTTGCTCGGGAATATCAGGTGGAATTTCTTGCGTAAAATGAGAGTTTAACGCTTCAGCATTCCTTCCATCATCGAACTGCAAAGCCAACGGGTCAATACCTGATGTCACCTGGGCAAAAGCTCTATTTTCATGAACGATATCAGAGCTTGGATCTTTCTTGCCTCTTGACGTGCCATCAGCATTGTTCGACTCGTTTTCTTCAGAGAGCGTTTGCAATTCACTAGGATTGAGTTCGCACTTTTCAAACCTTAAATCGCCTGGATCGCTTTGTGTAGTTTCGCCTTTGATAGATGTTCTTTCTGTACTTTCAAACGGCAATTGACTGGGAAACACCGGTTCAGACTGGGTAGACAAACTTTCGGACGATTCTGAAGGATCCCCGCTGTTTTCCACAAAAGAAGCTGTCTTTTTCTCAGGATAAACGATTGGCGTATGATGACCTTTAAAAAACTATACAAAAAAGTATTTTCAAAACGTTCCTCTCAATCCAAGGTATGGAAAACTTTTAGGTGAAAATAAAAAAATGAAAGACGAGGATCATACTACAAGATGTTCAAATAACAATCACACCTGCATGAAATGTTTCAAATAAGGAACTATCGCTGAAAATGACGGTCTTTTCTGAGGCTCTTTATGCCAACAACTACAAAAGTGGAACATTTCATCTCAATAATTCTGAAAGGACAATAAAAATTTGATAGTTTGAAATGAATGCCGTGATCAGTTTGTATGTACCGAGTCATCAGAGATTTGAAGGGACTTGGTGCTTTTCGTATTGAAGGAGGTCGACGTCCTACGTTAAAGAAAGCAGCACAACAATTTAGGGCATTTTTAGTGTACAGTGAAGGCAGACACGAGATTTGAGATGGAACTAAACTATGTTGTCTATTTCTATCCTCAACAATTGACTAAAATCTAAATGTCCCAAGAGACTAGCTGGTGATTAGCTGGTGCAATATTATACCTTGATGAACTGCCCACATGACACGCAGGGCTGGTCCACCTACATCGTCATATGGCTTACGTCGTGATATCAACTGCCATAAGATAACACCAAAACTGAAAATAAACAACATTTATAAGTGAATACGATAAGATGTAAAAAATCTTATATTTAACATTAAGATCGATATACGGGACCGGGCAATATCAATGTCAGACAGGAAATTATTTCCGCACCTGTATACGTCACATTTTTCTGTATATTTATCCCCTAGATGGAGAATAAAGAATTAATTACGAAGGTTGATGTTAAAAATCAACTGGGAAACGTGGTTGCTTGCATAGTGAAAAGCTGCAAATTAATGCACAATATACGTACAAAACAATCGAAAATATTTCTACATTTTAAAATACATGAAATGCTAATTGGATCAATACTTGCTAGCAAGAGATGACTTAAAACAAACATTTACTTCTCTAACTGATCAAAATGTATCAAACTACACTAACACAACATTATATGAATAAAGGAGATAACAGTCTTTAAGGCCAGTACTCCGTTTTCAGACACACACTATCCTTTGTGTTTCAAAAATATTCTACAGCAAAACTATTTTTTCTATAAATATATCAGTTATTTGATTTGCCTCTACTTAATATTTTCCTCACATGATCTTTTAGCAGGATAAATTGACAAGAACAAGGGCAAGACAATTCATGGAGATTGACAAACTATATTTTTGAATCAGTTATTCTAGCACTGAATATGAACAATGAATGAAAGTTTTTCATAGTGTAAAACATGACACTCAGACACTGTGCATCAAAATATACCTTCAAAAACTTCAGGTGCCATCCATGCAGCGCTTCCTTTGTTGTTTGTCATGTACGTTTGCATATCGCAAGCTGTACCAAAATCACCAATTTTCAACAGTGTATGTGTAATATCCAATAGTAAACTGTAAGAGAGCAAAATTAGATTGACATTACTTAATCGAAAGACACGAAAGATCATTTGATAGAGGCATTGGAGTAGAAACAATTATAAATTGCATGCAGCAATGTTATAAGTTATAAGTTATAAATATAACACAATATGAATTAATGCTATAAAAAGCAATGGAAAATATTCTCACTCAGAGAGAGACATGCAAAATGAAGAGCAATAGAATCCTCAGAAAAAACAACAGTGAAACATTTTAAGCAAATATATCCAGACAAAGATCGACCTGTTTCTTCTCTTGCCAAAAATTGGAATGCTTGTAGAGCATTATAAGTAACAGTAAATGATATATCACAGAACAATTCATATATTTAAGGATTGTTTCAGCTCAAACATGTGTTCAGTGTTGTATATACTGCCAGCATGAACTCTCTTTACATTCACTTACTTAGGTGGTTTAAGATCACGGTGAATTATTGCCTTCGGATTGGTACCATGTAAATATTCAACACCCATGGCACATTGCAGAGCCCAGCTTATGACATGTGCAGCAGTGTATTCCGGACGTGCAACACAGTTTTCCCAGCCATGAAGCACTTGACATAAAAAAGCAACATAAAAGATCCAGTATGACTTAATAGCTCTTGAATATAGTAATAGCTTTTAAATATGATGAACTCAAAATTTTGACCAATTTTTAGGACATCTGACAGAAGTTGACAATATGTAATACTCAAAACGTCAATATTTTTCCTAGTGCAACAATTAAAGAAACAACTTATTGAGAATAAAAGAAACAGAACCTACAATTATAAAGTGATCCACCTTCGGCAAATTCCATGACCAGACCAATCTAGTTCAGAATAAAATGAATTTCTATACATCAAGTAGCTAGCTAAAGTACAATTCAAGTCATCTAGTCTGTGAGAATGAAGTAGTGATAAACTAAATGAAGACAAACAAATAATTTCCACCCACCGGATTATGCACCACTCCATATAATTTAACTATATTCTGATGCTTCACTCTTGACATTTGCTGTGCCTTGAAATTTTTGTCAAAAACATTTTGAAATACAACAATAGCATTATAGCAAGTTTGTTCATCAGTACGTATTTATGGAATCATAACATTTTCTGCTCATTAAATGTATGAGATAGACACACAAGATTCATTACAATTATTTACCTCAATTGTAAATGCATTCTGCTGATTGTCAGCTTCCAAAGTTTTGACAGCAACAATTTTCCCACGCCATTTTGCCTTGTGGACAACACCAAAGGCACCACGTCCAACTATCTATGATACACGAGGAAAAGTGCACTATGAAGAGAGCTATAAAAAGCATTGTTTAACCAAGTACAAATCATAGACAAGTAATTATGACTCTTGCCAGAAACATAACTTTTGATACATAAGTGAGAAATAGGTCACAGCTCAACTGCTAAGACATTAAGTGGCACAGATGTTCAAAACAAGATCAGTGTAATCCTAAATTACAAGTGATAACTTCCAGCGTATTGGCTACACACATGATAAGCCATCATAACACACTTTCCCCATATTTAGACAGATTTATTTGACAATACTTATCGTCCATGTACCAAGCACAATAGTTTTAACACGTATTTCTTGTCTACACAACATTTCTTACCTCGATTTGTTCTACTTCTTTTCGTGGAATTTCTTCTGTAAACGTCAAGCAGTCTGCTTCTGCATCGCATCCGGCAAAGAAATTAGATGTAGAAGGAAATATATTCATTTTTTAATCCTAAAAACTACACTTCATCTGACGTTTACATCTCGTATTTACTTTTATTTTCGTGAAAGACTGTCTGGAATCACTATGTCTGGAAACATTTCCGCGTGTACCCGACAAATTCCGACAATTACCATAGAAGGGTATGCTAGATGATTATAATTATTAACATTTCCTTCTTTCTTTCAGGCTCATAGTAGTTGCAAATCGCTAATTTTGTTCGTTTTATAGCGATTTGCAAAATTAAGTTTGAACTTCTTCGTTTCAACATGGCAAAATATTCGAGCCACAGACTAAACAAAACTTTTTATATCACTCAATCCCTTTAACGATTAACAAGTTATAGATAGACCACAAACGCAACTTTTGAAAAGCTGCAACAGCTCGATGTTGTCTTGAAACCAACGTCTCATACAGTGACGTAACTGGGGGTTTTCTGCATGTCAAGTGTAGAGGGCCCCCAAGCATTAGGGCCCCGGACGAGAATCGATTACCATTTAATTTTACTTAATACGATTCAACTTTGCAATTTAATATGTAAACAAACAAATAGAAAGATTCATTTGAGAAAACTTTAGACGTACGTATACTCTCAACAAATTGACATACACGGTATACTCGTGCACGAAACAATGTCTCATAAGGCATAAACTGTGATTTAAAACAGAAAATAACTTAACTTACACATCTACTCTGTTGACTTATTTTACATCGAATTTTTGGTAGTTCAAACACTTTCTTAAAAAAGACCGTTGAAATCAAAATAGTTTCTTAATAACTCATTCATGCTTTTACCGGTCATTCAAAACGCAGTTTTTGCTGCTCTTCAGTTTTTTGTTTAGTTACTGTTTGTTTTTAGTTACAATTGTGCTGTGGATGTTAAAGTACCCATTCTATCATAAGTATACGAGACTTTTTATAGTCTACAAAAGATTTAGAATTGTCTACTTTTTTTGCCAATTTGTCTCTAATTAAAAATATACGTAAAATTGCATTATGTAACCACAAGTTGTACAAAGAGGAAATGTAAAATAATTAGTACAATCATTCAACCTATTTTATAGTGGAACACTGGGGGGCCACCGATGGCTAACTAACGAAGGATCAAAGTGGTTGTGTTATGCAACTGGTCTCATATGATTTCCCTTGAAGTATCATGCATTAACTACATACACAAACTTAATGCGTAGATACACAACAAATTATCAATATTCGTCAATACTTTTGTTTTTATTTGGGTGTTTTTGGCTCAGTTGTTATTGACCATCTCAGTATTAGGCACCATTTCAAAATTATTAATCAGCAATATAACAAGTGCCATCAAACTTCGATCCTTTAACAATTGTTGTGATTTTGGGATCTGGAAGGACACCAAGAGGATTTTTTGTGCTATGATCCTCATACCAATAGGACACTTGACTGGTAACAACTCTCACATACTGTCTATATGTTTGTTTAACAAGAGGCAAAGCTTCATGTGGTGTGCGATCTGTTATCCAATACATTGTGTTTGCCTGCATCATTTCACTTTTAGCATTTATAAATGATCGAAGATGCTCAATGTTACCATGTTCACCAACAGCATCTGGAGAGCAGTTGTCTTCTGGTGGCAGAATCTTACAGTTCCATACTTTACAAGAGTTGGGAACATTCGAGACCATGTATATCCCTCCTTGTAACTCTTGTCTGGTGGTCACCAAACCGTGTCCCCATCCAAAAAACTTTGATGTAGTATGCAATCTTCCTTTGCCTCCCTGAAGTAGCAACAGTCCAGGAGATTCAGTGTGAATACCAGGCCTGCGTTGAGAATTGCCTTTCTCCACATAACTTTCATGGATTGTAAGATATCCAATTTTCCCCAATTCTTTATGCGTAATACATTGAGATATTATTTCATCCCAATACTCTTGAAGATGTCTCTCCAATTGAGATTCCTTGAATGACCTTGCCATAACAAATGGCATCATGTTGATATTGATATCACTTGGTTGTGGAAAATGGACAAACCAATCGGAACGAGAATCTAAGGCTGTGTAACTATGGCCCCATTTGACTTTCACACAATAAATATCATAGTCATTCCCAAACTTGATCCTTGATTTGTAGTAAGTTATAATATCTTGCCATATTGCTTTGAGAATGAAGTGATGACCAACCAAAAGATGCAAGGGACTATTCTTGTCATAAAGACCTTGAAGAATGACTTGTGCTATTGGATTGAGCTCAGAACATTTATCGTCATCCTTTGACATCATGGTATTTTTACACCCTCTATACATCAAGTCAAAAAAATTTATACCATGAGATGAGATCTGAAATGTCACATGTTCCGCACATAGACAAACCATGACCACTCAAAAAACTATCAAAAAATTTGACTGAGCAAAATAGTTTAACTAAAAAATTTAATAGTGGATTGTGGGAAAGTTGATTATTATTGAATTACATGGCATGACAATCAAAGAAAGCTTAAACCATCAACATTTTGTAGGGGTTTTACATATGTTTAAGGCATATTATGTTGATACATAAACTTCAAGATATGCCTACTCCGTTGAAGAGGATCAAATTTAATAGCAATAGAATCAATTAGATGATATATATTTAGCAAATAGTTGATACAATGACTTGCCATTGTTATAAGAATTCCAGTGAGTGACAAGCACAACAAATGTTAAAATTGATATTCTTTAGGCATGGCCTGAGCTCAAACTGAAAGGTGAAGTTAGGAAGCTGTTAAAGTGCCTTAACAAGCACAAAAAAAGCACAATTATGGAATAGCTTGCCACAAAGACCGCCAAAAACAATCAGGTTAGTTCATGATGTAGTTATGATAAGGAAAAAGGTTGGGGTTTGGCCGTTCGGGCCTGGCATGCAGTTAGAACTGATAGTGTTTTGAGTACTATTCTATAGCATTGAAATGTGAACAATAATATGGATTATATTTTATTTAAATATTGTGAAGATATGTATTCACAAAAAAGCACCAAGATAGATAGATAAGCAATGTAATAAAGAAAAATATCAGACGAATCGAGATGATCATAGAACGTACTATGAGATAAATAGATAATATTACTAAAGATGGTTTACCTTTGAATTATGCCTTACTGTAAACTGCAACAATTAAAAACAAAAACCATAATTCGAAATGTTCGAATAATTAAGAATCATGTAATTCGCGAACCTAGATTTTATTGATTCGAGGAAAAATTCAATATCTAACACATCTTCCTGCCATTTAAAGAGGGCGTGTAATAAACTAATATTTACATATTTGATAGTCTACAATTGGTCAACACTTTACCTCCAGCCTCGGGGCAGGAAGAAAATTAACATGATGAGTTTGGAGGGAAGGGCGTCTGGATGTACAATTGCGCACAGTGGGGAGAGGTTGGTTGATAAAAACTCGATTATAGAATGGTGTTCTAGTATGCTTTTGGGTGAGGGGGTGAAGTGCAAATCAGTACATTTGTTGTGTACAAAGAAGAGCGGTAGTTATTTCAATTTCGAGAAACTATTACAACGCACAAAATAGATGCCCTCGCGTGTCCCGAGTGATTATCAATCTAATTTTACCTTTAAAAAAATATCGTATATTTTAGTTTAAAAAAATACTATAATTAAGACAACTGACAATTGACATAAATTTGACAGTGGCTCGACCAAGAATTTCTCAATTTTCAATTAGTCCACGGATAAAGAAATTTGAAACAAAAACCTAATCCACATAAATACAATATTTGAAATGCGAGTTTAGAACTTTTGGACAATATTTTGTTTCTATGATTGATTATTTAATTATACATTACATGCTCTGTCACTAAAGTATATATTTCTAGGAACTTGAACATGATATATACTGTAAGATTATTAGATTTAATTCTTTCTTTGGAAAGTTGAAAAAATGAGTGCGCAATGTAGTGTAAACAGGGGTACTGGTACTGAAAAGGCACTTTTCAATAGGTTCATCACCATCGGTTTATCATGAATTTTCGGGGAAATATTCTCGAAGAAGGTTTTCAATGGCATCGCGATCAGCCAAACTACTTACCTTTCCTTGAAAACGTCCTTTCTTTCCTCCACCTTTACCTTGAAGTAATGAGGCCACTCTAAACAAAACAGACGAGAAAAAAAAATAAAAATTAATACTCATATAATTACACACAATGCGATAGAATATTTTTACAGATTTATAAATTACAATGATTTAACCCGATTCAGGTGCAAAACAAAGGAAAGAATAGGTTATTTCGTGCATGTGCAAATAGTTGATAGTACTTATAAGCTTTCATCGTTGAATTGTACAACTTCTATAGGTAGATAGCTTACTTTGGACCAAGTTGAGAAACAGCGGTTTCTTGTCCGGCCAGAAGAAACATTCCAGGACCTTTAGGAGCACCACACGTAATAAAAAGCAGGATGTCCTATAGAGAATAGAAATTAAGAGGTAAGTCAGAGTGATTTTTATTGTGCAATGCAGTTTTGAAACAATAAACAAAATGAAGTCAAATAAAATACTGGAAACATCGATTCACCATACGTAACAAGACATTATTACAAATTGTTACCTTACCTTGTTGTTCAACCCATTTACAACAGCATTCATAAATTCCATGTCGGCATCATCTCTAAATAGGCAATAATTCTCAATGATTTCTGTTACAAACCTCTAAACAGCACTTTAAACAGCATTTATATTTCAACACCAGAAAGGACGTTTCCTCGATATTAAACATCCTCTACAACCTGTGAATGCAAACGTAGTTCGGTTTCTTCTCCTTTGATTTAATCTTGTATACTTCAAGTAACGCTAACTCTCGTAACTGCAGTCGGTTGGCCTTGAAATAGTAAAATAAGGCGTGAGGGTTTTGATCTCTTTTTTCTTTTCCTAACACAACGCAGAACTTGCACGACCTAAGTATTTATCTAGTTTCCATTTATCAACAATTGAATTTCATATTCTCCTTAAATCAGTCATCATCACTTCGGCAAAAGATTAGAAACAGAAATTAAACAATATCAAAACCTTATTGGCAGCTTTCAGTGATTTCTGCATTTTATCAACCATGGCGACATGCTCATCGGGACCACAACTACAATAAAGACGACAGAGCTCATGGCAACAGAGCTCATTTTCATACATTAATCTTATTTAGAGTAAAAATAAGAGAAAAACCTTAATATCTTCGAAAGTCCCTTTTCGTTCTCATATGCTTTGCGTGCAAATTCCAAGACTCGTTTCCCAGCAAGAAAAAACAAGCGAGTGCATCCCTTGGTCGATTCGGTATGGAGAAGCTTGATCATCTAAGATAAACAGGTACAAAGAGACATATATTTATATCTATGTAATTTAGCTAGTTGGCTTCTTTGGATCTTTTCGGATGAAAATAGAGCAAGTTCTATTTCTATCCGATTTTTTAGATTGACAGATCCGACTTTCGGAGGCTCACTTTATTTGTGTTCCCACAGTCCGTTTTTTAGGATCTGACAAATCGGATCGTGTTAACGGGCCTTTAAGCGTTTTAACTTGTTCAAAGAACGCAAACAACTGTATAAAACAAAAAAATGACCGGCTAGGTATAAGTAAAACCTCATTCGAGATAATGAGTTTGCTTCTTGTACTATGTTACATATCATTATTGATCAACTGGCATTCTCTTGGTTATTTCTTAAAAGAATTCCACGACAATAAATAAAAACGTTGTTAAGCTCCGAGTTTAATTTAACTGAATATCATACGTACATGATCAAAAGAATAACTATAGAACGAATATTTGCGTATTGAAGTATTTTAACTAATTTAGTATGAATACAAAAAGATGGTTTCCGTTTTCGTGATTTTGAGGGAAGTTCAATTAAAATCAACGGAGTGATATTTACCTGAAGATCACTAAGATTACGGACATGGGTACCACAACACATATTCATCTCCAATCCTAAGAAAACATTTGAAAAGAAATGAATAATGATAGTTGCACATATATACAGAGGGCAGTCACTAAAATAAAAAAAAACATCAAAAAAAGACAAAGTTCAACAGAAAACAACCTTCAATCTCTACAACTCGTACTTGGCCCACGTGATCATCCGGCAAACCACGAGTTCGAACCTGGGATTACAAACGAACGTACAGTATTTGCCACCAAAACCAAGATACTTTCGTTTTCTGAAGTTTCCAACCATGTATAAATAATGCATGCACAAGGCACATGCTTTTATAGGAAAAAATATACCTCCATCAACAACACTACTGACTACCTTTTGTAATTCCGGGTCCTTTGCAGATTCGTAAACATGAACTTTAACATCACTGTGATTTCTGATTATTCTGTTGCACTCTTCTTCAATCTCTTCCATTTGATCTGATGTTAACTTCGAGCAATCCAGATCAATTGCCGTCTTCGATTTACCAAGTTCCCTTTTCAAAGATTTTGTATGTTATATACAGTATGTACAGTGGCTATCTTTGAAAAAAACATGCACAAATTGAAATGTCAATTTACGCAAGATAACTAAACTTTAGTAGGTAGCATACCACGACAATGTTTTGTATCCATATTTTTCATCAATAACCGCAGTTATGAGATGTTGTCCTAAAAGATGTTATGGAGAGCGTCAGTAGCCGTAACGAATACGAGAACAGTAAATGTAGTGATGACCATTGGCGTAAAAATGCCAACGAGTCAAAATGTAGATTGTAGAATAAATAAACTAGGGATCCAAGGATAGTGCAATGTTACATAAAAAAACAACAACACAGCCTCTTAATTCGTTATTCGAATGAATCATAAAATGTTTCAAACAGTTCTTTCCTTTCTTCATTAACACCAATTTTGACTCATGTATGATGAGGCAAACATCCAGTTTCTTCTCGGTAAATAAAATCATTTTTAACATAACCTATCATGAGCTATAGGCTAAGTAAGTACTTGTTTACAGTCCACGGTTTACGTGTATAAAGGACTTTCTTTTTGTTTACGGTGTAATATCTAAGGTTGTGTATCCCATGTGGAAATCCTATCGGTCTAGCGTGAAATCTCCCAGGCTATATAGGAAACAAAGCAATAATATAGCTGGTAGATTGAAAAAAATATCTAGAAAGTACAGAACGCTCCATAGACAGAGGATTGAAAAGTGATCGCCTTACACGCAATAATTCGTAGTTCAAAGACAAACTACAAAAGTTGCTCACAGAACGTGTAGAACCAAGTTTTTTAAGGTATGTGAACCCCAGATCTGGTGATTCAAAGTCCTTTGCACTATTATGTATATATAAACTTTCAACAAGGCTGAGTAATGTCAATATTACACAGGGCTCAAAACAACGGACGATGAAGACCCAAACAACGTAATTAGAAAACTACAAAAACCGAATCAAATCTTTCAATCCACGTGCAGCCGGCATTTCAAGAACAAACAATGCTTTTCCATGCGTACATTTGCGTTTTTATACGGCTTACAGTGATTCCATTCAGGATAGTAAAATACAGTAAATCGCAAACAATATGTATTTCAACAGAACACTGAAAAGTTAAGTAAAAGTAAAGTTTGCGAAGTGGCCTGCAATCGATAACGGCCGAGCAACAAAGGAGTGTATCCCCTTTTTGTTAAGCGCTAGACAAGGGAGATCTATGCTGAGGTGAAGCGCCACAACTACTCTCGACTCCCTGCTACTTTACCGCGCAGATCAGGTTACCCAATTTGCGCTACTAATACGCTGAGTAGGCGAGGCTACTCATACGCTGAGTAGGCGAGGACAAGTATCGAACCTGGGACCTTGCGATCACCAGGTGAAGGCTCTACAGTCGGAACTATCCCTTGACCTTAAAGTTAACCAATTAACAATTCGTGCTAAAGACGTGAAAATGTACCTTGTCGGAATAACGATAAACATAAAAGATTGGCGTTGCAAAACTTTGCCAATTTAAAATCCAGGTGAAGGACATAGTGAAAATAACCTTCCTTTGAGCATGAAACAAAATAAAATTCCAAAAACAGGCATCTCGTTTTCTTGATATTCAAGATGATACTAGAGTTTTAAATCAAAAGATGGTGTAATATTTCGTCTTTATTCCAAAGACATCATCAGACAAATACATTGACTTGTGATATTGGTCAGTATAGACAGAGAGTTTTAATAAGAAAGTTATTTCATGCAAGCATGTTTTATGTGTGTTTGTTCGTACAATGAATACACTAACCACGTGATAAACATACCAGAATGCTGCTGCATATGATCAAATCTTCGTGTCCAGTCTACTTTCAACTTCACCTCACTATCAACAGAAATTTCTTCCTTTACAACATGTACGGCAAGAGCACCTCGCCTGGTCACTTGAAACACAGGAACATCATTTATCTATATATGGCAAAAAAGTTGACATTGAATTGATTAAAATGAGACTCTTGAGGGCTACATAAGTACAAAAAACATGATCATACAAATTTCTTAAAATACAAATAGGGAATTTGTGTAATTGACTGGTGTTTTTTTTAATATAGTTATGGCTGTATGTCTCCCTGCAGATAAGACTAAAACTTCATCAATTAAAAAAACTTCAAACAACAGTAGCGTAGCCAGGCCGCAAGTTTCGGTCCTGCTATGTATATTTTAGAATACTACCATTATTCATTTCTTTAGAAATGTATTGTTCTTACAATGAGTGAACACAGAAAAATTAACATAGCAGGACCAAATTTGCAGGTTGGCTATGCTACTGTCTAACAATATTTACAAGCAAAATGAATATTCATATGGTAATTCACACACTTCATTTACATGTGCCTACATGTGCATGATGATACTTCAAGATACTTTAAGAAAGAAAGAATTTGAATACTAAATATACATTCCTGCCAAAGTTCCAACTAATTCC
The DNA here is from genome assembly GCF_021976095.1 of Xenia sp. Carnegie-2017. NCBI lineage: Eukaryota > Metazoa > Cnidaria > Anthozoa > Malacalcyonacea > Xeniidae > Xenia > Xenia sp. Carnegie-2017. The sequence continues at coordinate 7,942,215 of NW_025813402.1, forward strand.
AGCATAATCTACTTACAGTTCCTTGATCACAGGGCTAAAAGAAAAAAACAGAAAAATAATTGTTACATATTATGTAAAGCTGAAATGCTACAACATTTTGAAAATAGACCCAATATAAACCAAAATAGAACATAAACCAAATCAATCAATGACAATACATGATCAGTATTTTTCATGTATAAATTGTTTGAATGCTTAGCAACATTGTGCTAGTGAGACAGCTAAAGTGCAAATTCCATCTCCATATACCCTGGCAATAACTACCTATTCTCTTGTCAGCAGCCGCCACTTCATTACAAGGCATAAACATGCTACCATAAAATCAATAGTAATTTAGTAATATAAAAATATCATAGTGCAAAGAGTTCTTTCTTACTTGTCCGCCACCTTCAGGAAACAAAATTGTGTCTTCCAAAACTATCTCATACTCATGTGGTTTGGATTCAGTGCAGGAAACAACTTTTGATGTAAATTCCGTTTTATAGGAATCCCTTTGACATTCAAAGACCATAGTAGATCCGATCAAGATCCTTCTCTTCTTATAACCAAGGTTGTTTTTTACGTGAATAGATCTTGTGTTACCGCAGAGTCTATTCATTACTGTTAAACAATCCGCCATAAATTTCCAATAACCAATGACGTGCATATATTTATAATTTATGCAACATGTCACGTGGGTGAAATTCCTAGACAAGTACCATCAAAGCAAAAATCATGCTACAAATCAGTTCAAGGGGAAGTGTGGGGCTTGACACCCCAATTTTTTGCTAACATTTATATTTCAGCCTAACTTGAAGCATAGAAAATTTAGTAAACGTTTAAGTCATAGCCCCACTCCTCCCCACAGGTTCAATTTTGTAGCGCCTTTCCAGGCGTTCCTGCCTTGTAAAAACTTTCGGCTGTTTGGTTTCTATTTTACAGCTGTAAAAAGTTTCTTTTTGCACGTCATCGCCTTTTCTGATGATTTCCAATCGTACTAGTAAATTTGCTTCACATTGACTGTGTTGTGCAGACTGCAAACGTTTTTCATAACGAGTCATTTTATTCGGGTGTTTGTAAAAAATATTTGTAAAAATACACATGTTTGTAAATGATTAGTAGATCGCTATTATATGTAAATATATACACAATGTCTGTAAACGAGTAGAAGTTCCGATGGAGCAAAATGTTTATGAAGTCATTACGTACGTTATCTTCAATCACCTGCAACAAGAAATGGCAGCCTCAGTATTTTTACGAAAAATACTGAAAGTAAAATACACAAAATCAAAATTATGTGTCATCAAACATGCAATACAAGATCGTAATGTTCATTAAAATACGTTATAAATCGCTTATAAAATGTCATTAAATTCAAATTCATCAGTGACTGTGAGATATTTTTCAATTTCAAGAAACATTAGATAAAACAGCCTAGAATCGTTTGTTAAATTGCGCAAGGTTGTTTAACAGTTTTAAGATTACTGATTTTTACTGAATGTCCTTTCATTTTGTGCAACGATCACAGGAGCGTTTTAAACTTGTCGATAAATACAATTTGTCAGTCATGAAAGATGACGCATCTTTTCAGCCTCTTCTGCAAATGATTTGATTGTCATTTAAAAACAAAGAGTTCAAAATCAGCATCAATGCTTGAAGGTTATGTGCTTGTGTATGGAACAGAGATTAAGCAACTCCTCAACACCACTATTTTCATAATTGCTTCACTATAGCGGTAGGCGAATTATCAGTGGATGTTAAGATTTAACTTTTTCCAGACATTCTGCTTAGTCTTCATTGTACTGTTGGGGGTAAGGTAACAGGAAAGGCAATTCTGCAGTTAATTCGGGATTACGAATTTATCAACCAGTCATAGATGTTGTCTTCGTTGTCGGCGAAGCCTTGAAAATTCAGTCTTAAAATCAACATGACATAAAGCAGCTAAAGTCTGATTCTTTGGGCGTCCGAGTCGTTTGAATTGTCTCAATTGAGTCATCTCGTTATTGGCACTACTCTGATAACTATTTAAGAAACAAGCTCAACAAGAAGGCCCACAGCGAAATCAACAAATACAATTTTTCCATTTACCAAAATCCTAATCTTTTACGTGTGAAATACATAAAGACAAGCAAACCGAATAAGATTCAATTTTCCGAATACTGCGTAATGTAATAAACGTACGGGGAAGGAGGTGGGTGGAGGGTGCCGCACCCCAATATCGGTATGGCCCCGCAGGGAAACCTTCCTCTTGTCCACCACCATCCGCAATTCTTTCTCATGTAAGAAAAACATTTCACTCTGCTGATTTTAATGACTTCTCAATTCTCAGTTCTTCCTCTGACAATTATGATTCATTAAAGTCCTAATTCTCATATCTAATCTTAAGCCCTCTCTTAACACTCAAGGCAACTCAATATCCCTGCACCTTCTCTAATATGTAGCCCGTTTCCATTCTGTCCTGTCGTCTAAGCTTCCTACTTTCCTTTTATGTCAACCTGTAAATACATGCTTGTATTTAAAGCCTCGTGTAAATGTTTATCCTTTTATCTGAAGTTAAAAGACGAAATGATTAAAAAAACTTTTTACCTTTTTTTCTAATTTATTGTCGTAATGGCTTTATTAAAAGTCTTATGTTGGGCTATTATGTTCATAATGAAAATCTGCTTTCCGCCAGGCATATTTCTGGCCTGGCCACTTTGCTCTAGTAAATTTCTTTTAGGGAGGCACAACTTGCACAGTAGCCACCTGAATGCCTTCTTCAAGTTCAATAATACTCATATCATTATTGAACAAAGACTAATTTGGTCTAATTTATAATCAAGTACAAGAGTTGTGTGTAAAACGGCACGATATGGCTCTAAAACGAGTCAATCGTGAGCTTGCGCATATTCCATACCAATTACCACTAAAGGAAGCGATTTAGTTATAAGAAAACACACAGAACAATACGCAACTGCTTTTGATCGATTTCAACTTATATGTTGGCAGTGTTGTAGTTTTTGGTATGTATACTGTAGCTGCCACCAGAGACGTAACTAGAACGTTAATTGGGGGGTGGGTGGGTGTATATCATTTATTCAGTTGTGCCCAACTGATTTCTTCTGAAATTTAAATCACCTTCAAAAGAAATCAGTAGGGCACAACTGAATATATGCATATGCACACACCCAATTAACGTTCTAGTTTTGTCTCTGGCTGCCACAGCCATTCATTAAATCCAGGAAGCTGTAGACATGGCAGAATAAGGTAAATTTACGAGCTCACGGTAATATTACATAACAACTTATGGCATAGCATTTTGAAAGGACAAATTTCATATCTAATAAATCTTAATTTTGGCAACTTCCGTTACGTATTCGAAACACATTGGCAAATGACGTTTTGCGCATTCTTATAATAAACTTTTACAAAAAGTTTTCTTTGTTGATAGATAATTATTTTTGAGCACAAAAAAATTAGAGATTAATTTATTGATTCAAAAAGCAGTTTCGTAATTAGTCAGGATATTTGTGTTCTTCGAATTCATTCATAAGTTGACATCTAAATTTTGCTTGCTCGAACAAAAACTTGCGAACAATTAATTTTAATAACAAGTCTGAGTGTAGGTAGATTCCAAGGAATCCACTATAATTGTTCTCCAAGAACTTTTGCATTTCTCATTTGAATGCAATGTAGGAATCTTGTTGCACCATTGTACTGATTTTATCTCGATCTTTAGTCGGAATTTAGACTTTGACCAAACTTCTGACAATGAAGTGATATATTTCTGGAAAAATATTGCGCACGATGTCGAGATAACAACATCTTCCATATCCGCTTTTATCTTAAAAATCGGAAGGGGGTTATTTAACAAATGCTCTGACGCAGTGCATAATTATTCGATTATTCATTGATGCATTATATCAACGCGGACACACTTCTGACTGGAAAGTCCTTATTAAACGTAAGTCATCAATCTGTCAATATTATATTTTCTCTGGAATCGCGGATGATATAAACATCGCAATGTCTACTCTATCTGTCAACCAAACGCTAAATTACACTTTGTCGAATATCAACGAAACGTTGGTGAGGGCCGAGACAGAACGTTGTTTTGAAACTTATATCGTTCTTATACCAAACACATCGTATATCGTGAACAGTGCAATTGGTTGTGTCGTAAATGGAATCTTAGCTGTTCTCGGGACATTTTTGAACGCTCTCGTCGTGTCAGTTTTTTGGAAAACGGCAAAATTACGAAATAAAGTTACGTATTTTATGATCATGCTGCTATGCTGCATTGATTTATGCGTTACCGTGGTTGTTCATCCATTTCATCTGGTCAATTCAATTGCAGAGATGACTCAAACGGCACGATGCGCCTACAAGATGATTTATCACGTGTCTACGGTCATGTTATCTGGAATGTCGTATTTGACCTTTTTTGTTATGAACGTCGAAAGATATCTATCCATTTGTAGACCGTTTTTCCACATGAGAAACGTCACCAGGGAGCGATGTCTCATGACGTGCATTTTCCTTTGGGCGGTTTGCATTGTTACAGCAGTTGTTCCCTTGTTTGGCGTTGATATTCAAATTTTCGTGACCACACTATCGTTGATGGTTCTTGGAGGGACATTTTTCATTTACGTATCAATCTATCGAGTGGCAAATAGCGGGCTAAATTCAAGGGCAGCTCGCACATCCATGCACCAAAGTCAGGATACATACTCGGTTACTATAGAGGAAAATACGTCTGTGATTGAAAGTCATGGTCCTGGTAATTCCACGAGCCCGAAAAAAGCCGTTTCGTTCCTTCATGATATACAACTCGCTAAAATGTACTTAATTGTCGTGTTTTCTACTATTCTGCTAAATCTGCCAAATGCCCTGGTTCTCGCCTTGTTTACCGGTCGAGTAAAATCTGTGGATGGGGTGGTGCAAGTGAAGATATGGACGCTCACGCTAGTTGCCATGAACTCGACATTTAACTCGCTCATCTTCTTTTGGGCAAACGATAGATTGAGAGATGAGGGCAAAAGACTGACCAAAAAGTTTTTCAAACTTAATTAAGAAGACATTTTCAATTAATAGCATTGAGCCTTGTTTTTAACTCCCACGCTTCAAGCAGAACTCATCAACACCTAAACAGCTGATACGTAAACCCATCAGTAAATAGCACAAACTTTCTATTGTACTTGCAGATGTTATTTACTGCATATCTCTTATACACTGCGATGATTCATGTTTTGAAGACTTCGTCCTATATACGCGTAAAAAGTTTAGAGAAAAAGTGAAGCAAAATATGTTCAAATCGCAACTATCACTTCACTTCTGCAAGAACTTTTGTATGAGGCGTTGGTGAAAAGAAGCCTTTACGCGAGAAGACCCCATACTACGTTTCGGTTTTGATTTCGAAAATACAATACACTACATTTTACAATTGACAAACAACTACCAATTCCCTTTCGAACAATTGAGGATATAATAACATTTTAAATCACTGTTGTATTTTTGTGTCACGCGTGGAAAATTGAAACCCAATAAACATGAAAATGTTGGAGAGAATAGTCCCGTTGTGAAAGACTTAAATGTTCGTAGTATACAGATATATACCGTTAAAAATATAAATGTGGCATATTATAAATGTGGCATATTATAAGACTATATGAGGTAATATTGAAAACAAGAAGAAAATTATAATGGCCTTTTATATTAGTCCCACACTCCCACTGTATTGTCAGCTCTATTGAATTATATTAGTGATTGGTGAAAAGCACCACAGTCCACATTTATTTTTAATGAGGACATGGTTTAGATAAGAGGGCCAGAAGTTTATCAGTCTATTTGACTGCTTTCTGCTCTCTTCTTGAAATAAAGTTCTTACTTACTGGTAAAGTAAAGTACAGGTTCAACCCGTCTACTGGGTGGGGTAGTCTGGAAGTTTCAATGGAGCTGCCCATGACCCTGATGTTAATTTTCGCTAAAAGGTACAATGCTGCACATGAATTCAAGAAATTGGGGGTGATGACCGAGCTAAAACACACATATTCAGTTCTACCCTACTGACCTTGAATATTTATTCACTCCCCAATAACTAAAATATAAAGTTTGTTTGATCGGATAACTACCTTCATTAAGCAAATATACAAAACGCTAATGTTTGGACGAATGATTAAATTGATTTAGATATTGCTCTACAATCGGCAAAAATCTTAGAGACTCAAGGCTTAGATCCACAGCACGATAAATTAACATTCAGACAAATTTCCTCGTATCCAGTAAAAATTTATCCTTCACAAACTATTTAGGAATATATTTTACCACATTTTCAGTCTCTAAATCGAATTCTGAGAACGCCTTCTGCCTAACTTTGATAAGTTGTACCAGTTAGGAAGCCAATAAGTTAAATAATTTCCTCAATGGTCTATCAGTAAAAATTCCATAGATTGAACAACTTACGTAATAATGGCGGCTGCAGTATTACGATGTCGTTTTGTTGGAACATTTAGCAAACGTTGGTGGCCATCGTTTTGCTATTTTTATGACCAAAGAAGCTGTTGTAAAATCAAAACTGGTCTTCGTCTTTACAAATTACCACCCTCCTTAAGTGGTTGGCATTTTAGAACGTTTAAAACGACAATGAAATATCGTTCAGATTCAGGTATGAACTGTTAGTCATTCAGTGGAATGAGGTTTTTTGTTCTTTGCAATTATTGATCAATCTAATTGTATCCATCTTTATTATGAAATACATCGGTCGTTCTCTATTTACCATTGTTGTTCAAAGTTCGAAATGAAAGTTCCTTTTATTCCTTGAAGGGAATCCATTCCAAAATTTGACTGAAGATGATTGGATGAAAAGATTGACTGCCCAACAGTATTATATTTGCCGAGAAAAAGGAACCGAACCGGTATGATAAAGTGATAAAGGAATTTACAAATGCAATTGCATTGCATTTACTCCCTTAGCAGTTTTCAAATGCCGACAAGCATAAAAAATTTCATTATTTTCAGCCTTGGTCAGGTGAACTATTGGATAATAAAATGCATGGTGTATACAGTTGTGTTTGCTGTGATTTGGACCTATTTCAGTAAGTGTACATGCATTACTGATTGTTAAGTGGATTCTTGCTTGAAATTCAATTCTTCATATTTATCAGCTCCTCAGCAAAATTTGATTCATCAAGTGGCTGGCCTTCATTTTGGTCTGCAATAGAAGATGACCAAACAGAAGAACAGAAACAGCTTGGGCTTCCCAATTTGAGAGTCATTCAAAAAGTAGATAAGAGTCATGGGATGGTGAGAGTGGAGGTATTATGTAGTCGGGTAAGAAAACATCAAAAGTTTATGAGATTTTAATCTTGGTGAGTGATAACATTGCCGAGTGCAACCATGCACAGGGATGAAGAGAAGGGAATGGTTACAAGAGGAAAATGAAAATGAGTGAAAAGAAGTCAGGGAAGGATGATAAGTAAGGTTCGTGTGACGAGGCAGAAAATGAAGGTAGAAAGAAAAATAGTGATAGCAAGGAAAGATAGAAAAGGATTAAAAGATGATAGAAAGAGAGAATCGAGTTTATTTCATTTTCACATTTTTCATATGATAAGTGCACGAGAAACAAAAAATAATGAAGAATCTCAACTCATATTGTTTTGTGAGTGCATAAGGTGCATTAAATGTTCAATGTTTCAAATAGATCTAATAAATGCTACCGCAGAGAATAAACTTTAAGCTATAATTAGGAAGAAATGAAATTAGTAACAGCACAGTTTCTTTATTTGCAGTGTTCATCTCATCTAGGACATGTCTTTGGCGACGGACCTCAACCAACTGGACTACGTTATTGCATTAACAGTATTGCACTGAAATTTAAACCCATGGACGATGAACAATAATACCAACCAACAACATGGCCGCAGCCTGCCTGGATTCTTTATTCAAGCCTAATAAAATCCCTTCATCAATATAAAATACACTACGTCAAAATAATTTGAAGTAAATTGTTTACAAATACAATCATCATCAACTTGCTAGAAGCAGTTGCCTACGAGAGAAAAACTGATTTTGACCAATCACAGGTTCAGTGAAAGAAAGATGTAGAATGCTTGCGTGATGCTTCTTTCACTTGTCTCAATCTGCGTACCGTCAAAGATACCGGAATCCAAGACATGGCCATCAATGAAAGGCTGCCTGTATGCAGAATCCCCGTTTTTAGTTGTGTTTAGAATCAACGACTTGGGATTATGAATCATTGAATAACATTGGAACTTTTTCGTTTGCCTCTGTGTTGGCAATGTTTTGCCCGTCTTCGGAGAAACTGGGACGGTTTGGATGTTTCGGGCTTCCAACCGTTGAGTTTACGATGAGCACGTTTTTCTTCTCGGGTAAAAATAATGTCAATAAAAGGGCTAAGATGACCAAACCAGCCCCAAACAGAAATGGAGCGCCAGTTCCAATACCCTGTGGAAAGATAAATTATATGCTCACTCGCAACTGGCCTAAATCAACTTCGTAAAGACAATGATAAATTCTACTTGCATTGAAAACGGAGAAGTTACATACGTAGCTACATTAAAACAGGGAAAGAGCGAAACTTGGCTAGCTACTACACAATCAGTGGTATAATTTGCAATCACAGCTCTGGTATAATTTACAATCATTGCTCTTCAATAGCTAAAACCATGCGTATAGAAACGAAACCTATGCTTTGTGAATAGCAATTTGAATTCAAGCATTTCATAAAGCAACACTACGATACGGCAGCAAAAGCGGAAATGACTCTGCTATAATTTGAAGCTTACTCTCAATGAAGGATCCTTCGATGTTTTGGATAGGGTAGAATTTAAGTTGACTGTCACTGCTGGTTTTGGCGAGTCAAGATCAACGTGAAATATGAAAAACATAAGACCGAACAAAGCTGGACCTAACCCATTACATAATCCTCGTATACCCGTGATGATTCCTTGAACAGCACCTAAAGAAAAACACATCTACATCGTGGAACATTAAAAAGGTAACTTCAACAAATATTTGAAAATGTCTTCCATTTAAACTTTGTTTTAGTGGCACAAACAACACGTCAATTTCGTCGGATCCTTTCTATACCATATATGGATCATGTTTTCTATCATAAAAAATTGCATGGTTACCTTGCTGATCAGACTCTGAGCTACATGAGACCAATGAACTTATTGCAGGATACGTTAAACTTGACATAGACGCCAGCGAACCAGCCGCCCATAACATCCTGCAAGAATACCATGGCATGTGAAACAATATGCACGAGGGATAGCTAAACCACCTCTAATAATTGCGGAATTATAGGTGTTATTCATCTGAAACAAAATCAACGCGTTTTCTATTTGCTTTTGCGTAATCAATGGCGAAGTCAGGCAGAATTTTTAGAAATTACATAGAAAAAAATTTGACTTATTACTTTTGTCCCATGTCCTTTGCCAAAAAATGTACACATTGCATGACTGGGGTTGTCTTCGCTCAACAATCCACATACACATGCGCAGAATCAAAAATGAGAGTATGTATATATGAAACCCACCATTTTTGACTTCCTAAGCCGTACCACGTAAGCTGCAAAGCTTGAAACACCAGACCAACAAGAATGCAATGTTTTAATCCTATATTTTTCTTCAATAAAGCTAAAACACTCGTCTAAATAAATCAAAAATTACAAAATTAGCAAAAAAATCAACTCAATGTCATAAAGGTACATATATAATACTTCATTTTCGATCATTGAACAGATAGAAGTCCTCATGCCGATCGTCAACGATGAGGACAACTATACTAATCCTAGTCTCTAAACGCGTGGCCAAAAATAGTTTTAATACAACTACAGTAAAGTAAATGGTTTGAACCCGGAAGTATCGTTACATGTTTGTAAATGTAGATCGTCCACGTTAGTAGAGTCCTGAGAAGGACTGTTTTTGTTGTTGTTGACCGACGCAAATGACTCTGAAGATGACTACCGCTAAGAATGTCGAAACGTCAGTCAACAACAACAAAAACAGTCCTTGACTCCGAAGATGACTACCGCTAAGAATGTCGAAACGTCAGTCAACAACAACAAAAACAGTCCTTGACTCTGAAGATGACTACCGCTAAGAATGTCGAAACGTCAGTCAACAACAACAAAAACAGTCCTTGACTCCGAAGATGACTACCGCTAAGGTTGTTGAAACGTCAGTCAACAACAACAAAAACAGTCCTTGACTCCGAAGATGACTACCGCTAAGGTTGTCGAAACGTCAGTCAACAACAACAAAAACAGTCCTTGACTCTGAAGATGACTATCGCTAAGAATGTCGAAACGTCAGTCAACAACAACAAAAACAGTCCTTGACTCTGAAGATGACTATCGCTAAGAATGTCGAAACGTCAGTCAACAACAACAAAAACAGTCCTTGACTCTGAAGATGACTATCGCTAAGAATGTCGAAACGTCAGTCAACAACAACAAAAACAGTCCTTGACTCTGAAGATGACTATCGCTAAGAATGTCGAAACGTCAGTCAACAACAACAAAAACAGTCCTTGACTCTGAAGATGACTACCGCTAAGAATGTCGAAACGTCAGTCAACAACAACAAAAACAGTCCTTGACTCTGAAGATGACTACCGCTAAGGTTGTCGAAACGTCAGTCAACATCAACAATGATGATCTACATCTACAAACATGTAATACAACTACAGCTCATCCATATATTTGTGATGACGTGCATGTCTATAGGCAACACATTACTACATGGAAATATTTAGTTGTACAAAAATTTATCAGTTTCATACGCCGGGTAAACGTTTTCGTTGCCGCTGAATAGAGAGGCAAGGAACAAAGACGCAAAATACGATAATTTCATAATCTTGTATGCAAATCGATCATTTCGATCAGCCGCAGCAACTTCCACAAGTTCACACTTCATTTCAAGTAAGCAGATTAAAATTAAACACAACACGAAAGTCATAAAGCACCTGCGCCACAACGGATAAAATTCCAGCTACTGCAATGAACGTCGCAACATCTTCGGAATCAAAATACATGACCTAAATAATACGGAAGGATTATAAAAGAAGAAAACAATGCTTAACTGCAGTAGCAGATGTAACACAAAACAAATACTGCTTCGTGAAATGAATTTTATGCATGAGAAATAAAGGGAAAAGACAGTCGCCAGGTGTATGATGTGTAAGCATAGCATTGAAGAGCAAAGTTTCTAATATTTTAAGGGAAAATGGGAAAAAGAACTACCGTGCATTGATATGAGACGTTTAACACAATCTTACTTTCTTAAGTAGAGAAACACACAATAATATTGTCCTGCATAAGGTAAATACGACAAAAACAATATTTAACACAAACTTACCTTTTTTAAGTAGAGAAACATGCAAGAATATTGTCCTGCCTCTGGTAAATACGACAAAAACACAGCGACCGATAATAGCAAAACAGTTGGATCATTTCCAACTTTTCTAAGAGACTGAAAGATAAAAATACAATACAGATAAAATGCTGTCGTCCTTTAAACGATTAGCCTTCTGGAAACAGATAATGTAAATCTCATAGATTTTCTGGCAGTATATACGTAGTTGATAATGTTATTATCAAACAACATTCCAGCTGACGTAGTCAATACTCTTCGTGAAATGCAAGGAGACAGGGACTGACCACCAGGATCTGGGAGGGGGTGATCCCCCCTTCAGTGAGCAAGCAACTTATTGGGTAAATTTTAGCGTCCCACATATAGGCCAGTTTCAAACGTCGTATTTTGCATGTGTCGAATAAAATAGTTTGAATTAAGTGCATGCAAAATTCGACGCATGAAACAATTAACTTCGACTGATTTGATTGAGGTCGACCTTAACTTTAAGATCGACCGGTTTTGTCACATTATGTGACGAAAGTGCGACGTCGTTTCACACGCTGAATTTTGCATGTGTCGAATACAATTTGGCTCTCGCGTTTACTCACAAGAAAGTCTGGAACGAGATAAAGCGAAGACGTCGTGTAGTAGTTGCATTCAACTCATGCAAAATTCGACGTATGAAATGCACAGTCAAGTTTTGCATATCGGTCGAATTAAATTGCTAATTGTATTTAACACATGCAAAATTCGACGTTTGAAACAGGCCATGGATTCTGTTCTCGTGCCTTTTTGCACCCCCCAGCGCCCGCCCACGCCTCACACCTTTTAACTGGCTTCGTAGTTCCTCGAAAACAACAGACATACGTATATGCATTTGGTGAAATGTTGTCAAACTTACATTAAAAGGGTCAGCTTGTTCCCAGGTTACTGGAGCACCCCAGGTTGCAGGTCTCATACGTTCCGGTAGAGACTCCGGCACAATAAGTAAGATGAATAATATATCTAACATAGCAACAGCAGTTGCTAGGGCTATAACTACATTGTCGTTGTATACTCCTTGTAAGTATGAGCCTATTGCAGGACTCACTATAAGGCTTGCTGCGAACGTTGCCGATACCTGAACAAAAAGATAGAAATTCAAAACTCCGTATGAAGTCCTCTTCAAATCCGATCATAATGATACAAAAACTTTGATGTGCTAACTATTAAACCTCAATTAAGCATTTGATCATTGGAAAGTATATTTAATTCAACACAGTAGCACATGCACCTCACACTTACACAGTTCACACGTAAATAAGTAGTTCACATGTCTACAGTTCACACGTAAATACGTAGTTCACACGTATACAGTTTACACGTATACAGTTCACACGTATACAGTTTACACATATACAGTTTACACGTACATAGTTTACATATATATGACGTTTACACGTATGCAGTTCACTCGTAAACAGTTTACACGTTTGTACTTTACATTGCAGTTCAACATATGTGAAATTTACGCGCATGCAATTGACCCAAATATGTGCAGATCACACGCACGCTTCAGCATACTCTTTGTCTTCTTCTTCACAACCAATGAGATATAGTTAATGAATATGGTGGAGTTACGCTGTGTGATGACCGAAAGTAATAATCTCACAAAAAAGTAAGCGGTACATACAGATAAAAACACTTACTAGACCATACGACATTGTGCGATCATTTTCATCAGTGCAGTCCGCTACATAGGCAAACACAACAGAAAAGGTGACAGCAAAAACTCCTGAGATGGACAATACACCGAAAAACCACCTATAAGAAATTTCACATTGATAGATGAGTAAATTCGAATCACAAAAAAACGCACTTCTCTTAAGTATTGCTTAAAAGTTTAAATATCCAAGACCAAGGCCTGGACCTATTGATTTCTATTAAACTAACAATTATTATAGTTATACATGTCAGTGCCTGTACCCCATGTGGACTAAAAGAGTGTCATGGGGGGGTGAGGGTGATTACAACCATATGAACAAATGACACTCGCATGTAAAAGACACACTTTCCGTACGTACATAAAGTCACTGTGTTTGTGTATCGATGTTTGTAGTGCTACACTCTGTAGCACAACAATACTAATGTGTTCAACTCTCCTTTAAAAAAATGAAAACCCATCCTCGGAAATCAGGTGAAGCTTACTAAAAGCTTTTTAAATATTTGACTCTCGAGAATAAGAAACTGCCAAACAGCAATTGGGAGTTGGCAAATCGAAATGCTTCACGACTTGCTAGAATCTTAAGACTAGTTGTCTAAAGCAACATTCGATTATTGGATAATTAAGTAATATGATACAATAATGAATGTTCACGTATTTTTAACAACAGGGGCCGGTTTCACGAAGCCTGGATAGAGTTATCTATTGGATAGTAATTTTTTAAACTTTTGAAAAATTGTTTGTATTTTCTCGGCTTGTAATTCTAGAATCAACATTGTATTTCATTGATTGTACAGTTCAAATCGTAGACTTTTCCTATTTAAGGGATTTTTGAAACGTTCAAAAATATCGCTATCCGGTGGATAGTGCTATTTGACTTTCGTGCAAACGGCCCCAGGACTTTTTAGCGTGTAGCTTCTCACCAAGGATTGAATCTCAATAATGGAATTGGCAAACATGTAAATCCCACAGTGAGCAGTAAAAATGACTTTCTTCCCCAAACATCAGACAAAGCACCAATGAGAGGAGCACTTAAAAACGACAGGAAACCCTAGAGCGGTAAATTTATAACTTGACATTCGTCATCTTAACATACGTATTTTACAACGCAATACAAATGCTGACGAATACATTGGTGATAAATAAGTAAGGCAGGTATTTAAACATTTCAAAAGGCATTTCATCAACCTACAAAAGTGGTAGTATGATTTGAAATAAAGAAGAAATCACAACTTGTTGTTTGAAGTTGGTGCTATCGTGGACGCACATAGCCAGCACGACTATTTAGTCCTGCTACGTATGTTGATTTTTCTTTGTTCACTTACTGTGAAAACAATATTTTTCTAACAAAATGAAAAATGAAATTTTTCAGTGAGTTGGCAAATGAATCTACACTACTAAATTGATGAAGTGCGATTGACAAGTAACCAATCTTGTGATAAAAAATCAGAAGGAAAATATTGCTCAGACTAAACAAGCAAATGAAACAGGTACATAAAAGAAAAAACAGGCAGGTGAGAAGGAAGGAGGTAGGACGGTTAGGGGGGTAAGGAGCTCAAGCAAGGGAGGAAGCAAAAACAGAATAAAGGAGAAAGAAAAATCATTATATTTTAGTCCTAATGGCAGAAAAAAGTTAGCAACTTCTGGTTTGACAGTAGATGACCATTAAACATATTTCTTCTGGTCCCAAAAAGTAAAATATTTTTTTCACACCTCCCTTTGAATATTTTCGAGGACTGTAGGCAGGGGGATATAGCTAAATCCTCAAAATTTTATTTAAAACAAGGCATGTGCTTGTGGTATGAGAGTAAAACAGCATTAGAGAAATATCAAAGATCATTTTTGTCCTCCCCTCACAAAAAATGTATACTTTGTGGTCCCTTATTGTACATATCAAAATTATCAACTTAATGACAGTTAATTTTTAGTCTATTGTTGTCCTTTAGAGAAATATGTGGTCACGACATTGATACTTTGTTGTCAGAATTGCAAAAATTTTTTAACTTTCTAGCACAATGCTAGGTATGTAATCAGGCATTCTTGGTTATGTTTGTGACCAAAGGAAAAGAAATGCAAAGAATGGGGCAACATGTCATACCTTCACTCCCTGAACCAAACCGTTCATTAAAAAAGTATGAGTAGGAAATGTCTCTCCCAAAACCTAAAGCAAAAATGAAGGAATCAAGTCAAAAGGGTCAACAGAAGAATGATTATGAAAGTACACTAAGAGATCTAAACAGGTGAAAACTTTTTGTAGAAGCATAACAAAAAAGTTCTCACTAAACTTTCATTTAAAATCCATGTACATACATAAATTTTCCAGTTATGAAACAATTATAAGAAAAGGTTAGGCAATGTTTGCAGTCTGGGTTTATCGAATAAAAAAAATTCCCATTGATAAAGATCAAGGGACTTACAAATGAGAATAGCAATGCTTTGGATTCTGCTGATTTTGCAAATTTGGCAATTAACTTATCATAAATGCACTGCCGATCCTAAAATGAGCACCATTCTAGAAATCTCTCGACTTTCATTTAAATAAAAAAATCATCATGCATTGATATGACTAATAAAAGAAACAACATACATTTAGCATTGGTCCAGTGAGCAAGCCCCAAGCAAAGTACTCCAGGAATATTATGACTGTTGCATGAAAAACACTTGGACTTCCATATCCCTGGTCCTGATCAAACATAAATAAACAAGCAAATACGTATGAGATTTAACTAATGGGTGCATTCTTCATGAAAAATTGTATCTAATTGAGGGAAATGATGCTTGTTTACATCATATTTAATGAGCACTGTACTACAATTCTAAAAAATTATTAATTTTATTTCCATTAGGTGCACATGTTGGAGAAATGCAGGAAGCCACTTTGGCTGAAAACAAGTGACATGATCATAGCAAAGCGTTAATCAAAGATTTTGCCAAATAATTAATATCCCCTCAATGTACGCATCCAGTCCACACAGTAGAAAGCTCGTCAACAAAAGTGATTATTATTTACACTCACTAGACAAGACACGCAGGTCTTTTATCTCAAAGAGTAAAATAAATACAGAAATATATAATGGACGACAACCAGAAGTGTTCGACAGTGTAATATCATATACCTTTAATTTTCACGTACACTTTAATATCGATACTCACTGCAAAAGTGTCCCGTCTATAATCTTTATCTTTCCATTGCTTTGACTTCGACACCAAACCAGGAAAGGATACAAGACGTTTAAACGTATTTTTACTTTTCTTCGCTTGTTTCATTGGTAAGAGTAATCGTCATTAAGACGACACTAGTAAAAAAGTCAGACCAGTTCCATAAATTTACAATTTATTACAGAGAAAAGAGATGTTAAACAAAGATTTATATGACTCTCTTAAATGTGGTACCTAACGAAAACTAAAGAAAATACAAAGACACCCGTACTCAGTCGTAGGGTATATCATGAATGCTTATGTACTACAAAGCAGCACCAGATACACAAATATCCCATTTATCCCATGTGTACATGGATAGTCCTCGAGATTTCAACAAGCAGGGGCGTAAAGAGCATTTTTAATTGGGGCTGCAAAGCACAAATTTTACCGACGAATAAGAGGTACTTTGAACGCATTTGGTGAAATAGTATATTAAGTTGGTAAAATATATGATCTTTAATGAATTTGTTACATACAAACTAATTTTGAGATAATGAGACAAAATTATTAAGTTTATTTCAATTTTAGTATGTTTTACCTTTAAATTTTTGAAAAGCCTGTTTTTTTGCAACTTTAGCCACACTTTGAAATCACTTGATCTTTTCAAGTAAACAATCAAGTCGATCGTCAAAAATCTGAGAAAAATCTGCCCCATGCTTTTGAGAAATGCGCCATGAATGTAATTGTTTCACTTCTGCTCCTTGCTCTCTACCGCTAATTAGATGGCAAATAGATTAGCCAATCAAATAGCATTTGCAATTGTATACTGGTATGATTCTTCTAACAATCATAGCATGTTCCTAGTATGCGTCAACAGTATTTATAAAATAAACACGATGAAACGCGTGCGCTGGTTTGCGCATGCTCGAGAGTTCTCACAAACGTCTCCGAGGTTTTCATAAGCCAGTGCAAACACGAAAAACATCTTTTAATTTTTTTTTACAAAATAAAATAATGCAAAAAAGACAAATATTTTAATTTTTCCTCTAAAATTTATTCATGATCTATTTGCAAATTCTCTTTGACTGATTGATTGTTTTGATTGATTTTTTTGATTGAATTTGATCTCTTGACAGAGCTGTGTTTGCATTAGCCTGTGCAAAACACATCTGAGCTCAACCAATCAAATCAATCAAGTCAAAAAGAATTTGCAAATAGATCATGAATACATTTTAGAGGGAAAATTAAATGTTTGTCTTTTTCGCATCATTTATTTTATAAAAAATAAATAAAAAATGTTTTTCGTGTTTGCACTCGTTTATGCAAACCTCGGAGACGTTTGTGAGAACTCTCGAGCATGTGCAACTCTCGACTTTCGGTCTCGGGCTTGCACTGATCTGCTCTCCAGTTCTCTCAAAAGTCTCCTCGGTTTTCATAAGCCTGTGCAAACACAGTAAATATCTTTTATTTCTTAAATAAAGGCATGTGCCCGTCATATGCTAGAATACACTGCCATGTACGGGTTGACAGTTGCAACTTACAACTTGTATAGTGCAAAAGATACATTAACACGTGTCAAAATGTATTGGCATGAATACAGGGTACAAATGAAGATGTAAAGTAAAGATGCAGCTAACTTTTTTTTTACGAAAAATGGGTACACTGTTTTTAACACCATCATGAGTGACGGGACGTGTCACTGCTATTATGAGTAACATCTTCTAAAATTCTTTTGAGATTGTTGAGCTTGTGAAAACAATTACAAAACATCAAATAAATGTTCGTCAACTGTTGTCAATGCTAGAAATACAGCCTAGTTAAAACTGAGGGGTGCAGATTATCTTCTTGTAATGAAACATTTTTAATGCTCTTTATATTTTATTGATACAAATACAATGCAATAATATAATATTGCCGTTAATTTGCTACATCCTGCAGATGACCTCAGTTTTCTGCTGACGCTGCATATTCAATTCGTGCTCATACGCACGTCAAATTTATACATACGACGATATTTGGAGAGCAGCTCTGGTTTTCTATTTACTGTTTTATCGTATAGCCGACATCACAATGTGCAGTGTTTCTTCAAGGCAAAAGTTTCAGAAACTTCATTTAGGGAAGGCTACATTATTTGAAAACATCACAATACAATAATATATTTATTCAGGAAGGGTAACATTCTCCGGGACATTCCTTTTGAATCCCCCCCTGAAATTTAAATAAATTATGTCTACAATTGTCATGTTAATTTGGGTAGCTGTATGAATAGCAGAAAACGTCCATACAACCAGGGGCAGACATTGGCGTGTTTAGGAGATGTAACACCCTTTGGATTATGTGAAATACGAATCAAGAGTCGTTCAAGAAACTGATAGAGGATAAAATATTGAAAAAAGACGGTCCGGCAAAAACTATATGCTTTTCTATCAAATGAAAGTACTACAGAAGTCGGTCTCAGCTAGAACGAAGGACCCTCAGTTTTTTTGCAATGTGCTCACCTACATCTAAATTATGTCATGTTTTTTCTTAAATTAATACACAACCCTTTGAACAGCTCTTTTTCAGGGATTTTTCGTAATTCTTTATTTTTTTCTATCCATACATTCTTTTCAATTGTCAATTAACTATTTTGTGATGTCAAAAGACACGCCGCAAGAAAAATTGTGAAACATTTGGCAAATTTATTACTGACAAATATTTTCCATGTAAATATAGTTGCAATAGAAACAAAACTCACGCAAACATCTAATATCATTTTAGAACATATAAATACTACCACGTCTTTCCTTCATCGAAACATTCCTTTCTGACAAAATTCAGGGAAATTACAACGAAAATTTCATGTTCCAGTTTGGTTTTTAACTAACGCAGTCAAAATGATGACCTTCAGTGGTTTTGTAAATGCAAGCTAATTGATTTGTCTTTTTTTTTTAATTTAGTCGCTATTTCATAATGTGATGACGATCGGATCATGTGATTATCAGTCAATTCATTTTTTATGTTGCTCAGTTTTTTTATGAACTCAGATATTTGATGATAAATTTTTTATCGCATAACTGATAGCATGCGGGCACTAAAAATTAATAAGTAAACTTTCGAAGTACAACACATTCAAACGTACGGTACAACACTACATACATACATAATTTATGTTTAATCTCGATTTGATGTTTTTATTATCATAGCATTAAATTTCTGTTAGTTGCATATATAACATTCAATCATTTACAGTCGTATTCTTTACATATGTGATGTGCAATATTATACTCTGGCTTGGCGGATGGCATAATCATATGCTGTCTTTCGCTTATTCTGTATTGGTTGAAACAGTTTCGACTTTTTTAATTTCATTCTGGAGCATATTTTTCTCGCCGTTTTACACATTTCGCACAAATCGTGACCCTGCACCTGGAAATGACAAAAATACAAATGACGATGAGAATTTCATTTCGACAGACTTTTTTGTACTGACTGGCAAAAAGGTTCCGATTCGTACGATCCATAAAATAATCATCCATTATCATTCTTGATACGTATTTGTAATCAGTCTGACCGAATTAGCCTACAATTTCTCACGTCTTTGCTTTGCTTTTTTTTCAATTCAATAGACAGGAGTGATAAATAGCTGTCTATAGACTTCATCGAAGATACTTAAAACAAGTGTTTGAGTTAACACAAGTTTTAGTTAAAGTTGGAGTTCACCGTTTACGGTCATCATGCTACGAAAGTTAGCGGAAAGCAAAATGATGTAAAAAACACGTTTTATTTACGAGTCACGAAAAAAATTGCGCTCACTTAGGATTCCCAATTAAAGGATTTGTAGCCCGAACTCCATATCCATATCCATATCGAAACGTTTTCTCTCTGAATCTCTGAAAGACGCATTTGTGAATGCACTTGATGAACAATATTATTTTTCAAACTTGAATACTTGGAAAGTCTTATATTTAATCATTTCCAAGTTGATGATAAAACGCAACAAACCTTTTCATCACGTTTTCCCCATGTTGCATCTGCTGCTGTGTAACTGACAATTTTTTCAACAAACACACCAAACATTAAGAAGATAATTAGATATAGTTTAGCCATTGTTAGTTAAAGTGTTTGCAATCAGGCAATCGACGTTTTTACTTAGGTAGCTTAAGATCCACAGCAATTTATATATCTGAAGAGAGAGACGCCAAAACAACAACCGAAAGATTATTATCGCTCTAATTTGTTTCTGTCTGAGAGAAAAAAGCGACAAACGCCTTCTTCAATAAAACAATGATGACATTTTGAAAAATGGAAGCACGAAATTCGCTCCTCTATCAAGTCCCCTTATCATAATCAACGTTTGACAAATGTGTCACAAAATGATTTATTTGGACAGAATTACGCGTAAAACAAAATTAGGTATGTGATGGTAGACTGCTTGAGGTTAAAAAACATTTTGTTTAATCAATATCATGTAGAAATCATTGCATGATATACTGGGGTTGACCTACAATAAGTTATTATTTTTCTTTTATCTGATAATGTCAATACAGCACTAGCAATATGCCAGTTTTTATTGGAAATTTAAGTGGCGGTATGTTTCATCTTTTCATAAAAAGATAAAAAATCAATTTTTCATCAGTGCGATGAGCTGATTGTGATCATTCAATCATGTTCATTGTATGTTCTGTGCATGGATGGACGTCAATGCATGTCAGCGAGACGTCTTTGTCATGATCGCCGATTTTTATTTATAATCGTTGATGACTAAAAAGCAAAATACGTAAAATATGTCAGATAATGTATTTCGAATTCTTTTTTTTTGGGTGGATTAATCACTTAAAAAATAAAAAAATCCTTAATCAGTTCTTAAGGCTTTCTCGAGCATCCCAAATTCACTCATTGCATTTCACGACACGCTTCCGAAATCATCTTTTGGCGTTAAAAAAACAGTAGTCAGTAGCAAAGTGTTTGAAGTTTCACTGTGTTTGAAAACTGTAGCTTTGAAATCTGTAAAAATCAACCCGTTCTATTGGCAGTCAGAGCAACTTAATTGACAGCTCCTCTCATCCTCATTTTCTCTAAGATTTAATAACTCAATGGCGAGTCCAACGTTCGCCAAAATAAATTTGAGCAGCTGAATTTCAAATTCAATATAACACGCCATTAGTTATAAATTTCAAAAGAAAAATGTTATCAATCGAACTGTTTTTTGTGGGATGTATATGAACTGATGAATTGTTGTAAATTATCAAGACCTACGCTAAATCCGCCACACCAAACAACGTACTCTGAGTAAGAACCCCAACTGAATCAAAAGTTATCTACAAAGTAGACAAATTGCCGCCTCGTTTGTACAGGAAATGTAGAGACCACATGCGCGGAGTTGAAATAGTCGACAGTTGTGATCACAAAGATCTTTTGTACGGTGAAAACTGTCGGTTTGAAAACTCGACAATTCAACAAATTAAAGTCCATGTATCCGTGATACTAATTTTTGATTATCAATTTTCTAACAAGTCCGATTCAAAATAGTACGTTTAGCAAGTGAGAACTACTTGATGCAAAAGTTTCAGATATTTCTGTAAAAATAAAGCAGTGACATATGTTCACATATAGTTAGTCACTCAACAAATAAAAAGAAATTCGCATTTCAATCAATTATGAAACGATGGAAATGCACACGATAAATCGCTAGAAACGTATAGTATTTCACGCGCTGCATTATGGGAGAGGCATGCAGAAGTCTACGGAGCACGTTGTATATCAAATTTGTACTTTAACAAAAGAATCGAAACCCGCTCCATGTTTGTATAGTTCACGTTCAACTTTAACAATTCAAACTCAGTTTGTAATTTTTTTGTAATTTACCAATCAATTTTCAATTATTTGCAACAGTTATATTTATGTTTATAAACGAGTACCACTTGTCCATGCAAGTTCTACAAGTTAAATCAAGTTTTTAATCTTTAATGCATGGGCAATGTAACGGATTTAAAGATATCGATAGTTCATTTATAACGTTTATACAATCTTTTTTATAACAGTTAATAAGTTTTTTATAATGTCTTGTTTTAAGTCGAATTTATGTGAATAATTCATGTCAAGATCGATCAGCATGCAGAAGCGATTCATATTGTCGCTCGACTTTACGAAGATATTCTTTTTCTTTGCTGTAATCCAAATTACTGAGGGCTTCTTGTTTTATCCATGGAATTTTATTCTTCTGTTTTAAGTAGTACGATAGAATTTTTTGGCATAAATTCATTGGGCTATCTGCAGGCAGCTGCAAAATAAATTGATTTATCTTTGACGAATACATGTCTCTTTATTAATAATTGAAATCTAAGACATTTTTGGCATTGATTTAATGTGATTAAGCTGTGAAGAATCCACGTAAGGCCTGTTTATCCATTTATATCCATATAAAATACACTGACATCACATATATTAATGTATAGATTGCGGCCTCAATTTCGAGATTTTTAATTGGTGTTTTTTTAAGCCTGACTCTCAAAAAGACAAAATTATAAGTGCTTTAAGAAACAATATGCAAGAAACTCAGCTAAACTGAGGATTTTTTCATCGCAACGTACATGTTAGTTCGTTATACTGCTTACATAAAATAAGGTCAAACTAAAGTTGTGTCAAGTCCGGTTGAGTCAACCTTTTAAAAGCGACTACGTTCTTTGCCATCAATACATCAGAAACAAACATTGTGCATTCCTGGTAACAAAATATACAAAATTTTGTATGGGGATGGGTATGAAAGCCATACATTTCAGGCAATACGCAGTCAAACCTTTTCAACTCGACGCTTTCCGAAATTTCCAACACCAACGTTAAACCCATAGATGACATTATCAACACAGAAGGTGACAACAACCATCAATGCCAGTAATCTTTTCATCTTCAAATTCAAATTCGTGAAAACAATAGCTTCACTGTGGGCACAAAACTCACGAATTCCGCGGACAAAACTATTGTTAAACCTGCGCAGAAAACTATATATACAACAAGAACGTTATTCATAATTAATAAGTTTCATTAACAAGATCGTCAAGGTATACGATTATTTTTGATCGTTTTCCAATCAGCTCACTTTCATCTCAAAGCGGCAACTCGAAAATTTGATGAAATAATCCGAATGGATAAAATAACTGTCGTTATGCATTAGTACTTGCCCTATTATCATTATTTGAAACAAGATCTTTCATAAGTGCAGCTGCATAGAAAATCTTTATACATATTTAGAATCTTCTTTTGCTCAAACATGTTAGCTATGATTTCATGTTAAAAAAATGATCTATTTTTCAATATCAGTTGAAAACACATCTTCATATTGGCTATAAAAACGACTTCAGTGTACTCAATAAGAACTAAAACAAAACAGATCAAAAAGCATGCATAAAAAATACACACGTGTGGACTTAACAGTGAGGACATTCGCGCCTGACAAGGAATGAACTCCGAATAACTATTCACTGTTCTTCATATTTTTGGACGAAATACAACATTGTTTTCATGTTGCTGCAATTCATAGATAGGGAGCAAAGGCAATGCTGTTTTTTACTGTTCTGGTTAATCAAAAAAGCGTATGCTCTAATCATGAAAGGAAATAAGGTTAATAAAGACATCTGCATACTTTGAAATTAATAACCTTTTTTAAAACATGCCTGAATATCAACTGATCAAACGATATCATCGTAAATTAAAATATGAAGACGTGGTAGAAAACCTTCAGACGCGCCCAATTACAAATTAATTTAAACATCAATAAATAATTTCACAGCGAACTTTTTACTGTGACATCAATGCAGAGGAATTAGCTACGCAACACCTACTCATATTCAGATGCAATTTGAACATGATCCTAAATTGAAACAACTCGCCAACACAAGCGAGACACGCATTTGGTTTCATTTAAGAGAATTGAACGCAATTGAAAATATCTTTTACATAACTGTTTACATAAATGTTCGATTTTTGAATTATGAAATGATCTGTATATCATCTACATACTTGCAATCCAGCTCCTACTTTGTAACAACAGAGCTCATCTCTGTTTCGTTTGCTAAAACATAAGGAAAATTGTTGGTAAACACGATACTAAAATCAAGTTTTTTTCAGGTTCTACCAGACTTTACCCCGAACAAAGTCCAATGTATTTTCAATGACTTATCTAGCTACAAACTGGATCAAATCACCACATAATTTTAACGCAAGGTTCGTAAGCAACAGGATGGAGATGCCGTCACAGCATTTCTTGCCATTATCAGATTAAAAATTTTAAAAAATATAAATCTTTACGGGGTTTATCGGTTTCCAAAGTAACAATTACCATGTTTTTGTTAACAGTTTCCACCATCGTCGAATGCAAATCTATAAAAACATACATGAATGAGGGCATACAGACAAAGGGCATACGTGAAAAGACAACGTACCTACCAAAATACGTAATCCAAAATCATGAGAAAACAAATCAATCGCGAGTAAAAAAATTAAGAATGGTGAATTTTTTGCATTGTTAACCTATTTGTAACATTTCTTCCAAATCTCACTTTATTTTTCATTAAATACACAATAACTGGTACAAAACTTATCATTTCTCTGAGGAAGCATACTCCATTTTGTAGATGTTTATCGTGATAAGCAAGATTGATATCCGACCACACATTGACGATGTAAAAAAGGGTATTACGATTTACACAGAAAAAACAAGAATGGCGAGTCAGAGTTAATAATTTACGTGACGGTAAAGTTGAAAAAAACACTCTTTTGGAAGATTTGCAACCGTTGGTCGTTTTCTTCCAGACAAGAGTTTGAGAATTTTTTGGTGAAGTTGTAAACATTTCAATTGTTGGATATTATTGGTCTTGCAAGTACATTTCATCACCCATGAAATCTCATACAGAGTCGTTTGAAGAGCTTTGACAAAACTCGTGATTACCGTTGATAGCTGCAATTATTGATGGATAATCATTCTGACACATAAGGAGATATTTCGAGATGCATGTCAGTAATCTAAATCATATTCTTTATCCAAGAAACTGTTACTGTTCAACTGTTACCTTCAATCTAAAATTGTTGGATTTCACAGAAACTTGAGTGTGTAAATTGCATAAGCCATATTGCATTAAAATATCGCTTACACCAAATAAACATAAGCAAAATGCTTGAAACAAAGTGCCAGGATTATTAACTAACGTGTAGCTACTGCAGCTACACGTACTTAACTCGTAACAAGTTTGGTTTGAATATTTTAACTCGTCCCCGGAGCTTGCTTATATTGCATTCATAAAGTGGGTGGGTTGCAATTCATGAAAATGCATTCTCGGAGTGGGGTATAATAGCTGACGTTAGAGACAGAACTGACGTTAAAAACAGTGGTAAAGGTCATATTCAGTTGTCAGGATCAATTCTAAATTATGCAATAATACCCAAACATGCCGTGAGCGGATTTGCGATTGGATATTACATTCAATGTGATCAAAATTCCACGAGTAGGAGCAGTTAATTTTTTTTGAATTTTTTCAGTCTTCTTAGCGCCTAATATATATCGTGCTTGCGAGCAATTAGCTAATCCGTTATAAAAAGCCAAGCCTAAGATAAATTAATGGGAGAAATGTTTGCTGTGGAGACTGTCGCATTAGATCAGACTGATTTGTCATCGTATGAAATGTAAGACAAATTGACGCCCCTGAACACGACTGGCTTATGTTAAGATCGCTAGACATGTTGGTTCGTGCATACTATCTTTGCAATCATTTGCGAAAAAGAAATTGAAAAATGCGAAATAAGAACAATACAATGCTTGAGAGCACGGTGTCAGAACAAATAACATTACATTGAGCAATGACTGAATAACTTTTAATACAGACAACACTGCAGTACATGGTCAAAACATAGCCCTACAACTTTGCCGTGCGCAACAGGGAATTCAGAATATAAGTGCACATAGCACGAAAAAAACACGTTTCGACCGGCAAACTATTAAATCTTTTTATTTTATCTGTGTCAACAACTTGGATGACCGAATCGGGATTAGCTCAAAACAACCAACATCATCCTTCTTGTAACGAATCAAACACTGTCGCCAAGCAACGAAAACAGTTCCGCACAATAGCGTCTATACCCTTATAAGATAATTTAATTAAACGCTACATCATATGGTGATAGCATGAACGAGATAACTAATTTCGCTTTATGATCCAAACATAGAAGCGACAGAACAAATATAGACCAAGTGAAACGGTTTCGCGGCGTGTATTTAGTTCTTCAAGAATCCAGATCTTCGTGATAAATTGAGCATTGATCACTTGAAATAAACCAAACGTTAGTCAAAACAGTTGTATAATTATTGACTGTTACAATATTTTCAGGAAATAGCAGATATCACAAACAATTAGCGTATAAAAAGTACGTGAGAACGGGTGATGAGCATCAGGAAATTTAACAATTATACTTTAGGCTTGCATTTGTTGACACAATCATATGTACCACTACCACAGAGTTTTTGTTTTCAATAGTGTACTTTCCAGGACATTTCCAATCAAGTTCTATCAAGCTCATAAAACGGTTCACTTTTTTGTTGCTGGGATTTCATTAAGATGTTTCGCTAAAGAACTTATATACGATGGGTCTCTTTATGACATTTCAGGATAGCCAATTCTCTTAAGCAACTAAATTATACCAACGTACATGCCCACAAAATCGCGACCGTCAGGTAGCTAAAGGCCATCGCTAGATCGCGTTTAATTAATGAGTCCATCATACGTTTCATGTTACCGAACGCGCGTCTAAATTGATTACAAAACGTTCATTTTAATTAGGACGGAGAAAGAATCATAGATGGACATTGTCATTGCAAGTTTATTAACGCGGCGTCGCAGTCCGTTCTAAAGAACACCTCAAGTGTAAAATAGGTGTATTGACGTTCGAGGACACGTACTGTGCCCTCTTTATCACATTTCCTTTTCCATTCTTTATTTCAACAAAGCCATTCGTCGGAACGTTTGTGCATGTAATCGCTCATGCAGTAACAAATTAAGAACAATCATTGAAACACGCGCAAATTTTATGGTGTATTGAAATACGAAAGGCATTTGGAATTTCAGTCATGAGATATGTACGCAGGCTCCATCTTCTACAGAATCAAACCGTTATACTTCCAGCTTTAAGAGCTTTGTGCCGTTTATGTCTCAAAGGACTCTGCCACGCGAAATATACAGCGACATTGAAATATTGGCGAATGACATTGAGGCAATAAATAGGTAATCATATAACACTATTTTCAATGTCCCGCAGTCAATCTTGAGCTATTGATGTACGTAAGGGAATATTTTGCATGAAAGAACCAGTGGAAACCATGTGTTTGAGCAAGTATATAGCAACAACACATGTTCATGATAATAAGGTTGCACAACAGTAAACTATATGTATGATCTATATTCATGCAAGTGAATAGCAACTTCAGCTTCTAGAGTGGTGCGGTTATAATTTTCATAGCACATGCCACAAAACAATTTTGTTTTGATATTTCATAATATGAGCCTGAAGCAAATGATCGTTGCTCTTACGAATGCATCTTAATCATCCATTGATATTATTATAATAAATACTAAATTCAGGCACCGATTAAACCAAAGTCAAACAGATTATGTTTCCCAAAAATAGTCGAGATGACATCAAGTTGGTATTTTTACCAAATTTAATATCTTCCAGCAATAATTCGGATCGTGTTTTCCCACGCATATAAATTAAGACATTAGATGCAATGCAGTTGGTTAGTGTAGGGTGGAACCCGTTGCTATATGATCGAGAGAAGACTTGCTTGCATGTTGCTCATAAAACGATTTGTTTCTTTGCTGTCAAGCACTGTTGTAGAGAGAGTGAAGATTTATCGACTTGTGAAGGTAAGTTTTTTCATTAATAAGAAACAACTTTAAGCAAAACTTTGCCTTTGCACTTTTCAAGACTTGCTTCGTGACTTTACAAAAAAATAAACGTTAACTTTCACTATACTGCATCACAGAGAAAAGTATGTGGTATCTTGAATATATTTATGTAGTCTTTCCGCACTTCAATAGTAACATGTTTTTCTCTGCGCGCCCAATTCTCATCCTCCCTATTCAAAACTCCGTTCAATGTCTCACGTTGGCCGGCCCAGAAAAACAGAGGCCTTTGGGATAATAAAAACAGTTGTAAATGTAATTGTACCTAAATTAATGTCATCGACTTAAAGTTAAACTGGATTGAGCAATTCACTTATAAAAAGTTTCGCCTAATTGATTCACACAGTAAAACACATTCCCACGCCCGCTTTCAATCAACGCTTCAAATAATTCTGGTGAAAATTGCAACAGCTTTCATGACATGCCCTACAACCACGCAGGTAGACACCCAACGAGTTAATGCGAACATGTGCCTAAACGCGATCTTCGCGATAAATTTGACAATTGGGAAAAAATTAAATCGATAGAGTTTCCAATCAACAGAGACATCGACAAATGACATCAAAATAGCAGTATCTTTACAACATTTCATTTCCGCCAGCACGTAAATTATGATCATGGAACTCCCACGTATGTATAAAGCCATAAAGCCACGCATAAAATTTAGGGGATCAAATGGTATAGAAAAACTCAAACTTCGAGAGATACTTAATGCCTCCAGACATGAAAAGGGGAGAAAAAGCTAAAGCTTGTGTTTTTCATTTCACCGTTATGGTATACAGCGAAATGTAGGATATTCTTTTGTTATGAAGTCAAAAGTCTAATTCCGGCGTTCAACTTTCAAAATAGCTATAAGATTACGCATCTAACACATGAAATAGATTTATCGTCAATACAATAAAACCTTATTTATTTTTTCAAGAGGTAAAAATGTAGGTATTATGTAAAAATCTTTTAGATAATGCAGATTAAATGTATTAGATGCAAAATAAAAATCTCATTACCAAACAAAATTTTAACCTTGGGTTTGTCAACCACTTCAGAAACTTGGACAGTAGAAGTATTGATCTTTTGTATTTTTCTGGCAGAAGTTTCATTGGCAGCACTCGCAATTGAGTTAAAGCTATTAATTGAAGCGGATGTTCACTGAACGATTTTTATGACGATTGTCTGACGACACATGAATAATACGAAAAAAGTCGTCGTCTCAGGATCATCGTTGATGTTTGAAGATCGTCATAAAAATTGTCTAGCGCAGAGACTCTTATGGATGACCAATTCTTGTAATAGAAGAACAGCCAAAACAATGACCAAAAACTAAATAAATTTTAAAAGCCCTTTCCTTAAGTTAGATGTTAACTAATGTAACCACGGTGCAGTAACATAAAGTAACTGATAATAAATATGACTAATGTGCAGTCATGTAATGTAACTGGTAAAATATGACCATGGTTCAGTCACATAAAGCAACTGGTAATATATGACCATGGTGCAGTCAAATAAAGTAACTGGTAATAAATATGACAATGGTGCAGTGACATAATTAATATGACCCTGGTGCAATGGTGCAACGTATATAATTGCCGTTTTTTCAAATTAAAACAAGCTACAAGGATGTTAAAATTAGCTGCTAAAAATAACCAAATCTGACGCACTACATCGCCAATTAATTGCTCATATCAAAAAATACATATTTAGAATGCTATTTTTGACATGATTAATCACACCACACAATGTTATCAGCAAACGTTTTGTGGAGAAGCAGTCACTATTTAATGCAACTTTACCGGACAGCTTAAGCAGTCTGCGTTAATAGCATGAGGCGTATATTTTCTTGGGCGATTTTCACTAACAAGACGATAGAACAAAGTTCTAATTTAGAACTGTGTGGAGAAATTCATGAAAGTAAATACGCAACTTGAGTAGTAAAAATTCAACTACAATTAGCAAAATTAAAGTGCTGTTTCCAATAACCGTCTGTCACAACAAAAGTCAAGAAACAGCAACTACAAACTCACGATGTGATGAAATAGTCGACTAACAATGCCCATTATCCAAATATTTATAGCAACAGGAAAAACTCACCGGAATATTTCAACAAAGAACGTTAACTAAGAAAACCACGCGAAGTAATGGCGCATTTGAATTGTGAGTGCGACAAACTTGCAGTTGATACAAGAGAAAATAGCGAGTCCATAGAGTCGGATGACAATTCAAAAACAATAAGTGACGTAAGTTCGGGGTCACAAGAGAAACAAGATGGCGCCAAAAGCTCGAAACGCAAGCGTCGTAAAAAGCGAAAATTGACTGGCGTGAGTAGACAGCGACGAGCTGCAAACGCACGAGAAAGACGGCGCATTCAGGGAGTGAATCACGCATTCGTTAAACTTAAGAACACTCTTCCGCTAGCTCAAATCGACATTTCAAAGTTCGAGATTCTTCGCTTGGCAATGCAGTGGATTGATCACTTAAACACATTGTTAAAAGACCACGAGGAACAAAAAGACCTGCTCAATACGAAACAAATGGAAACATCACGACCGAACGATTTAATGCATCTGGATGATAACATCACTCCAGTTAAGCACTCATGTCTTTATCATCAATTTCCGGATCTAAAGAACACGCTGTGGGATGAATGTATGGGTTTACAAGGTGAGTTTGATTATATGGTATGGCGCGTTCTTATCTAGTCAATAATGTCAAGAAAACAAAGATCATGACGGAAAAGCTTACGTTGTTGTGTAAAAGAAAGATAAGCATGTGAATAAGTACTAATCAGGTCCTACATGTATGTTGTTTATTCAACGTCAATCAGTTGTATGTTTACCTCAACTGTGCGATACTCGTTAAATAGCTTGGTCCGTTTCGTCAAGGCTGTTTCGTCTCACTTTTCATCACATAAATCTCTTTTCCTTTAAGAACTAATGCAATATAGCTACGTAGAGACTTGAATGTGAAAACAAATTAATCAAAGTGCATTCGCAGGAATATATTTTTGCTAGTAAAAATCCGGTTTCAATCTTTCGCAAAAAACACAGACGTCAAAATTATGATAATTTTCTGTGCACCCGAAAACTGGCTGCGCACAATGAACACTATACAACTTCCTTAGATTTCAAACTTTGCGTGCATGCTGTATGTAAAAAGCATGGAAACAACGAAAATAAACTTTCGTCGCATTCTTTTTTAGATCCAAATGCAGGTGAAAATGAAGGATGCGTTCACATAAGGAGTCAATCAAACTGGTTTTCTCTGTTTTCGGAATGATATATAAACTCTCAAATGGAGGTGTACGTAAATGCTGCATTTCACATGCAAACAGATAAAATAACAGCTATATATAGTTCAAATAAAATTCAAAAGAGTTATCGTCAGACGATTTTGGACCGCCAACACAAAGTCGCCATTGCCGTTTTATAAGTGCAAGGGCACAATAATGCGAATGTTGTTAGCAATTTTGCTGGAAGAATTCTATAGAATTTTTTCATATGAACAACACAGTTCTTCATGAAGCTACAGCTATATATCTACAGTACAGCGGTTCTACTCTTGTTAAGCGCGGAACTTGAACTATTTGCGAACATAAATTAACATGCATGGTGAAGTATAGAGCGCGTTATATAGAGTACCACCATATACAAAGACTATATATAGTATAATAAGATTATGTGCTTCACAAAATGCTTAATACGTATGCTCTAGTCAAAAATAGAGTTTTATCCAATATTAATAATAGCGCCGTCGTGAATAGGAAATAATTGAACATATTTTCCTTATACATGCTCAGGAACATATGTAAGTTATCGTTATCTCAAGCACATCACATATCCAAGTCGAGACACAGCTCAAACCAATGCTTGCATCAAATCAACTCACACCTAAAAACTTACGTTTTTGTGTGATCCTCTAGCTATTTCCGAAGTTTCTTAAACAAAGGATGCCTGTCCTTCGTTGGTTTACGATATTCCAGATATACCATGCTATCAGCTCCAGATAAAGATGCCATTGAACCAGTTTTTCGTAGCACAGTGTTCTATTATAGGGAAAATGGAAAGTTCACACGGCAAAATATTTGTTGCCAACTGACAAATATGAACGTAAACCTCCTAAGTTTGTGTTGCACAAAGAGTAAATTACAGAGCTTCACTTATAAATGCTAGAGCTGCAGGAGCTACAGCTATAGATGTTACGCATGCAGGTTGGAGAACAAAATAACGGAACACTTATGAACACATTAAATAATAAAGGGTCAATTTAAGACATTTCCATTTCAAAATAAACTTACCTGTGACGCCGATCTAGACTGACTATCTCCTTCTTCGTCTGCATCAGCATCACTTGCGGCTAAAACCTGAAATTATGCCAACCCATGTTGAACTAAATTCGAACCCATGCAAAAAGTATGAAAAAAAGGTTAAAAAGATAAGAGTATCTTAAACCTGGCAAGCGCGTTAGTTTTCATTTCGACGATCACTGCAGCGACCAATCAAAATGGCTTTAGCTACAAGTCGATCGTGTTCTCACCTTTTGTAAAAGTTCTTGCTGTTCACGTTTTGTTGCATAGGCTAAATTCTCCTAAAATTCATCGAGTCATGAAGCATTTGCATAAGGTTTCTTTTGAACCGGAATGAAGTTAGAAAGTCACCTGCATACCTCATCCATACCCGCTAATTTTGTGATGACCTAAATAAAATCATCATAAATAATGTTTACTTCTAAAGGCTAATGTTGCATATTCCGTGTCACTCACCAAAAATGGTTAAAAAATTTTAGCCATGTGCTACTATAATTTGTAAGCGAGCTATACACAGTTGTAATTTATATCAAAAGTTCATTCTCTACTCGTATTCTCACTATCATTGAAAAATATTGATTTTCTATGTACGATTTCAAAAATTAAACAATAGCTTTCGAGCGACAGGGAGAAAAGCAAATTAGAACGTCGATTTGGGGGAATAAGTCTTTTGAGTAATTTCCTTTGATTTTAGATAACTTGTTCCCACAAATCCTTTAGCATATTCTAATTGTACACTTATCTTAGTTCACCTTGAAACTGTAGCCTTGGTTGATTAGAAACCTCTGACGTTTTCCCGAGTAAAACATTTCTTGAGTGTCCTGCATCATATAATGTGAACGTGCTAAAGTACATCTCGACAGCTCTTAACGGAAAACGAGTTGTTTCCGATCATTGTCACCCTTAATAACTTTTTTCGTAAGTCATAGTTTCTTAATTTTGCGATTTTTGCTAAAAACTACTATTTTGCCAACTGGCGTGTTCTGTATCTATTGCTCAAGTCAGTTGACCAATTCAAATTGTGATGTCCAAGAAAAAGGCTTGACTTTTTTTAAAATTATATTAATTCTTTTCACTTTTTCTCAAAACTGCAAAATGTTAAGACATAAAAGTTAGTAACGCGACTAAATGATGTCGAAAATAAGCTAAAATACTTACAGTCGATACTAATGTGTAGAAAAAAGCATTATATTCCTCTGCGATCATATCTAAAAAACAAACATTCAAGAGCTATTCAGAAAGTTCTTTTCATGCAACTGAACTAATTTATCAACGCAAAACGTCAAAAAGATGAGAGTTGATGACCTAAGAAGCCCAAAACCATCGCACACAGAGGCAGAAACTATGGACGGGACGTCAAACTTAACGCGATTTAACATTCGACAGATATTATGGTAATGCATTCGTTGCATCGCGTCATTAATACCTCTGATTCCAGCCAAACTTGAACAGCCCTAGTTATGTCTCGTTTGTAAATTTCTCAAAGACTAACCTTTTTTGGCTCTCAATATACGACCAAGTCGCTGTGCTTCCTATAAAGAAATTTATATATCGGAGCTCTATCGCATGCAGTAGTATCTATTAATGTCTGAAAAATACATCTAAGACATACATATATCTGAATGTCTGAACCATGCATATTTCTGAAGTTTATATTTCAATAAGACATATCTGAAGCATTTATCCGAACAAGATATTTGTTTAAAACTTTTATGTAAAACAATCTACTTTTTAAGGATTTCTACCTGTCTGCGTGATCCACCATGGGAAGAGACCTGTGAGAAAATAAGTCAAATTATACTAATGGCAAAGTAAATGCATGATCCCAAACAAATAAGGAAATGGTGGTACAAAGTTCGAGAAACGCAGGATAATTATCTAAAGGAAAACTCAAAATCGATATACAACAATATACACGTTCAAAAAGTGTAAGTTGACAATAAATAGTGAAACCTTTTTTTTACAAGCTCGAAGCTTCATTTTTGTAAGGATTTAAGGCTAAAATTGCGCATGAGTGGTCGCTTCAAACGCAAGATAACGCCAGGAAATATGAGCCTTCAAATATGAACATGGTTATATAAATATATACAAAGTTGCAGGGAAATTTGCTAATAAACGACTGCCTTCCAATAAGATTGTCTTTTAGATAAAAGGCAAGTGTTTGATTTGAACGATGGGAACAAAAGACCTTAGGAGTAACTAAAAATAAAATAAATTATTCACAGACAGAAATCTAGGCGACTAGCACTTGATAAGTTCGAGTATTCCGACAAGCCAGTAGTTGCTAATGTTTGGAGTTGCAAATGCGGGTATTAACCACCAAAAGCAACCAAAATGTTTATTTTGCACGCACCTGGATTAAGACATTTGCTTCGGGTAAATCAAATGAATTATCCCCGACCTTTAAAAGAATTAAATTATCGTGAATTTAGAAATATGTACGATCGCTTATTTAAGAGTTTTTGATGACTGCTTCATTTTCTCACAAATTTGACCAATTCTTGGAAAAATGCTAAATGGCGAATGGATCTTAAGTTTGTCCTTATAGAAAGTATCTTTCTGCTCTTTCTGTTACTATTCCCGTATATACGAAGCTCCGTGGCGGAAAGTCGCATCAGGTCTTCTACCTTAGATATAAAAATGGTGTTCACCAAAGGATTATGTTGAAAATTTTGCAGAATCTGCATTCTTTCTCCTTGCGATGTAGGGCCATATATATACGGTCTGCAAAAGAAATTAGACAGTTGGATATGAAAGTATTCAGTATGTCAGAGAATTTCACTTCCTCACTAGTAAAAACATCGCTTGGTGGTCATTTCCACCACCATACTAATGTGTGTACACTTTACAGCTTTTGACAATTATTAAAACAATGCAAATCACTGAAAACTTTCAAAGCGATTTTTCTTGTAGATTTTTGGAAACTCGTAGAGTTTGAACTTAATTTTGCAAACCTGAAAAGATTTGACGACCAGCTGGCCATTGCATACGTATTTCGCTACATGCAATGATAAATTATTGTTTTCAAATCCGAAATTTTAAACTAAACAGCTACCAGTGTGAAGTATTCCGGGCAGGATTCACTCTTTATTGGCCAATCAAAATCCTTGTTCATCGTCTTAATTCTAAGCTACGATGACACTGCCGTGCTGTGATTGGCCGAAAATATTATAAGTGAATACTACTATTTGATAACTATAATTTAAAACACCACGTTTGAAATCACCTGTTCATCTTTACAGCGTAACTTTTCAGTGCGAACACATTGTCAGAGAACACGATCACTTTATCATTCCGCCTAAATTTGATGATGATAATGCTGTTTTTTAAATACAGTCAGCAGACTTTTTAACGAAAAATAAACTTCAATATGAAATTGCTTGCCTTTCGTGGTATTTCACAAGAAACTAGAAAAAAGACATAATAAAGTAATGAAACTACGAAAAATGAGACAGAGATACGTAATATTGAACTCAGGCCTGTTGAAACGAATACATAAAAGCTTTTTCCACGGACTTTTAAAAAAACTTCAAAAAAATTACTTGCAAATGTAGAACAACGCAAAACCGATGAAAACATAACAGGGCATGCGTAATGGCAAACATAATAGGGCATGCGCAATGCCAAGTAATCCG
Source organism: Xenia sp. Carnegie-2017 (assembly GCF_021976095.1). Classification (NCBI taxonomy): domain Eukaryota; kingdom Metazoa; phylum Cnidaria; class Anthozoa; order Malacalcyonacea; family Xeniidae; genus Xenia; species Xenia sp. Carnegie-2017. Next base: position 7,978,256 of record NW_025813402.1, read on the forward strand.
TGCTCCTTTGAGAACATACCAAATATTTGAATTCAGCAATTTCTAAAATGTTTTCATACTTGACGACACGCAGAGTTGATATTAAAGTTAAATTAGAATGATGCAAGGCCTGTTTCATTCGCCATACTTCACACGTGCCGATTACAAATCCCTTGTCCGAATCAAATTAAGTTGGACAACTTTTATTGGTGCGGTAATAGCATTATGTTTCACAATTTAGCCGCCTTAACTTTGGCGCGACAAATGATTGGAGTGGGAAATCCTCAAGGACACAAATAATTATACTTACAAATTAAAACTTTATTTCAACGAATGCAGTAATTATTAAGATATATGTTACACAAAAAATTCGCATAAAAACGGCCATGTTGGCTGATTAATTTTCGGAATTTAAGACTGTCACACTTTCTATCTTTTAAAAATTTGCTTACAAATTTTCTTTCCTTCCACACTAAGTCGCTTATTTGCCCAAAAAAAGATCAGAGAATTTATGGTGGAATTCATCAACACGAACGTCACAGTCCAAATTTTGAATTGTACCAAAGTGCTTAATTTTTCTACAGGAGCATGAAATGCTGCAAGGACAATTGCATTCGGCAGATTGAGAAAAAAACTGGAGAACACCACCAACAAATAAGTCTTGGCGAGTTGCAAATCGTGAAGAAACGAAACAGTTTTATTCGGCTTTTTGTCTTCCTGGTAATTTGATTTCGCTTGATGTGGCACCTGCCCGATCTGAGATTCGGTCTTTGTGAGATCGATTATAAATACATTGTATTTCTTGTTAGAGTTGGTCGTTCTGTGATGGAAACATTGTTTCTTCTTCTTTGCTATGCAGAATATAGAGAAGTAAATGTGGCAGGTTCCAACCATTATAATCACGGCTATCACGGTGATAACGAGCTGCACGTTGAGGCGTAGAGGATAAGCAATTGGACCACAAAAAATTGTTAGGGGGCAAAGCATCATACAAGCCCCGAAACACCGTGTCTTGGTCACGTATTTCATGTGAAACAAGGGGTGAACGATAGAAAGATAGCGTTCGACGTTCATAAGGAAGAATGTAAAAAAAGACATCCCAGAGAGGACAACGGCTGTAATGTGGTAGATCATTTTGAAATCACAGTTAGCTTTTTGAACTATCTCTGCCATAGACATTAGTATGTGCAACGGATGAAGGATTGTAGTGACCAAGATATCAATGGACGACAAAATCATGATCATAAAGTAAGATACTTTGTTTCGAAGCTTTGGTGTCTTCCAGAAGACATAAACGACGAGTGTGTTGAGAAATGTACCGACTATGCAAAGGAAAATATTTACTATGATACCAATAATACTGTTGATTATATATGAAACGTTCGGTTTGATAACAATGTAAGATCGATAGCAGCTTTCGACCTCTGCGGTGTCAGTGACATTCAACATTTCTTTTATTCTGTGGAATAGTTCAAGCTGTTAAAGATTCCTGTAACAAAAAATCAACATCTACCTAAAAGCGCGTGCAGCGTCTAATTATTACGCGTCTGTTTACTTAATCGGCTGAATTTTTCGAAGGTCGAGCTTCCGCGTTGGTCGTCATCAAAGTTACTGTTCGATCATAAAAATCGACGTCATTCTTTTTTACAAACTTATTGCAAAGGTGTATTGATAGGCTGGTAAATAATAAAAAATACAAAATTTCAGGCAAAATTGATCAACGATATGTGCGAAGAAGCGTTGTCATAGATATCTGTAGTAACTGCAGACGTATATTCAAATTATCCACGCTTAACAAACAAAGCTTTATAAAGTGTGGTATACTGAGACTAGAGTATAAAATTTAGACTGTCACACTTTCTATCTTTTAAAAATTTGCTTACAAATTTTCTTTCCTTCCACACTAAGTCGCTTATTTCCCCAAAAGAAGATCAGAGAATTTATGGTGGAATTCATAAACACGAACGTCACCGTCCAAATTTTGAATTGTACCAAAGTATTTAATTTTTCTACAGGAGCATGAAATGCTGCCAGGACAATTGCATTCGGCAGATTGAGAAAGAAACTGGAGAACACCACCAACAAATAAATCTTGGCAAGTTGTAAATCGTGAAGAAAAGACACGGTTTTTTTCGGCTTTTTATTGTCTTCCTGGTAATTTGATTCCTCCCGATGTTGCATTGCCCCCTCAAAGGATTTGGCCTCAGATTTCTCACGGCACGAATCTTCCAACGTTGTGCATACTTCGTCTGACTGCGTTTCACCAGAATGACTCGATGCTTCGACAGCAAATTCTTTGCGTTCTTTATTGGAAGACGTGGTCTTTTGACGGAACTTTTGTCTCCTCTTCTTCGCTATGCAGAATATAGCGATGTAAATATAACACGTTCCTATCATTATAATCACGGCTATTGTTGTGATGACGAGCTGCACGTTGAGGCGTAGAGGATAGGCAATTGGACCGCAAAAAATTGCTGGGGCGCAAAGCATCATACAAGCCCCGAAACACCGATTCTTGGTCACGTATTTCAAGTGAAGAATGGGGTGAACGATAGAAAGATAGCGTTCGACGTTCATAAGGAAGAATGTAGTCATAGACACCCCAGAGAGAACAACGGCTACAATGTGGTAGATCACTTTGAAGTCACAGTTAGCTTTTCCGATTATCTCTGCCGTTGACATTAGTATGTGCAACGGATGAAGGATTGCAGTGACCAAGATATCAATGGACGACAAAATCATGATCATAAAGTAAGATACTTTGTTTCGAAGCTTTGGTGTCTTCCAGAAGACATAAACGACGAGTGTGTTGAGAAATGTACCGACTATGCAAAGGAAAATATTTACTATGATACCAATAACACTGTTGATTATATATGAAACGTTAGGTTTGATAACAATGTAAGATCGATAGCAGCTTTCGACCTCTGCGGTGTCAGTGACATTCAACATTTCTTTTATTCTGAGAATACTTCAAGCTGTAGAGTTATGTTAAAGATTCCTGTATCACAAAATCAACATCTACCTAGGAATGCGTGTAGTGTCTGTATATCCTCTATTGTAAGAAGGTTCGCTTCCGTGAATGACGCTATTGTAACCTCTAAATTAAAATATACTTGTCCCCAGGTCAAATCATGAATGTCTACCCAAACATTCTATATTGATAAAATATTAAATTCGTAACAGTTCTATTATGCATCTCGTAATCGTAGTTGCAATAATTAAGAACTTATTTTCAAGCTGGAACCCGTAGAAAAAAAATTTTAGCGACCACGAATTTTTTAACGAATTTTTTCGTTGTTCTTCAAATTATTTCTTCCGCTCATTCGAAAAATGAAGCTAACGATCTTCTTAACATGAAAACTTCCACGAAAGCCAATATAGTGCTTAAAGCAATGAGAGGTTGGCAAAATTCGACAAAAGTTTATTCGATTGCTCGTCTTTTTCTTTTTGAAGTACATCCGGTAAGTTTAAATCCAAGTGTTTACACGTGATGCATGCATAAAGCGATTCTTATACCTCCTAATAAGCAAGATAATCAATATGAAATCAAATAATTTCGAATTCCGATGGACACACCCCAAACACTCCAAAACATGTTTGTAACTGTTTTACTTTCAGCGTATCTGAAAATGGAGTCTTATTTGTGGTAAGGGGCACTTTAAGTACGACGCATAGCCGATACAACAGCGTACATCGTTACGTAAATCTAAATAATTTCTGACTGACATCAACAAATACTAGAGCAGAGTGCATTTTTGACTTCAGTCGATTAAACTGTTATTAGTAACAGACTAACAGTCACCCTACATTAAGTTTAAACAATTGTTTTCGTATCGAATATATTTTTCCTTCGAAAATGTAGATGCGTTCAGCCAAATTGCATTTTTGATACACGTTTTTTCGAAATATCTTCGTATGAATCCGTGCAGTCAACGTATATATTTAACGAAGAGTTGAATAACCGATTCGAGTCAGTTCATTAATATTTCTTGGCATGATATAATTTGAACTTTGTATCCTGTTATCATAGAATAGACATCTTAAGATGTCTTAAGATGTCGTTTTGATTGACGTGGCCGCGTCTATGAAACTCAAAACATTCTCATTGACATATGACATCTCCGTGACTCGATTTGCAGTCAACGGTGTGTTTATGTCTATGGAATATTGACTCTCATTAACACCACGAATGTCTTTCATATTCTTATACCGAATCTTGCCATCTCATTCACAAACTTGTGTCCTGCGAGGGCAATGCCGAAGACGATACATTTAGGTAAACATGCCTATACTTGCACGAAGCCTAAAAAGCAGTTCAGTCGTGAAAACTAAACACGGAAAACAGTTATGAGAACAAACATTCTTCGAGTTGGCGCAAACAAAATAGTCGTAACCAAAATCAAAACAACAAAGTCCTCACCTCGCATGTTCGATATTTATTGGGATTCATGACGTACAGCAGCTGTAAAAAGAATTGTCATTTTATAAACACTGTATAGTGTTTGTCGACTGTACACAGAACCGATTGTTTAACAATAAAATATAACTTAATTAAACATGACATATATATCAACAAATATCGTTAAGGTTTTAGTAGTTTAGTCACAGAATAGACATCTAACAGAAGGCCCACTCGGCTAAAATTGTGTCGTATTTTTTCACCACGCATGCGTGACTTCCCAGCAAGATACTTTCACAAAATCAATATGGAATAGTATTGCACGAGAATGCTATTTTACTAATAACTCACGTTTAAAGCAAAAGTTTGCCAAAATTTTTACAAAGAGTTATCCTCTTGCGAAGGAGATAAGATTCCAAGCTTTTGTAGTGGAAAACGATATATTTGTAAAAACATCTAAATTTTCTATTGCGATCTAGCGGAAGTATCTTGATGGAAGCGTGTCCGTTTTAAAATTTGCTTCAGAGAAGTAGGGACACGAACATCAAAGGTTCCGAGACGAGTGGACCTTCTGTTAAGATATGTATTCTGTGGTTTAGCTGTACCGAAGGGTATATGATGCAACTAGGCTATATAAACCTCATTGAGTGAATGATTTGAACCAGGAATATTTACATTTTTGTAGACGTAGATCGTCCATGTTGACTGACGTTCAGTCCTTCTCAGGACTCCACTAACTTGAACGATCTATACATCTACGAAAACGTCATTGATTATGAAAAACGAACATCAGTTTATTGTTGGGTTGCTTCTCTTGAATATGTGAAATTGAATACGATCAAACATCGATACATTAGGGCGAAAAGAACAACATGCAATGGTGTATTGATAAAAAAAATCATTCTTTTGTTTCAGAATCTCCCTTTGTTGAAACATTTTGGACATGTTGATTAACGCATTTATAAATGACGAACATGAGGCAGTTTCTATATGACAAACACATGCATTCACCTTTCGTTTTCGAGACTTGATATTCAAATATTCTCGATAAAATTCTGGAGTCATTGGACACCATACCTGAATTTTAGCATAAACAAAAATGTACACATGAAAACGATTTCACAAAAGTGCAAAACTACATTTTGGAGACGAAAATCTCGCATAAGTGAAAATCTCTATATTCTTTGGAAATGAGGAGCTTTTAGTAAATTTGAAATTAAGTGACCACGTCAATTTTACTTTCTACTATAAATTCAAAGGAAGACGACAAGACAAAGTTTCATAGAGAGTTCGTCAAGACAATGTCGTCCATGTTCCATAATGATCATGCACAAAATAGAACTCATTCAATTGCAATCAATAGACACATTCCATTTACCTCAGCACACTGAACTCTAGCAATGAATCCATTGTTCTGGAGCTCCATCCAGTTGGCTTCGTAGAGCTTTGGACCAATCAAAAAGTTCAAATCCTATGACGTACGAAGGCATTGGTCAAAGTCTCCAAAAGTATATTGACAAAGGCAACGACATTAAGAACTAATAGTTCGCTTTGTATAGGACTATTTTTTTTCTATTCAAACATAGAAGTATTTAGATAGACTTTGAGTTACAAGCACAATGTGTTAAATATGTAACTGTACAGAAAAGCTGAAAGTCTCAAAATATAGAAACGCCATTCAGTGTTTGATTAATAGGATTGGTTTAGAGCCACTACATTCCACTCACCTGGATTTTATCATCCTCTCGGACTAAGGTGGCAGTCAACCCAAGTTTGCAATGAGCTTGAATTGCTATGAGCATTTGATCAAAAAATATTAGCTATGACCTCTCCATTGCTGAGCATACTCCAGCTCTCAACAAGCCTTTACATATACCAGGCTACAACGCCTGCCAATAAAATGAAAAAGTTAAAGACAAAAAGGGGATATCTCGTGCCGCACCCACCTGTTAAAACTCGACGAAATTGTCTCGCCGGTATCGTGTGAACTTCTAGACGTAAATAAGAAAATTTCTCTGAGAGACTTGACAAGGAAAATCTTTCATAAATTCCAATAGTTACATCATGTTTACAAATTTTGTATTGGGGATTTACAACAAACCATCCAATCATAATATCTCATAAATTCAGCTAAACGTTACCATCAAGCAGCATGAGTCCCCATTCTTGAGTTTGAAGAAAATTCATAACCTAAAAAAACGCGAGAAACTGGAAATCATATGAGCGACAATTTTCGCTTGTGTCAAATGCTAACGCTTCAAAAAATTACATTTCTAATTATTTACAAATAACAATGTAAATTGGATTGAAAACACAAGTAATAAGGAAAGATAGCTGAGATGAGCAAAAAACTCCTAGTAAAAATACTCTTCCTGTATTGTACAAGGTCAAACAGTATGGGGAGAGGACGCGGGGCCATTTTCAAATTAAAGGGGGCTATTTTTGAGAGAATGAAAATTCAAGCAAGGCTCTTATGAAATAAATGACGGCAATCAGAAGAGCCATAACATTAATATCATAAAATGACAACAACAATAATAATCAATAATTAGTAAACATACGATAATTCTCACTATCAAAAATTTGGCGAACCATTTTAAAAGTTGGTCCTCACGCGTTAAGAAGTTTTTAAAAATCTTGACGTCATAGGGGGGAGGAGATTTTGATCTCATACGTCATGTATACTAGTTACATACCTGCTCCGATTCCCAAGAACGTTTGCCGCTGTGAGATATCATTGAGTACGTGGATATTGCAATGCTACAACCTAAAGTTCAAAGCAAGTGCAGCCCGTTGCATTGAAAAATAGTTAAGTTTTCAAAGTCAAAAATCTCAAAAATTAAACTTGATGTTCAACTTGAAAAAGGTTCAATTGGAGCAACGTGCAGAACCATAATGCTCAAAGGGTTGATATGTTTCTCTCTCGACAAGCAAGGACGTACTGAGGGGGGAGGGGTGGGGACACCTCTTATAGCCTAAGATAGAGTGAGGGAAAACGTATGCCAATTTCCCTCTTGAAATATATTCAAGTAAAGATACAAAAGCAATTGCGATTTGTGTTAAATGGTACCCACTTCAAAAATCATGGTATAAAAAACTCTGACGTATCATGGCCACCGAAGCCAAATCAAAATAAAAGCAAACCTCCGCCCCCCACCCCTCCCGCCTGAAAAAATCATCCTTGATCCGTTGCTGTTCCCAATTGCTTTAAAATGACACAAATTTGAGATCGTACCTCCAGGTTTGCTTTTTGAATCAGAAGTGAAACAGTAAATTTGGCGGTCTTCAACCGTTGACCACAACTTGAACTAAAACACAATTATATTCTCTTCAGTTTCAAATTCAACATTTTTTTAAGTTTTCGACACACTTTTCACACAATCTAATCATTGCATATGAGCAAGAATGAATAAGAACACTTGATTGACCAGTGGTGACACTATTGTACAAATATTTGATGATTAGAATCAAGTCAAAACTACTAGAGACTGCAAAGATATCCAGACGACTTCATGATATGAAGATAATTATCTACACTTTTAGGTTCTCGTTTATCTTATAACCAACCTGACTTCGCCATTGCTCGACAGCCACACCTATGCAACAATAGCGTAAAATTATTAGAGAGAAGAAAAATTCCTGCAAGTCAAGCACATTGTAAAACTGTGATGTGAAGATATACTGACTGTCTACACTGGACTCAAACGTAAAAGAGACGTTTCAACAAAAGCACTATTACTAGACAACAGACATAAATGACTGTCCACACTGGGCTCAAACGTAAAAGAGACGTTTCTACAAAAGCACTATTACTAGACAACAGACATAAATGACTGTCTACACTGGGCTCAAACGTAAAAGAGACGTTTCACCAAAAGCGCTATTACTGGACAAGAGACATAAATGACTGTCCACACTGGGCTCAAACGTAAAAGAGACATTTCACCGAAAGCGCTGTTAGTGGACAACAGGCATAAATGACTGTCCACACTGGGCTCAAACGTAAAAGAGACGTTTCACCAAAAGCACTATTAGTGGGCAACAGACATAAATACTGTCTACACTGGGCTCAAACGTAAAACAACCTTTCACCGAAAGCGCTATTAGTGGACAACGGACATTTATGACTGTCTATACCGGGCTCAAACGTAAGACAACGTTTCAGGGAAAGCGCTATTAGTGGACAACGAACATTTATTGACTGTTGGTGGACAACGGATAAAAATTGTAATTCGAATTCAATCATTTAAGATCTTAAGTACTTTTGTTTAAATTGATTTCGCATAAAATCTTCAGCAAGCAAAGTCATAGTAAACGAACCAAAAAAGTCGTGGTAGGAAAAAAGAAAAAATTATGGTTCACGAATACAAAAACTTTGAAAACTTCGGCGCAGTTTTTTGACATTTACAGCCAATAGAGTCATAGTTAACGACCCAAAAAAGTCGTGGTACGAAAAAGAATTGCGGTTCACGAACACAGTAAAACCTCGGTGCATTTTTTTAACATTTACGGCAAAAAGAAATAAGTTTCGCTTTCAAAATTTATTGAAAATACCTGATGTACACAATACAATACATCGTTTTCTAACTGTGCACGCAGCAGTCACGCCAACAAGTGTCTTACCAGCTCCTGAACATGAAAAAAACGTACACATACGTCGGTCATCGGGATTTAATACAGTTAAACGATCATTTTAGCTATATATACACACGTATGGTCAAAGAATACTAACCACAAGGCAGTACTATGACACCCGACCTTGCTCTTCCATTTCCAAACATTTTTCTTAAACTTTTCTCCTGTAATATCGAATGTATTTAAACAAATCTATTAGGGGAGTGAACCCTGGCATCGAAGTTATATGTAAAGCACAATAACTCAAGAAACCACAGAGAAAATCCTATATAAAAAAGTCATACCAGTAGTAATAAACAATAAACAGCGCCATTTCATTGGGCAAAATTAAATACCACGATTTGTCGGGAATATTAAGTTCTCCCCCTCACCCTATCCTATAATCTTTGACACTCAAGTTACGCTCCTTTAATCAATGCATTTAAGCAAGTCAGGATCATTTTTTCCCCGCATTGTCAGAATAAAGACGAGGTGCTGATGATGAGAGGTTGGTTTTGTTTTTATACAGCATCGTTTAGATAAAGTACAAATGCAACCGTAGATTTTCCTGTCAACCTCGTTACATTACCCAACTGATAACTGATCGCTGAAACACCTTATACCCCATACTATACCCTATATACATAAGTTTAGAGTTTAGACTAGCTATCACAAAATACCTGGTACGGTCGAAGGACGGTTGTTGGCTTCAAATCAGCGCTATAAGTTTAATGAAAATTCTCATATTATTATCACATATATCGACTGAAAGATATGCAAGGTCATATATTTAAATAAACAGAATATATGAGCCGAAGTGGGTGTTTAAAGGTGATGAAAGGTCATCGCTCTGCAGAAAGAATTAAGAAAGTAAAATTTTACTTCAAATCTGGATTCAGTGTATCATTCTTAAAATCGTATTCAGCCAACAAAGGATAATCCAATTCAATACATCTAAAGAAAAAGTCACAAAAAAATCGACACACTTTCAAAAAACGATCCCGTACACATCCATCCCATTATAGCAATTCCTTTAACAACTCACTTTCTTTGTAAAGTTTCGATGTGCTCTTGTGCAATTTCAAAAGAATAAGACTGCGTCTACAAAAAAACAACAACATGGTAATAAAACGAGCAATGGTGACATACGTATTTTGTTATCCTCTCTTCCTTAGTCAAAAAATAAAGCCTGCACCAGACTACATGCACACAGTTGATTGAACACATTTGGGTTCATTAGTACTCAAAGAAACAACAATTGATAAGGTGATCTTAGGCCCTTAGTCAAAAAATAAAGCCTGCACCAGGCTACATGCACACAGTTGATTGAACACGTTTGGGTTCATTAGTACTCAAAGAAACAACAATTGATAAGGTGATCTTAGGCTTCAGTAGCTTACAACGTGGAAAGGGTAGCTTGCTTTCAATATAGCGTTTCCCTAGCTATGAGCCAGTAAATGGAAAATGAAATGTAAAGCTTCGTTCAAAATGTAAGTTTATGGGACAGAGATCACAATGAGAAATGCAACTAAATCTGTAACAAGGCCTACGTACATCTATTCAATATATTAGCAGAAGCATAAAATGACGAGAAGCGAACACTAAACGTTCATGGGAAAACAAACTGATTAAAGGAGTTTAATCTTAATAAAAGACGATATTTCTCCCCCTACTTCAGGTCAAAATACAAGTATGATCATTAAATCTTTGAAACATATGTATTTTACACTGACAGCAACAATTTTACAAATTTAATATATTAAATAACGATTTACATTAAATAATAAGAGCTTTGCTTCTTCAAATTGATAAAGAATACTATAATATGTCTTCTAAATGCACAACATCGTAAGAGTCTGACTATTTACATTTTAAATAAGCCATTTCACCATAGCATTCCACATACATAAAACCAATCCAAAGCCAGTTAATCCTTAATTTTTTTAAAACTGACAGCTTTTAGAATTTGCTGGAAGAGATTCCGATGATTTTAAAACTATTAGTTTTCATCAATTTTTTCCATCGGAATAACTTTTAGTCATAACGGTGCTACGTCAGAAATAATGTCAAAAACTTAATAGTTTTTTACAAAACGTCTTACGTAACATCCTTGTCACCGCTTTTTACGTCAGTGGAACGATCCATCAAAAATGATTTACCAATTTAGAAAAGATTTCAGGGTCAACCCACGCCTTTTCACCTTTTTCTTCCTCTTTCTTTTCTTCATCGGAATGGCTGCCGTTTTCCCATTTTCTTCTGTTTCAACGTTACTTTTGTTTAACACTAGGTCTGAAATAACATCCTTGTCACCGCTTTTGACGTCAATGGAGCGCTCCATCAAACCAAAACTTTTGTCAACTTGAATACTTTTACGAAAATGATTTACCAATTTAGAAAAGGTTTCAGGGTCAACCCACGGCTTTTCCACTTCGTTTTCGCTATTTTTTTCTTCATCGGAATCTCTGCCGTTTTCCCATTTTTTTTCCGTTCCAAAGTTACTTTTGTTTAACTCTACTTCTGACATAACATCTTTGTCACCGCTTTTGACGTCAATGGAACAATCCATCAAATCATTACTTTTGTCAACTTGAATACTTTTACGAAAATGATTTACCAATTTAGAAAAGGTTTCAGGGTCAACCCACGGCTTTTCCACGTCGTTTTGCTCATTTTTATCTTCATCGGAATCTCTGCCGTTTTCCCATTTTTCTTCTGTTCCAACGTTAGTTTTGTTTGACACTAGGTCTGAAATAACATCCTTGTCACCGCTTTTGACGTCACTGGAGCGCTCCATCAAATCAATACTTCTGTCAACTTGAATACTTTTACGAAACTTATTTTCCAATTTAGAAAAGGTTTCAGGGTCAACACATGGCTTTTCCACGTCGTTTTCCTCATTTTTATCTTCATCGGAATCGCTGCCGTTTTCCCATTTTTCTTCTGTTCCAACGTTAGTTTTGTTTAACACTAGGTCTGAAATAACATCCTTGTCACCGCTTTTGACGTCAATGGAGCGCTCCATCAAATCAATACTTTTGTCAACTTGAATACTTTTACGAAAATGATTTTCCAATTTAGAAAAGGTTTCAGGGTCAACCCACGGCTTTTCTACTTTGTTTTCGTCATTTTTTTCTTCATCGGAATCGCTGCCGTTTTCCCATTTTTTTTCTGTTCCATCGTTAGTTTTGTTTAATACTACTTCTGACATAACATCTTTGTTACTGCTTTTGACGTCAATGGAACAATCCATCAAATCAATACTTCTGTCAACTTGAATACTTTTACGAAAATGATTTTCCAATTTAGAAAAGGTTTCAGGGTCAACACATGGCTTTTCCACTTCATTTTTCTCATTTTTATCTTCATCGGAATCTCTGCCGTTTTCCCATTTTTCTTCTGTTCCAAAGTTACTTTTGTTTAACTCTACTTCTGACATAACATCTTTGTTACTGCTTTTGACGTCAATGGAGCGCTCCATCAAATCAATACTTTTATCAACTTGAATACTTTTACGAAACTGATTTTCCAATTTAGAAAAAGTTTCAGGGTCAACCCATGGCTTTTCCACTTCGTTTTCATCATTTTTTTCTTCATCGGAATCTCTGCCGTTTTCCCATTTTTTTTCTGTTCCAACGTTAGTTTTGTTTAACACTAGGTCTGAAATAACATCCTTGTCACCGCTTTTGACGTCAATGGAACAATCCATCAAATCAATACTTTTGTCAACTTGAATACTTTTACGAAAATGATTTACCAATTTAGAAAAGGTTTCAGGGTCAACCCACGGCTTTTCCACGTCGTTTTCGTCATTCTTTTCTTCATCGGAATGGCTGCCGTTTTCCCATTTTTCTTCTGTTCCAACGTTAGTTTTGTTTAACTCTACTTCTGACATAACATCCTTGTCACCGCTTTTGACGTCACTGGAGCGCTCCATCAAATCAATACTTTTGTCAACTTGAATACTTTTACGAAAATGATTAACTAATTTAGAAAAGGTTTCAGGGTCAACCCACGGCTTTTCCACTTCGTTTTCGTCATTTTTTTCTTCATCGGAATCTTTGCCGTTTTCCGATTTTTCTTCTGTTCCAACGTTACTTTTGCTTAAGATTAGGTCTGATGTAACATTGTTTTCCGAGAACAATCGCCTTGTTGAAGTCAAAACTGGTGTTTCACCTAGTTCTGTGAAATTAACGGAGCGATTTTTTCCGGGTAAACAGACCACTGAACCAAATTGCAAGGTGTTATTAGTTTTTGAGACTGTCTGTCCAATAGATTGATGTTCAATTGGATATAATTGTTCGTCTTTCCTTTGACTCTCCCAATTATTGCCATCTGTCCACAGATCACAGAATGTTTTTCCGTCTACGAGAAAAACATGACAACAATCAACTTGTTATGGATTTTAAATGAAAGTTAATCGCTACGGAATTTATATGAAAATTCATACAAGTTACACTTTACACGTGACAAGACGGATTGATACGATGGATTGTACGGTGCTTTGAACGAGATAGAAAAGAAAAAACAACCATTGTAGCTACAATAAGAAAGAGTTACTATGCCAAAATGTGCTTATAATATATTCACGTAATTTCACCAAAACTATGTTCTTGGTGTTTGATCAACGCAAAGTTGTTAATGATGCACATCAGTTAGAATTTCTAGAAGTTATTTAATGATGTAAGCATGTTAGAATTTTTGATGTCACTTAATGATGGCAAAATTGAATAAAATTATACAGGCTGAATATTTTTAGAAAGTTGGCACACAAATTCAAATAGTAATTCTATTATCGTTTTTCGTGATTTCCGCGAACATATTGAAAACTTTTAGATAAAGAAAAACAAAAACGCTTGCACAATGATACGCAAGAACAGTCTCGTCGTAGTGCATTTCACGAAAATCAAAATCATTGAAAACATTTTCCGTACAGGAAACCGAAACGTCAGACAAATTCAAATAACTTTTGTAAATATGCAACAATCTGGAAGATCCTTAAATAAATCAGCATGAATAACAAACCCAGATTCAAACCATTCGAAGAAAATTGTTCTTGAACCTCACTATCGTATTTGTCGTTCAAAAACTAGGCTAAGTGCGTATAAATGACCTTTTGTACTCTTTGCCGAAACCCATCTTATGACGTCACAAACGCAAGGGGTAATTAATTAAACAATTATCATCGCTCATATGCTGAACTTCTCTTACCTGGAAAATTTCTCGATTCGATACCAACAGGCATCACTGCAGTTGACTCAGGTTGCACATCTACTTCAACATCGTTTTGAGCTTCTACGTGGAAATTATCGTCTATTCCTTGCTCTACTGTTTGCCTCAATACTTCAACGTCGCTCTGAACTTCTACGTGGCCATTGTCATTCATTCCTGGCTCCACCGATAACTTTGCTAATTCAATTTCGCTTTGAACTTCTACGTTGCAAGATAAAGGAGTAAACCGTATAAGACCTGCTCCATCTTCTGCCTTTGCCACTTCTAATGCTGCGCATGTTTTTTCTTTAGCCTTAAAATCATTCTTGCTCAACTCTCGAGTGTTTTTCCCTTTCATAAGTGGAGATTTCGTGAGCTGACCAATGGTGAACTTTTTCGTTTGTGCACTTTCCTGCTCACTATCATCATTGTTTCCAAAAAAACAACGGAAACAATTTCCCATTTGCAAAATTTAGCCGTAAAATTCGCTCGCGCGCTTGTTAAGAGAACCGTACTTCACAAAATGTAAATGTACACTGACTTAAATAAGCCGAGGCACTCTAATTAAAAGCGAGAAAACGAATTGTTGCGTCATTAACAATAAATAGAAATTCACGACAAATAGAAATTTGATGAGCGCATAAATAATCGTAATCGTAATCATAATTAAATAATCGTAAGCATGCTTACACCTTAGAAAAGCCACTAAGTAGGTAAATTGCATACGAATAAAACGTATTTTTTCAACGACTGGAACTTTGGTGACCAGTCAGTTCTTTTAAAATAAATCAAATACCTATTTATTTATCATACTTTTATAAAAACCAGCAGGCATTGAATATACATGTGGATCCAAAGTGTTCAAGCGAGTTCTCATTGAAGAATGTTGTTTACCTCTTCATCCTCTTCGTCCTGATCTATTTTATCAATATAATCCGTAATATCAGTAGGGATGGCTACATCAGTTTCAGCTTTCTCCTAAATAAGTTATTAATCTCAAGATCAATACAAAAGACGGCAAGCCTTATACGGGCATTTAAAAAACTCATTAAACTCAAAAGTTTTTCGTGCTTTGGAAATTTTTCTGCTCGTTTTTCTGTTTTCACTAACTGCAAAAACAGTAAATCTTTAAAGAAACGAATAATGTCAATGATCTGATATTTACATAGCACGACCAAACTTGAGGGCCAGCTAAGCCACTGCAATTAAGACACAACTTTTATCACAAAACCATATAAAAGATATCTGTTTTTTAAGACTCATAGCTACAAAATCCGTGTTTCAACCTCATACATACATACCATAACTACACCAAGTACACTTTACCTCTTGATCAATGCTAGTTGTTGCTTGAGTTGGTGCTGCCTTGGTTCCCACCTTATGAGGCTAAATGAAAATTCAACTCACGTTAAAAAGCAGACCCCAACGAAGTTTTTTGTTTCCTTAGAGAAACAAAAGAGAAATATGTTACCTGAAATACAGATTTTGTAGATAAAGTCGACGACATGAGCTGTGTTGCTCCTTCGTTAGTATCGGTTTTGTCACGCTTTCTAATAAAGCGAGAATATAATATGAAAATTTTACAACACAGTATAAAGAATATTCAGAAACCACTAAATCAAAAAATGATGAAGAGAAGAGAAGATAACAAACGAGCCCAAGAGACTTGCACGTACCTGCACTTTTCCACATCAGGATCTCGCAACAATTTTTGTAATACTTCCTGTTAACATGATGAAAAAGCATCAGTTGGAGATAAATAACAAATGTCTTTACATATACATAACGCATTGGTTGTGAAATGTTCTAAACTCTAATGGTGTTCTACCGCCGTATTACTTTAGCTAATTCAACGATCCATAGACGCCGTTTTATCGCAAATTCCGGGGGGTAAAAACTGATTATGGCATTTGCAGACAAAAGTAATATAGAGTTACAAAATCACGAATCAGTTACTCAGACAAGAATTGAGCAATTAATGCATTTCTTCAAATTGAGCTTACATAAAGTCTTAATTTACATGTTCGGCTAATCATATAGGATGCTTGAAAAGAATCTTTACACGTCTAGCCATTTGAATGAAATGTTTAGCCATTTAATTATTCACCGCTTTGTCATTTGCTTTAACGTGTATAGATCGCTAAAGCCTGTCCATTTAACTAGTCAACGTAAATAGTTAAATTAAATATACTTAATGAATAATTTATAAACTTTCGCTCTAAACTTACGGGAAAAGCACTTTCAACAAAGTAGCGATTATGCTTCAAAACCAACTTCACCTTGCCATAGCTCAATGTACATAACTAAAAAATAAAGGAGTGCTTGCGATGCATGGAGAAAAAGCAATTCAATCTTGCCAATGAAATGTTTTTCATAACCAGAAATCAACTGACTTTTTCCCGATTTCCAAAACAAAAGTTCAAGTATAAGTATAGTCACATGATCTAATCAGAACAATTCTAATTAGAAATTTTAAAACGACAATATTTTTGAAACATTTAATTGTAGACATGTTTCGAATTAACTATAAGCTATCTTTAGTGCGAATAAATAAATTGTTTATAGTGTGGAATATATAAGATAGTTTTAAATATGATGCTAGGGATGAAATACTCAGTGAATTTAATAAAGCCTAATTTAATAAGAACGCATTAAAAATTGTCTTGTTAATTTTTTGTTTGTTTCTTGCGATCATTGAGTCAGGCAACTTAAGTTGCAACTTACCTTATGAACAATTGAAGCTGCACAGAAATTATCAACTTTAGATAAAAAGGAGCCATTTTTTCTTTGATATGAATATCAAAGCGCGTTGGCTAATATATCACTGCCAATTTATGAGAACATTTCGTGCACTGACCATCACCGGACCATCGGCGATGAATGTCGCCGATTCTAACGACGCTTTGCGATGAATGATAACTAGGCTTTTTAAGTATTTACAAATTGTTATGGAGGAGTGACCGGATACAGGACGTGTGTAGTAGGCTAGTGAAAAAAAAAGTGATTCAACGTGATCAATAAATTTGTTTGTGCATGATGTAATTCCTGCTACAAACGTGAAATCACCCTATAGGATAAATAGAAGCCAATAGGATAAAAGAACACACAGTCTCGGACAAAAACTCGCACATCTACAAAATTCTGAATGCAATCGAAGTACACTTGTCCTTGTTTCACAATCCTAGACAAAGCCAACACTACACGCACTCTCAAACTCAAAGAAGCCCTTTACATAAGAAAACTCAAACCCAACCTAAACAAAAATTCAAAATTCTAAAACAAGTTTTCAACTATAACTTCCTTCTTTTCTCACTCACATACTACACACATCCGGTCACTAATCCATAACAATTTGTAAATAGTTATTGTATTCAGTGAGTATTACGTAACTCACTTGTATCATAGTTCTATCTTATAGATAACACACTGTATACAATTCATTTATTCGCACTGAAAATGGAACAAGACCCATGTTTGCAGTTAAAAGTTTCGAAAATATTGCCGTTTGTCGAATAAATAGAATCGGCATAAAATACGCATGTAGTCCCGACAGAATCATTCAATAATAAAACATCTACGTACGTAAAGAGTGCTACAGTGTACCTTAATAAACTGTATTATACCATCAGGTACAGATGTTTTGCTCAATCTCCGTAAGTATTCGATGATGTCATTAGTCTAAAGAAAAAAATACAAAATCATCTGATGACGACTTTCCTATTCACTAATCTTTCAATATACGTGTTTGTTGACATCCGCACTTTCATTGTTTCAAGGAATTGCACTGGATATTTACGAAATATTCTAACTAAACTCAACTGAAAGCAGCATAAAAACACTGAGAAATCAAATAGTAGAAATAAAGTTTAAAAAAAAGTTGTCGTCATCAATAGTAGAAAAAGACTCGTGGATTACGGGAAGCGTATCAAAAGAATTTACGTATACGTTATACCTGTCTACACGTATCCGGATAAATTTGAAAACGCAAAAATATTTTTACGGTTTTAAAAACTTCTGCGTCCACACGTAGTCGTTTTCGGATCATTTTTGCCCGACAAGAACAGCGGAGAATGTTGACTGGGAGACATGCCAAACCAAATATTCTTATATTTTATTCTTATATTCCAATTATTTCTTGCTCAGTATTCATCCGAACAAGACGCAGCCTAAATTGAAAAATTCACCGCGCAGTGAACTGCTTCATAGTTAATACGTCATCGTTTTTATATTTTTACGGTTTCACCCGTCTACACGACAATAATTTTTTTCCGTTTCAAAAAATTCCACTCTAGACGGCGTTTTCAAAAGTTTACGGTTTGTGTGGGCGTTTAATCCGGATACGTGTGGACGGAACGTGCATCCGTAAAAATATTTTTGCGTTTTCAAATTTAGCCGGATACGTGTAGACAGGGCCTAAGATAAAACCTACAAAATATATCATTTTAAACAAAAAAAATATCATTATCTAAACTCAAGATGCCAGTTATATTAACAACATTTAAAAGTAATATTTCTTTTAAATCGTACCTCGAATCTTGAGTTTACACGATGATTTTCTTGAATGTTTGTTTATCTTATATTTTTTTCGATTTTCGGATGGAAAAGATTTTTATACCTGGAGTCCAACTGAAACTGCGGCATACAACGAATAGGCGGTCAATCTAAGGAAAAACCGCAAACCACTGATACCTGCATGTTCATACAAGGTACAAACGCCTTCTCAAGTATAGCTACCTGTATTCATGAACATGCTCAGGTCGACAAACTGGCTAAAAAGAATGTTAAAACAGTACTCTTATTAACATCTTATAAACCTAAAATTCGAGTTGTATGAACAAGAGACAAGAATAAAAAGCAACATTTGTTTTAAATCTTGTCTTTGATACTGTAACTCGAATCTTGAGTTCACAAGATAATGTTTTTAGAGTATGCACATGAAGCTTTAAAGCCTACTCCTTCCGTCCATCACATTCTGTACAACATCAAGCACCACTCGCGGTCCTTGCATCATAATTCATGAAAACCACGGAGAAAAATTCCACATGACATGGCAGTTTACCTCGGAAATAGCAATTAAAAAGTCGTGCGCATGTTTGTAAACGGGAGAAAAGGACTCCAAAAATATATGTCCGTCGGGAGCCTGAAACATCAAAAACAAATAATAGCGGTATATAATAAAATACCTACATACTCAATTCTCATTTTTAAACATGATTTTGTTGCTGGTAACGTAACTATAAAGGGCAGTTTCGTGAGTCCATCTTTTTTAGTAGTCCATCTTGTTTAGAAGTAAAATAAACACAGCAAAATTCTTGCGTTGATTGGTCTATAGCTATGTTTGCATTAGCCTGTGCAAACGGATTTGAGCTCAACCAATCAAATCAAATTCTTCCAAATGTCCCTTCGGTTTACATACGCCTGTGCAAACACGGTAAATATCTTTTATTTCTTAATAAAATGGCAATGCAAGGGAAATTGCATTAATACACCAAGCGATTGAGCAAAGCAATGGCAACTTGTGTGTTTATTAGAGCACACGTCCGAAAAATATCTTTCCAACATGATGTAAAAGCCACAGAATTAAGACAAAAAAAGTCCAATATGGCACACAACACCCACAAATTGGCCTAATGCACGGGCAGAAGCCAGAAACCTAATGCACGGGCAGAAGCCAGAAATTATGATCTTCAAACATTGATTTGACTGAGAACATTATAGCTACGTATAAGAAATTAATTAACTTGAACATAAAAAATATGCATATATGAAAGAATATGGGAAAATACTTATGAGGATGACAGGGTGCCCACCAACCCCACACCCCGAACCCCATCTGAAATGCAAATAATTGAATACATTCCATATGGTACGTTCTCAAAGACGGGAAAATTTTTGGGTGTTGAAATGCTGCATGATTTTCTGTTTATTGGAACATTTGGCTACGTTTAATTTGATAAGCCACAAAGTAAAATGATGTTTAAGCCCACTGTCCAATAATAATCAAATTTACGTATACATTATAAACTTACAACCCATAGTGGACGTGATTCGTAATCCACCTTCAACTGAACAACTTTTCGATAATCACGACCACCATATTCATCCTACGCAGAAATTATAGATGAAAATATCAGAACCAGTCCAAAATTTTTCATTCTTCATATTTTTACATTTAAACCAATGCATCAAAATAAGTAAACAGCGTAATGCCAGTGAGGTAAGAACATTGTTTAAAATGAGTAGAAAGTAGGTATGAATCTCATATATAAGTCAAACTCAGTAAAATCAATCAACCAGCCATAAGCAACAATTTTCCATGACAATATGTCACACAAATACAAAGTGTAAGACTGCAGTTAGGTACATCAGAGTAGTTAAGTATATCCAGGCAAGCAAAGGAAAGCAATGAAGTAAAAAAGCAAGTTATGCAATACGTAACTTAAATTATTAGACATAATTTGTATGTACTTGATAGTCTAACTATATACTCAGATTACAAATAAAATAAGGGGTACCATAGCTACAAATGATTTAAGGATCAGTGATCAGAGGCAAAGCAAACGTGATTATTCAGTCCTGCTATGTAAATTTTTATGTCCCCACTCAATGTAAAAAACAACAGATTTCAAAAAAATTAATAATGAAAATGAAATAAAATTTACATAGCAGGATTAAAACCTGCAGGTTGGCTTTGCTACTGCTTAAGCAATCACTTCATTGACATGTATTGGGATTTTCCTAATTATCAGAGCGATAAATGGCTGGCTTTCTAAAATCTGGAAATAAAGAATCAGAATGGCTTAGACATGACATTGTCGAAATAATTTTACATTGAAGTTGATATCCAAATTTAAGCAGTCAATAATGAGGAACTTTAGCAGATGATGTGCAATTTTTCAATGTGAATCAAATAAAGTTTGAGATATTTTGTAGGTAACATTCTCTTTGCTTGTATGTACTATAGAAAATATCTCAACCTCTTCAGCTTCCTTTTCTGTTAGGGTTATTGCTGATGACTTTGGAGCAGTTTGACTTCCACAGTTGTCTAAATGATGTTTATTATACTTGTTTGTATGTGACAAAACACAGCAAGTACCATGCCAATGATCAGTCATAGTAATCACAAAATACCTGACTCAAGTTCATCATTGTAACTAGATTTTTCTCCATTCTACATAAGCAAATTGATTTTAAACATATAATAAAACCAATCTGGAAAGCATGTCATTTTTGACGTGTTCTTTGGTATGCACATTGAAAATATTTGTATCATGGTGCGAAAGTTGAATTTTATTGCAACAGTTCACACAATGTTATGAATAGATAAAACACAAAAACATTACAGTACAACTGTGAACAGACCAACCTTTGCCTTTTTTGATCTCCTTGAATCTCCTAAAGTACAATAGTTAGAAATGTTTAATGAATAAGAAAGTCTATATTGGCTATCACATATATTCAACATGTACAATGCAGGGAATTTGACTGCAGCATTTAAAAGATGGATTTCAACAAGACAAAGACAAACCATTAGTTTCTTTTCTTGTCCTTTTGTTCCTGGAACTCATTGTTAAAGTTTAATGGCAATAGTAAAGTACAATATCATGCATATTCCATCAAATTCAAAGGAGCAATCTCAATTTCAATCACGAATTGAGGGATACTTTCCAGTGATAACTTTGGCCATTACTTCATGTAAGTTGTTCACACTTATGCTCGATAGTCGGTACCAGTAGTCGATACCATATACCTAACACCAGTAAGTCATACCTAACACCAGTAAGTTATTAAATGAAAGACGGCCAATCCGAACAACAACGAATGCGAGAAACCTGGCAAATCAAATTCATTCTAAGGTATTCTGAAACATGAATATACCAAACGAATATCTCGATCAGTGACCAAGGGTTGCGGAACATTGATAATTAGGGGAGCTATTGGTCATATATGCATGTTTTATTTCATTAGTTTCAACTGAAATCAATTGTGTTTACGGATTATAAAATAAGGATATATGAATATAGCTCCCCCCCCAATTATCAAACGCTCCGCCGCCACTTGCCGTGACGTAATTGTTAAATTCCGATGCCTAAAAAATAATGAAACGTGTTGCTACTTGCCAATATTCTACCTTGGACGTTAAAATCTGGTGATTGTTACGACACAATTTATGCATCATTTCAAAGCTTATAAATTTGAGTTCCTGTTATTCGAACTTCCCGGACTCGTGAGTTCACTCAATGCTATAACTAAATAAAACATTATGTTTTATCTATTGATTACATTGTTCATAATTTTTCTTTTGGAAAATGTTAACGCTACCGAGAACTAAAATGGAGAACTAAAATGGAGAACTAAAATTTAGTTCTAAATGGAGAACTAAAATGGAGTTTCAGCTCTACATCTTATCACGCAGAGTGTTAATGAGATAGAAAAGCAAAAAAAATTCCGTTCACTGAACTAAATGAACTGCTATTGAAAATAGAAGATGTGGTCGATAAAGGATAACTCTTTATTGTCCCGTGTAGCAGATCTGCAACAATCACTTGCATTGATTGTTGTGATTGAGTGATTGTTAAAGGGTTATATGAGCGGGCTGGCTACGCCCCAGTTCAACTTAGATTAGTGGCCTGCGCGTGGAATTTTATCATATTGACTTTGATGACAATCATTGTATTGTAAACTACGATTTTTCTGCAGCTTTGCTGATTTGCTTGCTTTAAGTTCACTCGCTGACTTTCCCTGCTGCATCACAATCGAATTTGACTTTGAAGCAGAAAATTATACACTTTAGCAAAGAAACTTTACACCCATGTCAAGACTATAATTGCGATCTTAAATAATTGTTAAATAAAATATGAAACACAAGTCATCCTCTTATTAATCGTTTGTATAACCGCCAACCTTCTCTTCTGAGTCGATTATTTGCCCAGAAGAAAATTAAACAGTTCATGGTCGAGTTTATAGCAACCAATGTAATCGTCCATATCTTAACTTGAACCACATTGTTCAAGGTTTCAATTCGCTCTGGAAACATTCCTAACACAATAGCGTTGGGTAAGTTAAGAACAAGACTTGCTAGCACGACAATCATGTACATTTTAGCGAGTTGCAAATCGTGCAAGAATGAAACGGCTTTTCTGGACTGAATTCCTATTCGCCCATCATGATCGAGATCATTGTCAAGCTCGTCACTTCGCACACTTGATTCTCTATCCCTAGGATTTCTCTTTCTAGCCACCATAAATATGCGTACATATATGTAAAACGTACCACTCACGACAGTCAGAGAAAGAGCGGTGACAAAATTTTGAATATCCAAACTGAAGAAGGGAGCTATTCCCGTCACGGTACAGATGACCCAAGTTAAAGATGATGCAAGGAAGCAACGAGGTTTTGTGACGTAAGAAAGATGAAAAAACGGATGCACGATGGATATAAATCTTTCGACATTCATGACAAAGAAAGTAAGGAAAGATACACCTGACAACATAACGGCCGAAGTTTGATATACCATCTTGTAGGAACATTTCGCTGAACCAGCAATTTCAGCAATGGAATTGAGCACATGCAAAGGATGCACAATTGCCGAGGCGCAGAAGTCCATGGATGATAGAACCATTAGCATGAAGTAGGAGACCTTGAGTCGAAGTTTCGGCGTCTTCCAAAAGACATATATTACCAACGAATTCAGTAGCACCCCTGACAATGCAAAAACACCGTTTACTATACAGCCAATGATACTGTTGATCACATAAGATCGCGATGGTTTCACAACAATATACGTCTCGAAACAGTCCTCGATTGACCCATCTGTGATCGCTGTCGAATTATTCAGCATCATTTCAAGTAGCCAACTTTCCGTATTTATTCTACTAGATATCTTTGTATTGCTTCTTCATTGTGATGTTTTGAAGATTTAAGATTAATATCGAATTTCATGTATGCTGACGAGCTGACACGATATACGGAAGTATTTTGAAATATGAGAAACAGAAGTACTTTAATAAAAGGAAGTGCTTGTCATTCAAATTTAATCAAATTACTTGATGTCGTGGCACTTTTTTTTCAAAATAGACGTGAACAGCCGTTTTGCCCAATAAGCAAAACGCATCGTGCCTATTTTCCTGTGAAAATATGTTGCAATATCATTCATTCCATTCATTCCTTAACATGACTGACTATTTAAGTTGACAGCTTACCGTAATTTGTAGTAATTTAGCAGAAATAGTTTGATTCGGAACTCCGATTTCTATCATCATTGGTTTCAATTTGATAAAACATTCTTTGTATGCATAATAGCAAATTATAAAATCCGAATTTCATTCCGAATTTCAGAAAACCGAATCCGAAATTCGAAATCTGAACTTCGTTCGAAGTTTCTAATGAATTAATAATATTAAAATTAGAAATTCGAAGTTTCCAAAGAATTAATAATAATAATAAATTAGAAATCCGAAGTTTCTAATGAACTAATAATAATAATAAATTAGAAATCCGATGTTTCCAATGAACTAATAATAATAATAAATTAGAAATCCGAATTTCATTCGAAGTTAATTTAGCTATCATTAGGGTCAAAGTTCAATATCCTAACTTTGGTGTAGGTGGAGTTGTGGAAGTTTGATGAATACTTCAAAAAAAGAATACCGGAAAAAATGCTTCTCCTTGAATAATGACTAAGATTTCGTCATAGACTGAATAATTTTCAAATTTAATGTTTACGAGTGCAAATAAAAAGTGAAAGTTTCTTTGATCATGTTTGCAGATGACGGTCAGAAATCGTTGTATCTTTCTTTGATATAGGAATGCACGAGGGCGGGAAATTATAAAGACAACATATCTATCATACTTGACTTGTTCTTACTACTTTCCTTGGCAATATCATTCTAAAAAGCAGTAAGGAGTTAAAACAAGGCAAATTTTCTTACCAAACTTTAAGTTTTTATGGAAAGTTTGGATCGTTTAGATCGGCAGGATCGATTTAAAATCAGAGTCAGACAAAGTCTTTGTTAATGCTTATGTCTCTCGTGATAAATGACGTCATAAATGAAATAAAAACTGAAACGACCATCACATGCTCGACATGTTATATCGCAATGACATCATTGGATGTTTTGCTTCACTTTTTGCAATCGCGCAATGAAAGGATTGTGGCCAATGTCTTACCCAGCCTTCATATTTAGTTCCGTTTCAAACACCGACTCGACATAAACAAAATACATTAAAGCAAAAGTTAATGAGGCATGCTCTCATTTTCTTGTCTTCAATGCATTCGGCACATCAGTTCCGCTTTGCAAATTTTCCTTTGTAGACTCACAAGACTAAAGGAATGACTTATGAAAATGTATGAAATTTATGAGTATTGCAAGACCATAACATGGGGACTTGATAGACTATACGTAGATGGCAGTAAATCTTTCAAAACAAAAAACAATTACAACGTTCATTTTTGAAATTGAAATGCCAATGCACAAATGACGCATTTTCGGGAAGTGGAACCACTGCAATAGCACATTCGCGTACAATATATTACGAAGGTACGAAAAACGAAGACGGACTAAGACTCATCGGCTAACGGTCTTCGTCGTTCCCATTACATAACACTTTTGTTCTACAACAACACTTTTGCCTTTTTATTTTTTTCACATTTCTGGTACAGAAAAAATGGACAGAAAGAAACTCTATTATACTATTGTCAACTTCCGTCTTCAATTACCACACCCTGCAGTCAGGTAATTGACTTGATACATTCAAACATTCTTGTCAATGAATCCAACGGTCATGCGCATGTAAGTGTTTTTCAATTTAGGCAACTTCTGCCGGACGTAAACTTGGTGAAAAAGCAGTAAACTGTAAAATAAACTGGAACAAAGTAAATGGTTTGAACCCGGGAGTATCGTTACATGTTTGTAAATGTAGATCGTCCAGGTTGGTATAGTCCTGAAAAGGACTGTTTTTATTGTTGTTGACTGACGTTTCGACAATCTTAGCGGAAGTCATCTTCAGAGTCAAATGAGGAGTAAACGTAAGTTAGCCGTATTTGTTATCTGGTTCTTACGTCATTGTATTGTGTGTTCAGGAAATGTGTGGGTGTCAATTGTGTATTGTCATTGTGAATTTGTGTGAAGTGTAATGTTTTTAGTTGATCGTTTGTTTGTATTGTGAATAAGTCGTTTGTAAAGCCCGCCGCACACTGGTAAACTTGCTGCGCGTACTTGTTAGTCGTGACAAGTGTGATCGACAAAATTTCCTAGTGTGCGCGGAAGTTTTGAACAACATTTGCCATTCGTGACAGATTCGTGACATCAAACGTGTTTGACATATGACTCATCTGTCAAGAATGACAAATGTTGTTCAAAACTTCCGCGCACACTAGGAAATTTTGTCGATCACGCTTGTCACGAATAACAAGTACGCGCGGCAAGTTTACCAGTGTGCGGCGGGCTTAAGAAGTCGGTAATTGCTGTGATCTGTTCAGGGGGGTTTGTTCCAAGTTGGTATACCAACTTTCTTATGTAAGCCGTTGTCTGTAGTCAGTACTGTAAGTAATGCATTTTGCCGACTCCCAGTCAATGTTGTGCTTTGTGATTCGGTGATGTTCGGCAATGTGATTAGTTTTGTCTTGTTTCTTTGTATAATATTGTCTTATATTTAAGTTCCTGCCAGTTTCCCCAATATAGAAGGCGTGGCAGTCGGAGCAGTTTATTTTGTAAACTGCACCTTGTCGTTCATTGGGTTGTTCTTTGTCCTTTATGTTCGTAAGTACTTGTCGTAACGTTGTGATTGGTTTATGTGCAACACGTATGTTGTATGGTCGTACGACACGCGAGATAGTCTCAGACGTACCTTTGATGTAAGGTATCGTTGCTGTTGTCACTGAGTTGTTCGTTTCGTTGGGTTCGTTGGGTTTGTAAGTGTTGCGTTTGATAAAGTCAGAGTCATAGTTGCTTTTGTCAAAGTCGTTTGAGATAGTTGTTTTCGTTGTGTAGAGCGTCCGGTGAATCACATATGATTCGTGCACGTCTTGTTCATGTTCTGATTGTGATGGCTTTGTGTGATGTAGGGTTGTAAGATGATTGGTCAAGTAGTCGGTCAGTGTGTGTTGGTTTGCGATAAACTGTTGTTCGTAGTTTTTGATTGTCCTGTAGAAAGTTGGTATACCAACTTGGAACAAACCCCCCTGAACAGATTACAGCAATTACCGGCACCTTACAAACGACTTATTCACAATACAAACAAACGATCAACTAAAAACATTACACTTCACACTTATTCACAATAACAATACACAATTGACACCCACACATTTCCTGAACAAACAATCCAATGACGTAAGAACCAGATAACAAATACGGCCAACTTACGTTTACTCCTCATTTGACTCTGAAGATGATTACCGCTAAGGTTGTCGAAACGTCAGTCAACAACAACAAAAACAGTCCTTCTCAGGACTATACCAACCTGGACGATCTACATTTACTAACATATAAACTGGAACGATAACTCCTACAGTTTTGTCCCGTGATTGATTGAAGCCAAACATGCATCTAAATTTTTATCAACTCCCCCCTGAAATAATGCGTGTTTTAATCATTGGTTTTGATTGTTTTCTTCGCGACTAACGTTTGCTTTGGCTTCTTGGCAGTTAAAAAACGTGAAAAAATTATTTATTGTTGTATTTTTGACAGATTTTGTGCTTTAAAATTGGATCTACCATACTTAGTGTATGCTACAGCAAGATAATTTCGAGGAGAAAAATAATCGGCAAGAATCGAGGACGATTGATCGACCAACTTATACTATAAATAATGACGGACTAAATGCGAAAAAATACATAAAAATATTTCAATATTTAGAGCATTTTATAAAACTAATAGTGTATGATTCACGTCCTTTTACGTTTTAAAAATGTTCCAGTGATATATCTTATTTGATGACCTACAATTTTCCTTGTTTATTTTTTGTTTTCTTTCAACAATACGAGCTTACCGGCTCGTTTAATGAATGTGTTTTTTTCTTTTCTCACTTTTTATGCTTTACACAGATAGCACAAGAACTGAGTGTTATGCATTTAAAACATAATCTTGATTTTATGCATTCACATCATTAAAAAAAGCTTTTTAAAAACTCTTTTTGCGAGGTCTTGAATTTTTCTTAATGACACTGATCTGTATACATATTTGTATTGTGTGTGTCTAACGGCATAAAAAATTCTTCAACGTATAAAAAAGCATTTTTCTCTTTTGCAAATGGCTCAATTTTCACCAAACCTAGTAGGTTTGTGTATTTAACATGGAACTACAAAATTTTGGTGGTTTGAAGTGTTGGCTATGCCTAGAACTTTCAAAAACTCATAAAAAGCAACAAAAAATCGCGCGGACATTTTCTGATTTTGGACTTTGCTTTCAAATTTTTCAACAATACTATGACTTTTGGCCAATTTTTTTCCACAATCTGTAAATTTGACTAATATTCTTCAAATTTAATAGTATTTAGAAAAAGTAACGCAAAGTTTACTTTTAAAATTTTATGAATATAAAAATTGCAGTTCACAAAAGGACTGGAGCGACCTGCATGGCTGCCATCATCTGGCTTGACGCGCAATCCTTACTTCTTTGGGGCAAAACATTGTTAAAACATCCTTAGTATAGACTATAGAGGACGGACACATCAAAAAAATCACCATGGTTAAGTTCAAACAATATTCAGCAGTGGGGTTGTTTTGTTTGAAAAAAGTAATAACTGAAGGGAAGTCAAAAGCAAATCAACGAGGGATAATTAATCTGAACTACTCATAATCACACTTCAACTTAATAACGACTAACAAGATACACAACAGTTAATGTTCTTCCTTATTATTGTCAACTTTTATGTTATCAGGATCATCTTCCTGTACCTCAGTAACATCTTCATAATCATTCTCGTCTTCCACTACTTTTTTGATTTTTTCTTCATCGCTATCCGCAGAATTCTTTCCCGGGCTCCTGCAAGCACAGAATTTTTTTGACACTTAATTCTTTAAGTGCCAACGAAACGAAAAGTTTGCTATCCGAGTAATACTTTTATTCAAGAAATATTTTAAAATGCCATTGGACATTCTAAACCAGTTTACGCATATCACTTTTAATTCTTGAGATATTGAGGTTTTTGCTTTGTCCAATTTATCTAACTTTTGAGGTCACATTGCATAATGAGAAGTAAAATTATTAAGTATATTTCATGATACTTTAATTCACAAGGACAGAGTCCCCTTAATTGTGACATGGTTAATGGTGCAAAATGCTGCCTACAAGTATCAACCTTAAGTTGTCAGGAAACTGAAGAATGTTAGAAACAATGAGGGAACTCATTATGCAACATGACGGCACAAGTTGTATAAATTGGAAATAACTAAAACATCAAAATCACGAGAATAAAAAAAGAGATGTGCATTAACTGTTTTAGAAAGTACACTGTCATTTCAAAAGTTTTAGTAATTTTAACCATAAATTAACTAGCAAAATTTTCGTTTCATAGCCACAACGGCACACCGATATGTATCAAGGGAATGTAATGTGAAGAGTGAGGCAATTTGGAAAAAGGAAAACACTGAAACAAGGAAAACGCTGAAACGTGAGTTGAGTATTCGCGAGCAAAATTTACGTGAGATGAGTATTCGCGAGCAAAATTTACGTGAGAGAGTATTCGCGAGCAAGATTTACGTGAGAGAGTATTCGCGAGCAAGATTTACGTGAGAGTATTCGCGAGCAAGTTTTACGTGAGAGAGTATTCGCGAGCAAGTTTTACGTGAGAGTATTCGCGAGCAAGATTTACGTGAGAGAGTATTCGCGAGCAAGTTTTACGTGAGATGAGTATTCGCGAGCAAATTTTACGTGAGATGAGTATTCGCGAGCAAGATTTACGTGAGAGTATTCGCGAGTAAGATTTACGTGAGATGAGTATTCGCGAGCAAATTTCACGTGAGATGAGTATTCGCGAGCAAATTTTACGTAAGATGAGTATTCGCGAGCAAGTTTTACTTGAGATGAGTATTCGCGAGCAAATTTTACGTGAGATGAGTATTCGCGAGCAAATTTTACGTGAGAGAGTATTAGCGAGCAAAATTTACGTGAGAGAGTATTAGCGAGCAAAATTTACGTGAGAGAGCATTAGCGAGCAAAATTTACGTGAGATGAGTATTCGCGAGAAAAATTTACGTGAGAGAGTATTCGCGAGCAAGATTTACGTGAGAGTATTCGCGAGCAAGATTTACGTGAGATGAGTATTCGCGAGCAAATTTTACGTAAGATGAGTATTCGCGAGCAAATTTTACGTAAATGAGTATTCGCGAGCAAGTTTTACGTGAGATGAGTATTCGCGAGCAAGTTTTACGTGAGAGAGTATTCGCGAGCAAGATTTACGTGAGATGAGTATTCGCGAGCAAATTTTACGTGAGAGAGTATTCGCGAGCAAGATTTACGTGATTTACGTGAGAGAGTATTAGCGAGCAAAATTTACGTGAGAGAGTATTAGCGAGCAAAATTTACGTGAGATGAGTATTCGCGAGAAAAATTTACGTGAGAGAGTATTCGCGAGCAAGATTTACGTGAGAGAGTATTCGCGAGCAAGATTTACATGACAGAGTATTCGCGAGCAAGATTTACGTGAGAGTATTCGCGAGCAAAATTTACGTGAGAGTATTCATGAGTAAGATTTACGTGAGAGTATTCGCGAGCAAGTTTTACGTGAGAGTATTCGCGAGCAAGATTTACGTGAGAGTATTCGCGAGCAAGATTTACGTGAGAGAGTATTCGCGAGCAAGATTTACGCGAGATGAGTATTCGCGAGCAAGATTTACGTGAGAGAGTATTCGCGAGTAAGATTTACGTGAGAGTATTCGCGAGCAAATTTTACGTGAGAGTATTCGCGAGCAAGATTTACGTGATTTACGTGAGAGAGTATTAGCGAGCAAAATTTACGTGAGAGAGTATTAGCGAGCAAAATTTACGTGAGAGAGCATTAGCGAGCAAAATTTACGTGAGAGTAGTAAGTTTTACGTGAGAGAGTATTCGCGAGCAAGATTTACGTGATTTACGTGAGAGAGTATTAGCGAGCAAGATTTACGTGAGAGAGTATTCGCGAGTAAGTTTTACGTGAGATGAGTATTCGCGAGCAAATTTTACGTGAGATGAGTTTTCGCGAGCCAATGTGTGTAAATCGCTTTAAGGAAAAGAAGGACTGTGTAAAATTTGATGTATATAAGAACAAGTTAACAAGTAAAGATTGTACAGGCTTGTAAATAATCGAGATAATGACAAAAAAAGTCGAAAAATGTTTTGAAATTGTGTTCTTGTTTTAATGCGATTCGAATCTTTAGTTTATAAAATGGTGCCATTCGAAGTATGTTCGATTTTATATAATCACCTTTTCCTCTCTTTTTCGTCACTTTCAGAGCTGCTTTTTGCTCTGTCCGATCGCGACCTTGACGGTGATCTCGATCGTGATCTGGACCGCGATCTAATGTCAGCAATAAAGCATACTTTAGAAATAAAAAATTGACAATCCTTCAACCCAATGACACACTCGTGGAATTTATTTGAACATCATACGTACATAGATATTTTACGTTTCCTGTCACGAGATCGTGATCGAGACTTGGAGCTTGATTGTGAACGACGACTTCGCCTAAGAAATACGAAACAAAATATGTAATCTACAATCATCCAATAAACATATAACAAACACGCAAAATACTGTACATTATAACAGAACAACTGAGAGCATTTTATGGCGAGACGTCCGAACGTCAAATAAAATCATTGAA
Source organism: Xenia sp. Carnegie-2017 (assembly GCF_021976095.1). NCBI lineage: Eukaryota > Metazoa > Cnidaria > Anthozoa > Malacalcyonacea > Xeniidae > Xenia > Xenia sp. Carnegie-2017. The sequence continues at coordinate 8,010,265 of NW_025813402.1, forward strand.
TTCGAAAAACGTAAGAGCACAAAACGTAAGCTAAACACATGAATTGCAAAAGCACAAACTAGATCCTCGCCCTTTCGTACAAATCTCATACACATTTATACACAACTCAGACCTAACAGGATAACTTACGTAAAGAGCTGAACTACCTTGGTGAACGACTCCTACTTCTGGATCTTCGTCTTTTAGGTGATCTTGATCTAGAGCTGAAACCGAGAAAAGACAAAGCAAACTAACTTTTCATCATAAATTTTTGAGCTGGTGTAACAACAATATGATTACACACTTTTTCATGATAAAACTGAGATGCCTCGGCCTAAACATAAGCATCGAGGTGACATCAGTGTTAGTATGAATAGATGTAAGGACCGTATGGCAAACGCCAACATCCTATATGTATACCTCTCATACGTACATCCATAAACACTATTTCAACTAAATGTTTTAGTGAAGATTCTCAATGTCGATAAATATATTACAGCAAAGAGAATTAACACAAGCCACAGTGGCTCCAAACTTGTGTGGATAAAACTGACATCAGGGAGCAACGTGATTAGACTATAATGTTCCAGTCAGCCAAAAACGTGAAAAATACAATCAGTTAACTTCAGATTTTTCATGTTTTGGGCAGACGTTTGGAATTTGAATTATCAACGTGATTAGAGAATACGGTATCTTTCAGCTGGCCAAAAACTTGAAAAATACTATCAATGAACTTCGTATTTTTTCATGTTTTCGGCCGTTGTTTTGTATTGAAATAATCACGGGCGTTTTGCAAATAGACGCTTCGTAACAGATTTGTAGCTATATGTACCCTACCGTAGACAAACAATTTTATACCTGAATTTGAGGTACACAACAGTACATGAAAAGTTGGTAGATGGTAGAAATAGCGCATGAATTATATCTGATAATGCCTGTAGATGGCGCTGTTTGAGCTACGTAGCTTTTCCGACGGTAAATTCAAACATGATAAAAGTTGTCTGCGATGAACTGCGATGCACGCTGCGTGGACACCTGCATCCCATGAATATCTTGAAAATTATGCGAATATTAGATCTCAGTAAAGAGAATCGTTTTACTTACGATATCTCCTGAGATTACGTTTATATAAAAAAAGTCATGTTAATAACAAATTGAAATTCATGAAGGAACGAAACAAGCTTATTAGTTGACACGCCCCCCCCCATCGGCTGAAAGACTACCTTCATGAATATAGGAAATCCAATAGATTTTAGGAGGGGCACAATAATATTGGCACATGAGAAATGGAGAAAATTGCTCTTAACATCAAAAAATTTTCTCAAATCCCTGAGTAATGTCCACCCAAGAATGACAAGCTAAGCTACTGTATACATAGAACTATACTAGAACATTGAAACATACTACTTACATATTTCGACTAAAAATGTTGGGCCAGAAAAAAAACTGGAAAATCAAGAACTTGATTTGTATGAAATATTGAACACAACAAAAATTTAAAAAATCAAACTATGTTGAGTTGTTGAGCTTGTTTTAAGTCTTTAGGGTTCTATTTTAAAACTTTCCCTGTCAAACAATAATCAGGTGTAAAAAATGTTCGGATTTAATCAAATGTCTCAACCTGATGCTGACATAATGTGCTACCTATAACATGAAATTCTTTAAGCAATCCAATAGAGCAATTTTTCAAGAAATGTGCTCTCATTTCAGCAGGAGATACCAAATGAAAAGTGTAAAATTGGACATAGACTTTTGCAGTAAAAAGTTATGTTGAGGTTTTAATAAGTTTGCAAAGTAGAATTTAAATTATATAGTTTGATTCTCAAAGTTTTTCTGTTATTAAATATAGTAGATTATTTATAATATATTAAATAAACTTGGAAATTCTGTGATTAAATTATCATGTACTAATTTTATATTATATAATTGGAAATTTTGCTAGCAGTTATTATGCATTTATCAGCTTGCTGTCACTTAGATATTACAGCAACAGAATTTCGATTAGTCATTGTTAATGCAGAGCTTGCGTGGTTTCTCATCTGAAAAACATTGTAATTTCAAAGGTTTTCTTGCGATATGCAAAAAACTGATTTATCTGTTTAACAGGATGTAGTTTGTTAACTTTGTTTCAATGTTAACCATCAAATATTCGTAAACAATTTAATTATAAAAAATTTAGTAGTTTTAAGCTTTCCATTTTCTCAACTACTCTTGCATGAAATGCACACATCAATTGCTTAGAGAGTTATGAATAATTTCATTCAGATTCTTATTTCTTTTATTCAACTATGGAGAGGATGCAAAATCAGTCTTAACAATCTTCAATTTTTTCCTTCTAGCCTTTGAAATGTAACTGCTGTATTTTTAAGTTCAAAATCACTCCAGTTGGTTGACGAAGATAATATTTGAATGTAAAACCAAAGTGAGAAATCAAATCACTCATGTATATCATGTGCACATACTAACCTTTTTTGCCAACGACTTCCTGGTTTCCTAGTGCAATCCTTAGCAAAATGCCCGACCCTTCCGCATTCATAGCAAGACTCAGTTAAGCCAAGCCGAGCAGCACGACCGCCCCGAGTAGGTCCACGAGCTATTTCCACACGAACACGGCAACCACAAACTCTTCGTCCATTGAGATTTCTCACAGCGTCTTCGGCATCTCTTTTGTCTTCGAAAACGACAAAAGCAAAGCCTGGGGGATTTCTTGCCACCCAAACATCCCTAAGTGGTCCATAGGATTCTAATTCTCTTTCAAGATCACGTTTGGATGTGCCTTCCTCTAAGTTTCCAATGTAAACTCGAGTCATGCTGAGATTAAAAACTTACAACAACAAGAAGCATTTTATTTCATTATTATGAAGACAGAAGACCCATGATGCCCATCATGCCCCACAACAAGACAATACCCTCTACTTCAAGTAATCCTATCTAAATAGTATCTTAAAGTTAAGAGGGTAATAAGAGGGTTGGAACGAGTGTCATTAATCGCAAACTAAATGCTCATGATTTGAACCGCATTTGTCATCGATAACTGAACGACCTTGAGATAATTTCTTTATTCTTTCGGATAGCTATTATTTTAGACCGACAGTTGCCTTTTACCTGAAAAGTGCAAATGAGCGTCGTATATTGATGTATACTAAATGGTTTGAAAATCGTCACTATTAGTTTAATAAATTTGATCATCACATAATCACGATACAAATTTGATGTGTTCCGTCATGCGTCGTGTATCCATAAAGCAGCGCTAACCAATGAATAAAGCAATGAAGTAATAAGAACGTCAACGACCATGCGTCAGACCCTTCAAGGCAATCATTTGGCTTGTGCTAAATACATATGATTTCCAAAACCACTGCTCGGTTCATCTGCGTCTCTAAGTAGTTGCCATGATTCCATTTCTTCATTTCTGCACAACAGCTTTCTTCATTTAGAATTTATTCAAAACTACTGGTTTTGTGTAACTTGTGTCATAAAAATACTTTTAATAAATTGAGCTGCAGGTGCAAGAATTCATTTTACACCCAAACCGGATCACCCAGTAATCTACTCTTAAGCACATAACACAATTTTTTAACTTTTACTTTGCTTTGCTGTCTGTGTAATTGTTAAGTAAAGTTTTTATTTGAAATGGGTGCATCACTCAGATAACCTTAGAGACAAAATTTTTTTACTAGCGATATGGCTAAGCAGATTTTAAAATATTATTGCGTTGCTTGTTGTTTAACTTACGTAGTAATTATGAGTTGCTCTGGTAGTTCTGGCATTAAAATTTAAATATTTTCTCAAATAAATTATTTTCGCATACTTAGAGAAAAAAGTCTGCGGAGAACACTTTCTCAGGAGTTTGAAACATACGAAAACTTGTCTCAAACACAATGCACTCAAACATTGGAAAGCATGACAATGAATGATGCTACTGGATCACGGATGGTATTGACAGGTAAAGGTACATAACTGATAGTTGATGAAAGAAACAGCATCTGTTGCCCATTGATTTTTTTGAACTGAACTAGGGTAGAAGATCGGTTTGAAATCAGATTGTGGTATGTGACTTCTCGAAGCACCTTTGTTTCTTATGTGTTTGAGATGTCACTTGAGTATGAAAAACGAAAATTTTCCTCCTGTTTTTAATTTGGAAAAGTTTTTGCTAGCTTTCATAATTGTTCACATTATAAATGCACTATAAACTTGCATTATTAAATGCAGTTTTCGGGGAGTGGAATGGTTCATAAAGCCCGGTTTCCATATGATCGTTTCTGTCGTAAGGATCGTCTTTGTCGCTTGCAATTTGTAGAAGCGACAGAGACGATCATATGGAAACGCTCAACTCAAACGACAAAAGCGATCCTTACGTTAGAAACGATCCTTGCGTATCGATCGTTTGAGATAGACCAGAGTTCTATCCTTGCGACAGAAACGACCGGAAACACCTTTTACGCACTTGCATTTTTTTAATGGAAACCGGTGCAAAACGATCGTTACGCCAGAAGCGACTTGATATATCCCATGATACATCCGTGATTCCGTATTCAAAGATGGCGGCTATCAACTTTAATTCTACGTCTTCATTTATGGAAGAAGTACAGAAGTATGATTGTTTGTATAACAAATTTCGAAATATTAAAACCCAAAAACGATGTTTTCTTTTTTGCTTTCGCTCTCTTTCGATCTTTTTTGCTTTCGCTCTCTTTCGATCATATGGAAACCAGGCATTAATGGAAGTACGGGACACTCATGCATTTGTATTTACTAAATTTAATCGTAGGGTTCATGTTTCCTAAGTTCAATGTAGGAAATTCTCATTGTCACAACGTTCAAGGTCAGCTAAACATATGATTCATGTTTCATAGGTTCAATTAAGGCAATTTCCATTGTCATATAACACTGACGCTGACTTCAAGAGCAGCTAATCATATAATGAATGACGTATGTTATTTTTGATGACGTGCATGTTTCGTAAGTACTTGATGTGAAAAAGCGAAATCACTTTTACTTTTATCATCGTCAAATGTTGATAGAGAAAACATGGTGGATTTTTTTGGTAAAGTCAATATAGCGTCGTATTGCAATGATAATAATGAACATTTTTACTTAAGAAGTCGACGCTGAAAATAAAATTCATGTTTTGAGCACTATGGCAATATAGCATTTTCATCTGACCTATGTTTGCACCATGCAGTACGTTGCAATATTTATTTCTATATTTATTTCACATATCAATCATAATGAAAATCAATCATATGAGGAACTCATTTTTAACTTTAAAGGAAGGTATGATAAGAAATTTATAGAACTTTTAATACAGACATGTGAAATATTTTACACATTGCAGGTTTGATGCATGATCAAAGAAAATGCACTTTTTTAACCCTAAATCAGTACTTATCACCATGACATTGTTCTTTATAATTAAAAGGGTTTTTTCAATCATGATTTATGCATTATATTAAAAATAAAAGATGTTTACTGTGTTTGCACAGACTCACGTAAACCGAGGAGACCTTTAGGATGACTCGAGAGCAGCTTCATTGCTTCCCTGAGACCGAAGGTCGATTGCACATGCTCAGTTGGTCGACAGTTCTCACAAACGTCTCCGAGGTTTGCATAAGCAAGTGCAAACAAAATCGATGCTTTCGTATTTCTAATCTGAACGACATGCGTCCTACAACATTTGAGGACTTTAAAAAATATAGTTGTCCGCTTTGAACTGACACATATATGAGCTGTTCGGAAACTCTTTCAATAAAATGCAGGAAAGGTCCAATTCTCCTTTCCTACATTCAGGGGAGCGCCAATCATATTATTTTTTGAATCTCGTTTTATTTCTTATGCCTTGAATGGTTTGTTCTTATTATCCTTACAAGTCCTTTTTGTCCTTCTTATGCATACCTTCTTATCCTACTTTAATGTTTGTATCCTTATTTGCCCATGTAAAATTCAATAGTCTTCCAAACTTGAAAGACGTGAACAAAAAACATTACTATTTATATCTTTCGAATTTCATGCATTAGCAGCATTGCGTTATCAAAATCAATACCAATTAAATGTGTATCCAGGATAAATATTAATTACTGATTACATTGTTTTTTTATAGTCAAATGTCATGATGACAGAAAGACTATTTTTTAAAACTGACAAAGGCATGGCTAATTTAAAACTTACAGTTAAAAACTTAAGTTAAAAATTCCTGTAAGTTAAATACTTTTCAGTAAGACACACATGCAAACGCCTCATTTCATCAATATCACAAATTTCAATTTAAGGGGAAGCTTGTAAATTGGCAAAGCAGGCAAACTTTGGATCATCAAGACGTAATGTATTTAATTTGATACATTTTGTATTTGATAAAATGACGCACATGCTGACATTACAGGTCTGCTACTCCTATGACAAATGACGTACGTATTTTTTTGATGACGTTCATCTTTCGTAAAACAAAAATAAATGTGTTTGAAAGGTGTTTGATATCACTGGTTGGCAAAGGGTCAATTATGCATAGCACAAGCAAGGGCAAGGCAAACTAGGTTTTTTGTTTAAAGAAGTCTTTGAAGTGACTTAATCCTTTAAACGTTGGGTATGGTTGACATTGAAATGTAATTTATGTTTTGAGCAATATGGCAATGTAGCAATATGGCAATGGCCGCTTCGTCCAGATAAAATTACATTTTTTTTGTAAAGGGATCGTATTTTTTCATCGCATTAATTTATAATGCAGCAATAATTAAACTTTTTATGCAATATTCCGAAAATACACCTCTTCCTCGACACCCGTGCAATATCAGACAATACGCCTCTTCCACAAATAGTTTGTGCAACAAAATAAAGTGGTATTTCAACGTTCTTTAAATTTCTAATCTGAAACAAAAATATAGCTAACTGAACAATGGTTTCTGTATGGATGAAATGTTATACATCATAAAATAACAACCTTTATTCCTCGTGCATGAAACTAATCTCTTGAGAAAGCTAGATAAAAATTTCCTGTTTTTAATCGAGAGAAAAAACAACTTACCGTCTTTAGGTCAAAGTAGCTATTTCAATCATCACCATTATGTTGTTGCTTTCATAATGATTAACGACAGTGTTCTGTCAATCATGATCTACGCGTTAGTATTGATTGATTACAGGTTGATAGGGCGAAGCTTTGTTATAAAAAGGGCATCGTCATTTATACTTGCAGCTAGCTGTTCCTCTCGGAAGAAGATAAGCGACACACGGCTTTGAAATAGTGAATTGAGTCGTAAAAAAAAACAAGCAATGGAATTATTTTTTCTGCCTTCCCTACTCTTCACGCTTTTCATTCTCCAAGTCAACGTTATGGAGTCAGCTGATGTTGAGACCCCCAAAAAGGTTTGTTTCAAACTTATTCAATTTAAAAGAGATAAATACTGGAATAGAACGTTTGTGAATCCTGACAGAATTTCAACGAGGTATGCTCGCAAACAGGCACTGAGGATAACATTTTGAAAATTTGGATTTTTAAAATTTATATATCATATATATGCCCAATCCTGTATCACATTAAAAACATGTGTTCTAAAAAACATTGCAATCTTTTAATTTTTTTTCGAATGTAGTTTGACATCAGCTCTAAAAGTTGCGTGGATTATCTGAGAAAAGGATACAAATCTGATGGTTTTTATGATATTTATGATTTTAACACCAACAAAATCATTACAGTGTACTGTGACTTGACTTCAGAACCTGGGTCAGCTTGGACGTTGGTCATGTCTTTTGCGTTGAAGAACAGGTTAACAAATTCAATGAATGCCAGGGCCCTCCTGCAGAACGTCGCAATAAACGAGCAATCACCAAACTGGGGGATCTATCGTATGAGCCACTCTCAAATGAATTATCTGAAATCACAGTCAACTCACTGGAGAGCAACATGCAGTTATCCAACAAACAAAGTTGACTATAGAGATTATGTAAGAGCAAAAATTTCTGATTTTGATGTCATGACCTTTACTGGCAATGGTATTTGTAAGAAAGTAGAGTTTGTAAACATCCGTGGTCATCAGTGCGCTCAATGTACGTCGAAATGGTGGCAAGTATTGGGTGCATACGCGGCCCATATTGATAGCTATGCTACGGGCTGTGATCTGAATCCTTCCACTGGTTCTGTGGTTTCAGAAGACAACTTTGGCTTCTACGGTACAACCAATAATAAGTTTCGTTGCACAGAAAACCAGTTGTCTACAACCAATTGGTGGTTTGGAGCCTACAAATGATCAATTGACTAGAAAAAACGTCACACGAAGTTTCAAGTTCAGTCCAGAATTTTAGTTTTTGATTAAGACATCACATCACGAACAAATGATCTCGTGTGTACCTTACTATAAAAATATATATTAACAAATAGTTTTTCAAAATTTTGATTGTTTGTGTGATGTTTTTATAACACTTACTACAAAAATATATATTAACAAATAGTATTTCAAAATTTTGCTTGTTTGTGTGATGTTTTTATAACACTTACTATAAAAATATATACTAACATATAGTATTACAAAATTTTGCTTGTTTGTGTGATGTTTTTATAACAACAGCTAAACCATTCACTATTTTGCACAATTCTGACTTCATTTATATCTTTATTTTGCAAATGATTTAACATCAAGTACGTGCATTTTTCAGTCAAGTATTTTCTCATTTTAAATGCCCGCCAAATCTCTCATTAGTATCTCTAACTCTTTCAAATGATCACATGATCATGCAATTGTTTCATCATTATCGTGCATCATCTTCGATAACGATGATGAATCTTAACCTTAATCTTAACTTGCATCACAATACCACGTCATCCGTAAACAATTCCTGTTCATACAGCAGTTGGGAAAATTGCAATGAAAATTCAAATAGCAACGTCCTTTGCGCTGGCTATACATATACAGTATTTACACTTTTTTAATTATGGCTAGTTCTAGTCTGAGACATCAATTGAAAGCAAAATTTTTTCAAAAGAAACTAGCCAAAAAAAGCAGAATATATATAAATATGCTTTCTTCCTGTCAATTAACGTTTGATTGACGCCGCTCTTCTAAGTGCCGGTACTCTTTTGAAATATTCTTCATCCAAATGGACGAAATCATAAGTGATTTTATACATCAAAGCAAGCAAGCTTCTTTTTTCCTTTTTCAAACGATTCTAAAGGTAGTTCGGTAATTATGATTGTTACGCTGAATTTTCATGTACGATTTCCCGTAAACAAAGAAGCAACAGATATTGTTAAATTTTAATCACCTAATTAACTAAGATTAAGGGTTCCAATCTGGCTTTCCGTAGTCAACTTTAATCTAGCATAGCTGTTTTGTATTTTGGAAAATGAGCAATTTTCAGTCTTTTTTGTAAAATCCAAGTAGTTGTAGGATATTTATGCTCTATTGCAGCATTATTAAGTTCATATTTTGAGTTTTGAGCAATTTGCAGTAGTAGAAATATTTTATGATCTTTGTTTGCGCCTGTACGTTGAATCATTTATGACACCATGTTAAATACTGACATCTTCCATAAAATATGAGTTAGTCCTATTTTCTTTCCTCTTTTATCTCTTCTCACACTTTTGTAAGTTAAAAAATTAATCAATTTCATGTTGCAACAATGAAAGTAACATTAGAAAGAGGATGTACATGTGACTCTTTTAATGTCCATTGTCGAAATCGTGCCTTCAAAATTTGCGCGTGAAATGCCAGAATAAAGCTGTTAAGTGAGATTGAACGTAACGAAAAACTTCATTATCTTGGCTATGGGAAAATTCATTCAAATAGAAAGTTTCCTACGTCTGTTTGTAAACTGATTCTAGATGGTGAAAATTAAAGGTGATCGTAATATAGGTATTTGTGATATCACACTATGTTTAAATAACACGTCGACGCTTGCTGATAAAATTATAAAGAGTATAATTAAACAAACAACTTTCACTCCCAGTGTCTACAAGACCACGTGCTCGCTAAAATATGTATTAATGTACATATATGAATGACGTAATAAACTGAACTATATACATATCTTTTAACTGGTGAATATCTTTTCTCGCAAACTATCTTGATTCCAACACACTATACATATATAGACGATGTAAGTCAAACTTTAATAAGAAAGGTACTTGGCTACATCACAAAACCTAACAGTTGAGCCATGAATTGACAACTAAAAAGCATTGTAATGTAAAGTTTCTAAGCATCAATGTCACTATCATAACATATGCACTTTCTATGTAGCCATACATGATAGCACTGAACTCTTTTGATTACTCTGAATTTAGAGAAAATTTGAGCTCGTATAATGAATGCACAAAATCACATGCAATGAAAAGTTTTTTAGGGTACTTCGGCATTCATAGAAAATGTAAAGTATGCACACGAGGTGAACGTTTGTCACGTGCAGTAAAGTGCATGTTTGTTATTCTGTAATATACATGAATGCCATTATCCCATGAACTTTAGAAACAGTGATTGATCACAAGCATATATATTAGCGATTGTGTTACTTCAGCATCTTGCAAAAAATTTCTTGACTAACCCTTTACAGGGCAGTGTAGCTGATTTATAACAATTACCGAAAGAAATGTGTGCACACTTTGCATGCAAAAATTTGCTGAGTAAAGGGTCAATTTACTGTAACACGATGTCGCACTGCTATGTACGTTCACCAAAATCTTTTCCAAACTCCTGCACCGAAAAGCACAACCATGACACAAGATACATAGGGAATCACTGGCAAGGGTTGTAATCCCCTACAGGGAATTGTTTAACCCTTTACCTGGCAATGTAGCCGACTGGAAACAATTACCAAACGAAATGTGTACAAAATTTTTGAAAAAACATTTCGATTAAAAGGTTGAGAATGTTAGCTAGCAGTGCTCTAGGAATCTAACCCAGAGGCCAAAAATTTCATTTGTCTATGCCATAGACTCTATGGTATTCAGTATATGACTTATATCATAATAAACATTTCGAGACGTCGTATGGAAAAGTCAATATCATATTTTATTTCAAACACTTAACTTAACGCATAAAAATTGATTTTAAAATAAACGTTTTAGTGCTACTAGCCTCTAATTCTGAATCTTCGAACAAATTTTGGTTGCATTAAATTCTTGTCCCCAAACCTTGGGCACATTTTTTACCGCGAAACGAAATGGAAGGAAAACCAGCAAAGCTGAAAAAAACCTTTTGAGTGAGAAAGTATATATATTTTGGAAAATGTTTCAAGTATATGTATCGAGTGTTTTTAGCTGACGTCATAGCCACCATTTTTGTTGTTTTCATCTCAATGAAACCAAGACTGAATTTATGCCAGTTAACATTCGCAACAATCAGGAGATCAAAACACTGTCATAAAATATTCTGAAATGTGTTGAAGACTACAAGTATCTAAGATCACACATAAAGAACTCAGAGAAAGACTTAAACATCGGAAAAGGTATTGCATGGACTGCCTGCAACAAATTGGAAAAGATCTGGAAATCCAACCTAGATCGGAAATTTAAAATCCAAATTTTTCGAGCTCTAGTTGAGCACATCTTATTGTACGGTTCTGACTCTCTCAGCCAAACAACAGCAGCGTTTAGATGGAAGTTATACACGTCTCTTAAGAAGAGTCCTCAATCTCTCTTGGCAAAACCACCCAACTTTAGAAACAATATATGGAGACCTACCAAGAGTATCAAACTTAGTTTGTAAGAGACGTGTTCAGTTCGCAGGCCATTGTGCACGTGCAACTGAGGAACTCATCATGTGTCATCATTTGTACTTTGGAGACACTCATCATCTGAGAATAGATGACGCATGTTAACCTTTCCAGATAGGATAAGACGAGACACAACAATTCCTAAGGAAAATCTGTTAACAGCTATGAAAGATAGAGAATACTGGAAAGATGTGGTGAGTTCAATCTCGGCTGAGGCCGCAAGATGATGATGATGATGATTTTTGTTGTATCAAACTGAAAAGAACTTTAATGAAGTTTTTTCAATTGTTACACCAATATGGCTGCTTAATCCATTGCCAGGTGTACTCCTTTGGGAATGGGGATCCCGATGCTTGTCCATCCAGTGGGGGATCTATAGTTAGTCAAAATAAGTAACAACAACCCATCCAGTTGGTTAAATTCTTTGAAAGTTTCCATCCAACAGCAATTGAATAAAAACTGCTTAGCAGTTTTAAAATATTTTACCTAACGATGGGGGAGATACTGAATTTGCTTACTGTGTATAATAAACATTTTGACCTCTAACTTTTTCTGCTTCAGCCCAGTATTTGCTGGTGATTTCGTAAGTTTTTATGACTACCAAATTAATTTTAATCATTCCAGTTACATCAAAGCTCTAAAGACGAATCCATTCAAAAAATTCTACCAAAATGTTACTATAAGTTTGTAAGTTTCTTAGTGAGAGAATTTATTAAGGTGTGTAATACAGCTTGATAAATGTAGCTACAGCTTTAAAACACTACACAAAATGTAGTTGTTAATGCAAGACAGTTTCTTAATGCTTTTAAGGTTTGAGTGGATGTGAGCTGCCGTTTTCATGAAAATGTTGAAACTCTACAACGATATTTAATCCATTCGATTCATATATTTAGGTCGAAACATAAAATGCCGCACTATTTTTAAGAAAGTACCCAGAATTTATAGAAAGATTTCTTGTCTTCCTCAAATTTCAATGTAACCAGCCACTTTGAGTCTTTTAATTGCAATCTCTTCGATTATTCAGTGGCAGTTTCGACTTTTCCGTGATTCATTGTCAACAGTCGATCAAAGTTTCATATGTCAGTAGTGCCCATTTTTGACAGCAGATCATACCATGCTCACGTTTCTTTATGAAATGACATTTTTTACTTGAAACAGATCTTGTTTGTAGCAAGACTTTTTAGCCAATGATTATAAGTAAATGTAGTCTCTTTTTTGACATTGAACTACAACCTATACATACGATCGCTCAACATCGCCAAGTGTGAATGGTGGTGAGGCTTAATTTACGGCTGCTAGTAATTAGAATTCTACTTTGTTTTTATGTAATAAGACGACAGTGAAGATGATGTACTGAACTGTGTTGCGATGAATTTCAAACTGTAAATGCATTTGCTTTTACTTTTGCTTTAACTATTCCAAACTGTAAATGCATTTTGCTTTTACTTTTGCTTTAACTTTTCCAAACTGTAAATGCATTTTGCTTTTACTTTTGCTTTTACTTTTCCAAACTGTAAATACATTTTGCTTTGTAGTGTAGTGTGTTCTCTAAGAAGTATTCATGTTGATAAACCCTCTATTCATAAATTTAATGATAACTGTAATTTTCCAATGACAAAAAGTGACTATAGAACTTTGAAGTAACGTTTATAATTAATAACATAATCGCAAAAATACACATGCACACACCTTACTTTACCACCACAAAAGATGTTAAAGTCCTATTCTAAAAATTAGCTACACTTCAGCACAAGCAAGGTTTAAGTGCATATCCAAGAATTAATCAATAAAACTTAATTAAGAGCATTTAACTAATCAAGAGCATCGGGATCCAGTTCACCCCCACATCAATCACACACACACATGCGGTTTGTAACTATGGGATTGTTGTGGATGTGAATTATCGATAATATAAATATAAATCAATTAGAACCTGAACCTTTTTGAGTCATCCATTCATGACGCATCACCTTTATTGCTTGGTAAAGTAAGGTGTGTGCATGTGTATTTTTGCGATTATGTTATTAATTATAAACGTTACTTCAAAGTTCTATAGTCACTTTTTGTCATTGGAAAATTACAGTTATCATTAAATTTATGAATAGAGGGCTTATCAACATGAATACTTCTTAGAGAAAACACTACACTACAAAGCAAAATGTATTTACAGTTTGGAAAAGTAAAAGCAAAAGTAAAAGCCAAATGCATTTACAGTGTGGAAAATGATGTTCAAAGCATCACCTTTATTGCTTTGAACATTCTCGGTGATGTTGCAACATCACCGAGAATACCGTATAACCATCATTTTTCATCGTGTCCATTAGCGTACCATCCTATCCATTACCCATGTTGTTAGTCGTATAAATACTACCATTCCCTTACTACTATACTCGCCATTGATATTACCACCATTTTCAAAGGTAGTTTTATTCCACAAAATCATTTAACCATTAACGCTTTTCAATTATTTGTCGACAAGCCCATATTTCCTGACGCCATAATTTTGCATTGTTGAAAGTTTCTTTTCGTACAATTACCATCCGTTTTTATTTCAGGATTATTAAATCCAAATCCATATCCAAACAAACCCTAAGATTATGAATGTAGAATGAATTCGTTCAGAATGTCAGCTGATCAAACATGCAGCAGTGGGGCCCCTCACTGTTATATGCTAAAGCAACTACATTAACAACAAATCCAAAACTACAGACAAACATACTAGTTTGCCAAAGACATGATACTCACGAATGTTAAACGAACTCTGTGCTTTCTTATTACTAAAGGAGAAAATGAGAAATGCGTACTAGTCACACACACTTATGACATTACAATACATTGAACACATTGAGCTGCATGATGTATACTGGAAATTTTGAGTCGCAACTTATTGATAACAATCTGTAAAACCGATGGTCAAACGGAGATTGGTTTCATAAGATATAAACTTTCATTATCAAATTTACCATACTTAAAGCAATTATGTTATGTAAACAATATTACAGTAAATGCAAATTCGATACCATGACTCACAAATATTTAAACGGTAAAAGAACCTTATAGAAAGTTTTAAACATGGCAACATCGCAATGCACTCTTTAAATAATAGAATTGATTGAGAATTCGTATTAATGCTTTATAACTGAAATCGTGTCTACCAAAACTTTACACGTACCTCCCAAAATTTCATTTGCCAGAAAACACAGAAATCATTCACTATAAATCAAAGCAAAATGATGTTTCTTGTCAATGATCAATGGCCTTCTCTACTTAAAGAACGCGACACATAGTTCAAATTGCAAACAACTCTAAAAGATCAACTTGCAACTACGAAGTGGCAGGCTCTTATACAAGTAATTTGTCTTCCTCTAAATCGACGAGTCTAGTAATAACTGAGATAAGTAAATTCGACCAACATTTATATACCTACGAAAACGTTCAAACTACAAGCAAAACGATTACATCAAAAACTCTGTGCTCTAAGATTGACCCAGCGGAATGTATATTTCTAAAAAAACAGAACTTTTGCACAACAAAAGAAAACTAATTATATGGTTGAATTAATTCATTGATCTTTAAGAACATTAGAAATTGACATACAGCAATAATTAATGTTGCATAAAGTATTGTCAGTTACATACATATACTAAATTATTTCTACTAACACAGAAGCTTTTCTGAGCATGGCAATTGGAAAAAGGTTTCTCAAAGCAAATTTCTATTAAGGTATTCTTCCTTCAAATACACTCTGTATAATAGCACACTGGTTTCCATTGGCAATAAAAGCGCAGTTGAGGAAACAAAGCAAAACATATTCTCGTTAGGTTGGAGGAAACAAAACAAAAGGATTTTCTTTCCTATTGGCTTTTGCTCCGTTGTGCTTCTCTTATGCTTATGTCAATGATTATGAATACAGTTCAATGCATTCTTTTGTATTTTCTTTTGTCCTTGCCTGTCTTTATATTTATGATGCTGAAGATCTAGAAATTCATGGAGGTTTATTGCTTCCTTTGTAATATATGCAGTGAACAACTTCCCATTCTTCATAACTGCCCTCTATTATTAAAAAACTAACTATAATTGACGATGTAGTGATGTGGAAGTTTTGGGAAAAAATTCTTAGTCTATAGCTCATAGTTCAAGCAAAAGGGAAAGAAGAGTGTTGAAACGATTGCCATTCAGTACAAATTATATTTGTGATGAGTTATTGATAACACCATAGTTATTGATAGGTGAACGAACTTATAATAGTAAAGGATCAGAACGTTAACGACCATGGACTAACACCGTTTCAATGAAATCATCTGGCTTGTGAAAAAATACATAAATTCCAACCCCATTGCTCGGTCCACTCCCTCTCTCCTCAATACATTTGCGATTCATTCCTGCACAGTAACTTTTTTCATTTGAAATTTGTTTAGAAATTAAAAACTATTAGCTTTGTCGCAAAACTACTTTTAATACATCGAGTTGCAAGAATTCGTTTTGACAAAAACTGGATCACACAGTGAGCTACTCATAAGCACGTAGAACAATACCTTGACCTTAACTTTGCCTTGCTGCCTCTTTATTGCAAAATTAATGTTAACCTATTATTGTGCTGCTTGTTGTTTGACTTACTTTAAGTTTAGTTGCAAAGGTAGTTCGGGCAATACAATTTGAATATATTCAAATAGCTACTTTAATCTTGTAACGTAAACTTAGAAAAAACAAGTCTGTGGGTAGAGTTTGAGACATACAAAAAACTTGTCTTAAACACACTGCACCCAAGCATTGAAAAGCATGACAATCTACTGATCACAGTGATGTCAGGCTTTTCATGCTTTTTGACAGTCTACTGTGATGCTACTAGATCACATATTTAGAGATAAAAGTGCATAGCTGATAGCTGACGACTTTTCCTTGCTGTCTGCTTTATATTAAAATATGGTGCATCACTCAGATAACCTTATTAATTTTTCTAAATTACAAAATGGCTAAACTGATTTTAACATATTGCTGTGTTGCTTGTTGTTTAATTTATCCTAAGTTTAAAGTTGCTCTGGTGGTTCTAAAAATAAAATTTGAATGTACCGAAATAAATTATTCTTGTAGCAAAAAACGAGTCTTTGTCAGGAGTTAGAAACATACAAAAAAACTTATCTCAAGCACACGTCATATAAACATTAATTGCAATGTATGATAATGATGCTTCTGGATCACATATGGTTTGGAGAGACAAAGGTACACAGCCAATTGCTGTTGAAAGAAATGAAAAATGTTATCTATTGGTTTTAGTTTTGAACTGACCAAAGACAAGTTTGAAATCAAATCCTTACATGTGACTTGTTGAAGCACTTTCGTTTTTCGAGTGAGATGTCGCTTGCGCATGACAATAAGATCTTCCTACTTTTAATTCGAAACTTTTCTTCCAAGCTTGTCTGTTTACGCACATAAAAAATGCATTCTAAACTTGCATTATAAAATGCAGTCTTTGGGCAGTAAAATAATTCATTGGCAAATGGACGACACTCATGCACTTGTATTTACTAAATTCAATTATATTTCATGAGTTCAAAGTAAGCAATTTTTATTGTCATGACGTTTGGCTTACTTTAACGTCAGCTTATCGTATGATGAATAACGGATGTCTTGCATGTGTTTTTATGATATTTATGAATTCAACACCAACAAAATCATTCATTTCTACTGTGACTTGACTTCAGAACCTGGGTCAGCGTGGACGTTGGTCATGTCGTATGCTTTGAAGAACAAGTTAACAAATTCGTTGCAAAGTAGGACCTTCCAGCAGAATGTCCCCATAAATGAGCGATCACCCAACTGGGATATTTATCGTATGAGCAACTCACAAATGAATTATATGAAGTCCCAGTCAACCCATTGGAGAGTAACGTGCAGTTATCCAAAGAACAAAGTTGATTATATAGATTATGTGAGATCAAAGTTTTCTGATCTTGATGTGATGACTTTTTCTGGTTCTGATATTTGTATGAAAGTAGAGTTTGTAAACATCCGTGGTCATCAATGCGCTCAGTGTACGTCGAAATGGTGGCAAGTGTGAAATACCTAATTAGCAATCATTGAGAGTAGTGTTTCAGGTTGTCAGTTTGACGCTCGCATTGGTTCTGTATATTCTGAGGATAACTTTGGCTACTATGGTGTGTTTAACAATAAGTTCCGTTGCACAGAAAATCAGGTTTCCACAACAAACTGGTGGTTTGGAGCTTATAAATAATCATTTCTCAAGAAAAAGCGTTATAAAAAACTTAGAGTTTCGTTTAACATTTCACTTTTTTACTTTAAGAACAAATGCATAAATAAATGTAGATTATTGAAAAAAAATTTTGAATACCTTGCTCACGTTTTCTTTTTCAAGTTTGATATAGAAACTATAGCAAGAATTAGTTTGATGAAGTTTAAAATATGTTAAAATGCCATTTTCAATTTCTTTTGCTGTAACTTTTGTTTCATAGTTCTTCTCAATTCATTTAAAAACTTTTTACGATGTGTGTTTCTGGTTTTGGAAGAATAGCTTTGGGCTGATCTTTTAGATTTGTTCAGGATGGCTAAACTGATGCTATCATGCTATTTTATTGGTTGCTGTTAAATTTACTTTTCGTTAAGAGTTGCTTTGGCAAGGAATTTTTTTCTCTTACACTTAGTAGTAGGTAGCTAAGAAAAAAGTCTGCGGAAAACTCTTTCTCAGGAATTCAACATATACAAAAAGCTTGTCTCAAGCACACTGCACAAAAGCATTGTAAAAAATGATAATGATGCAACAGAATCACGAAAGCGATAGCTGATTAAAGAAATGACATTTGGTGCCAATTGGTTGTGTGAACATCAACGATCAAATACACTAATTCAAAAAAAAGACATATGTTGCTCATTGGCTGTGGTTATCATGTTTTTTTTTGGCATAGAAAAATAATTTTTAGTTGAGTGTTGTCTGAAACTTTCAGTAAATCAAAATCAATGATTATTCTATAAACTAAAGATTATGCTTATAAACTACAAATGCTGACCTTCATAACATCCACAAAAATCATTTTCTATCTTTCATAGTTATGAACTTATGAAAATACCCTTATCACATAAACGGAATTTTTTTAAGTCACATACTTTGAACTGATCAAAGAGAAGCTTAAAATCAGATCATTACCTTTTATAGTTCAAGTACTTTCGTTTTTCGAGTACTAGAGACATCGCTTGTGCATGAGTAATGACACTAAGATCCCTCTGTTTTTAATTCGGAAAATTTTCTGCAACCTTTCCTTGTAAACTTGAAAACTCATAAAATGGGATTTTCGTGCAGTAAAATAGTGCACTGGCAAATGCGGGACACTCGTGCATTTTTATAAACTAAATTTACTCATAGGATTCATATTTCGTAAGTTTTCATCCTCATAACGTTCTTCAAAGATTTTTACACTTTATATTTAGCCATTGTAATTCAACAGGGATCTCTGCATGCATTTCCATTATTTCTGAGAGCACAATTCAAAAAACGTTAATTTTTTAAGACATATTTCAACAAAAAAAACAAGATAAAATCAAAATGAACCTCGAAAGAATTATTCAAACATAGTAAGACGTTTAAAGTTTTTGAGTTTGTTTCACAGATAAACAAGAGAAAAAATTCCTATTGTAGCTATAATATTTTCATGTTTAGGAACATAATTCAAAATATTTTCTTTGAAAGTGAATTTTGAGAACTGCCTATTTTAAGTTTTACAACTATCTATTTTACCACTAAGACTGCTCATATTGAAAATTGGAAATCTTATGACGAACCTTGCCTCAGAGCTAGAGAGAAGCAGAAAACGTTCAATAAGCTTAAACATATATTTACTTTAAACATCTGTATATAGATTTTTGCAGATGTATTAGATTATATAGGTTAATAAAAACCTGAGAAGGATTAGTTAGCTGTCAATGTTTACCACCGTTTCGACAACCTTAGTTAGCGGTAGTTCTCTTCAAAATCAAAACTATTGAAGTATAGTTTTGGTTGAATCAAAATGGGTTCTCAAAATAACATTCAATTCAGAAGGAAGCATCTTGCTAGTAAATCAGGATCAATAAAATTAGAAAAAACTCAAATCCCTATCTCCCACAATCAGGCCGGGGAACTCGGATCCAATTCTGGCAGATCAGTTGTTTATGTATCTTGTTTTGTTTTTATGTTTAATTTGTACGTCTCGTTCTTCTTATTCCTGTAAGTCTTTTATGTCCTTCTTATACGTACCGTGGTGGGTGGATGTAAATCAACGATAACATAATATAAACTGAACAGAACATGAACCTTTTGGAGTAATCATAATCCTTTTCATTTGTGTTGACAGATAACATTCCAGTCAGGACACATCGTTATTGCCTTGAACATCAACATCACCAAGAATACCATATTACCATAATTTTTCATCGTATCCATTAGCATGTTGTTAGTCGTAGGATAGGAAATCGGTTTGAATTCGAATTCTTATGTGTGACTTGTCTTCGTTTCTCAAATGTTTCAGATGTCACTTAAATAAGATCCTCTTCCTGTTTTTAATTTAGAAAACTTTTTGCTAGCTTGCATGATTGTTTACATAATAAATGCATTAGCTATACACTTGCATTTTAAAATGCAGTTTGAGTGTAGTAGAATAAGGCATTTGCAAATGCAGGATTATTGCAGGACACTCATGCATTTGTATTCACTAAATTTAATTATAAGGTTCTTGTTTCATAAGTTCAATGTAATTCATCAATAACCTTCATGGTCAACTAATCGTGTCATTCATGTTTCATACGTTAAATTTAGGTAATTTTCATTGTCACGTTTCAAGGTTAGCTAATATGGCTTACATAGGATGAATGACGTATGTCTTTTTTGATGACATGCAAATTTTGTAAGTACTGGATATTTTAACAAGTGAAAGCACTTTTATCACCGGCAAATGTTGGTAGACTTTCTCGACTGCTCGATCGTTCTCATAAACGTCTCTGAGGTTTGCATAAACAAGTGCAAACACGAAAAAATTCACATGGAAATTAATCATATGAATAACTCATTGTAAACTTCTAAAGATGAGAAACTGTATAAGGAATGTATAAAACCTTTTATTACAAACATGTAAAATATTTTAAACATTGCGGGTTTGATGCATGATGAAAGAATGCATTTTATAAACCCTAAACCTCTTCGTATTACCGCGACATTGTTATATTTATCAATAGAAGGGTTTTTTCAATAATGATTTTTGCATTAAGACAAAAAACATGTTTACTTTATGTGCACAGGCTTATGAAAGCCAAGGAGACCTTTAGGAGAACTCAAAAGCAGATCAGGGCTAGCCTTAGAGAGAAAGTTGATTGCCCCTGACCAACTGGTCGAGAATTCTCACAAACGTCTCCGACGTTTGCATAAGCAAGTTCAAACGAAATAGATCCTTTCGTATCTCGAATCTGAAGGACACATGTACTGCCACATTTGAAGGTTTTAAAATATTTTGTCTTCTTTGTTCACATACATGAAATGTTTAGAAACTCTTTCAATAAAATGAGGAAAACACCAATTATCCTCTCCTACAATCAGGGGAACTCCAATCCTATTCATCTGTTTATTTGTAGCTATGTCTCGTTTTTATTATCCTTATATAAGTCTTTTATGTTCTTAATTTGCATATCGTCTTTTGCATATCGTCTTATCCTACTTTAATCTTTATATCCTATAGCTATTTGCTTATGTAAAATTCAATATTCTTCCAAACTTGAAATACGTGAACAAAAATACATTACTTCTTATTTCTTTTGAATTTCATGCATTACCTTATCAAAATTAATTCCAATTAAATGTGTATCCAAAGATAAATACTAATTACTTGTTACATTAATTTTTCTTATAATCATGTGTCATAATGACATAAAGACTATGTTTTAAAACTGACCAAGGCATGGCTAGTTTTTAACTTACAGCTAAAAACTTAAGTTTAAAATCGGATCATTTAATTGCAATAAGAATTTCCTGTTTTTATTCGAGATTGGAAATTCCTGTAAGTTAAATACTTTTTAGTAAGACATACATGCAAACGCCTCATTTCATCAATATCACAAATTTCAATTTCAAGGGGAAGCTTGTAAATTGATAAATTTGGATCATGAAGACCTAATGTTTCAATTTGATACATTTGGTATTTGTTAAAATGACGCATATGCTAACATTAAAGGTCAGCTGATCCTATGACAAATGACGCACGTATTTTTTAGTAGCGTGCATTTTTGGTAAAAAAATTACATAGGTTGTAAGGTATTTTCTTTTACCTGTTTGTAAAGCGCCAAGGCAAACTAGGTTTTTCGTTCAAAGAAATGTTTTACTGACTTCCTTTTAACGTTGGGTATGTTCACTTGGATGGTTGACATTTAAATGTAATTTATGTTTTGAGCAACGTGGCAATATACCAATATGGCTTGACTTTTGTTTTTATAACAAAAATCCCATTTCTGATTTCATAGAAAATCAAATAAAACTTACTTTTTGTAGTTTTTTTAACAGGAACTTGCTTGTATGAATGAAAAGAAAGAGTCAAAAATGTATTTAGGTTCTCTCAAAAACACGGTTATATATCTTAATCTCTATTACTCAGAAAACATATTAAAACGACATATTATACAATAATGAAGCAATAATTTCATTTATCATGCCAATGTAACAAAATGCGCCTTTTTCACAACATCCACGCGATATCAGAAAATACGCCTCTTCCACAATTAGTCAGTGCATCAAACGAAATTGGTACTTCAAGTAATCGCAAACAAAGATATAGTTGACTGAACAATGGTTTCTGTACGGAGCATTTTATAAATCAATGATTACATTGTTTTCCACTTTCATGAAAAATGATAGAGGTTATACACAAGTTGTAAATTTAAACAACGTGAACAAAAAATGATTACTTTCTACATCTTCAAACTTCATTAACTTATCAAAATTAGCTAATATGCCAGATTTTAGTCCAGAAACGGATACTTACAATTAACCGAATTGTATTGTCATACTCGTGCATCATAATTGAATCATCTATTTATCAAGGTTGCATGTTTTAAAGAGACCAAGGCTCGGTTAGTTAAAAACTCGCCAAGGAATACAACACTTCACGTCCACGTATCTTGTGATCAGTCACATAAGTACATTTGTAAATATAATTAATCGAAGAAGAAAGAGAATAGAATGGTGCTTTTCAAAGTAAATAGTTTTTTTATGTTGTATGACTTAAACAATAATTTAGTTTCTTTTTAAGTATCTTATTGAGACGGTCAATATTTTTAGACTATTCAGTATAATTTGATAGCAATAACACAATGACATATATACAATTGTAAATATAATTGATCGCTTATTCCACTGCACTACAGATGGCAAAAGCATGCCGGAACATATCTAAGTTCAACCAAATATCGCTCGCTTAAAATGTTTGTCATCGATTGTGCTGTAAATAGTAATGGATATATTTTCACGCACGTACTGTATTTCCCGATTAAAACAACACGTGTCTATTAAATCTTTGAGACGTGCAAGTACGGTAATCAATAAACAATAGACTACAACATTATACATATAGAAAACAAGTCTATTTAAACAAAACTAAAGTACATGATGTGATGGTAGTTATTTTATTACACATCGCCGCCGCATCAGTCAATTCAAATTCCGAAAAAAATCAAGAATTTTTCATAATTGACTAAACAGAATTGAAAAACTTCCCTATTTTGCATAAATTTTTTTTTAATTAAAGTTTTCGCATTGATATTGATTGATGAAAGGGTTGCTTCAATCATGACCTATGCATTATCATTAATTGACGACAAGTTGATACAGAATTGCTTCCCCTATAAAAAGGACAACACCGTTTAGGTTTGCACTTGAGCGTTTGTCTCTAAACAAGATAGGCAACACTGTTTTAAAATTGTGAATTCACACTTCAAAAAACAAGAAATGGAATTATTGTTTACGCCATCGTTGCTCTTCACGCTTTTCATTCTTCAAGTTAATGCTGTGGGGTCAGCTGATGTTATAAAACAAAAAAAGGTTTGTTTCAAAATCGATTCAATCTTGACTTGAGGAAATACAATTTTCCGACGCATGTTATTGTGAGCCCTATACATAATGTACATTTAATAAGGTAATGGTCACAAAAAATCTCGAGTGTCGGTCTGTCTATAGGTAGCTAAAGCCATTGACACCTCAACTCAAACTTGAGGTGGTATTCAAAAATAATCAACTAGAAGTTGCGAGTCATATAGATATCATCAAAAATGTAACGTAATTTGGCTGCCGTGTGAGCATAATGCATTTTTGCACGTATATATTGATTTCCACCATTGAGGCTATATGTTGGTCAAACTGTACGAATACAATTAGTTTCACCACGCAAGACTAAAACGACAAGACTTTGAACTTCTTCACTTACGATATGCTATGAGACATTCTTACTATTATGTTTGATGTTTCAATAAGTTAATACCACAAATGTTTTTGGAGAACGCAAGAGCGGAATAGTGCAAAAACCCGCAGGTCAAAGTAGGCACCTGTTTTAAAAACATTTGTTAACACAAAAGATATAAAGTACCGATCAATTTCAATTTTCATCAAACGTCAGACATTGGCCATGAAAAGTATATAGGTATCTTTTGAATTATCAAGTTTCAAATTTTATCGCCCACATTTAGAATGATAATCAAAATGAAAAAATTCTTCCACAG
This sequence comes from Xenia sp. Carnegie-2017, assembly GCF_021976095.1. Lineage (NCBI taxonomy): Eukaryota > Metazoa > Cnidaria > Anthozoa > Malacalcyonacea > Xeniidae > Xenia > Xenia sp. Carnegie-2017. The sequence continues at coordinate 8,034,682 of NW_025813402.1, forward strand.
AATTTATAACAACGGATAAAAATGTTGACCACTGCGATAAAATACATTATGGAAGGTCTTAAAGAAATCAAAAGCTATACGTGCACAATTACAACAGTGCATAAATCCATACAACTCGTATATATGGAGTTCTTTCTTATTGTAATAGCAATTCGCACGCAGAAACCACAACAAAAGAAACTATGGAAATTTGTTTAATAACGCTCAGGATATAATTGCATCAAGTAAAAGTAAAATTCTTTAACATACAGAAGATATAATTGTGTGTAGGTCTAAGTCAAAACTTTTCCATATGTTATGCATTTAAACCTGACATTTTTTCATTATAGCTCGAAATTACCCCTCAAAGCTGTCTGGATTACCTAAAACAAGGCTACACATCGGATGATTTCTACAAAATCTATGATTGCAATTCAAGAAAAATGATTACTGTTTATTGTGACATGACATCCGAACCTGGATCTGCCTGGACGTTGGTCATGTCGTTTGCATTGAAAAACAAAGTAATAGAACAGCTCTCTAAGAAAGGCTTTCAACAAAATGCCCCAGTGAACGAAAACTCGCCCAACTTTGACCTTTATCGTATGAGCAATTCTCAAATGACTTATCTGAAATCACAGTCGACCCATTGGAGAGTAACATGCGAGTATCCGAAGATGAAAGTTGACTATCGAGATTATGTAAGAGCAAAGTTCACAGATTTTGATGTGATGACTTTTACTGGATTTGGTATTTGTAAGAAAGTGGAGTATGTAAACATCCGTGGTCATCAATGCGCTTACTGTACGTCAAAATGGTGGCAATTATTGAATAGATACGCACCACACATCGACAGCACTATTCCAGGAGGATGTCAGTTCGATGCTAGCGCCGGTGCTGTACGTTACGAGGATGATTTTGGCTACTACACAACGCCTAACAAGAAATTTCGTTGCACAACCAGCGACCTTTCCACAACCAACTGGTGGTTTGGTGCTTACATATAGTTATTTGGTGAAAAGAAACGTTTCAAAACTTTTAATGCAGTGATTGTAGTGTAGTCTGGCATGTGAATTGATACGTATACCTAGATATAACCAAATCAATAAAACGCACATCAATAATTTGCATTTATATTTTATCTTCTTAAGTTGATCAAGAAATGGATAAGAATTAGTCAAAGACTGCAAAAACTGAAGTGTCAAGATATGAAATATTGTGGTGTTCAGTTTCATAGTTGATTCCAACATTTTCAAAACGTTTTTAAGAATTATGTTTTGCAAACGCCATAGTTAAGCGCTTTTAAACACCATAATATTTTAATTTCATCGTTAGGCTTTAGCTGCTAAAGACTGACCAACACTCAACGTATCTTGTAAACTGAGCATTTAGGAGCAACATATGAATGAAGCCCAACTTACCAATTATCAACTGTTATACATTTTGTAATGGTTAGAAATGACAGTTGTTGCTCGTTGAACATGAAATAATCAATCCATTCAAACTATTGATAAATTGATAAAAGACATCCAAATCTTTTCATCTATTTTTTGAGAGTTACATTATGAGTTGAAATGGATTAAAATATACCTACATATGAATACCACCCTCGTAACCCTCCCCACGCAACTATTGATCTTCTGCCGTCTCTGACCAAGAAGAAGTTCGGCAGAACTTCAAAGCAAATCACTTAAAATCACACGTTTAGCTTTGCTTATGTATGCATATGAATTTTCTGTTCTTATAAAGATGGAAATTTAAAGCAAACGCATTATTCAAGACATACACACAAAAGGCATGACGAAATTATAAATAACACTATTAGAGTTTCATTGTATTTTGATACATTTGGTGTTTGTCATATCAATTATGACATTTACACTGATTTAAGAGGTCAACTAATCCAATGATGAGGCATGTATTTATTAACAAAACGTATCGAGGCATGTTCAACAACACTACTACAGGCACTTGATTTTTTGACGTTTACATTATGAGAGGTTGATACAGAAACGTTCCCAATAAAAAGAACACAGTGCAGTATGATGTTCGTAAACCTACCTGAGCATAATTAATCACAGTCACAGAAATTCTGAGATTTAAACTGATAGACTTGCTATAAATATCTATACTTTTTAACACCAAAAGTCATTAGCTTATACGGATGAAATGAATGTCAATCATTAACAACCAAGTCACGTGATAAGATCTCAGGAAAACAATTTTTGACAGAGACAAATTTTCAACTGAACAAGAATTTTGGTAGAGCTTAAAACTTGAAAATACATCATCAAAAACAGGATTTTCGTTTCCAAGTTGCAAGTTCTCATAAAAATGAAAACTATAAATAACCAAATCACGTTCAAGACATACATACAAAATTCATGACCAAATCATATATTACAGTTTTCTGTTATAAGCAAATATGTCGGCAAATAGAGGACAAAAGCACTTATCCACTTATTAAAAACAACGATGTAAACATTTCTAAGCATACGTGCATTTTAATGAGTGAAGAATGACGTATAACTTTTTTGATGACATACAAATTTCGTAAATATTTACGTTTGAAAAGTGTTTCAGTTGCTTGTAAAATTTCGGAAGTCGTTCACAACACTAACAAAGCAAACAACTGGATATGTTATGCCACCTTCAGAGCAGCGAAATGAGCAATTAATCTTATTTATAATCATATTCATATGACTGATGTGTTTGGTATCTATACTGAATACTTTAGTAATATATACAGGCTGAATATGGTATTGATGTGATGAATTTGTTTTTAACGTCTGGTTTGATATTTTAAAACGATGGAGGGCTTCTTTTGAACATGACTAGTTGTACACATGTAGTTAAGTTGTAAAGTGTGGAGGTGTTTGGAAATGAGTGAATTTCTGTCTGAAGTTGTGTGTTCTTGGATGCATGTGGAGAGATGGCGATTTGTCTAATTTAACGATAACTCAATAAACCATGCATATAATTCTTGAAGAAAGAGAATAGAATGGTGTTTTTTAAAATAAAGAGGTTTTTTTATTTTGTATGACTTAGACTGTAACATAGTTTCTTTTTACGTGTTCAAAAAAATCAAACATGATTATGACAAATAAATTCATCACATCAACACCATATTCAGCCTGTATTTCTAGACTCTTCAGCATAATTTGATACCAATAACATCAGTCACATGAATACAATTGTAAATATAATTAATCAATCATTTCAAAGCATTGAATATGCAAAACATGTTTGCTTTCAAAATAAATATCGCTCACTTTACATGTTTGTCGTCGATTGTGTTGTTAATTGTAATGGATATATTTTCATGCACTTACATTTAGTTGCCAATTGAAATGCCATGTGTTTATGAACCCCTTGAGACGTGCAATAAACACGTATTGGTCAATTAAAGCGCAACCTGTGTACATGGTGATGACTACAACATTATACGTATACAGGTCAATTTAAACAAAACTAAAGTACATGAAATGTTGGTAATGATTTTATTACACATCGCCGCCGCATCCATCAATTCAAATTAAAAAAAAAGTCAAGAACTTTCATAATTGACGAAACAGAATTGAAAAACTTCCCTATTTTGTACAAATTTTTTTTAATTAAAGTTTTCGCATTGATATTGATTGATGAAAGGGTTTCTTCAATCATGATCTACGCATTATCATTAATTGACGACAAGTTGATACAGAATTGCTTCCCCTATAAAAAAGGACAACACCGTTTACGATAGCACTTGAGCGTTCGTCTCTAAACAAGATAGGCAACACTGTTTTGAAAATTGTGAATTCACACTTCAAAAAACAAGAAATGGAATTATTGTTTATACCATCGTTGCTCTTCACGCTTTTCATTCTTCAAGTTAATGCTGTGGGGTCAGCTGACGTTGTGAAACAAAAAAAGGTTTGTTTCAAAATCGATTCAATCTTGACTTGAGGAAATACAATTTTCCGACGCATGTTATTGTGAGCCCTATACATAATGTACATTTAATAAGGTAATGGTCACAAAAAATCTCGAGTGTCGGTCTGTCTATAGGTAGCTAAAGCCATTGACACCTCAACTCAAACTTGAGGTGGTGTTCAAAAATAATCAACTTGAAGTTGCGAGTCATATAGATATCAACAAAAATGTAACGTAATTTGGCTGCCGCGTGAGCATAATGCATTTTTGCACGTACATATTGATTTCCACCATTGAGGCTATATGTTGGTCAAACTGTCCGAATACAATTAGTTTCACCACGCAAGACTAAAACGACAAGACTTTGAACTTCTTCACTTACGATATGCCATGAGACGTTCTTGCCATTATGTTTGATGTTTCAATAAGTTAATACCACAAATGCTTTGGGAGAACGCAAGAGCGGAATAGTGTAAAAACACGCAGGTCAAAGTATGCACCTGTTCTAAAAACATTTGTAAGAATAAGACGTAAAGTACCGAACAATTTCAATTTTCATCAAACGTCAGACATTGGCCATGAAAATGTAATAGGTATCTTTTGAATTATCAAGTTTTAAATTTTATCGCCCACATTTAGAATGATAAACAAAATGAAAAAATCCTTCCACAGAATTTATAACAACGGATAAAAAAGTTGACCACTGCGATAAAATACATTATGGAAGCTCTTAAAGAGCTCCAAAAGCTATACGTGCACATTTACAACAGTGCATAAATCCATACAATTCGTATATATGGAATTCTTTCTTATTGCAATAGCAATTCGCACACAGAAACCACAACAAAACAAACTATGGAAATTTGTTTAATAACGCTCAGGGTATAATTGCATGAAGTAAAAGTAAAATTCTTTAACATACAGAAGATATAATTGTGTGTAGGTCTAAGTCAATAAAACTTTTCCATATGTCATGCATTTAAACCTGACATTTTTTCATCATAGCTCGAAATTACCCCTCAAAGCTGTCTGGATTACCTAAAACAAGGCTACACATCGGATGATTTCTACAAAATCTATGATTGCAATTCAAGAAAAATGATTACTGTTTACTGCGACATGACATCCGAACCTGGATCTGCCTGGACGTTGGTCATGTCGTTTGCATTGAAAAACAAAGTAATAGAACAGCTCTCTAAGAAAGGCTTTCAACAAAATGCCCCAGTGAACGAAAACTCGCCCAACTTTGACCTTTATCGTATGAGCAACTCTCAAATGACTTATCTGAAATCACAGTCGACCCATTGGAGAGTAACATGCGAGTATCCGAAGATCAAAGTTGACTATCGAGATTATGTAAGAGCAAAGTTCACAGATTTTGATTTGATGACTTTTACTGGATTTGGTATTTGTAAGAAAGTGGAGTATGTAAACATCCGTGGTCATCAATGCGCTTACTGTACGTCAAAATGGTGGCAATTATTGAATAGATACGCACCACACATCGACAGCACTATTGCAGGAGGATGTCAGTTCGATGCTAGCGCCGGTGCTGTACGTTACGAGGATGATTTTGGCTACTACACAACGCCTAACAAGAAATTTCGTTGCACAACCAGCGACCTTTCCACAACCAACTGGTGGTTTGGTGCTTACATATAGTTATTTGGTGAAAAGAAACGTTTCAAAACTTTTAATGCAGTGATTGTAGTCTAGTCTGTCATGTGAATTGATACGTATACCTAGATATAACCATATCAATAAAACGCATATCAATAATTTGCCTTTATGTTTTATCTACTTAAGTTGATCAAGAAATGGATAAGAATTAGTCAAAGACGGCAAAAACTGAAGTCACAAGATATGAAATATTGTGGTGTTCAGTTTCATAGTTTATTCCAACATATTTCACACGTTTTTAAGAATTATGTTTTGCAAACGCCATTGTTAAGCGCTTTTCAACACCATGATAGTTTAATTTCATCGCCAGGCTTTAGCTGCTAAAGACTGACCAACTTTCCACGTATCTTGCAAACTGAGCATTTAGGAGAAACATATGAATGAAGCACCTCCTTTCAATTAACAATATGGCACCGTTCCTAATCAGACGTTTTTACATTTCTTGTAAAACACAACAGTAATACATTTTGTAATTGTGAGAAATGACAGTTGTTGCTCGTTGAACATGAAATAATGAATCCATTCAAACTATTGATAAATTGATAAAAAACATCGAAATCCTTTCATCTATTTTTTGATAATTACATTATGAATTGAAATGGATTAAATATACGTACATATGAATACCACCCTCACAACCCTTCCTCCGCCGTCTCTGACCAAGAAGAAGTTCGGTAGAACTTGAAAGCAAATCACTTAAAATCACACGTTTAGCTTTGCTTATGTATGCATATGAATTTTCTGTTCTTATAAAGATGGAAATTTAAAGCAAACCCATTATTCAAGACATACATACAGAAGGCATGACGAAATTATAAATAACACTATTAGAGTTTCATTGTATTTTGATACATTTGGTGTTTGTCACTTCAATTATGACATTCACACTGATTTTAAAGGTCAAATAATCCAATGATGAGGCATGTATTTATTAACAAAACGTATCGAGGCATGTTCAACAACATTACTACAGGCACTTGCTTTTTTGACGTTTACATTATGAGAGGTTGATACAGAAACGTTCCCAATAAAAAGAACACAGTGCAGTATGATGTTCGTAAACCTACCTGAGCATAATTAATCACAGTCACAGAAATTCTGACATTTAAACTGATAGACTTGCTATAAATATCTATACTTTTTAACACCAAAAGTCATTAGCTTATACGGATGAAATGAATGTCAATCATTAACAACCAAGTCACGTGATAAGATCTCAGGAAAACAATTTTTGACAGAGAGTAATTTTCAACTGACCAAGAATTTCGGTAGAGCTTAAAACTTGAAAATACATCATCAAAAATAGGATTTTCGTTTCCAAGTTGCAAGTTCTCATAAAAATGAAAACTATAAATTACCAAGTCACGTTCAAGACATACATACAAAATTCATGACCAAATCATATATTACAGTTTTCTGTTATAAGCAAATATGTTGGCAAATAGAGGACAAAAGCACTTATCCACTTATTAAAAAGAACGATATAAATATTTCTATGCATACGTGCATTTTAATGAGTGAAGAATGACGTATAACTTTTTTGATGACATACAAATTTCGTAAATATTTACGTTTGAAAAGTGTTTCAGTTGCTTGTAAAATTTCGGAAGTCGTTCACAACATTAACAAAGCAAACTACTAGATATGTTATGCCATCTTCAGAGCAGCGAAATGAGCAATTAATCCTATTTATAATCATAGTCATATTACTGATGTGTTAGGTATCTATACTGTATACTTTAGTAATATTTACAGGCTGAATATGGTGTTGATGTGATGAATTTGTTTTTAACGTCTGGTTTGATATTTTAAAACGATAGAGGACTTCTTTTGAACATGACTAGTTGTACACAAGTAGTTAAGTTGTGAAGTGTGGAGGTGTTTGGAAATGAGTGAATTTCTGTCTTTAGTTGTGTGTTCTTGGATGTATGTGGAGAGATGGCGATTTGTCAAATTTATCCACAACTCCAAAAACCATGCACATAATTCGTGAAGAAAGAGAATAGAATGGTGTTTTTTAAAATAAAGATGTTTTTTTTTATTTTGTATGACTTAGACTGTAATATAGTTTCTTTTTACGTATTCAAAAAATCAAACATGATTATGACAAATAAATTCATCACATCAACACCATATTCAGCCTGTATTTCTAGACTCTTCAGCTCAGCATAATTTGATACCAATAACATCAGTCACATAAATACAGTTGTAAATATAATTAATTGATCATTCCACAGAATTGAATATGCAAAACATGTTTCTTTCAAAACAAATATCGCTCACTTTAAATGTTTGTCGTCGATTGTGTTGTTAATTGCAATGGATATATTTTCATGCACTTACTTTTAGTTGCCAACTGAAATGCAATGTGTTTATGAAATCCTTGAGACGTGCAATAAACACGTATTGGTCAATTCAAGCGCGACTTATGAAAATGGTGATGACTACAACATTATACGTATACAGGTCAATTTAAACAAAACTAAAGTACATGATATGATGGTAATGATTTTATTACACATCGCCGCCGCATCCATCAATTCAAATTCAAAAAAAAAAGTCAAGAACTTTCATAATTGACGAAACAGAATTGAAAAACTTCCCTATTTTGTACAATTTTTTTTTAATTAAAGTTTTCGCATTGATATTGATTGATGAAAGGGTTGCTTCAATTATGACCTACGCATTATCATTAATGACCACAGGTTGATACAGATATGTTTCTCCTATAAAAAGGACAACACCGTTTACGTTTGCACGTTTGTAGTTAATACCACAAATGCTTTCGGAGAACGCAAGAGCGGAATAGTGCAAAAACCCGCAGGTCAAAGTATGCACCTGTTCTAAAAACATTTGTTAAGACTAAAGACATAAAGTACCAATGAATTTAAATTTTCATCAAACGTGAGACATTGGCCATGAAAAGTAAATAGGTATCTTTTGAATTATCAAGTTTTAAATTTTATCGCACACATTCAGAATGATAATCAAAATGAAAAAAATTCTTCCACAGAATTTAATACAACGGATAAAAATGTTGACCACTGCAATAAATTATGGAAGCTCTTAAAGAACTCCAAAAGCTATACGTGCACAATTACAACAGTGCATAAATTCATACAACTCGTATATATGGAATTCTTTCTTATTGTAATAGCAATTCGAACGCAGAAACCACAACAAAACAAACTATGGAAATTTGTTTAATAACGCTCAGGGTATATTTGCATCAAGTAAAAGTAAAATTCTTCAACATACAGAAGATATAATTGTGTGCAGGTCTAAGTCAAAACTTTTCCATATGTCATGTATTTAAAACCTGACATTTTTTCATCATAGCTCGAAATTACCCCTCAAAGCTGTCTGGATTACCTAAAACAAGGCTACACATCGAATGATTTCTACAAAATCTATGATTGCAATGCAAGAAAAATGATTACTGTTTACTGTGACATGACATCCGAACCTGGATCTGCCTGGACGTTGGTCATGTCGTTTGCATTGAAAAACAAAGTAATAGAACAGCTCTCTAAGAAAGGCTTTCAACAAAATGCTCCAGTGAACGAAAACTCGCCCAACTTTGACCTTTATCGTATGAGCAACTCTCAAATGACTTATCTGAATTCACAGTCGACCCATTGGAGAGTAACATACGAGTATCCGAAGATCAAAGTTGACTATCGAGATTATGTTAGAACAAAGTTCACAGATTTTGATGTGATGACTTTTACTGGATTTGGTATTTGTAAGAAAGTGGAGTATCCGTGGTCATTAATGCGCTTACTGTACGTCAAAATGGTGGCAATTATTGAACAGATACGCACCACACATCGACAGCACTATTCCGGGAGGATGTCAGTTCGATGCTAGCGCAGGTGCTGTACGTTACGAGGATGATTTTGGCTACTACACAACGCCTAACAAGAAATTTCGTTGAACAACCAGCGACCTTTCCACAACCAACTGGTGGTTTGGTGCTTACATGTGATCACTGCTCACAATAGCAAAGCCAGACATGTTGATTCTTTATTACTTGATAAATTTAAAGAATAGTTTTTCTTTTTTACCACTGATTTCTGTATTAATTCGTCTACTATTAAAAATTGCTGCATGAAAACCTGGAAAGTGTTCGCTGGTTTAAGGAAAAATTAATTTCTTGATAATAGATGAGGCATGTTCATAATTGGCAATTCTTCGCTCTGCTTTATTTGATTGATGAACCTAATTTGTTATTAATTATATATATTAGTTATTTAGGGAAATCTCTTTCAAAATTTCCATTACACGATTCAACCTAATCATGACAAACACATTATAGGCTAGAACTAAAAAGTGTTTTTTCCAACTGCGCAACAAATGTGTGTTGAAGCTTTTTTTTGAACATCTCATACCACTGAAGCAACTTCAGCCTCCTGTTTTTCTTTTCTTCAAAAGTCAAAAGATTTTCTTTCTCCAGAATTCCAGGCAACTCTTTCCATGATTTAAGATAAATAAAAGGTGCTTTGTAGTATTTAAGAAGTCTTAAGGGTGCAATTGAACAGTTTCCTCGAGTTCTGACATCTTCAACAACAGGCACAGAGCCCAGAGAGCATGCTTCATAGATACGATAACACTCAGCATTTATACCAACAGGACACAAAGTCAAATCACTGTTTAGTAAAGTGTGATAGTATTCTTCTGCAGTCTCTTTACTCTCATTTGGCTGCCACTCCTCCCTTAGTCTCAAATAACAAGCTAAATAAAGCTTATTGTCATAAAATACCTTCTGGAGGATTTCCCTTGAAGAATTGCGATACACTGTTCCCAGAAAGTTACACTTGTAAGGCCGATACTTTGATATTTCTATTTCATGGGGGTTAATTTTATGAAATTTTCTATAGGTTGCTACACCTAATGGCCATTGAAATGTATTGTAATTCAAATTTGTAATATCGTACACAATGAATGCAATGCGAACTGATCCACCTTCATTTACCATATATGGTAATAACCACTCATTGTTACACTGCTGATTACCCAATAAGATCACGGCAGTATTTTTTAATTTGGGCAGTTTTCTTAATGAGTCTAGCCACATTTTAGCAAATTTTATTTTTTCTTCAGTTCTTCCATTTATTATAAGAACAAGATTTTCGGCTCCGCGTGGAGCATTTTGGGGTATAATTCCTGCTCCTGTTCTAAACTTGAATTTAATGTTATTAATTATTTTTTTCACCTACTTTTACAAGCTCATTGTCGTGCCTTTGAAGACGTCCTTCCATGATATGCTCCCAAAAGTAGAGCCCAATGGCGGCCTTTCCCCACACTTCAACCTGGACCAAATTCTGCTCGTCGCGAATACTATTTCCATTTACTGTAGATGCTTGAAAAACGTTAATTTTTTTACTATTACTCAAGTTTTTTGTATTTTCGAACAAACTGTACGCTGAGTAAAAGGTTATAGAAATGTATAGCAACAGTATAAACAGACCAAAATAGATGAGAATCTTTCGACTATTTCGGAGTTTGTAACCGCCATGTTGGATTGGCATGTTTTGGTCAATTGACGCATGCGTGTTATAACGTGGCAATCATCGTTGTTACAAATGGGAGTTTGTTGTATTGTTGTTATATTTTACATTGTCTCAGATTTAAAATTGTTCCTCTGTGGAAAGTGGAGATGATATAACAATGGTATTGAATGCTATTTGCAAATATTACTGTGTCTGATATACTTCAAGCAAAAGGGAAAGAAGAGTGTTGGAACGATTTCCATTCAGTGCAAATTATATTTGTGATGAGTTATTGATAACACCATAGTTATTGATAGGTGAACGAACTTATAATAGTAAAGGATCAGAACGTTAACGACCATGGACTAACACCCTTTCAATGAAATCATCTGGCTTGTGAAAAAATACATAAATTCCAACCCCATTGCTCGGTCCACTCCCTCTCTCCTCAATACATTTGCGATTCATTCCTGCAAAGTAACTTTTTTCATTTGAAATTTGTTTAGAAATTAAAAACTATTAGCTTTGTCGCCAAACTACTTTTAATACATCGAGTTGCAAGAATTCGTTTTGACAAAAACTGGATCATTCAGTGAGCTACTCATAAGCACGTAGAACAATACCTTGACCTTAACTTTGCCTTGCTGCCTCTTTATTGCAAAATTAATGTTAACATATTATTGTGCTGCTTGTTGTTTGACTTACTTTAAGTTTAGTTGCAAAGGTAGTTCTGGCAATACAATTTGAATATATTCAAATAACTGCATTAATCTTGTAACGTCAACTTAGAAAAAACAAGTCTGTGGGTAGAGTTTGAAACATACAAAAAACTTGTCTTAAACACACTGCACCCAAGCATTGAAAAGCATGACAATCTACTGATCACAGTGATGTCATGCTTTTCATGCTTTTTGACAGTCTACTGTGATGCTACTGGATCACATATTTAGAGATAAAAGTGCATAGCTGATAGCTGACGAAAGAAATGGCCTCTATTACTTATTGATTGTGGTTTTGAACTGACCTATTTCATGATATCGGTTTGAAACGTGATATCGGTTTATACGTGACTTGTCGAAGCACCTTTGTTTCTCAAGTGTTTGAGATGTCACATTTACGCAACGCAGCAACAAGCAAAAATTATACAAACGTAACTCTGGTACCTCTACTCATCAAATATAATTATTTGTTATCTTACCTGAGTGGTTGAGCTTGTGCTAAATGTTCCTACACTTTTTTCGGATTAATGCAATCCTCGCTTCGACTCAAGCAGGCGAGTTTATCGGTACTGTGGTTGCAAGCCTTCGTTGCAGAATATACTTTGTCTCGTGGTATTATTGTAGTTCGTAATCACTCAGATGAAACTTTGGTGAATTGTTGGCAAAATTTCGATAACCTTAATAATATTGCAATTTAGCAATACTGAATAGCTAATGTGGATATTTGTTATGCGCGACGAGTGGGCTACTGTGGAATTGCTAATTTACGACAACGAAGAAATACACAGGCAAAAATTCCGTATACCCTACGGGTACCCAGAGTAATTAGAAAGCATTACCCAGTCAATGAAAACACATTCATGATCAACTATCTTGACACTGCCTTTTCCTTGCTGTCTGCTTTAAATTAAAATATGGTGCATCACTCTGATAACCTTATTAATTTTTCTAAATATCAAAATGGCTAAACTGATTTTAACATATTGCTGTGTTGCTTGTTGTTTAATTTACCCTAAGTTTAAAGTTGCTTTGGTGGTTCTAAAAATAAAATTTGAATGTACCGAAATAAATTATTTTTGTAGCAAAAAACGAGTCTTTGTCAGGAGTTAGAAACATAAAAAAATTTATCTCAAGCACACGTCATATAAACATTAATTGCAATGTATGATAATGATGCTTCTGGATTACATATGGTTTAGAGAGACAAAGGTACACAGCCAATTGCTGTTGAAAGAAATGAAAAATGTTGTCCATTGGTTTTAGTTTTGAACTGACCAAAGACAAGTTTGAAATCAAATCCTTACATGTGACTTGTTGAAGCACTTTCGTTTTTCGAGTGAGATGTCGCTGCGCATGACAATAAGATCTTCCTACTTTTAATTCGAAACTTTTCTTCCAAGCTTGTCTGTTTACGCACATAAAAAATGCATTCTAAACTTGCATTATAAAATGCAGTCTTTGGGCAGTAAAATAATGCATTTGCAAATGGACGACACTCATGCACTTGTATTTACTAAATTCAATTATATCTCATGAGTTCAAAGTAGGCAATTTTTATTGTCATGACGTTTGGCTGACTTTAAGGTCAGCTTATCGTATGATGAATAACGGATGTCTTGCATGTGTCGTACCTACTTTTGCAAAAGCACTTTTATCATCGGCATATCTTGGTAGAGATCCTTTCAATCTGACTACATATCTTGACGAAGTATATTTTTAAACATGCTGCCACCACTCGAAGACCATGCATGTGTCAAAGATTTTAATTTTTGATTTCCTCAAAACATATATGCCTCATCATCTCATATCAAGTTAAAAACATGTGTCATGAAAATGTGCAATATTTTTATTTTTTCCAATAAAGTTTGACATCAGCCCAAGAAGCTGTGTGTATTAACTGAGAAAAGGATTCAGGTCTTATGGTTTTTATGATATTTATGAATTCAACACCAACAAAATCATTCATGTCTACTGTGACTTGACTTCAGAACCTGGGTCAGCGTGGACGTTGGTCATGTCGTATGCTTTGAAGAACAAGTTAACAAATTCGTTGCAAAGTAGGACCTTCCAGCAGAATGTCCCCATAAATGAGTGATCACCCAACTGGGATATTTCTCGTATGAGCAACTCTCAAATGAATTATATGAAGTCCCAGTCAACCCATTGGAGAGTAACGTGCAGTTATCCAAAGAACAAAGTTGATTATATAGATTATGTGAGATCAAAGTTTTCTGATCTTGATGTGATGACTTTTTCTGGTTCTGATATTTGTAAGAAAGTAGAGTTTGTAAACATCCGTGGTCATCAATGCGCTCAGTGTACGTCGAAATGGTGGCAAGTGTGAAATACCTAATTAGCAATCATTGAGAGTAGTGTTTCAGGTTGTCAGTTTGACGCTCGCATTGGTTCTGTATATTCTGAGGATAACTTTGGCTACTATGGTGTGTTTAACAATAAGTTCCGTTGCACAGAAAATAATCAGGTTTCCACAACAAACTGGTGGTTTGGAGCTTATAAATAATCATTTCTCAAGAAAAAGCGTTATAAAAAACTTAGAGTTTCGTTTAACATTTCACTTTTTTACTTTAAGAACAAATGCATAAATAAATGTAGATTATTGAAAAAAAATTTTGAATACCTTGCTCACGTTTTCTTTTTCAAGTTTGATATAGAAACTATAGCAAGAATTAGTTTGATGAAGTTTAAAATATGTTAAAATGCCATTTTCAATTTCTTTTGCTGTAACTTTTGTTTCATAGTTCTTCTCAATTCATTTAAAAACTTTTTACGATGTGTGTTTCTGGTTTTGGAAGAATAGCTTTGGGCTGATCTTTTAGATTTGTTCAGGATGGCTAAACTGATGCTATCATGCTATTTTATTGGTTGCTGTTAAATTTACTTTTCGTTAAGAGTTGCTTTGGCAAGGAATTTTTTTCTCTTACACTTAGTAGTAGGTAGCTAAGAAAAAAGTCTGCGGAAAACTCTTTCTCAGGAATTCAACATATACAAAAAGCTTGTCTCAAGCACACTGCACAAAAGCATTGTAAAAAATGATAATGATGCAACAGAATCACGAAAGCGATAGCTGATTAAAGAAATGACATTTGGTGCCAATTGGTTGTGTGAACATCAACGATCAAATACACTAATTCAAAAAAAAGACATATGTTGCTCATTGGCTGTGGTTATCATGTTTTTTTTGGCATAGAAAAATAATTTTTAGTTGAGTGTTGTCTGAAACTTTCAGTAAATCAAATTCAATGATTATTCTATAAACTAAAGATTATGCTTATAAACTACAAATGCTGACCTTCATAACATCCACAATAATCATTTTCTATCTTTCATAGTTATGAACTTATGAAAATACCCTTATCACATAAACGGAATTTTTTTAAGTCACATACTTTGAACTGATCAAAGAGAAGCTTAAAATCAGATCATTACCTTTTATAGTTCAAGTACTTTCGTTTTTCGAGTACTAGAGACATCGCTTGTGCATGAGTAATGACACTAAGATCCCTCTGTTTTTAATTGGGAAAATTTTCTGCAACCTTTCATTGTAAACTTGAAAACTCATAAAATGGGGTTTTCGTGCAGTAAAATAGTGCACTGGCAAATGCGGGACACACGTGCATTTTTATAAACTAAATTTACTCATAGGATTCATATTTCGTAAGTTTTCATCCTCATAACGTTCTTCAAAGATTTTTACACTTTATATTTAGCTATTGTAATTCAACAGGGATCTCTGCATGCATTTCCATTATTTCTGAGAGCACAATTCAAAAAACGTTAATTTTTTAAGACATATTTCAACAAAAAAAAACAAGACAAAATCAAAATGAACCTCGAAAGAATTATTCAAACATAGTAAGACGTTTAAAGTTTTTGAGTTTGTTTCACAGATAAACAAGAGAAAAAATTCCTATTGTAGCTATAATATTTTCATGTTTAGGAACATAATTCAAAATATTTTCTTTGAAAGTGAATTTTGAGAACTGCCTATTTTAAGTTTTACAACTATCTATTTTACCACTAAGACTGCTCATATTGAAAATTGGAAATCTTATGACGAACCTTGCCTCAGAGCTAGAGAGAAGCAGAAAACGTTCAATAAGCTTAAACATATATTTACTTTAAACATCTGTATATAGATTTTTGCAGATGTATTAGATTATATAGGTTAATAAAAACCTGAGAAGGATTAGTTAGCTGTCAATGTTTACCACCGTTTCGACAACCTTAGTTAGCGGTAGTTCTCTTCAAAATCAAAACTATTGAAGTATAGTTTTGGTTGAATCAAAATGGGTTCTCAAAATAACATTCAATTCAGAAGGAAGCATCTTGCTAGTAAATCAGGATCAATAAAATTAGAAAAACTCAAATCCCTATCTCCCACAATCAGGCCGGGGAACTCGGATCCAATTCTGGCAGATCAGTTGTTTATGTATCTTGTTTTGTTTTTATGTTTAATTTGTACGTCTCTTTCTTCTTATTCCTGTAAGTCTTTTATGTCCTTCTTATACGTACCGAGGTGGGTGGATGTAAATCAACGATAACATAATATAAACTGAACAGAACATGAACCTTTTGGAGTAATCCTTTTCATTTGTGTTGACAGATAACATTCCACTCAGGACACATCGTTATTGCCTTGAACATCAACATCACCAAGAATACCATATTACCATAATTTTTCATCGTACCATTAGCATGTTGTTAGTCGTAGGATAGGAAATCGGTTTGAATTCGGATTCTTATGTGTGACTTGTCTTCGTTTTTCAAATGTTTCAGATGTCACTTAAATAAGATCCTCTTCCTGTTTTTAATTTAGAAAACTTTTTGCTAGCTTGCATGATTGTTTACATAATAAATGCATTAGCTATACACTTGTATTTTAAAATGCAGTTTGAGTGTAGCAGAATAAGGCATTTGCAAATGCAGGATTATTGCAGGACACTCATGCATTTGTATTCACTAAATTTAATTATAAGGTTCATGTTTCATAAGTTCAATGTAATTCATCAATAACCTTCATGGTCAACTAATCGTGTCATTCATGTTTCATACGTTAAATTTAGGTAATTTTCATTGTCACGTTTCAAGGTTAGCTAATATGGCTTACATAGGATGAATGACGTATGTCTTTTTTGATGACATGCAAATTTTGTAAGTACTGGATATTTTAACAAGTGGAAGCACTTTTATCACCGGCAAATGTTGGTAGACTTTCTCGACTGCTCGATCGTTCTCATAAACGTCTCTGAGGTTTGCATAAACAAGTGCAAACACGAAAAATTTCACATGGAAATTAATCATATGAAGAACTCATTGTAAACTTCCAAAGATGAGAAACTGTATGAGGAATGTATAAAACAATTTATAACAAACATGTGAAATATTTTAAACATTGCGGGTTTGATGCATGACGAAAGAATGCATTTTTAAGCCCTAAACATCTTCGTATTACCATGACATTGTTATATTTATCAATAGAAGGGTTTTTTTAATAATGACTTTTGCATTATTTAAGACAAAAAAAATGTTTACTTTGTATGCACAGGCTTATGAAAGCCAAGGAGACCTTTAGGAGAACTCAAGAGCAGATCAGGGCTAGCCTTAGAGAGAAAGTTGATTGCCCATGACCGACTGGTCGAGAATTCTCACAAACGTCTCCGAGGTTTGCATAAGCAAGTTTAAACGAAATAGATCCTTTCGTATCTCGAATCTGAAGGACACGTGTACTACCACATTTGAAGGTTTTAAAATATTTTGTCTTCTTTGGATACATATATGATTTGTCCAGAAACTCTTTCAATAAAATCAGGAAAACACCAATTATCCTCTCCTACAATCAGGGGAACTCCAATCCTATTCATCTGCTTATTTGTAGCTATGTCTCGTTCTTATTATCCTTATATAATTCTTTTATGTTCTTATTTTGCATATCGTCTTATCCTACTTTAATCTTTATATCCTTTTGCTATTTGCTTATGTAAAATTCAATATTCTTCCAAACTTGAAATACGTGAACAAAAATACATTACTTTTTAATTCTTTTGAATTTCATGCATTACCTTATAAAAATTTATTCCATTTAAATGTGTATCCAAAGTTAAATACCAATTACTTGTTACATTAATTTTTCTTATAATCATGTGTCATAATGACATAAAGACTCTTTTATAAAACTGACCAGGGCATGGCTAGAACTTTAATGAACTTTAATGACTAACAATAGGTACTCCCTATAGGGCTTTTCAGTAGCTATTTACAAAATTGAATACATATACATATTTGTCTTATAAATGTATGTAAAAAAGATTATTATTAAAAGGATTTTAAAGATAAAGGTAACATTACAAGATGGAACTACAAAAGATCTTTTAAAGCTTTCTTAAAAGAATCAAGAGACTTGGAATTTTTCACATCTTTGTCTAAATTGTTCCACAATTTGACTGCCCTATATGAAAACTGCTAGTTAAAAACTTAAGTTTAAAATCGGATCATTTAATTACAATAAGAATTCGTGTGATAAAAATTAATGCCCAACATAAAGTTCTGATTAGAGCCATAGAAATAGACTAAAAAAACGAATTGTAAAGTTAAATTTATTGTGACGTTTCGTCTTTACTCAAGACATCTTCAGACAAATAATAAATAGGATGATAAGACAAGATATTGTATTTACAAAAAGGTGTTAAATTACTACTAAAGGAAGCGGTGTCGAATGGATACATGATAAGGAAGTTAGGAAGTAAAATAAAGAGAAATTAAAAGAGGTTAAGTGGAATGGAGTTTCCTTGCACATTAAGTGAAGGCTTGTATTTATTGATTAGAAGGCTTTCATGAATGGAGAGTTCATAAGTATCGTTGGAAGAGGAGATTATTTTAAAGTCGTCTAAGTTGGGGGTGTGTCCAGTTGCGTTAATGTGAGCAAGAATGCTTGATGATGCAGGGTGGGAAACTTGGTTGCCTGTAAGGGGGGATATTCCCAAGGGCTCCGAAAATCTGGTGTGTAGATGACGTGTGGTTTGACCCACATACGAGGCGTTGCAGCTTCGACACTTGAATAAATAGACTACACCAGATCTCAGAGGCTTGGGAATTTTGTCCTTAAAGGGGAAGAAAGAAGAGATACGTTGAGAAGGGCGGAAAACAAATTTAATGGATATATGTGGGAAGGCTGCAGCACAAAGGCTATTGATTTGTGTGCGAATTTGAAGGGAGTGTATGCCGGTGAAAGGAAGACAGAAATAGATGGGCATTTTGTGAGCAGTCAAGACAGGTGGTTTAGGGGCAAAGGTGTTGTTAAGGAAGCGACGTGTGATTTGGTCAATTATGCGTGAAGGAAAGCCGTTTTTGGTGAGTGACTTTCTGGTAAATTCGAGTTGTGTATGAAAATTTTCGTAAGTAGAGCAAAGATTGAAGATGCGGTGAAGTAAGCAGGAGACTAATGAAAGTTTGTAAGTAAGTGGGATGAAGCTGTGGAAGTTAGTGAAAAGGCCAGTGAAAGTAGGTTTGCGGTAGACGGAAGTGGTGAATTTTCCATTAGTACGAGAGATATCAATGTCAAGAAATGAGAGCTTTAAATGAAGAAGGACATTTAAACCGCTACTTTACCGACGCTACGTTGACGACTGTTTTTTACTTTTTCATTCCTCTGATCACGTCCCTCTCTTTCTTGACTATCTGAACCGACAACACCCTAACATCACTTTCACAGCTGAAGTCGAACAAAACAGAAAGCTCTCATTTCTTGACATTGATATCTCTCGTACTAATGGAAAATTCACCACTTCCGTCTACCGCAAACCTACTTTCACTGGCCTTTTCACTAACTTCCACAGCTTCATCCCACTTACTTACAAACTTTCATTAGTCTCCTGCTTAAATATAATATCTTGTCTTAACATCCTATTTATTATTTGTCTGAAGATGTCTTGAGTAAAGACGAAACGTCACAATAAATTTAACTTTACAATTCGTTTTTTTTTGGTCTATTTCTATGGCTCTAATCAGAACTTTATGTTGGGCATTAATTTTTATCACACGAATTCGATTTCCGCTCGGCAAGTCTCTCGCTACAATAAGAATTTCCTGTTTTTATTCGAGATTAGAAATTCCTGTAAGTTAAATACCTTTTAGTAAGACACACATGCAAACGCCTCATTTCATCAATATCACAAATTTCAATTTCAAGGGGAAGCTTGTAAATTGGCAAACTTTGGATCATGAAAACCTAATGTTTCAATTTGATACATTTGGTATTTGTCAAAATGACGCATATGCTGACATTATAGGTCAGCTAATCCTATGACAAATGACGCACGTATTTTTTAATAGCGTAAATTTTTGGTAAAAAAAGTACATAGGTTGTAATGTGTTTTCTTTTACTTGTTTGTAAAGCCTCAAGGCAAACTAGGTTTTTCGTTCAAAGAAATGTTTTACTGATTTTTTTTAACGTTGGGTACGTTCACTTGGAATGTTCACATTTAAATGTAATTTATGTTTTGAGCAACGTAACAATATACCAATATGGTTTGAATTTTATTTTTATAACAAAAATCGCATATCTGATTTCATAGAAAATCAAATAAAACTAACTTTTTGTAGTTTTTTTCAACAGGAGCTTGCTTGCATAGTTTATTTTAGCTAAAAGAAACTGTAAAAAATGTATTTGGGTTCTCTCAAAAACACTGTTATATAACTTACAGTTAAAAACTTAAGTTTAAAATCGGATAATTTAATCACAATAAGAATTTCCTGTTTATAATCAAGATTAAAATACCTGTAAGTTAAATACTTTTCAGTAAGACACACACGCAAACGACTCATTTCATCAATATCACAAATTTCAATTTCAAGGGGAAGTTTGTAAACTGATAAAGAAGGCAAACTTTGGATCATCAAGACGAAATGTATTTAATTTGATACATTTGGTATTTGATAAAATCATGCACATGCTGACATTATAGGTCCGCTAATCCTATGACAAATGACGTACGTATTTTTTTGATGACGTTCATTTTTCGTAAAACAAAAATACATATGTTTGAAAGATGTTTGATTTCACTGGTTTGCAGTTTAAAATTATGCGTAGCACAAGCAAGAGCAAGGCAAACTAGGTTTTTTGTTTAAAGAAGTCTTTGAAGTGACTTAATCTTTTAAACGTTGGGCATGGTTGACATTGAAATGTAATTTATGTTTTGAGCAATATGGCAATGCAGCAATATGGCTTGACATTTGTTTTTATAACACAAATCATATTTTTGGTTCATTACAAAATCAAAGAAAACGCATTGTTTTTTGGGTTTTTTTTACAACAGAAACTTGCTTGCATTGGGTATTTTATTGAAAGAAATCGATAAAAATGCATTTTTGCTCTTTCAAAAACGCAGTTGAACACATATTAAAGCGACTATACTTAATCACTTTCGAAATTAAATCTCGGGTAAATGATAAAGGAACTCAATAACTCCAATGATGCAACAAAAATGAAACAACAACGTTGAAGGCCCAAATTTTACATCGGAAAAAGCTGCATAAATCCGATACAACTTTTATTTAAATTGCATACTAAGAATAAGGGCGCTTCTTCCAGATAAAATTACATTTTTTATTGTAAAGGGATCATATTTTTTTATTGCATTATACTATAATGCAGCAATAATTTAATTTTTCATGCCATTTTCCGAAAATACACGTCTTCCACGACACCCGTGCAATATTAGACAAGACGCCGCTTCCACAAATAGTTCGTGCATCAAAATAAAGTGGTATTTCACCGTTATTTAAATTCCTAATCGGAAACAAAAATATAACTAACTGAACAATGGTTTCTGTATGGATGAAATGTTATACATCATTAAATCACAACCTTAATTCCTCGGGTATGAAACTAATCTCTTGAGCAAGCTAGATAAGAATTTCCTGTTTTTAATCGAGAGAAAAAACAACTTACCGTATTTACGTCAAAGTAGCTATTTCAATCATCACCATTATGTTGTTGCTTTCATAATGATTAACGACAGTGTTCTTTCAATCATGATCTACGCATTAGTATTGATTGATGACAGGTTGATAGGGCGAAGCTTTGTTATAAAAAGGGCATCGTCATTTATACTTGCAGCTAGCTGTTCCTCTCGGAAGAAGATAAGCGACACACGGCTTTGAAATAGTGAATTGAGTCGTAAAACAAAACAAGCAATGGAATTATTTTTTCTACCTTCCCTACTCTTCACGCTTTTCATTCTCCAAGTCAACGTTATGGAGTCAGCTGATGTTGAGACCCCCAAAAAGGTTTGTTTCAAACTTATTCAATTTAAAGAGATAAATACTGGAATAGAACGTTTGTGAATCCTGACAGAATTTCAACGAGGTATGCTCGCAAACAGGCACTGAGGATAACATTTTGAAAATTTGGATTTTTAAAATTTATATATCATATATATGCCCAATCCTGTATCACATTAAAAACATGTGTTCTACAAAACATTGCAATCTTTTAATTTTTTTTCGAACGTAGTTTGACATCAGCTCTAAAAGTTGCGTGGATTATCTGAGAAAAGGATACAAATCTGATGGTTTTTATGATATTTATGATTTTAACACCAACAAAATCATTACAGTGTACTGTGACTTGACTTCAGAACCTGGGTCAGCTTGGACGTTGGTCATGTCTTTTGCGTTGAAGAACAGGTTAACAAATTCAATGAATGCCAGGGCCCTGCTGCAGAACGTCCCAATAAACGAGCAATCACCAAACTGGGGGATCTATCGTATGAGCCACTCTCAAATGAATTATCTGAAATCACAGTCAACTCACTGGAGAGCAACATGCAGTTATCCAACAAACAAAGTTGACTATAGAGATTATGTAAGAGCAAAAATTTCTGATTTTGATGTCATGACCTTTACTGGCAATGGTATTTGTAAGAAAGTAGAGTTTGTAAACATCCGTGGTCATCAGTGCGCTCAATGTACGTCGAAATGGTGGCAAGTATTGGGTGCATACGCGGCCCATATTGATAGCTATGCTACGGGCTGTGATCTGAATCCTTCCACTGGTTCTGTGGTTTCAGAAGACAACTTTGGCTTCTACGGTACAACCAATAATAAGTTTCGTTGCACAGAAAACCAGTTGTCTACAACCAATTGGTGGTTTGGAGCCTACAAATGATCAATTGACTAGAAAAAACGTCACACGAAGTTTCAAGTTCAGTCCAGAATTTTAGTTTTTGATTAAGACATCACATCACGAACAAATGATCTCGTGTGTACCTTACTATAAAATTATATATTAACAAATAGTTTTTCAAAATTTTGCTTGTTTGTGTGATGTTTTTATAACACTTACTACAAAAATATATATTAACAAATAGTATTACAAAATTTTGCTTCTTTGTGTGATGTTTTTATAACAGCTAAACCATTCACTATTTTGCACAATTCTGACTTCATTTATATTTTTATTTTACAAATGATTTAACATGAAGTACGTGCATTTTTCAGTCAAGTATTTTCTCATTTTAAATGCCCGCCAAATCTCTCATTAGTATCTCTAACTCTTTCAAATGATCACATGATCAAGCAATTGTTTCATCATTATCGTGCATCATCTTCGATAACGATGATGAATCTTAACCTTAATCTTAACTTGCATCACAATACCACGTCATCCGTAAACAATTCCTGTTCATACAGCAGTTGGGAAAATTGCAATGAAAATTCAAATAGCAACGTCCTTTGCGCTGGCTATACATATACAGTATTTACACTTTTTTAATTATGGCTAGTTCTAGTCTGAGACATCAATTGAAAGCAAAATTTTTTCAAAAGAAACTAGCCAAAAAAAGCAGAATATATATAAATATGCTTTCTTCCTGTCAATTAACGTTTGATTGACGCCGCTCTTCTAAGTGCCGGTACTCTTTTGAAATATTCTTCATCCAAATGGACGAAATCATAAGTGATTTTATACATCAAAGCAAGCAAGCTTCCTTTTTCCTTTTTCAAACGATTCTAAAGGTAGTTCGGTAATTATGATTGTTACGCTGAATTTTCATGTACGATTTCCCGTAAACAAAGAAGCAACAGATATTGTTAAATTTTAATCACCTAATTAACTAAGATTAAGGGTTCCAATCTGGCTTTCCGTAGTCAACTTTAATCTAGCATAGCTGTTTTGTATTTTGGAAAATGAGCAATTTTCAGTCTTTTTTGTAAAATCCAATTAGTTGTAGGATATTTATGCTCTATTGCAGCATTATTAAGTTCATATTTTGAGTTTTGAGCAATTTGCAGTAGTAGAAATATTTTATGATCTTTGTTTGCGCCTGTACGTTGAATCATTTATGACACCATGTTACATACTGACATCTTCCATAAAATATGAGTTAGTCCTATTTTCTTTCCTCTTTTATCTCTTCTCACACTTTTGTAAGTTAAAAAATTAATCAATTTCATGTTGCAACAATGAAAGTAACATTAGAAAGAGGATGTACATGTGACTCTTTTAATGTCCATTGTCGAAATCGTGCCTTCAAAATTTGCGCGTGAAATGCCAGAATAAAGCTGTTAAGTGAGATTGAACGTAACGAAAAACTTCATTATCTTGGCTATGGGAAAATTCATTCAAATAGAAAGTTTCCTACGTCTGTTTGTAAACTGATTCTAGATGGTGAACATTAAAGGTGATCGTAATATAGGTATTTGTGATATCACACTATGTTTAAATAACACGTCGACGCTTTCTGATAAAATTATAAAGAGTATAATTAAACAAACAACTTTCACTCCCAGTGTCTACAAGACCACGTGCTCGCTAAAATATGTATTAATGTACATATATGAATGACGTAATAAACTGAACTATATACATATCTTTTAACTGGTGAATATCTTTTCTCGCAAACTATCTTGATTCCAACACACTATACATATATAGACGATGTAAGTCAAACTTTAATAAGAAAGGTACTTGGCTACATCACAAAACCTAACAGTTGAGCCATGAATTGACAACTAAAAAGCATTGTAATGTAAAGTTTCTAAGCATCAATGTCACTATCATAACATATGCACTTTCTATGTAGCCATACATGATAGCACTGAACTCTTTTGATTACTCTGAATTTAGAGAAAATTTGAGCTCGTATAATGAATGCACAAAATCACATGCAATGAAAAGTTTTTTAGGGTACTTCGGCATTCATAGAAAATGTAAAGTATGCACACGAGGTGAACGTTTGTCACGTGCAGTAAAGTGAATGTTTGTTATTCTGTAATATACATGAATGCCATTATCCCATGAACTTTAGAAACAGTGATTGATCACAAGCATATATATTAACGATTGTGTTACTTCAGCATCTTGCAAAAAATTTCTTGACTAACCCTTTACAGGGCAGTGTAGCTGATTTATAACAATTACCGAAAGAAATGTGTGCACACTTTGCATGCAAAAATTTGCTGAGTAAAGGGTCAATTTACTGTAACACGATGTCGCACTGCTATGTACGTTCACCAAAATCTTTTCCAAACTCCTGCACCGAAAAGCACAACTATGACACAAGATACATAGGGAATCACTGGCAAGGGTTGTAATCCCCTACAGGGAATTGTTTAACCCTTTACCTGGCAATGTAGCTGACTGGAAACAATTACCAAACAAAATGTGTACAAAATTTTTGAAAAAACATTTCGATTAAAAGGTTGAGAATGTTAGCTAGCAGTGCTCTAGGAATCTAACCCAGAGGCCAAAAATTTCATTTGTCTATGCCATAGACTCTATGGTATTCAGTATATGACTTATATCATAATTTATGCCAGTTAACATTCGATTAAAAGGTTGAGAATGTTAGCTAGCAGTGCTCTAGGAATCTAACCCAGAGGCCAAAAATTTCATTTGTCTATGCCATAGACTCTATGGTATTCAGTATATGACTTATATCATAATTAAACATTTCGAGACGTCGTATGGAAAAGTCAATATCATATTTTATTTCAAACACTTAACTTAACGCATAAAAATTGATTTTAAAATAAACGTTTTAGTGCTACTAGCCTCTAATTCTGAATCTTCGAACAAATTTTGGTTGCATTAAATTCTTGTCCCCAAACCTTGGGCACATTTTTTACCGCGAAACGAAATGGAAGGAAAACCAGCAAAGCTGAAAAAAACCTTTTGAGTGAGAAAGTATATATATTTTGGAAAATGTTTCAAGTATATGTATCGAGTGTTTTTAGCTGACGTCATAGCCACCATTTTTGTTGTTTTCATCTCAATGAAACCAAGACTGAATTTATGCCAGTTAACATTTGCAACAATCAGGAGATCAAAACACTGTCATAAAATATTCTGAAATGTGTTGAAGACTACAAGTATCTAAGATCACACATAAAGAACTCAGAGAAAGACTTAAACATCAGAAAAGGTATTGCATGGACTGCCTGCAACAAATTGGAAAAGATCTGGAAATCCAACCTAGATCGGAAATTTAAAATCCAAATTTTTCGAGCTCTAGTTGAGCACATCTTATTGTACGGTTCTGACTCTCTCAGCCAAACAACAGCAGCGTTTAGATGGAAGTTATACACGTCTCTTAAGAAGAGTCCTCAATCTCTCTTGGCAAAACCACCCAACTTTAGAAACAATATATGGAGACCTACCAAGAGTATCAAACTTAGTTTGTAAGAGACGTGTTCAGTTCGCAGGCCATTGTGCACGTGCAACTGAGGAACTCATCATGTGTCATCATTTGTACTTTGGAGACACTCATCATCTGAGAATAGATGACGCATGTTAACCTTTCCAGATAGGATAAGACGAGACACAACAATTCCTAAGGAAAATCTGTTAACAGCTATGAAAGATAGAGAATACTGGAAAGATGTGGTGAGTTCAATCTCGGCTGAGGCCGCAAGATGATGATGATGATGATTTTGTTGTATCAAACTGAAAAGAACTTTAATGAAGTTTTTTCAATTGTTACACCAATATGGCTGCTTAATCCATTGCCAGGTGTACTCCTTTGGGAATGGGGATCCCGATGCTTGTCCATCCAGTGGGGGATCTATAGTTAGTCAAAATAAGTAACAACAACCCATCCAGTTGGTTAAATTCTTTGAAAGTTTCCATCCAACAGCAATTGAATAAAAACTGCTTAGCAGTTTTAAAATATTTTACCTAACGATGGGGGAGATACTGAATTTGCTTACTGTGTATAATAAACATTTTGACCTCTAACTTTTTCTGCTTCAGCCCAGTATTTGCTGGTGATTTCGTAAGTTTTTATGACTACCAAATTAATTTTAATCATTCCAGTTACATCAAAGCTCTAAAGACGAATCCACTCAAAAAATTCTACCAAAATGTTACTATAAGTTTGTAAGTTTCTTAGTGAGAGAATTTATTAAGGTGTGTAATACAGCTTGATAAATGTAGCTACAGCTTTAAAACACTACACAAAATGTAGTTGTTAATGCAAGACAGTTTCTTAATGCTTTTAAGGTTTGAGTGGATGTGAGCTGCCGTTTTCATGAAAATGTTGAAACTCTACAACGATATTTAATCCATTCGATTCATATATTTAGGCCGAAACATAAAATGCCGCACTATTTTTAAGAAAGTACCCAGAATTTATAGAAAGATTTCTTGTCTTCCTCAAATTTCAATGTAACCAGCCACTTTGAGTCTTTTAATTGCAATCTCTTCGATTATTCAGTGGCAGTTTCGACTTTTCCGTGATTCATTGTCAACAGTCGATCAAAGTTTCATATGTCAGTAGTGCCCATTTTTGACAGCAGATCATACCATGCTCACGTTTCTTTATGAAATGACATTTTTTACTTGAAACAGATCTTGTTTGTAGCAAGACTTTTTAGCCAATGATTATAAGTAAATGTAGTCTCTTTTTTGACATTGAACTACAACCTATACATACGATCGCTCAACATCGCCAAGTGTGAATGGTGGTGAGGCTTAATTTACGGCTGCTAGTAATTAGAATTCTACTTTGTTTTTATGTAATAAGACGACAGTGAAGATGATGTACTGAACTGTGTTGCGATGAATTTCAAACTGTAAATGCATTTGCTTTTACTTTTGCTTTAACTATTCCAAACTGTAAATGCATTTTGCTTTTACTTTTGCTTTAACTTTTCCAAACTGTAAATGCATTTTGCTTTTACTTTTGCTTTTACTTTTCCAAACTGTAAATACATTTTGCTTTGTAGTGTAGTGTGTTCTCTAAGAAGTATTCATGTTGATAAACCCTCATAATAGCACACTGGTTTCCATTGGCAATAAAAGCGCAGTTGAGGAAACAAAGCAAAACATATTCTCGTTAGGTTGGAGGAAATAAAACAAAAGGATTTTCTTTCCTATTGGCCTTTGCTCCACCTTACGTTGTGCTTCTCTTATGCTTATGTCAATGATTATGAATACAGTTCAATGCATTCTTTTGTATTTTCTTTTGTCTTTGCCTGTCTTTATATTTATGATGCTGAAGATCTAGAAATTCATGGAGGTTTATTGCTTCCTTTGTAATATATGCAGTGAACAACTTCCCATTCTTCATAACTGCCCTCTATTATTAAAAAACTAACTATAATTGACGATGTAACGATGTGGAAGTTTTGGGAAAAAATTCTTAGTTTATAGCTCATAGTTCAAGCAAAAGGGAAAGAAGAGTGTTGAAACGATTGCCATTCAGTACAAATTATATTTGTGATGAGTTATTGATAACACCATAGTTATTGATAGGTGAACGAACTTATAATAGTAAAGGATCAGAACGTTAACGACCATGGACTAACACCCTTTCAATGAAATCATCTGGCTTGTGAAAAAATACATAAATTCCAACCCCATTGCTCGGTCCATTCCCTCTCTCCTCAATACATTTGCGATTCATTCCTGCACAGTAACTTTTTTCATTTGAAATTTGTTTAGAAATTAAAAACTATTAGCTTTGTCGCAAAACTACTTTTAATACATCGAGTTGCAAGAATTCGTTTTGACAAAAACTGGATCACTCAGTGAGCTACTCATAAGCACGTAGAACAATACCTTGACATTAACTTTGCCTTGCTGCCTCTTTATTGCAAAATTAATGTTAACATATTATTGTGCTGCTTGTTGTTTGACTTACTTTAAGTTTAGTTGCAAAGGTAGTTCGGGCAATACAATTTGAATATATTCAAATAGCTACTTTAATCTTGTAACGTAAACTTAGAAAAAACAAGTCTGTGGGTAGAGTTTGAGACATACAAAAAACTTGTCTTAAACACACTGCACCCAAGCATTGAAAAGCATGACAATCTACTGATCACAGTGATGTCAGGCTTTTCATGCTTTTTGACAGTCTACTGTGATGCTACTAGATCACATATTTAGAAATAAAAGTGCATAGCTTATAGCTGACGACTTTTCTCTGCTTTATATTAAAATATGGTGCATCACTCAGATAACCTTATTAATTTTTCTAAATAACAAAATGGCTAAACTGATTTTAACATATTGCTCTGTTGCTTGTTGTTTAGATTATCCTAAGTTTAAAGTTGCTCTGGTGGTTATAAAAATAAAATTTGAATGTACCGAAATAAATTATTCTTGTAGCAAAAAACGAGTCTTTGTCAGGAGTTACAAAACATACAAAAAAACTTATCTCAAGCACACGTCATATAAACATTAATTGCAATGTATGATAATGATGCTCCTGGATCACATATGGTTTAGAGAGACAAAGGTACACAGCCAATTGCTGTTGAAAGAAATGAAAAATGTTATCCATTGGTTTTAGTTTTGAACTGACCAAAGACAAGTTTGAAATCAAATCCTTACATGTGACTTGTTGAAGCACTTTCGTTTTTCGAGTGAGATGTCGCTTGCGCATGACAATAAGATCTTCCTACTTTTAATTCGAAACTTTTCTTCCAAGCTTGTCTGTTTACGCACATAAAAAATGCATTCTAAACTTGCATTATAAAATGCAGTCTTTGGGCAGTAAAATAATTCATTGGCAAATGGACGACACTCATGCACTTGTATTTACTAAATTCAATTATATTTCATGAGTTCAATGTAAGCAATTTTTATTGTCATGACGTTTGGCTTACTTTAACGTCAGCTTATCGTATGATGAATAACAGATGTCTTGCATGTGTCGTACCTACTTTTGCAAAAGCACTTTTATCATCGGCATATCTTGGTAGAGATCCTTTCAATCTGACTACATATCTTGACGAAGTATATTTTTAAACATGCTGCCACCACTCGAAGACCATGCATGTGTCAAAGATTTTAATTTTTGATTTCCTCAAAACATATATGCCTCATCATCTCATATCAAGTTAAAAACATGTGTCGTGAAATGTGCAATATTTTATTTTTCCAATAAAGTTTGACATCAGCCCAAGAAGCTGTGTGTATTAACTGAGAAAAGGATTCAGGTCTTATGGTTTTTATGATATTTATGAATTCAACACCAACAAAATCATTCATGTCTACTGTGACTTGACTTCAGAACCTGGGTCAGCGTGGACGTTGGTCATGTCGTATGCTTTGAAGAACAAGTTAACAAATTCGTTGCAAAGTAGGACCTTCCAGCAGAATGTCCCCATAAATGAGTGATCACCCAACTGGGATATTTATCGTATGAGCAACTCTCAAATGAATTATATGAAGTCCCAGTCAACCCATTGGAGAGTAACGTGCAGTTATCCAAAGAACAAAGTTGATTATATAGATTATGTGAGATCAAAGTTTTCTGATCTTGATGTGATGACTTTTTCTGGTTCTGATATTTGTAAGAAAGTAGAGTTTGTAAACATCCGTGGTCATCAATGCGCTCAGTGTACGTCGAAATGGTGGCAAGTGTGAAATACCTAATTAACAATCATTGAGAATAGTGTTTCAGGTTGTCAGTTTGACGCTCGCATTGGTTCTGTATATTCTGAGGATAACTTTGGCTACTATGGTGTGTTTAACAATAAGTTCCGTTGCACAGAAAATCAGGTTTCCACAACAAACTGGTGGTTTGGAGCTTATAAATAATCATTTCTCAAGAAAAAGCGTTATAAAAAACTTAGAGTTTCGTTTAACATTTCAGTTTTTTACTTTAAGAACAAATGCATAAATAAATGTAGATTATTGAAAAAAAATTTTGAATACCTTGCTCACGTTTTCTTTTTCAAGTTTGATATAGAAACTATAGCAAGAATTAGTTTGATGAAGTTTAAAATATGTTAAAATGCCATTTTCAATTTCTTTTGCTGTAACTTTTGTTTCATAGTTCTTCTCAATTTATTTAAAAACTTTTTACGATGTGTGTTTCTGGTTTTGGAAGGATAGCTTTGGGCTGATCTTTTAGATTTGTTCAGGATGGCTAAACTGATGCTATCATGCTATTTTATTGGTTGCTGTTAAATTTACTTTTCGTTAAGAGTTGCTTTGGCAAGGAAATTTTTTCTCTTACACTTAGTAGTAGGTAGCTAAGAAAAAAGTCTGCGGAAAACTCTTTCTCAGGAATTCAACATATACAAAAAGCTTGTCTCAAGCACACTGCACAAAAGCATTGTAGAAAATGATAATGATGCAACAGAATCACGAAAGCGATAGCTGATTAAAGAATTGACATTTGGTGCCAATTGGTTGTGTGAACATCAACGATCAAATACACTAATTCAAAAAAAAAGACATATGTTGCTCATTGGTTGTGGTTATCATGTTTTTTTTGGCATAGAAAAATAATTTTTAGTTGAGTGTTGTCTGAAACTTTCAGTAAATCAAATTCAATGATTATTCTATAAACTAAAGATTATGCTTATAAACTACAAATGCTGACCTTCATAACATCCACAATAATCATTTTCTATCTTTCATAGTTATGAACTTATGAAAATACCCTTATCACATAAACGGAATTTTTTTAAGTCACATATTTTGAACTGATCAAAGAGAAGCTTAAAATCAGATCATTACCTTTTATAGTTCAAGTACTTTCGTTTTTCGAGTACTAGAGACATCGCTTGTGCATGAGTAATGACACTAAGATCCCTCTGTTTTTAATTCGGAAAATTTTCTGCAATCTTTCATTGTAAACTTGAAAACTCATAAAATGGGGTTTTCGTGCAGTAAAATAGTGCACTGGAAAATGCGGGACACACGTGCATTTTTATAAACTAAATTTACTCATAGGATTCATATTTCGTAAGTTTTCATCCTCATAACGTTCTTCAAAGATTTTTACACTTTATATTTAGCTATTGTAATTCAACAGGGATCTCTGCATGCATTTCCATTATTTCTGAGAGCACAATTCAAAAATCGTTAATTTTTTAAGACATATTTCAACAAAAAAAAACAAGACAAAATCAAAATGAACCTCGAAAGAATTATTCAAATATAGTAAGACGTTTAAAGTTTTTGAGTTTGTTTCACAGATAAACAAGAGAAAAAATTCCTATTGTAGCTATAATATTTTCATGTTTAGGAACATAATTCAAAATATTTTCTTTGAAAGTGAATTTTGAGAACTGCCTATTTTAAGTTTTACAACTATCTATTTTACCACTAAGACTGCTCATATTGAAAATTGGAAATCTTATGACGAACCTTGCCTCAGAGCTAGAGAGAAGCAGAAAACGTTCAATAAGCTTAAACATATATTTACTTTAAACATCTGTATATAGATTTTTGCAGATGTATTAGATTATATAGGTTAATAAAAACCTGAGAAGGATTAGTTAGCTGTCAATGTTTACCACCGTTTCGACAACCTTAGTTAGCGGTAGTTCTCTTCAAAATCAAAACTATTGAAGTATAGTTTTGGTTGAATCGAAATGGGTTCTCAAAATAACATTCAATTCAGAAGGAAGCATCTTGCTAGTAAATCAGGATCAATAAAATTAGAAAAACTCAAATCCCTATCTCCCACAATCAGGCCGGGGAACTCGGATCCAATTCTGGCAGATCAGTTGTTTATGTATCTTGTTTTGTTTTTATGTTTAATTTGTACGTCTCGTTCTTCTTATTCCTGTAAGTCTTTTATGTCCTTCTTATACGTACCGAGGTGGGTGGATGTAAATCAACGATAACATAATATAAACTGAACAGAACATGAACCTTTTGGAGTAATCATAATCCTTTTCATTTGTGTTGACAGATAACATTCCAGTCAGGACACATCGTTATTGCCTTGAACATCAACATCACCAAGAATACCATATTACCATAATTTTTCATCGTATCCATTAGCATGTTGTTAGTCGTAGGATAGGAAATCGGTTTGAATTCGGATTCTTATGTGTGACTTGTCTTCGTTTCT
This sequence comes from Xenia sp. Carnegie-2017, assembly GCF_021976095.1. Lineage (NCBI taxonomy): Eukaryota > Metazoa > Cnidaria > Anthozoa > Malacalcyonacea > Xeniidae > Xenia > Xenia sp. Carnegie-2017. The sequence continues at coordinate 8,067,802 of NW_025813402.1, forward strand.
CAAATGTTTCAGATGTCACTTAAATAAGATCCTCTTCCTGTTTTTAATTTAGAAAACTTTTTGCTAACTTGCATGATTGTTTACATAATAAATGCATTAGCTATACACTTGCATTTTAAAATGCAGTTTGAGTGTAGCAGAATAAGGCATTTGCAAATGCAGGATTATTGCAGGACACTCATGCATTTGTATTCACTAAATTTAATTATAAGGTTCATGTTTCATAAGTTCAATGTAATTCATCAATAACGTTCATGGTCAGCTATCGTGTGATTCAGAAAGTTGATTGCCCCTGACCAACTGGTCGAGAATTCTCACAAACGTCTCCGAGGTTTGCATAAGCAAGTTCAAACGAAATAGATCCTTTCGTATCTCAAATCTGAAGGACACATGTACTGCCACATTTGAAGGTTTTAAAATATTTTGTCTTCTTTGTTCACATATATGAAATGTTTAGAAACTCTTTCAATAAAATCAGGAAAACACCAATTATCCTCTCCTACAATCAGGGGAACTCCAATCCTATTCATCTGTTTATTTGTAGCTATGTCTCGTTTTTATTATCCTTATATAAGTCTTTTATGTTCTTAATTTGCATATCGTCTTTTGCATATCGTCTTATCCTACTTTAATCTTTATATCCTATAGCTATTTGCTTATGTAAAATTCAATATTCTTCCAAACTTGAAATACGTGAACAAAAATACATTACTTCTTATTTCTTTTGAATTTCATGCATTACCTTATCAAAATTAATTCCAATTAAATGTGTATCCAAAGATAAATACTAATTACTTGTTACATTAATTTTTCTTATAATCATGTGTCATAATGACATAAAGACTATGTTTTAAAACTGACCAAGGCATGGCTAGTTTTTAACTTACAGTTAAAAACTTAAGTTTAAAATCGGATCATTTAATTGCAATAAGAATTTCCTGTTTTTATTCGAGATTGGAAATTGCTGTAAGTTAAATACTTTTTAGTAAGACACACATGCAAACGCCTCATTTCATCAATATCACAAATTTCAATTTCAAGGGGAAGCTTGTAAATTGATAAACTTTGGATCATGAAGACCTAATGTTTCAATTTGATACATTTGGTATTTGTTAAAATGACGCATATGCTAACATTAAAGGTCAGCTGATCCTATGACAAATGACGCACGTATTTTTTCGTAGCGTGCATTTTTGGTAAAAAAAATTATATAGGTTGTGAGGTATTTTCTTTTACCTGTTTGTAAAGCGTCAAGGCAAACTAGGTTTTTCGTTCAAAGAAATGTTTTACTGTCGTCCTTTTAACGTTGGGTATGTTCACTTGGATGGTTGACATTTAAATGTAATTTATGTTTTGAGCAACGTAGCAATATACCAATATGGCTTGACTTTTGTTTTTATAACAAAAATCACATTTCTGATTTCATAGAAAATCAAATAAAACTTACTTTTTGTAGTTTTTTTAACAGGAACTTGCTTGCATGAATGAAAAGAAAGAGTCAAAAATGTATTTAGGTTCTCTCAAAAACACGGTTATATATCTTAATCTCTATTACTCAGAAAACATATTAAAACGACATATTATACAATAATGAAGCAATAATTTCATTTATCATGCCAATGTAACAAAATGCGCCTTTTCCACAACATCCACGCGATATCAGAAAATGCGCCTCTTCCACAATTAGTCAGTGCATCAAAAGAAATTGGTACTTCAAGTAATCGCAAACAAAGATATAGTTTACTGAACAATGGTTTCTGTACGGAGCATTTTATAAATCAATGACTATATTGTTTTCCACTTTCATGAAAAATGATAGAGATTATACACAAGTTGTAAATTTAAACAACGTGAACAAAAAATGATTACTTTCTACATCTTCAAACTTCATTAACTTATCAAAAGTAGCTCATATGCTAGATTTTAGTCCAGAAACGGATACTTACAAATAATCGAATTGTATTGTCATACTCGTGCATCATAATTGAATCATCTATTTATCAAGGTTGCATGTTTTAAAGAGACCAAGCCTCGTTTAGTTAAAAACTCGCCAAGGAATACAACACTCCACGTCCACGTAGCTTGTGATCAGTCACATAAGTACATTTGTAAATATAATTAATCGAAGAATAAAGAGAATAGAATGGTTCTTTTTAAAGTAAATAGTTTTTTTATGTTGTATGACTTAAACAATAATTATTCTTTTTAAGTATAATATTGAGACGGTCAATATTTTTAGACTATTCAGTATAATTTGATAGCAATAACATCAATCACATATATACAATTGTAAATATAATTGATCGCTCATTCCACTGCACTACAGATGGCAAAAGCATGCCGGAACATATTTAATTTCAACCAAATATCGCTCACTTAAAATGTTTGTCATCGATTGTGCTGTAAATAGTAATGGATATATTTTCACGCACGTACTGTAGTTCCCGATTAAAACGACACGTGTCTATTAAATCCTTGAGACGTGCAAGTACGGTAATCAATAAACAATAGACTACAACATTATACATATAGAAAACAGGTCTATTTAAACAAAACTAAAGTACATGATGTGATGGTAGTTATTTTATTACACATCGCCGCCGCATCCATCAATTCAAATTCCGAAAAAAATCAAGAATTTTTCATAATTGACGAAACAGAATTGAAAAACTTCCCTGTATGGTAACATATTTTTTTTAATTAAAGTTTTCGCATTGATATTGATTAATGAAAGATTGGTTCAATCATGACCTACGCATTATCATTAATGACGACAAGTTTATACAGAAATGTTTCCCCTATAAAAAGGACAACACCGTTTACGTTAGCACTTGAGCGTTCGTCTCTAAACAAGATTGGCAACACTGTTTTGAAAATTTGTGAAGTCCCGTTTCAAAAAACAAGAAATGGATATTCTGTTTATGCCATCGTTGCTCTTCACGATTTTTATTCTTCAAGTTAATGCTGTGGAGTCAGCTGATGTTGTAAAACAAAAAAAGGTTTGTTTCAAAATCAATTCAATCTTGACTTGAGGAAATTAAAATTTTCCGACGCATGTTATTGTGAGCCCTATATATAATGTACATTTAATAAGATAAGGTAATGGTCACAAAAAATCTCGAGTGTCGGTCTGTCTATAGGTAGCTAAAGCCATTGACACCAAAACTCAAACTTGAGGTGGTATTCAAAAATAATCAACTAGAAGTTGCGAGTCATATAGATATCAACAAAAATGTAACATAATTTGGCTGCCATATATTGATTTCCACCATTGAGGCTATATGTTGGTCAAACTGTCCGAATACAAGAAATATGCACTATAGTAAAACATTAGTTCACCACGCAAGACCAAAACGACAAGACTTTGAACTTCTCAACTTACGATATGAGACATTCTATCACTATTTTTGCATGTTTCCACACGTTTATAATTACAAATGTTTTGCGAGAACGCAAGTGCGGAATAGTGCAAAAACCCGAAACCGAAGGTCAAAGTATGTACATGGTCTAAAAACATTAATAAGACTAAAGATGTAAAGTACCAATCAATTTACCAATACCAATCAAACTATGGAAATTTGTTTAATAACGCTCAGAGTATAATTGCATCATGTAAATGTAAAGTTCTACAACAAACAAAAGATATAATCGTTTGTATGTCTAAATTCAAAATTTTTCCATATGTCATGCATCTAAACCTAACATTTTTTCATAGCTCGAAATTACCCCTCAAAGCTGTCTGGATTACTTAAAGCAAGGCTACACATCAAATGATTTCTACAAAATCTATGATTGCAATGCAAGAAAAATGATTACTGTTTACTGTGATATGACATCCGAACCTGGATCTGCCTGGACGTTGGTCATGTCGTTTGCATTGAAAAACAAAGTAATAGAACAGCTCTCTAAGAAAGGCTTTCAACAAAATGCCCCAGTGAACGAAAACTCGCCCAACTTTGACCTTTATCGTATGAGCAACTCCCAAATGACTTATCTGAAATCGCAGTAGACCCATTGGAGAGTAACATGCGAGTATCCGAACATCAAAGTTGACTATCGAGATTATGTTAGAGTAAAGTTTTCAGATTTTAATGTATTGAACTTTACTGGATTTGGTATTTGTAAGAAAGTAGAGTATGTAAATATCCGTGGTCATCAATGTGCTCAATGTACGTCAAAATGGTGGCAATTATTGAATAGATACGCACCACACATTGACAGCACTAGTCCAGGAGGATGTCAATTCGATGCTAGCGCCGGTGCTGTACGTTACGAGGATGATTTTGGCTACTACACAACGCCTAACAAGAAATTTCGTTGCACAACCAGCGACCTTTCCACAACCAATTGGTGGTTTGGTGCTTACATATAGTTATTTGGTGAAAAGAAACGTTTCAAAACATTTAATGCAGTGATTGTAGTCTAGCCTGGCATGTGAATTGATACGTATACCTAGATATAACCATATCAATAAAACGCACATCAATAATTTGCCTTTATGTTTTATCTTCTTAAGTTGATCAAGAAATGGATAAGAATTAGTCAAAGACGGCAAGTCACACGATATGAAATATTGTGGTGTCCAGTTTCATAGTTTATTGCAACGTAATCAAAACGTTTTTAAGAATTATGTTTTGCAAACGCCAGAGTTAAGCGCTTTTCAACAACATAATAGTTTAATTTTATCGTCAGGCTTTAGCTGCTAAAGACTGACCAACACTCAACGTATCTTGCAAACTGAGCATTTAGGAGCAACATATGAATGAAGCACCTCCTATCAATTAACAATATGGCACCTTTCCTAATCAGACGTTTTTACATTTTCTTGTAAAACACAACAGTAATACATTTTGTAATTGTTAGAAATGACAGTTGTTGCTCGTTGAACATGAAATAATGAATCAATTCAAAATATTGATAAATTGATAAAACACATCCAAATCCTTTCATCTATTTTTTAATAGTTACATTATGAATTGAAATGGATTAATATATACGTACATATGAATACCACCCTAGCAACCCTTCGTCCCCACACACCCAACGCAACTATTGATCTTTCGCCGTCTCTAACCAAGAAGAAGTTCGGTAGAACTTCAAAGCAAATCACTTAAAATCACACGTTTAGCTTTGCTTATGTATGCATATGAATTTTCTGTTCTTATAAAGATGAAAACTTAAAGCAAACCAATATTTCAAGACATACATACAAAAGGCATAACGAAATTATAAATTAATATTACAGTTTCATTGTATTTTGATACATTTGGTGTGTGTCATTTCAGTTATGACATTCACACTGATTTTAAAGGTCAAATAATCCAATGATGACGCATGTATTTATTAACAAAACCTATCGAGGCATCTTCAACAACATTACTACAGGCACGTGCTTTTTTGACGTTTACATTATGAGAGGTTAATACAGAAACGTTCCCAACAAAAAGAACACAGTGCAGTATGATGTTTGTAAACCTACCTGAGCATAATTTATCACAGCCACAGAAATTCTGAGATTTAAACTGATAGACTTGCTATAAATATCTATACTTTTTAACACTAAAAATCATTAGCTTATACGGATGAAATGAATGTCAATCATCAACGAAACAGTCACGTGATAAGATCTCACGAAAACTATTTTTGACAGAGACAAATTTTGAACTGACCAAGAATTTCGGTAGAGCTTGAAACTTTAAAATACATCATCAAAAATAGGATTTTCGTTTCCAAGTTGCAAGTTCTCAAAAGATGAAAATTATAAATAAACAAATCACGTTCAAGACATACATACAAAATTAATGACCAAATCATATATTACAGTTTTCGGTTATAAGCAAATATGTTGGCAAATGGAGGACAAAAGCATTTATCCACTTATTAAAAAGAATGACATAAACATTTATATGCATACGTGCATTTTAATGCGTGAAGAATGACGTATAACTTTTTTGATGACATACAAGTTTCGTAAATATTTACGTTTGAAAAGTGTTTCAGTTGCTTGCAAAATTTCGGAAGTCGTTCACAACACTAACAAAGCAAACTACTAGATATGTTATGCCATCTTCAGAGCAGCGAAATGAGCAATTAATCCTATTTATAATCATAGTCATATGACTGATGTGATAGGTATCTATACTGAATACTTTAGTAATATTTACAGGCTGAATATGGTGTTGATGTGATGAATTTGTTTTTAACGTCTGGTTTGATAATTTAAAACGATGGCGGGCTTCTTTTGAACATGACTAGTTGTACACATGTAGTTAGGTTGTGAAGTGTGGAGGTGTTTGGAAATGAGTAAATTTCTGTCTGAAATTGTGTGTTCTTGGATGCATGTGGAGAGATGGCGATTTGTCTAATTTAATGACAACTCCATAAACCATGCACATAATTCTTGAAGAAAGAAAATAGAATGGTGTTTTTGAAAATAAAGAGGTTTTTTTTTTTTGTATGACTTAGACTGTAACATAGTTTCTTTTTACGTATTCAAAAAATCAAACATGATTATGACAAATAAATTCATCACATCAACACCACATTCAGCCTGTATTTCTAGACTCTTCAGCATAATTTGATACCAATAACATCAGTAACATAAATACAATTGTAAATATAATTAATTGCTCATTCCACAGCATTGAATATGCAAAACATGTTTGCTTTCAAAACAAATATCGCTCACTTTAAATGTTTGTCGTCGATTGTGTTGTTAATTGTAATGGATATATTTTCATGCACTTACTTTTAGTTGCCAATTGAAATACCATGTGTTTATGAAATCCTTGACACGTGCAATAAACACGTATTGGTCAATTCAAGCGCAACCTATGTACACGGTGATGACTACAACATTATACGTATACAGGTCAATTTAAAGAAAACTAAAGTACATGATATGATGGTAATGATTTTATAACACATTGCCGCCGCATCCATCAATTCAAATTCAAAAAAAATGTCAAGAACTTTCGTAATTGACGAAACAGAATTGAAAAACTTCCCTATTTTGCACAAATTCTTTTTTAATTAAAGTTTTCGCATTGCTATTGATTGATGAAAGGGTTGCTTCAATCATGACCTACGCATTATTATTAATTGACGACAAGTTGATACAGAATTGCTTCCCCTATAAAAAGGACAACACCGTTTACGTTTGCACTTGAGCGTTCGTCTCTAAACAAGATAGGCAATACTGTTTTGAAAATTGTGAATTCACGTTTCAAAAAACAAGCAATGGAATTATTGTTTATGCCATCGTTGCTCTTAACGCTTTTCATTCTTCAAGTTAATGCTGTAGGGTCAGCTGACGTTGTGAAACAAAAAAAGGTTTGTTTTAAAATCGATTCAATCTTGACTTGAGGAAATTAAAATTTTCCGACGCATGTTATTGTGAGCCCTATACATAATGTACATTTAATAAGATAAGGTAATGGTCACAAAAAATCTCGAGTGTCGGTGTGTCTATAGGTAGCTAAAGCCATCGACGCCTCAACTCAAACTTGAGGTGATATTCAAAAATAATCAACTAGAAGTTGCGAGTCATATAGATATCAACAAAAATGTAACGTAATTTGGCTGCCGTGTGAGCATAATGCATTTTTGCACGTATATATTGATTTCCACCATTGAGGCTATATGTTGGTCAAACTGTACGAATACAATTAATTTCACCACGCAAGACTAAAACGACAAGACTTTGAACTTCTTCACTTACGATTTGCTATGAGACATTCTTACCATTATGTTTGATGTTTCAATAAGTTAATACCACAAATGCTTTTGGAGAACGCAAGAGCGGAATAGTGCAAAAAACCCGCAGGTTAAAGTATGCACCTGTTCTAAAAACATTTGTAAGAATAAGACGTAAAGTACCGAACAATTTCAATTTTCATCAAACGTCAGACATTGGCCATGAAAAGTGTATAGGTATCTTTTGAATTATCAAGTTTTAAATTTTATCGCCCACATTTAGAATGATAAACAAAATGAAAAAATTCTTCCACAGAATTTATAACAACGGATAAAAATGTTGATCACTGCGATAAAATACATTATGGAAGGTCTTAAAGAGCTCCAAAAGCTATACGTGCACAATTACATCAGTGCATAAATCCATACAACTCGTATATATGGAGTTCTTTCTTATTGTAATAGCAATTCGAACGCAGAAACCACAACAAAACAAACTATGGAAATTTGTTTAATAACGCTCAGGGTATAATTGCATCAAGTAAAAGTAAAATTCTTTAACATACAGAAGATATAATTGTGTGTAGGTCTAAGTGAAAACTTTTCCATATGTCATGCATTTAAACCTGACATTTTTCCATCATAGCTCGAAATTACCCCTCAAAGCTGTCTGGATTACCTAAAACAAGGCTACACATCAAATGATTTCTACAAAATCTATGATTGCAATGCAAGAAAAATGATTACTGTTTACTGTGACATGACATCCGAACCTGGATCTGCCTGGACGTTGGTCATGTCGTTTGCATTGAAAAACAGAGTAATAGAACAGCTCTCTAAGAAAGGCTTTCAACAAAATGCCCCAGTGAACGAAAACTCGCCCAACTTTTACCTTTATCGTATGAGCAACTCTCAAATGACTTATCTGAAATCACAGTCGACCCATTGGAGAGTAACATGCGAGTATCCGAAGATCAAAGTTGACTATCGAGATTATGTAAGAGCAAAGTTCACAGATTTTGATGTGATGACTTTTACTGGATTTGGTATTTGTAAGAAAGTGGAGTATGTAAATATCCGTGGTCATCAATGCGCTTACTGTACGTCAAAATGGTGGCAATTATTGAACAGATACGCACCACACATCGACAGCACTATTCCAGGAGGATGTCAATTCGATGCTAGCGCCGGTGCTGTACGTTACGAGGATGATTTTGGCTACTACACAACGCCTAACAAGAAATTTCGTTGTACAACCAGCGACCTTTCCACAACCAACTGGTGGTTTGGTGCTTACATATGATCACTGCTCACAATAGCAAAGTCAGCCATGTTGCTTCTTAAATACTTGATAAATTTAAAGAACAGTTTTTCTTTTTTACCACTGATTTCTCGATAATAGATGAGGCATGTTCATAATTGGCAATTCTTCGCTCTCCTTTATTTGATTGATAAACCTAATTTGTTATTAATTATATATATTAGTTATTGTGGGAAATCCCTTTCAAAATTTCCATTACATGATTCAACCTAATCATGACAAACGTGTTACAGGCTAGAACTGAAAAGTGTTTTTTCCAACTGCGCAACAAATGTGCGTTGAAGCTTTTTTTTGAACATCTCATACCACTGAAGCAACTTCAGCCTCCTGTTTTTCTTATCTTCAAAAGTCAAAAGCTTTTCTTTCGCCAGAATTCCTGGCAACTCTTTCCATGATTTAAGGTAAATAAAAGGTGCTTTGTAGTGTTTAAGAAGTCTTAAGGGAGCAATTGAACAGTTTCCTCGAGTTCTGACATCTTCAACAACAGGCACAGAGCCCAGAGAGCATGCTTCATAGATACGATAACACTCAGCATTTATACCAACTGGACACAAAGTCAAATCACTGTTTAGTAAAGTGTGATAATATTCTTCTGCAGTCTCTTTACTCTCATTTGGCTGCCACTCCTCTCTTAGTCTTAAATAACAAGCTAAATAAAGCTTATTTTCATAAAACACCTTCTGGAGGATTTCCCTTGAAGAATTGCGATAGACTGTTCCCAGAAAGTTACACTTGTAAGGCCGATACTTTGATATTTCTATTTTATGGGGGTTAATTTTAGGAAATTTTCTATAGGTTGCTACACCTAATGGCCATTGAAATGTATTGTAATTCAAATTTGTAATATCATACACAATGAATGCAATGCGAACTGATCCACCTTCATTTACCATATATGGTAATAACCACTCATTGTTACACTGCTCATTACCCAATAAGATCACGGCAGTATTTTTTAATTTGGGCAATTTTCTTAATGAGTCTAGCCACATTTTAGCAAATTTTATTTTTTCTTCAGATCTTCCATTTATTATAAGAACAAGATTTTCGGCTCCGCGTGGAGCATTTTGTGGTATAATTCCTGCTCCTGTTCTAAACTTGAATTTAATGTTATTAATTATTTTTTCACCTACTTTTACAAGCTCATTGTCGTGCCTTTGAAGACGTCCTTCCATGATATGCTCCCAAAAGTAGAGCCCAATGGCGGCCTTTCCCCACACTTCAACCTGGATCAAATTCTGCTCGTCGCGAATACTATTTCCATTTACTGTAGATGCTTGAAAAACGTTAATTTTTTTACCATTACTCACGTTTTTTGTATTTTCGAACAAACTGTACGCTGAGTAAAAGGTTATAGATATGTATAGCAACAGTATAAACAGACCAAAATAGATGAAAATCTTTCGACTATTTCGGAGTTTGTAACCGCCATGTTGGATTGGCATGTTTTGGTCAATTAACGCATGCGTGTTATAACGTGGTAATCTTCGTTGTTACAATTGGGAGTTTGTTGTATTGTTGTTATATTACACATTGTCTCAGATTTAAAATTGTTCCTCTGTGGAAATTGGAAATGATATGACAATGGTATTGAATACTATTTGCAAATATTACTGTGTCTGATATAAACGAAGAGAAGTATATTCAAGTATTTTGAGATTTTTGATTTTTTGAAATGGTTTGTTTCATTTTTACCAGAAAGTGGAAAAGTATGCTTTACCTAACTTTTTTCTTCTCATTTTCACAACACAGGATGAGAAACTTCTTGAAACGACTATCGAGGCCCTGTTAAATCGCGTGCAGGATTTGAAAAATTCTTGCCAAACATTTCTCATAAAGATAGAACAGCAACAATTAACCTGGTATGAAGTAAAAGTCAGTACTGTAATGGCTAGCTAGTAAAAATTACGAAAGAGGTTTTGTAATTAAGGGATTGAAGTGGAAGAGTGTAAATGTGTGTTGCACAAGCTTAGCAGAGATGATGGTATGTGGTAGGAGATGGTGTTAATAACATTAATATGTGAATATAGATTACATTTATTGTTGAAATGACTACAAGAATGGATAGAATAGAATAGTGGAGCTCACTGCCTAATTTGATAGGAATTTTGATGGGAGAAGAAATTTTTTTTCAGTCATTATGTTCATTACACTATTTGTTCAGATATTAACTAAATTGAGAATATAAAATGTTGCCTTGTGCTAGTTAAGAAGTAACTATGAGAAACAATTTATCAAACAACTTACCTCGTTATCATCAACATAATAATTCAACATTTTCACATTGGTTCTGCTAATAAACTAAAGTTGTCACCAATTAAACTTTCTGTTTGTGGTCCCTCCACTAAATCAACAATTGGAAGTTTGTCATCATTTTGGAAAATACTTTAAAACAAATAAAACTTTGTGGCCAACATAATCTGTAGATAATTCTGTTGAATGGATCAAAGTAATTTATTTTAGTACATTATAACTCAATCGTTGAAATAATTTTGGTATAATTTATCATTTAACATACATATTTTACTTAGAGAATGTTGATAGTTTATAGGAACAAGGCCTCTACAGATGCTAGATTAGTGCAGAAATGCTGACTTACCAAAACAAAATTGCTATAGCATTCAAAATGTGAACCAAATAATTATATTTATAGGCCACAGCTTTTGGACAATTTTGCTGTCATTTCAGGTATAAGCAATCTTCGTCTAGAATGCTAAATCAGTAAATATTATTTTACGCTTTAATACGTGATGATCTTACTATATTTTAGGTCAAGTTAGCACATTGTTTAAAATTTTAAAAAGTGACAGAACACCCGTTCTTCGTAATCTTGTTCTCTTGCCTCTTCTTGTTCAACAAGAGACAGATACAGAGTTACAGGTACTAAAGAACTGGCTTTACATATACTTATGAACACGTTGCTGACGTTGCTCATATACTTTTCTGTTCTTCACTTATTTTATGAATATTAGAGAATATCTGAAGGTCGTATCCACGCTTTCAATCACGAAGTTGGTATGCGCATGTGCTGAGCTTTACGTCATCATGTTAGCTTTATATTTGATGAATATATTTTACATTTAAATTCTTCAAATCACTAGTTCCTGATCATCTGAGGACAAAATACGAACCAGACGTGGAGGAGAAAGAAGCTGCGCTGTCTGAAAAGACGTCTGCAATATCTGACGAATCAACACAGGTAACAGATGAATCGCCTTTATTTGTGAAATTATAACTTAAAGTGGAACAATGAAACATTTGAATCTTTTGTGTTTGTTTCAGAGACAAATATCAGATTTTAATGCTATGCTTTCGCATGTGTTGGATATGATTGGAACAATGCGTGATGAGTGGGATGCTGACCAAGTTTCAGGTTTGCGATAATTTAGGCTTTTCAATACATAGCTACGCATACCCTTTTTGCACCGTTAATATTTGAACCCAGTTCCTTTTTGAAAAATTTAGAGCATATGTTCTTGACTTTTACATTGTAATGTCATTGTACACGTTTAACTTAAACTTGGCGATAAAAATTATTCACGTGTCTATATAATCTATGAGCAATTTTGGCAGTTTTTTTACCATTTGTTGCTAACATCCTTGTTTTTTTATTTTCCCACTATTAGCTGGAAAACCATCAACAGCAGTTAATACTGATGTATCTAAGCTTGTCGGTGCAGTGACATACGGCAAAGGTGATTTTTTTTTAAGAAGGAAAACTTACTTCAATAACTTAAGAACTGACTACATGATGATAACACTAGAAAAATTATATGTTTAAGTTAAAATTTTATGATTAAGGACTGTCGTCGAGTTCATCAAGCTCATCGTCTCATAAGTCTTCATCACAAGGTACATTTAAATAAGGGAGAAGTGTTACTAAGTGGATGACTTTTACTGATGTGAGTAAAGTATTTTTTGTTGTTCATATATAGGTCGTCATTCGTCTTCACAACGCTCAAGTAGTAATTCTTCTGGAAAGGTTTCCAGTAGTGTTAAAACTGATTTAAAGACTAAAGTAATCGATGCTGGCAGCCCGTATGGTGCAAAATAATTATGCAGCTGTAATACATAATCAGAGATTCTTTTGATAAGTTGTTACTTTATGGTAATAATTATATACAAATTTGTTTCAATTCTTCTGACGTTTTTGTTTATGGACTATTTTCTTGTTAGTGAGCGTTACATTCTTTACAGTCAAGTTAAAAAACCAAACTTCACAAACGTGCATGCTGAGTAGCGTGTCAGCATGCACGCAAGTATATTCTTGTAATGCAAATATTTCTGTTCAGTGACTGTGGCAACAGACAAAGAAAAATTCAATGATATAATTGTCTATAGTTTTGTTGCAGGCCTCGTCGATAAAAAATATATATGTGAAAGAAATTATTGCTTAATTCAATCTAAGTTTAAATGTTTCTTTGTCTCTTTTATGTTAAAATGACGTGTTTAAGCGAAACACTCTGTTTTTCTTCAGCATCTTACTCAATCACGAGTATTTAAAATTCAGCACTTTCGGACCTGTTATAGTGATATCATATATGAAGACCTTTTAACATCTGTAACATAATAAAAAATCAATACGCATAGGTCGATCAGTAAGAATGCTTTCTGTTCTATTCTTTCTCATTTATCTTCAAACGATCATCGTTGAGGCAAAGAATAAGGACTTACACTCATCAACGTGAGTCATCTCATAGAGTTGTTTGGATTATCTTAAAAAAGGCTACAAATATGATGGTTTTTACAAAATCCGCGATTTCAATGGCAAAAGGATTATTACTGTGATTTAACCTCGAAGCCTGGATCAGCTTGGACCTTGGTCATGTCTTTTGCATAAAGAAATAGACTCCATCGAACAATTTCCGAGGAAAGGCTTACAACAAGACGCCCCAGTAAACGAGCGATCACCCAACTGGGAGATCTATCGTATGAGCAAGTCTCGATTAATCATCTGAAGTCACAGTCAACCCATTGGAGAGTAACATGCAGTTATCCGACAAACAAAGTTGATTATAGAGATTATGTGAGAGCAAAGTTTTCTGATTTTGATGTCGTACGTTTTGCTGGTTCTGGTACTTGTAAAAAAGAAGAGCTTGTAAATATCCGAGGTTATGCGTGTGCTCAATGTACGTCATTATGGTGGCAAGGAATTGGCACCATGACACATATTGACAGCAGTTTTTCTGGTTGCCAGCTTGACGCTCGCACTGGTTCCACAAGATCTGAAGATAACTTTGGTTCCTATTTGGATTCGTTCAATAAGAAATTTCGTTGCACAGCAAGCAGACTTTCGACTACCAACTGGTGGTTTGGTGGCTACATGACTTTTTAAAAGACGTTTTTAGCTGCCAGTTGTAGTCGTCGTTTATTGTAGCTATATGCCTTTTGTTTTCTCAGTAAAAACCTTCCTATAGCCAAGTATCTAGCTGTTGCAGTCAATTCTCCCTCTCCCTTCTCTTTAATCAAAACGACTCCGCAGTACCCGTTAATTATATATCATTTAATAACATTGGAAGTTTCTGTAACGAATCATCTGTGCATTGCGATATTATTGATTTGTTCATTTCTGGATATTTATATCTCTCAATTTGTGTTTTGTATGCTATTTTCTCCACCATCGGTTCTAATATACAATACGGTGACAGTGGCTCTTGTCTCGATCCAGCATGTTTCTAGCAGGGTAGGGGCCATTTACAAACCCGTTGCTTAGTAATTTTTTCGTTCAGTAATATTTTACCTTATTATTTTCTGTGGAAAAGTCTTGTCAACTTAATGAATCGTTAATGATGTACACGTTATTTAAAACAAGTAAATCCTCGTTTAGCCAATGCCCACATTGTATATGGTAAAAGAAAACTCTACTGACGGTAGAGGAATTTCCACAGCCATTTCTAAATGATGTTATGATTTCAGTGTTAATAAATCGCTGTAAATAATTTAAGGTAGTTAGATTTTATGAGCGTGTTCAATAAATGTCTCGAAGGCTACAGTCTCCAGAGCGTTATCGAACTGGAAAGTGAAAATTAAAAAGTCTTCCAACATAATTTTAACCACCTAGATTTACTTACAAACTGGCTTGACAATATGGTCGACAATACTGTCGGCCATATAATAGAAACATCAAACGACTATCCCTTATGGTTATAATTTTATCTTGGGTATATCTCTGATAATTTTCCCTGTAATACAAATATGTACCTCATGATAGAACAAGAATTTACACGACTCTTAGCACTGACTTATCATCAAGAGCTTGTTGAGGATAATTCACTTTATTGTCCACGTTATAGTAAATAACGTCTCCAAAACAACTGTTGCCGATTATTGTAATGACGGAGACTGACGTTTTAAATTCACTGTCTTCCTTAGAGTAAAAGAAGAATGTCAGTCTGGTTAGTCTTTTTTATGTTCACTCGTTGATGTGTCATGTTCATGAAAGTATGAGAAGCGTTTTAGTCACAGTATAGAAACAAACAGTAGTCTCACCCATTGTGCAACTTGGTGCTGTAGATTTAAATAGATTACTGGCTGTGGATAGCCATCTCAGTGCTCCAATTGGCCAAAAAAAGCAATTGACTGGCTGCCAATATGCTAATCACATGCGTAATTTAAGATATGCGCTACACAAAAAATTTGTTGTGTATTGCAAAATTGTCATTTGTAAGTCGACAATAGTGAAGATAAACCTTTCTTGTACATTTTCGTATATGACGCATGTCGCATGAACAAGCACTGCATTGCTAATGAGTACTTTTTTATCTCTGAATTTGATTCCCACCAAGGAGATTAAAACGTCAGTCATCATACAACATTCAATTCTTGACTTGCAATTCAGCCATGTTGTGGTCAGATACAAAAAAATATTTCATCAGAGTTATTGTTGGCACCAGCCGGCGTGGGCGAGCAACAATGTTTCGCAAATCTCAAGAGAATGGTTGCAAGTCAAGAATCATTTAAATCTCAGGACTCTAGAACATTTCATCTTTCACAAAAGTTATTACTTTAACAAATAACAATATTGTCCTGTCACTTTTTTGTTATTGACCCCTATATTTTACTTAAATCAGAACAGGAAAGAATTTTCTAAAATAAACAGAGTTTTTTTGTTTTTCTTTCAATAAATCTATGTTTAGTTAGATCCTCAGCTCATTCAAAAAAATGCAAGTATTTTTGACCAACCAAATCATAACAGCCGTAAAAACTAAAAAGAGAAAAAGACAAAATGTTTTGTTTTCTGTTTTGGTAACATCTTATTTTAATTCAAACTGGATATTTTTATTCTGGATACTCATAAAAATGCTTCAAATCCGATGGTTTCCACGAAATTGTGCATCTCAATGCAAACAGGTTATTACAGTTTACTGTTACTTGACATCAGAACCTAGATCAGCCAGGACCTTGGGTCCGATAACGTTTGCTTTTCCTTACTCTACAACGAAGACTTCTTATTTACTTTCCTTCCAGACGACAAAACAAACGTACTTTATTCCCGAATAATTTTGAAATCGTCTCAAAAACCTCCATATTAATCTGACATAATAAACCAATTTCCATAACACATTCAAAACGACAACACTGACACAAAAGTAAAAAGCAGTTGTTCACATCGACGTTGTGGATGATGTTTATCTCTTTGCGGCTACCACAAAATTGTCCAGCCAAAGAAGAGGAAATATATTTGTATTTTCTACTTAAAAATATGAAACAATTTCAGCACGTTTTTTATCAGTACTCTATATGGTAAAGGCTCACATTGAGTGCTTAACACGTGACGCTCGCTCGAAAGACATTAGATAACACGTGGAGGAGAGAAATATGATAATAGAGTGAGATTGTTTTTTTAGTTAAAGTGCTTGTAACACAAAGCAGATGTTATTTTACTGTAAAAAAACCCTACTGTGAACGTGTTGAAATGTATAGCGAAGACAATTATGATGTTTTGGTATAAATCTTTAAAATAATTTTGTGGAAAATATTGGTAAACTTTTAAGTTTTTATTTGAGAAGTTACAGCAAACATTCATCATGAACATTCAATTATATTGACAAAAACTGTTTTTCAAGAAAATTTGCGTTTACTGCATTTTTCTACTAATGTAAACATAATGGTAGCACAGACAAAATTAATAAAGTACTTTCTCTACTCATTGAACAGTCATATGTAGCCACCAAACCACCAATTGGTTGTCGAAAATCTGTTTGCTGTACAACGGAATTTCTTGTTAAAAGTGCCGTAGTATCCAAAGTTATCTTCGGAACTGATGGAACCAGCGCTAGGATGAAGTTGACAACCTGAAGACGAACTGTCGATGTGTGCCATGTATGTATTTAATACCTGCCACCATTTTGACGTACACTGAGCACATTGATGACCACGGATGTTTATAAACTCAACTTTCTTACAAATACCAGAACCAGCAAAAGCCAAGACATCGAAGTCTGAAAACTTTGCTCTCACATAATCTCTATAATTAACTTTTTTTGTTGGATAACTGCATGTTGCTCTCCAGTGGGTTGACTGTGATTTCAGATAATTCATCTGAGAGTTGCTCATACGATATATCTCCCAGTTTAGAGAATTCTCGTTTACTGGAGCGTCTTCTTGTAAGGCTTTGCTCTGAAATTGTCCTAGCTGTTTGTTGTTGAAAGCAAACGACATGACCAACGTCCAGGCTGATTCAGGTTCAGATTTTAAGTCACAGTAGACTGTTCGCATTAAAGTTACGAATTTTTTAGAAATCATCTGATTGGTAGCCTTTTTTAAGATAATCCAAACAACTCTGTGCAATGATTCGCGTTGATGATTGTAACTCCAAAGTTTTTGCCTCAACCCTTGTAATTTGAAGAATAAGACAGAACAGAAAAGAAAATATATTATTCAGCAAATTTAAGGTATTCATTTTTATCTTCACTTGTATACTGTTGTACTTGTAACTGCTGTATTCATCTGATCTGAATTTTCCCTACTTTGCGATACTTAAAGGGCTTTTTTAATTTCCTTCGTGCACTTAGCTGAGGAAAGATGAGATGGAGACCATAACACAATTCAATCCTCTTGACGAATCTTGCGTAAACTCGTAATTAGTTTATCTTATTTATTTATAAAAACGCGACAAAAATAGACACAGTCACAAACAAGTCTGTAATCTGTGAGAGCGAAAAATTAATAAAAGCAAAGCATTATGCTTTTTTCCTAAATCTCCTCACGTCAGCTATTAAAGATCGAAAGGAATTTAAGTTTGGAGCTGTTTTTCAGTTTACTTTAGCGACTTGTAACAGTCGTCAATCAATGCACCATATTTCTACACTTTCTTTACACTTTCATTCTCTGAGACAATTCCTGACAATGGTAATTATGATTTTAATTAAAAGAGTTCAAGTGCAACACATAATTATAGACGGTTGAGACAATTGATGTTTCAAATTCATAGTTTTGTCTTTTTTTTATAAATACTTTACGCGTATGTCATTTGTTGGTTAGCGCGTAATTCTATGTCTAAACTCATTTTCACTTTTTCTGTTTTTTAAGAACTAATTAACAGATCAGATGCATGCATCAGTTACTAACACTAGCCAGCTGTTAGTGGCTTAAGTTAATAAGTTTGCCGAAACATGACTGAAAAACGTATACAGCTCTATATTGGCGAAACAATATTACTTCGATGTTTGATTTGTTGTGGTAATTGATTTCATCTGTTGCTGAATATTTTAAGAATATTTTCATACTATGTATTCTATTTTTTGAGCTAAAACTAATCTTACATTAGTGAGATGCAAATTAGCTAGACCTACGCAAATAGTCCTATAATTGCAGCCAATTAGCTAATAAACAAGTTACACCTTCATGACGCCATTGCAGCAGCCATGCATCATATAAAATATTATCTTATACATTAGTATTGTTGAAAATTATAAAACAATCATATGTGTGTTTCATTCGTTAATTTTTTTACCCATTTTGAGAATTTCAGCATTTACATAATTACTTTATTATTTGCTATGCCTCCCTAGAATATACAATGAAGTGAAGCATTTTCATTCACTATAACCATAAACGTTAAACGAAAAATTTTGCGTTACTAGTACACTGATTATAATATACTTCACACTATATGTATCAGTGATATTTTCAAAGAAAATAAAGCGGAAATATTTTGCATAAACTGTCATCGGTCATGTGAATTTGTTTAATTTAATTTGCAGACAATACGGATTCAAAATTAAATAACAATGTTCCATTACTAGGAACAAAGTGACAAAAATACTTATTTTATAAACATAATTTTCAGTTATATAGTGTATATAGACTTAGTTAAAATATTTCATATAAAGATGCTCGAAGCCTCGGAAATATGAAATCATTTCACATTTAAAATTTTTATTTGTGTCAAACTTCTAAGTGAATACAGATTTATTTGTGTCAAACTTCTAAGTGAATACAGAATATTTATCTCAAACTTCTAAGTGAACACAGAATACAGATCAGTACAGAGACACTACTCAATCCTTATTTTACACACTTAACTTAAATGCAGCTACATAATTATTAATTCAGTGATGCTATATTTGGTACATACTTGTTATTGCATGTATCTCTAAATGGTGTTTCTAAGGTAGATTTGAAGTATTTGATTAGAGTGACATCTTCAGTTTTGTGGAATCATGTCTATGATTTCTTTGCCATACTACAGACTGTTTGATTCCTGTGTCTTTGTTGTGTGTTAATACATAATAAGGCAAAATTATAATGTGTCAATGGGAGACTCATTAACCTGTTGATGTCTTCTTTCAGCTCAGTGTACAAAGTATGATTTCCTTACTAAAATTTTAAGAAATTGAAAATTGCATTCTTAAAATTAATCTGTCGAGGACATCGACACAAAACGCAAAGTAATCCCAAATGTTCACTTAATAACGTCATCCGTAAAAACATGTTATTTTGCCTTCATTATGTAAAAACACAACAGGTAATGTTCTCAGGTTTGTCAAATGACAAAGAGCTAATTGAACACAACATCATATTCATATTAAAGAAATTTAGGAAACGCCCACGTATCGTTTACACGACTTCGTAAAAATTTAGGAAGAATAAAGTGAACAAGTGAACTCACAAAATATTGGCATACACAAAATATTTACGCCACTTTCACGATTTCTTCAAAGATACACTAAATTTTACTGTTTGAATATGCACACAGATTGAATAATACTTATTTTTCATTTGCATCCGCTTTGTATCCATTCTATTTTACGTTGTAACTACCACTTACATTATGAATTTTCAAATGAAAAATATTAAGCTGACCGTTAAACTCATTACTAAAGTTGAGACAACTATGCGAGAAGCCAAATTGAGATATGCGGATTTGTGTCGATATGAGTTGTGAAAATACAACAATTAAAAGAAAAAAAGTTATCGTGTTCATATGGAAATGCGGGAAGAGCATTTACCTCTACAAATGGCTGGCATTTTTATAAGAAAACTAGCAATTTCGAGCTAACAATGTCGTATCTGCTGTACATATGCATGATAAAGAAAAAATAATCATACATATTAATTTCCTCATGACCTCTTAAAACTTAACATTAAACAGATTTTGACTGTGTTCGAGTGTCTGTATAAATGTTATTTTCCTTCAGCTGAGTTAGCTAGCTATGTAGGAGCAAGAAAGATACTTTTCATGAAAATAAAAAATTTATAGCTCAAAACGTGAGGAGAGTGTAAGGTAACAAGGGAAATTATGTCCAAAGCACAGCTAGAAATCTTTGCCATTAAATGATTATCGAAGATATTTAAGGGAAATCAAACCAGTGGCATGCATGAAATTTTCATATCAGGACACAATTTAGCTTACGATTTGGAGCATGGAATATTTTAAATCATCTTACCTACTTCAGTGTAAATTTGTTCTTAAATGTTAGATCACATGAAACAAATGTATTTCCACAAAGAAGCTTAAGAACCATGAAAATCATCAATATTTAGCACAGTTTCCATTTATAGCCACCTTGCACTATATTGCGTGAAGAAATTATTGAGGCAAGCTATAACAATTTAATTGACATCGTTCTCCTATTGCAAGTCTCTGTCCTTCATTAACGCTGATAAAATGAATTTAAAACATAAACTCCTGGTACAAATTTTATTTTCATTTTAGTGATGTCAATGTCTCTGCTTTATAGAATTATTTGGTTGGTATTCCAATAGTTTAACAGCTCTTTTTTGAACTATTAGGTTATTTTGGCCATCCACCATGTTAATTACTATTTTTAAAACAATTTTTAAATTCGTCATCACGAGATAGCATCTATTTTACTAAGTTCTCTTAATTAAGAAGGTTTTGGAAAAGTATTCTTCTTTTATTTAATTTTTGACAAATAAAATGTACATCTACTACTATATCAAATTGGCTAATGTCATATTGTTTCATAAATCGTACAGTCCTCTTCAAATAGCACATACAGTAAATAAGGAGAATTTAAGTTAGTTAACTTACGACAAACTGTACCAATATTTTACTAACTGGAGAAATAGCTGAGAACATGTGAAGGTTTTTATCTTTTCTAACAAAATCAAGTGCAAAAGGACTTTAAAAAAATATAAAGCATTTCACTTAAACAATCAAAGTTCTATTTTTCTCTATTTATTATGCAATGTACATTGGATATTTGATACTACATGTAAATATTTGGTAAATGTAGATATTAAGTATGGTTTTTGTTTGTAAGAAAAACTAATCATTTCTTACCATTCTAGATTTTGAAATACAAAAAAATCTTTTAAAAAATATCTAGCTATAAAACATGAGTAAACTGAACTGAAAAGAAAATAATGAAATATAATGTTTCTGTACGTCTGTTTTGTCTCAAATTAATGATATGCTTAAGCAAGACACTCTATGCTAGTCTTTAGCAAACTGCTCTTACAAATGTTTTTTAAACTCATTCGGTTTTTATGAACTTTATCATATTAAGCAATACTAACAGCTGTAACAAATAAATAAGCATTGCAAGTCAGTTATTAAACATGTTTTCATTTGTGTTCTATCTTTTTCTTCTTCAAGCGATTATCGTTGAGACAAAGAGTATGAAGTCTTCACAAGTTGCCTCACAAAGTTGTCTGGATTACTTTAAAAAAGGTTACTAATCTGATGGTTTCTACAAAATTCGTGATTTCAGTGGAAACAGGATCATTACAGTCTACTGTGACTTAACCTCGGAGCCTGGATCAGCCTGGACCTTGGTAAGTTCATTTGCATTCAAAAACAGGGCGCTCGAAAAATTTCAGAGGAAAGGCTTACAACAAGACGCTCCAGTAAACGAGCATTCACCCAACTGGGAAATATATCGTATGAGAAAATCTCAGATGAGTTATCTGAAATCAGAGTCGACCCACTGGAGAGCAACATGCAGTTATCAGAAGAACAAAGTCGATTATAGAGATTATGTCAGAGCTATGTTTTCTGATTTTGACGTCACGACTTTAGCTGGCCATGGTATTTGCAAGAAAGTAGAGTTTGTAAACATCCGTGGTCATCAATGTGCTCAATGTACGTCAAAATGGTGGCAATGAAATACATTCATGGCACACATCGATAGCACGTCTTCAGGTTGTCAACTTGACGCTCGAACTGGTTCTGTAAGTTCTGAAGATAACTTTGGCTACTATGGTGATGTTAACAAGAAATTTCGTTGCACTGCAAGCAGGCTTTCGACTACCAACTGGTGGTTTGGTGGATACATAGCTGTTTAAAAACTAGAAATATTTTGCTATTTAGTGAATACCGTTGATATTGAAAATCGTAGTAATCGTAACGTAGTGGAAATCGTAAAGTAAAGTAACGCATTTATTAACAGTTTTCGTCCATATTATTTTTTGTTTAACAAATTTGTGAAAATCAATAAAACTTCAAGTCACTCAAACTTCTTCAAGAACAAACGTTTCTCAAAAATTTGCATGAAGACCTTTGTCATTCAAGCTAGCCATCTTCCACATATGCCTTAGCAAATATTTCAAAATTTTTTCAGCACATTACTAAAAATTTTCGGGAGAATGATCATGTTAGGGTACATAATGATGTCAGTGCTGAACGTGCCTAAAACAATCTAAAGTATTAAATAGATCAAATAATGGATACTCGGCTTTTCAATTTGTAAAATTATCTCTTGCTCTGTATTAAATAACTGTTATAATGGGCGTATCAGAGGGGGCAGAAGTTAAGTTCTCGCGCATGTGCGCATGCATGAAAACCTTTGGCACCATACTCACCCTTACCTCAACCCTAAATTCAAAAACACTCCATACTGTTGGGCAAACAAGCGGGAAACATTCGCTGGATTATGAATTTCTGTAACATTTCCGTTTCAAAATTACCCGATGTGTCCCTAACCCCTTCAAATTAAGCAATGTTTTCGGTTCAATTTTGCGTGTTTCTAGTCTTATAAATGACACGGATTGTTTCCAAAATTTCTCTGAATATCTTTTAGACTTTGCAGTGTTTCAAGTGATTTTTTTTTATAAGTAGAAGTAAATATGGAATGTCGTAAAGACAGAATAATATTATCAGGCGTGTCCGTAAATGACAAAATACTATAATGAGATTACATAATAATATTTTCAAACATCTCTCATATTCTAAATTCTAATCAGTTATTTTAATGATCTAAGTTTGTATCTATGATGACTAAAGACATTGAGGAATCTTATTATTCCCTCCCATCCTCTCCCCAACAAAACCCATGCAATTAAACTGACAGGAATTAACATCAAATCAAATAAATAGTATATAAATATTTCAATAAATCTTTCGTTGTTTGAGAGACGCTGAAATGTACTTTTGCAAGATAATTTCACTTTACCTATACCTTATGTAAAAATGAGTTGATGGCAACAGGTTGATAATGTGTGAAAAGATTAAAACTGCAACTTTTAAGATTTTTGTAAGACATAATCAAGGACATAAAGACCAAAATCAAGCATCACAATGGTCTTATGAAGTTTGGTTTGATTTGAATCACTTATGAAACTGACAGAATAATTTAAAAAAATTTCATATTACTTTACTTACATGACGTAACCCTTTTTCTGTATCACTATTTTTCCATTTTTCCCCAGCATATGCGTGGGCTGTCCGCATAAATTAGCTTAGTCCTTCAATGCGGTTTTACATCTACCATTGGAACCTTCTTAGAAGAGAACGCAAAATCTGTAAAAAATGACGATTAAAACAAGTTTAACATAAATATACATCAATGTTAAGCTCCATGAGATCATCGATTTTTGCAAAATTTTAACAGAGGCTGTTTTCCAATGAAGCTCAAATACTCTCAATGCATTTGCTATGGTACAGTACTTCAAATGATTCAAATGATAGAGCTGTTTACTAATAGTTTTTAAACAGAAATCATACTTTTTGTCACAGCTTTAAAACACTTAATGTATACTTATGTATACTCTACAGTGCTAATACCGTAGAAGACTTCGTGAAGGTCTCCACTGGCTCTGAAATTATCAGATGCCTGCATATTCTCCCATTATATTTTGGACTTGTTTTTTATTTCATCATACAGATTGCTCAATCATGTCTTACTCCCGTGCACCGAGAACAAGAAATTCAAAATCTTGGTGGGGTGGGAGACAAATTTCTCAACTGAACGCCAGCATTGTCTTTGATATTAATTTGAAAGATGTCGAAACATTAATTTTTCAGACTAACGATCGAGTTCCTTTGCAAAGCAAACATTAAAGTCATCACGTCAAAACACATTAATGTACCCAACCCACTCAATGACCGTGAAGACAACAAATCACTCATTTAATAAATTATGACAGAAATTTAAATAGTAGAATTAAAACTCGCAAGGTGGTTCGTCACCGTCAACTGTACAAAATAACAAACTTTTATTTGTATCACAAATAACAGACAATAAGTACTCAACCATCAGGTCATCATAACTACTCTGCCGCTATAAGCCAATTAATGATTGCCTATATATCTATATAGGCTTTTCCAAGTTTTTCAATGCAAAAATGAAAGGTGGTACGTATCTTCATTGAGAACTTTAGCTTACTAAATAATTTCATAATTACTTATATGACTTTTATTACACTTTACTATAACAGCTCAAAGACCCAAGAAATATTGGACCGACTGTTTTTGTACAGACCGAGGTGTGGGGTCATGTCATATATAAATAGTTTGCAAGAACTGCCATTCGCCATTCTTCGATTTAATTAAAAGCCATAATAAAGTTTGAAGACAACACTGTTTGATTCTCAAAATTGAGACACCACACAGCTTTTTCTATAATACCGCTAGTGTATAAAGTAAATAAAGTAATCGACTTATTATGAAGATAAAGATGCTAAGAGTTATGAAATCATATTGGGCTTTAATTTGATATTTGCCATTTTATACAGAGTTGATCTACAAAATATTTGGCAAGAATGAGATGTTGAGACATATGAAATTATGTCAATTAATTCTATACATTTTTAAAACCTTAAACATTACCAGTATCTTTGCCTATTCTGTCTATTCATAATCAAAACAAGATTACAATGTGTCAAGGAGAATCTTTGTGAAGTTAACAACAGGGTATACACTGCATTGACGTGTACATGTCTTCCTTCAGCTGATTGTACAAAGAAGCCTTTGTTTTTCAATGCAAGGAGAAGCAAATAAAGATAAAAAAGTGTAAAAACCAAAGCTGCTGATAAGCATTAGAAAATCAGAAAATCAATAGTTGCAAGCCACCACAGTTTTTTCCAAAATGTTTCGGGTGCCATGCCCTTCGTAGCCAATCACAGAGCATTAAGCCCACAACATAACTACGTAATCAGAGATTTTTTAGCCAAATGATCTTTCTGAATTTACAATTTTATACATTTAAATCTACTGCATAAAAATAAAAACCATTTTTGATTTGGTTTAGCAAAAGTAGTCTCATTTATTAGTGCTGTTTTGATTATGCACAATCACTTTAAAGTTAACAACGCTGTGGTTAGTTTGTGTTGACTTGGCAATATTCAGTAACATTTGATACAAGGCAAAGCAAAAATTTAATTATTATTTTTATCAATTACGATGAAATAAGCATATCTTTATGCAAAACTTTTTGAACACAGCAGGGAATACATTGTCCTTTAGTGTCGATAAGTGATCTTCCTTCAGCTGAGAGTGTGAAAAATGTAGAAATGTCGCCATATACCGACACACGCCACATTCGAATATTCAAAAGTCAAAATTTGAGGATTTAGTCTATTAGGAGAATGTGAATATGTAGTAGTTAAGTTGAGTTAACTCTGTATGATCATGATTCATGATGTATGAAGTATTTGCATGCAGGGAATCAACCAGTGCCAATTGTCTTTCTGAAAGGAGCAGCACTCAATACAACTTACAGTTTACAACACGGGTTAAGTGTATTGATTTTATATACTTTATGAGTGCTGCAGGTTCCTATTTGTTATATTGTACTAACAATAACCATAGACGTTCAATTACCCGAACATCAAATCATACAGTTTTCTTTCAGTGTTTGGTATTGTTTCCTACTAAAATAGTCGTTCTCCTCTTTTCTCCTTCATTCGATGTTGGCAAACGATTTTGAAGGATGATATAACAAGTATGATTCAAAATATGTTTTCAACATAGGCAAGGGGTGGGGGAAAAATAATCGCTAAAATCGTAATTCTCTCATTCTTTTTAATGTTATTGTTAATTTTTAAGTAAACGTGCAAGTCCATATTTAATGCTTTATGTATTTTTACTTATCCTTGAAAATCATATTACTGATAGATAACTTTAAACCTTTGCTAAGAATCCAAATATCACTTGCGGTTTCAAAACTGTATGTTAACTAAGTTGAATGTAATTATAATGGTTATCTCACTGATTCAATGTACAAGTGTGGCGTGTAAATAGAAATGAAATATTAATTATTTAATTTACAATCTCTGTATGAGCTCTCAGTAGAATCGTGCTGTTTCTGCACGTGTGTTCTTGCCATGCAAACGTTTCATTGCTCACTGACTAAAGAAACAGTCAAAAGAAACAATTGTTGATAATCTGTAATTATAATTTGCTGAATTCAACTTCCTATAATCTGATATGTAATACGAGAACATTAAGATAAATGTGAAATATCTTCAACTAATAAAACAAAGCCGAGGCGTCTGACAGAAATTATTTTGTAGTTCCAGTTTTTCACCAAAAAAAGTTAAAAGCAAAAAATCTAATTATAGATGCTTAAAACATACCAGAAGTTTCTAAATTTAAATGTTCCTTTGTCTTTTGTGATTAAAAATAATGTGTCTGCGTAAGACACTAATCAGCTTAATTGTCTCAGCATCTTACTCAATTCAAACCATATAAAAACTCGATACTTCTAAACATGCTACATTATTTTAATAGACGCTAACAACAGTAGAAGAGAAAACATTAAATACTTCAGTCAATCAATAAAAATGTTTTCTTTTCTTTTTTGTCTTATTCTTCTTCAAACGATTGTTGTTGATGCAAAGACTATGGAGTTACACTAATCAACACGAGTCATTGCACAAAGTTGTCTGGATTACCTTAAAAAAGGCTACAAATCTGATGGTTTCTACAAAATCCGCGATTTTAACGCAAACAGGATCATTACAGTCTATTGTGACTTGACGTCGGAACCTGGATCAGCCTGGACGTTGGTCATGTCGTTTGCATTGAAGAATAGACTGCTAGAACAATTTCAGAGGAAAGGCTTACAACAAGACTCTCCGGTAAATGAGAATTCACCTAACTGGGAGATTTATCGTATGAGCAGGTCTCAAATGAATTATCTGAAATCACAGTCAACCCACTGGAGAGCAACATGCAGTTATCCAACAAACAAAGTTGATTATAAAGATTATGTGAGAGTAAAGTTTTCAGACTTCGATGTTATGACTTTTGCTGGCAGTGGTATTTGTAAGAAAGTAGAGTTTGTAAACATTCGTGGTCATCAATGTGCTCAATGTACGTCAAAATGGTGGCAACAAAATAGCTATATGTCGCATTTAGACAGCAGTCTTTCAGGTTGTCAGTTTGATGCTCGCACCAGTTCTGTGTATTCCGAAGTGTATGACCTTAGTCTTGTTAATCTTTTGCCATTATCAGTATCGGCCTCATGTTTAGATTCCGGCTTAAAGAATGAGGATTTAATTAAGCAAGAAGCTATTTTAAATTGTTATGACGGTACCTGGTCACCTTTCTTGTGTATTCTGGGCTTATCATCAGTTATTGGTAATGAAATATTTACTTATTATCCAGATTGTGGGGACATAAGACCCAAATTACTTTTTGATAGACATGTAAACCCTCGCTTGGCAAATGAAGCAATTGTGAAGGATGTTGCTGTTCACATATTATTCTGCTATGAAGGCAAGGTTAAGTCTGGCGAGAGCTTTTTGCCAAACCATTATGTTCCTCTTCCTCGTCATGATGGCAAAGAGAGTGATGGCAAAATGAGTTTTCATGGTTTGAATGGTTTGCATGCTTCTACTTTTCCAGTTTATTCTGCCTTCAAATCTAACATGTCTGGTAAAACAAAAGGCATTAATGTTATTATTGATTCTAAGGTTAAGAAAGAAGTTGAAGGTAACCGGGCTAAATTAAGTTCAATTACCGATACGGTCTTAACATGTGGTCGTTTGGGCTTAGCCTTTAGAGGTCATCGTGATGATGGGCACTATCATCCTGAAACTGGTAATTTTTCTGCAGGTGGTGTTGGGAATTTTGTTGAACTTCTTAATTTTAGAGTGTGTGCTGGGGACAAGGTGTTAGAGGACCATCTGAATTCATGTGGTAGGAATCAGACGTATATTTCTAAAACTTCCCAGAACAAGCTTATTAAATGCTGTGGTGAAGTAATAACAGATAAAATCATTTCTGACTTAAAAGCAAGCAGGTTCTACTCTGTAATTGCTGATGAGACTCGAGACATCTCAAATACTGAACAGATGTCTCTTGTTTTGCGTTTTATCGACCAAAATATGGATATTAGGGAGGAGTTTGTTGGATTTCTTCCTTGTAAATGGGGCTTAAAAGGTGAGCAGCTTGCTAAGGTTGTTCTTGATGCTTTAGGCAACCTTGGTCTTTCTATTGCTGATTGTAGAGGACAGGGATATGATGGGGCAGGTGCTGTTGCTGGTCATATTAATGGGATGGCTGCTCATTTGCGTCGTTTGAATGATAAGGCTCTTTTTACCCATTGCTACAGCCACAGATTAAATTTAGCGATTTGTGAGTCTATTAATATAATGGATGTAAAATCGATGCTCAATAGAGTTAAAAAAGTTTCTGATTTTTTTAATATTTCCCCTACACGACAAATACCTTTAGAAAAGAATATTGACCTTCATAGTTCTTTATCAGCCGGTAGGAAAAATAAATTAATAGATGTGTGTCGAACTAGGTGGGTTGAGAGAATCGACGGCTTAGATACTTTCCAGCAGCTTCTTATTCCTGTTTTTAAAACGTTGAGAGAAATGAAGAAAAATGTAGATAAAGATCACAGTCTCAATGTTTCTTCGGATGCCTCTGAACTTCTTGATCTTTTGGAAAAGTTTGATTTTGTTGTTGCCCTGGTTATTTGTAGAAATGTGTTTGATTCTACAATTGGTGTTACTCAGCTTCTTCAAGGGAAGAGTATTGACATTATGGATGGTTTACATCTTATTACATCGTTGAAAACTTTTGTTGTTAATGTTAGGAATTCCATTGATAAGTATCACGATACATGGTATGAAGAGTCTCGCACTGGCTCGAGAATTAGATATTGATGAAGCAAAGCCAAGGACAGTGGGAAGACAGACAACACGAGCTAATGTCCCTATAAAACTACATCTGAGTACTATAAAAGAATTTTTCTATTCCACTTGTTGACCACCTAAACTCTGCGTTGAAAGCTCGTTTCAATACTGATAGCGTTAATGTGTACAATGGGCTTAGCATTGTACCATATAAAATGATTTCTCTTCTTAACAATGGCATGAATTGGAAAGAAAAATTGAAAGTTGTTTCCAATTTTTATCACGATGACCTACCCATTCCATTGGCCTTATACTCAGAGATTTTGCTTTGGGAAACTTATTGGGTTGATTACGAAGGAACCATTCCAGACTCAATTTCAGCAACTTTAAAAGCTTTAAAATTTGAAGGCTTTGAAAACATCAAAATTATTCTTCGTATTCTTGGAACCCTTACTATCACATCTTGCGAATGCGAACGCTCTTTCTCAGTTTTGCGCGAACTGAAAAATTATAAGCGAAGTACGATGGTTTCAGAGCGTCTAAACGGTTTGGCCATGATGAGAGTTCATCAAGAAATTGTGCCCGAAACGTCAGAAGTTATCGACAGATTTGCTATGAATAACACAAGATTAAAGTTCGTCTAGTCATTATTAACAACAATCAAACATCAAACATGAAAACAAGAAACTTAAAATAATAGCATCATTAAGGCAAAGTTTCGCAACCATTTAACTAAATGGCAGTCAAGTTGACTGTCCATGTCTGGCTGCTTTTTAGAAGCATGCCTAGGCATGCTGATGAGCTCTGATATTGAGCGAAACAGTCAGAATTATTGATTGTATTAAGTGCTTCTTTAATCCGAAATCCTTGTTTTGCCACTGCTTCTTTTAAGCGCCGCCCCCTGTTACCGCGCTGCTCTTACGATCAAAAAAAGTTACAGCGCTACGGCGCTAAAACGAGCACTCATAGTAATGCTACTTTGAGGGAGGTAAACGATTGGCCTGTATCCGCCACTGATTAACAATCAATACTTTGTAGAAAGTAGACACAAAGTAAACAAAACATCCAATCATTTCTACGTTTCAAATTTCAACGACTACGCCTAAGTCATCTTCAGTGATAAAAGTTAACATTTCTTTGCAGAATGTTTGTTTTTATGGAAGTATCTATAACTGTTATACGTCATGCTTCTATTCTCAGTGAATGCAGAGGCAGCATCAAGAATTTCCCGACATAGGAGCTACCTAAGGTCTGCCACAGGGGGACTGACTTACTTGGCTCATTTGACCACGCAAAAATTTGTTGCTTTAAAACTATCAATCTCTGCTTAAAGGATATCAGTAAAACATAGTTGGTTTGGGAAATAATAATTTACATCTATAAAATTTATCAACATGGTATACATGAAGTAATAGATTATCTGTTAGCACGTTAGACGTACGAGGTGGGGAGTAAGGGTTTGCAACTGTCCCTTAAATTTTAAAAACTTTGCAAAACTTGGAGAAAATAGTCGAGAAAAATTGTGCATAAAGTCATGTATTTCTTAATAAAACTAAATATGACTTATAGATGTGTAAATCTACAAAAGGTTTCTGTGAAGTACGGTGTTGGTTGTCCTTTATTTTCCCTTACAAATTGGTAAACATTAGTTTACACGACCAATTGATAATACAAAATCTGCATGGGATTAAAAATTACTACAATGGCTTTTAGATCGGTTTGAAATTCGGGCAAGTAAACCATTACCCTCTCAAAACCTAAATCTCCCGTACGCCTATGGTTGTTAGGGCCGTAATTATTATTACCATTTTTAGAACAGGAATGTTACTTGTTAAATTGTTGAGTGGCATAAAAAGCTATATATTCCTTGATTATGTAAACTAAAAATTATAATGGAATAAAATATTTTAAAACTGATCATTTTTTTTTAAATTGAAACTTTTGAATTCATTGTTTTCCAAATTCGGCGAAATGCATAACAGCAAAATTTCTGATAAATTAGGAAAAATCTTCAGGTAAATATTTGCTTCAGCCCCCTCCCCCCCCAAAAAAAGTTGAAGGTTTTGCGACGTTTCTGTTTACAAATACTGCATGAAAACCTAGTTCTAAAAAACAAACCTGTAATAACCATTATTGCAGTTATGTTTTGTAGCTTTAATTGTGTTTACCTCGAGCTTTAAACTCAGGAACAATAAATATAGATATAACAAGACGGTAAAAAGCAAATATTTTGTTCCGCTCTACATGCGTTACCGAAACTGGATTATATATTCTGGAACCATAAACGTATAAATATGTTTCATATTTATTTTACTCTTAAAAGAAATCGCTTAAAACACTGCAAAGTCTAAATTAACTTATTGAGAGCAAATTTGGAACAATCTATGTCATATACAAGACTACAAACACTCAAAATTGATCCGTAACCCAAATCCTAACCCTTAATTAAATGGTGGGTGATTGGATTAGGGATCAATTCCGCGTAATATTAAAATCGGAAATATTACTGCAATTACAATGTCAGCAATTATTTCCCGTTTGTCTGCCTCTGGGAGGGGAGTTAAAGTTAGGATTGGGGTAAGGGTAAGTATAGTACTTGCATAGATTCGGTGCCAAATGTTTTTATGCAGATGTGAGAGTCAGTTTCCATGCCCGTCTAACATACCCATTATTGCAGATATATGTAATAAATAGCAATAGGATAGCTTATTAAAGACCGAGTATCCTTGGCAACGTGCTATTTCATTTGATCATTTGTATTCTAGCACCTGTCAGCTCTGAAAATGCGTAATTATTTGGCGTAACTTGATAATCCAGCTAAAAATTTAAAGTGATTTGTTGAAAATATTTTGAAATAAATTTTTTAAAACAATTAGGTTGCTTGGGTGCTAAAAGATTTTGTGTTAAATGTTTCAGGAACTTTTCTTCTTATAGAACTCTTAAGGACTTTAAGTTTTATTACTTTTTATATAATAACAATAATATGACGTCATACCCGTGTATCTACAACTATAAAGACAACGTTTAGATGTAATCTATTTTTTAATCACCCAACAGATACACAAAACTGTTAAAGTACGCGTTTATTTTACTTTACTACGATATCAAAGGTATTCATTGGATGGCTAAAATGTTTCTCGAAATTAAATTGTCATGTAAACACCAAACCACCAGTTGGTTGTCGAAAGCCTGCTTGCAGTGCAACGAAATTTCTTGTTAACATGACTATAGTAGCCAAAGTTATCTTCAGAACCAAAAGAACCAGTGCGAGCGTCAAATTTACAACCTGAAGACGGACTATCGATATGTGCCATGTATGTATTTAATACTTGATACCATTTCGACGTACATTTTGCACATTGATGACCACGGATGTTTACAAGCTCTACTTTCTTGCAAATGCCATAGCCAGCAAAAGTCATGACGTCAAAATCAGAAAACTTTGCTCTCACATAATCTCTATAATCGACTTTGTTCTTTGGATAACTGCATGTTGCTCTCCAGTGGGTCGACTGTGATTTCAGATAATTCATTTGATAGTGGCTCATACGATAAATCTCCCAGTTAGGTGAATTCTCATTTACCGGAGCGTCTTGTTGTAAGCCTTTCTTTTTAAACTGTTCGACTTGTCTATTTTTAAATGCAAACGACATGACCAAAGTCCAGGCTGATCCAGGCTCCGAGGTCAAGTCACAATAGACTGTAATGATCCTGTTTGCGTTGAAATCGCGGATTTTGTAGAAACCATCAGATTTGTAGCCTTTTTTAAGGTAATCCAGACAACTTTGTGCAATGACTCGCGTTGATGAGTGTAACTCCATAGTCTTTGCATCAATGACTATCGTTTGAAGAAGAATAAGACAAAAAACGAAAGAAAACATTTTTATTGATTGATTTAAGTATTTAATTTTTCTCTTCTACTGTTGTTAGTGTTCATTAAAATGATGTAGCATGTTTAGAAGTATCGAGTTTATAAATGGATTGAATTGAGTAAGATGCTGAGACAATTAAGCTGATTTAGTGTCTTACGCAAACACATTCTTTTTAAACACAAAAGACAAAGGCATACTTAAGTCTTGCAACTTCTTACATGTAAGTTCTAATCATTTATGTATTTAGATTTTTGCTTTTAACTTTTTTGATGAAAAACTGGAGTGACAAAGTAGTTTGTGTCACACTTGGCTTTTAACAGATAAAGATGCTGCACATTTATATTATTGTGGTCGTATTACAGTGAAATAGCATATAGAGAGCCTGCTCTTTGTTATAGATTGTTTATTCATTATTTTCTTGTTTTTTTCCACAAGAAGTGAACAACGAAATATTTGCATGGCAAGAATATACATGCAGACACAGCACGCTATTGTTGAGAACTCATACAGAGGTGCTAAATTAGATAATATTTCATTTCAATTCATTTCGAGTGTATACAAATCAGTTATACTTGTGGATTCATTGAGATAACCATGATAATTATATATATTTTAATTAACGTAGAGTTTTAAATTTGTGAATTTTATTTTAGATTGGTGGCAAAGGTTTTCTAATAATACAAGTATTATGACATAGAGAATACACTTACCCCAAATTGCAAATCGTAAGTTGCGTTGAAGTCTTCATGTGAATGAAAAAAATGTCGAAAAAAATGTCAATTTTTGGCAATATTGGCACTTGCATGAGTTCCAGAAATTACATTATACACAATCATAGAGATTTCAAAAGCTAAAGGGTTATATTTTCTCAATACTTATTCTTATAATTTCACTTTTTCAAATTTTCGAAAGTGGCGTGTATGACGAAATCTATACATCCTGCTTACACTCAGCTGAAGGGCGATATCATATGTACAGAAAAGAACAATGTTTTCTCTGTTGTGTTCAAAAATCGTGCGTGAAGATATCCTTATTTCATTTTAATTATGTATTTTCATGAGCATGCAACAGATCACGGACAAATGCGTTCCTTTGATATAGTTTCACACATAAGATCTGTAGCAAGCAAAGAATTGATGGAAACATCTATTTTGGTATTTATCTTAAAAATCTTATTCGCCACAGTTGTTGCTATACATTACACTACAGTCTCGACATCATGTTAAATCAGATCTCTCTCTCTCTCTCTCTCGAACCTTTTTTAAAATTGTAAATAATTTAACGATTTAAAAAGAATAACAAGTGAATACAATGAATATTATTTGTTTGACTAAATTTTTTGCGCTTGTATGTTAGAGGAGTTAAACAGGAAATATTACCACACTATACCGATGAGAATTAATTGCACTATTGCTAAATAGTTTCAACCTACATAGGTTGTACGTATATGACTGAGAACGTGCCACTATAACAACAAATGATTTTTTCAAATTTTAATGAATATTGCCAAGTCAACATAAAAGAACATAGGCAATGTAGCTGCATTCACTACAAAGGGATTGTGGATAATTAAAAAAGCAGTAATATTCTTTAAAGACAACTTTATCTCAACCAAAGAAAATAAGGCCTGTTTCAAACGTCGAATTTTGCATGTGTCAAATTCAATTAGCAATTAAATTCGACCGAAATGTAAAACTTGACTGTGCATTTCAAACGTCGAATTTTGCATGTGTCAAACTCAATTAGCAATTAAATTCGACCGAAATTAAAAATTTGACTGGGCATTTCATACGTCGAATTTTGCATGAGTTGAATGCAATTATTACACGATGTCTTCGCTTTATCTCGTTCCAGACTTTGTTGTGAGCAAACGTGAGAGCCAAATTCTATTCGACACATGCAAAATTCAGCGTGTGAAACGACGTCGTACTTTCGACGCATAATGGGACCAAACCGGTTGAATTTAAACTTAAGGTCGACCTCAATTAAAGCAGTCGAATTTAATTGTTTCATACGTTGAATTTCGCATGCACTTAATTCAAACTATTGTAGTCGACACATGCAAAATACGACATTTGAAACAGGTCTAAATGCCTGTATTTTTGTGCAATAGATTTAAATGCTTAGTTATAAATACAGGTAATTGATTTGACTGATTGAAAAATTTTGTAAAGAGCTGTTATAGTCTGATGATAAATTTTCAAATTTACTGATGTTTATCAACAGTTGTGGTTTTTTACACTTTAATTTTACCTTCAATTGCTTCTACATTTGCATTTGCAAAAACAAAACTTCTTTGTATACTCTGCTGAAGGAAGATATCGACACGTGAACGCAACGGTAATCATTGTTGTTGACTTTACAATGATTCTCCTTGACACGTTATAATGTTGTTATGATTATGAAAATACACAACGGACAAAGGCACAGGTAATGTCTGAGGGGTTTAGATCGCGTAGACATAATTGACATAATTTCATATGTCTAAACATCTCATTCTCGTCAAATGATATGGCAAATATCTAATTGAAGCCTAATAATATTTATAACTATTGAGCCTCTTTATATCAATCACTTCAACTACTTCATAGCTACTCGCGTTTCAACGGGTGTCTTGGTTTTTAGAGTTAAACAATGTTTCTTTTGGAACCGTATTATGTCTTTTAAAATTCTATAAAATCATGAAACCTCAATTAAATAACGTAACATGGGCCACGAACACCTTATCTGTATTACTAATCTTTGCAGTATTTATGCATGGCAGTCAATGTGACTAGAGAGTAATACAGTACGTTGGATGATTCAAGTCATAGAACCATTTAGTAACATCATTTAAATCATATTTTATGTCAAAGCTAAAACATTCTTAAGTACATCATCATACATATGTAACATATGTGTAGGACTCCACTGGCTCCAAACTCATCTGATGTCAGCAATTTCTCCCATTATTAATTGGAGTTGTTCATAATTTATTATGCAGATTGTTCAATCATCATCCCTTATTCACTTGCACTGAGAATCAAAAATTGAAATTTTTAGCAGTGTATAGGAGACAAATTTCTTACCTAAACGCTGGGCATCGTCTTTGGCATTTTTTTGAAAGATATAGAAGCAAGGGAAATGACTTTTTTATTGTTCAGACGATTTGTTACTCAGACTAGCGAGCTCCTCCACAAAGCAAATATCAAAATCATCACGTCGACTTATATTAACGAACCCAGCCCTCTCAATTACGGCGAAAACAACGAACTCCTCATGTAATAAATAATGACAGTCATCTGAAATAGCTGGTGCAATACTGCCAATGGTACAAAAGCAATCTTATTTATTTGCGCAGCTATGATACTACGTAACCTGCAAGCTTGTTGGTGCTCACAAAGTTTTCCATTCATTGCAGTCAAGACCCTAATGCATGACGACATTTGCTACATAAAAATTTTGAAGCAATCGAATGCTATACTGAGTCTTCCCGTAATCATCAACTTGAACGAAATAATTTTTTGTTCCCATCGTTCCAATTGTTTATACTGAAAAGAAAAATCGCAACACTTTCTTTGGAGATGTGAAATTGTTCAAATCCAAGTTTTTTCACAACGCACCAAAGGTTTGCTAAAAAACAGGCTTCTTTTGGGTCCATTGCATTCACTTTTTGCTTTTATACAAAATATAAAATTAGAGTTAAAATACACTGTTGGACAGTATTATTGATTATACTCAACTTAATTATAGCTACCTCAATCTTTATCTATCCTTTATGAGTGTTAATGTGAATAAAATATTTAAAAAAACTGACGAGAATAAGACGTTCAAAGATGTGAAATCCTGTCAATTGTCAAATAGATTTTTTGCCATCTAAACACCTAACAACATATTACATGTGTCTTTGTCTGCTGAGTCCTTTCATAACTATCATTTTATCATATCTTATTTAAGTTACATTATTAAATTAACAGCAGGGGCTACTTTGCATTGACGTGTTGATATTTTCCTTCAGCTCAGTGTACAAAGAAGTTTTGTTTTTTAAAATGGAAATGAAAAGAAAAGAAATGAAATATGAATGTGTGAGACACCTCATCTTTTATTTCGTTCATGACACAACTTATGTTCTCACAGATTTTCAGTTAATTTGTCGTCATTAATTTTGAATCTCTGGAATAATATTATAATAATACATTATGTCTTGCTTACTTTAATTTAGCTAAAGTTGTCCTAACATTTATAAGGATAATTTCTAATTAGCAGCAATTTTAAAAAAAACTTGAGAAAAACGACGATTTTTTTGAGAGCAAACATGTTTCGACATTATCAGAATGCCATCTTCAGTGCAGAATGATTAGTGTTAAGTAATATGATACATAATATGATATGAGTAAATTAATTACAATGAGTATTAAGTATTAATAACTATAACGTAAGTTCTAAAAATAAGTAGTAAGAATTTATAACAAAAGTATTATTATAAAGTAAATATAGTGTTGTAGTGGTGAACTTGGATATTTAAATCGGGATTAGTTTTATTAATGTGTAGAGCTTCCTTGATTTTGAGTGAGAAAGTGGATTGATCAGTGTCGATGATTTTAAAACAGGAAGGTGAGAATTTGTTTTTACATGAAGGAGAGGCTTGAAGATGTTTGTAGATAGTGGAGTTTTTGTCTGTGTGAGTATGTTCCTTTATCCTGGTAGATAATTGGCGAGAAGTTTCACCAATATAACGGGAATTACATCCCGCACATGAAAATTGATAAACTACCATAGATTTGGAAAGTTCGGGAAGTGGGTCTTTAAACGAAAATAAGGATTTTATTTTGAAAGATGTGAAAATAAGTTTAACGTCCATGTCAGTGCAGTAGCGTTTAATGATTTGTGTGAGTTTGCGTTGTGTGTGTCGTGAGTAATCACCTATGTAAGGTAGTTTGAAATAACGTTTATTGTCAGGTTGTTGTATATCGTTAGTGTTAGTTGTGGAGTTAGATGAGTCAGTACTTTTCTTGTTGTCCAAATAGTGTTGTATAGTGTTGTTGATGAAATGAAAAGGAAAAGAATTACGTTGGAGAGTGAATATTAGTTTCTTTAAATCTGCATAAACTTTACATACGAAACCGAACAAGACAATCAGTTACCCTTTCTTGACATCTTACTAACTAAATCACATGAAAACTGTATGACCTCTACGTACCACAAACCAACATATACAGGACTACTGACTAACTTTTTTAGTTTCACACCATTAAATTACAAAATTGGACTGATACGAACACTGACCGACAGAGCACGGAAACTCAACAACACAGACATCGGCTTTCAACGTGATTTAAAGAAACTAATATTCACTCTCCAACGTAATTCTTTTCCTTTTCATTTCATCAACAACACTATACAACACTATTTGGACAACAAGAAAAGTACTGACTCATCTAACTCCACAACTAACACTAACGATATTCAACAACCTGACAATAAACGTTATTTCAAACTACCTTACATAGGTGATTACTCACGACACACACAACGCAAACTCACACAAATCATTAAACGCTACTGCACTGACATTGACGTTAAACTTATTTTCACATCTTTCAAAATAAAATCCTTATTTTCGTTTAAAGACCCACTTCCCGAACTTTCCAAATCTATGGTAGTTTATCAATTTTCATGTGCGGGATGTAATTCCCGTTATATTGGTGAAACCTCTCGCCAATTATCTACCAGGATAAAGGAACATACTCACACAGACAAAAACTCCACTATCTACAAACATCTTCAAGCCTCTCCTTCATGTAAAAACAAATTCTCACCTTCCTGTTTTAAAATCATCGACACTGATCAATCCACTTTCTCACTCAAAATCAAGGAAGCTCTACACATTAATAAAACTAATCCCGATTTAAATATCCAAGTTCACCACTACAACACTATATTTACTTTATAATAATACTTTTGTTACAAATTCTTAATACTTATTTTTAGAACTTACGTTATAGTTATTAATACTTAATACTCATTGTAATTAATTTACTCATATCATATTATGTATCATATTACTTAACACTAATCATTCTGCACTGAAGATGGCATTCTGATAATGTCGAAACATGTTTGCTCTCAAAAAAATCGTCGTTTTTCTCAAGTGATTTATAAGGATATTTTATGCTGTAGTTTTATCTGTTTACAATCAAAAGTTGAGCTTATGCAATACCATCTTTAATTTGTGTTGATTATGTAGTTATACTATATATAAGGTCCTATCACACTGTGGCATATAGCACTAGCGTACATGACAGTTTGTGATAGACATCATGTATACGCTAGGAGTTTGGTTATGCATACGTCAATACAAAAACAATAGAGTGATTTAGCAAACACGACGTTTCGTCTAAGACGTCGTCAAATTTTCGCAAGGGATCTGGGTCTAGAACGCCACCACGTCGTAAAGTATTTACGATTTAGCAAACCTTTTGTAGGACTTCGTCAAATGATAGTATGAAACAAGTTTCATCCATTTCGGCATTTTTCCTGCTGAATCGTGTTTTCCGATAATTTTAAACTAATTTTTTGATATCAAAAATATACTGCAGTATATTCATTTCAATAAAATTTTAAATAAAAGCAAAATCATCGAC
The DNA here is from genome assembly GCF_021976095.1 of Xenia sp. Carnegie-2017. NCBI lineage: Eukaryota > Metazoa > Cnidaria > Anthozoa > Malacalcyonacea > Xeniidae > Xenia > Xenia sp. Carnegie-2017. The sequence continues at coordinate 8,108,091 of NW_025813402.1, forward strand.
ATACGGCTTTGTGACTAAAATTGTTTTGACTCCAAGGATACCCCCGAAATTAGAGCAGATCCCGAGTTGCTTATTTGTTTGCTTGTTTTTCGTTTTAGAAAACAAATTATTCGCAGTTTTTTCTATGAATGAATATATGTAGGCCTATAGTTAAGAAGGGAGTGGAATAAATAAAAATACTGGCATGCATAAACAAGCGAATGACAGCGAATCTCTTGTCTTTTCCATATTTTATCAGTAAAAATAATGCGAGAAAGAAATTTTCAGTTTCAAGAATACAACATTGTGCTTTGATCAATTTCATGCTCACTACAAACTGTCAATGCAATTTTAAGCAAACAATATCTATGTTGTGCAAATCTTCATGTAATTAAGAGAAAATATTCATACTATCCAACATCAGACCTGTTTATCTTGAAGCTAGAGTGAGCAAAGTTAGAGTTTTTTTTTGTTTTAAGGAACAAACTAATCTTTTTCGCAATTTCATTCAGTAGACTGATGCATCAAAGTCAATAATGTTAATACAGCTCACAGCAGGGGACATATTGTGTTCTGGTGTCGATATTATTTTCTTTAGCCAAGTGTATGATAAATCAGGAAAGGTAAGTTATCCTCTCATTCAAAATTTACGGATCATATTCGACCAATAGTAATCTCTGTATTATGAGACATTGCATATACGGTGGGAAAGTCAACACAATGGAAAACACTCAAACAGGCCAATGGAAAACAACATTTACTTATGTCGCTTACGAATTGCAATATGAAGTATGCTTATTTATTTTATGTAATTTGCATTTACTGCAACATGTTATCTTCATCATACAAAATCATGTTTTGCTAAAAAGTTAAAGTTCAAGTCTTTGTAGCTTATTAATAGTTACTACAGTTCTACACTGCGTTTAAAAGCTAATCCAGGCAAAGTAATTAATTAGTATGACTAGTTAATTTTTCTCTTGCCCTTCAGTAGAATGAGTTAAAAGTTGACGCAGTCGAAAATGCGTTGTAAATGTAAATAAGTTGTATCACTTGCCCTTTATACAAATTGCAAGGCTTTGCCAAGAATCCAATTGTCATACACCGTGAAACACGGTAAAAATAATTTCTAAGTTAACCAAGATGGATATATTTATGCACGCATGCCAGAAGATTACAGCTGAAATATAATCAAGTAATTCTTGCAGTTCAAAAAATTATTTTGAAAAACTTCTTTATGTACCTATATGGCAGAAAAATTAACTGTTGCAGGTCTTAAGACTTGTCTGTATGAGAAAACCTGTCCCGGGATGAGATGAATTTCCGCTATCATAATGTCGTGGAAATTTCTCAAGCTTGAGAATGTTTACAATAAAAACAGGGACATTTAACAAAGCAGTAAATTGAATTCAAGGGCTGAAATAAACAATTTCTTAACTAGACACATACCTTGTGTGTTGAGATAGTAATGTCTCCACAGCGGACGTAATTTGTGCAATCCACCAACATCCCAAATCGTAAACTTTAAATTCTGGTGTTCGATTGTTTCAACGTTAAATCCTGCGGGAAAATTATTTAGTGAGAAGTGGAGCGATGATATAGTTTGGAACAATGTATTGATACAGTGTCCTAGGTATTTTGTCGCAATGCAAATTTTCAAATAGTTATGATATGACTTTCTAACACCTACAAGTGTTATATAGCTAAACACTTGTAGGTATATATATATATATGTAGTTGATGAGACTATGAGTTATGACATGTATGACATGACTGATCTCGAATATTAGCAGGATTACTCCCAAAAAGGTTGAATGTTTTTAAAGAGGCATTGTCTTTATTTGCTTTTTGCTTATTTCTTGGATGTTTTACAACATAAACACTTCTCCAGTGCGTCAATACAGTAACACAAGAAAGTCCCTATATACATTATTGATGTTACTACAGCTATTACTAAATAATTTAATGTCTAGAGGTCAAGAATTATTGAATGAACAAAACATGTTTGGTGGGATATGTGTATATAGTGCTGTGTTGTCCGAAAGAGTTTTAAATAAAACGCATGCTAATAAATGTGAAATAAAAAATAATTTTTGGCATTCATATTAAATATATATGTCGTAATCAAGGCACTTTGTTTGGTGATATTTTGTGTTCTTTCAAAATGCCTATTAGTCTCGTTATGTTTGAAAATAAATGTTGTAAAATTTTTATACGTCTTTTCAATAACTGTCTTTCATCCAACTTCTATGCGGTGTTCTCTTCAGTTCATCTCCGTAAACGCCTGACCAGCATTAGCAAATTTTCCATGTCCAGTATATTATTTTCCCTTACCTCAATTGGTGCTATTTTCCTGTCATTGTTGATGGTGCTGTCAAAATTGATTATGATCCACAAGATTTCTGTACATGACTGAGAGCAACATACAAGCGTTATAACAATAAGTCACCTGAGTTGCCCGTCATTAGGCTATTCATTACTTAGTCCAGATTCTACGTATAGTAACGTCATTGCGCAAATACCATTCAATAATGTCGGCAAGATATACCTTCAAGTTTTGACATTTTTAGTAATTTCTATAAGGTCTACTGTCCAACCCTACATTTATTAGTTGTATGTATGGAATAAATACAGAAATATTCACAATTTCATTGCCACTGCAGTGTCAGTTATTTTACTAACATAAATACAAATTGATATCTATACAAAGAATATAGACAGAGATAAACAGTTTGCAGGAATGTTAGCTTCAATATCATCGGTTGAGTAAGAAGTTCTTTATTCATTTCGTACTTTTAATGTATACAAGCCATACAAGGTCTTGTATGGCTTATAGATGTATAAATCTACAAAAAGTTTTTGTGAAGTACGGAGTTGGTAGTCCTTTAATTTCACTTACAAATCGGTGAATATTAGTTTACACGACCAATTGATAATACAAAATCTGCATGGGATTAAAAATTAATACAATGACTTTTACATCGGTTTGAAAGTTGGGTATAAGTAAATCACTACCTTCTCAAAACTGATTACGGTTGTTAATGATTACGGTTGTTAAGGCCGTCATCATTATTACCATTTTTAGGACAGAAATTTCACTTGTTAAATTGTTGAGTGGCATAAAAGGCTGCATATTCCTTGATTATGTAAACTAAAAATTATGATGGAATATAATATTTAAAAACTGATAATTTATTTTTTAAAATTGAAAATTTTGAAGTCATTGTTTCCCAAACTAGGCGAAATGCATAACAGCAAAACTTCAGGCAAATTCTTAAAAATCTTCAGGTAAATATTTGCTTCACCCCCCAAAAAAATTGAAGGATTTGCCAAACCAATGTTTACAAATTCTGCATGAAAACCTAGTTGCATAAAACAAACCTGTAATGCCCATTATTGCAATCATGTTTTGCAGCTTTAATTGTGTTTACCTCCAGCTTTAAACTCAGCAACAATCAAAATAGATAGAATAAGACGGTAAAAAGCAAATATTTCGTTCCGCTCTACATGCGTTATCGAAACTGGATTATATATTCTGGAACCATAAACGTATAAATACAATTCATATTTAATTTTACTCTCAAAAGAACTCACTTAAAACACTGCAAAGTCTAAATTAACATATTGAGAGCAAATTTAGAGCAATCTATGTCATATACAACACTACAAACACGCAAAATTGACGCGTAAACCAAATCCTAACCCTTACTTAATTGGTGATTGATTAGAGTAGGGGTCGATTCCGCGTAATATTAAAATCGGAAATATTACTGCAATTACAATGTCAGTAATTATTTCCCCTTTGTCTCCCTCTGGGAGGGGGGTTAAAATTACGATTAGGGTAAGGGTATGTATAGTACTTAGATAAATTTGGTGCCAAAGGTTTTATTGCATATGTGAGAACCAGCTCCATGCCCGTCTAACACACCCATTATTGCAGATATATGTAATAAATAGCAAGAGGATAGCTTATTAAAGACCGAGTATACATGGGAACGTGTTTTTTGATTTGATCATTTGTATTCTAGCACCTGTCATCTCTGAAATGCGTTATTATTTGGCCTAACTTGATAATCCAGCTAAAAATTTCAAGTGACTTGTTGAAAATATTTTGAAATATTTTATAAAACAATTAGGCTGCTTGGGTGCTAAAAGATTTCGTGTTAAATGTTTCAGGAACTTTTCTTCTTGTAGAACTCATAGCCACTTAAAGTTTTATTACTTTTTATATAATAACCATAATGACGTGATACCCGTGTATCTACAACTATAAAGACAACAGATTTAGATGTAATCTATTTGTTAATCACCCAACAGATACACAAAACTGTTAAATACGCGTTTATTTTACTCTTCTACGATATCAAAGGTATTCATTAGATAGCTAAAATGTTTCTCGCAATTAAATTGTCATGTAACCACCAAACCACCAGTTGGTTGTCGAAAGCCTGCTTGCAGTGCAACGAAATTTCTTGTTAACATGACTATAGTAGCCAAAGTTATCTTCATAAATTATAGAACCAGTGCGAGCGTCAAGTTGACAAGCTGAAAACCAACTATCGATGTGTGCCATGTATTTATTCAATACTTGCCACCATTTTGACGTACATTGAGCACATTGATGACCACGGATGTTTACAAACTCTACTTTCTTACAAATACCATAGCCAGCAAAAGTCATGACGTCAAAATCAGAAAACTTTGCTCTCACATAATCTCTATAATCGACTTTGTTCTTCGGATAACTGCATGTTGCTCTCCAGTGGGTCGACTGTGATTTCAGATAACTCATTTGATAGTGGCTCATACGATAAATCTCCCAGTTAGGCGAATTCTCATTTACCGGAGCGTCTTCTTGTAAGCCTTTCTTTTTAAACTGTTCTACTTGTCTATTTTTAAATGCAAACGACATGACCAACGTCCAGGCTGATCCAGATTCCGAGGTCAAGTCACAATAGACTGTAATGATCCTGTTCGCTTTAAAATCGCGGACTTTGTAGAAACCATCAGATTTGTAGCCTTTTTTAAGGTAATCCAGACAACTTTGTGCAATGACTCGCGTTGATGAGTGCAACTCCATAGTCTTTGCATCAACGACTATCGTTTGAAGAAGAATAAGACAAAAAAGGAAAGAAAACATTTTTATTGATTGACTGAAGTATTTAATTTTTTCTCTTCTACTGTTGTTAGCGTTCATTAAAACGATGTAGCATGTCTTGAAGTATCGAGTTTTTAAATGGTTTGAATTCAGTAAGATGCTGAAACAATTAAGCTGATCTAGTGTCTTACGCAAACACATTCTTTTTAAACACAAAAGACAAAGGTACACTTAAGTCTTGCAACTTCTTGCATGTAAGTTCTAATCATTTATGTATTTACATTTTTGCTTTGACTTTTTTGATGAAAAACTGGAGTGACAAAATAGTTTGTGTCACACTTTGCTTTTAACAGATAAAGATACTGCACATTTATATTAATGTGGTCGTATTACAGTCATATAGCGTATAGAGAGCCTGCTACTTTGTTATAGATTGTTTATTCATTATTTTCTTGTTTGTTTCTACAAGAAGTGAACAACGAAATATTTGCAAGGCAAGAATATACATGCAGACACAGCACGCTATTGTTGAGAACTCATACAGAGGTGCTAAATTAAGTAATATTTCATTTCAATTCATTTCGAGTCTACATATCAGTCATACTTGTGGATTCATTAAGATAACCATTATAATTATATCCATTTTAATTAAAGTAGAGTCTTAAAACTGTGAAAATTATTTGGATTGGTGGCAAAGGTTTTCTAATAATATAAGTATTATGACATAAAGAATACACTTACCCCAAGTTGCAAATCGTAAGTTGTGTCGAAGCCTTTATGTGAATGAAAAAAATGTCGAAGGACATAATTTTTGGCTGTATTGGCACTGGCATGAGTTTCGGAAATCATTATACACAATCATACAGAGTTAAACAGCTAAAAGGTTGTATTTTCTCAATACTTATTCTTATAATTTCACTTTCTCCAATTTTCGAAAGTGGCGTGTATGACGAAATCTATACATCCTCCCTACACTCAGGTGAAGGGCGATATCATATCTACAGAAAAGAACAATGTATTCCCTGTTTTGTTCAAAAATCTTGCATTAAGATATCCTTACTTCATTTTAATTATGTAATTTCATGAACATGTAACAGATCACGGACAAATACGTTCCTTTGATATAGTTTCACACATAAGATCTGTAGCAAGCAAAGAATTGATGGAAACATATATTTTGGTCTTTATCTTAAAAATCTTATTCTCCAGTTGTTGCTATACAATATACTACAGTCTCCACATCATGTTAAATCAGATCTCTCTCTCTCTCTTTCGAACCTTTTTTAAAATTTAAAATAATTTAACGATTCAAAAAGAACAACAAGTGAATACAATAAATATTATTCGTTTGACTAAATTTTTTGCGCATGTATGATAGAGGAATTAAACAGCAAATATTACCACACTACACAGATGAGAATTAATTGCGCTATTGCTAAATAATTTTAACCTACATAGGTTGTACGCATATGACTGAGAACGTGCCACTATAACAACAAATGATTTTTTCAAATTTTAGTGAATATTGCCAAGTCAACACAAAACAACATAGGCAATGTAGCTGCATTCGATACAAAGGGATTGTGGCTAATTAAAATAGAAGTAATATTCTTTAAAGACTACTTCATTTCAATCAAATAAAATAAGGCCTGTTGCAAACGTCGAATTTTGCATGTGTTGAATACAATTAGCAATTTAATTCAAACGAAATGCAAAATTTGACTGTGCATTTCCAACATCGAATTTGGCATGCGTCGAATGCAATTATTACACGACGTCTTCGCTTTATCTCGTTTCAGACTTTGTTGTGAGTAAACACGGGAGCCAAATTGTATTTGACACATGCAAAATTCAGCGTGTGAAACGATGTCGCACTTTCGTCGCATAATGCAATAAAACCGGTCGAATTTAAACTTAAGGTCCACCTCAATCAAAGCAGTCGAAGTTAATTGTTTCATACGTTGAATTTCGCATGCACTTAATTCAAACTATTTTATTCGACAAATGCAAAATACGACGTTTGAAACATGTCTAAATGCCTGTATTTTTATGCAATAGATTTAAATGTTTAGTTATAAATACAGGTAGTTGATTTGACTGAAAATCTCTGATTGTGCAAGTTAGGTTGTGAACATAATGTTCTGTTAACTTTTGTGACTGGCTAAGATGGACATGGAGCCTAAAAATTTTGTAAAGACCTGTGATAGTCTGCTGATTAATTTTTAAATTTACTGATGTTTATTAACAGTTGTGGTTTTTTACACTTTAATTTTACCTTCATTTGCATCCCATTTGCATTTGCAAAACAAAACTTCTTTGTACACTCTGCTGAAGGAAGATATCGACACGTGAACGCAACGGTAATCATTGTTGTTGACTTTACAATGATTCTCCTTGACACGTTATAATGTTGTTATGATTATGAAAATACACAACAGACAAAGGTTCAGGTAATGTTTAAGGGTTTTAGATCGCGTAGACATAATTGACATAATTTCATATGTCTGAACATCTCATTCTCGTCAAATATTATTCAGATCTGGTCTGTGATATGGCAAATATCTAATTGAAGCCTAATAATATTTATAACTATTGAGCTTCTATAAATCAATCACTTTAACTACTTCATAGCTACACGCGTTTCAACGGGTGTCTTGGTTTTTAGTGTTAAACAATGTTTCTTTTGGAACCGTATTATGTCTTTTAAAACACTTAACAAAACTGACAGAACAATTTTATAAAATCATAAAACTTCAATTAAATAACGTAACATGGGCCACGAACATCTTATCTGTATCATCGATCTTTGCAGTATTTATGCATGGCAGTCAATGTGACTAGAGAGTAATATCAGTACTTTGGATGATTCAAGACATAGAACCATTTAGTAACATCATTTAAATCAAATTTTATGTCAAAGCTAAAACACTCTTAAGTACATCATCATACATATGTAACATATGTTTAGGACTCCACTGGCTTCAAACTCATCTGATGTCAGCAATTTCTCCCATTACTAATTGGAGTTGTTTATAATTTATTATACAAATTGTTCAATCATCATCCCTTATTCACTTGCACTGAGAGTCAAAAATTGAAATTCTTAGCGGTGTATAGGAGACAAATTGCTTACCTAAGCGCTGGGCATCGTCTTTGGCATTTTTTTGAAAGATATAGAAGCATGGGAAATGACCTTTTTATTGTTCAGACGATTTGTTACTCAGACTAGCGAGCTCCTCCAAAAAGAAAATACCAAAATCATTACATCGATTTACATTAACGAACCCAGCACCCTCACTTACTGCGAAAACAACGAACTCCTCATGTAATAAATAATGACAATCATCTGAAATTGCTGGTACAGTACTGCCAATGGTACAAAAGCAATCTTATTTATTTGTGCAGCTATGATACTACGCAGCCTGCAAGCTTGTTGGTGCTTACAAAGTTCTACATTCATCGCAGTCAAGACCCTAATGCTTGACGACATTTGCTACATAAAAATTTTGAAGCAATCGAATACTATACTGAGTCTTAACTTCAACGAAATAATTTTTCGTTCCCATCGTTCTAATTGTATATACTGAAAAGAAAAATCGCAATAATTTCTTTGGAGATGTGAAATTGTTCAAATCCAAGTTTTTTCACAACGCACCGAAGGTTTGCTAAAAAGACAGGTTTCTTTTGGGTTCATTGCATTCACTTTTTGCTTTTATAAAAAATATAAAATTAGAGTTCAAATACATTGTCTGACCGTATTATTGATTATACTCAACTTAATTATAGCTACCTCAATCTTTATCTATCCTTTTTTCAATTATGTGTGTTAATGGGAATAAAATATTTAAAAGAACTGACGAGAATAAGACGTTCAAAGATGTGAAATCATGTCAATTGTCAAATAAATTTTTTGCCATCTAAACACCTAACAACATATTACCTGTGTCTTTGTCTGTTGAGTCCTTTCATAACTATCATTTTATCATATCTTATTTAAGTTACATTATTAAATTAACAGCAGGGGCTATATTGCATTGACGTGTTGATATTTTCCTTCAGCTCAATGTACAAAGAAGTTTTGTTTTCTAAAATGGATATGAAAAGAAAAGAAATGAAAGGTGAATGTGTGAGATACCTCATCTTTTATTTTGTCCATGACATAACTTATGTAACTTAAAAACTGTAAGACACTTTGTTGTCAACTTTATATAACCAGAAATTTAATTATTGCATGTCAGCGAATCTTTTGCAAAGCTTTATTTGAACACCATGGCCATCGCAGCGATTTAGTCACAGACTATATTTCGTTTTCACCATAGCTTGCGTAATCACTGATTTTCTGTCTATGTCTTCTTATAACTATGTTTCTGCTTGAACTAAGGTTCGCCTAACATCAAGGGATTCTCCTCCAGTTTTAATTGTTCAAAATCTTGTTGTGAGTATCAGAATATGTGCAACGAACGTGTTTTCATGTTTTCAGGACGATGTTCAATAGTCTTCGGGTCATTTGTTGTTGCTAGTGCATTATTGGTGATGAACGTAACAACATGACAAAATCAACAGAAACGTCTTGTAGGTCAAAATGATTTAGGCAGAATGCAATGTCATCTATACTGTAATTATAAACTCATGGCTGAAATACAGATGATCGTAATAAAGACGGAAAAAGCTATTCGTGTTATATAAACGGGAAAAAATTAGTCTGAGTAAATTAGTAGTCATAGGTACTACTCATTGTGCTTCTTTTTAAAATCATTTCAAAGTGTTGAGTTGGTTGTATGAAGCTTCTTGAATAAGGAAATTAACAGTGCATGGTGCGGAGACAAAGCATAACCAATAAAATTAAAACCGACATATACTCAACTCAAATGGCGTCAATTCCATTCTCTTTGTGCGTATGTTTTAGCAGTTTAAAGTTTGACGAATAAAGTCATGAGCCATGATTAATTCTTTGCACTGAACATACCATGCTATACACCAGATGTACAAACATCTGTTTTGTATGTATTTGCATAGCTGAGATTAAATAATCATATCTTTACTCAAGATCTCTTGAAGTTCACAACAGGGGATATATTGTGTTCTGGTGTCGATCTTATTTTCTTTAGCCAAGTGTATGATAAGTCAGGAAAGGTAACTTATTCTCTCATTCAAAATTTACAGATCATATGCGACCAATAATTATCTCTGTATTATGAGGCATTGCATATACGGTGGGAAAGTCAAAACAATGGAAAACACTCTTTCCAACAAACATTTCTTTTGTGTTACTTATGTCGCTTACGAATTGCAATATGAAGTATGCTTATTTTTTTATGTAATTTGCATTTGTTGCAACATGTTATCTTGATCTTACAAAATAATGTTTTGCTAAAAAGTTAAAGTTCAAGACTTTTCAACTTAATAATACTTACTAAATTTCTACATTGTGTTTAGAAGCTAATCAAGGCAAGGTAATTAATTGCTATGACTTGTTAATTTTTTCTCTTGCCCTTCAGTAGAACGATTTGAAAGTTGACGCAGTAATAAGTGCGTTGTAAATGTAAATAGGTTGTATCACTTGCCCTTAATACAAATTGAAAGGCTTTACCAAAAATCCAATTATCATACACCGTGAAACACGGTAAAAATAATTTTTAATTGATGCACGCATGCTAGAAGTTTGAGCAACACTAAGTTTTTAATCCTTAGACTTGGTCAATAAAGATCAATAACTTAACGCTTATGTAGATTACGTAGCTAGAGTTATTGCAATCTTCCAGCGCTGATGTTCGTTTTCGTTTAATTTTCTGTAAATTTGTTTTTGATTATAGGAATCTATAGATAGGCACAAGAAAAGCAGAGAGCTTATAAAAATTCATTTCTTCATATTTGGGTTTAATTCTATTGAGATCAGCTAACTAAAGAACAAAAACTGATTAAATATAGCAAGTAAACATAAACAATCTGTCAAACTTCCCTTACACTGTATTAAAAAAAGTGTTCTTGGAATTGATTTTTTAAGAAACATAATTCCATGGTATGTTTTAAGGGGGTATGCAATTGCAGAGCAGATCAAGTCATGTCTGCATAGCTCGATCGATCTTGAAATTAACTATTGTACGTAATATATAAACAAGTGTGAAATTTATAATAGCACACTTGCTTTGAAACACTTTTTTGAGAGTTCTTTCATCATTGGATACAAAATTTAATTTAAAAAAATCTTTGATAAAAAATTTTTCAAAGAAAAACATTTTACAAATGTAATTAGCTTCAATCTTTAGGTATATGTGAAAGCAACAAAGGGACGAACGTGCCTAAATTATTGCTACTCAGTGGCGTAGCTAGCGGTCCCGCCACTCCCGCCCGGCGGGAGTAGAAATTTCCCAAAAAAATAATAAATATTCTATTTGGACATAAGATATACATTATTTCACGAACAATTTGTAATATTATGTTTTATTCGTTCATATTTACGCTTTTATTAGGTGGTTCGTAATCGTAATACAGCAAAATCTCAAGATTTGTTATGTAACCTAGCAACCGCCTTTTCTCGCACATTGCATACTCGCGCGATTCTCCACGTATTCCGCCCATCTTCAGAGGGCGGAACATACAATATAATTCTATATAAGAAGTTTGGAATTCTGGTTGGCTAAGGGACTTGACGCATGCTCAAATCTGCTGTTTTTATAGTCGAACTCCCGCTATTTTAAATTGGCGGAGGTTGTAATTATTCGACCTTTTAATACGAGTACAGCGATTAGTGATTATCAAATTACGTGTCATTGTCGGTATTAATTTTCCATTGTGTTTACTCTCAAATTGCTATTTTGTATTTGTGTATGACACAATGGCTTCAAGTGCGACTGCGATTTGCTCAACTGATGTTGATTTAGTAAATAGCTTATTAGCTAAACCGTTCTCTGCTCGATCGTCGGTCGAACAGAATGTTATCGTTCATGAACGGCCTACTCCTGATTTAACTATCCAAAATAAGGGAAGAGCATTTCAGAGAGATTGGTATGAGGCGAAGGACTGGCTGTGTGGCAGTACAACCTTGCAGAAAGTGTTTTGTTGGCCATGTCTAATGTTTTCCCCAAAACATCGCCATCGTGGACTAAGAATGGCTACAACGATATGCGGAGTATTATGTCTGATGCTAAGAAGCATGAAAAATCTAAATCGCATTTGACTGCATTTAAGACATGGAAAACGTATGGAGCTAGTGAACGAATTGATTGTCTTATGTCCCTCGCTAGAAGAAATGAGATTCAGCGTCACAATGAGGAGGTAAGACAAAATCGAGAAATTTTAAAACTGTTACTGAGGCCGTGCTGTATTTGTCAAAGCAAGAGTTGCCATTTAGAGGTCACAATGAGTCCGAAGGTAGCTTGAACAAAGGTAATTATAGGAGTTGCTCGAATGTTTTGCTAAGTTTGATTCTGTATTTGAGCGTCGACTGCACAGTAGACTAGCAGAATCTGATATAGTTGGTGACAGAAGATTTACTGGAGTCTCCCAGAAATTCAAAATGGTCTTATCAGCTGTCTTGATTCAATTATTGAAGATGAAATCAGAAAGGAAATAAATGATTGCACATTTATGAGTATTCAGGTTGATGAAGCATCTGATGTCTCCACCAAAGAGCAGCTAAGTGTTATTGCTCGGTTTGACAAAGCAAGTGAAATTATGGAGAGGCAATTAGGATTTGTGGATGTAAGTATGAACAGAAATGCCACAGCAATATCACAAGTTGTCAAAGATAAACTTGGTGAGTATTCTAATATAAAAGAAAAACTGGTTTTACAAACATATGATGGTGCTTCTGTCATTTCTGGCCATATCAATGGTGTTCAAGCATTGGTTCGACAAGAGTATCCTTTTGCTCATTTTGTTCATTGTGCCGCTCATAGATTGAACCTGGTCCTATGCCAGTCAGCCTCATCAATTTCTCCTGTTAAAATCTTTTTTATTAATATAGCTACATTCAGCACATTTACAAGCAATGCCCCAAAAGAAAAGCTTTTCTCACATCTAACAACCTTGAGTTTCCTGCCCTGGTGAAACAAGATGGTATTATCGCTCTAGATTAATCAATGTATTGCACAAAAACTATGAAAACTTTTAGATATTTTTGAGGGGTACTTGAACAACCAGCTGGGTGGGATGATGAGTCATTAAGTAAAATAAGTGGCTTACTGCATTATCTTGATAGCTTTCTCTTTTGTTTTCTAGTGTGTGTTTTTTACAGGATTTTAGAACAGTCCACAATTTTGTATTCCATTCTTCAAAATAGGAAACCCATTTTAACTATGGCATAAGCAAGATTGACAATTTCAAGCAGTTTATTGTGTCACTTCGCACAGATCAAGCTTTCACCGAGTTTTACCAAACTGCACTAGAAAAAGTAGGCCCACCAGCAACCAGAGCAGATAGTAGATACAATTACAAACAGCTTTATTTTGAGATTATTGATTCCATTAAAGGCATGTTAAGTGAACGATTTCAAGATATTAATCAGTTCGAGTTTTTAGACCTTGTAAATCCTAAACTATTTACTACATGGAAGGGCATAGTTCCACAGGAGAAGATCAATCTTCTCAAAGATAAGTATAGTCCTCTTTTGACATCCAAACTTTGGAGAGTCAACTTTCCTTCATTTACAACGACAAGGACTTTCACAAAGAGTGCAGTAATGAGGTTCTTAAATACATCTTCAAATTTAATCTCCAGTCGAGTTTAGGTCAAGTGGTAAATTTGTTAAAATTGAATGGTGTGTTGGCAGTGGCAAGTGCTTCAGTAGAGAGGTCGTTTTCTTGCTTAAAAAGGGTAAAAAGCTATTTAAGAAATAGAATGGGTCAAGGTCGGCTTAGCTCTTTGTGTAGAATATCTATTCACAAAGATATCATTGAAAAGAAAGAGGAATCAGAGGTGTTGCATAACGAGGTGGTTGAAAAATTTGTAGAAAAACCCAGGAGGCTGGCCTTTCTTTATAAATGATGAGTATAGTATGTGTTTTGATATTTGTTCGTATAATACATGGTACTTCATTGAGAAAATTAAGCATAACTTTAAAGAATAAAGCCATCCCTGTCTACTTGCCCCAATCTAAACAAGTTTAAACTAACAAGTAGAATGCTAAGAAAAATCTCTCTCTATGCACTTTAGAAGTGTCGTATACTATATTATTTTTGTGCTAATACAAATTTCTTCTGTTTATGCAGGGCAGTGATGAGTAAATTATGTTTTAGGGGAAAATTGTCTCCTGCGTAACGTTTCTCTGAGCCACCTTTAGTACCTTTTTAACTAGTTGCAGTTTCAACGATTGCCACATTAAGAATGCAGCTAACAAAAATGGGTTTTTATAAATTATTGTACAACAAATAATTCGCCCTCGAAATCGCAGGAAATGCTGTTTCCAAGGCTCTGGATTTCAAAATTTTCCGGGGAGCATGCCCCCGGACCCCCCTAGTGGGGTCGCGCCTCCGGCGCGAGATGGATTGGCGGGAGTGACTATTTTTCCTAGCTACGCCACTGTTGCTACTATACGAAAGCCTTTAGCTGCGGTGTAAAAACATTTATTAAATTAACCTAAATTTATGTTTCTGCGCGTATGCTCACTGCCATAATATTGTTTGTGTTTTGTTGAATTCTGTTAAATTCTGTTGGTTCGTAAATTCTGAGGATAACTTTGGCTACTATGGTTATGTTAACAGGAAGTTTCGTCGCACAGCAAACAGGTTCTCCACGACTTACAGGTGTTTTGGTGGTTACACGACTATTTAATGTTTAGAAACATTTTAGCAATTTATTTAGTGCATCGTAGCAGTTTATGATAACAATGACAACTAAATGCATTGCGTATTTCCATTAATTTTATTCTCAATAATTTGCGACAACGTTTTTGAACATTTGTAAAATTTGATATTGTTAATCCACCTAATTTTTATTTTTAATTATTTGGAACTCTTACGAGATGACAAACCTTATCCATCCGTGCTTGCAAACAATAACTAAAGTACCATTTTCATTTATCGTCCACTTCAATAAAACATTCTTCTCAACACAAACACAGTAGGTTTTCTACAGTCAGTTATGAAGTCTGAGATTAAAGTCTTTTGAGCTACGCTTAACATGTTTTAGTGCATTACTGCAGGCTAATACATGCCGCGTGGAGAGGTATTATTGACGAGATTTAAATGTTTAGGATTTTGACTATTCAATTGTGTCCTGATCAGTTCTTTGCTTACAGGCTTGTTATTATCTGTGTCTATTTCTACTGTGTTTTTACATATAATAAAGATGGATTAAGTGCATGTGTTAGGCAAAACTTTTTAAAGTCAATGGGTTATATTTACCAGGTGAGGATCTTCTTGTAGTTTACAAACTGATGAATCGCACTTTTTTACTTATTCAAGATTAAAATTTAAATTACCAATTTTTCACCGAACAACTGCATGCAGAAAAGTAGGTCCGCAATGCGTTTATGTGGGTAGCCTTCCTTTACACAGATAAGATGTTACAATATTCATTAGTTAACTAGGAAAACAAGTCGAATGAAACAATAAAAATATTGATTTTGTGTCAAAATGCCTCAAAATAAAATCATTATTTATACAATACTTTGCGTGGTGTAAAAATGTGCCTGTATTCACTGTTTAATCAAAAGGCTTAATAATTGTCTTAATTTTTCTCTGCTTATAACCTCCTGCTTAACTTGCGTACTTGCATTTGCTATCTTATTTGCCAAAAACGTGTGACAGTGACCTTGGGACTACAGCAAAATATCAGTGAAGTTCTCAAAAAGTCAATTATCTTTCATATAATACTGACGGTAAATTCATTGCCGTTTCGATGGAAACCATTTTTAAAGAAACTATATCTCTTATATTAGTTATCTAATGCATGCCATTAGAACACACAACACTGAAAAGACAATGGCAAGAGAAGTGAAGATGCTCAACATAAAGCTTTCAGTAGAGTCGTCAAAAATACCTACAAGTGGTTAGCTATATAACTATGAGTATGTGTATTATATTGTAATTGTAGTTGACGAGACTATGAGTTATGACATGTATGACATGACTGATCTCGAATATTAGCTAGACTACTCCCAAAAAGATTGAATGTCTTTAAAGAGACATTATCTTTATTTGCTTTTTGCTTATTTCTTGGATGTTTCACAACATAAACACTTCTCCAGTGCGTCAATACAGTAACACAAGAAAGTCCCTATATATATTATTGATGTTACTACAGCTATTACTAAATGGTTTAATGTCTAGAGGTCGAGAAATATTGAATGAACACAACATGTTGGGTGGGATATGTATATATAGTGCTGTGTTGTCCGAAAGAGTTTTAAATAAAACGCATGCTAATAAATGTGAAATAAAAAATAATTTTTGGCATTCATATTAAATATATATGTCGTAATCAAGGCACTTTGTTTGGTGATATTTTGTGTTCTTTCAAAATGCCTATTAGTCTCGTTATATTTGAAAATAAATGTTGTAAAATTTTTATAGGTCTTTTCAATAACTGTCTTTCATCCAACTTCTATACGGTGTTCTCTTCAGTTCATCTCCGTAAACGCCTGACCAGCATTAGCAAATTTTCCATGTCCGGTATATTATTTTCCTTACCTTAATTGGTGCCATTTTCCTGTCATTGTTGATGGTGCTGTCAAAATTGATTATGATCCATAAGTTTTCTGTATATGACTGAGAGCAACACACAAGCGTTATAACAATAAGTCATCCTGAGTTGCCCGTCATTAGGCTATTAAGTACTTAGTTCAGATTCTACGTATAGTAACGTCATTGCGCAAATGCCATTCACCAATTTTGGCAAAATATACCTTCAAGTTTTGAAATTTTTAGTAATTTCTATAAGGTCTACTGTCCAACCCCACATTTATTAGTTGTATGTATAGAATAAGTACAGAAATATTCACAATTTCATTGCCCCTGCAGTTTCAGTTATTTCACTAACATAAGTACAAATTGATATCTATAGAAAGAATATAGACAGTTTGCAGGAATGTTAGCTTCAATATTATAGGTTGAGTAAAAAGTTCTTTATTCAATTCGTACTTATAATGTAATACACCCCATACAAGATCGTTTATGGCAGTGATCGATCTACAAGTGAAATGAAAACCGCTTAGCAGCTGGTTGGGTGAAATTACAATGAAAGCTTCCATTCAAAACGAATCATTTCTTAACTAATCTTTGCAAAAAAATAACTGACAGATCTTGTATCTTTTAAGGGAGGAGAAGAGTCATTTTTATCAATGATCATCCATATGTAATACAAGCACGTTTATCTTACGTTTTGCACAAAAAACCGAGTCATCCAAGACACCAGGCAATAGGCATGGTTTTGATGCTTGTATCTCATTTCAAAGAACGTTGATATTGTTTTCAAAAAGCATCGAAATTCCACGAGAAATGATATAGAGGTCTCCACTAAGTTCCCGTTCAACAAAAGGAAAGTAAAAAGAAACTAAACTTTACTTTACCAAAAGCAACACATCTCATCTTTACATAATTTCACATATTTTCTAAATGGCTTTACTTATTGAAACATTCCGTTGACCATTGAATATTCTATATTGTAAATTCTATTCGTGTTAGGTTTCAATGGCAGGTAATAAGATAAACAAATATATTGTTATTCAAATACAAAAATTAGCACCCAACCGCTTATCTGATAGTTTGCAAGGTGAAAGTGAACACTTAATACAGTTAATTGGAGGGCATTGGCTTATTAAATCTTCTAGAAAAAATTCCGACTGTTTATCTCGAAAGACTTGTGTCGTATAAAAAGCTTTATCTCCTTATGGCAGCCAACACGGTAGGTAAATCATCAACGTATTACGGATTAATGAAAGACTGGTGAAAAGAAGAGCATTAAAATACATTTAATTTTCAACATTTTAATACAAAGCTGCATTCAGCAGCACAATCGATGATGAATCGGTATGCCTTTAATTATCGCCTAAAAATAGGAAAGACTTCCGTTCCCGCGCTTCAAGATCATGTAAACGAAGACAATAATTATTATTAAAAGAATGTCATATGAAGAATGTTTTATGCAGTGCGGTTTTATTGCGAAATTCACATCTTCAGTTAATTTCGCAATAATTATTAAATTCATTCATGCAAGCAATCCTTCTTTCAACTTAACATACAGGATGTTGGTTCTGAGACAGAAGCATGTTTTCCAGTATAAGTAGATGAGAGTCCAAGACTGGTTAACTACGTACAGGAAAAATTTAGTAGGATAAAGCAACACCAAAACGTATTGGGTAACGATTGTTTTGGAAAATAGACTGGAATGAGAGGCCATAAATGCACACAGTTTCCTTCTTCCTACTTTCCTTGTATTTCCTCATTACTAATAAAGAAAATATTTCTTATTTTCCTAATAATGTCATATTCGTAAAATTCAAGGCGCAAATTCAGACATTAGCTGAGTCGCAAGCCAGTCGAGTCCCTCACGAAGCCCTCTGCCGCTGTGAGCATTGCAGCCAATCACAGTCCAGCTTCGCCCACAACACAGTTTATGTAATGAAAGACGTTCGGTGATTTGATCAACGTTTAAAGCCGTTGGTAGATCCTACAAAAAACAGTTAGCTGGGTTTGACCCTTATGTTTAAAATGCTTAAAATTAAGTCTGTTTCATGTGAAGTCAACGAAAAATCAATGCTAGATAAATCAATAAAAGTTAAAAGTTTCATGTTTTTAGAAATTAATGTCACAACTTTCCTTCTAAAAGAGCACACAGAAATTATGAAAAGGTAAAATGAAACATAATGAATTAAGGTGAAATGCTGTGTCATGACGTCTGTTTCAATGAAGCATGGCGAGGTGAAAAAGGATGAAGTGAGGTGAAAAAATATGATACGAGGTCTTCTAGGATGAAATGAAGTAAAATGATGTGATACGAGGTCTGTTTAAACGAAGCATGGCATGGTGTAACCATGATGAAGAGAAAGAAAATGACACAAAGTTTATAAGATGAAATGCCGTGAAATGAGGTCAGGAGAAATGACGTAAGAATTTAAACAAGACGAATTAAGGTGATATAAGGCACAGAAAGCGTCACCTGTTTGTTAGCATATACAACTAGTAAGGCATCTCTAAGTCGTTTCTCGGTCATTAACTTCACTAACTCTTCACGAGATTCTTCAATTCTCTCTTTGTTGTTGCTGTCGACAACATAGATTACAGCTGAAATATGATCACGTAATTCATACAGTTCAAAAAATTGTTTTGAAAAACTTCTTTATGTACCTATATGGCAGAAAAATTAACTGTTGCAGGTTTTAAGGGTTGTCTGTGTGAGAAAACCTGTTCCGGGATGAGATGAATTTCCGCCATCATAATGTCGTTGAAATTTCTCAAGCTTGAGAATGTTTACAATAAAAACAGGGACATTTAACAACGCACTAAATTGAATTCAAAAGCTGAAATAAACAATTTCTTAACTAGACACATACCTTGCGTGTTGAGATAGTAATGTCTCCACAGCGGACGTAATTTGTGCAATCCACCAACATCCCAAATCGTAAACTTTAAATTCTGGTGTTCGATTGTTTCAACGTTAAATCCTGCGGGAAAATTATTTAGTAAGAAGTGGAGAGATAATGAAGTTTGGAACAATGTAATGATACAGTGTCCTAGGTTTTTTGTCGCAATGCAAATTTTGAAATAGATATGATATGACTTTCTGTTTACGTCATATAAGAAATAGAAATCGCAAGATTATACGAATATTATTACCTTAGACAAAATACTTATCATCAACCTTCAAACCTCAAAACAAATCGCACCTTCGTGTATTTTCAAGTACGTACGTAGCGCACTAAACTATAATCCATTTAGCAAACGGAAAGCATTACCAATAGTTGTTATAGTCGACACAAACTCATCTTGTTTGAGTTTAAAAAGTATTGAGGTTTTTCCTGCACCGTCCAAACCTAGCGCGACGACTCTCATTTCCATCTTGGGACCGATATGAATGCGATTATCTTTAGTGAAAGCAATGGGAATACTGCCATCGGATGAACACAGTTCGGCCGTTTCTAGGAAATGCTGTTGTTGTTCTTGCACAGTTTGAAGGACTTTATGTATGTCCAAACGGGAGGCTACAACCTTAAATTAATTTTCGGTTAACGGGTTTGGTTAAAGTTACACTAAGTTTTACGTAGGCGAATATAATATTACGTAATCTTGGGACAACTATATCTGTAGACAAGATGAAACGCTTACTTGACTGTGCTCTGATTTTAGTGTTTTCTCGCAATGACCACAGACTGCAGAAGTATGAGAATTAAGGGCAACCATGTCTTCTTGTCTCTGACGTAGCCATGACAATTGGTCACGAAGGTAGCCATCAACAACGGCAAGACCAGCCTCTTCTTGTCTGTTCACAGTCTCGCGTAAATCGTTAAAATATTCACGCACCCTAGATCGTGCCATGTCCCCTGTACCAAGGACGTGTCGTGTATGCGTTTGACCGTCAACATCATCTTCAACAACTATCGAGCCTGTTCAACCATGTCAAGCAATATTTTATTGGGTTTTTTAATATAACTATGCAATCATGGTTCTAGTCAGTGCTAACTAATGTTGCCTCAGTTAGACTTGCAAATTTATGGGAAATACGTACGAAAAGGGATAAGTTGGTGGCATTCTAACCAAAATTAAACTAAAAATACTAAATACGTTCGTGTTTATCACGCAAGTAATCTCTCCCTATTTAAGTACTAATTCACAATTAGTACTACAATCCATTTTAAATAATTATTTTCTGAAAAGTGAGATTCGAGATAAACTTTGCATGTAAAGCATGGGCGACACATATGCCCTACTCAAGTAAAAGCACACCTTCAATTTTTTGAATCACCGTTTCAATTTTCTGCGTAGCTTTTGCAATGTCTTCGCTGAACAACTTGATGTGCTGTATCGCACTCGATATGGAGGATCGAACATTCTCAGCTTCTGTGATCACAAGATTGTGTTTGTGTCCCTTGTGCTTTCCGTAATCCTTACACAACACGCACATCAATGGATTCGTTTGGCAACTATCTTCTAAGCATGCAAACTCGATGATTCGTCCTTGATGTTCGGGGCATACAGCTTTCTCGGAGGGTTTCTCCGACAAAGGTACACGTTTGTGTTTGCTTAATGTCTTCGTCGCATGGGTGATTTCGCTACAAGAACTACACAAGTGTGTACAGCAGACAGTGCAGTACACGGTTGCCAAATGTTCTTCGTTTTCATCACACTTTACTTTGTTCTCCTCTTCTTCAAAGTTGCTCAGGAGTGGTACACGTGAGACTTTCAATCGCTCGAGCAGCTCAAGAAGCGCAAAGTTCTTCTTCAAACCCCAAACTCCAGAGTCACTGAGCTCAGTTTTCTGACGGTCAAATGGGCAAACAACGACACGATTTCGTACAGGGAGTTTTGTGAGACATTCGTGACACAAGGTATGGCCGCACAACAAAAGACGAGGAACTTTTTCTCCGTGAAATTCAAAAAGATCTTCACACACACCACATTCCAATACCTTAAGGCACAAAAATATCAAAAATGTATCGTCTTTTATCTACTCAAGTACTAATAGCCAAGAGATAATCTGTAGCTGAGTTATTCTATTCAGTCTATTGTGCAATAGTACATAATAGTTTCACAACATGCTAGACTAGCAACCTTAATTGACGTTGGTTTGAATCTGGTTTAAAATAATAGTGGCTCAAGAATACAATTCTTCAAGTAAATTCCAAATTCAAGGTCAATATTTGTTCGACATTTATTTATTCTATTTAATGTAAATATTTTTTGGAAAGCTCTACCAAGTTATTGCTACACACCTATAGTATTTTGAAGATAATGGTGTACTCATTGTAACAAATCTATACTTGGAATGTTACCTTGAGGAAAACAATCGGGTCTGGAGGTAAAATCCTGCATTTACCTCACTGACTTAATGAATTTCTTCGGGTTGTGTGGGTAAATATTGGAAAAAGTTACATTATGGCATCAAATTTTGGTAATAGGTAGCCTTCCATAGTTCAAACTGGTGTGCCCAAACGTACACTTTGCAAGTAAATAAAATTATGATCTAATGGTTCAATCTTGTTTCTAATCACATAGCATAATTTTTTGTTGTACAATATACGTCAAAAAGTCTTACTTTTACTTTTTGATGCCATTTTACTTATCATTAGTAGAAGATACTTTATGCTCCAGACAGTCATTCGTGATGTGCTCGCATTCCATAAAATACGTTGAGTGACTTTCTGTCAACCCAAATATTATAATATCGAAACTGATTAAATAAAATCAAAATGAATAATCATTAAAAGAACTAAATATGATATTCTCTGAGCTGAAAAAGAAAATATTCAAGAAATATCATTGAGATGACAAGCAAAAAAGGATTTGATGCCAACTGTACTGGAACGGTGGAACCAAATTCTTGGAACAAAAGCGACTTACCCCATTGATTATCGTTTTTTTCACGCGAGGATTGCCATTTAGTTCAGCCATTTGTGTGAATTATTTCTAAAAACATAGTTGAGTGTATTTGATACTGACATTTCTCATGTATCTATTCGTATTTTTTCCCTTCTGATCTTTTTTATTTTTTTCGACAAACCGCCATTGTGTTCTTGTTTTGATAACGCTGGTCATTAATATTGAAGGCTCAGTCAAAATGGAGACGGCCACGGTGCATCTACTTGAAATAAAAGGTAAATATTCCTTATTTTTGAGATAATGTGGTGTTTTTCTTTTATGATTATATTGATGAGATACACTCCTGTTGAATTTATGTTTACAGCTCTCTTTCTATCACTTGTATACATGGTACAAAAAGTTGAAAACTTATTGAGAATGAGAAATACCACCAACAAACAGGCAACAGCAACATGGGAAACTATAGTTAAAAGATGTTTGTGAATGTAGATCGTCCAGGTTAGTATATTCCTGAGAAGGGATGTTGGTGTTGATGTTGACTGACGTTTTGACAAACTCAGCGGTAGTCATTTTCAATGTCCATCACCATCAACACCAACATACTCAGGACTCTACTAACCTCAGTAACCAGGGCGATACATCCACAAACATCAAACAATACTCCTGGGTTCAAACCATTCACTTTGTTAAAATAAAATACAATCAGCCAGATTTCAGAATGTGTTCTTTTGCACTAGAACAACGATAATGTTTTGCACCTGTAATGTCTGCCATTCAAAAGAAAAACATACAAAAAAGCAATCACTATTCCCAGTGTCAACTGTCTAATGATTGATGCTCAGAGTCCTCAGCGACCTTACCTCATACTATATGCAGGCAACAGTTGCAGTTTGATGAAATAATACTTGTCACTTGCAATTGTTAATTCATTGTATTAGCTAACTGTGGGTGTCTTCTGAAAACTTATAATTTTATATTTAAAATTAGTTTTATAATTTATTTGTCGCTTTTTTAATGTTGCTTACTGTTTTATGACTCAGAGATATTACTGAAAATGGACACATTCTGTTGTCTGGAAGAAGTGTTTATGAGACCCTGTAAGTATGTATGTATATTTTTTTGTAGTTTAATTTTAACTATTTTTTGCAGCAACTATGTTAACAAAGCCATCTTTATACACATCAATCCCAATTGCTGTGGAGAAACACGATCTACCAGGTAAGTTATTGCATTTGAAAGTTGACGTGTTAAAGTATTTATGTATGGTAGACATTCTTTTTTATTCTTGCTAAGGTAAAGCATTTTCTGAAGCCTTTACGAAGGATATTGGTATTTCCAAAGGATTGGAGAATTTTGCACTTGGCGAGATGCTTGTCCTGTCACAGGCATTAGGGTTGGTATTTTGCCAACTCGTTACTTGTGTTGTTTTAGGATTAAAATATGAATTAATAAAAAAGCACAAAAAGCCCAAATTGTCTGAAGTGAAGAAAATGTTGAACACTCAACCATGAAAAAGTTGATGTAGTCTGACATGTATCCTCTTGAACTTATCGCTGTAATGCTGCGTATGTTGCTATGTACCTCAATTTTTTAGAAATATTTTCCTTGGAGAGACATTTTCTGCTTTTATCTGTGTGCATAATGATAGCAATCAAATTGCCAAAGATATTGTGATAAAGGTCAGTGTGATGATCAAATTAGCTTTGTATACGTAGTTGTTTGAACAACGTACGTACCTACGTAGAAGTTACCACTGACTCATTTCCACATTGGTGAAAAAGCATTTTTGAACTAATAATTGCAACCCGTATATATTATCCCTGATATACATTATTTTTGTTGTTAAATAAAGCTATTAATTTGTTATACTTGTTGAGTGCCACTCCATTTGCTTACAATTGTCACTTTACGTTTGTAAGAGCAAGTTGCCTGTGTTTTACTATCATACATTGTGACATTCATCTTATTTAGACTGATTTACAGACGTCCTCACAAAGACTGACGTTACTTAGTGCAACTATCAATGAACCTGTGCCCAAATTAGATCCTTCAGAAAGCATTGAACAAGTCATACAACATGAAGTCAAAGAACTTGGAATGCATTTGTGAGTGACTGAAAAGCTCATGTGATGGATGGGGTTTAATAGATTGTACAAGTCTAAAGTAATGATGCATAGGAAAAACCGTCGACTTTGTCCACTCGGTTTTTTGTTTTGGATCAAAGTTGCCCTGGCTGTAGTTATACACAAAATGAGCTATAGCTACATCGTTGCATTGCGAAAATTTATTTGTTTATCTACCCCAAGTTGTTTCGTATGGCTTAGTTTTGCTACAGCTCTTTACGACGTAAATAGTTTGAACCCGGGAGTATCGTTACATGTTTGTGGATGTATATCATCCAGGTTAGTAGAGTCCTGAGAAGGACTGTTTTGTTGTTGATGTTGACTGACGTTTTGAGAACCTTAGCGGTAGTCATCTTCATAGTCAAGTGAGGAGTAAACGTCAGGTTAGCCGTATTTCTTATCTATTGTTAACAGTCTTTCCCAGGACTCTACTAACCTGGACAATCAACATCAACAAACATGTAACAACTCTTTACCTTAGTTATGTATTAATCGCATTTCCTGTCACAATGCCTTTACAAAGTATCTCTTACGTTTACGTTGCACCTATACTGTATGAAATAGATCTTTTATTAAGATAATTACGTTTACGCTAACTGCGATGATTTTGCGTTCGGTAGTCACTGGCGTAAAGTGAAAACTAATTTTCAGCAAAGAACTTGTCTTGCATGTTTTGTCCGTTAAATCAATGTTATTATTTTACAGTCGTACTGGAGTTTGTCCTGTAATTTTCGCGAGTGCACCATGTTGGCTATTTTATGAAATGCCCAAAACTTGCATTTACAGACTCGTTTGTGCAGTCAGTTATACGTCACCAAAAGGAGAAAAGATGTTTTTCAGAAAGCTTTTTAAATTTAATGTAAGTCACACTCTGATGTTTTCATAGGACGACTTTTTCAAACCAAATATATTCGGAATAAACTTTGAAAATATAGCATTAGTAAATATATAATCACTAATCGATATGCAATGTTTTCTGATTGTTGTCTCAGCTGCACGCTCGTTGCTAGCTTAAAGGAAAGTCTTTTAAAAATACAAGCATGTTCATTGTTCAATGGTAATCTATCTGTCTTTATAGCTATAGTTCTATTTAGTTATAAATGCTTTCTTTTCATCTCTTGATATTTTTCATTTTTTTCTTCTTTTAAATTAAAGGTGATCAAGCCGCTTGATGTCAAAACAAAATTTTATCCAGAGGTTCGTCAAGTTTTATTTCAATAAATACGTAATTGTG
This sequence comes from Xenia sp. Carnegie-2017, assembly GCF_021976095.1. Lineage (NCBI taxonomy): Eukaryota > Metazoa > Cnidaria > Anthozoa > Malacalcyonacea > Xeniidae > Xenia > Xenia sp. Carnegie-2017. The sequence continues at coordinate 8,133,996 of NW_025813402.1, forward strand.
TGAGTTTCATAGCATAATTTCAAACGGAGACAAAGGTAATTTGCTCTCTTACGTATATATTTAGGACTTCCAATCTCTTTCTCTTGAAATGTAAATATAAAACCCAAAAACTGATTGTGCGTTCTTTTTCCAAAAAATCCCTCAGAAGTCGGTTGCCGAGGTTTTACCACACCATAACCAAGAAGGTTGCTTGTTTTCATTCCTGTGACGTTTTTACTAAAAATCACTGAAACAAATTGACATTTGATAGAATTGTTTCTTCGCTTATAGGAAAATGAGATGTACTTAGAGGCTCAGGTCCAAAACATTACTAAAGTTCCTTTGACAATGGAGTCGGTAAAGTTTGAACCATCTCTGCACTATACTTCAGAGGACCTCAACGATCTCACCAGGTATTCGGTATTTGTAATCGATATTTATCTTGATAAGCAGTTATGATGTCAGTAGTGTACGTACGTCCATGCGCTCCCAATCCGTTACTTGCTCCTAAGAAATACTGCGAAATATCATTGACTCGTAGTGTTTATTCGCACTTTAAAATTTGTCAACTTAAAAATTTTTTCAGTCCTTTTCACGTTGGAAAGAGTTTTCTTCTCAACCCGAATGACACCTATCAGTATTTGTATCGCATAAGAACAAAATATTCTTCCACAATGCAAGAAAGAGTTAAGGTAGGTCACCATAATTGTTGTCGGGAAGGGTTTTAAGGTGTGCTGGGCGACAATATCTTTCAAAAAATGGTCTTTTGTAAAATTAAAATATTTGTGACATCAAAAAATACGTAAGTGTATTAGGTAAATGCCATTTTGCGCGGTTTTTGTTCAACTACATACGTATGAAATAAGACCTTTCCCAGTACCTTTGGTTGTCAACTTGTGTTGTTTCTGTTACTTTTGTTTTTTTTCTTTCTTTATTATTGTATCTTGTGTTGATGCTCAGATTAGCTAGCTCAATTTAAAGATCGCGAATATTTAGTGTGTAATTAAACGTTGTTCGCATTTCTCAAATAATCAAAACTCTTATGTATTTCAGTCTCCTTCTTCGGCTGTCGGCAAGCTCGACATTGTATGGAGATCGGCCATGGGAGAAAAGGGACGATTGCAAACTAGTCAGTTACAGAAAGCTGTAAGTTTTGTTGTCTTTTTTTTTACATACATACATTGTTTAACAAGAAATTCTTGCTTTATTTCAACAGCCATTCACAGTGCCCGAGTTGAATCTTAAGATCACAAAACTACCCGATGCAATTTGCGTGGAGAAGAAATTCGAAATGACTTGTACCTTACAGAACACAAGGTAGGATTTGGTAATTTGCTTAAAATCGATGTATTTTATCCTTGCATGTTATTAGGTTTGGCTTATAAATGACTACGTATATTCTCAAAGAAGCAAACGTGCCTCAATTAAGACATTTTCGCTTGTATTCTAAAAGCTCACTCACATACATACTCATTGAGAAGATTTTTGATAAAATACTCCTTATCAAGCAATCTGTGGATTGAAAATACCGTCTTCAAATGATTGTAAGGTGATTTTGAATCTCCCACTCATTGATTTTTAGTGATCTTTCAGAATGCAGGTGTTAGTGCATGATTTTATTAGATGCACGCACGACGGTGCTGGTAACTATGAACTTCAGGTAATACTTTTTTCTGATTTTACATTTTCCAAGTGAAAGGAAGTTTGACTGTCAACTGTTGATGACTAAATCAAAAGATGGTGGTATTGTGTGGTGCGGTACATCTGGCAAGGTGATTATTTCATCTTAACCTTCGAAGAAATTGAGTTAGAAACTCAACAAACTTTTTGCTACGGTATATGTCCCACAACACCAAGTTTTCCGGAGCAGACCCTCTCTCCCGAGAAAGTTTCTGACTAAAATAGTTTGGTAGAATGTAGAAATAAATTTACCAACCGACTTTTTTTTTGCTTTTGCAGTTGGTTATAGGATTGGTTCTTTGTTTATCTGATCTACTACGTACGTAACAGTAAAATCAAATTTAACTTGGGGAATACAACCATAGGAAGTTATTCTTGTTTTACGGTTGTAACGTTCCGTGCTTATTATACCGTGTGAAGTTACAGTGAGAAGTGATTCTCGTGTAAAACAAGCCAAGAACAATGGCATGCCTGTATGTTTACTAGGCATCCGGAAAGAAAAATTGCAGTTCGCCCTACGCCGCGGTCTAAAGTCATAGTGCGAACTTCGTATTGCAAACCACATTCTTACGTAGCTATGTTTGCGTAAGATCTTTTAACCACAGTTTCTAGTTAGCCTCAGGCACTTGCAAGTAACACGACCACCTAGAGGACCCCATCCCTTGTCATTCATGAGCAATCAAATAATGGCATATTTTTGCAATTTGACTGATGTTCGCAATTTGACTGATGTTCGCAATTTTACAGAGACTGGGAATCTTAACACCTGGCACATCGATTGGATTACAGTTGCAATTTCTTCCTTTGGCAACAGGTTTACAGGTATTGTACTGGTAGATTGGATTGTCATTTGCGTTTTACATGGAAAAAAAAATGACGGAAATTTTTGTTGCAGACTATCGGAGGAATCAAAATATTGGACAGTATAACATCCAAAACTTACAGCTTCGACGACATTGCCAAGATATTTGTATACGCTTCTCTACAATCGCCTTTTCCGACTTAAAAACGTTACTTGTAAATTTTGTGAATAATTATCAACGCACGCTGCCCACTGATAAGGGTTCTGTCGTACGTGTAGGGATACTATTGTGAGTGTTACAAATAATGCGTTGTGCTATGAATTCTAGCCGATCAAGGTAAGCACACCAGCATTTTTTGTGATAAAAACAATAGTATGAATATTCCATGTGTATGGAGAAAATAGAAATGTTTTCGCAAGTATGGAGTACTAATGGACTGCAACTACTGTAAGGTATTCAGAGAGTGGTATTAGGTCAAAATCAACACGGTTCCCATATATTTCTCACTAATCAAGGTAGATCTCAGGACATGCTATTCCAGAATATAGTGCAATGTTTAGCCAAGAGATATCTTACGCCGTTTGCAATTCTTTACGGAATAAAATCAGACTAAGTCAAAAAATCAGAGGTCAGACCGACGCGAACTTCATTACTAACAGTAAATCATTACAATATAAACAAAATCTTTTCTTAAAGAATCACCTATCCTAATTATATATATATAACAAACAAACTAATATATTCATTTTTATTTTGAATTGAATTATAACACCAATATATCGGAACGCACACGAACGAAAATAAACCTCCGAAATGCACATGACGTCCTAATGGGTGTAATCACGATCTAACTAGCGAGTGAGCTGTTTTCACTATTGTCACTGGAGTGATGCACTCTATGACGCAATGAGGTCCCGTCATTGACGGGCGAATTGTGTTCATCGTAGGCTATGTAATTGATGTCGGATTCCGTAGTCTGATCGCGGTTACTAGTGGCAGATATGTTAGAATCGATTTCAGCGTCCCTTACGTCATTTACATTACTGTCATCTCGAATGGCATCAATATTATTTTCGGGATCTTGGTCATCTGTACCGTTCAATTCAGCTGGAATAACCTCAGGAATAACCTCAGCAATATCGTTGCTCCCGATCACTATCGGATCAATTATCTCAAGGTTCAGCTGATGTTCGATCACTTCCTCTTCCGCACCATGAGCATCCGGCCGTCTCAGTATTGCCGGTAATTCGTAGTGATGAAAGAAGAATATCATAGAATGCTAGAAATCATAAATATGATTTATTAATTCCACAGATTATAGAATGAACATTTAATACAAATCCATAAAGTTATGAGACGTTTAAGACCTGATTACATTTACAATATCCTAAATTTTCATTTGTGATATAGAAAATGTATTAAGTTTAAGGACAACAGCCGTAAGCTATGTATAGCGCTACAGCATTAGTGTTTTACTGCAGTGAAGCTAAGAGTCCTTTAAAGGTGATTTGCCCTTTATAGCATTTAAATGGTGGAATAGGCCTTAAACGTAATCCACGTAAACTGTAAAGTTTATTACCTGAATATAAAGCCAAGTTGTGAGCAAAGCCAGACTACTGTATTGTCCGTTAAACCGGTAGTGATAAGCGTAGAAAGCAAAATGATATAAGTAGAAAAATCTGTGAAAAAAAAACACAAACTTGCTCATGGCCCATGGGTAATGGTGTTATGCAAATTGCGCTTAGAATAAAATGAAAATAAATATTCCTTTGAGTACTTCTTTTGTTGGCGAAACCTAACGAGCACTAATTCTCTGCATAAAATTTTTCTTCGCAGAAACTAAATCTCAACAAACAAACACTTTTTCCATACAGTGAGGCATGTATCAAGACATGAATATTATGATTTTTTACAATTAATTCATAAAATTTTTACCTTAACCAAAATCTTTTACTAATTCTTGTGTGACAGCATATTGCTTCAAATTGATCCGCAACCCACACAATAAGAATCACATAAAAACTTGTCGTTGCATCATTGAAAAATTCGGACATTATCGCTTCCATGCCTGGACATAAAAAATACAAGTAATCAGCCCCTATTTCGCTTGAATTTTTAGAGGCAAATGCTAACATGTCAGGGTGTGGGTTGATTTCTTTACGCAGGCAACTGGTGTCAAGTAAAAGAGAGTGTTTTGGCGCTAGACAATTTCTGAAATTTAAGACTGTTACCTCCTTTATATAGTTAATCATTCCGAACCCTTAATTCAGTAGTTCTTGTGCTCAAAATCCAGGGAAAAGTTGACCGCCAAGGGTAAAATACTCAACATATCAAACATGCAGTGAGTATTGTAAAATCTTTTATTACGATGCAAACTATTTATGCTTATCCCATGAATTTAACCATCGCTTCTCGTAAGATGGTACACAATATCGATATCTGTATTATACAGTTAGGACCACTCTCTGCATCATGACTTTTGAGACAAGAAGGGCCACCAGCTTTTCTACTAGAAAATCTGCCCACTTGTCGTCATGGTGAACAAAATTTCAAGTTCAAGTAAAAGCGTAGCGACATATAAGAAGGACTAAACCTTGTATTTTACTTTCTCACAGCAAAAATGCTTTTATTGCTATTTAGTATGATCAATCTGAAGATCTGAACATTCGTCATTTATATGTAAGGCGATACTCCAGCCACGTGAGTGACATTGTAACTGTAGCTAATTCTGTGGTTATTCATGGCACCATGAGCAAACAAAGATCTTGCAAAGTGTAGGATGTCTATCATCTATTGTCTCTTAGAGTCATTTTATGTGATAATATACGCCGTTGAAGTGTTACATATTCTCAGAGATCACTAAGGCACATGTGCTGCGTCACGTGTGTGACTCAAAAATAGAAGTTCGCTACGTTCTTTTAACTTTGATTAGGCAAAGTAATGTACGTGCATGCAATAATCCTAATTTAAACTGAAATAGACAGTAACATTATAACATATTACACTACGTACTACATAGTTTTAAACCTCTGCAACGCAGGCTGTATTTCAGAGAATTGCCCATAAGTAACTATTATGTATATTGCATCCCTAAAAGTACGGTTGGAAATTTTATAAGTGACGTCACCACTTACCGACCAACGAAAGTATTACTGTAAATAATGGAGCAAGGGGGACAGCGATGATTTCGTTTATATCCAACATTTGAAGAAGATTTACTGAAACGAGAAAAAATCCTGTAACTTTTGGGAAAACTCTAGTGAAAACAACAACGCATGGGGTACGCGATCATGACCCATATCAATTCAGCAAATGAAGATTCAAAACTTACCGATAAAAATAAAAATTTGATGATGGCAATACCGCAGCAACATAGATATTGAAATAGTCTATAAAAGAAACACACATAACTATGGATCACTCCTCACGCACACCAGAACGTCCTGGTACCAATAACGCTATATCTAAAGTGGATTTTGCATATCCACCTAAAACTTTGGTTTCCTCTACTTGACAAAATCTACTTGAGATTTCTAAAATATATGCATACACACTAGATCTACATTATTTCAAACTTACAAATGTCAACATGAGAATGAAAGCAATAACATATGAGCTTCTGGCCATCCACGAACTCACAAACCGATAGTGCTCACCAGTGGCTAGATTTCTCAAATAACCTAGCAGAAAAATTGAGCAGGAAAGATGTCAATAAAAAAATCAATTCCATGAAATTTTCTCCAAGGCCATCAACCTTTATTATCTTCAAATTCTGCAAGCCTTTTTATACTCGACATTAAAACATCATCATAACCAAGGAACTCTTTTAACAAAAACCGACTAAATGCATCACCAAAACATTTTTCTTTATCTGGATCTATACAATTGAAGAGTTCATTCATTTGTCAATAAACATTCTATGAATGATTTGTGTAGATCAGAACTTGAATTTACATACTTAACTCCACCAGCATAACAGGAATTTTTAATCTTGTGCGTGTGGTTTGCGAAAGTCTGAGGAATCCAAATTCTAATGAGTACTCCATACAATATTGTTTACCGAAGGATTCTTTACGTAAATCAAAGGAGCAATAAGTTGAGATAATTGGAATTAAATAATAATTGAAATATTGTTGATACAGAAACTTTTTCTAATACATCCTACCTTCAGAAATTGACTCATGTGAATGAAGAAGAGTTTCCCTTAAATGCTTGAAAGGTATTGATGGTTTTTCATCAGGTACAGAATGAAAAAGATCAAGATTGGAGTTATTAACAAAAGTGGAAACATTTTTAAAATGCACTGCTTCAGTTTCCTTGTCAACTGATTCATTAAGGTAAATGTCATTGTCTGTATAATGACTGAATACAGTGTGGCCATTATTTAGGCGAACTGATGAGTTGAGGGAAATTCTAACCCTTAAGATGCCATCACGAGGCCATGTCTTTTGAACACTATCCAAACATTTATTTGGTAGGCTTGTAAAATTGGCATGAATGTAGATGAGGGTAAACAACAGCACTATAGCCTGAAAAATTAAACAATTACACTCAATTAGAAACATCTGCATTACGACTTGTTGGGCATACACTGAAGCAAAAACACGCAGAGAAACAGTAATTCAGCTCAATGTATTCATATCACCTAGTTCAGATGTTAACATACATAACATAGCATAAAAATGATACTAAATTACTTTCGGTTTTACACGACCTAACTTATCAATTGTACATCGGAATCAAATTTAAATTTGAGTAAAACAAACCCACCTTCGTCAATATTCCAAACTCAATTATATTTCTCACTGAAGGCGAAAAGTTTCTCGCATAAATATGAGATAACTTAAAAAATAAAACACGAAACAATCGATCGCGAGCATTAAATAGAGGATTGAGAGCTTCATTAGGCATCCTGTAATATTCTCAAAACCACATTCTCTTTATATAAGTCGTATTCTCCTTAAACTTAAATCTAGTATCGATGTTTTCTTTTTCCAACTGTTCGTAAAACATGAAAAGACGATGTTAAGTACTGAAATATTTGACTTTAAAAAAGAAAACATACGTCAAACGTAGATCTGAGACAAACACCGGCTATTGTCGGTGCTTCTGAAACCTGATTGGCTTGGCAGGATTGCTTTTTAAAAAACAAGGTTGTTGGTTGTTCTAAGAAACAGCCGATTTAATAGCACAGAGAAGTTAAAAGTTAGCCGAATGGTGACTTCATGTTGAGCTGTCAAGTCTTATTTTTGTGCATTGATCCTTGTCACAGTCATATATTGACCGCACAAGTACTTGAGTAATATAATTACAGTATTCCAGTTTTGGCGGATAGAAATTATTAATGTGTAGCAAGTCCATTTAATTTTTATGGAGGAGTGCAAAACCAAAGATCTTTACAGCAGCTTGACTAACGAAGCTAGGGAACTGTATTTACCAGAAAATGTACCAGAATATGAAGGCCCTCCTAAACCGCTAGAGTTTTATCGTAATTGGGTATGTCCAAATATTCCAGTGATTTTCAAGAAGTCAATCGACCACTGGCCTGCTTTGAGCAAATGGACAAAATCGTATCTACGGGAAAAACTTGGAGAGAAAGTAATAAGTGTAGCCGTCACTCCAAACGGTTTAGCAGATGCTGTCACTGAGAACAAATTCATCTTGCCAGAAGAAAGAAAAATATCATTTTCCAAATTTTTAGATGTCATGGAATCACCACACCTGGGTGATCAAGGAATATTTTACATTCAAAAACAAAATGGCAATTTTACTAGTGAATTTTCAGAAATCATCGAAGATGCTGAAACTGAAATAGAATGGGCTACACAAGCATTTGGTAAAGGGCCTGATGTTGCCAATTTTTGGATGGGTGATTGTCGTGCAATAACTTCGTTACATAAAGATCATTATGAAAATTTATACTGTGTTATATGTGGGAAGAAAACATTTACACTTTTCCCACCTACAGATTTACCATACATTCCTCATCAAAGTTACCAAGTAGCTCGTTACAAACAAAATGAATTTAGCAAATTTGATGTAATTGATGAGAACAATAGCAATATTCCTTGGATACCAGTGGATCCATTAAATCCTGACCTTAAATTATACCCTGAATTCGCAAATGCCAAGTCAATAACATGTGTTGTCGAGAAAGGTGACATTCTTTATATCCCTTCTTTATGGTTTCATCATGTCCAACAAACACATGGGGCTATTGCTATAAACTTCTGGTATGACATGCAATATGACATAAAATATAACTACTACAAGTTTCTGGAACTTTTATGTCAAAAATAATTTTTCTTCATTTAGCCTGTATGTAAATATAATTTTATGAAATTAATGATGGTTTCTCTGGAAATTATGCAACATTTCAATCAAACATATGATTGCATATAGTTTGCACAGAAATCAAAGTTATGTTTCCATGCTCATATCTTCAATACTAGTATCAAAATTTTCACTTTCTTGAACATTTCTCTCTTCAACATCAATAGAACTATGTAACTGTTCCTCTGGAACATCTGGCAGGACGGCTAAGGAAAACTGTTCCAATGTTTGGCCAAGCATTTGAACACTAAATGTGTCATCTCTCCTTAAACTTAATGCCTTATGAAAGTAATTGATTGCATCCTCATACTTCCCAAGTAAGCTATACACAAAGCCTATTGATGAAAGTGTTTGGGAATTTTGTGGCACCAACAGCAATGCCTGTTGATGATATTCTAGGGCTTCATCATATTTTCCTTGTTTACGAAGGGCATGACCAAGATTATTTACCAACGGTTCCCATGTATCCAGGACAATGCCTTCACTCAATCCCTCCACAGAATGAAGTGCTTCAAGGAAGCATTTTTCTGCCTTAGCAAAATTACCATTTTTGAAAGCAACTAGACCAAGTTCATGTTTCACAGACGGATCATCAGGAGCAATGGTCAATGCTTGATTAAAAAATCTTTCTGCCAACTTGGAGTTGTTAGTTTTCATGTATTCCATTCCCACATAAAGTAACGGTTGATAGGAACCAGGCATTAATTTAGATGCAGAAAAATAGGCAGCCATTGCATGATCATGTTCACCTTCCACAGCAAAGGAATGACCAAATCCAATCCAAGCTGGTCCAAAGTTGTGATCAATGGTTGTGGCTTTGCTAAAAAATCGTCTGGCCGCCTCATACTTTGAGAGAAGGTAGTAATAGGAAGCAACTGCATACCAGGAAACAGCTTGATGTGGATAATTTTCAACCAGCTTATGAGCAAGGAAGAAAAGATCATTAGATTTCTTGAGCTCCACCATGCAAGAAATGTGCAATGGTAAGCAGGCATTGTGAAGTGAATCTTCTTGTATTATCTGGCTTGTCATTTTATAACATGATTGAAAATCACATTTAGAGAATTGTTTTTGAGCAACACAGAGAGTAACATCCAAGCTATTGCTTAACCTTTCAAATGGAGATGGTGGTTTGACAACTTTTTTGCATTCTTGCATTTTGATTTCGTACAGGTATTTTAGCAATGGAATCTCCTCAGGAAGGCACTGCTCATCAAAAGGCAACAACTTCAGAAAATCAGCTTCTTCATTAGGCATGAGCATAAAATGTGACATCAAGTTGTCAAATGCTTCATAACAGTGAACATCATTTCTTAAGGCTTCTTTATAACAATCACTTGCCATTGGACCATTGTCCATAGCATCATAGACTACCCCCCTTAACAATTGAATAGCGGCGTCAAGTTTCTTGCTGCCCGCGCCAAGTTCCACAGAGAAACTAATTTTTGAACATTTTTCTTCCATTTCAAGGACATCCAAAGCTTCTTGCCACTTTTTGCACTCAGCGTAGCACTTACCAACCAAATAGCGACATGCTAAATTGCTCTCGTGAAGCCCTCTGCTAGTTAAAGCATGCACCGCCCTATCATATTGTTTCGTATAGAACAAGGCTTGACAAAACCAGTACACATCCTGCAGCTCATTGTTCGATAAAGACATAGCTTTCTCAGCCCAAAATAAAGCTGTCGGATACAAGTGTTGATCGATATAACTTCGAACTAAATTTCGAAGCTGAGAAATAGACACTTTCCCACCGGACTCCATGTCTCATTTTGCAACTAGCGAAGTCAAAGCTCAAAGCTGAACAATGTTCGAATCCATGATAACCGTACATATTCCACTAAGTCCCTCCATGTCCCCGCGTTCTTGGTCGCCACCATATGCATGTATGAAATAAATGTGAAGAACTTAATGGTTCTATGGAAAAAATTCAGTAGAAGTTGAAAATCATGATTTTCATCGCACGTGTCAGTAAAACATTTCAAAGTTTTTACGAATACAGAAAAATGAAGGAAACTTCTTCGAATAAATGAATTCAAAGAATGCAGGCAGTGAGACATACATCGTTTGCGATCCTACATTACCCAATTTATCCCTTACCACGAAAGGATATATTGAAAAGTCCATAATGATGCTAAAGTAAATGTTTTGAAAAATGTCGAAAAGTAATCGCCTTTATATCCGCCATTTGTTGTCGTGTTTAAAGTGACTACATTTCGTAACAAAAAACTTAAAAACGTGCATTTTAATTTTGAATTGTTGATTAATTAATTCGCCGAAGAGGTTTGGAACACGCACAAAATAAGAGCAAATAACTTCATATTTACTCAGACAGCTGTACGCTGTGTACCTACTGAATGGAGGGGAGTACTGCTGTGGCTAAACAAAAAGTAAAATTAAAAGGAAATAAAAAGGAAGAGCGAGAAAAAAGTTCAAAAGGGAAGGTTGCGAAAGGAAAAGGTGGTATATCGCTAAGTTGTGTTGTATTTCACTTTTGTTTTTGTTTTGAAAATCATAAATGTTATGTGGAATCTGAAATATGTTATTGTGGACGTGCAGCTAAATGAATTACTAATATCATACTTCCAAAACATTTTAGTTTATACTAGAAACATTAACACAAATTAAACAATATTTTTTCTTGTGAAATAGGCAAGGATGTGGTACTTAATGCTGGCAAATATGAAGGGCAGGGACTTATTTATAAAGCAAAAGTAAGTTGAAAACCAAATCATTGCTTTTAATTGGTTTATGTACATGCCTTCAATAGACACCAGTTTAAGAACGCAAAATTTTGCACTATACAAAGACATTAAGAACTCACACTGAATATGACCTGCTTACACAGTGGGGTATGGAACCATCTAAGCTTGAGGTGGAATTATATTTTTGGGGACTCTAGACTTTGCCAATGCCTAAGATGTTAATTTTGCCTGTACTAACAGCAAAGAAATCTGGCATATTTCATTTCACATATCATTTGCTTCAAAGCTGCGACACGCAAGCAACATTTTAGTTAGTAATCAATTGATTTTTTGACATATAAGTTTCTCCTCACCATTATTCAAACTATATTTTAGTTGTTTGGCTTTGTTGAAGTACCTGGCCCTAGAGGTGATGACACCTGTGTTAATGCAATTCAAAAACTTAAGGTGAATTATATTTTGTATCGTGATGTATCAATAACGGCATATCAGTATCAACAGATCTGCTCTAAAACAGAATTATTGGCAACAGTATTTTTCTTGATCATAATACTGATTTTTAGACATTTCATTGAAATAGAAATATAATTGAAACGAATCATAGCTTAACATTACTATATATATTAACTTAACAATTTTTGTTAAATTAATATTGCTTAAAATTTGTTAGTTCCACACGCCATTAATTTCCATTGACAGTTGTGCTTTTGAAATAAGGCTGCTGTGTAAATAACCACTTTGAATTTTATATTTTTTATCAAATGAACAGTCACTGGTGACGCACAAAGTGGCATACTTTATGATGTTTAAGTTTCATAAAATGGCATAAAATATTGGTTTTTTAATATCGATTAGTCGGTGTATCGGTAAAATCCTAAAATGGTACATCCCTAGTTTTGTAATATACTGATGTACCAATGTTTCAACCAGTGCAATGTGGTGGAAGTCTTCATTATGTGTCAGGAATCTAGCATATGAAAAATATAAATTCACCAATTAGAAAAGTAAGGATTTACCACACAAGGATTTCATGCTATAATTAAAACTCTAGTGTTATTGAAACAAGTTTAGAGTATGGTATTTTGGAAATTTGTCTTGCAATATCTTAACTGTATTGTAATGAATACGACAAACACTTTAATTTAGTTTTGTGGTTATGCAAATCCATGTTACCAAAATTATTTATAATTTTATTTCAGCAACAAGCAAAACAGTTAAAAAAGGGAGCCAATGAGCACAAACTAAAAATAACAGTCAACATAACACTCAAAGGAATAAGATTGTACAATGACAAAACTCTGGTAAATTTCCTATTAAAGAACTTGTACTTAGCATTGTATACATGTCTTCACCGATATGACTGTGTATGCACTGCATATGACAACACGTAACTCAACTTTATCATATTCTTCTTTAATGTGTACAATATAATATTTTCAGGCCCTTGAACATGAGCACCCAATCCACAAAATATCTTTCATTTCACATGATCCAGAGGACAGGCATGTTTTTGGTTACATTTTTTCTCCCCCACGATCTTCCTTGAATGAGGCAAGAAAGTATTGTCTCTTTGCTATCAAGTCAGAAAAATTAGTAAGTTTCTTAAACATCATTTAAAATTTTCATGAATGTCTTTTTCATGTAAAGTTTTTACCTATTTTTCAATTTCTATTCAAACATGGTATTTTCTTCAGGCTGAAGTGATAACTACTCAGTTGTATGAATTGTTTCAAGTTGTTTACAAGATGCGAGAACACAGAAAAAATACCACGAAGGAAAACATGACAAGTAATCAAAAGCAGGATAACAAGTCAGCAAAGCCTTTGGAGCCTTTGCAAAACAAAATGCTTCTTGGTAGGTGCAATGAATGATGTAATCATTTAAATTTAATGTTTGTGATGATAATATTTCTAATGTTTCATGACAGTAATCTTTATGGACATACATTCTTGATCAAAAAACGTCCAGTTGGTCATTTCATCCATGCAAAATTAGTTTTATCTCTCATTCCTACAGACCTCTGATGAAATTTTTCAGACTGTGGAGTTGATGATATTACATTGACCATTTTACGATCATTTTCATTTCCTTTTACCTGTGCAAATACGTAACTTGAATATATACAATGATGACGTATTGAATTGTGTGGTGATTACGTAGTTTTCCTTTTTTATTCGAAAATTTGCAATTACACAGTTTTTTCTTGCAGAAATGTCTAATAAAATTGGTGGAGAGCAGAAGCAAAATCAAGAAGAACATTTATATTCGGTAGGAGCGATATTCTGTCAACAATTTACTTTGTGTGGACATCAAGCTTGCCATTAGCAAGTTAACATCATCGATAAACGTATTTCCCATCCTCTATCACTAGTAGATAAAACTTACTGTGCAGTTTTCTGTAACGTTAATTTACCTATGTAGGAACCAACTTTACCTAGAGAGAGTTCGGAAACATCTCATTATGATGTAAGCAAATGTATCTTGTGTTTGTACCGTACACGTACGTAGAACAACTATTTATGATTAGGTAATACGTAATTCTTGTTGACAACAATGTACGTACTTACGTGTTTATTTTTGCTCAGGTTCCTCGTGCTCCAGGTTCTCACAGGGCAACTGCTGTTGGAAATGACGAATATCAGGTTGTTTGCTGTTGTGAATGTAAATTTTTCATCCTTTTACCATTAGTAGTTATTACTTTAGAAAAGTAATGTTTTTAAAATGAGTGAATTCCAAAATATTTACATAGCATGAACACACTTGCAGGCTGGCAGCTCCACTTTATGCACTCTGTAGGTAATTAGATACAAAAGGCATATTTCTTGGTCCTAGTATGCTTTTGTTTGCTACAGTTGCGTAACAGATTAAGGTCGTGGCTGCAGTAACTGCCCTAATTAATTTATGATGTGAGAAGCTTAGCTACACTGGAGGTTTTAGACGTGCTATGTAAATTTCAAGTATTATTTCGTAATAGTCATTCCTTTAGAAGTCTGTTGTTTTCACAGTATGTGAACACTGAGTAACTTGCGTAGCAGCATAAAATTAGCGGTTCAGTTGCATCATGATTTTGAAAATGAGTTGGACTTTAAAGGCTACAATGCAAGAAATGCCATTCACAATATTGATACGTAAATCAGGCAGTTTTATCGATCATAAGTACGTAAGGGTGCAGATGCAAGGGATGACGTCACATGAATTTCTTAGCTCTGCTTTCAATACAAAAACATAACTCTAAAGGTTTAATTGTTGTCAATTGAGTCTTTATACTTGTGACCACTTTAGGGGGCTTGGATATTCAAGTAAAATTCTCATGCAACCCTCCTCCCCTTCCTACAAGTTCTGTCACCGTATTGTGTTGCTTATTGAACTTCAAAAGGTTGATGCAATGTCTATGGCATGAAAAATTTTTTGGGGGAAACTTTGAAACTTATTTTCTAAAACAAAACTTTTTGCAACCTTCCTCCCCTCCCTACAAGTTCTGTTACTGTAATCTGTGGCTTATTGAACGTCAAAAGGCATGTTTATGGCATGAAACATTTTTTTTTTGGGGGACTTCGAAACTTATTTTCTAAAACAAGACTTTTTTTAATTTTTTTTATTGTAGATTGGTAATATTGTTACTCTCCCTAAATCTGTATTTAATTTCATGCCTAGGTTTCGCAACCTAATGAAGACGGCTTGAGTGAGAAAGAGCGGGAAGATATTGCGACTGCCATTGCTTTGTCGTTGAGCATGCAAGAAAAGTCAGGTCTTCCTGAAGCGGAAACGGACACATTATCTCATGAAAATAACTCAATTAGTGAAAGCGCGTTTCATGCCGAATTTCCGCCTGTCGAAAACGGATTTTCGAGTTCTTATGAATTTAGATCAGAACAGAATGATGATTCAAGTTATTCTATGCATACCGACATTGCTGACTTACCTGACGAGGAGCTAAACCCCAAAACGAACAATGCGCGTGGCAACGTTTCATCCGATTTTGATCTCAAATTGGCCGTTGAGAACAGCAGTGAGACGTCGCCTGCCGAAAACGTTTCGGAAGAAGGCATCTTTAAGAAAACGCAAGAGCCTAATTCCACTGGTAAAGAAATTACCCCAAACAGCAAGGAATATAAGCCTATTGACAGTACGAAAGACAGTGACAATAACCACGGCGATATTGAAAAGAGAAAAGTTTCTGCTGATTCAAGTGTTCACGTCGTGTATTCTTCATTTGAAGTAAATTTCGACACAGAAAATGAGAACGTAATAACAGCAAAGCAGTCTGAGCAAGACACGTTTGCTTTTAGCTCTACTTCAGACGTGTTTTCAAATGAAGATCCTTTCGCATCCTCGAGTGCAAACGAATTCAACGAGGCAAAATTTACCTCATTTTCAGACGATGATCCATTCTCCCCTCGCGGGGGCAGCGCAAGCGTCGAATTTAAATCTGATCCTTTTGGTGGAAGCAGTGATGCATTTGCCAATTCCTTTGATGATATAGCAACAGGTGGCTCTGCGCAGATCCAGCCGCGACATTCTGCAAAAGAGTCTAGCCTCGAGAACGATCCTTCAATGTTTGAAGAAATAAAGGAAAATGCTCCTCAGAATGTTGCGTATGGAAATGATAGTTTTGATTTGGACACAATAAAGTCGTCGGAAGGCGAAGTCGAATATGTTAAAGTTGATCATTCTTTAAAAAATGATTTTGCAATGGTTAATAACTCTTCCGTCGCAGATTTGGACAACTCCGATCCTCCTGACAATACTGCATCCGTGAAAGAGCAAGAAGAAACTCTAGATAATATTGGTAAAGCGCACGCCGTTGCTGATGAAACAAGCTCTTCAGATTCTTCACTAAATAACTCTGATGTTACTGCAAATACCGCAGCTTTAAAGAGTATACTGTCATCAACGACAGAATCTTCACCCCCACCCCTGCCTCCTCGACCTGATGTTCCCCCAAGAGAACTGAATGAAGTTGTAGCAAGTAGTCCTAAAATACCACCTGCTCTTCCGCCAAGACCTTCCATAAATGTACCCTCGCCTAAAGTGGAGACTTCCCAACGCCAGCCTCCTGAACTTCCGCCGAGAATTGACCTGGAAGATGATGCTGTACTAAAGGACGAGCTCTCTGATGGAGAACTAGAACCTAGTGAAAATGAGTTTTCCATAAACACAAGTGAAGATGATACAGAAAATAATTTTGATAAAAATATCGCTGAAGACGAAACTCGAATTGACTTTTTTGATGAATCATTCGGTGAGTCAAAGTTGGAATCATTTTCTCCGGCGGACAACAAATCCGAAGTTTATTCCGAACAAAACACTGATATATCTAGCAAAGTGGACATGTCTTCAACATTTGATACAAATTTTGATGCTTTTGATTTTGATAATGTTGATGTTAATTCCGCTTCACGCAGTGAAACTACGACTCCTGTATTCATCTCCGACGATCCTTTCAAGGACCCTTTTGCTGGCACAGACCCGTTTCAAACCCCTAATACCGGTGACCCATTTGCCTCCTCGCCTTTGTTTGATGAGAATACACTAAAAAGTGGCAAAGATTTTGATCCATTTTCCGGAGATGATCCATTTGCGATGACACCTGCCTTTGACAAGAAAGCGTCGGCTGATGTGTCCATTCAGAAAAGTCGTCTGAATAAAAAACAATCATCTTCCAATGACTTTGGTGATGACGCCGACCAAGAAAAGGTAAATGATATTTTTGTCAGGATGTCAAAATAGTTTAAAGTAGTTTTTCTGATTCCAAAATTTGTCAGTACTGAGTACGCACGTACTTGTTCAAGTCAATCAATTTTCCCCATCATGAGTACAGAATGCACTAGCTCTTGCGACCTTTTTGAAACGAGGAGACGTTGCGGTTGTATTAGTTACCAAAAACGATCAGGGAAAATTTAATGAGATAGATTTTTAATTGTTGTAGAGAAATGCAACAGTCTGGCATGCCTGTGTGTAAGTGTTTCAAGCACGTAATCATGTATTGAACTTTTAAATTTTATTCAGTTTGCAGATTTTTCTTCGTCGTTTCGCTGAAAAGTGCCACCGACATAAAGATGCCGTCAATGCCATGTGGCAAACAAAGTGAATAAATGAAATTTTTGTTAAATTTAGTTCTCTATGATTAGGTTTCATCAAGAATAACGTATTATCTCAACTTATCGAACAGTGGGAACCTTTCCATTTGCAGGCATCTTTTCTTTCTATACCGACTTGCTGCCTTGTTTTATTTTCATGCCTATCGTGATTTATTTGTATATTTTTATGGTTGTATCATACAGTTAATTTAATATATTATACAATGGTCCGTATTTAACTTGAATTTAGTTGAATGATTGCTGTCCCCCTTTTTGAGTATACTTCCCTTCATCTGCAAATCAGTTCCTCGCCTTGTGGTGTTTTTTGTCATTAGTTTTCGATATTTGACTTGTTTTAGAGGGTATTTTCCAAGAGCGATAAAAGTTTTAATAGCATTCAATTTCATAATGATTCCTCAAGAATCATGCTGTTTTTGCGTGTCGACAAGCGTGACGTTCTCACTTAGACCATTCTGAGGTGTCTTCGGAACAGTTTACCGCAATGTTTCATATGAAAAAAGAGATCATCTTATAATTGTTAGGATTTCGACATTACTAAACATTACTGCATTATTGAACTACTTTCCTAAGTTGGTTGGGGTTGTTTTTTGTAATTTCACGTTTTATAAATTTTGAAATTTAAATTAAAATATTTCCCTTATTTCCATATGGGTATTTCCCCCTGGGTAATTGATGTTGGCCGCGCAATGGGCGGAAGTAGCCTGGATAAGAAAAGCGGGACTCATTGAAATATGACGTCAAAATTGTGTGCATTATAAACCGTGGTGTCGACGAGAGTTGATCGTCATGTCTTGGTACAGCTTGCATGGCATGAGAAAGGACTCCGAACGCCAAATTTCGGGTCTTAATGCAGCACTCGCCACAAGAAATCAAAACAAAACTAGGCGAAGCAGTCGACCCAGACGGAAATGTACGTGATTTGGATTTTTGATGTATTTTTTAAAGCGTAATATTATAAAATCTGTTCTGAAAATTTTGACTCCTCTTTTAGGTTTTAAATATGGCGACCCTGATTGAGGTTGTTGGACTTCTTGAGCGCACCCCTCTAACGAAAGAAGCCTTAGAGGTATATTATTTCTTCTATGACGATATCAGAATTGTTCTAGGATTACTGATGTATTCTGTTCTATTTCATTACATTTATTCTCCTTAAGTTTGTTTTGGACATGTACACATTTGACTGATTGATAGATTTCATATTGTATCTACACATTGTTTTCTCTAATGTCATGGGTTACATGGATTGAACATTATGATGTTTACTTTCTTTAATAATTTCTATAATTTACATGAAAAGTCAGTACAGCGAAATGCAACCTAAGATTTAATTTAGGAAAAAGCATGCTCTGTTAATGTTCTTAACCCTACTAAGTGAAAGTGTCCATCCTTACTGTACTTCAGTTCTATTTGCATTCTAATCACCATACTCTTTTGATATTTTATAAGCAAACAAGAATAGGTCGAACTGTTAATTTACTGAGAAAGAAAACTAATAATGAAGACATAGCAAGAAGAGCCAAACGACTGGTTAAAAAATGGCAAAAATTGGTTCAAAATCACATGGAAGCAGCAAGGACTACCAACTCACCACTGAATGGAATGAGATCAAACTCTCCTGTTGCTAATGGCATTAACAAGAGTGAGGAACAAGTTAACTCACCAGCATGTGAAGTTGAACAGATTGATTCAAAGACTAAAGGGACAAAACGCAAAAGACCAAGCGTTGATAGTCCTCCATTACAAAGTAAGGTCAAATCAAGGGATAAGACTAATCTTATAGCAGTGAAAAATGACCAAATCACTGATTTGAATGATGAGTTATCAGACAAATGTTCACAAGATGTAGAGAATAACCATGGGGAAGCACAGAATTATTCCAAACCATCGTCATGTCTGGAACCTGATTCTAAGAAACATATTAAAACTGATAATAATGGTGATTGCAGTAATCATTTCTCTCCTGTTGAGTGTAATACAAAAAGCAATGATGAAAACATTAGAAACAAAACAGAGATGACACCCCTTTAGTAATGAATAATGTGGATCATACCGATGTTAGGTGGGAAGGAAAAGATGTTGGTGTACAAACTGATGAAATCAATGAGCGAGATTATCAAAATCATGCACTCGTTAATTCAAGTTCATTGTTGAATGTTGATACAGAGGCAAATGGGATTAATGGTAGATATGGGGAAGATGGCACATGGCATCCTTGGAGTGAAACAATGTCTTATAATGAAGGCAATTTAATCATTTTACCTTATGTACTCCTAGAGTAAATGCATCTTGAATTGTCAGTTCTGTTCACTGTGTCTAGACATGTCTAAATGCAACTTATTTTCCTATGGAATTTTTAAAGTTGAACTGTGGTGCCAAGCTACATGCTGCTTCATTGTTCAGTTCCTGCAGTTGTATGTCAATGCTTACATGGCGCAATCCCTCTTTTCAAGACTACATTAGATTTTAATCATTAATTGGAATAAACTAATGAATGAGACCAAAAGAAAACGATGAGATTTTAGAGAGAAATTTTGTGACGAAAAGGTTAATTTGAATTCATTCACCAATTTTCCCACCACAAAACCATTTCTTGTTACAACAAGAATGACTAACTCAACTATATGTGTACAGTTAAAACCATTTACGACGGATTAGAGTAACAAACGGTTGTTATAAAAAATACATGAGATACAATAGAATCTATTGAACTATTAATTTGTGTTTGTGTTCAGTATTGTTAAATAATGATCTCCTGCAGTATTGTGAGAAGATCATGTGTCATTCGTGTATTTATACGAAGTCGATAAAGCACGCGTTTAAAAGACATTCGTTCTTTAGCTGAGTTGTTCAAGTAGAACGTCTTTTTCTTTTGCCAATGTTAAAAAAAATAGTTTAATCTATTTTCGGTAAGTATTTAGAAGAAACATTTGTAGCTTTTGAGTGTATTAAAGACAAGGAAGTTTTGTTTCTTAGGAAAAGTAAGCTCCAAAGCCTTGAAAAGTGAAAATGAAATGAATACCCTACAAATACAACCTTCTGCAACAGTATTCCGGCGAGTTGTGGGAAAGTGTGCCAAACAAATCTTGTCTTGTTTGTGTTTGCTTTGAATTCATTTCTAAAATTGCACTCTGCCAAAAAAAGTTGAAAGTTCTCAATTTTTTTGGAATAAGTGTATCTAATCTCTTCATATGTCAGCTACGTTTCCAAGCAATTGAATAAACTATGTGTGTGCATGGCAAAGTGGTAGTTAATTTTTTTATCTACTAATTTCACCGTGAAACGAGGCTAATCTATAAAATCACAATGTCTGTTGTACTACATAATTGTTTTCACTGCATCCAAGGATTAATTACTATTCAGTGTCCTATCGCATTAACGCACCTCGATACACAGCCCTTGATCTTCATAATCTTTTCAGTGCTTGCACAACTAATAGTGAAGAAAGCCCACCAAATTAATGTAAATACAAGTTGATTGGTTGTATAAGTGAATAAAAAGACGAATTAAGTTTCGTATGACGTCATGACACCATGTGACATGTTTGAAATTAAGCAGTTGTGCATTTGACTATGGCGAAATTCATTATATTTCAAATTTAAAATATGCTGAAAACACTTTTATTTATAAACTCATATCACTTGGTGAATTATGAGTGTCTGTGATACTTCTACCTAAATGGAGAGGAATATTAATCTTTGTTCAATTGCAAGAGATCTAACAATGGAGTAAGTAGTTGTGCTTGTTATTTTGTTAGGATGGTCGACGTTCTCGCCCGCATCGATTATATTGAAGATGTTTTCCTAGAGTTTCTGCATCATTGATACCTAAAACCTAAGCACGTGTTTATTAAAAGAACAAGTAACAAGTCTATCGGTGTAAGCCTTAAACTGTACTTGTGCTTAATGATGAATTTCGTAAATACGTTAATCCTGATAAGTAACGCCTTCTTAGCTCGCTGTTCTTGTTTGCTGCGTTCATAAAGATTTAATTTTCAACAATCATCACTCAACTCTGCTTTTGCGATTGCCTTCAATTTGAAATTACTGATAAACAAGCAAACAATTGTAAACTGCATGGCTGTGCATGCGATTATGATAGCTGCAAAATGGACGAGAGTTCGATATTATTTTAGCTTTAAAAAACTCTTGTCTTCGCCATCATGTCCACAGGTGGGGCAACATGAATTCTCAGTAAATGACAACATTTGAAATGCCACGAGCAAAGACTCAAGAAGAACAAAGTAGGAATTCTGTGTGCAAGCATGCTCTGAAGATAATACAGATACGTATATGAATTGACCTGAGTTCCAAGCACATTGTTGAATGCAAAGACGGACCTTAAAAAATTGACAAGTGCGACAGATATCTCTTCAAAATTTAACACAGTGTTTCGGATCACTCTTCAAATCTTTGACATATTTTTGCTCGTCCCATGGACTAAATGATATTTCAAATGGCCACATACAAATTTGCATAAAATGATACTTCTCTTTGTTGCTATATATTTGACATTCTACCTACGTGTACGCCAACGTACCTATTTTTAATCATTTTCAACAATTTCACTTGTTTTTACACAATTGCAATTACGCAGTGAGCTATTGAGAGCAGCGGACGTTATTTTTCTGCTGGATACACAGTATTTATTATCATAACCAACGAGAATGTTATCAACCAATCAACAATAAACATTCACGAAAGCATACAGCTTTTAAAAGTTTCAAGTTTTATGGTTCATGCTGTCAGTTTATATGAGAAAGTAAATCAATTTGTGAAATTTTGACATCGCCTACAAACAGCAAATATATAATTGCGAAAAACTGATTTCAACAATCAAAAATATGCATGCTAGGGGATCATTTGGATCAAAATTTCACAAGTTGCATGTCTTCGTAGACGTCGAATCGTATAATATTTCTTCCAATCATATTTCAGAGAATAACACGGCCCCTTAAATAATTGCAGAGAGCTGTCAATTAACTAGTGCGGCGGCCTCACTCTTCAGGATCAAGTTGGCATGAATTGCATTTCACTTTCCTACATCGTTTTCATCAATATTATTACAATTTTTAACTGAAAGTTGGTGAGAAATAGCTCAAGCAAAGCACCATGTCAATGCTAAAGAAGCCATAAGTCAGAGGTAACGTATTAATCGCTAGTTGACGTACATTTTTATTTATTTTCTCTGGTTATTTTGTGTAAAGACTGTTCGCCAAATACTGAATCTAGTTACGGTCTGCTCGTCGTTAGACCTTGTCCTAAGGTTTGAAATGACACGAAGGTTTGAAATGACGATCATTAAAACTGACGATGGTAAGGGCAAGAAAAAAACATCTATAAAAATAGTCTTTTCACGATACTCTTGAATGGAGAAAATTGATTAAGGACATGCGCGTCATGACCCAAATTTACCACATGTCAATGGATGCCATTGGATATACTTTATTCCTCTTGTTTTTCATGGTATAGTATTTGTTGCTTAAAGTGCGATGAGCAAGCTTTTGCCTTTAGAGTTCTACAATTGCTGTGTTGCCGTCGAAGGCATATTTTCAAAGCACGTTATAAACTAAAGCCTAAAACTGATTTGTAATGAAAGACAATAAATGCTGTTCTGTCGAAGCACTTGAAATGTTTTCATCTCCCTCACATACCTCTCGCTTGTCTGAGTGGTACAGATGACGGTTTAGTGATTACTCCTTCTCGGGTTCGAGAACGCTTCGTTCTCTTTAGCTTTTTAGAGTCAATAATACGTAAATAACTAAGGCTAAAGTCATGGCCAATGTAATTGCACCTTCTAAGGTTCAAGCCCACCTTGTATATTTCTACTTCAAAGTTAAAAAAAGGGCAGGAAACTGTTAGTATACGTTGTTGAGCTTCTGGCTCAACAGGCTCTGTCTGACCTCCAATGCACGAGGTCCTTGGTTCGTCCCGGTGTCGTCGTCAGTTCGGGTTGTAGATTGAGGATTGAGTGCAAGGTTGAGGTTAGGAGGGGATGTGAAAGGGCGTTCGGTTTGCCCTCTGTTTCCTGACTATTAAAAAATGTTTCCTTCGGGAAGTCATAGAAAAATTTGATCAAAAGACTTAGTTTTTTAGGGCAAAATTTTTGCAACAGACCCCTTTTCCTTTTTTTTATTTGCGATTTTTTTCTGAAAATATACATGTCGCATTACATACTCGAAAAACCAACAATAGAATTACCATTTGTACACTTCATGTACACTATTATCTGCCCTTACTTTGCTCTTGATATTCACAGTACTCGTTCATTGCTAGTCATATGCTCAACACACCAAGCCCAACAGCAACCGACTGACCCTCGAAGGATTCGAGCCCCACAACACAACCTGAGAAACCTCACTCTACACACTCGACCAGTGAGTGCGTTGAAAACAGTTGGAAAATTAAGTCTATTTACGATAAAAGATCTTGAAGTATAATACAAAAAATTATTTTGTTAAGTGACAATAAAGAAAACAAACCACACATTTGTAGCATAAACTTTCAAACCATTGACATTTTCACAGCAACACTAGAAATAAATCGAAAAGCATTTCGTTGTAGAACACAGTCATTTAGTGTCAAACTGGCCACACGACGGCAATACATTAATATAGTTTCTAACAATGGGATCTATTCTCTCGTGAGACGTCGAAGAAAGTATGTCTGCATAATTTTGTTCTCTGTGCAATATCTCATCAAGGGTAGCCAGTACAGGTTTGTATCAGCAAACTTTACGATACGTTTTGAGAATACAATATATCACTCAACACAGGATGTAGATAGAAACTGTATTTTTCGACTTTATTACAAAGCCATTCGTCGAACAGACGTTGACCATTTTGGCATAGCAATGCTTGAATATCTGGGTAGATAGGTCAAGTACACAAACGATTACATTTCTTCTTTTTTGACAGGATATTTTACGGTAGTCTTTATCCCTTGCACACGGCTATGGCTTCTCGATGTTCAAATATTATATTCATATTCTTCTCTAAATACTTTCCATGCAAAGAAATTAACTGTTATTGAATATATTCATACAGTCATGACGGTGTTTTACAATAACTGGTCGATGTGATAACTTCAACATAAACAGCATCCCTTTCACATGCTTAAATATGGTGCGATATATCCAGTAATTAATAGCTTTCTTGGTGGAAGTCGTTGTAACTCTTCATTGATAGCTTGCAGTGTATAGTGGAATTTCGTTGAGAATCACTTCCAAACTTGACATAATAGTCATCCTACATGTACCCTCTCTTAAAAATCGGTAAATCTTTCGGCTTGCTTTCGACCGGTTCATCGCCCAAGTTATCGTCAGTTTTCCAGTAATGTTGAAAGCGTCAATCAATTATTTCTCTTCTTGTGTACTTCCATTTCTCACTCTCTCAGCCATTGCACTTGCTGTTGTCCGTTAATTCACAAGTCTGAATTCAGCGGTACTTTTATAAGCTTTGTTGATAATTATTAGACATAAACTTGTGCTTGGTTTACACGTGTCTGATCACTTAAACGATAATACTTTTATTTCTTCTACCTTAGAGGTTTACAAAGACAAAGAATTTGGGATTTTTATTCAAATTTTTTTTGTTCTTTTTTTAAATCATTTATTAATCTTTTCCTTATGCTTGCGCTTGTATAAATGACTATTTCACATGCTTCGTTGATTGCCTTTGTTTCATTCTTTGTTATAGTTTTTGTATTTCACTCGTGTGAACCAGGCTTAACACGTAAGACATTGGTGTATCTTTATGTCCACCTTTATATTTACCTTTTTGTCTACCTTTATGTCTATTTTTACGTCTACCTTTATGTCTACCTTTATGTCTAACTTTATGTCTATTTTTATGTCTACTTTTATGTTCACCTTTGTGTCTACCTTTATGTGTACCTTTATGTGTACCTTTATGTGTACCTTTATGTGTACCTTTGTGTCTACCTTTATGTCTAGCTTTATGTCTACCTTTATGTCTAGTTTTATGTCTACCTTTATGGTACCTTTGTGTCTACTTTTATGTGTACCTTTATGTGTACCTTTGCGTCTATCTTTATGTCTATCTTTATGTCTACCTTTGTGTCTACCTTTATGTCAACCTTTGTGTCTACCTTTATGTTTACGTTTATGTCTACCTTTGTGTCTATCTTTATGTCTACCTTTGTGTAACACGAAAAAAAGCGTTTCCAGAACCTAGAAGCCCCGTCTTTTTGGGATGTGCTCTCCAGTATGAACAAAGTATTTATATTAAAAATGCCCAAACAGAGGTATTGATGATAACTCTGTATGGGAAATACTTTTGACGAGTAAGTTTATTAGTATTTTTAAAATATGGTTGCTAACAAGATTCTTAGTATTTCTTTTAGTTTTCTTAGCTTAAACTAAATATAAGCGTATATAGCTTATTGAGCTCAACTTTCGAATAAAACTGCAATATTCAACAATAAAAGTTTTTCGTTGATGCTATAAACAGCATGAAAATATTATGATTAAAATTAAAAAATAAATTTATAATTCTTGAGAAAAATTTCAGGTTTGTTTTTCCTTCAAATGATATAACCCACAATGAGATAAAACCCATCACGTGATAAAACCCCCACGAGATAAAACCCACCACGAGATAACACCCATCACGTGATAAAATCAAACTCGTAACACAGTAGCAACCATTGAGTTCTATAATAACTGGAGCGGCTATCTTTACTGGGGCGAGGTCGCCAAAAAAATGGCGGCCAACGGACGTATTTCCGCTGAAATGATCGCTTTGCAGAAAAATAATATTCTCGACCTCCCCCTGGTGTCTATAGTAAATTATAAAGAATTTTTCAAAAACAAACACGATATCACAGAATATGGATATCGTTAGTTCCATATTCTGTGACGATTCTTTTTTTGGCATTTCTTTTATAATGCCAACACTTCAATCGTTCAATTGTTGGATGTCGTAGTTTCCACAAAAAGGTACATATCGCTTCCCACAGGTGAGGTAGTTGTTTGTTTTGTTAGTCCGTCAACGATTGAAAAGCAATTATACATGCACTTGAAAAGCCATAAAATACATATTAAAGATCGTATTTTTTAAGACTGACTTGAACGCCAAATATACTGATGTTTTCCTGTTTTTGTCTATAAATTTCTGCATACTTTTCTGTCATTTGTTAATGCATGAAATCGTAAATTTACCTATCTATTTGCAAAATAGTTTCCCTAAAGCAAAAGACCCTGCACACATTTTGCTCTGTGAAAAGTATCAAGAAGAAATGATCAGCCCCAACAGTACCCATGATTTGGAGCAGAGCTTGTTATGTTGTATTTGCTGACAACATGCAGGGAAGACCAAGAAGTAAAGATGACTGGAATATGTTATAGATCAGGCAGAGTCTTAAAAATGATAATGCTGTAAAGATAATTGATTTATTGTCTGCCTTATCCAGAGTTATTTAATTTGATCATGGTCAAATTCTATGGATGGAGACAATGGATTCACTAATGATGCCTTGAATGCTTTGAAGTTGAAGTTCATGAACCAAAAAGATGGCAAGAAGGTTGTGTGTTTTGATGCTTAATTAAATGTCAATTCACAACATATAAAATGGAAAGGCCATAAAGTTTGTGTCTATGTAAACATTTGTACTGAGATTGATGATGACTTGATGCAGATGTGAAGCATTAAACTGAATAAGCCATTGGGTTTTATATAACATAATGTTTAAATCATGGCATATCTTTATCAAAATATTTTAGTTGAGTGTTGTTTAAATGTTACTAATATCTAATGCACTATACTGAAGCATTAAAGATTCAGTGATGAAACCTTTAAATTTACTGTACTGTATATTTCTTATATATTTCTTATATTTCTTTAAGAAACAGTTTGAGCTTATTTACCTATTAGAGTACAGAATGGGATTTATCATATGCATCATTGCTGCTTTTTTAAATAAATGTTTTTCACTTTTCAAAGCTTTTCTACAAATATTTTGCTTCTTATTTCTTTTCATGAGATTGATGATATAGAGGTAATATAATCCAATAACTTTATAATTTCTAGAAAGCTGTTAAGCTTCTAGCATAAAAGTACACTATAGGTATTTAATTCATTTGGTTTTATTGCCTTGTTATGACATATCCATATGCATTTCATCATTCATGTATGAAGAAAACACCAAATGTGGATACTCAGAGAACAAAATGCACTACCAACTGCTTATGAAATTTATTATTGAAGTGAAAACTGTTTTAATCATTCAAATTGTGCACTTATATTGAAAATATAGGAAAAACAAAACAAAGTGAAAAATAAGGGTAGAAGTATTAAAACTAAAATGAATTATAAACACCATTGGAAGCATAAGTGTTTTGATGATTATTTGCATTTTGCCCAATTTATATATCAATACAACAAAATCAAAATGTGCTACAACTTTACAAGTATTTGATGCAGTTGCACTTCAGAACATCACAAAAGGTTACTTAAAGTAATTTCTATACAATATTGTTTGTTTTCATTTACCAAACCTATGCAGACTTGAGTCTTTTGAAATTTAATATGAAACTCAATTACAGAAAATACGTAAATATCCAGAGATTTAATATTTACTTTTTTAAAGAAACAAGTAAAAAGAAGCAAAATAGCAATGATAAAAATAAGCTAACTTCTCTCTCGTGAACCACTGTGGAGATGAACTATGATATACTTTTTGTATAGACTAAAGAGTTTAATCGATCAAACAAGTTTGACGCTGGTAAGAAAACGACGCATATCTGCATTCATAGATGTGTAGCCGACATATAGCTCTTTCATCGATAGTTATAAATACATCCTCGTAGGAGCCGATAACTGGAAAGCTATGTTGACTCGCTGTTACGAATTGTAGGTTTTTATCGTGATTTTCATCAAAAATTGCTTGCCGAATCCCAAATACACACATTTTCTTCTCTTTCCTCAGGAGGGAGTGGGAAATTGTGAAATTTTCGGAAAAGCGGTCAATTTCGGTAAATCTCAGCGGCAACGGACGAAATCCGCCATTTTTTTGGCGTCACCAGATATCTAAGGCCGCGCTTGAGATAGCCGCTCCAGTTATTATAGAACTCAATGGTAGCAACTGGTAGCAACCAGTTACGGTTGTTAATCACTGCACAATTGTTACATGAATCGTCATGAATGTTGATGTAATAAACGTTGTGATCAACAGTGCTCTAATGCCGATGTTTCATTTTCTTCTTATCACGTCTTCTGTGCTTCTTCTTCTTGCTAATGAAGTCAAAGGAACCCATCATGTTACATTATGTTTTTTTCAAGTAATATTATTTTAGAAAAATAACTTGGAATAAAATCATGGGTAAATATGTACATACCTTTCCTTTTTGCGCTTCTTGTGTTGTTTTTGAAACTTCCGTTTTTTCCTTTCTTTTTCATCTGAATCAGAAGCTAAAATAAACGATGTTGAAATTGTTACACTTATTCAATGCATACAATAAATGAACTTCAAACTCTTGTATAAAGAAATTCAGATTGGAAAAAAACTTTCCTAGGCTTCAATTCTTACATGATGCATCGCTAGAGGAACTTTTTCGTCTTCTGAAATAGAAAAGAAACAGATTTCACAATCTTGAATTTCCAACCCTATTTCAAACGCATTTGTTTTTACAACAATTAGTTCATCATCTGAATGTACCTTTTTCGCTCGGGTGTTACTGAGGATTTCTGTTGACGTGGCATATTTCGGTCTTGCAAGGCTTGCTTCAGAGAGCGAGATCTAGCCTTTAATCTAAACAATGTAAGAGACAGTTACAAATATTGTGCTGACAAGTTGCATGGATTTTATTTTTTCACTTGCTATATTGAAATAACACCAGGTTTGAGGTTGGTCAACAGCAAGGCATGCAATGATGGGGAGGGGTTGGGGTAATGGTTGTGGAAGGAGGTTGGGGTGGCGGTTATGGTAGGGTTTGTGGGGGGTATAACACATCCCGAAACTATACTTGTAAAATGTCATTTATTGACAAATTAACTTACACCAAACATAAATAATTTTCATTTTTAATCACACCCATTTTTTCTTAACATTCATTTTCACCCCCTTTTCTACACACTAAGCTCTTCATAATAGCACTAACAAGTTATCTACAAACCTATCAGAGTCACTGGAACTACTATATGGGTGTCGCTTTTGTTAGTCTGTTTAAAATATTTATCCCTTCTTCCTAAAAAAGAAAAATACTGAAAATTCATTTCTTTGACACTTAAAGAGGATAATTATAAATGTAGATCAGGTCAAAGAGGAGGAAGATTAGTAAAAATGACCAGTTGCAATCAAAGAAATTACTCTTTCTTAAACTTAAACAAATGTAATATCACTACAAGGCAACAAGTTGTATGACCACAAATATAACTGATTTTTAGAATGAAAACAGGCAAATGGCATTTGCCATAAGCATTTAAACTAAATCTAGCTCACTTTTGGATGGAGAAGACAAGCTTTCACTGTCACTTTCTTCACTTGAAGTACTGCTAACATCAACCACAACATCATGCTCCGAATCAATCTTCAAAATATTGCGACATTGAAATGTCAAATGTCCACCTTTAAAAGATAAATAATCATAGCCAATAACTTATTTAGCAAATAATAATAAAGATAAAAAGTTCTAATGTTCTGGTAATAGTTGTTTGGATTAAATATGTACAGCACAAGTTTAAGAAAAGTTTTTAACATAAACTGAAGATGGATACATACTGTAGCCACATTTCTTGCATCCAGCTTTAAAACTACTTTCTTCCCTTTGGGTTAACCGTCCAATAAGTCCTCCAGGAACAATACAATCAGACGTCAAATGTTTTCGTCAGATGGACTAAAATGTCTTATTTAAATTACCTTCAATATCAGCCTGATTTTGCATCACATCAATGTAAAAAGTCCAAATTGCCTTTTCTATCGTGATACAACACAATAAATAAATAATAATTGGGAAATACAAATATGAAATGTTTGTTAAGCAGCGTACTTCATGTAGTATTATAATAAAATTTGATAAAGTTTTAAAAAAATGAGCCTGCGCTCTTTTGTAAAAGTAACCAAAATACAATCATTTTCCACTTGGCCTTCCAAGAACGGCTAGACGCACTCTTGCAAAGGTTTCCTTTATACCTAAATAATTTTCACCCAGCTGGTGATAAATATCAGAGATCCCTCCCTTCTTGCTACACATTTATCCAGGGATGTTTTCAGTTTCCACCTCTCAAATATCTGAGCGGATGAATGAAAACGCATCCAGTTTAACAATTTCGCGTCAACGCTAAAAATATTTACAAGGAGTATGTTAAGCTCCTGTGAATTTTCCACACTCCTGCATATGACCAATAAAATGATGATTGATGATACTATGTGCAGAAAATGATTCACAGTCACGAAATATTATACAAAATACGACAGTTAGAACGCACAAGCATGCAATATTAACAACTAGGTCCGTTTTAAAGAAAGATAGAGTTTTCCTTTGATCATTTTTTGTTCTGGAACGATTTTCTTTAAGATGGCAGCTATCTGCTGTACTGTCGTCCCACTGGACAAGCCAGTTTTCTTGGTCTTAAATTTCTTCAGTAAGTCCTTGGTGGTCATTGGTTTGTGCGAAAGATAGCGGCGGACTGCCTCCTCTGTAATTCCAGACTCAGCGGCTCCTCGGGATGACGGTCTCTCAGGTTCATTCAAAACACGTGATGACAAAGAGCTGCCACTAGCTGCGCGAGATATCGGACTATCAGTATCTTTACGAGCTTTTTTGCTTGGAGTTTCGTCTCCGGGAGAGTTCTTCGTGCGCTTCTTTCCTGAAGGTGAAAGTTTGTCAACATGTAATGGTGAAAATGCTAATGTAGCTAACATACAACTTCAAAAAATTCATTCCTAGCGAACATAACATAATAATTTGTCGAAACATGTTAACATGTGAAACGAACCAGTTTGACATAACA
Source organism: Xenia sp. Carnegie-2017 (assembly GCF_021976095.1). Lineage (NCBI taxonomy): Eukaryota > Metazoa > Cnidaria > Anthozoa > Malacalcyonacea > Xeniidae > Xenia > Xenia sp. Carnegie-2017. The sequence goes on from NW_025813402.1 coordinate 8,165,563, forward strand.
GATGCAAGTCTTTTGGCATTGTTCAAGCTCAAAAACCAATCTTAGGCAGGCCGTAAACCGAGCGCAGAAAGACTGACTGTTATAACAACATTATAAACCTTGCCAAAAAATTTGGATACAATTTAAACATGTCAAGAGACAAAATTTAAACGTCCTTCTTTACCTGATGGGTTAATATCCTTCAACTTGTTAGCAGCATCTGCAATGGTCTTGTCAGCAGATTCAACACCTTTAACTGGTGTACCAGATCTGCTACTTGATGATGTGCTAGATGCACTTTCAACCTTTTTACCTTTCTTCTTTTGCCCTATAACAGATCGTATGTTTAAAGCACTTTGTAATGTAAATATTTAACACAAATCACAGCGGCTTTAGATATTGAATACACGAAAAGCATACAGAGACCGACACATGTAAAAGGAGCAGTCGAAAACTTTGCAGGTATTACAACACACGTGATTAAACAAGAACTCACCTTGTAGTAATACAGCAGACTTTGTTGGATCTTCATCACTATCCATATCATCTTCATCATCTTCTGAACTATCATCATTCTGCTTCAGCATACCTTTCAATACCAAACCTCCCTTGCTTAATCTATCCTCTTCGAGCTCACTGTCGTCTTCGCTATCTGGATTAAGTTGAGCATTTAGATCATCTTCAGCCTTTGGTTTCCCATCATCTTCTATTTTGATTTCATCGTCTATGTCGGATATATGAGTCAAATTACTAATCGTCAAATCTTTAAACGACTGAATCCCACAATCAACAAAACCCACCGGAAGACATATTTTCAGAATAATCGTGCTCTTTTGAGTCTTCGTAGCCATCTTCCATTTCATCAAAGTCGCTACCACCATCATCTTTCTCTGATTTTCTGGTCTTTCCCAACTTTTTCTTAGCTTTCTTGAACTTTTCTGAAAAACCATAAAAAATTTCATCACATCCATGCAAAACATTAGCCATTACACACAAGTTTAGTTAAGACCGATATCATTTATAATATTGCTAAGGTAAGGAAGTGAATATCGACGGCTACAACGTACCCATGTACACTCGTCAAAAATACCTTCATCCATATGTTCCTGGTCATCTTCTTCACCTTCATCATCCGATACATCGAGTAGATCATCGTCATTATAGATTTGCTAGTTGAAAATGAAAAAAGTGATGAAAGAAAACAAAAGTGGAAAAGTAAAAGTACGGTACCACCATGGCTGTATGCCTCGAACTCTAACATCTATAAAAAAAATTAATGATACGCTCATAGGGAATTGTGCTAAATTATGAAAATCCTTTTCAACTTTTTGCAAAATTGTCATAACTTGGTAGTTCTAAATATCTAAGAAGTTTGTTTGTCATACGAAATTTCTCTTATAAGCTGAATAAAGTATGTTTTTCCACATAAAACGTTGAACATTACAGTAAGCAACAATCAAATCCACTACACATTACCCAAGATTAAATGATTGTGCACTTACCAGCTTATCAACTTTCGACTTCACTTTAGGAATAACAATTTCTTCATCTTTTTCCTCTGCATCGGTTAGTCTTTTCTTTACCATGAGCGAGAAATAGTTGATGGTTCTGTTTCTCAATGAAAATTCCTCCTCCGCTTCGTCTGCTGTAAGCGTTCTATAGTTGATGACCGGAGTGAACCTGTACTGTGAGTCGACTGGGTGGGCTTCGAACGATCCATCATCAGCCTGAGTGAATATGTAATAAGCAGCGTTCTGAACCATTGTAGCTTCTTTTACGCCTTTGTACCTAAATATTTCAAAACAACGAAAGCTTTTGACTTTTGTTGAGGCAATTATTGTCCACAGTTTTTTTGTATAACATTGCGACGAACAAAATTCATCTTAGTGAAGAGTTGTTACCATTTGACGAATGCAAAAGTAATGAAAACATGACCATGGATTAAAAATAGTTTATGTGCACTTAGCCTCTGTCCAATCAAAAAGAGCTAAATGGATGACATCATAAACTTGTAAAAGTTGACAACTAAGAACAGTTAAGACTTACATCTTGCCACCTTTACCACCAATCTTCAAAAGCCATGGCAAATCCTCATCCTTGACTTTTTTTTTGGAGTAGCCTCGTTTCTTTCTTAGTGCCTCCAATCTTTGTTCCCGTCCATATTCACTTCCAGCTCCAAACTTTGGCATTTCCTCTTCTTTCAATTCAACTGTGTTTCTCTCGCGCATCAGATGGGCCTGGATAGTTATGAAAAGCACAATGTTATTTCAGTTGTTTGCTGTAAACATCTATGATGGAAACTGGTAAGTTAGTAAGTAGTTTACACCTTGGTTATAGTGGATAAATCAACTTTTGTGTTGAACTTCATTATGGAATGCCTTTTGCTCGCATCTCTGAATTCAAAAGAAGACATACCTTTGGAAAATGAATAATTCAAAATATGTTTGATTATAATGATAATACTAATGCTTGTTCTCATACAAAATCCCATGAAGAGACACATCCAAGAAATGAAAGTATAAATGCTTCATATAGGGTCATAAATTCTACCTCAGGCAACTCATCATTAAACTGACATAAAAAATTTAATTGCCGAAATTAAAGACATTGAGATAATGTGTATAATGACAGCAATTTAGTAATTGCTTACCTTTATGACAGCCCCGTAGATGAACGTGGTTAGGCAAAATAAATTGTAATGATAATTTTAAATTTAAAATATGTTTATAACAATGTCATTTGTAATGAATTTCAAAATATTTTGCAATATATTTTGCCTAATGTTGTCAGAGAAGTAAAACAATGAAATTTTCTTCATGTTTTAAGAGTGTGGATTATCAAACAGACTTTTTCAATTTAAATTATAATACTACTCTACCACAAGTCCAACCTTGAAATTTGAACAAATGCACAATTGTGTACATGCTTTATGACAATTAAGCATTCACAAGAGTGAAATACTTTGCAAGGGACAAACTATATAACTTGGTACAAGACCTCTAAAGAAAAGGGTTGGTTTTTCTAAACTACGTACTTGAAAACTTTCACCATAAATGAGTTATAATTATCAGCATTAAAAGGAGCAAATGCTTTATTTCCATTCGCTGAAGAAGCTTTGATCTGAAATACAAATTAGTGGTAACAAACATCTCACACCACATAAAGAGGGGTATATCAAGAGGAAGTTGTATATTGCTATCAATCAAAGCTATCTTGTTACATACTGACGATTTTCTTATCTCTTATCAGTATATTCAGCATAATAATAAAAAATTGCTTAAGAAAATGTAAATCTTTCATTCTGTATGAATATAATTGACTGTTTGAGTAATCAATCAACGACAAAAGACAATTAGTAAATTACAACGGAAATGGGAAAGTTGAAAATATTGAAGTTTTTGCACGTTACAAAGCAAAGAAACTTCATACTTTCTAACACAATATCAAGAAATGAAAATTATATATGCTTATGTTTAGATATACAACACTGCATCATACCTGTGAAGAGGAAGATGGCCTTAATGGAATCTGTTCCTGAACTAAAGGTAAACCTATTTTGTTCGCCATTTTGATGACTAATGATAAACTTCATGTAATACGACACAAACACTACCTTCTGACAACAACCTCTTCCGACAAGTAGGTTGCCAGTTACCACCTCTTGGAAAATCAAAGACCACACTCGACTTACAGAAATTATCAATAATGGTTGGGATAATAATATTTTACATGATAAGTTTGATAGAAATACACAGTATTCTATCAATATCATATCCACTTGACATCACTTTACCATTGCACATATTAACGAGCGAAGGGATTTATTTTTACTTTGAAAAGTAATTCAGGGGATTTTTTATTTTTGAATTGGAGAACAACGGTTTAAGGAATATAATTTTTGTAAAAATTGATGATTGTTACACGATTTTGTAGCACGTTATAAAGATAAAACTTGCTTGCAAAACTATTTCGCTCAAAAGCTCAACTGATAGAGTGGTGTGGCTCATATGTAGGAACGAAATTTTGAATTTTTGAAGTATGAAATCACAATCTACTTAAATAGCACAGTGTCTCGTCCCTTTCTCAAGGAGCGTGGCAACGAAAGCTGGAAAATCGGGATTTCTTAAGGAAACTCGTGAAATTTTGGGAGCTTACTCGGGAATTTTACAAAAATACAGTTGGCAACACTACGAACAATTCAAAAGATCATATGTAGCTAAACAATAAAAGTAAGAACGTACTTCAAAAAATACGACCTTTGAAAATCTCATTTCTTGTCACTATAATTGAATCTAGAGTTTACAAGATGATGTGTTTTTTAGAGTATGTCTATTTTTATATTTCTTTAAAATTATCTGTTGGAATTGGAAAATGTTTTTGTTAAACAATCCACAGTAATCATGAATATTGAATGACTATAATAATATTCATATACGTTTGAGAAATAAATTTCACTGTGGGTGGAGTAGTCAAGTAAAGCATATAAAGAAATTTGGGAACGATGTTTTTCAAAAAGAGCAACTTTCCCAAAAGAGTGAAGGTCATTTGTGTGACTTACGTAACTCTAGACCTAACTCACACGTAATGAAAAAATTATTCAGCTTAAGTACAACGGCGCTCTCGTGTCTAATTTCTTCTTAATTTTTCCAGCCTCGTTTCTCAGTCTCTTGCTTTCGTGACTGTTTCCTTGCATCGCATGTGCAATACTTAGTGTATTGAGAGTACGCATCACTTCGTGATGAATATCGCCGTGAACGTTTTGATGCCCAATTAGGGCCAGCTCGAGTAGTTTCCGGCCTTGTCCTATCTTACCCAAGAAGAGATAGGCGTGACCAAGGTTTGTCACCGCGCTGCTAATTTCGGCTGCAAACCATTTACTCTCCTTGGCCATTGGGTTATTAGGACTGGCGGTCTGCAACTCCATCAGACCTTTCTCTAGAAGTTCTTTTGAGCGTGCGTTTTCACCAAGACCACCGCACGTCACTCCAAGAGCAATAAGAGCTTTACCATACTGAAAAGGACGAACGTTTTTCTGAGACGTTTTTATATGCTTCTGGTGGATGGCTATGACTCGCTCTAACATTGCTTTGCTTTCCATAAGTTCCTCTGCAGTTGAGCAAAGTTCAGCTTGCTCTGTCAAAATCTCGGCAGCTTCGATACTGTCGGCACCGTAGCGTTGTTCGATTACAGCGTAAGACTTCTTTAAAAGTTCCGTAGCTCTTGCACAATCGTTCAGCACTTGAAAATGGATATTTGCCATAATGCGATAAATTTGAGCTTTACTCTTTGCAGTTAAACTTTTTCCTGAAGGAGCACAACAAGATGCGGTAGTAACAATACCCTAGCCACTGAGGAGTTGTCATATCCACCAGAAATACGATATTGCTCATCAAAGGAATTCACGACTCGACAAAGATGTTCTTGCCGATGTGCAAAAACATGAGTTGGATCAAGACTATCATCCTTCGATCCCGGATGAAGAATACCACCTACATAAAAAGATTCCGTTGGATCTTGAAGACCAGCGTCACGAAACTCTGCAAATGTATAGTCACCAAGATTTTTCCTGTACTCGCTAATTGATCTCTGGGCATTAAAGCTTCTCAAGCGAGCAAAATATGACATACAATGCTTCCTTTCTGCCAAAAGCAAATGTTGTTTTTCCAATTCAGGAACTGTGACATACAAAAACACGTGACGAAGCACTTTATGGATACCCGGATGAACTGTCACAACTTCAACGCCTAAAATGAGACCATATGTTAAATGCTGTCCGTAAAGAGGATTAAAAAAATAGCTCAAATCAATCTTCAATTCCGAGGGTAAAAAGATTGTTCGAAAAAAGTTGAAAGAATAGATAATCTTTCCAGAGGTTTATGACGTCAGTAAACGCAACATCCGGCAAATAACTGTAAATATTTTCACAAAAGATGACGTTATAAGGCCATATCTATGGTTCGCAGGCGTAGCTAGAACGTTTAGTGGGGTTGCGTATATTCATATATCCAGTTTCGGTTCAACTTTAAGAAAAGTATCGTTACATGTTTTTCATTCCCTAAAATAAATGATTGAATGTTAAAAATTTAAGAGTAGATTAAACCAAAACTTACCAGACAAAGGCTCATGTGTTACTTTCAACAAAGGACAAGATCTTATAAAGTCTAAACCATCAGACATTGATTGAGATGGTTCAAGTGATGCACTATTGTTGTAACCAAACAAAGACTTGATGGCATCAATTTCAAGCTTTATCCTCTCAAACATGCTGATTGCACGATTGACAAAGCCACGGAAAGATAAAATATTGGATTCCTGTTCCTCATTTTCTTGAACTGTTGTACTAACCTCTTCATTTGACTTAACAGTAGCTAGATTTGGCTTCGTTTGCGTTTGTAAATGGTATTCTGGTATTTTCAAGTGATGAGAAAAAATTGCCATTGGGATAGGCTTGTTTTTACTGCATGATGCAATGAAATCAAAAATGTGAAGTAGTACAGGATAGCATTTTACTATAGCTCTTGTAGCTAAGGCTATTGAACTAGCTTGAACAATCTCGAGGTCAGTTGAGTCTGAATTTATTTCTTTCAAATTCTTAACAGCTTCATTGATGTCCGCATACAGGTCTTCATAGTTGAAGTTCTTGTTTAGCTGGATTTGATGTTTAAAATACATTGCAGCACATGTGATTGATAGGGGATTGTATAGCAGCAAGCTGAAGAGATGTTCTGGAGCATCTTTTACATTGTCTGCAGGATCATCGGACTTCCCAACAATACCAATAAATGCATGTCTAGCAGATTTCAAAGTCATTCTGCAAATGAACAGAAAAACAATACTAAGTATTTCCATCCAAATGTTTTCCAAATATATGCAGCAAAGAATTTTCAACATCTAGTGAAAATCCTGTAAATGTAGGCTTCTGGTTAGGAAGGATCTTACAAGATCTTATAGGATCTGAAGCTAGGATCCAACAAGATCTTGTAAGATCCTGCATAGGATCCTATTTTTTCCCATGCATATCCTGTAGGATCTTGTCTTATGCAGGGCCCTGTATCATACCAAAATCTTAGCAAGGGGAAATTAATGCACCTAAATAGAACAGGAAATATGCTACCCTGATTGAAAACCAGAGAAAGCTCCTTTAAAAAAGACTTTGACCACAGAAAAAATAGTAAGGTCCAAATCAACGCTACACCACTCCCTTCTAAATAACTTCCTGATATTGTTATAAACTTTAAGATGCTCACTTTCTTGCAAAAATCACCTGAAACATGCATGGACACATAATTGAATCACACGGCCTTCCAATTTTAATTTCTTCAGACTGCCGTGAAAATGCACAAAATAGACACCATGTTAAGCAATTTGATTTCACATTAAAAATTCCACATTCTTACCTTTTCATGTGAAAACAAACAGGACTACTGTTCACATCATTTTCAGCATGTGAAGTATAAATAATGTACCCATTCCCCCAATCTTGGTCAGGCAACCACTCCTTGATTGGTAGTCTTTCATCTAGATTTTCAACTAAAATATCCAATACAGTTTTTTCTTTAATTTCTCTTTAATAGCTTCACTAAATTTTTTCAGCTTTTCGTCAAATGTTACATCAGCAAACTGCATATTCTCGAAGTCACAACCAAGTTTACTAGCAAGCTGTTTATAGCTTTCCAGAAGACTCTCTTTATTTAAGGCATTCAATGTGGCAGTCACTTCATCCTTTGGCCACAATTTGAAACGAAAACTTTCATTCCTGGTTTCTGTCAAGTTTCCTGCAAAAAGTCGAGCTAGTTGTGTTCTTCCTGAGCCTGGCAAACCAACAATTTTCACTTCATTGTTTCTATGAAGAATTGAGTTTAATATTTCTAAGTCTTCTACATAAGGTACAATTTGATGATTTGGTGCTGCTGGAAGAACATTTAGCACAAATTTCTTCCTTTGTTGATTACTGTAGATATAATATGCTGTGCTAGCAGTAACACACAGCGTCGCTAGAAAATAGTACTTGGCAGAAGGATTGTCTTTAAACACATTTCTAATGTAAAGTTTCTTGGATGCATCTGTTGCAGATGAATTGAATCTAACATTTACAAGTCTTGCAAATCGATGTCGAACTCTTATTATATCTACACGACGACCAAAGTTGTACCAGTACATTTTCTTCTCATTATTCACATGCAAACATGACTACAAATTCGGTATGAAACATAAAATCTGAAAATTCTCTTTTAACAATTTAAATAATCGACGTACATCTTTCCCACGTGAATGGCATATGTGGGATTCCCATGGGATCCATATTTCTTCGTGTGTATCCGGATTCCCGACCATATTCCGAGGGGACACGAGTATACATCATACTATCACCCCCCCGTCCGTTACCGGGATGTTGATTAGGGACAGGCGATACCAGCTTTCTCGTGCGATACGATATTTATAACAAAAAGGAGTATTTTATGACAAGCAGGGTAAATGATATGACTATACTTAGATTGTGTACTTAATAGTGTCAATTTTTATTGATAATATTACATTATAATACTAAAATATAAATAAATTTAATTTAACGTATCTTGTAAGCACTAGTATCGTACAAGTATCGAAACTTTTCTTCAAAACCCTGGTATCGATAGTTTCGAGTATTTGGTATCGGTATCGGTCTAATGTTGATAGTCGTGCAAGGACTCGTAATTTGAATAAACCAAGAATTGTTTCACACATATATTTCATTTCTCCATTAAACGTTAACATGCGATACCCTAATGCTCAGCTAAACTGTCTATGGGTAACGGGAGGAATCGACCAAACGGAATTTTTTGGGTGGGAAAATTTTCTTTAGTTTAAGCGAGTTCTTCCCATAAGATTAACTATAATATCCAAGTTAAAACTCTCTTATTCTTTGTATAACAAGCAAACTGGCCTCCCCTGTTTAATTTAAGGATTTACCTTATATGTTACAAAATTTAAATTCATTTTGGATTAACTGCATCACTTAAATACTAAAAGAAAGAAGCCAATCTGAATCAAACGGCAAAACAGAATTTATCTTGATAGAAACAAGATTACGAGTGAGTCTTATGAAAATAAAATGCTCAAAAACGGCCATTTAAAATCCTAAAGCAGTAAGAATTAACATTATGACAGTATTTACAATAAAATACAGATTCTTTATACAAAATTTGTCATGCATACTTATGATAAATATGAATTAGAAAGGAAAGGAATAACATGATTTATGGTGCGCACTTAAACAAACGAAACAGTTAAACGAATGAGCAGAAAAAAATCATCTAATCCTCAGAAGCGAAGTCATCGTTGCATTCATCATCGCCGTCAAATTTTATGTAAAACTTACGTTAAGGAAATGCAAGTGAATAAAAAGGAAGAAATTGTATTGCACATATATTTTCTTTTCCAAGATATTCAAAACAAGAAAGGATATTTTTTTACGTTTCTTCTTTGATTTTGGCTTTGGTCTACTTCTGTTGTTTGACGGCGTCTTCCTTGAAGGAGTTTTGCGCCCTTTTGTGAGTTTCTTTTCCTAAAAAAGCATTCGTTTTAGAATATGGAATGTGAATGTAGAAGATTACAGACATTTCTGCACAGAAAATATTGCATTAAAAAACTTTTTTATTTTCTTTCATTGCTTTTGAAAACTGTGAGATTTTTTCAAACATCTCGCACTTGGTAGGCATATCTGGAACACGAGGAACCATATTTTGAAGTACCTGGCAGTTATCGACACCTGATTCACCAAGAGGACTGTCCCGACCATTCGAGTCATCACTATCTTCTTCTGATTTGTCCAAATCCATTATCATTTTCTTGAACTACAAAATTTATTTTTTTAATTACAGTCAGATATACACGAGGCGATGCATGCAAGTAGATGGTGTAGGATCAATTGCCTATACAGGTATAGGCAGGGCGAAACTGAACGTTAATTGCGGGGGGGTATATATTCATATATTCAGCTCAGCCCTGCTGATTTCCTTTGTTTGCGATGTTAATTTCAAAAGAAATCAGCAGGGCTGAGCAGAATATATGAATATCTACCTCCCCCAATTAGCGTTCTAGTTTCGCCCTTGCGTATAGGGTGGTGTAAATACGGAAATCACAGATATTTCCCCAAGTGAAAGTCACCATGATGAACAAAACAGTGCTTAGTGTAAAAATATTTAATAGTGAAAACAGTAAAATAGTGATAATAGTAAAAATTATTAACGATGGCTTACAAATTAGAACAACATATTAGAACAACAACTGACCTGTACATACTGTTTCACCACCTCTACGGAGGAAGGCATCGAACACCCTGATTCAATACAAGCAATTGATTGCTCCGGGTTAAATTTGACACCATGCTTCCTCGTTATTCCTTTATCGTACGCTTTACTTGGTTCTGATGGTGAGTATTTTTTACATTTGCTGCAAATGAAAAAGATTCGATGTAAGACATATGGGCAGGGTAACAGATCACATGAGTTTGCCAATGATATTACCCTGGCGTGCAATCGATAAAGTAGAATACCAATAGTAAGAGTAGAAACACATTTTCCAAAGTAATTACAACTACGTAGGGTCTTAATGCTAAATCTCAATAGCCACTTTTATATGCTAATCTCCTTAAAATGCTAGTCACCGAAAGCACTCCGCATGTATTATGGACAAAATTATTTGCCATCATTAGAAACTCTTTGACTCATACACCATAAAAAGCCTCCGAGACATTCAGTAAAATCTAAGATTATCTTTAAATTTAGAGAATAATGAAACTGAAAATACACTATATTATAACAATTAAGGAATGCGTAAGTTTATAGAAGTGTAAAAGCATACTTTACAATTAAATAAAATGAGAAAATCAAATATGCAAGGATACCCTATGCAAAAAGGAGTACTGCAGTTATTAGTACAAATTTTCATGTAATCTCTACCTGTCATGAATGTTGTAGGTCTCCTTCAGATGTTGCCGTAAATAAATCAACAATAAGCATTTTTGCCACGATTTCCAACAATCCTCTATTTGCTTTAAATCATCTGGCAATCGCACTGTGAATGAAATGAATCATATACACATACGCGTGTCACAGAATTGATGTCTTTGTAAAAGCTTCACCGAAATTACGAGAGCCTTCTTTAGTTTATTTCGCTGTTTTTTTTTACTCTTTAGACGGTGGCGGACACTTTATGAAATATTGGAGGGACTCGTCCTCGAGGCATGACATTTCTAGGAAGATTCCAGGGCATGTCCATAGGTATACTTTTAAAATTCGATCTCCAGAAATTTAATTTAAGTAATCCTATGTACAGATAATCTTACACACGCAAGAAGATTTAATTCGTCTGCTGGTACGTGCACAGTACAGAAGTCTATCAAACTGTTATAATTTAACATCACAATTGTTTTATGTAGGTGTGATTTGAGGAATTTGACGAATGATTTTAAATCTTTCAAAATTATTGAGGGGCTTAAGCCTTCCTCGCCCCCGCCCCCAGTATCTGCCATTGTTTTCAGATAAATACTAGACCACCCAGATTAACTTCTTGTTACAGAGTCAAACGTATAATTAGCATACCTAAAATTTCATCGGCATTTTCTTCAGTTTCCATACTTTCGTTCTGAGTTTCAGATTGATCATGCGCACGAAGAGCCTACAAAACCGCGTCATTGACACACAATGAAACGATATCACAAAACAATTTGAAGGCGAAGTCGTCGTAACGTAGCCATGCAATACCTGTTGAAATGATTGCATGACATTCATGCCAGTGTACGAAAGTCTGGCATCAATGTTATGTATAATGAACAAAGGCTCCTCTAAGGTCACGAACGGGAAATACGCGAGGGAATCAACAACAAAAAGAAGCATATCCAGATCATATTTCTATAAAAGAAATCATAGTATAGAAAGAAACTAAATCACTACCGATAAAAAATTATTTGGTTTGTCATGAATTTTGATTCTGTCCAAAGACATTTAAACTGAATGAGCTCATTATTGCAGCTGCAACTGTCATTGTTACCATATGTAGGAAATTATTGCTGAAATATCCGCATGAAAAAAAAAAAGCAAAAGCACTGGAAACCTTCTCGTCGTCAACCATTCGAATCAAAGACAAGAGGAAAGAGCGTCGATGTTGACGATTTGAACGGATGATTAAATAAAGATAACTTAGCAAACTTGTGCCTTCCTCTTTAAAACCACGAACGAATAGTTCATCCTAAAAACGGCATTATTGCAATCACAACAATCCACGAGTCTTTGATAAAGCAAAAGCCAGCAACGAAGGAGAGAGTGCAGGTCACTGAAAACTATATACCTTATGGATTATTTTCTGCAAATCAAAAGACATCTTTACTCCAGGTAGTGCTTTCATCTACATGAATATTGCAAGATTATGCGTATATGTATAGAATGGGATGAAAATTCAACATTCAGCATAACAGTAATCAACCCGAGAGTACACTGATGGGGCGAATATGAAAGTGATCATCTACATCATCCTACCTGTATGAATCCCGGATATTTACGATCAATTTCCTCCAATCTATGCGCAGCTTTCGTCCGTGCTACTTTGTCATTGTTAGTCCCAATGGCAATGAGATACGACACGCACTACATCATATTCACAAATAGAAGAATGATTCGTTAGGAATTTATATGTTTTCCCGAAACGACACCATTTCATCACCTGTACAGGATGTACCAAGCCCCGCCCCAGTATCATATCCACGACGGAGAAAGCTGTAAATCGAACCGTTGGCTGAGGATGGAAAAACATCTCCAAAAGTTGTTTCAAGTACAACTGCATTATCTCGCTTGTTGTTCTACAAAAAAAGTTAACCGACTATTTTCTGATACTTTCCTTTGAATTTCAGGAGTTAACAGTGTTACCAAAAGTACTTTTCTTCAAACATTACAATACTACGCACCCTGAATACGAGTCCCCAAGTTCCTTCAGATTTTCTTTATTTGCTTTCTTTTTCCCTGGAAGAAATGAGACCGGAAATATGTAAATGCTAACTGGTTTAAATACTGTAGAAGAGCTGCTCACAGCCGTGAAAATACATACGAAAAAAATATATGAATATAACAAAAGATCATTCGAGCTTACATGACGAATCACGAACAGACATAACTTTTTCCTCCTCAACCAAATGTTGCGTGATATTTTTCATGACCTATGACATAAAAAGTATACTTTTTCATCATCACGACACACAATACGCGAAACGCAATTCTTTACCTGATTTTTTAATTGTGTAGACTCGCACGTTGGCGATAAAATTTTCCCATATAGACCGCGAGCATCTTCTTCCAGGAGTAATTTTGGGTATCGAATGGACAGAAAACCTGTATTGAAAATAAAAAGATTGTGCGATAAAGACCAAGTAGATACAAGTTAACACTGCATAAATATAAATGCCTTGACCGACCCAAGTCAACTCCATATATTAAAATATGTATTGATCTAACATGTTGTTAGAAATTGCATAGTTGATCAAATCACCTCCCACAACCTCAAATTGCAATTTAGAAAAGATAGATTTTCTCTCATAAAAGATGAAAACACCGAGTCGTAATCTGTATAGTAAACAGAAACCGTTGTTGCAAAAATATATTATTAATATCTGTTCAATAAAGGATATAACTCAATATTTTCATGCACATATTCTTACAACTAGATAAATGCAATGCACCAATGAAGTTTAACCAAACTAAATCTATAAGAAGTATGACGGATATTGATAAGACTATATGTCAAGAACTTGAACAAAACTCATACCGAGACCCATAATCGCTTTCTGTGACACCTCTTCATCCGGTATTTTGGCATAAAAAATATGCAAGGTGTATACTCGACGATAGACAGAGTCCTGCTTCATAAAAAAAAAACAAAAAACGAAATATTGAGATTTACGAAGAAGTGTCCACCTTTCCTTTTTAACACTTGGAGTGTTTAAGAGAATTACCATATCAACAATAAAAACATTTTAGAGGAAAAACTAAAACATTTGATTAAAATTTGTCTGTTTCGCATTATTGAGCAGCTCTCGAGCAGTTGAAGCTTGCACTGGTCTCCCAAAGCTCACCCGGGTTGACATAAGCCTGTGCAAACACAGTAAACATCTTTTATTTCATAAATGATTCAAAAGAAACCCCCCACCCCTCACAATTGTGAACTGCATGCACTACTAAATAAGGAATATTCATAAATTCGTAAATTTATGAGAAATAAATATAAATATTTCGAAAATATTTTTAACAGCAAGTTATTCTAAAAAACAGTCTGTTCGGCGAGCAATTAATTATACAATTCCCACATGTAAACAGTCAAATATGAAATTACACTTTTCACGTACTATATTTTCAACCTTGGCATCACTCTCGAAATCAAAGTGCTTGCAGAGAAGACCCAAAGTGAACAGAGATCTAAGCAACAAGGGACGATTGAACTTCGGCCCAGTTGACGACTGATTTTGGACAAACTCTTTCTTGACCCGAATTAAAAATCCTTTGGGAAGAAAAAGTATAGCTCATTCAAGAAATGTCAATATCCCGTAAAGCTGCGCTTGTATGAAATGCGCCGAACGAAACAAAATGAAGTAGTTACGTATGCTCTCACCAAAATATCGTTGAAAACAATCTTTTACCAATTTATAGTTTCGAGTGACTTTGTTCACGACGGCCGCAAGGCAAGCCACGCAACTCTGAACGACCTACGAACGAAAATACACCAAGACTTCTTCATGCGGCAAGAGTCTGATAGTTTGGTAAAGACATACACAACGATGCTGTTCAATACTTACGGTTTGTCCCTGCTTGATGATAAGCATCATTAGATCCTCTTCAATGCTGGCCAAAAAAGCTTCGCCAGGATGTTCAATGAGAGGTAAAACCAGTTCCAAAATACGAGCAATATAATGGAGGATAAGATAATCACCTTGTGACTATAACACAACGATTTTATTGATGGAAATGGAGCTCAATGTACATGAATATAAATGTTTACACCACACACAATGTACTACATACACCTATTGGCGAAATTTGTCTTGTCTCTACGAAGCATTCAGCGCATATTTCTATATCTGAGTTGAAATTTTTTTCTTGTTTGTCGTGATAATTTCACTTCAACTTACATTGACTTTGGTGCTCAGGTATGGCTGAAGTGTCGCAGCATGTGGAACCATCATTGATGGTTTGAATCTACTCATCATGTACAGAGTTGTTAAACATCCAATCAAGCGATAACTATTTGATGCTTTTCCTTCAGATTTCTCTACAGATTGAAGCAAAATCGAGATACATATTGGCAAATAGCTGCCTTTACTCTACCACAAGGCTTTTAAAATACGTGCATTAAAGAAAAGGATATTTAACCTCTGAATGTTTACACAAACTAGCACTACCTAGACAAACTAACCAAAACTGATCAGGACTTAACACGTGCTCGTGTTTCTCCCGGAGCAAAAAATGGCTTTGAACAATTAAGGCTTTTGAGCAAGCATCATTGTCCTGTCATATGCTAGACTTAGATCATGCTTTGGTGCACAACGCCAATATCTCAATTTCCACAAGGTTCTTAAATAAATCAAAAAAAGGATTTTCCTATGGTTAGAAACGAGACAATACTTGAGGATTAATGTGTGGGACCACCAAAAAGATCCTAGGTAAAACCACTTTGGAAAAACACTTTCGGGAGTCCAAAGTCCATTTTTAAAACCCTCTTCTAAAATCTCTCCGTAAACGTTCACTATTTAAGTCGGCTATAAAAGCCCACCACTAGAGATCTCCGAGAAAAGACCTCAAAAAAGAACCCCAGGAAAAGACCGCTGGAAAAAGACTTCAAGGGCAAGAACGTCGGGTAAAGATCCCCAGGAAAATGTCCATCCATATGTCTGTCGCTTGCCATAGGCACATGCGTTTTACAGATCTCTGATTCCCTACGATATACAACAGGGGTACATATGCAACATCAACAACTTACCAACAACATTTTTTTCGATCGTTAAGAGCCTATCCACCAAACAATCAACAATTTGTGAACAAGCTTCGAGTACTTGCTTCGAAGCGGAAGAAAGTTCGTCAGACTCTTCATCATTCTTTATAAGCTAAATCAAGCACAAGTTGTAGAAACAGTTAACTCTGGGACAAAATTAAGAGATCATTTCCTTATATTTAGGACGACATGTGTTGCTTACATTTTCCAATAGTTGTTGCAGCCACTCACCACCAGATTCACCAAAAGCTGTCACCTGTAACAAAAACAACATTTAGGATTAGGAAGTTCCTTCATACGTACAAGGCAGTGATGGCACGAATAATTTTTTTTTGGGAGAAAGACAGATTCAAAAATGACATACGAATGAAACAAAGCCAACCGCTGCTTACGAAGCAAATTTACAAAAACACATATCGTAAAATTGTGGCAGCGGACGGTAACAAATCAAACATTCCTTGGTTTGTGGAAGATTGAGTACATATCCCTAGAGAGCCCTCTTCTTGGGAATTGAACCACACCCACATATACAAGATCAGGTTGAAACCAATTCATACGGATGTCTCTTTGGGCAGGGTCAGTTGAATGCGTTAAAAGTTTTTGTATGTATGCATATTAAATGCTGAACATAATGATAAGCAAACTTTTATATTACTACGTCATTCTACATACTAAGTCAGCAATGTTGGTCGCGCGTTTTAAAAGGTCATCGTCCTGATGCATCTTGCTTTTTTCAACAGGAACAAACCACATTTGCTGAAATACTTTCGTCACAAGTTCCTGCAAATAAAATAAACCATGAAATATTTAACACGTATCGAGTATGACAGATTAACAGTGTGTTTTGTTTGCCCGACACTATTAGGAAATAATAACAGTTTGGTACAATAATTGCAAATGTTATATTTCCAACAGGGGTGAATTATCTGGGAGTGCAAGATTTTCAATTGAGTTTCTTCCATGCGCGTTATAAACATTATAGAAACATTAAAATCGAAATAAATTACTAAACGCGAAGTAACCTCTTACTTTGATAAACTCCGTTTGCCTTTTGTTTTCTTTTCCCTTATTTGTCATGTGTGAAAGCTACTGTTGTATTCGTGTTTCACTCGTTGTTGGCAATATTTGAGTACATAATTTATGAAGCTTTGTTGATTATGTAAGGAAGTACTTTAAAGCTATGCAACTAGGATTCCTAATTTACTTAACTTAAGGAGAAATTCTTATAAAGTTATTAACCTTTTCCTTACGCAGGATTGCTCCTCTTAAAGCCTATAAATCTACAACAGCCCGAGTCCCAGGCACCTTTAGCAAAGACAATGATGCACCTTCCTCGGAAAATCGGCAACACTCCTATCAAATAAGCTTAGCTCCACCCCTTATTTCCACTCTCTCCATAAAGGGTTGGTTTCAAAATGCTAAAAAAACAACAACATGCACATTAATCTTTTTACCTTTATTCCATCTGCGTCGTTTATCCGACAAATCATTTTCATGCAGATATCAGTTATCTTAGGAAAGTCAGGTTGAGCAATACAAATGTCTTTGAGAATTTTAATCACTCTTTTCCGTACACTGACCCCGGTGTCCTAAAATGAAAATAAATGCTTTGTCAAACTTATGAAGGAAGATGAACCAAAACGATTTTGAAGACTGTCTTTGAGGCATTTCAATGTAATATTATCGTGGTATGGAACCTCACCAAAATCCTTTCCATGATCATATCATAATACTGGTGGGTCAACTCTGGTTTATTCAAAATAAAACGGCCAACCAATTCGACAGCAGCTTCCCGTACACTCGTAGATTGATCCATAAATCGTCCTTGAACTCCATTTTGTATATCCTCCTGCATGAACAAGTAGACTGGAATTTTACAAAAAACTCGTGCACTGTAAAGTTCAGTTTTGCCGAGCAACATTTTTCTTAAGGATTTTGATACAGATATGCCCAAAAACTCACCCTCGCCAAAATACCAGGATCAACAGAAATAATCGAGGACAATGCTTTCATAGCTTTCGTTCTTATTGCAACCACTGTTTCATTGAGGACTCTCAAGATCTAATGAGAAAGTATGGAAATATAAAGGTCTAGAACAGAAGGTAAATACAATTTCTGGCACACACGGTACTATTATACACGATGAAATTTCTTTGGTTACGTTGAACTGTCAATCTCAGACCATACATAAACAAATATTTCAATCTAACATGCTAAATGCATCTAACAGGAATCTTGTAGTTATTGGACACATGGTTTATACCTGTTGGAGATAAATATCAAAACTCTTGAGAAAGATTCGTTTCGATGAAAGATGTTTAGCAACCAAATTTGCACGATTATAATCCAAGAAACCATTTGGAACCCTGCAATGAAATATTTTTCCCTGTCATTGAGTTTGCTCGTCGAAGGTTACGGATGGGTGTTTGTAGTAGGAGTAAATCTTTGTACAGGAATTGATCCAGGATGTTTTTGCAGCCCTTTCCCTTGCTAGTTTGAATTAGATTTCAATGGCTACTTTGTCATGTTGAATTCTGTTACTCTGATACCATTGAAAGTGTGCTCCATCAAACAAAACTCAGAATACTTTCGCTTTACTAGGTGTGTGTACTAATGTTTCGTAAGGATATTAGCACCTCTCCAGCCAAGGCAGGTGTGCGCCCCCCCCCTTATTAAATCCATTTTTAACCTAGTACATGGTCAAAAACTATGCAAACTACAATGCATAAATACTACTTTCTCCCAGTAAACAAGGGACATCAGATCGCCACAAAGTTAACATTATCGACGGTGAACAAATGACACCTACAGAAATATTCAACTTCACAAAATTGCCAAAGAACAACATTCCTAAAGAGAGCAAAAGTAATCACACATACCTCAGCTGAGACCAGTCCTCATCAATGAGAGATAATAGGAACGACTTCTTCATTTCTAGCGCTGACACACCGCCACCCCCATCCCCAGTTTGCTGTAAATCACTTTCGCTCCCGTTAGGAACGGTCGCCTTGTACGCTCTCTCCAGCTCAGCTTGATTATCTCGGATCCATTGACATAAATAGAACTGTCTTGCAAACTTTATAAACAGAAAAAAATTTGCAATTACAAGCACATAAAATTGGCTTCTTTTGTTTAATATGTCTATATCTTATTCTTTAGAGAGCGGTTGTGGTCAAGGGAACTCGGTTTAACCCTTTTGCTGTCCTTTAACAAGTACTATACAGTAATAACAAAATTGACAACTATTTAAAATCATACATTTTTGTTCTGTTCTAAAATTCTTTCCGGTATCAATGAAGGAAATTAACAAAAGTTTTACGGTCTTAGAACTACAGAAAATCCTTATTAAAATATATGCTATCGCATGACTAAAATTAAAAAGCTGATTTTATGAGGCGACAAGGGAGAAAATAGGTAGGATTGAATACAATCCTAAATTTTGTGCCACATATACGTCAATGCTATCAGATTGGCGTAACTTACGGATAATGCAGAATCATTCTTCCCTTTAACGTGAAAATATTTCAATAGATATTTCCGTAACGTTTTCTCCATTTCAAGATCTTCTTCATCCTACAAAAAAACAGTCAACAACCTCCTTTACAATTAAAGACCATAAGCCGGTTGCACGAAGCATGTAAGCGCTATCCATTGGATAGTGAAATTTTCAAACGTAAGAAAAAGGTGGTTATATTTTCCTTACGATAATGAAGCTTTGTAATTGTGGAAGCACTATTTTATTTCTGTGATTGCTCAGTTCAAATCGTATATTTTGCCCTTTTAAGAGATTTTTTAAACGTTCGAAAAAGTTTGCTATCTAATGGACAGCGCTATTTGGCCTTTGAGCAGCAGGGCCCATCATTGTAAATCATAACCTACATAGGCTATACGTATGTGCACATCATAGTAACTAATTAACAACCATTTACATCATTTACATGTGTAAGCAGCAATAAAACTGACAACGATTGATTTCATACCAATTGCCTGATTTTTTCTTCATCTCTTAATTCGTCACCACCAATCTGTAATACGTATATGGACAGTAGCTAAAGACAGCCTGCAACTAGTATCGCGCAGGCATGTGCGGGTGTGTGTGTGGGGGAGGGGCATCGGCGATATTTAAAGAGAAAATAGTTAGAACTAGATGCCTAGCATTGCCAACAGATGAGAAAGACAATTCACAACAGGAACTAAATGTTTTTTTGCTTTCTGATTACGCAACTCTTAAGAAATACTCCGATTAACGTTAAGAAGTACACCACAGTTTTGAAACTCGAGAGCTGAGGATAGTGCAAAGTTTCAAAAAAATACGGCCTTTTGACTCTTAATTTGAACCAACAACAAAATGTGTCAAACATTTATTGAATTTCTCCAGTAATTCCCAATTGATTTTGATTTATCCAGAAGTAGGTCGCAACGGCACTCAACCTGCGCACAGTTAGAAATTCTGTGGCAACCAAGAATTAGCTATACTGTGCATCATTCTATTATCAATTCAAATGATAATCGTAATACTTAAGGCTCGCGAATTGCCATATCTTACAGCTAGCTTCTATTTCCAATATGGCAACATTCACAAATTTCAACATACAATATAAAAAGCGCATGCTCTTAAGAAAAAGCAGAAAGTTAAGGGGATAAAACCTTATAAAAAAACGTTATGATATAATGAGGCTTCTACGGTTTTCAATTAGACGAAAGACCGTAGAAAATCAAACAAGTCTCAAAATTGTGCTTCTGGATGATATTGTAATTGTTCATCGATTTGTATCGCTCAAAGTAGATAAAGAATAAAACATGCATTTTGGAACATTCCATGTAAAGTTTACGCTACATATTTGTCATCCATTGAATTTTTGCCCCTGCTCACTATACTGCATGTTTCCATTTTTACATAAAAAAGGCAACAGTGAGAGATATATATCATACACATGCATACAAAAGAAGTGTACAGACCTCTGACATGATAGCCAATAGATCTTCTTGTTCCTGTTCTTTGTCTAACATCGCTTTTCGTCGAAGATGTGTAGCAACCAGTCCGAGATAGTCTATCGACGCCACACGCAGTCCCATTTCACACGAGCGATTAGTAAAGGTCACTATCTATTAAACAAGAACAATATTCTTGATTAACTAGGGGCATGAGTTAATGGACAGTGACGTCATAAAACATGTTGCTATTCTATTTGAAAATGACCATGTATGGTCGTTTTACGAACCAATAATCTTCCCAATAGAGTTAACAAAGCTTCTGATGCTGGCCAATCATTCTTGTTCAAGGTCACCAGCAGGTCTTGCAAGAAATTCTCGAAAAGAGGTCGATAATCTTCCTCGTCCTTTCCTGCAGTGTTGCACCTAAGAAAATGAAATGCAACACTGGAGTTGAAAAATGCTGTTACAAAACATACAATATAAAAGATACGCAGTTAGGTTAATCTCTCCTTGTGCACTCACTTGTTTAAAAACATGGAAAGAAAGTTTTGGGCTGCACGTAGAGAGTTTTCATACGAACCAATGATTTCAAGTTCTCTATCCATCTACAATGTCAAAAGTGCTACTTTCAAAGATGACAAATTATAAAAAGCAGCTGACAGTGACAAAAGAATGACTTTTTGTCATCAAAATTAAACAAGTGCTGAAATAGAACAATTGAAAAACCCAATCGATAAAATTTGTCTCAGATGACACATCTTCATTAAAAGTGGAGGCAATAAATTCAACTTGCAAAACTTGCAAAATAGTGTGCTGTTGTCGATTAATGTTGGTCGTGAATAAAGACTAAAATGAGACTAAAGTCTTAAAATTCTAGCAAAAAGTAATTCCGGAAAACAGTTTCGTATGATTTCGTTACCATGTAAACTTTCTCTCCTCAACGTAAGTCAATAGCACAAAATATACAACATCTACATGGGTACCCACAATATACATACATACATGTTCTACAGCACTTTAAAACGCATTATGATTTTGAAAATGTGTCAACTGGATTCAAGCAATAAAGTACAGGTCTGGCACAAACATTGTAAACACTTGAATCCAAAATAAGGCAGCCACTATCTCTATTACATCAAAAAGAAATAAGTATACATTACATTGAGTGTTTCATTATCTGAAAAGGTATCATTCAATGACGATTTCTTCTCAATTTTCACTGAACACTGAATGAGTTGAAGAACTAGAGCAGATAGCATTTGAATGTACTCATCCCCATGGATTCTATAAATTTAACACAAAGATTTTGAAATACATCACTGATATTGCTATTATCTCACATATTGCCATACTAAGCAATATCTTTCGGATGGCAAAGGCAAAATACATTCGCAGGAGCGATTGATTGATTTTTCTGATTTCTTTTTTTTCCTAGTTCCCTTATCAAAGTTACGTATGTATTTGCTCACTACTTATTCAAACTACTATGGTTTTTACGCGAAATGGGTTATTCATTCGTCAATGGTAATATGCCCAATGATT
This sequence comes from Xenia sp. Carnegie-2017, assembly GCF_021976095.1. Lineage (NCBI taxonomy): Eukaryota > Metazoa > Cnidaria > Anthozoa > Malacalcyonacea > Xeniidae > Xenia > Xenia sp. Carnegie-2017. Next base: position 8,188,030 of record NW_025813402.1, read on the forward strand.
TAAAAATCACGACAAATTATCAAAATTTGATTTTGTGACTACAGCTACACATACTGTTGCGTTGGTTTGCAAAGACCTAATCTACTGCTACAATTCTCTGAGCATTTTTAATCATTAAATGTTTATTCTGAAGCAATTAGTCACTGTCTTTCCATTCCTTTTTGGCATCCCATTCCAATCTCTTACCGATAGCTCCTTAAATTTCGTTTACTTGAAGGAAGCCTTGCTAGTGAAGCTAAGATGTCCTCCAGAATGAGCTCACGATGCTTCAAATATTTGCGGAAAGTCTGAGGGGTAGAAATCATAAATATAAAATAATACAATATACTCGACACCATCACGAACCATGACGCAATTACATACTACGTATCTTAGACGCTCAAAACACTATAAAAACAACTCACCGTTCGGACGAGTTTTAGAGCACAATGCTGTAATTCGCTGACGTTTTCTACAAAGAATGCAGTAGTACCTACGCTTGATATCTATAAAAATGTAGAGCATGACAACACCACAAAAAGGCTTTGGTTATAGATTGGAATTTAGGTAGACTATAGGATTAGGGTCAGGATTAGGTTAGCTACGTCTTCCCTTAATCCTGTTTCATTAAAGGGTTTCTACAATTTTAATCCACACGTCAACGGTCTGTAAAAAGGTCATTTAGTATTAATAGTCGAAAATTTACAGAAATAGCCAAACAGCGAAAGAAATAAAATGAAATTGCTATTTTTTCTGTTGGCAAAATTATGAATTTGAAACTAAAATTTGGGACACGATTGTGTCATATTTCACGTGAGAGCAGTATAAAATGAAGCACTGTGAAAATTAACGGGGATCAGTTGTGTAAAGGAAGCTGAATTCTGCAAGTAAAGCATTTATCGAAAGCATATCAACTGATCTAGCTACGTAAAATGACATCTTTCATACATTTTGTTTACAAAGCATGAGCAAGTAACGAGCAGCTATTAAAACTTTTTCAAGATTCTTCTCTTCATTTGATTTCAGTGAAAAAGGTGTGTACTACATGATGACTAAGGGATATTACATATGAAAACATTTGGCCATTGACGCATTTTGATTCATCACAGATGAGCATATGACGTACCTTTAATACTATGGTATCAGTAAGTCTTTCGATGTCAAGAAGATCAGCGAGTAGTGAGACAGCAGTACAAATCTTGTTGTAAAGCTCCACAAATACCTTGCCTTTATTAGCGTACTTTGCACGTTTTGCTTTCGTTGACATCAAAATAGACTCTGAAGTGAAGAAACAATAAAATACGTATGAACCAAAGAACGTTTTATGACTTAAGAAAGAAGGCGTTTGCTAATGTTAAACGTTCGTATTTTTTTAATAAAGTTCTCTTCAATACGCAGAAATGTTTTAAAGTACAGTGGATGGTTTTTATAAACTAAAATCGATTAAAAAATCGACCAAATTAATGGTTAAGTTTGTTTGTGTTTGATCACAAACAAACAGTAGTTTAGTTATACATAGCTTTTGTACAATTAAAGCTTCAATGCGGTAGTAAAATCTTTTAAAATGAGTATCAACCTTTTGAATCCAGTTCGACTTTATATAGTGGATCATAAGCTGGATAAATATTGTGTTTCAGATTATGTTGGATCAGGCCAACCATGACTTCTATTATTTCTTCCATGTAAACTTTCTTGGGCATGCACGGTGCGGTCAACACGTGAAGTACCAGCAATGTTGCGTCGAATGACCGAAGGATGCGCTCCATGTTAAATTCCTTTAGCATTCTTTGATCTTCGTCATCATTCTGAAAAAAAGAGAGTCACATTTGAGTTGACAACAATCTTGCGAAATGCCTGACAACAAAGTGAGATAGCGATAATACTTAATATAAATGATATAAATATACTTGATATAAATGAAGATAAATAGTGAAATAAACGGGGATAGAAGTTAGTCTAATAAACGGAGATAACGAGTGAAATGAATGGAGATGGAAGTTAGTTAAATGAACGGAAATAAGTGGGGAAATTAATGGAAATAAAGAGTTGTGAAAAGAAAAGGAGATAACTAGTGAAATGAATGGAGATGGAAGTTAGTTAAATGAACGGAAATAAGTGGGGAAATTAATGGAAATACAGAGTTGTGAAAAGAAAAGGAGATAACTAGTGAAATGAATGGAGATGGAAGTTAGTTAAATGAACGGAATAAGTGGGGAAATTAATGAAAATAAAGAGTTGTGAAAAGGAACGGAGATAACTAGTGAAATGAATGGAGATAAATAGTGAAATGAATGGAGATAGAATTTAGTCAAATGAGCGGAGATAACAAGTCAATTGACTGTAGATAAAGAGTTGTGAAAAGGAACGGAGACAACTAGTAAAATGAATGAAAATAGAAGCTAGTAAAATGAATGAAAATAGAAGTTAGTGAAATGAATGGAGTTAGAAGTTAGTCGAATGAACGGAGATAACGAGACAAATGAATGAAGATAATAGACCAGTGGAATCATGCAAAGACTTTGAAAAAAATCAAAAACGAAACAGAAGATATTTGGTGTCTGCCATATCATCAAGAAACACAAAGATCGGATAAATGCTTAAAACAATTCACCTTTCCGACGGTAAACACACGTGTCAAAAATACAAGATCAAATCACAAAATTTCGGACAATCAAATGGTCGGACATAGTATTGTTGATGTAGAATAGTGGCAATAAAATAGAAAGAAGATGCTTTTGGGTTATTTGTAAATCTTATTTTAAAAATACCGAACGACTTATTATAAAGGCAGAAGGTGCAACAGTGGATAAAAACCATTTTCCGTCAAATCAAAGGAAAGCTTGGATTTGACATGCAATATGCAGACACAAAGTCATAGAGAAAAATAAAAACATTTCTAACGTTGTCGCGGATATTACGAGTGCCTTAACAAAGTGTTGATAAGTTTGATATGAATTTGTCAGAACAAGCTTAAGAGGCAAAGAGCAGTCTGCTTGAGCATGCGCAGTCGAATTGATTAGCTGCACAAGTTCATGGTCATGGCAACGACCAATTGCATCGATTTTGAAGTAAATAGCATGTTTAGTAACAATTTAATAGATAAATCATCTGCGCATGCGCTCGAGCACTCGACTAATTGTTTATAGTCATGGCAACGACTAACTATATGTACTTGCACTACATTTGTGGCAATTAGCTCACTTAGTCGCAAATTATCAAATTAGTCGCAAATTAGTCGCATGCCACTCGACTAATTGTTTATAGTCATGGCAACGACTAACTATATGTACTTGCACTACATTTGTGGCAATTAGCTCACTTAGTCGCAAATTATCAAAGAAATAATCTGAGCATGCGCAGTAGTAACTTTAATAATACCACAACATTCGTAAGCCTTTGAATTTTTGTATATATATATAAAGCCAATATTAGATGTAGTAGATGTCAACTAGCAATGGAAGCTGGGTGCGACATAGTATGCAGTGGCTTAGGGGCCCACACTTCGGTGGCGACCGCACCCTCCCTGCGTACCCCGAGCAAAGCCTATCGCAGGTGATCTCGGAGTCTGATGGGCGGAAGCTTGCTATTGCATCTCCCAAGTAGGATAGCGTGGAGGGGCCGAAATCTCCTACCGAAACGTTAACATGTGGCGTTCTTACGCTTAACAAGGTATCGGGAAGCATGGCCCAAAAACGGGGTTTTTTGCTTTTGAATTTTATCTTTTTGTTTATCTCATAAAAAAAGCTAGAACATACAAGGATGCTACAAAGGTTCAAAAAACTTCTGCCTCTTTGACTTATAATTTAAAGCAACTCTAAACATGTTTATACGTTTTTTATATGTTACCTTTTACAATGTAACTTTCTCATAACTCGCTAGTGATGAACGAGAGCCTCGTTATACAATTTAATTCTCTCATTATAAACAAAAGCATCCATGGGTTTCATGAAAAAAAGGGATTATCTACTTTTATAATAGTTTATAATACTTTTTTACAAAGATAACATTTAACAAGCCAAGCAATTTGTATCGTCCTGAACCTCGCTTTCAACCCTTATGTTATAAAATTTTGATTCATTTTGGATCGTAAATTTCTTTTAAACTTACAATATTTTCATGATTCAATCTAGAAAGGAACTTCTCTTCTCGAGCAATTTTGCGATTTAACAGAACACTTTTCGGATACAAATGAATTCTTTCGATTGCATAGAGACAGCCGTTCAATTTATTACGTAAATGCATGTAGTATGCATTTCGTTGTAAGAAACCACCCAACCGAAGAATATCCAGATTCGATTTTAGCCGCATCGAGCGAAGAAAATTGAAAGTCATAGAATTGTTTAAACTGTTATTTCTATGATATTTATGATTCGATGTATCACGAGATTCCACATGATATTCATGACTGCCTTAGAATACCCTTAACACATATTCATAATAAGACAATGTTTTATGTTATCATTTAGCGTCATCGTAATTTTATACATTTAAATTTATAGCAACAATTTAAAACTCCATTTTTACTTATATAACTTGTTTATGAATCTGAAAAGCCAGTTTTTGGGAGATGTCATCCATCAATAATAAGAATAGTGATTAATGATTATAAGACAGCAAAACCAACATGTAATAAAAATAACAGTTCAAAAATTGTATGGCTTGCTTTTTTGCGCTTTATGCAGCTGGAATCCGTCCTGGATACTCCTAGGTCACGCCGTAAAGGCCCGTAACAATCCTTATAAAAAAGTCATCACCGTGACAACATGCCAGTATTCAAGCTTTCCTTCAATCGTTATCTTTTTTCCTAACCCAGAATGGTTAATGTTTACTGTTATGCATCGTTCTGAATAACTAGAATCATACTCACAAATGCCCCAAAACTCAAAAGCATCTCCTAACCATTTTATTGCCACTATTCTACATAAACAATACTAATGTCCGACTATTTGATTGTCCGAATTTTGTAGTTTGATCTCGTATTTTAGACACGTGGGTCTACCGTCGGAAAGGTGGATTCCCTGAAAGTAATCATTTCAACTCACAAGAAATAGATTTGAGCACCGGTCAAGATAAATACAGAGTATTTTTTGGAAAAACCATGACAACAAAACTAATGAGCCTGGATTTCATGTTCTAAAAGTGTTCGTGTTCTGAAGTTGTACACAGACATGACAGTTCTGATTGCCATGAAAAACATGAATCACGTCCATTGCGACAGATCCCAAGTAAAAAAGTACCTGGCTAAACGACAACTGTATATTTCTTCCGTCTTTAATGTGCCTTTTCATGATGAAGATTAATCTGCACAAATCTTTTTCATCGATCTGATAAAGCATAGAAAAATCAATAGCTGCATGCATCTACACAATTAATATGACTGCTAAATGAACGATTGCTGCTTCGCAACTTCCCCCGGCTTCTCATCCTTTTACACTGACCTTTTCCGGATTCCACTTATCTGCAATCACTAAGTTCGAGTGGGTATTTTTACACACCTTATGAAGAATATGCATTGAATTCAGTTTGGCTGTCTCTGTACACATCTCACAGAGCGCAGTTCTAGTGAGCAGGGATTCTTGATCAATATCTTGGGATTCTAAACGAAGAAAATACGAATGCTTTTCATTGTGAATGAAAAGGGGAAAGCAAGGATCTCATAAAAACCGATCGCCATTACAAGATAAGCTATGAGCGATGAACACAGACGAGTCATATAAAATTATATTGCAAGAAAACCTTCGTGAATACAATGAAAAACAGTTCGTAAAAAAACTGTCTCCTCGGATCCAATTTGTTTTGACACACGTTGTTTACTCTGCTGTGGTGTGTTGCAACAAAACAAGCAAAGCGTACAGCTTTTTTAATAGACATGCTTTATTTTATAAGTCAGAGGTGAATTAATTCCCGAAAAATTGAATCACAAAAAGAGAAAAATAAAAAAGAACTCATACCTTCATCAATAGAGCTACTTATGTTACATTGCTCGTCAAATTCGAGCATGTCCTCCAAATTCTCGGAAAACCTCTTAAACGACGTTGAATGACGATAGTCTAAAAATAATAAACAAAAATAAAATACGCCATTGAACGATCAATTGAATAAATCATCGATAAGTCACTTCTTACCGTTCTTATCTCCCGAAAGTCGTCGATCAAGTTTTATAGGTATGGAAGGAACCATTAGTACACTATCATTGACAGCACTTGATGGTTGCGTTGTTTTTGGTCGCTTTCCACTATTATCAACATCATTATGATCATTCTCCGTAGATCTTCGTCTCTTTGTGCCTGCTCCTAAATTCCCAACAACGCTTTCCCTCACTTCATACTTGCTCCAGTCGGTAGTATTTCTCGACAAAATTAGCTTGGGTATGATTTGTTCCTCCTTGAGTTCGAGGGACATATTGGTACACTCTGATGTAGAAGCTTGACGCTCATGAGAATGACTTTCACTGATCCTTTACGTTTTCCAGATGAATATTTCAAAGTGTTTTCAACGGGATCAGCAAGCAAGATGTCCTCGGGAACGTCATTAAACGCGTCAACATTTGCATTTCTGAAGTTTTTGATATTCTTCGTTGAATTGTTCAAGCAACCATTTTTAAATGGTTTGGGATTTTTCACCCGATGACTTCCATCTTTAAATTCTTGAATATTGTTGGAATTTGTCTGTGGGGAAGCTTGAGCCGCGATAATACAGTCAATCGGCGACTTTTCTGAAAGCGAAATTTCTCATGAGAGAATTTGGTGCTGCAATTTTTATTGACAAAAAATAAAACGAAACAAATGGGCTACAGCACATTTTTAAACCTCAACACCCATTCTTCTTTCTGACTATTCCTTTGATGCTCGCTTCTTATAAATATTACTCACAAGAACAGTCAACATAAAGGACATTCAAAAGCAACTACTCAAGAGTACACTTTTATCCGCCTAAAATTGAGTTGTAACTTACTGGGTCTTACTCAAAATAATATGTTTTATACAATGACGTTAGGTATTTACGTAGAAATGTTATGTAAAATACCAAACTACTTGATTTTGACTTGCGTAATTTTGAGAATACCGTTCGTTAAAAAAAGAAATTTAACATGTGTACAATACAGTACCTTGCACAGTTTGCCTATTACAGTTTATTCCTTTGGGTTTCAAGGGCAAAATATCTGGATGGGACGCCGGACTGCTTATAGTGTGATGTAGACCTAAACATGCCCAGAAACAACGAAGTCAGTGCCACTATACATTTAAATATGTAGCAACGTTGTCTCACAAACATCGTTCTTTGCCTTCTTTCGTAACTCCAGGACGAATAATTTACTACGTTTGCTTGGAAAGAATAGAGATAGCATTCAATATATGAAAATCGTTTTAAAGATCGCAAATACCATGGTGAATGGCAAAAGTAATAAGTTAATAGTTCTTAAAAGAATTGTTTTAAGCAAAGAACACTAACCAAATAGTTTTAGATAAATGGAAATAATAGAGATAGCATTCAATATACGTATGTTTAACTGAGCGACATTGTAATATCATATCGCAATTTAACTTCCTCCAATCTCTTTATGTATTACCACAGGCGCCAAAAAATTTTGAAATGTCTAAAAAATTCATCTTTGAAAGTATCTCATAGATTTTTGTGGTACGTCCTTCACATAAAGTGAGTTAATTAATAATTAATTATCAGCAGCCGGTTGCAGAAAGATTGGATGGCGTTATCGCATTTTTTCAAACTTGTGAGAAAAGTGGGTGTATTTTCTCTATGATTTTGAAACTTTGTAATTCTAGAACCAATATTGTGTTCCATTCATTGCCCAATTCAAAACGTCAATATTTTCCCTTTTCAGAGACTTTTGAAGCGTTCAAATATATTGCTATCGGGTGGATAGCATTATCCGGCCTTCGTGCAACCAACCTCACTTCAACAAAAAAGTGAATACAACAACTAAATTTTCTGATAACTATGCCATCCATCAGTCAATTCATTCAGTAAATACACTTTACCTTGATGATCAGTCTTTGACTGTGTGATTGGGGTGCTTAAGTTTGTTCGCATTTGCCGTGTCTTCAATGGAGAAAACTCTTGAACTGGAGAATACTGCATCATTTGTGTCATTGATGGTTGCTGCAGATTCTGCATACCTTCGCACTGCATAGTAGACATATTTTGAGTGTTGCCCATCATGGAATTCATAGAAATGTTGGAGTGCTGGAAGGTTTGTCCTTCAATGGAAAGATATACAACTGAATCGTTCTTTTTTTTCCACATATTTTCTGTTTTTAAGGTTGTCGCTCAAAGCTTTCATTATATACGTATGCACGCTAAATATTATTAACTGAAGCCAAAGTTAGAACATAGGACTAAAATTGGTGCTTTATATTTATGAAATCCAAAGATAATGGCAATTTTTTGTGCACATAAGTGCAGGCTCCATTGACACAAACAACTACTATATATAGAAACAGCATGATACATTGATTTTTATGAGTACCTTCATCAATATCTTACCTATGCTGATGGATTCATTTTGAAAAAGTAACTTCATCAGATTAGGATCATTCTCATTCACAGCAGTACGTGCATCGTCAAACACAGCAGGTTTTAGTTTCCTGTATGATGACAAAAACTTATTGAGGAAATCAACAAAGAAATGTTGGAAAGGGAGAGGTGCTGCAAAATAGCTGCATATTTGTCTATTATATAAACTTATACAAATCTTTGAGTACATTAGGTGAGCTTTCTCACAAAAACGAAACGTGAACGTTTATTGGTTAAGTTTCAATAATACTCAGTTAAATGTTTGTAAATGTAGATTGTCCAGATTAGTATAGTCCTGAGAAGGACTGTTTTTGTTGTTGTTGACCGATGCAAATGACTCTGAAGATGACTACCGCTAAGAATGTCGAAACGTCAGTCAACAACAACAAAAACAGTCCTTCTCAGGACTATACCAACCTGGACGATCTACATTTACAAACATGTAATGATACTCCAGGGTTCAAACCATTTACTTTACTCAGTTAAATCACTACAAATTAAAACACTGTATTCTTCTAGTCTCTGTTGCATCTGTTTCTTGCGAACTATTCCAAAGTACAATGATGCAACCACATATTGTGCCTAAATATTATATTTCAAGTAAGAAAAGTAAAATCTTACAAGTGATTTGTGTCAACTTGACTGAGGACATTCTTCAAGTGTGCAGCCATCTTTGAATCAGAATTTTGAATGATTTTCCACGCATCTGTACATGTCTTTTTGTTAGGAAACAAGCTCACAATTTCTTTCTTGGTCTTGTGAGGTAGAGGCAATTCAGACAAAACTACATAAGTTAAAAGGAACTTACTGTTTTTGTTTTGAGAGATGCAAAATGTCAGTAGTCAAGTTTGTGTCTTGAATAAAGCAGCAAAGTAAAAACACACTTACAGTCCCCAATATTGGCAATACCAGCCAATGTTACTATTGGCACATTTTGGGCTTCCTTGCTCATGTTGTAAGCTGATTGTTGGCTGGCCACATTTTTCTTCGTTCATAAATTGACAATGCAAGCAGTCCTTTAATAAATAAGACACTTATTAATACAATACCACAAATACAAACAGGAATACTTAGCTTCAATGATGATGAACATGACAGTCTGTGATTGTCAATAACACAATGTACACTGTCGACTTCGCCGAGATTAAAATATTACAGAAAATAAAGTTTGCACGAGATATGTGTATGACATGCGTTTACCATACATAAAATAAAAAATAATATTTACCTCTACATCAATGCAGCAACAGCGACAAGTAACCACATCACAAAACAAAAATTACAACGAAAACAGTGTCATCAGTCATAGACTCCATATATCGGCGGCCATTTTTATCCATGTTATTGCCTAATTGGGCGCGAAAATAATTTTACTTAAATCTACATCCGGGTCGCTGGGAAACCAACACAGATGACCTCTCCCCCCCCCTCCCGGTGGGCGATGTCTTCGAAAGAACTAAACTACGCAGCGCGTACACTTGAGTTTAGTGGTCTTTCAAATATACATGGCGTACGGGCCGTACCAGGTTTACGTGGTTTCATTGGTTTGAAGAGCACAGTTCAAATGATATCAAAAATTTCATAAATGCTATTATTAACCCATTGTCTTACATTATTTTCTAAGCAAACATGAGCTTATTATTCTGTAAGATGACCCTGTAAATTATCATAAGCCTATTGCACGTACGCTACCGCTTTTATTGTACATGAAAAAGTGCGCGTACTTTAGGAAGATATGAACAGATAGGAAGATATCTAAACATATCTAAAAGATATGCTAAACAAAATGTAGTTTTTTAAAGATATCTATTCCTAAAATTGAGCAGTTTGGCATCGATCAATAGTACAAGGGTATTTAAAAATAAACTGTGTGATTTACGTAAAATCTGCGATCCCTGTAGCTTCGTCTATAAATGAAAATGTGAACATTGTTACCTTCTGCTTTTTAAGAAAATGAATGGTGAACGGTAAACACAGTAAATGCAGAAATATTTGCAGAACAGTACTCGTGTTATGCATGGTGTAGTGTAACTTTATCTTTTTGTCAACCGTTGTGTTTATCTTTTTATCTTTTTGTCTACGATTTTGTCAACTATTTTTAAATTTTGTCGATACGTTCTGTCTAATACTTAAGATATCTACCACTTTTTCTACCTTTCTTTCTGTATAGCTTTGTGTCCATTTTTTTTTATCTACTTTTTTGTCTACGATTGTGTCTACCTTTTTGTGTTTCTTTTGTCAACCTTTTTCATCTACCATTCTGTCAACCTTTTTCGTAGGCGTCGACATATGTAAAAGTCGTCGTTTAATAGAAGATTCAATATTTGTAATAGCGGTTATGTTATATAAGACAATAAAAGTTCAAAATGGTTATTCAAATTGAAAGTCTGAAGTAATCCGAAGATACGTATGCGTTTCCATGAATCAACATACAAAGTATCAGTCCAGCTATTAAGCTATTGCCATTTCAATTTGACCATTAATGACCCACAAGAAACCGAATACACAAAATTCTTACTTTTGTTAAATGGTGAGCACTGCACACGAAACAAAAAGTTTTGTTTAAAATATATATTTAGTACGTAAAATTTAGTCCTGCTCTATAGATAATCAAATAAAGAAAGAATTGCAAGTACTGTATGGGTTACTAGTTTAAACCGCTGGTCAAAATGAACGACTGACATTTGTTTGCGTGCACCTGAATCGACAAGAAATATGAATAATCGGTATAACTTTTTGTTTGATATTTTGTCATGTTAGTCGTGATTAGTGTTATCTCATTAGAGATATTTTACATCGTTCAATTTATCTTAAATCCATCAGCATTGAAGCAGGATTTTCAATATAGGATTTCCACAAGTTTGAAAATCTACACATTGTTGCTCCATCGATGACGCGATGATCTGCAGACCACGATACGCATCACGTGAGCTTTGTAGACGTCATCATTCTCGTCATATCTTGGTACTTCCTACCATAGAAAGAAACATCGGCGTGACACGCTCAATTTGTAGAATCAAATCAAGAATTTAACTGAAAATATTATTGCCTCTTTGTCTATGAATTGCACAGTTACCGAGCGAGGCACAATTTACTTCCTGGTCCCTATGACGTCATGATACCTGCTATTGAAAGGCATAACGTATTTCGAAGCGATGTAAAATAGCTTAATGAACTAATGTATCAAAATAGTAATGATCGTCTTAATTTCAAAGTCTCTCCATAATTGCAATCCCTGTCAGTAGTGATAAATTGATACATATAACATGTATATGTATAACATGGGAACATACCAAAAACGGTCAGTGTTAACAGCCTTTTTGCCTGCGCAGCAGAGCACTTGTTCACGATTGCTATTATCTGAACAAAACATGTCATCGCTTACGATGAGATTTGATTTCATGCTATTTTAACTTTTATTGCAATTGGAAATAAAATGAAACGAGTGAAGATTTAGGAAAAAAGAATCTTTAGAAAAATATTGCCTATAGCCGTGATCGTCAAATACGAAACTCAAGCTAACCCTAAACACTCAAAAACAAGTAAATTTACCTGAGCTTTGCCCAGAGCTCCGATGGCAACTTGAGGTGGAAGGATAACAGGGTCGGCATATGTACCACCAATCTAATAAAATGACACAAAAAAAAGAACGACATTTGATGGCATGCACAAGATGAAACAAAAGAATATACATTCTGTCCAAACAAAAGAGTATACATTCTGTACAAACAAAACAGTATACATTCTGTACGCATCAAGCAGCTCATTTTAGCAAAGCCCAGTCAACTATATATTCATTGAACGAAATGACTAACATTGTGACGCGTATGTAACATCAGCCTAAGGTTAAAATGTCGCGAATAGTTCAAAATCGGAAAATATTGAACTGTATAATATAAACAGAATCCAAGTAATCTTTGAATAATCGATAAAAACGCAAACATGACTGGATGACTACTAATTTACGCCAAAATAACAATACAAAGTTTCATGATACTTTGTAATTGGCAAACACGTGATAAAGGAATATAGATTTCGCATTATTCACAGATATATCACAATCGTATATCGATCAAAAAACAAAGCATGCATAGAGCGAAAGCAATCGTTAATCAAAAAGTGCAATTCTATTGTAACTTACAGATCCGATGTTCGATAAAGAGAACGTTCCTCCCATCAAGTGCTCTATTTCCAACCTGCCAGCTAACGCGAGCTCTTGTAACTTATTGAGTTCTTTGGCGATGTCAAATATTGATTTCGTTTGAGCATTTTTAATGTTTGGCACAACCAGGCCTTGACTCGTGTCCATCGCAACTCCTATGTTGTGAGAGGCCTGATATGTAAAAGAAAAATATCCATTTCGTTCTTACGATCTTGCCATTGATCTTAAATAGTGAATGTAATTTTATCCCCAGTGTTAAACACTCCATCGCAGTCTGTTGAAAATTTGTTTGGGGGTGGGTGGGGTGGGGAGGTGTTGGTTCAACACATGCTTGCTCTGCTCCGTTGATATTTAATAAAATCAATTCTTATAATGGTAAATATCTTACTTTGTAAGTTAAATGCTCACAGTTTTCATCCACTGAACTGTTAAGTACTGGATGATATGTTAAAGCCATTGACGCAGCTTTGATGAACATTGGCATAAATGATAATTTGACCCCGCGATCCATGGCTAAGCTCTTTGCATTCTCCCTAAAACTGCAATCAATTGTATGGTATTGAAACTGCGATGTATTCTCAGTGGAGTAATCGCGATATATTGTGGCAGTTTAGTCTTGCTATGCAAATTCTCTGTTCAGTCACTGTGGAAACAATACCTCTCTCGAAAAATAAATGAAAAATGACGCTCTGAAATTTATATAGCACGACTAAAACTCGCACTTTATGAAGTATTGAGGGGTGAAAACCACCAAAATCAGTCAAACTATATAATACAAAATACTAAACGATGGCAAATCTAAATTATTGCTAAATCACCAGCTTCTTCTAAATTATGTGTTAATTAACAATCATACAACCTTTCATATAAAAAATTTTCACGTGTTTCTACTTTTTTACGATTAAAAAAGGTGCTAAATACAAGACGTTTTCTCCGAGAAATGAGATTTTACGTCATGATAGAGGATAAAAAACAGAATAACGTACGTGATTAGTCTGTTCAGAATAATTTCATCGCAATACCCAAAATGCGGAATTCGTAGTGCTTCTGTCATTGTCTTGACCATGGCCTTTCGATAACCAGTGATTAGCTCGGTCTTATCTTCCAAAACAGGTTCAACAGAGAGAAGTGGGGTGGGTATAGTCTTGGATGGTATACGAGGGGGTATGTTGGGAGATGATTGCTCAATGGAAGGAGCCCCCTCGAGGATTTCTGAACGACTGGGAAGAGCATCTGCAAAGTAAATGAAAAAATCACTTAACAACAGCGCGTTCTGAAAGTGGAAAAGAAAGTGCATTACGTAATATATGAAACACAAGTAGAAATATTTTATGAACATACAAAACAAGACGCAAAGCAAACATAGCAGAGTGTCAAATGTGTGACTATATGGACGTTCTACGAGCTTCAAAAACGCCACCGTCAGATCTTCGCAATGGCAAAGTATTTTTGGAAAATAATCAAGTACAACCCAAGAAAATCAAAGTTGACATTGGAAGAGTTCTTTATCAACACACATAAGCACACTGAATAAAAACGGATCTGTTCGACATTGAATAATTTGAACTTTTTCATAAAAGATTAAATATTTGATCAAATTTTATAAAAAAAGCCAGCGTCATCAGGTTGTCTCAAACAAAGACAAAAACATACAGTTAATAAGTTCTACAATATTTTTTAAATTTTTATTCAAATAGCTTTTGAAAACTAAAACTTCAAACATTGCAGAATAAGTTTTCAAAACGGTCCATTTGGAGTAATTTGGCGATCGTCAATCCAAAAAGATACATATAGTACAAATAAGGATCTTTCTTCGAACATACTGTATTGCTGCCAAATAACACCTACTGTCAAGACGTTATTCCTCAGTATACAGAGACATCCTTGTGTTTGTTAGGAAAGATATATCACATGCAAATTTTTACACTCCTTGAATATTTATTAACGTATCATAATTTCAATGTTTTAAATTTTTCTTTTGAAAAGGTATTCAACAAAGTGCTGTAGAACTTATCGACTAACTTTTTACTCCCTATTCAAAAGCAAAAAATATTACATGCGATAGAAGCATTTTATACGTTATAGTTATAACTTATATATACCTTTTGCTGTAGGAAATTCAAAATATCTTCTTTTAATACTCGTCCGTTCTTACCGGAACCAGAGATGTCGCTTAAGCTTATCTAAAATATCATTGAACTTTCAAAATATACTTATGTACACTTCCAGGACTTTAGGTACCCACATGCAAAAAAACAATACCTAACTAAAAAAATTCAAATGCATTCCTTGCCTTATTCTCCATGGCCATTTTCCTTACTGCGGGAGTAGCAAGAGCTTTTCCAGTTACTTTATGTAGAGCCTCTTGATCGTCAACAGAAACAGCTTGTGATTGTGGCGCGTTGTTAGCTTGATCATCGTCGAGTAGATCAACTTTAGTAACAGTGACATCATCATCTATTAAGAAGTTATAAACTGAATATATAAAACAAACTTTTATTACAGACATGTTTCGGCAAACTTATGCCATCATCAGTGCAAATGAATGTGTTACAGAATGTGATACTTAAATATATAAATAGAGATAAACGACTTACGATAAACGGTTTATCTCTATTTATTTTAAGTTATATTGTTTTCCTGCGCTAATAAAGCGACCTATTACAACAAGACAAACCGGAAGTTGGACTTCTGTTCATTTTATCGTTGCATGACTTAGGATTTTTAATTTTTCCGTCTCAAAATCAATATACATCGTTCCATAACAGGTGTCTTGCCTCCGGAACGTTAAACTTACGACACACGATGCTAGATTAAAAAGGATTATTCTGGAGATAACGCGTAACTATAGCAGCAGACCAACTATCGTCAGGTACGTTTCGTTTTAAATCAAAAGACTGACACAACAAAACAAGTCAACCAAACAATGTACTAGCAAATTAATCCCGCATTTTTATAAATTATACGTGTTTACAGTAGCAGTAGCTAAATCTTATACCATCCGTTAATTCAAACTCAACCAAAGGTTTTCCAACAATGGCTATAGCATCTTCTTTGCAATACAACGTCTTTATGACACCGTTATGTGGACTGGTAATATTTAACGCCGCCTGTAGATTAAAAAAATCTATTGTCATTTCTTCGAAAAATATTACAACAACCATATCCAATTGTTTTAGCCTGCAGTATGTTTCAATGACACTACACATGTTAACTGACCGAAAGGAAACGCTTATAATTATCAACCTTATCTGTCTCGGCTTCACAAAGATCGTCAAATTGCTCCACTGTATCACCGACCTTAACAAACCTTGAGAATTGTGTGAATAAAAAACGAGGTTATGATAAAACTTCAAAATAGCAAAATGTATGAATGCAGAGAATGGACGATTTTTTCTTGATCGCTAACCATTTTCTTATAGTAACTTCTTGGATTCCTTCACCAGGATCTGAGAGCACAAATTGCGACAATTTCGAAAGGATGGCTGTAAACAATGTAAATCAAGCATACAGTTTCACTTCAAAAATCAAAATAATTTTTTAAGCTCCAATTAGCGAAAATATAGCTAATACTCAGACATCTATTCCAAAGCCATCATCAATATATATATTCAGACATCTACTTCATGACATAGCTCTAGGGATAACAATATATGTAACATCACCTGAATTGTGGATCTTTCTTTTAGTGAAAAAGCACGTGACATTCTAAGAAAAAACATACAATATTCAAATCATCGTTATTTAAAGAGTAGTGGCGGGTTTCATAGCGTTGAATTTGAAAATTAAATTTTTCCACTTCGCTCAGACTATATATGTTGGCAACTACGTGCAATCATCTTGACATCATGAAACGTACATACAACGTGGCTCGTTAATATTATATTCACTTCAATCTAAACCCCTTTGTTACACATCTAAGACAAGGCAGCACATTAAGTTAACCAACAATATGATAAAACATGATAAAATATAAAACAATCAATAATAAGTAATTTATTTACAGACGACGTGCCAATCGTTCATTAATCACATCCTGTCGACTGCCTGGCTCAGAATGAAGTCGTGTGTATATTAAAGATGTACATTTCAAGTTTAAATGAGAATTTCTGGGAGAGGGTGCAGACAATTAAATGACTTTTTGCATTCGTTATTCGTACAAAAACGATGTCAAATTTCGTCATCGTTGACAAATACACTATAACTGAGCACATAGAAAAGTTTTATTGTTTTTTGTGCATGCTCTGTAAAAGCACTATGCAAAGCTCACCTTTATAGGTTTGAGCACTCTGGTGACTTAACAAAACAATCCTCACAATGTTTAACCAAACATCCTGTGTCCCAAGTGCAGGAGTCACCATTGCACTATGGTGATAGCCGGGAGGGCACGTTGTCATACACTTTGTATATATACATATAGTGAGCATAATCTATATATATGTGATTGTATATACAATCAAACAATGCAATATACATATTGACAATTGATATTTTAGTGAAATGAGATTCATATGTTTATATACATATATAATGAAGTATATCAAACATATGAATCTCATTTCACCTAAATGTAAAGTGTCAATATGTATATTACATCATTTGGTTGGTTCCTTGAAGTTTGATTGTAGCATAACATTGTGATTAATTCACTAGTGACTAGTGAATTAATCGTTTGTGACTAGTGTAAAGGTCATTTAAATGGTTAACCATTTAAATTTATCAGTATAGGAGGGAACATTAACACAATTCTAGTGTCCTAGCATGTATTAACACAATTCTAGTGTCAAAATGAGGAAAACTATTCAGGTGTTTAAAATCTTGCAGATTGTGACATTGTATCTACCATATAACGGCAAAGAAGAAATGTTCACAATACTACATACATTTGTATTCCTATTTTATCATGTTATACATTGTATTGA
The DNA here is from genome assembly GCF_021976095.1 of Xenia sp. Carnegie-2017. NCBI lineage: Eukaryota > Metazoa > Cnidaria > Anthozoa > Malacalcyonacea > Xeniidae > Xenia > Xenia sp. Carnegie-2017. The sequence goes on from NW_025813402.1 coordinate 8,205,628, forward strand.
ATGTACACGACAAACATTTTGTTTTCATAACGTTCCGATGTTGTAGAAATGAATAAATCTTTAGCCCTTACTTTATTGAAGATCATGTACAAATACAATATAAGAACACGAACAGAATGGTATTAATTTTTGTGGTAATTGTATTCAAACGAAGTATACAATAAATAATAAAAAATGTTGTTCAGTGGAGTTTTTACATGACACATTAAAATCCTCTTCATAACATGCAACATACATTAATATTTCACTGTGTTATATTTAAAGCATTACAAATACCGTTTTTTTATTGAAGGCCAAGCGATTTCGTTTCACGTACAACAACCTCGTGTGCACGAGACGCCTCCCCGAACAAGCCATCATGTTTGCCCACGTGTAGAAATAAAAACACGTCCAAAATCGCTGCTCCTCCCTTATTTTTAATTAATGTATATAATACGACATTGAGATAACAGATTCTTGAAAATCTGTATAAACTCTTTTTCTGTTCCAATGTTAACTTTACATTTATAATTTGTTACTCGTCTCGGCTTGCGGGCTCATTTTGTATCCAGCAATTACCACAATCAAAATACATACACATTTCATAATTAATTGTATGATTTGTACCATTTGTATCCAGTATCCTGGAATGAATTTTAAACAGAAAAGTTTTGTAGTTGAAAAGAATTTGTGAAGATATTTTCAAAATTTCCCTGAAAAATGGAAATGTAAGGTTAGCAATTGTTCTAACGAAAAATGAGCAATATATATATACAAGAACCTCCAACAAATGGAAAGGTAAGGATGTACTGTTTACAAAACAACATCATCGTCTTCACTTGATTTTCACATTAATTTTTCAAAAATATCAACAATCCAGTCGGATTAGTATGGAATATTTTGAAATATCTTTTAATAAAACGTTGAATTCAGGTTCTGCTGAACACCAGTGTTGGTGATATTGACATAGAACTTTGGTCAAAGGAAGCTCCTAAAGCATGCCGAAATTTTGTGCAGCTTTGTCTTGAAGGTTACTATGACAACACCATATTTCATCGAATTGTCAAAGGTACGTAATCAATTTGTTTTGCAGCTCTTCCAAAAGATTCTCAGCTTATGGCGATGCAATTTATCTGATTTTAGGTTTTTGTGTCCAGGGTGGCGATCCAACTGGTACTGGTTCAGGTTAAAGAATGTTCCTTGTTAAATTTATTAATATTGCTTGGTATATTTCAGAGTGTGTTTATTTAGATAGATTATTTTAAAGGTAAAAAAACCTATCAACAGGTGTTGACACATAACATTGATTACTTTTTACTTGTTGGGTTAGCCAATGTATAAACAAACCAAATATTTGCAAATGTCATTTGTTTGCAAACTTGCCAACTTAAAAATTTGTCCAAAATTGACACTTTTTATAATCATCTAGTCATTGTATTCGTCAACAGTTTTTGAAAGTTACTTTTAGAGATATATAAATGCGATTTTTCTGTTTAAAGGTGGTGATTCAATATACGGTGAACCATTTAAGGTTTGTGCGCACAGTTTGTTTCTGACTGGTTAAAAATAGGAGGAATTAGTAATTTAAAAACATTTAATTATTTTTCACTTGATGATGTGCCAAATTGTTTTCATCTTTTATAGAATGAAGCGCATCAGAGACTGAGATTTGTAAGACGAGGACTGGTTGCAACAGCCAACTCTGGGCAAAATGATAATGGCAGTCAATTCTTCTTCACTCTTGGCAGAGCTGATGAACTGCATGGCAAACATACAATCTTTGGAAAAGTGAGGATGCTATTTGTAGTTGAAATTATGTATTTCAAATAAATGAAGAACATATGTAACTGCATTATAGATGTATAAGTACATAAGTGGAATACTCTTATACATACCTATACAACTATGTATATACTGACTACTTGCACTGACTGGTATTTTTGTCTTGACCACATTACAGTGGTCTTTTGTGTGAATTGAAACTGGTCACTGACTTGTCTTGACCTGACACTTTTTTACAATGTGTCCTTGTTTTACTTGTGATGATGGATGTTAAAACTTGAATTTCAGGTCACTGGAAACACAATCTACAACATGCTTGATATGGAGAATATGGAAGTTGACCAAAATGACTTCCCGGTTTATCCCCCAAAAATACTGAATACAGAGGTAATATTGCGATTTTGCCGATTATTTTGTACATGTATGTGTTGATATTTGCAATTTTGTCACTTGAAGAAAGCTACCCCCCCCCTCCAGTGTAAAAATTCTCAATGGAGACTTGGATGTACTTTATCTGTACATATATTAATCATATTGTGCTGCTGTCCTTCTTCACCAACTTTGATTAATCATACTACCAGGTTCTCTCCAATCCATTTGATGATATTGTTCCCAGAGAAAAAGTGAAAAATGTTGTGGAAGAATCTGTGAATAAGAAGCAAAAGAAGATAAAGGGAACAAAGTATGTCATGTGGCAATTGCTGTTGCTTTGGAACGGAGCATCTTAGTGTTTTTCAAATTTTTTTAATGTCATCTGTACTCTTGACTTTCAGCATCTGTTTGTTTTTGTTTGTTTATTATTGTGTTTACTACTTATTTGTTTGTTTATTTACTGATACACATGTGTATATTAACCTTATGCCCATGGTTATGATATGACCCATGGTTATGATATATATATGACATATTAAGAAGTTTCTTTTTGCACTAGTTACGTAGGCCAGTCTGAATACAGACTACTTAAAACATCCTTGGCTCTTGATTTAAGAGCATGGTCCACGCTTTACTTTGATCAATTAAGGAGAAGATTATGAAATATTTCAACCCTAAATAATACTTATTTTAATTTAGGAATTTTAGTCTCTTGTCATTTGGCGAAGAAGCCGAAGACGACGAAGAAGAAGTTCAGAGTTTAAATAAGGTTAATGATGGATGTGGTATCATAGCTAGATCTTTAGCATTTAAGAGCTATGAAACAGATTACAGTTACGTAACGTAAGCAAGCAGGACACCTTACGCCTTGCCTAATATACAAAGTATTAATAGAGAATAACGATCCCAACGACGTGTATCGTTGTCATAAAATATAAAGTACGGCGATTAGAAAATTTATTGATTGAAATTTTTGTCATATTACAGAAAATCAAAATCAAAAGCAGTCATGATGTGTTAAATGATCCCAAACTAAGTGCTGTTCCCGCTTTGGAACAGACAGAAAACGACAAATCTCGTGTAAGTTTGTGGTGAAGTTTGTTAAAATGTTTTTACTCTGCATACCTTTCATTGGTGTGTTGAGCTCTCATTGTCTTAGAGTGTTGATGTACTTGATGAAGAAATGGCTGATAGTATTCGACGAAAATTAAAAAAACCAAAAAATGAAGAAAAAAGTCTTGAAAAGAGCGCCAAAGATGAGATTGAGGATGGAAAGTCTGATAAAAGGTTTCTGGCTTTATATAGATCCGATATTTTTTCTTTATGTGAAATGTACTTTTCTTTTAAACATATATCTGAATCCATTTCTTATGACCATCGAAAATGTAGTTTACTGTGTGGTATGTACAATCACTGTCCGAAGATGGTGATTGCTATTCTCTGAAATGTTTAAGTGCTCCTTTTTTTAATGCAACACTAACAACAGTCCCAACAACAATCCCACCTAGCCGCATCAATGGCGTCCGAAAATTGGATTTTAGCTTTTGGATGACTGTTAACGTCTATGAATGCATGTATTACTCTCTGAAGAAACAAAGCCTTTTCAGTTTACTGTCATGCAACGTTTTAGTTGATGTAAACGTTCGAGATGCTTATAAAATTTTCTGTTTGTTCCTTTAGGAAAGAATTACAACGTGAATCAAAAAGACTTCAACGTGAATTAAGAGAAGCCAGAAAGTCAAAGCAAAACGATGAAAAGCAGGAAGAAAAAAAAGGCGACGATGATGTGAAAGATGGTATTGCAGTTTTATCACTTGAGCCAAGTCGTGTGTCATGTAAGCTAAAATATCGTATCATTTTATTGTATTTTTATTGAATTGCAGACGAGCTTGGAGCGTTGAAAGAATTTCGCCAAGAAAGAAAGGAGTATTTGCACAAGAAAAACGAAAGCATTAAGAAAAAGGGATCCGGACGAGAAGAGCAGGTAGCTCAGCCGGACTATTATAGTGTGTGTGACATTCTTTGCAGGAAATCAGAAGAGTCAAACTTGTTGCTCAAAATATCACTGATAGACTACGCCCAATTATTGTATTCTCCGTATTAGGCGTGATTGGTCAACATTACTAATGTATATTTTTTGATTAGACATTACAGTTGCTGTCAAGTTTCATGACGAAACTTGAAAATCCTGAAGAAGGAAATGATTTGTCTGCCTTACCGGATGACATAACTGACGGTGAAGTTGAAGAGAATGAAGATGAGGGAGACGCTTGGTAAGTTTCAACAGATGAATTTTACATAGTACATCTATATGATCAGGCATCGAAACGTGGTGAATTTAAGCACAATCTTGTTTATTCTCAGTGCAATAACAAAGAATAACTTAGACCAAATCATATTTCTTTTTACTCTCCATACAATAAAAACGTTAAGACTACTATTGCACATATGCGTTTGCAGCTGGATATTTTCTGAAATCATCCAGACTACATGAAAAATTTTAGCTGTAAGTGTTGGTTAACTATAACCGCCGTATTTCAATATATCAATAACACTGCTGCTGGTAATTGTTTATTAAAACCTTTGTCTCCACTAGATGGTAAATTTTTATTAAACAAAACTTTAAAACGACAGTAGAGTTTTCAAGACAGTTTATGCATAACATATAGTATACTAGTTCATACATTTCGCGTTGTACGTATAGTGACTTATAGTATGTTTTAATTTCAGTACCTTTTACCTAACTACCATTCACTTGAGCCATTTAGTCATGTTCCATTGTTTCCTTTATAATCGTATGTTCTTTTTGGTTTTGTATATAAAGGCTGCATCATAAACTCATATTTGAAGAGCAAGATCGTAAAGTGAAAGACGCTAACGTTCGTGATGAGGATACTTTTGAAATATTTGATCCTCGTAATCCAATCAACAAACGACGACGGGAAGAAAGCAAAAATAAGCAAAAAGAGAAAAGACGGAGATGACATGTTACAGGTCAGTGTTATGTTATCCCCAAATTTCACAATGGTTTTGTTTAGTAGAATGACTACAAGGAATGGGAGGGGGCTGAAGTCGTGAAGTGATAAAAAGAAACAAGAGGCAAGAATTCGAAATGAATTTCACTATCGAGAAACGCGCAACGTACTTCATATACGGGAGGAACGCGTTACTAGAAAAGGATCTGTATTTTTAGAAGGGAATCTGTGTGTTCTAAAACAAATCGATATGATTGCTAAAAAGTATGAATAGTTTTGACGTGTAATGCCAAAAACATCACAAGCAAGCACGTTCGATGTGACCTGCGGTTTTCCATTTTGCATACACACGTTTTTTTCAAGCCATTATAGCCGATATAAGTAGCACCTTTTTCGAAATTCATTCACTCACTATCTGATGATTCCTATACGCATGAGACGGTTTATAAAAGTAAATTTATAGTAAGCTTTTTCCTATTTTTAGTAATGTATATGTATATATATCCACATTCCTTTGTTAATTGATGACATTAGTAATGTTTTTGACGATCGTCTCGAATTTTTAAACAATTCACCATCAGTGTTAGATTGCAAATGGACTCAATGCTCATAACTCATACCAATGATAAATTTGTTATTGGGATCATCAAATGTTCATGAAAGCAAGAAACCAAACAACTAACAAGTTCATAACTTGTCTGTTATCCAGCGCTTTCTGTGTCGTACATGTTAGTATACAACGTATGAAGATATCCCAACGATTTATGCGAGAGCGTTTTGAATGTCTAACTCAATATGAGATCATCATGAATAATCTGTCTAATCCGAGAAGATCATTTCAAGTGCGATCTTTTCAATCGATAAGCGCAAACTTGTTTTTTTCCCAAGCGAAATTGTTTAATGGCTTGGAAAACAAGCGTATGAAATAATAAGTAAACGATTACATCTACACAAAACTTCTGTATGTCCTCCATGTTTGTACGAGAAAACACATCGCAATTTGTAATGGAAGTATTTGTGCAGACATTGACCCGGGTTGTCGGCACCTTTGTTACACTTTTGTTATCAATTATTGGTGAGATTAATGGTAATTAAATTCCTTATGAAGTAAATATTTGCCCTTCGTAAGCACTGGGTGGAAGAGTTTTTATTCTACGTATTTGTATATTTACTTGTTTATTCAGTTAAAATGTTGCTATCGTCATTTTATAACCCGTCAGTTTTTCTCCGAAGCTCTAAGAAAAAAGTCTATCTTAACTATTTTTTAAAAGCTCTTGTTTCATTTAGATTTAATCATACCCGGGGTTTTATTTTTCGTTCCTTCTTTTTCACTGGGCGTATATTATGCATGGCAGGTTTTTCGAGAAAAAAGCTGCCCTTGCATATACTACCATTAAAAATCTCAACAGTTTAAATCCTGCTAGAAAAACAAAGAGCTAGATTGTGCGAAACGCAACATAAGAATTCACAGGTGCAATTCGAAAACGTTTCGAGTAATTATGATTTGTAAAAACAATTTTATCTTGATTTTCCCAAGTGACGTGGTTGAAAACGCCACAAAGTTGCTAAGTTTATTCATATATAAAAATAACAGAAATATTTGACTTTGTGAAAGAAACTGCCTTTCTAATAATTTATATTGAAAACACAAATGGCAATGGACCAAATGTGCATGAGCGCTGCATTAACAGCAAATTCATGCATCCGGTATTTTGTCCTTCGTCAATCATAAACTTACATATTTTAACATCTGCTTGCAGACGTATGATCTTGAATGATTGTCATGTTATCAGGTTTTTGATTGTTGATAGCTAATTGTAGCATCTTCTTTGTATGATATATCGAGAACTTTTTCAAGCAATTTAATGTATCGTACAGCCACTCTTAAATTTGACATTTCGAAAGTTTTTTATCCGGAGGGTATGTTGGCAAGATTTCTCGTAATTCAGCAAAAGCATTATTGACTTTATCTTGACGTGTTTTGCTTCGCTTTTTGTTTTTCTCTATGACGTGATTCTTTCGTCTCTTCATTTTCTTCCGTCCTTGCATATCTCGACTTTTCATGATGAAGCTGTTTCTTTCTAAATTTTCTTTTCTTAGTTGTTCGTCATTTCCGTAGCAGTTGTTCCATGTGGGTTGTTTCCAGTCCCCCACGACATCGATGTAATTTTGCCGAGATTCATGTCCAGTCTTGAGAATTGTTTTTCTTAATCAATATGAAAACAAACTGTTTAAGAATACATACTTTCAATTTAGTTACGTTACGCTTTTTACAGACGCTTCTCCCAAATTCACGTCTCAAGAACGCCAATAGTTGACATCCATAAATCAACTTTAAACAACTACATTAAGGCCAACTAAATGGCTGTATGTGAGAGGAAGACGTCTTATGTATACAGATTCTCTGATACGAATCTGATGGTTTATTGCATCGTCGCCACTTATCTTCAATCATATCTTTGGCTCGATCATCACTAGTTAACATTCCTTATGTTCCTTGATTTACAACATTTATATCTTAAATTATGGGTGGTCTGCCATATTATTTTTGAGCACAATTATCTAACGTGCGATGAACGAAACGAGATTCCCCCTGAGTGCCATTGTTGAATAAAACTGTGGAAATTTCAGCTATTTTACAATTTTTTATTCCAAGCTTATTCAATTTACAAACAATAGACCATGTTTTCCAAACGTACAAAGCGCATTACAGCCTGTCGTGTAGACGATTTCAATACCAACGCCTCTCTTTGCTACCCGCTTAAAAGCAACTGAAGGTTCGATGTTTAGTTGTATTCTTAAAAATAGTACCGCTTCAAGACCGACTCTTCTGGAAAATTATTTTACATTGGGTGTTCGCACAGTCTCAAAATAAGTTATCCACACCCACTCAACGATATGCAAGAAAACTAACTTACGATATTTTTGCGATTCTGGATTGACTTCTTACATTTCTTTAACAGGTATACATTACGAATTGAAGTTATAACATTTGCGAACCTGTTTTTTTTCTCATATCAAGTTAAATCAATGTCATTGGAGATTTTACCCTTCCAATTACAACGCCTGTTGGCGATCATTGTTGGTTTATTGCTTTTGCTATTTCAGGCGATTTCGTGCTCTGTATAAACGCCAATGCAGTATGCCGCACAGACTTCATCTGTTGTTCTGTATATAATTTCTGCATGATATGTAAAACAGATGTCACACGTGTTAAAATATCATCACAATATTGTTACTCTTTCTTCAACACTAGTGCATATACAGCTTTATAATTATTGTTAAGATACTAAGCGATTTTCCATAGTGCATCAAATAACTTGCCTGAGACATGGCGGTTTTTTGCTTTTGATTGATTGTCATTAGTCAAATTCACCGCATTAATCTAAAAAGATGAACATCTTTGCTTGCAAGTGAGTTGCCTTGCTTGATTTTTAAGTTCATAGTTAAAAGATATATGATGTTTTAAGTGTGAAGTTGCAATGTGGCGCTGTCGAATTAACCACGGCACGGCTGTTTTTCTTTAGTAATCATTGTTATAAGCAACTTAGTGCTTGTAAGAACCAAAGCTTACGATCGAAGCAGATTTCATTCTAAAAAACGCTGGCCAAAGTTTAGTGTTGAAAATACACAACACACCATGGACAATCTGTTGAGCTTCTGAATTATTCTTTATATTCAGTTGCCAAATATGGCAACTGACAAGGGATACTGAAACATCACGTGTATTGAAATAGTGCTCCTCGTACAAAAATCACCAAGAACCGAGTAGGCACTCCTCGCAAATAATGTTTTTTAAACCAACACGTCGCTATCAATAAGTTTGCTCAATCATAGAGAGAAATCATTAGACTGGTGGACAGGCTTATCGTGCCAGAGACTCAGTGTATATATCAAAAGTGTATTTAAGTATTTCCCTCATTCAGTTATGTTGATAATTTTAAATACGTTCATACGAAAATACATGCGCGGGACCAAAGTTAACCCATCAAAGGTGATTAGTGAATCGATGGATACCCTAAATTAAATTGAACTGTTTTTGAAAATTTTCATCTTGTGTAGGCGATGGCTATTTTCGATTATATATATGCTAGCTATGTATGCTTTAAATGAAAAGAATAAATTTTAAATAAAAGATTTCTTCATCAGTCAATCCAAAATCTTCTCAATAATGTCACGAATCGTTCTGGCGGATTCCACGATCTCATTTTCACTCAACTTGCAATTCACGGTGATACGAATGCTAAACGGAGTGATTTGTTAAACAGATGGCGTACGTATATTTATGATATATAAATACCAAAAATGAAAAAATGACGCAGTTAGGCCAAATACAAATGAAAAACACACTCCACAAAACTGTAAACTCAAGATTCGAGTTATAACAGCAAGAAAGACAAGTTTTATAGCAATATTTCGACTTTATTTCAAAGTTATTACAAAGCTAAGTGATATTTAAGCTTGATAATGACTTTAAATCACGTAAAGTCCGGCGAAATATTGCTTTAAACCTTGTCTCTTCACAATGCTTGAGTATACAAGATGATATTTTTTGGAGTGTGTTTTCTCATTTATTTTTTCAAATTGTCGTCTGGAAAAGGCTTATAGGCTAAATATAAACACATATCATAAAAAATAATATGCCACGATATTAATCCAATGCACAAATACGAAAAAGCGAGATAATGTGTGATGACAAACACGTGCGTTTCTTATTTTCATTTTGCCCTCCTGACGTCATTAAAATCAGCTACCATCCTCTTTTATTTATAACGTATGGCAAAAGAACGTGTACCTTGGGGGAGGCAAGAAAGCTTCATCATTTTTGAGATATCGTGCCACAGCAATAACGATGTCTTTCTTCATTACCTGTTCACCAAAAATAATGCGTGTTTGTCACGTGCTTTCTGTTAGAAAAAAGCTTGATACTACGTGAAGAACAAAGCTACCTCAGCGACTATCTTTTCCAGTATTTCTTCATCTTCCTCAATGGACCCAAAAGATGTTTCGAGACGCAAATGTATAATTGGAGAAAGTTCATTACCAACAATTTTCATTCCCTTGACACTAAAAAACAATTACGTAATCCTATTGAGATGCTTTCAATTTATATAATTTAAAAATGTAATCATCCTTGACGGTACTATGTTGATCTACGTCGTCATACTCGAACCCTCACCTACCCTTTCAACTTTTCATGAAATAGCAAGGCATTGTCTCGCAAAGTCTCGAACATTTCTGTAACGATACATCGTATAATACAGGCATCACTCGCTTTTGTTTGTAGTTATGTTTCAAAAGTGTTATAAGTCAAACCTGGATTTTTATTCATAACATTCAAAGCTTCCGTGCCGGCAGATGCCAGTAGAGGAGGCAGAGACGCCGAAAACAATATCCAGCCCCAGACAGACGCTGTAGAAAAATTGTTATGTTTTCTAAGTTTAATGCTTCACCAAAATAAGAACGGTGCAAGTCAACTTTATCCTTCGTATTTTTATAATTATATGGAAATGATATGAACTGTTTCAAGAATAATGCATGTAACCAGGAAGTCGTGAATTGCAGAATTGAACATGCTCATTCATATACCTGATGATCGACAACGAACGATGAACCGCAACAAAATCCTCCTATTGTTGCAAGTGATCCCTCCATAGATGCACTGATTAGATCGATATCATCTCTCTGAAGGCAAAAGGAAACTAACCTACGTACTTACCCATCAATACGATTTTTAATACAATCTTTGTAGTGTATGCAAGTCTCACACATATGTACAATAACTGCAACGGGCATCCCTAGTTACGTATACTACTATACTTACGTCAACATCAAAATGTTCTGTAACACCGCGACCTGTGGCTCCCAGGACACCAAATGACTGACTTTCGTCCATCAGTATTCGAACTTTATACTTATACTTAAGTTCAATCTACCAAAAAAATGAAATTATCTTCTGAGTTCGAGAAAATCACCCAAGACTATTTAAACTCCTTATCACCCAATTCAATTACCATCATAATTAAATCTAAACGAAAATATCGTGCGTACCAACTTAGGTAGCGGAGCTAGATCGCCGTAGTTCGTGTACAGTCCTTCCACCACAAGAAATCGTCTTGTCACACTGGCCTTCTTCGCATTCTGCAGGAAGTTATATTAAACAATATCTAAGTATTTATCATCATTGTAAACAGCGTATAAGAAAAACAAAGTAGAAGCAACTCTTATGACGATCAGCATTTTCTTTCCACCTTTTTATCTTTTTGTTCTTGTTCCTTTAGGCAACGTTCAAGATCGTCCATGTCATTGTGTTTGAACCAGTACACCTTGCTGCGAGATGCTGTTACACCTTTCTGAATGGCAAAACACACGCCGTCATCGCTACACATCATCACAAAAAAAGAAAGAAAAAGCAACATAGTTAGCATAATATTTGCTATGGCTGGAATAACAGACGGAATGTTGTTTCTTTAACTTTATCATGAGAAATTACCGCGGCGCATTTTAAAGAAATCTTTTTTTATATAAATAAGAACAATTAACAATAAAATAAACAAGTTTGAAATGTATATGCATTTTGACGGGAGAATGTATTTGTACCGCTTTTTCAAAATTTGTTGTTTTATGTTAGCATCTTCTACCGACTACAACTTATTTAGCAGAGGTTCTTATTCAGAATGGCACTTACTCAAGGAGGGTTATGTGTTAAGTTACCATGGTTAAACACAACATAAAAATGTAAAATAAAAAAAAACAATAAATGCTGTAAAAGGGAACTTTGCATGCACATATTCTATCTTTGTACAATTGCATTTCAATTCATCAGCTTGTTAGTTAAAAAGTTTGACTGAAAATAATTAAAAATTTTCTGAAATGTAGAGAGTTCTCATTTCATACTCACCAGAATATGACATCTCCTCGCTTGGAATAGGCAGGTATTGCACTAGCAACAGTGGAAAAACCATAGGCATACATGATAGCATCTTCAGTATTCATAAATTCTGCAACTTTCTTCTCAAATTCAAGATGAACATCTGAACAAAATAGATTACAACAAGAATTATTTTAAATTTAGTAATTCAAACATAATCTTCAAATAGCAGGAAAAAAATTAAAATGGTCACCAATAGTTCCATAAAATCCTCTAGGGCCACAAGATCCAACACCATATTTTCGAAGTGATCTTATGCTTGCATCCTAGGCATATCACAGGCATTTAAAATGAAGACAAGGATGTTAGTCCAATTACGTAACAACTATAATGACAGAGTAGCAGGGACCTTAATAAAACAACAAAAGCTAGTTAAACCTCAATATCCTTGTCACCAACAAAACCAAGAAAATTGAAAGTAGCCAAGTTGAGACATGATCTACCATTAACAATAATTTTATGACCAGGTTTCCTAGTTCATAGGAAATACAATATACAAGTTATATCTACTGCAACATGACTTTATAATGTATTTTAATGCACACTAATTTATCATATAGTAAACATTTACCCCTTGATGACATTAGGATTAAGAACATATGAATAATGCTTGGCATTTTCGGGAACAAGAGGTTCGGGTTTCCATTCTTTAATAAGTTCTTCTTCTTCCTATGTTAGTAGGTATAAAATATTTATTTACTTTGTTGAATTAGTCATAAACTGCAACTCATTCATTGTAAAATTTTCATCAAGAAAGAAATTTGTTAAAAAGTCCATGGTCATTGCAGTTGAAATGTGGTTTGCATGCATGATGCATTCAAGATTAAAACCTATCATTACCTTTTCTGTTAGTTGTATTTCACTTTCTCTAACTCGATATTTCTTGGCTTGGAAAAGACGCAGTACAAGAATCACCAAAATTACTTCAAACAAGATGTGGTAAAATGGTGCCTTCAGAAAATATACAAAATATTGTTGCTTCACTCCTTAGATTTTCAACTTTCTTAACACTACATGCAGCAGTTTTTGAGTCAAAACAAACAATATCAAAAAAATGTTACACAAATTGAGTGTCAGTGTACTATTTACGTAATTATGGATGACAAAATCATCCGAAAGACTTAAAGCTTGTGCAAAAGAATTCAAGTCCACTTCAAATTTTTTTGAAGTTTTTGCTAAAAAGTGCCAAAAAAAATGTACAAACAGAAGATTAGCAATGGGAATTATTGTAAAAAAAACAGTATATTAACTCCGATCGTTTCAAGATGGGTAGAACTGAGAATGGCTTTGTGATTGACTCATTTGACTGTTAGGCAGAATGTCCCAATCATTATGTCAGTAGTCATTAGACAAGGCAAGTAACAAGAGACGAATGATTGCTTATAACCTTTTACATAAATAAGGATTAGTAGTTAGACTGATATTCTTTGGTTGTGGGTGGTTGGTTAACTTGGTTTGCATAAAGTTACTCACATGATCCTGGTGAGTGGTGATCGTAGAATTGCAATATAATAAGAATAATGCACGCAGACCTTATTACTTGTGGGATAAAAAATAAAAACATACCCCTATATATACATCCCAAAATTCAACTAGCTTCGTCAAAATGAATGTAGTATATGAAAGCGTAGTTCCTTTCTCTTTATCACAATTTTCAGCCATCTTGGAATTTGTTTGTAATGTGGATTATATGATCAGTGGATTTGACGGATTTGATGGATTATGGACTAATGGCGTTAATGGTCAATCATCGTCGCACAAATATTTGACGTACAGCATTGTCAGGAGATAGCTTATTAAGAACTAAGAATTAATTGTTGTCTATTGAACATATTGAATTGAAGGACGTCGAAGCAAACTGATCAAGTAATTTCTACACTCACATTGAGTGATTTGAGTGAGTCGCACAACATCATTTTATCTTTCTTAAAATTTGCGGGCGTGTGTTAATTTGCGGGTCTTAAAGGAATTTATAAAGCGAAGAAAAAGAGGAAAAGTAATAGTTTTTGGAAAGGAATACAGCGCCAGCAGATTGCCACGCTCTTGGATAGTTTGTTTTGGAAAAACCTTGTACTTTTAGAGTATCTTTAAAATGTCGAAAAGATTAAGAGTCTCTGAAGGGGATTGGACGTGCTCAGATGCCAGGCATGCCTCTCTCTTTTTTAGTTTTTCACATGAATGTTGTGTTTATTTTTAATATCATGTTGACAACAAGTGGTTCAATCTTCCTTAGTTGTGGTAATCTCAACTTTGCTCGAAGAACAAGCTGTAATCGATGTGGAAAGGGTAGGATTAACTATGGAAACAAATGTTTGTAATCAAAAACTATACCTGTTTACAAGACAGTGCTTGATGTGCTGATCAGTACCATGTTCACACTGCGGCTCTGCAAATGGTCATACCATCATTACCCACCCCCCACCCCTGGACGTCAAGTTAAAGTCTCCAGAGTGGAAGATTTGTATTGGATACTCATGATTTCGGGTGCACAATTGTGAGAAAAATAGGCAATTATGTGTAGACAAGTTTGAATCTGTGGAGTGCAGTTTACATGCTCTGAAGTCTGGGAAAGTACTTTATCAAAGATTTATAAGTTTATGTGGCCATTTTTTAGCATTCTATTTTGTGAGGACTACTGATATAAAACACAGTTAAAAATCTTTTTTTACAATGAAAGCTGTTACATGTTTTTTCTTTATGTCTTGGCCTATTGCTCTTTGGCAATTTGTTGGACCAGACTTGGTAGTAGAAGTACAGATATTTCTATATTTACAACCCAACCTCCCCCATTTTGGGTGCCTCAAAATGCCTGTCACCTTGAGTATTAATATGATCAACTTGCTATAATATTTATTGTTTCTTGTTTTTATTTTGTCTAAATAATCCTGCAACATCCCATTCATTATTAACTATCTCATTTATTCAAAAGTTTACTTGGTCAAGTATCTGATATTTTTCGGACAATGAAATACAAGTATTTGACTGTAGCATATCTTGGATGTAGAGAAAGGAAGAGGTGTGGATAGGGTAAGGAAAAGTGGATCAGAAATTGGAAAACATTTTGCTGAGAAAAGCAAAGGGTTATTTAGTGCAGATGATTGGCAATGTGCCAAGTAAGTGAGAAATATTTCTCAAACTCATTTTGAAATGTGATATCCAATTCCATGCTACCCTTCAACATTCTTTCTGTCCAATAGGTGTGGGAATATCAACTGGGCTCGACGTTCTACCTGTAATGTTTGCAATGCCCCAAAAATTGGCCATCAAGAAAGAAGAACAGGTATTATTTAGGTTTTTTTGTGAAGAACTTTGCAACAATGTAAATCTGGTGGTAGTGTTGGAGTTCATTAGACCTAATCTTGTAAAAAAAATTGCAAGTATGTAAACACTGCACCCACCACTCAATATCTAATTTTGAGTCATTGAATTTTTGATTTTTCATATTGTTATGTATGCAGGACTTGGTGGCGGTTTCAATGAAAGAGAAAATGTGGAGTACATTGAACGAAAAGACTCTGATGACGAGTATGATGATGTACGATTTCTTTGAAATCTCCCATAAATGCGTTCAATTTTTGAGTTTTTTCAATAGTAATATATATAAGTAATAACTCTACAGTAGAATAATTATTTATTTAGTTTGGAAGGAAAAAGAAAAAAACCAAGCACGAACAGGTAAGTAATAATTATTAAAACATCAGCATGACTCACAGACTCAGAAAAATAAAACACTTGCATATACGTAGTCAATGGTTCACATTTCAAAAAAACGTTTCTTAAGTTATCGCAACATAAGTATGTTCGTGGTTCTTTTGTTTTAAGAGTCGAGATGAGAAACCACGAACAGAATTTCTTCAAACGAAAAAGTTGAACCTTTTGAGGACGAAGAAGAGGATGACGACGACAGTGACGTTGATCTCTCGAAGTATGAACTTGATGACGATGTGAGTGTTTGCCCTTGCATGCATTATTGTAGTTTTGAATATTATCTTTGAATATAGCTACTGTAGGTAAGGCTAGTAATGATGAAAATAATGTAAACTAATTGTTGTTCTTTAGGATGAAGATGACGAGCCTACGCAAAAAAAGGAAGATTCACGGGATCAGGGAGGGTAATCACATGACCTGACACCCCACTGGGGTTCAGGTGGGACAATACCAAATATTTTATTTTTGTTCAAGGGATTTTTTACAATTACGTTGGTGCGATTTGCAAAAGCATTCCTGACTTCCTCGAGAAAACTTCGAAAATGATTCGTCTATTTTTCCAGAAAGATGCACATTTTACTATTGCACAACATAATTTCGCATGAAACATGATAAAGTACAGAAAACTTTTGCAATCTTGACTAAATTATCAGCTTAAGCCCTGATTCCACCGACAAAATTTTCCACTAGATACGTGTGATGTAGAATCAGTGTAGTACACGTAACTTAGTTACTTCACTATGCGCTAGCAAAGGAAAACATATGATGTGTTCTTACACAACTTTGTGTTGTGTATTCCTGCTCCAAATAATCAATGAATCAGATGTTTGTTTTAACATCGTTATTTTTTCTAGACAACATGGAAACAACGTTGCGTCAAAGAGGTACGTAATGTATTTGTGAGCGATATTGTTTTATTTACTATTTAACGATAATTACCTGTTTCAACAGACCTGTTTCACTTTCGTTGTTGGAGCTGCTACAATTAATTTTACATATAGTATAAAACAGATGTATTCTGTCTGAGGATGACTTTGAAATAAAGTCGAAAATTTACAGTTCACTACTCGTCTTGTTTTGATGCATATTTTGCAATCTCAAGATGTCTTGCTTCTTCGGAATTTGTTTTATACTATATTTCTTTAAATTGTCGGCTGGTCATGGTTTTAATTTTACATATTGTGGCTGTTATGGTGACCATGAGAACTTTTGAATATTTTAGTACAGAGCTCATGTACTCGCGTTTGCTGTTGGTACACTTCCTTTTCATTTTTTTGTAAATACTCCCCAGCTCATGAAACATTCAAGTTATGGCCTAATCGTGACACACCATATCTGATTAGTCTGTTTGAATTTCTACAACTTACTGATGCATGCTTGGCCGGCGCATTTTTATAAAGTACTGTCACCCTGATGCGTCATCCAATTCGATTCATTTAAATTGTTTTTATTTATTGGAGCCGCCCATTCATCATTGTTGGCTAAATTGTATTTTTTATTTGATTGCTCATGAGCAATATGTAAGAGCGCCTTTTCTTGGCAGGTCGGACTCTCGTTCACCGTCGTCCAACGATCGAAATGGTAGCCGTCGTAGCTCGTCTGCAAGTTCATCATCGAGTTCATCCAAAACGTCTTCATCGTCAAGAAGTTCATCTTCATCATCGGATGGTAGAAGGTTTGAATTCTCATGTTTCCTCGAGTTGCTTTTTCTCTCTTCTGATGTGGTCAGGTTGATTGGTTGAACACTTAACGAAGAAATTCACAAATGTTGCTACTGCGAATAGTTGAGCAGCGAAAACTGCAAATTGGGAAGAATATGAAAGAATTTGACGGTTTTTTATTGTCCGCTATAGCCCTTTTTGTCGGACATATTTCTTTGTATTAGCTATATTTCTGTTACCCATAGCCTTCTGAATTAAGCTTTCGAAGCATCGATGCTTTCGAAATGAAACATTTTGTGCACAATACCGTTGAGATTAATCATTTTACATGTATCTATGAAAAATTTCTAATCATTCTCTGCAGGAGTCGAACTGGTTCGCGTTCAAGATCCAAATCACCTATCTCCAAACAAAGGTTCAAAGGTAAGCACTTGCTCTTGCTTTGTGCTTAGCTTCAGTCACTTTCTCACTTGTGAAAATCTGCCATTTTACGAACTTCAAAATTGAACGTTGGATTCAATATTATTAACTCTTGCGTTTACATGAGATTTAAATCGGCAAAACTTCCTATCATTTATCCAATCAAAGTCTTATTTTCTTCAGTCACATGATAGAGGCCATTTGGAAAGTGTTATCACTTCATGAAATAGTTCACCAGATCCCCTCCAATTTGAGTAAATGAATATTTTATCAAAATAAGGCATGTACATATCAACTTTTGTTGCAAGACGTCCCCTAAAAGCACACCAAACAACGAACGTTGTTATCATAAGATGTCTCCTATTATCAAGTTATGAGTATTTGTAGCGGAATTGATCTTTGATCACTGGTATGTGGGATCGTCGTGTAAACGAGATCATTATTTTTCACTGTACTGTTTATTCTTGTATGTGTTTTTAGACTGAATTGCTATGAAGGCTGAAAGAAACTTTGTTGAACGAATAAAACTGATGCATCCATTGAGAAATTATGAACACACTGTAAATGGAATGCATTTTTGTTTGCGTGCTTTGATGCTTTAGTTTTAAATAAATACGCTTTTTCCTTTCATCTTTATCAGAACATGGGGTGATTTTAAATCACGAACTTCTAGCTGAATTGTGACTACCAGAGCTTATTACATCTTAGGATGTTACTAGCTTATGATTTGTTTTCTACCAAGCGTTTTCACTGAAATAAAAAATGTATGCTTTTTACAGCAAACCGTTTTCATCAAATGTTTTTAGCTTTTTGCTCTGTGAATTGTTCGACAAGTCATGACATTGTGAGTGATGGAAAATCGGACTACATATGTGGGAAAATGGAAGGGAAGTAGGAAGAAGGATATTACATCATAAAAAAGTCAACTTATACATCATAGGTTCAAAAGTCTATCGAACGGAAACACGTTACTACGCTTCGATTTCTTTGTTCACATGAATTTTTCTGATTTGCTTTCAAGTTTTATTTTGATGCTATGGAAGCTTGAGCCCGGTGGATTCGAATGTAAATAGCGAGGTATGGTATGACTGAAAAACTCGTGTTGTGATGGCGTGATTACTGTACTTATCCTCAAATTATTTGACTCTTCACAGGCTATTTACTGTACTAAAGTACGAAGATTGATTGCCCATATAACTAACAGAAACTGAACGAAAGTCAATAAATTTTACTGACATGTACGTTTAAGTGAGCTCTCTTAACCGAAGGCAAGTAATACGTGTTTGAGGCGGTGTTTGTACTTAAAAAATGGCTGATGTGGAAAGCTTTACCAATATGAGGCGTGTGACCTCTGAAATAAGTGACATTTCTATTTCTGAAAGCAGTAAAAAGCAAGAGGACGATGTCTTCCCAGAGGGTATAAGCATTCTTCAGTTACCTGATAATGGTAAAAATGACCAACAAAGTGTTTTTATGGTTACTGCTACCAAACCTCAAAAAAAGAAAAGACCACCAAGGGAAGATTTCCAGTCTTTTGATCGAATGTTTACACTGAGTGATGATTACCTTGGCAGCGGTTCGTCATCTCAAGTTTTTGTATGTCAGCGTACCAAATCTGGCGAAAAATTGGCTGCAAAAATTGTTAAAAAAATTAATGCTAGATCACGAGATAGAGTGTTGAATGAAGTTGAGCTCCATCATCTATGTCGAAAACAACAAAACATACTTAGCTTGATAAAGTTTTTTGAAGAAAGCTCAAGGTACATATTTGTCTACCCTTTGATGTTAGGTGGGAGCTTACTTCGTCATATTGAAAAACAACATGTATTTACTGAAACCAAGGCCAAAGAGGTTGTGAAGGACTTGAGTAATGGGTTAAGCTTTTTGCATCAACATGGTGTGGCTCATCGAGATCTAAAACCTGATAACATTTTATGTGATAACAATGAGACAATTACACCTGTTAAAATTTGCGACTTTGATCTAGCAAGTGGTATCGGATCTTTGACTAAACCTGTATCAACTCCAGTTTTGCAAACTCCAGTTGGCTCTGCAGAATACATGGCTCCAGAAGTAGTGAAGATGTTTGTAGATGAAGGCAAAGCAACATCTTATGATAAGCGTTGTGACTTATGGAGCCTAGGTGTCATACTTTATATAATGCTGTCAGGTCATCCACCATTCTACGGCAATTGTGGCGAGGACTGTGGTTGGGATAGGAATGAACCATGTGATAAATGCCAGAACTTATTACTAAACAGTATTCAAAGTGGTAACTATAGCTTATCAGGTGAAGAATGGAACAAAATATCCCAAAATGCAAAAGACTTGGTTGCAAATCTCCTTGTACATGATGCATCTCGTCGTTACTCTGCAGATGCTGTTCTACAGTGCCCATGGATAACTTCAGAGAATGAAAATAAATTCAAGAATATCAACACCCTTAGTGCCCCATCGCCAAGAGTGACATTCGATGTTTCAGGTTTCCTTGATGTGGCTAATGCTGTGAGTCGTACTCTGGCTGAACGTGCTAATATTTTAAGTAAAAGTGAGAATAGTGGTATGTTTGGTTTGTCTCCTCCAGGTATGTCATCTTTGGCCAAACGAAGAGCTTGTAAGTCAAACATAAAGCTATAATTCTCATCCATTTCATTGTTTTATCCAATACTGACTGTGCAATCAAGATTTGGTGGAAAATACTTTCATACCACATCCTTATATTTTATTTTTTTTCCTGTTTACAAACATGGAGATATTCATTAATCATGCTTACATTGATAGGAAATAATTTTGCATATTCACTTATCTGTGACATTATATGGCATAGGCAACTTGTATGTAATTAATTATTTAATGTTACTGCAGATGTTTCACAATCACAACTAACCACAGTTAATGAATGTGAAAATCTAGCACTAGCTTTGTTCAAATACTCTCAGTATTTTGACATGGATAAAATGTTGTTAGGAATCCAAGTTTGCACAAGGCAGTGTTACAAAGCAATATCTCAAATAATCATTCTGTGTTTCACATGTAATGTGATATCACTGTGATGGCATTTTATCTCTCCTAGAGTGAAAAAAATTCAGCCATTGTATGGGAAATTGCATTTTGTAACACTGCCTCTATTTAGAGCTACATGGTTGCAGCCATTTATATCTGTAAATGATCTTCGACCGTTGACGAAATACCATGATCACTACATGTAACTTGAAAGACTTTCGAATACTTTACCCCATCCTTTGTTAATTTGTGTCAGTGTTTAGACATAAAAGCTTGAATACCAGTAATCGCTCTGCCCAAAATTAGCGCATGTACGTCGTGCGTTCCTGCAAGAAAACGTCATTAAATGTAAAGAACGTCCCCAAAAAAGTTCAAGGGCTAACAAAAACCTAATTTGAAGCAAAAACACTTTACCGATTTGTTCTAATGTATTCCAACACAATATTACCTTCGTACGTGTTGACTGCTTCTAAATTCATAACGTGTCTGATAACATGGTATTCATCGCAAACGCCGTTACCTGAGCAAAAAACAGATACGAATTTTTACGAGTCATCACGTGCATTTCACAAATTGACGTCTCACAGGTCTGTATGACTTTGTCGAAAGTCTGTGGTACTTTCTTGGTACATTTCAAAAGTGACAAAGGTTTATACGTACATTGCCATGAGGTAAAACGTACGACAGAAGAAATCATTACCTCCTAAAATATCTCTTGCTAGCCTAGCAATCTCCAGTGACTTTCCGCAGTTATTGCGCTTCATAAGAGACACCATTTCGGGGCAGTGACTTCAATAAAGAAAAAACCGAACATCAACAACAAACCATGCAACTTTCATCTATACTACTGGAAAAACTGTTTATTCTGATACCTTCCTTCATCTTTAAGTCGAGCCACATGAACGGCAGTATTCAGACCCAAAGAAATCTATTCGTATAATGTGAGCTTATTAAAATAAAATTCAGATAATACTACAGGATGTTAAAAAGTCCTCTAAAACTGGTTTGATAAGCCCTATACGTAAGAATGCTAAGAAAACGCCCTTTATGAAATAACATAGTGCAATGCTATAAGCGTTGGCGTATGAATGCCATGGATAAGCTGTACTTTTGAATTGTATGCTAGGTGTCTCAAGAAAATCATTTTTATGTACTATGGACCAACATGAAAGGCAAATCGTAATGACACAAATCCTCAGTACTATAAATGCAGTGCAACATACCTCAGTTACCATATCTGCTAGTTTTTTTTGAATGAGCTGATTAGCGGCAAGCGGTCGGCCGAACTGATGTCTAGCGAAATAAACTCACAGTCACCAAATATGTACGTACCTTGGGGAAAATTGACGCTATAGATTCACTATGCATGCGAAGGGGCAAACACTAATTGTTTCCAAACTGTTATCTCAGCATTTTCCTTGGTTAATTGAACGTACCTGTCAAGCGCATACTGTCTTGCCGTTTCGTAACAAAATTCAGCAGCTCCCAAACATCCAAATGCAATTCCCAATCTGGCACTGTCTAGACAGCTGAATGCACCCTATGTAATATTTTATTATTTATTTTTTTTTTAAGTGAACAATCGAAAAGACTTCACTCCTGAAACAAATCGTATTACAATTTTTTCTCTAAAAGCACGTTTGCGGCAAACAAGAATATTCTATATGAGTGTGGGTCAAAGTAAAATTGAAAAACTCTTGTTTAATATTCCTAACAGCTGAATAAAAACTGATAACCGAGGGCTTTAACGTTAAAATATGCTCATCACATTACTTTTTCTCGGAAGTTTAATAGTCAATATATCTACGCCAGGTGGGAAAATTGTAGGTCTTCAAGTTTACCTTTATCCCGGTGACATTAGGTAAAAGGTTATCTTTTGGTACTGCCACATCCTCCATGACAATCATACCCGTTGCAGACGCCCGCAAGGAAAATTTTCCTTCTATCTTAGGCGCTGTGAGCCCTTTCATTTCCTTCAAAGAGAAATGGTTACCTTTAAATTGAGCACTTTGTCACACCTTATCACTAAATACTTGGTTTGAGTTCAGACCTTTTCCAAAATGAAACCACGAACAACATTATCATCACATTTTGCCCATATGACAAATACATCTGCTACAGGAGAGTTTGTTATCCTGAAGATAAAAACTCGCCGTACTATATGTTGAACTGTTACACGAGCAAACTTCAAATGACTCTCATAATCGTGTATTGCTATGGTGTTTTCATCTCACCAGGTTTTAGATCCATTTAGAATATATGTGCCCGTACTTTCTTCATATCGAGCTCTCGTTTCCATGCCACTCGGATCACTGCCATGATTGGGTTCCGTTAAACCAAAGCAACCAATCAATTCTCCTTTACCTGTCAAGTTGGAAAACGGGAGATTACAGAGACAGTGCAACCTATTTGAACAATAATGAACAGTGTATGCCTTACCTAGTCCGGGTAAATATTTTTCTTTCTGGGCTTCCGATCCAAATGAGAAGATGGGATGCATTACTAATGAAGACTGGACGCTCATAGCAGACCGATAGCCACTGTCAACTCTAGTAATAAGTACAATATGTTTTAAGGAACGGAGAATTCAAAAAGAAAATATGAAAGCTCCGTTTTCTAAAATATGATTGGTTGATATTTGGTTCAAAAATTCTTCATTAAATAGGCAAATGTCACGACAGGCTAACGAACTAACCTTTCTAGCTCTCTAGCGATAAGCCCATAAGCCACGGTGGAAACTCCAGCACATCCATAACCTGCTCAATCATGAGTGCATATAAATTATAAGCTGTGGCATAAAATCAATTAAGCAATTCATCATTCAAATAACTTTTTATAACGATGCAAACTACCGTTTATGGTCGCACCAAGTATTCCCAATTCACCCAATTCCGTCATTATTTCTTTGTGAAAATCTACAGCAATATGCACTATGTATGAATCTTGATTACTTGGAATCAAAGTTGTGTTCTTGTGTACAAAATTTGGAGGTGAATGATGTGCAATATGTACCATGCAATGAAAAGTTAACTAAAGAAAAGAAAGCATGAAAAAAGAGTCATACGTTCATTTCTGTTTGCCATTAGCACCCTTGGCATTAATTTTTCCTGACAATAAGCATGGACTTGATCTCTGAAAGAATTCACAAAAAAAACAACATTAATTCTAATCGGTGAAATTTTGTGCACACATGATGGTAAAATTTAATGCAAGTCCAAACATTGCCGTTTGCACCAAAAACTTCAGATAAAAAGTAATAAGACATGAGAATTTTCTTAGTAAACACACCTCACAAGTATTTCATCCTCTTTCAAACAACTATCAACATTTACTGGATCTTGATAATCAAATTTAGCTACAGTACAAAAACAAAATAATTATATTGATGATAGGTCATAATTCATGTTTTCGTACTTTGCCAGCAAGTTATTGATGTGAAAATATTTGATATAGCTAGGCATGTGCATGAACTAAAGAATGAGAAATTTGTCTACGAGAAGCGATAACACAAGAAATCATCTCAGTAAATGCCTCATTGAAGATAGATTTACTGACAGCAAATAATCCTAGCACAACGTCATCAAACCTTTGTGTTACTTAGTGTCCTATGTATAGTTCAAACTTAACTCTGATATGCAAGATATTCAATTTCATCAATTATCAACATGAACTTGGGTTAAACAATCTTTATTTAATCCAATTATCACTTAGGTCTGGCAATAAAAATGAAAAATTAAAGGAAAAGACTCACCAAATTTGGACTTTGTACAGTCTATGATAAATATTCGTTAAAGAATAAAAACAAACAAAGAAAGATAGAAAGTAGTGTGTACAAGTAAAAGTTGGTGTATCCAGATTAAGCAAAATATGTTACAACAGTCCATTATTAGCTAAATTTTATGATTTGAGATTTTGTAACGAATGGCATCAATGCTAAAAAGGTATTTTGAAATTAGCTGCTATAACTTAATTTCCCTAACCCTGGATCGACTACTGGTTGTAGATGTAAACATTACCAATGTTACACAAGGTGATGGCACATTACATTATAGTGGATTGTTCCTTTTATGTTTTTTAAGAAAATGATTTTAGCAAAGCAAACATTTATGGATTTTTCATATAAAACATACAAAAAGATGTTTTTAAGAAATCACTTGATACATCCCCAAATCCCTGAGCCCACCTCCCTCCTCCTACACACTACTGAATAATCGAACGTTTGCTCGATTATTCGTGCACGTTATAAATTGCGAAAATTTTGAATCAACGAGAAATCGACAATATGCGTCACTATTGCAACACATTTTAAATAACAAATAACAAAAACTAATGTACTTTCTTTGTAATAGTCTAATAGATGCTATGGGACAAGAAAAGGTCATAAGGATACAAGACGTAGATGGGATTGCGCTAACATCGAATTGACGACCCCGTCGACATAAGGAAAAAGCACTCGAAGGTTTTGCACGTATGAGATGAACTATTTTCCCAATATTCATCACAGAAATCTCTAGTTTCAAATAGATAGAAACATTAATCTTTGTTTAACTGGTACACGTTTGCTTCCTCAGCGTTGGAATTGATTGCGTAACCCTTCTCTCAGGCATCCCCCCCCCGGAATTTTAAGCGTGGATAAGTCTTAAAGTCGTACTGCTAAAGTTAACTTACTGTATTCCAGCCAATATTTGGTTTGTTTGTTTTTAAATTATAGGAAAAGTCAGGGATTACGGGGAATTCTATTTTATGGTACTAGAAGAGAGGGGGGGAAACTTGCAAGCAAATATTCGTGTGCTTATTTGGAAATTATTTATTTAATCAACCACATCTCTGCCACAACTAAACAACATGTCGGTTGCAGGGCAGCAAGTTCCACCATTTCCTGCTCCACAAGGTAATTTATTTTGTTTGCAGTTTGCTGAGAAAACCTTGTCGTTTGAAAGTTTTGGTGCTCGTGAGTTTCTTAATTGCCAAATAAATTGAACGTGAATGCCACTGCAATTGTTATTGTGGGAATGTAAGAGAATTGAAATCTATGTCACTGCTTGCCATGTTGGTTGTAGTTTTGTTGAATAGCCCATACTTAATGTAAAGGAATTTTAGTTGATTTATAATCTGCTGTTGAGTGTCAATACTTTGATGTAACTCACCAACATGGCTGCTTTGATGTCATATGATCTTACACCATATTGGTTCTGCTATAATCTCAATCATTTTGAATACAATACTCAGTTATATCATTATGCCTTTTTTCTGTCCTCGAATATCTTGAGCAACAACTGTTAAAACAGCCAATGCTTATAAAACTGGTTTTCACTTCCTTCAATATTCCTGAATTATTGTTTTGTATATCAAGATCAGGTCCAACCTTGTGCTTTCTTAGAGAATGTGATATGTATTTGGTGTGCAACATTTCCAACATGCACAAATGTCTGTATATTTGAAAGGTGTTCATATAGTATGTACATAAAGAGTGGTATATAATGAAAAAAACTCCATGTTTGCTGAATATTTTTAGTGAAAACTTTGTGAATCAATGTGATTCAATAATGAATCAATGACAACTAACAGAATGAAAAGCTTTGATACAGCATCTTGTTATTTATTATTGCTGCTATATATAGTTCTGTGAAATTTTGTGCCTAGATCAGGAACTCAAGAATATAATTGACAAACTGGCCAATTTTGTTGCAAGAAATGGCTCGAAATTTGAAGAAATGACAAAATCTAAGCAGAAAGACAACCCCAAATTTTCATTTCTATTTGGTGGTGATTACTTCAATTATTATAAATGGCGAGTCTCAGTAGAAATAGGTATGTTTTGCTCTTAGAAAACCAACGTTGAGTTTCATGTTACATACAAAGGGACTACATATTTAGTTAGTTTTAAACTCAAAAAGAATTCTTGTGTTGCATGAAGATTATATCAATAATCAACACTTAAAAAACACAACTACTGTTTTGTTTCACATCAATCCATGGATAGCTGCGATACGGGTGATTAATATATATACTACTACCTGTATTCACATAATTTTATTGTATGAATGGATATTTATATGGTTACGTGTGTAATTGCATGATGTTTTGTTATTTAGCTCAGTGCAAACTTCTCCCTCAACATTTGCAATCTCAACCTTATCAAAATACCCAAGCATCTCTTGTTCAGCACGTTCAGCAGTCAATTCAGTCTGCTCCATGGCAACAGGCACAACAGGTGTGATGTAATGTTTATACTTTTTATTGAATTATCCAAAAATGAGATTTCATACATCTCTATCAGTGATCTCTATTTAACTACATTTATAATAATTATTTATTGTTTCATATGTAAATAGTCAAATATATTGCTCAGTTACATACGTCAATAACTCTCAAAGAGTTAATCTTCACATTTTGTCAAACTTCACTTTCTGAACGATCGTCAAAACGTGCTTATTATTTTGTGTGAACTTTTAGGTACAGCAACCTCAGGTTATCAGTGATCACCAAGCTCCTCAACAACAACCATATCATTTTCCCACGAATAACGTCAATATTCCTGAATTCGAAAGTTTCTTGGTGAAAATCATGCAATCCTGCACCAAAGAACACATTTCTGTACGTATGTAATGCCCTGTTTTTGTCTTCATGAGACATTGTTAGCTATAACATTTTTCTGGTCATTTAAATGATTTTCCAGCTATGTACGTAAGATTGCGTGTATAAGTTTACATGTTTTTTTTTGTCGATTAAATCACACACTAGCTCATACTGTGTTTGTGGTCGTATTTGGCTTCAAGTTTAACTCTAATCCATTTTGTTATGAATTTTGTTCGAACTATAGAATGGAAAAAATTGGATATTCAAGAATTGTAAGACTGAAGGACATTTCAAACAGGTTGCAGACTATTTGCTTTTGAGGTAACTATTGTTGAACGATTATTTGAACTTTTCATTATGTCGATAAAATACATGTAAAAGTATGTAAGAAGTTGTGCTCTACAAGCCTGCTTTTATAGCCAAAGTATCGACATGCAACCGAGCCAACAGTTTTGATGATTATCGCGATTCTGATTACTATTATTCATTGATGTATAGTGTATTTTACTTGAAATGCTGTCTGGCTTGATTCCACCATATATTTTTTGAATTTGTTGTACACTGGCCATTCTTTTCTTCTGTTTTTCGTGGGAAACATTTCTCATTCAGTAGGTGCTGGAAGGATTTCAAGGTGTAATTGTATTGCTTATGTACAACTCATCATAGAAATTTACGGTGTTTGATTGTAAGAATTGTGTTTAACGAGCAAAGTGTACAATCTGTTTGCTTTCATTACTGCAGGGTGACCGGTGCTGGAATGGGTTTCTTACACAAACTGCATATAATATATTTAATCAATGACGTGTTGCATAATGCTTCACGCAAAACGACGTTGAATGTTGAATCACAACTACAGAAAATCATAGTTCCCATATATTGTCATACGCATATCGGCGAAACTCAGGAAAATCAGCAAAGATGCGAGAAAGTTGTTCGAATATGGGAGACGAACGAGTATTTTAACAGCGCTACTTTGGAGGTATGAGTATAAAGGCAAGCAACTATTTGTCATCATGAATGTATGAAAATATTTAAACTTTTACTTGGAAGAAAACTGTGCACACTTTATGTATGTAACATTATTTTTTCACGATTATGTATTTCCATTAGAATGTGCCAGAGAATCTACCGTCATTCGGAAATGACTTCAATCATTTCATGCTTTTTCATTCAAATCAGGAGGGTGCCTTCTTTTACTACAGAATACTAACACAAAGAAAGTCATCTCTAGTGATTTTTATGCATGATACATTCGAGATTGGTGATAAAAGTTATAACCTATCCTCTGTTTTGGCTCATTGCCCAATTAATGGCGTATGCATACAGTCGCGTAGTCAGCTTTGCCAGAGATTATCCCGGCAAATTCTTATGATGTGATTTGCTAACATGACTAGTTAGAATGGATTCCTGGAAGTCGTTTGCTGCAAACCTCTTGATTTAAGATTAATTAGGATTGATTTTAAGCGCTTCTTATCTTTGAGAAAGGAAAGGAAGCTTAATTCTTTGTGATTCATTTTTGCAGAAATTAAAAAATCCAATGCAATCTGATAAGGAATTAAACGCATCTCAAGGTCAAGGTAGGAATTATCTCACGATGCGGCTGACTTTTCCAATATATTTTTTTTACATCGTGCCTTTGCAAATATTATGATAGAATGCTTTGTATTCTCGTGTGGAAAACCTTGCTTTATTTAATAGCGGATTATTCTCAAATTTATATTAAATACCATCAAGATGAAGAAGCTCGGCCTGTGATAGAACGACCCATGGAGAAGATAAACCAACAAACCGAAGAGGGAAATACAAGCGCAAACAAAAGTATCTACGCATAAGTTTTTTTCCACATCCCTTCTTCCTTTAAAGTTATTTCTGCATTAATCCCTCCTGGGCTTCTATTTATTTTATAGTTTCTGAATCGGAAGATATACCTATGTCTGAAACACAAATTTCTGACAGCAATCAAAGCCAGCCGAACACCTTGACGATGCAACCACTTCCGTCACAGTCTGAGGTTTGAACGTTTCCCCACTTGATATTTTGTTGGAAAACAAAGTAATCAAAGTTTTAATATTGAAATTGAAATACTATTCTCTGAAAGATATGTTCGACAGTCTTGCGTGGTTATTGTATTTGATATAGAACATAATATTTCCACAGCATCCACCCTCAGAGCCGGTGTTTCCACCAGACCCCAATTTTCCATTTCCGCCTCCAAATTTTCATCAGTTTCCACCCCCTGGTTTTCCGCGTCCACCGTTTAACAGACCACCACCAGGCTTCAATGGTCAACCTATGCCCCCATTTGATCCTAACTTCCCACGACCACCCCATATTTTTCCTCCGATACCCCCGCAGCGCTTTGATTACAATCACGGTTTCGGTGATCAAGGTCCAGGTGTTCCAGAATTCCATCATGCGCAAGGCGGCGCCCCTGTTGTTGAACAACAGCTACCTCAACCTCAAGCGATGTATTATGAGCTCCCAGCTGGATTGATGGTGCCGTTAATAAACGTAAGTTATCGTTAAAAATAGTCAATAGATTAGTTTCTTTGTGTATCATTTTTATTTCCCTGTGTAAACAATTTGACGCTCGTAAAGTCTTTCAAAAGGTATCTTCCATTAATATACTTATTTTATCCATTCTAATGAGCATATTTTGACTCGCCCTACCTACGTACCATTGAAAAACGGTTTCGTTTCTCAAATATTTTGTATCCCATTCTCCCAAACTTTGGTGGCAAACGAGGAAGCCCTAATTGGCTTTCAAAGTTAAATCACGTATAAGTTAAAAAATCAAAAGGTTCATATTCAACAAATGATACCCATATGGCATCTACCATGTTGATCCGAAATCAAAGTTATTTTCTTCAATCTTGAGTAAGATGCAGTTTAATCGCAATTCGCTTAACCACTTGATCAATGAATACTACTTTATGTACTTCTTTTGTTGTTGCTTTTCAAATTTTGTTGTAAACTATTTCTACTATTGTGCTTTTGATGTATGTATAGTCTCCAGACGTTGACTATGAGCCTTTGGACCCCAAAGACATCAGACTACCTCCTCCCCAACCTCCCAGTGACCGACTGCTTACCGCAGTTGAAGCATTTTACAGTCCCCCAAGTCACGAGCGACCGCGCAATAGGTAAGTTTAAATATAAACATAAAAATTTTTGAGGACTTGTGATTTTCTGGTGATTATAACTTGAGTTAGTAGCGGAATATGAAGTTAAGAAATGTAGGGAGGCTTGTGGATATTTAATGATTGTCACTGTGCGTAGTGAACATGTGCATTATTGCTGTTTTCTGGTAGGGTTGTTTGAAGATAACTTTTCACGAAGTGCAAATTATATGTCTGGTACACATAACTGTATTGCACAAATCTTTGAATTTTTAGTGATGGCTGGGAAGCTGGTGCTCTACACGAGTTTTACAAAACGAAGCTGAAGTTTATCAAGGAACGAGAAATACGTGATAAGGTAGAAATGGTGAAGGAGATGGCACAAAAACTCAAAAAACAGGATGAAAAGGAAGAAGAAGAAGAAAAGCAAAGGTACAAACACTTTTTTTATTCACTTCGAAAACATTTAATGAACAAGATAGTTTACTTGAGTGTTCGTTCTCCTTCGATAACGCTCCGAAATAAAATGAACATTGTACTGTTTGTGAATCATGTGTCTTAATGATGGTTACGACTTACAGTAAGGC
Source organism: Xenia sp. Carnegie-2017 (assembly GCF_021976095.1). NCBI lineage: Eukaryota > Metazoa > Cnidaria > Anthozoa > Malacalcyonacea > Xeniidae > Xenia > Xenia sp. Carnegie-2017. The sequence continues at coordinate 8,236,744 of NW_025813402.1, forward strand.
TGACGAACATGATTAATTTTTTACAAGTTGTTTAAATAAGTCCTTTGAGATTGTGGTACTTGATTTAATGCGTACACGAAGTTCACCTTTAGTAAGGCTGAAGGTTAGATTAGAGGAATATTTTGGATTACCTACCTCCAATTCGTTCTATTTCTATTGCAACATTTTAGACCCCGGTCACTTTCAAAATCACCACCCAAAGCTAAGTCTCCATCACCTGTTCGACGACGATCTCGTTCCAGTTCTCCAGCTCGGCGAAAATCCAGGTAAAGGATAATTGTTGTTTAAAAAAATCATTAGGCATGTAAAATAATAATTTCATCGTTATATTGTCAGACAATACTTAGATAGAAGTCCTGTTTTTATTAGATGAATTTATTTAAAAAAGATGAGTTTATCTACGGTACTTAAGGGTGTTAAATATAATTCATGGCAAACTTTGAATAGAAGGGGGCGGGGATACTGCAGCTAATCTCGATGAGTTCAAAAACAACGTTAGGTCTGTCCTTTTTTTGAAAAAATATTTTACTGTTTTGCTTTTGGCTCGAAGCTGTGCATTATATGACATGACGGTGTTTCGATTAATTACATCGTTTCATCATTTTGTTTTAAAGGTCGAGATCACGAAGCAAATCTCCACGGAGAAGAAGGTACGTTAGGTCTACATAAGCCTAAAGCATTACATCGCTGAATATAAGTGGTACTTATATTAATCAATCCCCATAATTGTTGATATTTGCCTGCACGCACGGCTTTCCAGTTTTTATTAAACTGTAAATTGCGACCTTTATACTCTAGAGACAAGTTGCAAACTTAACTTATTTATAAAAATAGCCTTAAGTTTTACCTTTTCACGTTAAATGAATTCATTTGCGTCTATTGCTAACCATTCAGCTGTCTTAACAATCTAAATCTAGTTGTTGTATAGCCCTAAATTAGAGATTGTTCACGGACATTTTGTATCATAAATTTTAATCATTTACCTAATATTCTCCAATGTTTCTATCTCTTTTATCGTCATGCAAGGTTAACCACCTAAGTTTCTTGTCATTAACAATCAACTAACTGTTGGAATATATAGCCAATCAGTAATCTTTATTATTAACAATATGTCTTACCTTACGCGAAGCGTCTTGGCTTCCATTGCTCCTACGTGACTACTTTTCTGCTACGGCACTCCTCTGTATTTGAGTTAGATGTTTTATTTCATTTGTCTTTTGCTGGCAAATGTTAAAACACCACCAGGTTTTAAATTACGTTTCACACTGCCAGGCAACCGTCTCGATCACGGTCAAGGTCGGCACAAAAATCGAGGTCAAGATCTGGCTCAAGGTCGAGGTCACGAAGTAGATCACCCAGACGTAGAAGGTCAGCGATGTAAATTTTGCTTTTCTGAATTCATTATTCTAAACTGCTTGGTGTTTCAGTTGAATATTCTGGTTTTTCCTTTAGATTTCCATTGTAAATATTTTGTATTTATATGGTTATAGTTTTTATCTTTTTAATTTGTATATTTCCTGCAATGTTTTAATGGAAATTTCTTTGTTTGTTTTACAACGCTAAGGATTTGTTCAGATTTTTTATGTATTGTTTAGATCGCGCTCGCCAAGACGAAGAAGTCCAACTCCACCAAGCTTTGGGTGAGTTGATGAATTGGGTTCCATTTACTACAGTTAGTTAAACAGGCTAACGACATTATGTTTGTGTTCAAATTCACTCTTTTAAATGGGAGAATTAAATTTTACGTTGTTAGTATCACATGTCGTCGTCTTTACTACCTAAATGCATACAGTGATGTTTATTGAGAAAGTTGAACGACCTGGCTGGCAAAGTGTTAAACTTCAATCATTTAAATTGATTTACGTATAGGTCATCCCCATAATGCTATTCGTTGAATTTTTTTTATGTGTCAGTGTATTCCTAATGTGATGAAGTTATCTTTACAGTTTTCTCAAGTGTGTCTTTAGTGACGTAGTTATCTTAACAGCTTTCTCAAGTGTGTATTTAGTGACGTAGTTATCTTTACAGTTTTCTCAAGTGCGTATTTAGTGACGTAGTTATCTTTACAGTTTTCTCAAGTGTGTATTTAGTGACGTAGTTATCTTTACAGTTTTCTCAAGTGTGTATTTAGTGACGTAGATATCTTTACAGTTTTCTTACGTGAGCTTGTGACAAAGTTGTCCTTGCAGTCTCTTCATGTTTCAATCTTCAACATTGAACGCACAGAACGAACTTTAAAATGCGCTTAAAACTGATATGTTAGAATTATAACAGACGCAAACGCATTTCTTCTCAAATCTTGTTTTCTTCCTTCCAGTGGCCCATTTCTACAGAAGTCTCTTAACACGAGGATTGATGAGAGCAATGTTGGTCATCAACTTCTAAAGAAAATGGGTAAGTTATTTCGTACCAATGAGTTGGTTGTAATTATAATTCTGAGACTGAGGTTTTAAGATTTTAAGAATAAAAACTGGCTTGTCATGTCATGTCATCATGAAAAGCGCTTTTGTGGTCTTCATTTTGATTCATTGTAGCTATAGCTTATCTGAGTGCGAGAAGTCCAACCCTTTTGAATTTGTATGATTCACCTCAAATTGGGAAAGAAAAGAGTTTTTGTGATATTCGAGAATATCTCTTGTATCTTTTATGTTGACTAGACATGCATTTTTGTACAGACTACTTTTTATTGTATAAATCGTGTCGTAGTTGTTAAACGCTTGCATGTTTTAATTCATTGAAAAAAATAAATTTTTTTCATTCACTTTTGAAGGATGGGAAGGAGCTGGACTGGGCAAGTCAGAACAAGGAATACAAGATCCAATCAAGCAAGGAGAAGTTCGTGATAAGCAGGACATGTTTAAGGTACGTTGTTATATAAAGTTTATACAATATGATTTGTTAACAACTGTTATTATTCACTATGTGAGCATTCTCGGCTCTGATTTGTTAACTACCTGCAGATAATTCTCGATATCTGCAATTATGACGTCATACTTACAGATGATAGTTTCTACAATTATGATTTATTGATAACATATGACTATGAGTTAAAAGGTCAAAATCCAGCATCTTTTTTGATGTCTTGCGAGTCATTATGTTCAGCGCCAATTAAGTTTATTGTATGGATTATTTATAGTATAGTACAAAATTTCTTACAACCATCTCTAGCTTACAATTTTCTATCAAATTACATATTTTTACACGCGTTCAATCCTTTCACGACGACGATTTTTCTCTCATTATTCTTTCACATCAAGTTTGCAGTCGGCATTCCTACTATTTTTTGTAACGTACAGCATAAAACTCGGCTGTCTTTACGTTTTGCTCACTTCTATTTCGTCACTTCTATTTGGTCTGCATCGTGTGAACAGTTGTTTCACCTTATTCCTCATATCGGTTCGTACGTATAGGTCGAGGCCAGCATTGACAATTGTCATTAAATGCGATGTAATATAAGCGAAAATATATAGAGACGCTGGAATATTTATTTTAACAAGTTGCAAAACAGCGATGATAACTGCGGGCATCCAGCAGACAAAACATGTGATGTTTATCCAAAACACCACCGTGGTCACTTGTCTTTCCATCACTGCCGAACAATAAAAGATTAAAAGATTAGCGATTGTTTTATTTTGATAGACTAAAAAGAGTGAAAATAGGGAGGAGGGGTGGGGTCAACCTGATAACCAAGGCTTTTCGAATCGCTTAGATGAAGCTGTAAAGACACTGCTCAGGAGCTGAGCTTCCTTAAAATAATGCCTCCATTTTGGGGAAGAGCTAGGTCCATCATCGAAGATATACAAAATTTCAGCATCGTGTCATAAATTTTAATTTCATTGGTTAACAGTTTGAAACGTTTTGCGTTTAACCGTTCTATAAAGATAGAAGCAAAATTTTATCATACGTACTAGAAAAGTTTACGATAAAATTAATCCTAACTGTGTTCGAACCTTGCAATTTTCAATTACTTTGTGGGAAACGACCAAGTGTTTTAGTAATTAAACTTATCGCATTTTCCTGCGAAATGACTAAGATTATGTGCCGCTTTTTAAAAAACATTCCATTAACAGGAGGTCACGTTATAAAGTAAATGGTTTGAACCTGGGAGTGTCGTTACATGTTTGTAAATGTAGATCGTCCAGGTTGGTATAGTCCCTGAGAAGGACTGTTTTTGTTGTTGACTGACGTTTCGACAACTTAGCGGTAGTCATCTTCAGAGTCAAATGACTAGTCTGAAGATGACTACTGCTAAGGTTGTCGAAACGTCAGTCAACAACAACAAAAATAGTCCTTCTCAGGGCTATACCAACCTGGACGATCTACATTTACAAACATGTAAGGAGGTCACGTTATTCCTTAAAATTATAGGGTTTAAGTTTGTCTTTACGTTGTCCGATCTAAAATGGCACCCGCGTGATCATACCTTCTGCGTTATTTTTCTTTGCGTTGTCTGTTGGCTGATGGTTTGACCTGGTTTTAATCCTGCGAGTGTGTTGTCTTAAAAGAATTGCCATTTTCCAGTTGCTCATTACAATGATTCCAAAGGGTATGAAACCACCAATGATCACCAAACATACATTTATTCCAGTACGATGATCGAAATGTACGGTACACATGCCGTAATTGAACGTGTATTCGACATTAACACTGTATGGCGACATAATTAAGGCAGCAAGGAGAAACGTCTCTAGCCAAATGAAGGCGACAGCAGCCTTTGTCCTGCTACGTGTCACTGTTAATGCGTATTGCAGTACTGATTTCACTGCATAATACCGATCAATAGACATGAACATCAGAGTTTGTGTTACGGCGAAGTACAGCGAAGAAAAGGAGGTGCCGATTATTGAACATAACATTTCATTTCTGGCAACGTGTTTGGGTCTTGCAACTTGGTATATTTCCAGTGAAGTAGTGACTGTATTCATTAACAAACTCGTTGTCGCGAGGTTTGCCATGAGTATGCTCGATGGCTTGATTCTACTCCTTCTTTTTGTGAGGTTGCCAAATAAGACGAGACTGTTCAGAGGTACGGCGATGATCATGATTAGAATATAAATGGAAATCACACTGATTACTGTGTACTTGGGAAATATCCGAGCTTCTGTGCCATTCATATCGTTCATCAATTCAACAGTGTACCTTGTTCTCAGTTTGCACGAAAAGTTTCTCCGAATCTCATATGCACGAAGTCATACGTGATCTAAATCCCATCAATAGGGGGCACTTGTATAAATGGACGACGTCTGATAATTGCTGAATTGATTGAATATTCATTGTCTGATGATATGTTACGAGAAAGGTGTTCGGAACGGGTCTCTCGTAGCAGGTGCAACTTTTAAGTGTTTATTTCAATTTGCAATATTCAGTGAAAGCATTTGATAACACGTCGAATTTCTGAGTAACTGTTGAGCTTTTCAATCACTCACGGCATGCACGTGAAGTAATTGAAAAGGCTAGCATTTTGTCTTCACTCTTCATTTTGTTGTTTGTGAGCATGAATAAGAGACGATTTGCATTATCTTAGTCTAAATCAATTAAAACAGATCACTTGTTTTTACATTAAGTTAGAAGAATGTTTATCATCGATCCTTATCTCGTTGACTTCTTTGAAAATGCACAGCAAACTAGCATGTCACACATGCAGATATGGTGCCAATATATATAACGGGAAAATTCAACTTTCATTTTCAAAACATGCAAGTCACTACTGTTGGTATATTCTAATCACTGTGCTTACACCTTCTGATACTCGCCTGTTCCGGAGAAAATTGATCTCCCATATTATTTGACCCGATGTACAATGTAGTGCATGCTGTACTCGAGAGTGATAATAGTTATTGAATAATGCAAATCTTGGATTTGGAAACAACTATATTCCTCAGTTGTTCTTTACTTCGAATGTACAGTCATGCAATCGCAGCATGTCAAGTAAAACAAAACAGAGTATGTTCTTCAGTGGGATTGTTATTTAACACATATGGGTAGGATTTCTACGTGATCATCATAATTGTACCTTGTTGATGTTTAGAGTACTTGCATGTATCGACCTACGAACGAGAACATTTCGTCGCTTCAGTTTTGTTTGCAAATCATTTTAAAACAGATCATTTTCTTTTTTTCGCAATTATGCTGCAGTCTTTTACCATATTATAATTTCACGTACAGAATTGAAAAGTTATCTAAAAAAGATCATGTTTCATCGTGTTCCTCTTCATTTTAAAACTTTATACAATCGACATACGTTAAATTGTTTTGTCAAAGATTCTCGTTGATAAGATAACGTTTGCCAATGACATGGAACTTGCATACTGCTTTTTTTCACAAGCTGTTACTACGTACATGTATTTTTAAATAGCCTATCCAAACTGTCTTGCAAAAGTTGAAAATGCATATAGCTTCTTCTATTTTCTTTATAAATTCGCCATTAGGAAGACCAACGTACATAGGACGTGGTGTCCCGAAGCTTTTTGAACATTAGATAAAAAAAAGACTGAAATGTATGATCTCTAAAATGTGCTTGCATTGAGAATGCAACAGGATACATACATATTCGAGGAACTGTTTCTTCCTTGTTTTTCTGGGAAACTGTCACGTTTACCATATACAGACTATTTTTGGATGCATGAGTGGCAGCTGCGTTTCACGACGCAGCTGTTTCATTGATAGTGCTTTATTTCTACGATATAATAGTTTTTTTCTACGTTGTATTTTGGTCTGCTTCTGTTGTTATTGACGTGTTTGTACGCTTTCCGTCTAGTTGTTGTGACGTTTACGAATACGTTTAAATTTAGGCCTGTACAACGAACCCTTGCAAAGAACGGCGATAGTTAAGATTTTTGCGTGGACACGTATTCGGCGCTCGTTAAAAAATAAACGTTTTGTCCAAATTGGAAGACGTCTCCATCTACGATCCAGACTTAACTGGCACATGATCATTAAAATTAGTCAAAGTCGTAAAATTCTCCAATTCTAACAATTTTTAGGACAAGTTTGGACCAAAATATTCCTCTACCTGTTTAAGATTTACCATGTAGGACCTGGTTGGTCAGTCCATTGGTCAGACTGTTTCTGAAAAAATAAACCACGTGGTGCAAGCTACCCGCATATCCTGCGTTATCTCTAAATATTTTCATATTTTTCAGGGTATAGGAGTTGATATCAACGATCCGTTTGATCAGTATCGCAAGAATATGAGCTACACATATAATCGCCGTAAGTTTGTAACTTATAAGAGTGTATGGGGCTAGCGAAAATATCCCTCATCACACAACATCCCCCCCCCCAACACTTTCACTGGTCAAGACAATCGCCCTTCAATGGTTTTCCCATGCACGGCTAAAAACATCATCGCGTTTTTTTACAGCACGGAGAGATCGAGATAGACGATAAAATTGTTGACGAGACTAGAAAAAACCCCATGGAATTCAACTGCGATGACAAAGAAAAATATTTACTAACGAAGGTCACCTGCGATGAGGTATCGTGTCGACTTGTGAATATACGACCGTATTGCTTTCGCGTGACAGGCTTGCTGTGTAGAATAAAATCCACAGCCTTGCGTTCATTTATGAGCACAGTGAGGCTATCGCGACTGCCTGTTTTCTAGGTAGTAGCTATAATGAAGGCAAAGTAAGCAAAATAACATTTTATTGTTGTGTTTTATAACAAGCAAAAGACAACTTGTCTTTTCTGTAATATCTGTTGTGCTGAATGAAATACTTTTTCACTGTCAATTATATTAAACGACAGAGTTTGAAATGCTTATCGACAACTAAACATGACAAATGAACTGCTTTTTGATGTGCTTTGAAGTGAATAAAGACGTTCGTCTGCCAGTGTTGGCGTACCCAGGTCGCAAATTTAATCCAGCGATGTAAATTTATAAAATTGCCATAAAATCGTTTGATGCGCCCCTACATGTAAGCATTTGGCTTGACTACATTTGATATATGCACGGGACGAGGGATCAAATAAACCTGAAAAAATGCCTCATATTGCACGGGCGGGTTTTTTGGCAAAGACGAGTTGCCACCACACCAGATTTTAATAGCTTTCAATCCATAAAAGTCCCCTTCGTATATCAAGAAAATTAAGTCAAGTAGCTGTGATATGAAACACGCCAAACAAAATATACGACTCTGGCAATTCGATCAATTTGTGAAATGACGCAGCTCAAAGAAAAATGACTCGGCCATTTCATAACCAGTTAGTCATGTATCTGGTATAACACTGTTCACATTGGCATGGAGCGGCTTGAAAGATGAGTCACAAAACGAATTTTCGTCGGCTCTTGTCCATTTCTTTTCGCTAACAAACGAAAGAAAACAAATATAGATGGTCGAATATTGGATATTTTGGCTAAGAGATAAATTTGTTGGTCAGGCACAACTATAGAGCTAGAATAAACTCAAAATAAGATTTTTGCGGATTGCTCGTAAAAGCAACATTGGTCTACCTTATGTATCCATTCATACTGTCCAAACTTTGTGTCAAATGTACCACGTTGCAGTGAACGCAACTTAAGCGTAAATCTAGGACCAAGTTCTTGAAGGCCTGCTTTCTGCGAGTTCTTGAATATATATCTAGTAAGCAAAGAAAAGTTAGAGTCTGAACTAGCTTGTCAACAAGTCCTTTCAAAGAAATGGCTGATAAAATGGTTTAGTTATTAGAACTTCCATGTTTTAAGGTTTGTTACTCGCACTGCTTAAGAATGTGAGATTTTTTAAGAGCACAATAAATTAATTTGGATAACTAAAATATGCTGTCTTATACATACCTATGGTGTCGAAAAAATATAAAATCCCTTTGATTGTGGAATGTCGCGCATCGCCTTCCCTGGAACTGAGGGTCGTAAGGAAATAAGGAAGCCAACAACCTAGCAACGGAATGACCCAGCCTCGTTTTGAAGTTATTTAGTACGACTTCCGGTCGATGCGACGATGCTCGTCCATGATTCTGTTGAAAAATTGACTTAGTTAACCATGTGCAGTAATAACGTTTGTTAAAATCACTACGGCAATAAAAGATGGCAATCCGCAGTGCATGATGATGGGGTATAAATTGTTGAAAAGAGACGAGTAGGTTTGAATTCGATTAGTCAATTTAAATCAGGATCATCAAATCTGTTTACTTTTTCTTTTCTTTTGAGGGTAAACAATCTTCTTTTATTTTATCATATGATTTTTGATTTCGTAAAAACGAAAATTTAGGTTTTTTTAAATAATCTCAAGCAAAAAACTTTTATCGACGATGTGAGCAAAAGAAGATAACCGACATCAATTATATATATCAATTATTAATAATATCATGAAATATTAATGAATATCAATTATTAATAATAAAGTACTAATGCAGGTTGCTGTAAAAAAATCTATGTATAATTGTATGATGTCACATTAACCTCCAGTCTTCCTAAAATTCTTGAATATTAAAAATCTTCATTGCTACAAATCTTTTTTATTTATAAAAACAAGATTTTTTAGAAAATTTTTCTCTTAACTGACCCTAAAGTAATTGTGTTGCCGTCTACCTACCGTGACCAATCAAGAGGGAATTCCTCTGGCGTGGACGAAGTTAGTATTCTTGTGAATAGGGTTGAGACAGACGTGAGGGTATGGGGAAAGGGGGGGTTGAGACGGAGAAAAAATCAAACTATTACTGCTGATGAAGCAAGTCAACTTTCGTGTACAGAGATGGGCACATTTCGCTAGTTCAGTACCAACCTTGATTGCCTTCGATAATTTCACGCTGCTTAATTTGAAATGCGCCGTCGGCCCGTCAGGAAGATGAATTATCCATAAAGCATCTTTAATTTTCGTTAAAATCAAATACAGATTAGAATTAAAAGCCGACATCATCTTAAAATATGTATATGTCATCAATGAACGCCGCTTACAACATTGTACTTATAATAGTCTCATATTCGAAGCTAATCGAAAAAAACGACAATTAATTCTAAAGCCGTCATTATCTTAAAATAGTATATGTTCTGTTCATCATTGAACGCCGCTATAATAACATTTTACTAAATGGTCAATATATATAGTCTCATATTCGAAGCTAATTGACAAAAACGACAACTATTGTTTGCTTATGTTAGCATATTTATCAGAAACTGGACACTTGACGCATATTATCGGAGGGAAATATTTTTTACTATAGTGACGAAAGGATACTTGGTTCTTTGTGATTTTCGTTCACGATAACAAGATTCGTAAATCCTCTTTCCACTGCTTGAGGGATTATTTTCTTAATAGCAATGCCTTTCCTATACCTCACTTCCGAATTAGGTATAATTTGGCAAAGAGCATCAACGAACTGAACTGTTTTCTGAGAAGAAAAACGAGTAATGACGTCGTCCGGTTTAACATTCAATCAATCACGAACACAAGAGGGTGATGATTACTTTTACCCTGTACATTCTTTCCTATATGAGCATGCAATGCAACGACTCATTCAAGACTAAGTTATTAAGCTAATGTTGCATAAAAAATGATCACATAAAAACTATCAAAACTGGCCTCTTGATTATTTTACGTCTACATACCAAATTTGGTTTGTTACTTGTAGTAAGCAGTACTTTAGGTCGAATTTCACATTTGAAGTAAGAACTTAATTCGTCATTTTCTTCGTCATGCAACACCTGTTAAAATACATCAAACTTAATAGTAAGAGTTGGAACTATACCTAACATTTTTAATTAGTCAAACTTGCCAAACTATTTCATACCTCCTCGTCATCGGCAACCACCATTGTTTCATCGGGAAGTCTCGTGTTTTCAATGGTTTTTGGCACTTGTTTTGGTGGTGCCTACGTACAAGAAAAAAAATTAATTGTTATATATTGTCATTACTTTGCCAAAAAATTATTAAAAACTATCATAAATTTGATAAAATCTTTCCACGTGTAAATCGGAATAACAATGTGTTTCGCTTTAATGCCAAAGTGAAAAGTCGTACACGCACGCGAGCATGCGAGAAGTAGAAACGAAGAAGTTTCCAAATAGTCATGAACTTCTCGTCATAGTGTCGTTGAGTCGGTCCCTTTGAATCCATCTCTACGATATCCACGAGTCTCCATTGCGGGTGACAAGTCAAATACATAACAATGAGTAAATGTAAATGCAGGCAATATATTGCTCTTGTCGCGTATGCAAATACCCGTAAACTCATTTATATTGCATAAGATGTTATTGAGTATTATTTTATTTTATTTTAAAGAACTTGTCATGTTCATAAAAGAGTCTCACAAGTAGAAATACTTGCATTCTTTGATTTTGTGCAGGAGTTACACGCTATTTCAGCAGCAGTACAAATAAACAAATACTGTGGGTGGTTAATCTCGCTCACAGTTAAAGCGGTGCGCTTCTAGACTCAATACGATGTTCACATTTTTACATGCGTGGAAAATAAACGCAGCATTTTGCGGTGTTTTTTTGGCAAAAAATCGTCGTCCTAAAAAGTTTGCATACAACAACAGCATGATAAAATAATTTCATTTCGAAATTTCTACCTATTATAACGTACAATACAACGCAGTTGAGGTCAAACAAATATAACCTTTAAAGCGCGATTAAATGCCTCACATTGCAGCCGATTTCCTAACATTTATTAACAACGATTAATTTAAAACATTTGATGTTAACTTTAAAATAATAATAAAACTAAAAACACTAAATATGTTATACGTATAAATATCAATGCATGTCATGAGTGTACATTTAAGCCGTATTAAATAACTAGGTCAGTTGAATACTTCTGAAAACAGATACGTTGGACTGTGAAGCACTCCTCCTGGAATTAACGGATCTCGATTTCGCTAATTCTGTGAAAGCGTCGTCGTTATCATTAAGTTGTTCTTGGCGTTCTTCTACCTGTCTGCCATCCACTTCACTTGTCTCATATTTCGTGTTAGGCGTGCCCTCGATATCATAAAATCTTTTCGTATCATTTCTATTCAAATCGTAACTGACAGTTGCGAATTCTTTCGTGACAAATTGGCCACGAAAAACTGATTCGTCGCTGTGCTCGCTGGTAGAAATCGCGTTCTTAAACATCTTTGTGAAAGTGCTACACATACGTTTGGCGTGAAGTTTACTTTGACAGAGTAGAACGTGGCCTTTCAAGCTCTTTTCGTTTTCGATTCTAGCAACAAGAATAACATATTTAGCATATTTTCGCCAACTGTTTGTCGTCGTCACATAACTAATATTACACGCCTTGAAGAAACGATTGATACTTCCATCGCTATCGCGTAGTGTAGCGCCATTTCCATCCACGGTCAATCGAAAACTGTCGGCATTTGACTGGTAAGAATTGACGACGATATCGAAGAAGTCGCTTATTTCCTGATCTGATGCTGTTTCGTAATCTTCACTAATCGCCGTGCACCCAATATACTGCACGGAAAATTCATTATCGTTCAAGTCCGCTTGTTCAACGTGGTTTAGATGCTGAAACCTGTATCTTCTAACACCGTTGACCAGTGCCGTTGCCATATTTGCTATCAAATATTAAATATCTCTCCCTTTTGTCTACGAGTATTGTCTGAAGAGTACTACAAAATGACGAGGGAAAAATTCAAAGTTAACCAGCGCAGCAGGTGACCACGGGTTTTTCTTCCACGTAACTGATTATACATATGTATGAATTAGTCTCAACTCCATTATCGCACCAACTGCAGCGCATTTCAGTAAAAAATTCATGAAAAATTTCCTTAATATAACATTCTACCATGGCAAGCTGAAGCTTGTATACAAATATGCGGATTAACATGATCAAAAAACCATTATTATTTTTGTTATAGTCGCCGTAATAGACCGGAAATCGTTCATCACGATCAGCGAAGTGTTTCGAACATAAAAAATTCAAATTTTACTTGTTTGAACGTTCGAAGTCATATTACAGATGCTCTAAATTTTGACTTGGACAAAACAATGTTGTAAAGTAGGCACAAAATTTATAACTTCGGCGCGTAGCTAATACTAAATACGCAGGTATGTGCATATAGGCCAAACAAGTTGAAGATCTTAATACCATAATCAAATAAAGCAATTCGCTGCATTAAAATGGTATGACTCGTAATTTGAACATTAAATGGGCCAACATCTTACATGCCATAGGAAACACTAAGAAGACAAAAAGCGTCACCCTCTTTTTCTGATAACGTTTGGTTGAAAAGTTTTCTTTCGAAGGAGACAAAGCTTTGGAAACAAAATCACGAGTGTGTATAGTATTATTCATTAACCCACGCTCACAACAAATACAAATAAATACAACGAAGAAAGCGTCTTTCTATATTATCACGATTATTGCATGATGTCGACACCAATAATAAAGAGAAAGAAAAAGTTCTAAATTACAACATCAGAGTGACCACTTACAAAACTGACATTTGTAAATACGTTTTGAGGCGTAAAATCAAAACTAAACTTCTTGTCTGTTACGTTACCGCCTCAATTGGAACATAACGTCATAGGTAATGACGTAAACATCTTTGAAATACTGAGAAAGACTTTTTAGTGACTTAAGTTGCGTAGGTAACGCAACGAGGTAACGGCTTGAAAGTGCTATTGTGATAAGTAAAGTGCTGTGATAAGTGCCATTGAAGGTTACTACTCTAGTGGCTAGTGGCATAGCTAGCCCACTTAATAAATTTTCTAAGCAAATTTTTTCATGATAACTCATTGCTAAAACAAAAGAATTACATAGAAATGAGCAACATCCTGAAATTTACATACATATGAAGTTGAACTAAACTTGGCTGGCTTTACAACTGAAAAACCAGAAGGATTTTTTTGTGAAATTCACAATATCAAAATAAGTGCATTAAGGTAGCTCAATTCTAGTATTTAAAAAACAAAATAGTGTCATAAATCAAAAGAAAGATAAGATAGATTCACCCTTCCATCTGGTTACATTCCCATTTGGCCAACATGCAGAACTTCACAATGACTAAGTTTTTCTAAGTTTAATCAGGTCATTAATCAGAATTTTCGTCATATATTACATATTTCTGATATGTAAATCAACATGTTTCATGATCAAGCCAATGAACTATAAGTATAACAATTGAACTAAAAGGTTGATCAAACTATAAAAATCTACACATGCACAAATTTCTGTAGAAGTGGAGAAGTATAGGGTGTCTCCCAAATATCTATAGAAATCATTTCATCCTAAACCATTGTCAAAAGCACATGATTTTACAAAAGGGAATTTATTGATGATTGCTTCAATGGAAGAGTTAATTTATGCGGGGGGGGGGCAGCAACAGCATGGCTGGTTAGATAATTCTCATCTCTTCCCATTGAACATTGAAATCCACATCGCAATTGATGGTCAAATATTTTAAATTCATCTAAGATAATCTGCGCGAAGTACATATTCAAACCAAATTCTAAAGATATTTGGGGACTAGCTGCAGTAAGTGTGATGTGATTGTGAATATATAGAATACCTCTTCTCCTAATTCATCTTCCTCCCTCTTTCTTTTTTTCTTTCGTTCTTTTGCTTTTCTGCTTTTCTTTCTTATACAACTGCATTCTTCTCTCCTTATTCTTCACGCGGGATAAATCTACAGAACGCTTATTATTCTGTGCGTTTGTAACACACGTTAATTCAGTCTTCTCCGCCATCTTGAAAAATAATGTCAATACAGTATTATAGTATTCACAGTTGTATCTAATTACTACTAATTACCCATAGTTCTCTTATAACACCCTATGCGACCCCCGCTGTCATTTTTCCATTGTTCAAACTTCTAATAATTTCTTTCTCTTTCTGATAAAAATCGTATTCTGAAAGCTAAAAAAAGGTGAAATGCATGTAGCACAGCTTCATTCAGGTTCCACTATCCCATTACTTGGTTTAGGTACTTGGAAGAGCAAACCTGGGGTTGTGGGTGATGCTGTTAAAGTCGCCATTGATTCAGGTTATAAGCACATCGACTGTGCAGCAGTTTATGGCAACGAAAAGGAAATTGGTATAGCTTTAAAGGAAAAAATTGGAAAGGTATTGAACATAACATAGAGTTTTAGTAGAAAAAAAAAATTAAAACCGTTACACAAATTATACTTAGATGCCTGATCAGTAATGGCGTGACCGTTGATATTGTATTCAAAAATTAATAATAATTTTGCTTAAAACTTTACACTGTAGAAGTAATAGTTAGGGCTGGCCAGACTGGAAAGTTTGTAAACTGTGTACGTGAGATTTAAGGTGCACAATACAAACTTTTAATTCTGAGGGCTGACTTCACCATGCCAATATCATGTATATTTGATAAATTTCGTTACTATTGTGCATTTCTATATCTGTTTTGTGCAATGCAATATTTTACATAAAGACAAAGACAAGAAAATTCATCATTTTTTCATATTCAATGGTGAAGATTTTTCTGAGCAGAACAATTTTTTTGATGCCGTCAAAACTTTATTGTAAAACGTTTATGTCATGCCACAGATTTGAGTTTTTGTTGCATCTGAGTTGATTGATTTTCTGGTGTTTGAAATGTGTTGTTTTTCCTTGCGAGTAGTCCAGATGCTAAAACCATTTTGATCTTATATTGAAACTTTACCATTGTGATCTTTAAAATTTAAATAGGATATCAAAAGAGAGGATCTGTTTATCACCTCAAAGCTTTGGAATACAAAGCATGCTGCTGAGGATGTTAGACCTGCCTGTGTGCAAACATTGAAAGATTTACAGCTGGAATATTTGGACCTATACCTTATCCATTGGCCTATAGCCCTTAAGTCTGGCATTCCTTTTCCCAAGAATAAGGATGGTTCATTGCAATATAGCGATGTACATCCCTTTGAGACATGGACGGCTATGGAAAAACTAGTTGATGAAGGCTTGGTGAAAATATTGGTAAAACGGTTAATGCCTTAATTACTTAATTATGATCCCTGATTTATTTTTGAAAAAATTGTTAAAAGTCTGAGCTATGGATTGCATGCAAGTATAGTAAAATATTTTTCAATGAAAAATTTCATTGGAGCTACACAAATTACCTCAAATAGTGTGAAAGTTTCCTACTATATAAGTCAATTAAATGTTTTGGAGGTGTTTATAAATAATTACTTCACAACATTTGCAAGATTTTTCAACATGTTCAAAAAAACAAACAAATTGTTCAGAAATCTTGTGTCAAACAGACAAAGAATTGATTGTGATCAGCAATGTTATTGTAGTTTTTATCATTCCCTGGTGTGTGCTTATTGAGAGAATATCCCTAACATTCTCTTTTACTAGTGAAAGATTATTTACAAAAGCCATGTCAAACAACTTGAGTAGCTTCAATGTCATTTTGATTGACAAATCTTTTGACCATTTGGCACAGTTAAGCATTTATACTATGGGCACAGCATGGGAGCTTCATGTGTGCATCATACATGTATAATTAAAATTAAGCAAGAATTGCAGTGTGGTTGAGATGATGACTATGATAAATGTAGATGTACATGATCAAATGTCAGCTGCTTCACGTTTATTTCGTTTTGAACACAATTCTATGTATCAATAATGTTATCCACTTCAGCTTCAATTGAATTGTTTGACACGCTGTTTTTTAAAAGTGCAAAAGAAATTGTTAAGACCTTCGTTAAATTTCCCTATCCTTAAGTTAGTTCCTCCTGGTAAGTCCTTTTTCATTTTATCCTTTATTTTAGGATTGTCTAATTTCAACAGTAAACAAATAAGCGAGATAATGTCGAAATGCAAGATAAAACCCGCTGTACTTCAAGTTGAATGCCATCCTTATCTCAATCAGTCAGATCTCATAAACTTTTGTAAAGATAACCAAATTGTCGGTATGTTTTCAACATTCTGGACGTAAAATTCTTTTCACTTCCAAAAAAATGTTTTCTCAAGGTTCACCCATTGTCTATTTTATTGTCTTTTTTCAAACAGTAACTGCATACAGTCCCTTGGATCGCCTCGACCGTCCCTGGGCTAAGCCTGGTGATCCACTGCTTCTCGAACAATAAAATCCTTGAAGTAGCTAAGAAATACAACAAAAGTGCTGCCCAAGTTTGCATCAGATTTCAAATTGAAAGAGGCGTTTCCGTCATTCCCAAAGTGCTTCCTCATCGAATCAAAGAGAATTTCCAGGTACCGTATTTTCACACCTCTCTAAGATAGTTGCCGAACACGTCACATCCTGTAAACACCCCACCCCACCCCTTAAAATCGGTGTTTTACTATATCTAAATATTACAACACTTGTCTGTCTTCAGTATATACTGCTACAACGATTTCCTAATCTTAAGAAGACATTGATTTTTTTCGAAGCGATTTTTCCTTCATTTTGCACAGAACCGATCAGCTTACTTTTTTATCAGGTCTTCGACTTCAGTTTATCGTCAGACGACATGAAAGTGATCGAATCCTTTCACAGACCATGGAGCCCTGTATCCCAATGATTGAGGTGAGAGATATCTGGAAATGATCTAACTTTTATGCTCCTTTGAACGAAATACTTCCATCCCTTTAACTTGCCTTCTTGTTTGTTGTTGTTTTTTTGCTAGGTCAATGGTAAACAAGTACCACGTGATGAACATCATCCACATTTTCCCTTCAACGAGCCGTTCTGATTTAGAATGCGGTTCATAAAATAATTTTGATAAAAGCCTATTTACAAATACGTTATGGCTTACTCTGTTGATAAACGTTGGAAACAACTTGTAACTCTAAAGTTTTATTTTCTTAGTGCTTGCAAAGTGCTTTTTTAATCGTCGTACGTTTAGTGCGATGAAAATTGTTGAATCATGATTAATAAGAATGAATTTACATTTGACTGAAGAACAATGATGCTGATTCTCTAATGGCTTTCAAAGTTTAGGCATAAGAATTCGATGAATCTTGCCTATGCAGCTATTGCTAGGATATAAATCGATTACCTTTGTTATGATCAAACGCTCATTTAGGTGAAAGTTGACTTACAATTTATCGATCATTAAATAATGTATAAACCCACAAATATTGTGACGTCAGGTGACACGACAACGTTGTCTCTGTTTAATGAAAAGTAATCATTTATAAGGATGACGTTTTATTGGACAAAGTTTTACAAATTTATTGAAAAATGAAGGTTGTAGGATGGAGCATAAAAGTTTGCAGCCTGTTTTCCTTATAAACAGGGATCCTTGACCAGAGACGCGTCGATGCCCGTGCCCTCTCTTATGAACAAGCTATTTCTTTTTTGAAATATAGCGACCTACTTTCTCCCCCCCCCCTCCCATCTTGAACTAGCTCCGCAGTCCCTCTTTTTTTTTGTAGTATTTCACCCCTTGTGAAAGTGTTCTTGGTATGCTGTGCTTAAATGCAATGGGGGAAGGGATACAGAAGGATAAAAGTGGATATAACAAGTACAAAATTTGCATTGCTTGAAATAGGATTTATTTGAATTCAATATGGCAACTTGTAGTTTCAGAGCTTCGTCAACTCCACGTGAGAAACGGATATTATTGGAAATAATGCTAGTAAAATGTCAGCAATGAGTTCGTCTGCTGGTCGTGGTCGTGGTCGTGGAAGAGGAAGAAATAAACCACCTGCGCCTTTGAGAAAACCCGGTGAATTTACTACTACTTCTAAAATCAGAGTTTGGAAGATAGTACTCTTAGTCCTAAAGATGAAAAACCACCTGTTTCAACAGTACAGCAATCTGCAAAGGACGACAGCAGTCTGAGCTTGGAGCCTTTGGCCGGTCAGTATTTATTAAAATTAGTTAAACTGTTCATGAGTTTTATCATTGAATCACCATCATTCGCGAAAGTCTTACTCTTATGTTTTATCAAAATGTTGATCACTATCACCCACTGATCAATTATGAGTTAACAAGAGTGCAGTAAACAGCGCAATTCTCAGAACTGTTGCAATAATTTTGGCATTGTTTTTGTTTTATAATTTAATTACAACAAATGGTCTTGTATTTAGCAAAAGGTTTCATTAAAAAGCTTCTGCAAGAATTTATTACTTACGTATATTTGCTTAGAAATCTTTAAAATTTTGAAACATGACGTCTTCAACAAACTAAGTCATTTTGTTTAAGTTACTAATTTTTTTGTATCATCAGAATGATCAGACATACCTCAACAACATTTGTCATATAGCCTGGTTTTGATATTTACGTTATCATTTAGAACCCAATGCAAAATGATTCTGCAAAGTATTTGCTAAAATGAAACTATTTTTTAAGTTTTTGGGAAATCTCTAGAGAAATAAACAACAATGAAAAATTGATACTTTTTCCAAATTGAAGTGATTGATTCCCACAATCAACTGTCCTTCCATTGACAACTTTACATGAAAACGGCTTACAACTGTTTTTCAATGGAAGTCAGTTCTTTAACAAATTAAATCCCCTATCCTTTATTGAAGAACTATCAGGTTTATGCAATTTTCATTATTTTAGGTGAAAATGCAACAACATTATATCTTTTTCAACTAATCAAACATTGTTACAAAAATTGTAGAAAGTCGAGGGCAAGACATAAATTAAATAATTAATGAAACTTTACCTCATTGAATCTTCTCCTAGAAACTTTGCTGTAATGAAAAATGTTTTTGGCTAAGACATTTAAACCAAACTTCATATGTTGCCCTATTACCTTTACGTGTGCAAGTTGTTTGTATACAAAAGTTGTTTGTATGCAAAAGTGGTTTACAAGCAAAGTCATTTATATGCACAAATAGTTTCTACGTATGCAAAAAGTCATTTATTTTTAATTTAGAAATTAGAAAACTAAATGTTAACAAATCTTTTTTACTACACTAACTGTAGCTACATGAAACTTGCTTTAAAAGAAAAACCAGAAGTTGCTTGGAAATTTGATTATATATTTTGTATTCTTTGAAAATGAGTCATTTTACAAACAGTAAATATCTCAGATTTGGCACCATTACAACAATGCTTCTTTGACCTAATTTTGCTAATTTGTACCATTATGAATTTGCTTTATCACTCATTAAACACATGATCTGCAATGAATTTGAGCATGTGCACATTTTTCAATAGCAACTCATTAGACACCAACCAATAGCACCCCTCTCCACTACCATACCATAATATATAAGGTGTTTGTATATTTCCCTCTCCTAGACGTAAAAGAAATCAAAGAAGAAGATCATCAAACTGAAATACAAGGAAGTGATTTGTGGAAATCTGTTAATAATCCTGAATTTGTTCCAAAATCTCAGCAAGTACAGGCTAGACCTTCAAATTCACTTGTTACAGCTGTTAATGCTCCAATTTATCCCTGGAAGACGTTTTGCAATACACAAAGAAACCGAGGAAAGATCGAATACCATTGTAAATTTTATGACTAGTAAAATGAAACAACTTACAGAAGATCCTGGTTTGTTTGATGAAATTGCAGAAGCTACTGTGAGCTATTTGTTATTGCATTTAAAAGATGAAAATGACATGACATTGGTGTCAGATATACTCTTTGAAAAGGTAGGGATTCTTGCTGTTTCATTTTGTAATGGATTGTACATAGCTTAGAGCATTATAAATATGTAATATTTGTTTGGTATAGTGTGTAGCAGACCGTCATTTTCAATATACTGGATCAAGATTGGCTGGACATATGGATAGATACTTGGTGGTCAACGCATGGACTCGATTCCATTTCGAAATTTTTTGAAAAGGTAAACCTGCACTCTGTAACACTTTGAACTATTTTCATTTTTCATTTAAACTTCTTTTTTGGCATTTCTTTGCATGGCTTGACAAAACTGTGCTATAACTAGAGTTTTAATGTCATTTTTGTGTGCACTATTTTATTTTTATATTCCATTGTTTTTAAAAATGTCAAATGGACGTTTGTGTTTAACTTTATCAAATATTGAATTGATTCATTCACGTTTTTAACCAGTTTGTTACGGCAGATACACTCGAACGTTTTTTTTTTGGTTTTTTAAATGGAAACAGTCCTTCAAATATAGTCCATTTATGTTGTATTGTGCTTATAGGTAATTACTGTAGATAAAAATGAACTTTTCTAAATGCGTATTGTGAAAAAATATAACATCCTGATGATCATATACGTACATAAAGAACCTCATTAACCATTTACATGCAAGAATGTACATGCAAGGCTGTTGAATTTTTTAGGTGTAGTAAAGAAAATACCATGTTTGACAACACAATTGAAAGCGATCTAGAAAGAGCATGTAGTCTTGCCCTTTTTATGGGTGAATTGCTTCGAAATTACAAGGTTTGCATACGTAAAGATCGCATTCGATCCTTTTCATCTGATCTGAGGCATGTAACCTTTTAAAATTCATTTAAAATATACTATTCAAATTACTTGGAGGTCATTGAGGGCAGGGGACTTGAATCGATCATATTGTATGTTGAACGATTTTAGCTACAATATCAATAACTATTTGTAGTCGTCAAGTTACTCTAGTTGCGACTTCAGTACGTGTATTGTTACGCAAAGTTCACAAATGCTGAAATACACAACATGAGAATTTTTTAACTTGAAGTTTGGTCACCATGAAATTTCAGTTTGATTTTCAGTCAAAATTCAACTTTTTTTCTGTTCACCATATTCGTTTTTGTCTTTTGTCATCCAGGACAAGAACGACAAGACTATTGGTAAATTATTATGTGTTGTCACAGATTTGTTAAAAAAACTCTTAAGCTGTAGCAATCCGAAGCTTCTCATAACCGCTGGAAAACTTTTAAAGGTAGGGAAGCTTCTGTAAATTTTATGTAAGCTGTCGTGAACTCCTCTCATGTTCGTCTTGATTTTCTTTTTGATGAGCGGGAATCATTTGATCTAGTATATTTACTAGGTTAAGCTGTTCACCAAACACATAATTATTTTTCTTTAAAAAATGTTGCAAATGTTTAGCTACACAAACTAGAATAATAGTCTCCTTGTTCATTTGTCCAGAGAATTGATTTCACACATGTCGTTCATGCTGAGGTGTCTTTGAAGTTTCGAGTTATTTGTTTTTATTAGTCTTTCTGTATGTGAGTCACGTTGTACTGTGTGATCTCTTTGTTTGCGTTTGAAAGCTTCTTTGACAAGTTGAACTGCTGCATAGAGTTGTCGAACAATTCTATTAAATTCAATTGATCTTCATTGCAATTTTCATTTTAAATGTTGTTGTGATTGTTCGTATGTTTTATACAATCAAATCAATATGCTGCCATATTTTATCTGCTATCTAATCTCTGTGTTACGTACTTTGTTCAATATCACCCAACCGCTTTGTACGCACAAACTTGACAAAGTGCAAGACATAAAACTTATGTGAGTTTTCTTTATTTCTTAAGTTGACTGGAGGCTTGCTTGATCAAGAGAACGAGTTATTTCATTCTGTAAAACAGTTGGCAGTTGATGAACTTGTTGACAGGTGAGCCCCTTACTCCAGTAGCGAATTCAACCGACAAGTATTGGTCCTGCATGCTATGTTGATATCAGATTATTATCACCATATTGTTTTCACAGTGTGAGACCATTGAACTAAAATACATGGAACGCTACCTGTAATGCAAAAGCCTAATAATTTTTTGAAGCCAAATCTTACACCTGGCGACGATTTACCCCAGACACGCGTGTGTATTTCAATCAATCATCTCTCCGCGAGGAATCTCGAAACACGCGTGTCTGGGTGTAAGATTTGGCTTCAATTATGTGCTTCAGGTAGCGTTCCTTGTATTTTAGTTCAATGGTGCGAACACACCGAAATTCACGTAGCTGCATGGACTAAACAATCGGGCTGGCTTCGCCACTGTCTTATACTAACGTGAAGTATGCACAAATTTGTATTATATGACTTTAAATAGATTGACAGCAGTCAATGAACTCAAATGTAGGGCTTTATTTGGCAATATTTGAAACTGAAAACTAATCGTGTTTTCTTTATGACGAAATTGAAGTCTTAGTTTGCCAAAGCTACAAAATTGGCAAGTCTGGTGTGGTTGCTGCGTTAGAGAATATAGGGTTGAAAACGTGATATGATGCGAAAAATTATTTTGGTTTTGAATTTCAGTACTGCTCGAGGGTTATTTCATCGTGTTTGTGAGTTGAAAGAAGCCAACTGGGGTCTCAAGCTCCAGTATCAGTACCAGATATGCTTGCTACACAAGAAACCTCCATTTTCATTCCAGTAATTACATTCTTCATTGAGTATTGTTGCAATTGAGATAAAATTGTACACGTTCATATAATTTATAATCATTTGGTCTTAAATAATTATTACATACAAATAATTATGCCGCTAAAATAACTTAGCGATCTACTGCAATCGATTGGACCTTCAATACCTTCAGGCAGCACATTATATTGTAATTATGCTCTTGCATGTTTCACTATCATTTATGGCCGCTTTTATGTTACTGAATTTGAACCTTTAATGTTTAGAACATAAGGGGAATGTTAGAAGAGGAACAAGAAAGTGACATACCAGTACTAAATGAAGGTAATGTTAATAACGTTGCAGATTACATGTCTCGTTTTCGTTATCTAAATAGGGGTATTTAGCTTCAAACCGAAAGTCTAAGACCACAACGTTATTAACGCTTCAAAAATATGTCTCCGTTCGAAGAGAGTGCATTATAGTTTTCAATGCTAAACGTTATGTGGTTAAAAGTAAGTTTGTGCATGATAAACAGATGTGTGAAAAAAACATTTCCATTAAATGGTATATTAGGTAGTAAGTAGATAATTTTTTCAAGGTTCGCAGATACAGGCAGAAAAGATTAAGAAAAGAAGACTATAGTGGATCAAAACTCTACTCTAATTTCATATTACAGTGTTATGTAGTTCTTTCTTATTTTAGACGAGTGGAACGACTATGCGATCGATAGCGGCGCTCAAGAAGTTTACGACGAAAATGCGTATGAAAATGATGAAGAACTTTTATACCAGCAGGTGTACCTGGAACAATACGGCGTACCTTACCCGTAAGTTTTGGTTCTGAAGTGTTACTTAGATTCCAGATGAAAATAGTTTGCATCAATACTAAGATAACAATTGCAAGATGTATCTATGTTAAGATGGATTTCCTATGGATAGATAACTGTAAACAACCAGGGCTTTTATTCTGTTGATTCATTATCCTGACAAAGAGGAAACTTCTCATAAAGAACCTTTAAATTTTCTTTCAGCTTTATAAAGGATAACATTTAATAAATTAGCGGTTCTCTACTACTAGCTTTTATCGATTGCCGTACGATCGTCTTATTTCTTGCCATTAAAAGCAAAGTTGTTTTTTAGAACTACAGAGTCTTGGTCCAATGCTGACGAAGATGATTACTATGAGGATTTTGAGAAATTCTTGCAAGGTTGAGAGCTATGGGATATGAGTATGCGTGGTCGTAACATGCTTGTAGTCAAGTGCATTGATGATTCATTGATTTCACCAAACTGGGTCTTGTTTTATGACGGAGCTTTCATTTTGTAGTTTGATATTCAATGTTTGACGTTAATTCAAAATTTCTTTCCTTTGAAATGACTGGGCCTGTTGTTGGACTGGTTTGTCTGAGTAAGATCGTCATGTGATTTCTACAGCTCAATCTCTCGAAGGAAGTCCCAAATCCAATCTTTCAACCGGTAAAACTGAAAATCTTAGCTTTGGATTGAAAAATCATCCCAAATCCAATCTTTCAACCAGCAAAACTGAAAATTTTAGCTCTGTATTAAAAAATGAACATAGCATAAAATAATTTCTTCATCATTCGTAATTTGCTCCGATTCACTATGTTTCAGGAATTTGTTTTACTCATTCAATTATTGTAAAACTAATGTTTTAATTTGTGGTGTTTAGTTTAAAGCCTTCATCAGTAAAACCTGTAAAGTAAAAGTTCTTCGATTAAATTATGTTTGTAAGTTCATCAGGCAAAGATGAATAATTTATGCTGAGTTAAAGTATGAAATACATGAATACATTGCATACCATAATAAAGAGAGCCGAATTAAAATCCTCGATAAATCAAAGTTCCATTTCTGTCATTGCACTTCTGCACTATAATGAAAGTTAATGATGGCCAAATGAAACTTGAGCATTGGGTTTGAGTGAACATAACAACAATATTTTATTGTTTCTTTTGTTTCCTTCATAGACCTTTCAGATTATTTTAAACTCTTTTCGTATTCAGGTGCAAACATTTGTTTTAATAAACCAACGAAGAAGTTTGTTGGCTTTAGGAAAGTCGGTGATGGGATGGTAAAGAACCGTAGTCTATCTAGGGCAACCCCAGGGTTAGTTTTAGTTGACCTTAAGGTACTTATTCCCCTTCCAAATCAGGCGTAAGTTTCAAAAAATGAAAAAAACAATTTCGTTTGTTTTGGATACATTGAGTATTGTAGTTTATGATTTTGAAGTTTATTTTGTAAAATATTTCATCAAAATACTTGAAAAAGTAAAAAAACTGACACTGTTTAATAATTTGGGCCTTAGCAACGCCTTAGTAACCAAAAAGGGCTTCCTAATATCCACCAAAAACTCTCTGAAACCATTTTCATTCCTTGCTACTTTGACGTATGTTATTAACAAGGTCTTTCGGCTCGTTTTGTCGTAATTCTGTGGTAAATAGCTGTTTGGGGGATGGTATAAAGCTATAAAGAACAGCGTGGCGATCGGGAAGTGTGAGAAATTACGTTCCTTCAATAATCTTTGAATTCTAACATTTTTGTGCTGGGAAAGTTATAATTTTTTGTTTGAAAAATCATTCTCTTTGGTTTTCTTCTTAATATAATGGGAAATAGTCGCAATAGAAGTAGAAAAAGGGTGAAAATTACCCCTAGAAAACCAGCTAAGAAATTCAAATATGGCGATGATCATGTTGAAAACACTTGTCCTTCTGGCGTCGAAATTGGGGATCAAAGTGCAGATTATGGAGTTGAGCGTGATCATATAGACTCGATAAAAGAAGGCACAATATTTATCGATTTGTCTGTGTTGTTTGGCGTTTTTGAAGACGTTTTGAAATGCCCAGAATGCGGAGATGATACAACAGCTCACATTGATTTAAACAAAAAACATGGATTTTCCCAGTATGTTGTTTTGGACTGTCGAGATCCGAGATGTGATTGGAAGCATTGCTTTCATACGTCTAAAAAACATGGGCGCTCGTTTGAAATCAACGTCCGATCTGTGCTAGCGTTTCGAGAAATCGGAAAAGGGCACAATGCCATGCAAACATTTGCCAAGGTAATGAATATGCCTCCTCCACCCACTCGAAAGAACTTCACGAAGATTCAGAACAAACAACTTTTCCCAATAATCGAACAACTGGCAAACGATAGCATGACAACAAATGCATTTAAAGTGAAAGAAGCATGTGGAAATGATGAAGGAGAATGTGGAATATCCCTGGATGGAACATGGCAGAAAAGAGGTCATGCGTCACACAATGGTGTGGTTACTGCTATTTCTCTATCCACAAAGAAATGTGTTGATGTGGAAGTTCTTTCAGATAAATGTAAAGAGTGTCAAAAAATGGAAAAAGAAACAAAGTGATCCAAGGTATGAAGTGTGGAAAGCCAACCACCTCTGCAAAATTAATCACTCTGGTAGTTCCAACAGTATGGAAACAGTTGGAGCAGTTAGAATTTTTGAAAGATCAGTGGCGACACGAGGACTAAAATATATTCACATGCTTGGTGATGGTGATTCCTCTACTTATAACAATATTGTTGATAGGAAACCCTATGGAGATGAGCTAATACCAAATAAATTAGAGTGTATTGGTCATGTCCAGAAACGAGTTGGGAGCAGGTTGCGGAGGTTGAAGAATGCTAATAAAGGTGTAAAACTTCAGGATGGAAAAGGTTTAGCTGGTAAAGGAAGATTGACAGATGGAAAAATAGACATTTTACAAAACTACTATGGTCTGGCAGTAAGAAACAATCTCAATGATGTTGAAAAAATGGCTAGGGATATAAAGGCTTCTTTGTATCATGTTGCATCCACAGACGCCAACCCACAACATCAGCTTTGTCCGGATGGAGAAAACAGTTGGTGTCAGTATAAGGTCAGCCCAGAAACATACAAACATAAGAATGGTTTAGCTAAATGTATTGTTGAACTAATTGAACCAGTTTTTGACAGTTTATGTGACCAAAGGCTATTGGAGAAATGCATGCATGGTTTAACACAAAATGTTAATGAATGTTTAAATGGGTTGATTTGGGAGAGATGTCCTAAGTCAACTTATGCAGAGAAAGAAACTGTTGCACTTGCCACATATTTAGCAGTGCTAAAGTTCAATGATGGAGATATTTTCTTTATAAAGATCTTTGAAGATTTGAATATAACACCAGGAAAATTTTCTTTGGAAGCAACCAAAGTGTCGTCATCAATAGAAACAAATGTTCCACAAAACAGAAAACAGAAACAGTAAAGAACAGAAGAAAATTTCTAAGACACCAAAGGAAAAGTTATATGGACAAAGCTGAGGCTATTGAAGGGCCAACTTATGAAAGGGGGTTCTAAGGCACTTTACAGATATATATTATAAAAGGAAACTTTAAATTGCTCTTTTCTGCATTCATTGATTTTACAAGAATGGGTAGTTTTTGTGACATCATAATTTTGTTGGAATTTGATGCAGAAAATTGAAATTTGGTATGTAGATAAAACACAACTTAAACTAGTGCCTGACGTTTTTAAAATTTAAAATTTCTTAATTATGTTTTAATTATCATGTATTTGCATATTAATTAGTGGGGAGTTTTATGAAAAATTTAGATTTTCTTCAATATTTTTTTATAAAAAAGGATTTTTGAAAAAATAAAAACGTCAGGCACTAGATTATGTTCTAAGCTTTCCAAAAAATGTATCATTTATGATATTTAACTTGTTCAATTGCACAAAATCATGTCACGCGTCAGTGCTAATTAGCCGGCCGCCATATTGGCTCATTAGTGTAATTAACAAGAATGTGAAAATTTTTTTTTCTCAATTAGTTTCCCCAGTCAATGCAATTCAGAAAATGCCAAAATTCATATTATTTCATGTAAATTGTACAAAAATCCATTGAAGGGGTATAAGTACCTTAATGAATTATACTTTCGACAATATTAAGGTAAAATGTATTGAAATCAAAGTAGCCACTAAAAGTAGTTAAATCGCTCAATGATTGTAATTTTGTGTTAGCGATGTTGGCAGTGATTCGTTCATTTTATTTCGTTCTGTCTTTATCCTTTTTTTGTTCTCATACGCCTCCGCATCGCCCACAAATGAACATTCCTACCGGAAGTTTACGTAACCACAGTAAGTAACGTCAAAAAATTTTCAACTTTTACAAATAACAAATTTTATCCATAAAAGGTTCTACCATTTATGAACAGATGCAACTTTGAAACTGTCGATGGCACAAGGTAACAATAACCATGTACCTTTACCGCCTCCATTACCTCCTGTTACACCTTCAGTAAATATCAATCCCAGCGTTGTTCAACAATTGCATCGGGCCTGTAGGACCGGCGATAGAGAAACAGTAAGTTGTCATTGATCGACGTTTATTTACAGAAAGGTAAAAAGGAAAGTAGACCTTTATAGATGGATGGAAAAATAACTTACAATTTATCAATTTTCATTTGTTTTCGTTTGAAAATGTAGCATTTAAATGCTTTAATGTTCATCTAACGGAATTTGCCTTTGTTATGGTGCCATTTTACCATTTCACGGATTTAAGCTTTGAAAACGCCCCCTGCTGAAATAATGAGATTTAGATTGCAGTGTGTAGTAAATAGCATATTGTTAAAGATTGATGTACAATATAGTAGGGGAATTTGGGATTCCCCTTCAAATGTGTGCATCATAGTAATTCCTACAAAATGCAAGATCTTTTGTAAATTACAACATACACAATATCTTGGGAAAGATGGTTAAAATGTTTCTAAATTACATGGCTGATTATTACTTTTTGTATTGGAAATTTTTATTTTGATTGTACAACAGCTTCAAATTTTGGTTCCGAATGTAAAAGATGAGATCAATTTCACATGTGACAGATCAAAAGAAACAATGCTCCACATGGTCACGAGGCATGGATATACAGACTGTATGAAAGTACTTCTTCGTAATGGTGCAAATGCAGACTGTATTGGTAAGTCAAATTGTACACTACTTTAACTCTGGTACTTTATTTGATTATTTTTTCTATTATACATATTTTAGTCTAAGAAGTGATGGATGATTTTGCCATAATTAGGTCATAGTCATATAATAAAAATATAATGCCATGATTAACTAGTAGGTACTACTTCTTTGGTGATTGTTTCATCTGACCTAGCTGGGTCGGTAATAATGGTTAAGTTCAATGGTTTTGTGGTCATGATAACTAGTTGACATTATTCATCTCTTCAGACAGCAAGAGAAAGAATGCTCTTCACATAGCAGCCGCTGCAGGTAACCTTGAAGGATTGAAACTTCTTATTGAACATGGAGCGGAACTGAACAAACGTGATAAATATGGAAGAGGGGGGCTGCATTGGGCCACCATATTCAACCATGTTGAATGTGTTAAAGAACTTATTCGAGCAAATGCGGAGATCGTTTGTGAGGGCAACTGGCAACCTTTGCATGAAGCAGCAAAGGCTGGACATAATGAAATAGTTCAGGTTCTTGTTGATGCTGGCTGTGATGTAAAGAACCCTTCAAAATGTAAGTAAGAGTAAGACAACTTGCTTTCTCTTTTTCTTTGAATCACTTTGGACCCCATCAACCACATTTGCATTTAAGTGATTTATGGTTTGATCACGTGAAATAGAGCATACCAATGTCATCAACTGATTGACTGATGTTCAGACTTTCTACTCAGAAGTATTTTGATTGGCTATTACACTTTCTTGCACACGTAACGAAGCACGTGCACTTAAAGTTGATCTCCATTATTTAGAGAACATCTTTGATAAATATTGTAAGTAAACCAATTTGACTTGACCATCCATTGACTCAACTCATTAGGAAGCTATAATACTATTTGTCACGTGACAACGCAATACACAAGCAACTCAGGCCATGGCGCACGCTATAAAGAACGGTAAAGACGACCCGCATTTTAGTTGCTTGAAGAAATTTCTAGAGTTTTTTCTAAGTAGTAAGTAGTACGGCAAAAGTTGCGCTTAAACTTCAGTTCCAGGACCCAGACGGCCGTGGTCCCCCTTGCACGTAGCATGTCGTCAGGGCAACCTGGAAACGGTGAAATTATTGATATCACTTGGAGCAAACATAAATACGGTCAATGCCGGAGGACACACGCCATTACACGAAGCTGCTTATCGCGGTTTTGAGAAAATATTGATTGAACTTTTGAAGAATGGTGCCAAATGTAATGCAATAAGTAATCAGAGAAGGACACCGTTACACGAAGCTTGTATTCAAGGTACCTATGAATGGTGTAAGAACCAATCATTAGCTACTATTCATTATGCTTTGTTACCTGAATCAAATCCTTACTTCTTTTTCATCACGTACACGTATATTGATTACCATCGTTTTTCTAGGAAACGTAAAAGTAGCTGCTTTTCTATTGGATGCTGGATCGAATATTCACGCTCAAGATGTCGTAATGAACACCTCTCTGCATTACGTTGTTAGTGCCAACTACGGGAAAGATATTAAATTGCAGTTGCTGAATATGTTATTAAGTTACGGTGCAGACTGTTTGATGCTGGGAAAAGATGACGACACTGCGATTGACGCGGCTTATGCTAATTTCTTTACAGAGGGCATCGAAATTATGAAG
Organism: Xenia sp. Carnegie-2017; assembly: GCF_021976095.1. Taxonomy (NCBI): domain Eukaryota; kingdom Metazoa; phylum Cnidaria; class Anthozoa; order Malacalcyonacea; family Xeniidae; genus Xenia; species Xenia sp. Carnegie-2017. Next base: position 8,267,464 of record NW_025813402.1, read on the forward strand.
GAAAGCTTAGGTAGGCTGTTGCATGTCAATGTTGCGCTTTTAAAGTAAGTTAAATAAATTACAACAACGTTTGCATTTATTTACTTTTGCAAATACCTTAAAAACAGTTCTATTGGTAAATATATGGCAAAAAGAACATTTGTTATAACTTATAAAAATATTATTAATTGAGCTGTTGTAACTTATTTTGACTAAGGCTATTTAGGTATTAAAGCATTAAATGAAGCATTGGTTTATTACTGCATACGGATTTCAATTGTTGGAATTTTTGTAAAGCATTTGTTTGGCACCAGGATTACAGAGTTTTAATGAGAATTAGTTTTCCTGTTTTACTCGTGTGTGTCGATGATCAAAGATCAAGTACACCACATCACCACCACCTTTTCTTCGTGATTGTTATTTATTGTTAAGAGTCCGAAAGAAAGCACTGTTATTTGTTTCTTGTTGCAGAAACTCCGCGTTTGTTGGCTTTACAATGCAAGATTGTGATTCGCAAAAGAATGTTCAAGAGAATGCAAGACATTCATCTTCTCAATTTACCTTCACCGTTGATAAAGTATGTTATTGAAATTGAAGGTACTAATTTATAGTGCGCGAGGAATGTTTTGTATTTCGAGTTTTTAATTAGAGAAAACATTTTTAGCTTATGTAAATAGAAAATCGCATGCTGTTATGGTAAATACTTTTAAGAAAGTGTCAATAGACTTGTGTTTTTTCATAATATTCAGAGATTTAGAGATTTTATGCAATGATATGTGAGTGCCCAAATTGGTTAATTACTGTGTTGAAATCAGCTTGTGTAAACAATGAAGAAGTTATTTTCGAAGCATTTCACGAAGAATTTAGAAATAAATAACGAAAAGAAAATATTCATCAATGTGCTGTAATTCTATGATTTGATTTTTTTTTTCATTTTTTATCATGATAATGCAAAGCATCGTAGATGACGAATGCCTTAGAAATTTTATAGAAAACTATGCAAAACACTTTAGTGTCTATTTATTGCTGTTTTTTTGTCGTATTTAAGTTAGATCGCCACACGACGATTGCTGCAGCGATCGTCTTAAAAATTTTCCAAAATACATGCGCAGTAGAAATAATATGAACGATCATCTCTTGATTAAGTATGGCCGGAAACTATAAGAATCATCTCTGGGAGATCTGCCTTTGAACTGGCAAGAACAAAAAGTACTTTCTTACAAATTGTGAATGATAGACATTCTCGAGTATGGCATTTCTCGAGAAGAAACTGTTAGTAGAGTTGCAGTAGTGTAGTAGAGCAGTTTGGTTTTAAATCTTTCGACATTACAACAAAAATTGCTTATTATATCGCTTAAATATGTTTGCGTGAAAGAAAAGAACCTGGAAATTTAGACGAATATGTGATCTTTGCCGTTTATGTTTAGAGACGCTTAAAAATTCAGTTTCAACGAGAGTAAACGACATTTTCTGAACTTCTTACTACGTATAGCATGTTAGAAGTGAATCAATTGATTTAGAATCATCTCACACAGAAAGACAATGTCAGATGCATAACTAAAACATTTGTTAGTTTACACCATCAAAAGAAAAGTAGCATTGATTTAACGAAATAGGTTGTGTTAAATTGGGTGACAAAAATTTTAAAGTTGCATGTGTTAAACCATGCTTTAAACGTTAGATCGGCTTTGCAGAAAGTTGTACCGTATTTCAAACGATGAAATTTTATACAAGCATTATTTTGCCTCCCAAAACATTTCTTTGTCATCCAGTTGCCTCTCTTATTCATTTTTACCGAGTACAGCCTCTGCATCTATGTGTTAGCTAGGCTAGGATCACGCAGGTTAATATTGTAAGAGCGATTACGAACAATGTTGTTGTGCAACAGATCAAAAATGATTTTATAATAGCAAAGCAAACCTCTCATGTTGGAGACAACGATTCAAAGTGAAAAAAGTTATCGTTTATAGTTAAGTCACATTGGCTATTGTAAGGGATTGAGTGAAGATGTGCAAATAGCTTCGGTATTTAATTCAACAGAATGCTTTTTGTGCCACAGAGCATGACGCATATATAATTTGTATAATAACTCGCGCAAGTCACAAGC